>NC_084829.1:66960495-69360495 GCF_033115175.1 Lepus europaeus | reverse complement strand
TGCTTAGTGAAATAAACCAGACGGAAAAAGACAAATACCAAATGTTTTCTCTTATTTGTGGTAGCCAACTATAAGTTGAAAAAAGTATGTAAGTGAAATTGGCACCTTGGCATTTGATTATTGTTTATAGCTCCTGTATTCCTATTGAGCAGTGGTCTTTCTACTACTTGCTTGCTTAATTCTTTATTTAAAGCAGCATTGAGATTGTTAACTAGAAATTAAATTAAAAATATGTTATCACAAAAATTAAATAAGTAAAGGAGAACAGAAGGAGGGAGAGAGGTTTGGGGGGAAGAAAGGAGGGAGCAAAATACCATTATATTCTTAGAATTTTATCTATGAACTACATAAAATTTGCCTGCTTTATATTAATACAAAATAAATTATTTTTAAAAAACTGCTTCAAAGTTTAACAATGCAAAGGATCCAATATTTAATTGAATCAGACTACTGGGAAATTGACACACCAGCATATTATTGAAAACAATATAATAATCTGCCAAGCAATTGGTTGAGGCTGACAGTTGATGTCAGAACAGATGCAAATTCAACAGGGGAAAGAGGAAAAGAGTGAAACAGCCAGAGACAGCTTGGTTAAAATTACTGTTTCCCTAATGAGATGATCAGAGTGATCTATGAAGCCCAGGCTGAGCCTGAGAGCAATAATCATCAGAGGCTGTTCACTGAAGGGAGAGACTTCATTGAAATAGTACAGCCATCTCTGTAAACAAATGTAGAAGCCAATATACAACCAACCCAAACCAAACTAAACCACGTCCCATGAATGGGGTTAGGGATAAGTCTCCAGATTTACTACAACGACTGAAAAATTCTAAAAATGATGGAAACCTGTAATATACATACTAAGTAACTCAACATCCTCCAGTTTGGAGGAACACAAAGTGATTCTTATCCAGATGCATTCACATCCTTGTCATTATTGAAAGACAAAGAGAAATTCTTAATAAAGGCATGATACAAGTGATTCAAGGTGTACTGCAGAAACTTAATAAGGCAAACAGCCAATATCTTATTATAAGCAACCAGGGATAGAAGGCAGTGGGATGATTCCCTATGTTCAAAGGGGGGAAAAGATATCACTAAGCAGTCTTATACTCAGAAAAGCAATCTTTCAAAAACAAAGGTGAAATAAAGACATTACAAGATAAACAAAAGCTGGTAATAATTATAATAATTTATAGAAGACCCATCTTAAATAAATGTTAAACAAGTTCTTGATGTTGAAAGTAATACTTGACAGTAATATGAATCCACATAGACAAACAACACCAGTAAAAATAATTATATCGGTAAGTAGAAAAGTAAATTTCATATTTCTCTTCCTTTGTTCTCCTAAAATATTTTTAAAAAATTGTATAAGACAATATTCCCATGATAGTACCGTTGAGAATATGACATAAAAATTGAATATATTTGACAATAATAGCACAAAGGAAGTGGGTGGAAGTAATATTGTGTTAAGCAAGGAAATGACACCAGATGGTAACTTGAATCCACAGGAAGAAATGAAGAGAACCAAAAGTAGTAAATATGAATATTAATAAAACAGACCCTAAAAATATATGCTTGCTCTCATTTCTTTTTTCAGCTTCTTTAAAAAGGCATAAATATATGTAAAGTAAGAATTATAACTACATTATTGGTCTTATTATTATATAGACATGAAAAAATATAAAAATAACAGCACAGAAAAAGGTACCAGGCTCTAGAGCTATATAGAATTCACATTGCTATTTCTCAATGGGATTAACATAGTGTAAATATGAAATAGATTATAAGCTGTATATTGAAAACTCTAAAGCTATTAAGAAAATAACTGAATAATTACAGTGAGTAAATCACTGAAAGAACCAAAATTTGACAGAAAATTCTCATTTAATGCAAAAGGCAGCAAGAAATTTGGAACAGAGAAGTAAACAATGGGAAGAAATAAAATTAAATAAATTATAGCAATAATAAGAGAATACAACTGAGTTAAAGAATCCAAACCTAAGGCAGAGATTTTTAGACTAGATAAAATGAAAGAAAACAACAAGCAAAAAACAAAAATAAAACACAAGACTCAAGTGTGATACATCTGCAGCAGACATTATTTTGTACTGAAAGGTAACTACAGGAGTAAAAGGAAAGGAGGGGGAAAAAGATACACCTTCTAAGTGGCAACTATAAGAGAGCTAGAATGGCTAAACTGCAAGGCTAAATAGGCTTATGACCATAATATTATCTACAGTAATGGTAGTAATGATGAGGAATCTGATGATGAAATCTGTTGGATGGCAGACATCAGCAATAAATTGAAAGTTGAAAGGCTACTGAAAGAATGTCTGGCTGTTAGTCTTTATGTGTGTCTATATAAAATAGCTCACACCATAAAGGAACAGCCTTTTAAGGTATAGGCTTAATTTTGTGTGTTAATTTTAGACATATGGCTGAGAGGTAAACTTGAAGCTGCTAGTTCTCTTTCTCTGTTTAAAAAATTTCAGTGACTCATAAAAACTGCTTTTTTGGGGGCAGGCATTTGGCATAGCAGTTGATGTCTCTTGGGACACCTGTGTTCCATAACAGAGTCCCAATTCCAACTCCAGTTTCCTGTTAACGTGCGCCCTGGGAGGCAGCGAGAGCTGATTTAAGTACTTGGGTACCTGCCATCCACAGAGGGGATCAGGATTGAGTTCCAGGTTCCTGGCTTCCATTGGGCCCAGGCCCAAGCTGTTCCCAATCATTTGTGGATTAAACCAATGGATGGAAGATCTTTGTCTGTCTGACTACCTTTCACATAAATGAAAATACATATTTTTAAATTTTTTTTCTTATTTCTATAAGCAGTTAGCCCAAATAGTATATTCTGTTATATTAAATTTCATATTCCATTGATTCTGATCGAAATATAGATTAATAAATACTATATAATTCTAACAGAGAAACAAAGAATTCTTAGGAAAGATATGGTTTCTAACACTTCCAATTTGGTAGCCTTTCAGAAGTACTTATTCACAAAAAATTGCTAACTTAGAAGCACAAATTTTATATGACAGAAAGTAAATCACTGGAGATATATCAAACTTGTTTGATAACTTCAGCTTTAACATACCTTTACGAAAATGAGAAGAAGATACCATTTCACTTTTACATGCAACATGGTGTCTATCAATCAAGACAGACAAAACAGGAATTGACAGATGTGGAAAAGATGCAACCCTGATTCATTGTTGTGCAATTGCTTGGGGAAAGTTTTGCAGTTCCTTAATGTTAAACACAGAGTCATTATATGACCCATAAGTTCCACTTATAGGTGTTTAAACAAGAGACATGACAAACTACATTTACAAAACATCAGGAAGCTATACTGTGGTCCTCCTCTTAGTGAAAACTGTTCCTACCATGGCCTTTCCTTTTACTAGAAAAGGCTAATTTTCTATACACTTGTGTAGCCCCCCTTAGTCCTTCTACAGATCCTTGTTTAACAAGGATTTGAAAAATTATGATTTTCTGAAATGGGTATTATATTGTATTAAAGAAGATGGGGCGGGGGGTTGGGGAGTGGGAAACAAAACTAAGACTAACCAAGACTCCAAACTTCCTAATAACGGTTAAGTATTGCAAAATTGCCAGAGCATCAATGCTGAATGCAAGAGATTTAGAGTTAAACACAGTGTATCAACTTCAGAAAACAGATTTTAATTAAAAAAAAATCTTAGGTTTCTGAATTATCTTACATAAAAAAAATTTTCAACTTGATGTCTTATTCCCCTATGAGGTGAGCTCAACAAACCAGAAAAGACACCTACAGAAATCTCATCAATCAAACTGCTTAATTTAAGCTCTCCTCTTGCAATATCCTGAATTTTCTTATTGACTTATTTTTATATATTTATACATTTTCTATATTGGTCTATATTGTCTTCCTGGGAAGAATCTATAAGAGAATTTCTGCCAGTTCATCAAAGCACCTAAAAAATAAAGAAAACAGAAAAGTCATTCTAGACAAATTCTATAATGTCTTTTTCAAAAGACTAAAGGTTATAAATTATGATGTCACGCTTCAAACTGTCTTGGACTAAAAATGGGTATCTCTGAGAAGATTTTGCCTAATAAAAATATTTAATGCAATCATGAAAATCATTTTTAAATAGGTATGATTCCACTGACTTGCTTGCCTTTATCTAATCCTACTGAGAAGAAAAAAATCATCACCTGGTATTTAAGAGAAGGAATTAGTTTTATACTGTTAAGAATCAATCATCCTACAGATAATACCTTATATGTGATAAGGTCAGTTTCAAATTTAGAATACACTCTCTCATCCCACCCGATTCCACCCTACAGTTAATACTTCTTCTTTTAAAAAAAAGTTTCTTCACGTGTAGTTTAACATAATTCTAAAAACAAGCATCACTAAAAAATTCTCAAAACCAACTTTCAAAACTGTGACCCTGTAAACATAATGCATCAACTATTGCTTTTGTATAAAAATCAACTTTCACAATGATCTTTAAAAGATAGGCAGCATTCACATTTTGAAAGAATCAGAAAATGATACAGTTCCATTTTTCAGAGTAATGGGGAATTTATTTTTAAATATTCATAACTTATAAGCCTGACACATCTTTTGTGAAAATACATATAAACTAAAAATAGTAAGTCTTTTTTTTAGTTGCTGTACTCATAAATAAGTCATCACCATCCACAAAGATAAATACTGATGAAAAGTTATAGGAAATCCCAAAGAAATTGAATTTGGAGGATTCAATTCAGCTGGCTTTGTGGAAGCAAAGAGCTAATGTTATCAAGGGAGCTATCTAAATTCAATATGCTACCACCAAATAGAGAATACACAAAGATAAAAGCAATTTAAACAACTATAGGGAATGGAATTTTACAGTATCCCTAAGTATTTAGGCTTAAAAGATGGTTTTCAATGAAGTGAAAAAAATAGAATTTTACTAATGAGAGTATGCACTTGTACAAAATACTTTCCTATTCTAAACTACCATTTGTGCCTATTGCAAATGTATTCTTTATGAAAACAATTTATTTATGAACAAGTACCCAATCTTGCAAGTGATGTGGGCTAGGTGGGGAGCTAGTTAGTGCACACACTGCTAAGACCCCACCCCCTCATGCTCTCTTTCTTATGATGCTTCTGAGCGTGCTCCATAATGCACAAGACATCATGCTGAACACGTGTATTCTGAGCACTGGAAGGAGACGCTATGAAACTTTCTCAGAGATCATGACGTGATCATGAACCAGCTCAAATTCTGTCCCCTGTATATTCAGTTAGGGCAACACCTCCTACCGAATAAAGGGATCAACTTGAACTTGGGTGAACATGCAGCAGGGGTAGCAGCAGTGGCAGAAGACTCCCTCTCTCCACAAAGAAGAGGTTTCCCCATTCATTTCTGAGTGTGTGAAATCTCTTTAATGTCATTGAATAAATTTTGTTTCCATTCTTGCCCTGTCTATATCTTTGCTTTCAATTCTCTCATACCTAGACAAGAACTTGGAACAAATCCAGGTATGCATACTCACTCCAGTCTACAACACAGGTCATTAGCAGATATGATTTGTGCTAAGGGAAAATCTTAGAATAAAATATTGATGGATAGTAAAAGCAGTTAGTATTTTCTTAGACTTAGTAAAGGCAATAATTATAAATTAGCTATCCTTTGATTTATATATCACATAATGCATAATCTTATTTCACCAATTTTAGACCAAGTGTACTTTATTATTAAATTGATCAAGATTAAGACTTATTTCATAACATTTTTATTCATCCTTATTTCTCTTTCCATACCTACACACACACACACAACTATTGATTATAATTTTTCTATCAAAAATAGAGCTCAGAGGAATAAGGAAAGGACTGGCAATCAAGTACTTTGCTTAATAGTTGGTTATTCTCTTGAAGATGAGTAAGACAAAGATCTGGTTTCAGTATCCATCGAGTGGAAAGGCAATTCACTGAACTTCCTCAGTTGACTAAAAAGATTTTTAAGAAATATGACTATGTACCTAAAAATAGGGTACGCTTTTTAATTAGAGTGAAGAAAACAATTGAAAGTGATTGTATTTTTCAGTTTATACTGTTTTTTCTGAGAACCATAAAATCCATCTGAATTCTGACGATGCAGTCTGTAATGATAATAAGCAGAGATAGCCTACCATTATAGGAAGTGCTGTCAAAGGGACAGTGAATCTTGCCAACTCTACAGGAATAGCTACAGTGTTACCACCAACTCTTTAAAATATTTACTTATCATACATTATTTACTTATACCTTTAGTCTACAAAGGAATTTACAATTATCCACATTCACATGTGGAAGGATCCAAATTAAAATATTCATGAAACTACAGGTGGATATCTTATATTTTTGCTAACACAGTATATAACTGCATAAAAATAATATCCTCTATCATGATCCCACATACCACCAACAGTACAATTAAAAAATGTATTGAACATAGACTACATCATTTTTCAACCTGACCTCTTTTTCATAGGAAAAAAAAAACAATGATCATACACTAGCATCAAATTTAACAACACAGATTAACATTATTCATGCACTGCAATATATCACTTAAGCTTTAAAAAATTTGAACACAAGCAACTGAGTTGATACACTTAACCCCAAAATACTCATTTCCTCAGTCTCATATTTGGAAATTTATGAGCTGTAAGTTATAATTTACACCAGAAGAAGGTGTGCAGTATGTATACAAAGGAAGAGCTGACTGAAGTCCCACTTGAATCTGTTTTCTCAACAATCGTCGCCATGGTTTCTACAGCTAATAACAGTTCAAAGTGACTTTGACTTCCCTGAGGTGTGATTTCCATGCATGAGGAAAAAGAAAAGGGAAAAATGTGTTCAATATGACAACTCTGCTACTTGTGTTATATAGAAAGGTAATTATATTTTGAGCTCTTGATTTGAATTTGATCTGTTATTTCCACTAAGTCACTACATTCCATCCCTCCTGCAATAAAGTTTAAAATCACCTGCGTATGCATCTAATGCATGCTGAGCAATGTAGAGCCCATGAGAATTTCTTGTTCTTGAAAGTAATGGAATAAGCATTAAAATTCTAAGAGCCAAAAAGACAAATAAGCTCATACTGATATAAATTATATTAAAATCTCAGGATCCCCATAGCTCAAATTGTACCTATTAAAGACTTTATTAAATTCTGTAATACTCATATCTATGTCCACCTTATTTTTATTTTATAAGAACCAGGAATGAACTTTTCCTTCATATATTTCTGAAATATAGTGATTAACAACACTAGGTGCAATATTCACTTAATAAAGTTCACGACAATATAATAACAAATTATAGAAAAGAAAGCATGGATTCTAACCACTTTGTCCTCCTTTGGGAAAGCATCCAAGGAAGCAGAGTAGAGAGAGAGAAGAAAAAAAGAAGAAAAAAATGAGCCACATATTAACGAATTGGTTACAAAAAAAAAAAAAAAAACAATGAAACGTTTCTTTAAAGTGCTAAAACATTGGTATTTTGGAAAGCAAATGTTTACTCTTCCTTAAAATAGCCATTGTCCAGTCCTTCACTGGAAAATGCATGAGTTGGGCACAGTAATTTCCTAAATTTTTAGGATTTGGATTACTAAATCTGTATTTAAAATATTCTTCAGAAAGGGTGACTAATTCACTACCACATGTAGTCCACCTATTTTTGAAAATATTTTATTAAAATGCCCAAAATTATAGGAATAATTTGAATTAAATTACTGTAAACTATTTATAGTCATAATTTGGAAAAAAAAACCCTAGAATAGGAAACACTTGTAGTAAATAAAAAAATTTGTTGCATATGATTCCACAGACAATATTAATTTGTGATACTAATTGCAAAATTTATGTGAGAGGAAAACCACATTTTATATGTTTATATAACTTTTTATCTTACGCCCAAGATGAAATATTTATCTTGTGCTTTATTTCATTTAGTTCTTTTTCAATATTTTTCTGAGGTTAGATGGGTTTAGAAACCCCATGGACTATGATTAGTTTGTGTGTTGTCTCCAAAGTGTAAGCACCTTCTCACTCAATTTTCTTTAAACATTTTTCCATTTCATAACCTGAGACTGGCCCTAATGATTTCAGTAAATCACTAGTTAATAATATTGTTCTTGGCTTGCCTGAAACCTGTAATGGGAGGTTAAAAGCGTCCAGCTGTGGGTGCTCAGCCAGTACCCACACTCAGCTGACAGACACCTCCTTCTTCTCTGCCAGCAGCTTTTCAAAATGAGTGGTGCCCTTACCAAAGGGGTTGATACATATTTTGAGCATTATCTCTATGTCTCACCTGTGAGAATTCATTCCAAAATAGTGCATTTGGGAACACTGAATAAAGGAGAAACTAACAAGTAAGTCTTGTGTGCTTTCTATGTACCAGAAACCATCTTAATAACCCTGCTTGTTCTAGAAAGACTTCAAGGTTGCATGTGAAGATTTACTCCAACAAATCACTTTTAGAAGGGGAAAAGAAAAAAACAATGTAATCTTAACCTAAAAATAGATGCAATATGCATAATACACAGGCATGTATTTTAATTATTTTTTATTTAGTTCTCATAATACCCGTACAGAGTAATTGTTACTACCCAGTTTCATAGAGAGGGAAACTGTTGTTCAGATAAATTAGATATTTGCCCAAACCCACAGATAGAAAAATTGTCTCACCTTAAAGTATAAACTGTTATCTATCATACTGACAGCCTTAATTCTATTTGAAGGGAGTTTTAGATTATCATGTTATAACTCAGATTACCAAAGAATACAATGTCAATTGGCAGGCTTGTTTAATTTTAACTGCAGTCAAAATTGTGGTCTTCCAGACTTGAAAAACATTCAAATGCTTAAAGCTTTCATATTATTTTAAAATCTAACATTGCATTATATTCTATTCTTGGCTTGATAATATGAAAATTCTGTAAAGAAGCACTGGGCACTCTTTAGGTATATGATAATCATAACTGTTCTGTATTATGCTGCACAGCTGTATCAAAGAAGACTCACCCACATTTCTCTATAAGTAATTCTATACACTAATATACAGGATATGATAAAGTGCAACATTAAAATGTATACTGAACTAAGTACTACAATTATTCTACTAATAGAACAAATATCAAAAATTGCATATTTCAAAGCATAACAGAGAAGTGGCCTTTATTTATGTCAAATAGGACACTAGATGACAATATATCTCATAGAGAAGAAAAGGAGAAGTGCAAATCTCAAAATCAAAACACATATTTGACACACTCTTTAAATATGCACATAATTCCCATGAGATAAATTTGGTACTATATGTCTTTAACCTGATATTAAATCTGAAATTGCTCTCATAGAGGTTAGTCACTGTAATATATAATCTTGAGTTAAATTAAATGACCCACAGTTAATCCTGCATTTTACCTTCATTCAGTCTGAAAACTAATGTTGCAGAAGCTAATTTAGCATTTCTACAGGAAAAACTGGCCATAACAGCTTTTAGGAGCTTTATATAATTTATGATGATACTAAATCTACATTTACTATATTATTCAGAAAATACATTTACTTTCCAGGTATTCTGCTGGTTTTTAGTAGGACTTATTCATTAAGGGTCATGTATTTGGAAGGAACCTTTAGTAATTATTTTCATCCTTATGACAGTATAAAATTTTATGTAAAACATGAAAAATTAGGGGAGGAAACATATTGTCTATCTGTGTGTATGTCTGCTTTATAACATGCCTGTGTTTTCATGCTTGGGAGGACAAATGGTTTTCAACCACAGTCACAGCACCCTTTGTGTTCACACGATACTTACGTTGTTCGATCGAAGAGACACCCGGCCTCCACATCGGGCACAGAACTTGGTACGGCAATACGAACATAGATGGCCACACCCATCAGCAAACTTTGTTTTATGACAGATTCCACACGTAGGAGCATCATCTTTGTGCTCGCCTTGGTAACGCCGTGCTTCTTCCCCTATTTTTCTCACTTGTTCCTTATAACTTTCAAACTGTTGATGCAATCTCCTGGAAAGGGATAAAATGGCAGCAAACTAAGTAAATAATGGAAAACGAAAAACAAATATTTTCCTAACAAAATGGAAATACAGATATTTTAACCAAACCAATACCTATTCAGTTGTTTTCCCCACTAATTTTACCTTTAAAAGTAACAATGCATTAGCATGGATCCCACTGATAATAATTTTGCTTACTATAAATGTGTGCATATATTTCAATTTTTGTACAAATATAAAATTCATCCTTTAATTCTATTTTCCATGAACATTCCTCAAGTCCCCAGGTATGCCACAGAATAAACAAGGAGGAGGAAGTCTGTTTTACCCTTTCCCATGGAGAGTGAAGTTTCAGATGGTAACTCTAAAGGAAATGCTTCCCACCTTCATGGAATGTCAGGACATAAGTTATTTAAGACATGGAAATATGGGGCGTGAAGATTTTTCTCACATTTATGAATAAAAAATATTAGAGTTGACTTCCTTGCCTTCACTAATCATAAATATATTTTTTTATATAGAAACCTTTCAAGCTACCATAGCCAGAAATGATTACCTTACACATATTCTAATGTTACATTCTACAATTAAGTATTAATTACAATCAAATTAAGGATTATAAGGTGAAGGGAAACAGGGTCTGGGTTATAGTATTTCCATCTGAAGACCTTTTGTTTTCTATCTTTAGGAACCTAATAATTAATGTCAAAATTATTATTATGTTTGGTTCAGACACACCATGGTGACAGTCATAAATGCAACTGAAATTCACTTTTGTCCCTGGCAGTGGAATTAATGTATTCATTTTCTATCTCTGCTTTTTTTAGAAAGGTGCTTTACAAATTATTCCAGCTAGGACCCAACACTTTAAAACTACATCCTAATGTGCATATAACTGAAGCAAAAATCAAATAAAATATCTAACCTAACTATATACATATAGTACTCTGATATTTTATCCTATTTTAAGTTGAATATTGAATACAATTCACAAAAGAGTTGTTGCACTGAACTGACTTCATGACCTACTATTTGAACATGATGCATAGTTTAAAAAATGTTGTTTTAAACTACATGGACAGGCCAACTGTCTTCTGCAAAGTATCTTCCTTCACCCCATTTATGGAGTCTACTTATGTTATTTGTCATCAAGTATCTAATGTAATCAGGTATACAGAATGTTAACTTCTACAATATATTTGAGCTCATTAGTCCTTCCGTGCTACATTAATAGTTCCAGAAGATACCTTGCAAATATTCAGATTTTGACATCCCTAAATTTTATTGAATTCAGTCAGGTTATATGAATGATGCCTGCTTGCACTTCTCACTGACAACTAAGGATGACGGGACAACTATAATTGTTGAAGCAAACTATTTCCGCTAAGAATGTGTCTCCTATCAGTCTGGATCCTTCAATCTTACACTGCTACAAACAGAACCGCTCTCGTTTTTGAATAGAACATTACGACATCCAGTGAATTCCCCCGTGTAGCATGTCTTCGTTTTGTACATGAGAACTAGGAGTGGTTTCCAATATCCAGCCACTAGTCATCAGCTATCACCAAAAGAGAAACTCCTGGGATGTGGCTGATCAAATTCAGCTGTGTATGTGAGGGAGTTTGCTGGACTCAAGTTTTCCCCAGGACAGAGTACACAGATGCTATTGTTATTTCAGGCAGTTAGATTGACACTCGACATGTCAGATAACTCTAGGGAACTGGTATTCCATGGAAACACAATCAAATAAGTTAATATTCCAACAAGGCAATTTAAGACACTGAGAATTCCTTTTATTTCCTCTTACCATCTAAAAGTTCTTCTGCAGACCTTTAGTGACTATGTCCTGTTTGCCAAATGACTTTTTATCTCTTTAATGCCCACTGCTAAACTATACATACATGCACTAGCACATAACATGGCTTAGTATCTAAAGCCCTTCCCAGCTTACATGTGATATTTAATTTAATGAATGCAAGAATATCTGATCAATTTAAGAAAGTGCTAATATATTTGCAAAACTTTTTTTTTTTACCAATGAATTATTCAAGAGCCAGACAGACAGGCAAGCTGACAGAGCTCCCAGCTGTTCATTCATGCCCCAGATGCTCACTAACAGCCCAGGCTGGGCCCAAGTCCAGAAGCAGGAGCCAGGAACCCAATCCACTATCCCTTGTGGGTGATAGGAAATCAGCTTCTTAAACTATAATCTGACTGCCAGGGAGTACACGCACTTTCAGGAAGCTAGAATTGAGAGTGAGATCCTGTACTCAAACCCAGGCACCCAGTATTAGATGGCGGCTATCTCAACTGGCCCAATATCTGCCCCTATTTTTGTTGTTATATTCAAGTACCATTAACCTAGAATTAAATTAATAGAAATAACTCTGGACATCATATTATTTCAAACATTACCATAGAAAATAGCACTGAAATTGTGGAAGAAATGCATTCCCAGGGGAGAGCTAGCAAGAAAACTGCAGTGGAAATTCTACAGAAGGAAGAGGGATGCCAGGGATCAGTTGTGGAAGGTGTGGACAAGCAACAATGAGATGCTGGCAAAGATGTGGGGGAAATGGTACCCTAATCCACTTGGTAGGAATGTAAACTGGTGCAGCTACCGTGGAAGACAGTATGGAGATACTTCAGAAATTTGAATATAGACCTACCATACGACTCAGCCATCGCTCTCCTGGGAATTTACTCAAATGAAATGAAATCAGCGTATGAAAGCATTTACCTGTGCCCCCATGTTTATTGCAGCTCAATTTACAATAGCTAATGTATGGAATCAACCCAGATGTCCATCAGCTGATGACTGGATATAGAAATTATGCTATATATATATATATATATATATATATATATATATACACACACTGTGGAATACTACCAGCCATAAAAAGAATTAAATCCTGTCTTTTGCAACACAATAGATGCTACTGAAAACCATTATACGTAGTGAATAAACCAGTCCCAAAAAGACAAATATCATTTGTTTTTCCATGATCTGTGGTAACTAATAGAGTACCAAAAATGTAATATATAGGAATAAAATTGACATTTTACTACTGTTGAGGAATATTATTTTTTTCTTTTTAGTACTTGTTGAATTCTTTACTTAGTAGTATAGGGTCAGTCTTATGAGTATAAAGTAAAGTGAAAGTAGATCATTGTAAAAATTTAGGGAGGGAATAGAAAAGGAAGTAGGAAGAAGTGTGGAAGAGTGGGAGGACAGGTACAAGGGAAGGCAGGGTGAGAAGTCACTATGTTCCTAAATTGTATATATATAGAAGACATGAAATTTGTACACCTTAAATAAAATTAAAAACACTTTAAAAACAGGAATAGGTACAGGATATCTCCAACAAAAGAAACACAAAATAAACTATGAACATACAGGCAGTACATGAAAAAAAAAATTGTTGTGAGAATTACTAAATCAAATCTAAGTAAATGCAAATGAGAGGGAGAAAGCTAGGCTAAAAGAGAAAGTTTCTCCATAAATTTCTACAATACAGAACATAATTTAGTATGAGTGTTGACCAACACTGAAGTGAATATTTTATTACTCAATTATTTATTTTCACATTGAGTTGAATGGCAGATAGAACAAGAGTTGAAAGTGAGAATATGCAATCTACCATCTGATGGTTCACTCCCCAAATGCCTGCAACAACCAGAACTGGGCCATATCAAAACCAGAAGCCTGGAATTCAATCTGAGTCTCCCATTTGGGTGGCAGGGACCTAGCATTTGGGCTGTCATCTGTTGTCTCACAGAGTGCACATTAGCAGGAAGCTCAACAAACATGGAGCCAGGACTCTCACTTTAATATGGTATGCAGGTTCCCAAAGTAGCTTCAACCACTGAGCTAAAAGCTTGCCCCTCAGATATTTTAACCTTTGCAGCATATAAAGTCTCTGTTGCAACTAATCCACTATTGTAGCAGGAAAGTACTAGTAGATAATATGTAAAAAAATGAGTGCAGACATTTTCTTAGAACACTTTCTTTACAGAAGTAGGTGGAAGGCCAGATTAGGCTATGAATCGGTTACTCAACTCCTAATAAGAATATACTTTACACCTAGATATAATGGTTTGAAAACCAAAACTTCTTTATGCTTTCCTTTAAAAATATTTATTTTCATCTACTTGAAAGGCAGAGAGACAGACAGAAAGAGAGACAGAGAGATCTTGCAACAGCTGGCTCACCTTCTAGATGGCTGCAATAGCCAGGCTAGAGCAGGCCAAGGCTAGCAGCCCAGAACTCCATTTGAGTTTCCCAAGTGAGTGGCAGACATCAAATACCTGTCCCACCATCTGCTGCCTCCCATGATGCATCAGTAGAAAACTGGATCCAAAGCTGAGAAGCCATCAGAACAGAGGATACTGTCTTCCCAAGCAGTGGGTCACAGTGCTGTGCAGCAACACTAGGGCCTCTCCGCATTTTAAATTTAAAAATAAAAAAAGTGTTATGTATCTTATTGGCCCAAATCAAAAAAGCATATATCTGATGAAATCTTTGTATGATATGTACACAAGAGCATTGACCACTGAGATGAAACTTTACTGAAGTCTCATAGCACTTATTTCAGTCACTAATAGGTCACATAATGTGTATATATACATATATACACACACATATATATACACAAATTATTATTAACATTATTATAAATTATATCACTCTTCTTCCAAGCAGTAAACCTCATTAGAAATGTATAGTTTAGCAAATCATTAAGTCTTGTATCTAGCTAGTAATAGCTAATGTATATTTGCTGAATGGAAAATTTATACACACATATACATGTTTATAGTCTATTTTGAGAAAAAAATGTACAAAGTCAAAGTGATGAATAAATATTCCAAATAATCTTATTTACTCAAAGTACTCAAAATATGGATAAAAAATTTAATAGGATAACTTCTAATGCATGTTTGAGCTGGAGAGAAAGTACTGAGAGAAAATCCTGAAAGGACAAAAATGAAACAGGAACAGTATTTCAGAAAACTAGCATAGCCCCGAAGAAGAATGTCTGCCCTAGGGACGTGGACTGAGGCTTTGTGACTGAGTGTTTTAGTTTTAACTCTTGTACACATGAATCAAAATAAAATTTGTTATAGGACCACCAAAAATGATTAAACATAGTATTTGATATCCAAACCAGTAGCAGGAAAAACATGGAATGAGAAACAAAAATCAATCTGAAACAAAAATTAAAATAAATAAATATATAAACATAAAGAAGGCAGAAAAAGTAGAAATTACAGTATGAGGTGGTGGAAACAATACATCACAATGACACCCACAAGCATGATGGACCACAGCCTCACTAAATGACAAAGACCTTCACACTGGATTTTTAAAAATCCAGCTAAGTTATATTTAGAATAGCTATACCCAAAATATAGACACAGACATTTGAAATAAAAAGAAAAAATATATTCCAAGGAAATAGTAACAAAAACAAATAAGGAAACAAACAAACAAAAAAAACTGGTACGGTATTTAAATAAAAAAATTACTAAAGATAAAGAGGGTAACCTACTATTAAAAAGCATTTGTTCATGTTGTATATGAAAATTCCAAAGTTGATTACATACCATAAAATACAAAGCAAAAAATGTTTATGATATTAGGATAGAGACATAGGGTTTCATAGGATATTTTAGATGTCTTTTTCTGTAACTGATAAATCAAGCAGATAAAACATGAATAGTGACGGAGATAGTAGAAAAACACAATTAACAAATTTAATCTATTAAATAGACACTCCTGTACATACTGACATATAGGCACATGATATACATATATATCAGTTCTCATTTACACAGAAATCTGTATTTGTCTAGCAGATCAAATAGGTTTGTTAAGCTTGCAAGTTGAGTTCTCTTTCTCTCTCTCAATATCTATCTAAAATATAATGACTATATACACATATATATAGTGTTTAATATATATTTCATGCAGGTGTGAAACTTTTCCAAAACTCTGGGCCTCAAAATACTAAAAGCTTAAGCTGAAAGTGTATAGGTATATAATGTGTGATAGGCCTCAAAATACTAAAAGCTTAAGCTGAAAGTGTATAGGTATATAATGTGTGATAGGCCTACAAAAAGGTATGTGGGAAATGTGTATTATCAAAAACATTATGCACAGATTTCAAAATTTTTCTCACAGAATAAGTATCTATTAATTAAATATCAATAAACTTTTGTCAGCCTCATTATATGTATTATTTTTCTTTGTACTTTATAAATATTTTATGAAATAGCTTTTATTTTTTAAGATTTTTATTTATTTATACGAAAAGCAGAGTTACAGAGGCTGAGGCAGAGAAAGAGGGAGGTCTTCCATCCACTGGCTCAATCCCCAAATGGCCACAATGGCCAGAGCTGGACTGATCTGAAGCCAGGAACCCAGTGCTTCCTCCAAGTCTCCCACGAGGGTGCAGGTTCTCCGCTGCTTTCCTGGGCCACATCAGAGAGATGGATCAGAAGTGGAGCAGGTGGTATCCGAACTGGTGCCCATATGGGATGCTGCATTGAAAGTAGCTGTTTTACCTGCTATCCAAGAGAGCTGGTCCCATGAAATAGCCTTTGTATGTATGAAAAATTTCATACTGAAATGGAAATATACACATATCTAAACAAGTATAAATGAATACAAATGAATGCTATTAAGAATTGAAAATATGAAGACTTTGGTAGCATGAAAATGCATAAAACTTTGACTATCCATTATTCATTATTCTATTCATTAATGAATAAGAATGTATATATTTAACCATGAATAAATTTGTGCAGTAGTTATTATTATTATTCCTATTTTTTAAACTTTAAAACAATGTTCTTATTTATTGATTTGAGTTACAGAGAGAGAAGGCAGGCTCACATTTGCTGGTTGACTCCCCAAATGCCTGCAACAACAGGTGTAGCTGACGGCAAGAGCCAGGACTTCAACACAAGCATCTTAAGTTAGGCTAAAAAGAATGCCCCTCTCATTTTATTGAAAAGGAAAGTAATTTGGAGGGCTTTTCTTTTACTTTCTACATGAATATATCATTCTAAATTCACATTCTTAGGACATTATAACGATCTTACATAAAGAATGACAATTAATATGGATTAAATTTGCAAATTAAACTGTTTCTGGAATCATGAAAGTGGTAACTAGCAGTTATTGTCAACTTTGGATCATTGTTCACTGATGGCACTTGAACAAAAGCTGGTTATGGAAAAGCAAACACTAGGCTGGTGAACTCATGCTCTAAAATTCCTACAGATCCTTTTACTTCTGCTCAGGAATACTTCCATTCAGTGTTCAACTTCTCTATAATATTCCCAACCTCTTTTCTCACACTGACTTCACACTCTATGTCCTCTTGAAAGATTCAAAATACGTTGCTGATTTGTGGTCCCTGTGTTGCATTCCTAAGCATGTATGCATCTTATACTTTGGGGACTCCTGGGCCATGACTGGTCTGCAGGCAGCAATATTTCTTTCTCCATAAAGCTTCTCAGTGAACCGATGTTTGAGGGTGAAGTCTTGCTTCTCACCTCAGCTATGAGAAGTCGTAGAGGTTAGTTCCTAGGAAGACAGTCATGTGGCAGCAGTGTTTTTCTATCAGACAGAAGTATGAGGGGCCTAGGACAGCTCTTTGCCAAGTGCTTCACCTCGAAGCAGATGAGGCCATGCTCAGAGGCATCACTCCTATTCTACCAACACTCAGTCCTCCCTGGTGGCCTGCACCCATATGCTCCCTCCTTTCACATGTTACAAACCCCTGCCTGGTTTCAGCAAAGGCCATGTTTAGAAAACTCTTACATATTCCAGTAGGGAGAACCACGGAAGAAACAGCAAGCTGCTTCCTAGCCTAGAACTCTCTTCAAATCTCTTTCCTTTGGGTTTCTTCCTTTACTTACATATACTCGTAGGATTCCCTTATTCTGCACAGAAAAATGTTCAAATCAGGTCCCTGTTAATCTCTCTTTTTTCCTAGTGTGCTCCCTGTTTTTAACCAGTGGACATCAAAAAAGAAAGAAAAGGAGGAAGAAAGGAAGGCTGAAAGGGAGAAGGAAAGGAAGAAACTGCATTCATTTCTCCTACAACCTCAAAATCTATCCCACCTTACCTGAAACGCTGTACTGAACTGCCCTGTTTAAGACCAATTTTAATTCCCTTTTTCTCAATTGCTCTGCTATCTCATACTGTCAAGATGCCGTCCTCATCATAAAATAAGCCTTTGGAACCAAGATACTGGTAGTAAAACCATAAATAGCATATTTATTTTTTGTATCTGATGTTTTAATGCCTTAATCCATATCAAATATGGGACAGCATTTTATTATGAATAATAAATGGAACTATATATTTTATTATACAGTATTACAGTAAAGGTGGTACTGCAAAGGTAAAATCTTGTGAAATTTATTGGTGCACTTCAATTTGAAAATTAACATTCTTATTGATTAGCAAGGTTGACAAAATATATGATCATAAATCACAGCTTTAAATCATCTCGATAGAAATCAGAGAGTGCTATAAAATAGGCAATGCCATCAAAAAAGCACTGATATTGAAACTTGAGTTTTCTCAATCTAGATATGATTATTTTAATGACTTCAGGTTACAATAAACATAGTGATTTTTTAATTTTATGTTTATTTGAGAAGAGAGAAAGTGACAGAAAGACAAACAGAGCTTCATTTGCTGGTTCACTCCCCAAACGCCCACAACTGCTGGCTCTGGACCAGACTGAAGCCAAGAGCTGAGAACTCAATTCAGGTCTTCCAACTGGGTGAACCAACTACTTGAGATATCCCTGATGCCTCTCAGAGTGCCCATTAGTAGGAAGTTGGATTTGGAAGACACTTGGGAATCAAATCCAGGCACTCCTCAATGGCACGCGTGGACAATGTTCAGCCCATGTGTTGTATAAAGCCCATGAAATCATTTGGTCTGGCCCGACTAAGGTAACTGTAGCTGGGACACCAAATTCAATAAACCTACAGCAGGTTAATTTTTAAGTTGATAATTTTGTATGGCCCATGAATGATGTTATAAATATCCAAATGGTCCTTGGCAGAAAAAAAGGTTCCCTATCCCTGCTGCGGATGTGGGCATTTTAACCTGTAGGCTAAACATCCACCCCTTGTATTACATCTTTTCATTGGAGAAGAGAGATGGAGAGATGGTAAGAGAGAGACAGACAGACACACAGACAGAGAGACAGAGAGAATTCTCATTTACAGGTTCAGTTCCTAAATGCTCATAACAGCCAAAGTCAGTCCAGGACAAAGCTTGATGGCAAGAATTCAATCCAGGTATCCACATGTGTAGCAGGAGCCCAACCTCCTCAGCTCTCACTACTGCTTCACAGGATCTGCATAAGTAGAAAGCTGGAACTGGAAGTGGAGCAGGCACCCTATACTGGATATGGGCAGATCCACTGGTGATCTAACCACTAGGTCAAGTGTTTGCCCCTGTATCATTTAATAATTATATACTTAATTCAAGAAACTCCAAAATTCCACTTATAAATAAGTCATTTTGGAGGTTGGTATTAAGTAGTTTGAAGGAAATAAAGATGAATGCTTTAAATGCAAAGTATCATTCTGCAAATGTCTGAAAAGCAAAATATAATTCTATGCATGTAAAATAAATCATCTAAACAGGCAATATTGATGGCATTTTTGCCAAACAATGAGTATTAGTTCAACACTTACTATAATTAAGGCATACGGAGAGACTCCGAGTGATTAGTAATAGTAGAATGCAAAGAAGTATTGGTAACTAGCATTGCACCTCACTTCTTTTTAAAACAAATTATTTTTTCTTTCTCCCATCTCTAAAGTGGTTGGATGCTACAAGAAAATTCTACCTTTCCTTCTGTATTTCCTTTCTATCAAGACACGTGGAGCTTGATTTTCATTGTGAAGGAACGGATGGGATCTAGTGTTTTGTTTCCAAACCCCAAGTGGCAGGTCCTGAAGCTAACTCCAAGAAGAAGAGAGAGCAGAGACCAGGATAGTTTTCATGCACCACACTAATATAAAGAATTTCTCTGGGATGTGTATATAGTCGTTGGCAGGAAAATAAGCATATCCTCTGTTTCCCTTCACATTCTTGGAACTGCTGCCCATCTATCTGGAGCAGCTCTTTGCCAAGTGCTTCACTCGCAGACTCATGAGCCCTCTCACACAGCCATCACTCCGATTCGACCAAAACTCACATCCTCCTGGATGCTGGTCCTTGGTCACATTTCATCAAGGGACTTAAATAAGGTAAAAAAAAAAGAGTTGTGATAATTAGGTCCTCCATTTCCAAGTTTCTACTACATTCTACCTTTCGAATACTCAATTTTAGCTAAAGGAATAGAAAGTTATTGCTTTGTGTGGGGGTTTTTCTTTGATATTCTCAAACTTTGTATACATCAAAACTATTTAAGAAGCTCATTAAAAGGTAAAAATCTCAGGCGAACCTACAGAGCTTCCAATTCAGTGGGTTTGGACTAAATCCCAGGAACCTACAGCAGTCAATCCAGATGATTCAGGCCCAAATTATCTGGGAAGTATCACACAGATACTCCATGCAGTAACAACAAACTTGAAAATGAAGGCATTTTTTAATACAGCTTTCATCTCATTTCATAAAAATAATTTTCAACACACATCTAAATTTGAAGCAGAAATATAAAATTCTGGCACTGCCTTGTATGATATAAAAATTTTAAATACTGCATTATATATAGTAAATACATATTAGTATATGCAAATTTTAAAAATGATCACAGTATTTTTTACACAACTTAAACATACACTGAGATATTATTCTAAGCACTTAATAATTCAAAAAGTTACTTCAGAAGTTGAGAAAAATTTTAAAATATTACAGTTCAAAATTGACTTTTCACTTTGTATCTAAAGACATTCAGTCTTTACTTTAAAAAGAACATCCTTTCTACTTATTGCAAATGCCCAGCAGATGGCACTAAAGATTTTTATTTTTACATGCAATTCTTGCATAGTTATTTATTTTTCTTTAAAATATCTAATGTGTTAAAGAAAATTAGTACAATCAGCAGGGGTGTAACTTATTAGAAAGAATGTATTTTCCAAGGTGGCTGAAAGAGAACAAAAGAGAAATTTATAAAATGTGGTAATTTCTGCTCTTATATGGAGGACTTTCATCCTACATGCCCTTTGCAAAGAATCATGTATTAAAGATTTAGTTGTCTATTCTTCCACTGTGGGTCAGCCTTTTTTGTGTCTTCCACTTAGCACTGTTAAAAATGGAGTTCTTCCAATCAGTATCCCACAGTGTTCTGAAAGCACTGAGAGATGACACTTAGGAAAAAGAAGTGAGTAACTGATGATTAGCTATTAGTGTTTTATAGCCTGTTACTTCAGTCAAGCATTTATTTTTAATTCTGCTTTCCATTTACCATAGGAGGCCACTCCTGAGTAAGCATTAAATGAAGACATCTCAGGACACGGAGGCCCAGCAGCATACACTGATGTGTTTGCTCCACTTCATTTCCCAAGAAACACCTTCTATGTGATTGTTAGTGTTGAGAGGCAGGGCTGTGTAGCAGCTTCCTGTTTTGAGTTCCAGAAATATTATTTCCAGATTGTAGAAAAATATCTATGCTTTCTAATATTAGAGATCTAAAACAGAATACCCAGCACAAGAGGGAGTCATTTTAATATTTTGACAAGCAGGTTATTTCATTCATACTACAATTCTAGAAAAGAAAATCAGGTACATACGACATTTACTAGGAATGAAATTTTTAAGGTAAGTGAAAATTAATTTAACAGAAAATAATCTTAATATGTAATTTGGGGGTCATTCTTAAATAGATATGGAATTGGACAATATCAAATGGGTTTAGGAGAAGGCAGTCAACCTGGTGGGTAAGACTCCTGCATCTCCTATTGGAGTGCCTGATTTCAGTTCCCAGTTCAATATTCTGCCAGAGTATGGAGGCAGAAGTGATGACTCCATGAATTGGCTTCCTGTCACCCACAAGAGGCATTTGGATTGCACTCCAGACTTCCAGCGTCAGCTTGGCCCAGATCTGCCCAGTGCAAACATTTGGGAAGTAGACCAACGGATGGTTGTGCTGTGGGGTGCGTGTGTGTGTATGTGTGTGTATGTGTGTGCATATGTGTCTTTCTCTCTGTCCCCGCATCTTACTTCCATTAAAATAAATAAATAGACAAAATAGATTAAATGGGTCTAATTCTATTCCTTGTGAACTTCTCCAGAATGTGTCATTTGATCATGTTACTACACCTAATGGGTAAACACCTTGTACTGGCAAGTTATCTACACACAGGGTCAAACCAAAGTGCTAAAAAAATGGTATGACTGTGTTTTCAGGAATGCACACTGTAAACCTTACCTTTGCTCTGTGTTTGTGACTCTCTTCACCAGACTAGCTATATTGTATTCCCACGGTAAGGGAAAATATAAACGAATTATACTACAAAAGTGGATGTTTTTTGAAAGAGATTAAATCTCAGAGTCAAGACATAAATTTGATGCTGGCCTCTTCAAAATCAAATCCAGTTCTAACAATTTTTTAGTTTCATGGCCATGAAATTATTTAAATTTCCTGTTCCTCAGTTTCTTCATTTATAAAATGGTGATGATAATAGCAACTTCATAGGATTATTGTAAGGGTTAACTGAGCTAATCAATGTAAAGTGCTTAGCACAGGGTCTAGCATATGGTGAAAGCTCAATAAATATTAGCTGTTATTAATATACGTGGACATAGATAATACATGAGGGAAGAAAGTACTTTGCTTTTAAGTTTCTGAGTTCCTTAGCTGATAACTGAGGAAGCAGCTATGACTGGCAGAAATTCCTGGCACATGGGTATCAGGATGAGTGAGTGAGATGATCTATCAATACATTACTTGTCAGGGGCAAAAAGGTCATCTTGTAAGATGAAGAGTCACAGTGAGAGAGGAATCCATTAGTGTAATTTGTTTTATGAAAAATCCAGGAGATAACAACCACTAGGGGAATACCCATAATTTTGTCTGAGAACTTTTTCATATTTTTATGATCGTTACCAGTTCGCCAAAAAAGAAAAAAGAAGAGCTTGTAAAATCTAGTATTTAAAAAGGCTATTATCATTAGATTATTTAAAGCTGGGAAATGTAAATTGCCTAAGTCACAAGTATTCCCACTGCTTTCAGACAGTGCATAAATGAATGATATATAGAGAGAAGGCATCTAACACATCAAAGTCGTGATTTGACTTTTACTTTAATGACTGATAATTTGCACACATTGAATGATCCCTTCTTATTAGCCAATTGAAAGCAAGTTTTGTTGCTTTTTCTCCTTCATGATAAAACATGATTTGAGATGTGATGGCTAATGGGGACCATTCAACTTTACCTCCACAAAGAGTCACTACTTTACATATTTAACGTTTTAAAAAAAGATTTATTTATGTGAAAGACAGTGACACATACAGAGAGGTAGAGAGAGAGAGAGAGATCTTACATATGCTAGTTCACTCCCCAAGTGGTGGGGGCTAGGCCAGGCTGAAGCCATGAGACAGGAACTCCATCCAGGTCTCCCCTATGGGTGCAGGGGCCCAAATATTTGGGCCATCTTCTCCTGCTTTCCCCGGTGCACTAGCAGGGAGCTGGATCAGAAGTATGGGATGCTGGCAGTGCATGTGGTTGCCTAACTCAATGCTATGCAATGCTGACCTCAACATTTTCAATGATCAGAATGATTCCTTTAAAATGTCAATGATCAGGTTGGTCATTGGGGCATAGCAGGCTAAGCCTCGCCTGAAACGCAGACATCCCAAATGGGCGCTGGTTCAAGTCCTGGCTGACCTACTTCAGAGCCAGCTCCTGCTAATGGCCTGGGAAAGCAGCAGAGGATGGTCCAAGTGCTTAGGTCCCTGCACCCATGTGGGAGACCTGGAAGAAGTTCCTGGTTCCTGTTGTGGCCATTTGGGGAGTGAATCAGAGGATGGAAGATCTCTTTCTCTCTCTCTCTTTCTGTCTCTCCCACTCTCTCTAATTTTGACTTTTAAATAAACAAATACATCTTTGAAAAAAATGTCAAACTTATTTATTTTGTTTCCCAGAATTTTAGCCAATAAGGAGGTAAATAAGAAATTCCAATTTTCAGAAATGTTTTCCAATAAGGGGGTAAATGAGAAGCTCCTCCAATTTTCAGAATGCCTAACGAGTCTTTCTCCATAGACAAATTCTTGCTGCTCACATTCATGCTTACCAGAGCCTCCAGTTACCAGACCCAGTACCTATCCTCCTGTCACACTCCTGCTGTTAGAAGTTCTGCACCACCCATTAACCTTTGGTGAGGGGATAATGCAGACACGTGACCCCTACTCTGCGAATAAACATTACCTGCTTCTTTCTCCCCAGTAAGTAAATGTATATATATAAGTACATGTTTATATATATCTACATATATGTTAATATGAGTACTTGAAAAGAAGGCAGAGCTCCATAGTTTGGGTGACAAATATCCTAGAATGAAAACCGTACTGGCTGCTTCCTCTCATTAGTCTTTTGACCTGTTCGTACTCCAAGACTCCAATTCTCGAATCATTTGTCGATCCTTGGATATCTTGTCACATAACTTGACTCCAGATTCTGGCTATTATGAATAATGCTACAATGAACATGGGATACAGTTACTTCTTTCATATGCTACTTATATTTCCTTTGGGCATATAACCAGAAATGGCAAACCTAGGTCAACCAAAGTGTTCACTGATGGACGAATGAATGGATAAAGAAAAGGTATTATACCCATACAATTGACTATTACTCAGCCATAAAAGAAGATGAAATCCTGACATTTGCAGCAAAGTGGATGTAACTGGAGATGATTATGTTAAGTAAAATAAACCAGACATAGGAAGACAAATACTGCAGGTTCCTTCTTACATGTGGAAGTTAAAAAATAGTACCTCTGAACTTAAAAATAGTGATAACCACAGGTGAGGAAGGGTGTAGGGATGGGTGATGGGGAAAGGTTGGATAATAAGTACTAGAACAGAATCAGATGGAAGAAATGGGTTCTGGTGTTCCCCAGCACAGTGGGGTGACTATAGCTCACACTAATGTATTAATGAGGAACTGGAAGAGAGGAGTTGTAGGCTCTCAAAAGCAAAGATAAGAAAATGAAAAGGCTAACTGATATAATCAATTTACACTCTCTATATGTGTTCAAACAGTGTACTGGTACTCTAGAAGAATGAACACGTATTATGTTGGCCCACAATTTTTTAAAATCATAAATAATGTAAAGGATAAGATACACTTCATCTTCTGCTATAAAAAAGCATAATAGTGCCTACCTTTTTATTATAGGGTTGTTGGGAAGTTTAAAATGGCTAACAGCACTTATGGTGATGCTAGACAATTGGTAAGAACTCAGTAAATTATTAGCTATTTTAATAATACACGGAGGAAACTATGAACACAAAGCAGATAAAGCAACTATTTTTGTCCAGTAATATGTAGCATTATTTAATGCATTAAAAATATCAATGATATCTAGAACAATGAAATAAAATGTCTATATCAAGTTCATATTTTTAAAAGCAGCACCATCAAATATTCATTTTAAAGACTAAACTGAATATCTGAAGAATAAGAAATCTATTCTACAGGCTGGTGCCATGGCTTAACAGGCTAATCCTCCGCCTTGCGGCGCCTGCACACTGGGTTCTAGTCCTAGTTGGGGCGCTGGATTCTATCCCGGTTGCGCCTCTTCCAGGCCAGCTCTCTGCTATGGCCCGGGAAGGCAATGGAGGATGGCCCAAGTCCTTGGGCCCTGCACCTGCATGGGAGACCAGGAGAAGCACCTGGCTCCTGGCTTCAAATTAGCAAGATGTGCCGGCTGCAGCGGCCATTGGAGGGTGAACCAACGGCACAAAGGAAGACCTTTCTCTCTGTCTCTCTCTCTCTCACTATCCACTCTGCCTGTCAAAAAAAAAAAAAAAAAAAAAAAAAAGAAGAAGAAAGAAAGAAAGAAGTCTATTCTACAAAGGCTTCCTCTTTTTTATTTCTTAAAGCAGAGAAATATAAGCTTCCTGGAATCCTTGCAGAGTATACTGAATTAGTCAGCCATCATTAGGTACACTATTTTCCAAGTCATTCTGGAGTGCATTTCAAGACAACTGACAAGATGTAATTTCCTTCCCATTATATTTGCTAATGGTGACATCTGTTTTCATACCTTAATTAAAATATATTGTTAATATGCATATAAGGCCTAACTGTCATCTAAATAATATAACAGGTGTTGGTAAAAAATAATTACGTGCTTTTATATCCATGAAAGGGAGATCATAAAGCAAATAACTCAAATGGTGATGTTAATGTAGATGCTAAAATTCTAGAGATCTCAAAAGAACATCTAATTTGAGTAACTTATATGTATATGCACTTTATGGCTGTCCCATGTGACCCAGCACCCTTACCACCATTTAATCATCTCCAGACAACCTCTCCTACTCTCACCAGCCACTGCCTGGGAACAATCAAGTCTATTTTTAAAAATGTAACATCTTATGTTATATTTAGATACTAAAAATGCATCATAATCAACCTTAACTAATCACAATGCCCACAAGGCAGTCTATTTTACCTTTTATAATAATGTATTATCTATGGAAATATTTGAATACTATCAAGGTACTTTGAATTTGCACTGAATTTAGTTTGATAAAACATATCAGAACTTTGGACAGAAAATCATGCAGGTCTTTTTGTCACTACACTGATCTACTTAAATTAAACAGTATCTAATTCTAAATCAACAATTTGATCAATTTTGAAGCAACTGGTCAAAAAAAAAAACACATTGGTATTCTTTGTTCATGAGCACTACCTTACTTTACACATGTAAGAAAATTTCTCTTGGGGCCAGCATTGTGGCATAGTGGGTAACACTGCCTGCCACAATGCCAGCATCCCTTATGGGTGCCAGTTGGTGTCCCAGCTCCTCCACTTGTGATCAAGCTCCCTGTTAATGGCCTGGGAAAAGCAGTAAAAGATATCTCAAATGTTCTGACCCTGCCACTCATGCGGAAAGCTCCTGGATCCTGGGTTCAGCCTGGCCCAGCTCTGGCTGTTGTGGTCAACTGGGAAGTGAGCCAGCAGATGGAAGATCCTTCTCTGTCTTCCTCTGTCTCTTTCACTTTAAAAAAAAATTTTAGTAATGTAAACATAACAGATTTCATGCATTCCGTAAATACAATTCCAAGAAGAAAAACGTACTTCCCTCACTCCCCTGCTTCCCCCAATACCCTCTCTCTCTCTCTCCCTTCCCTCCATCAGTTTTTACAAAGACATAATTTTAATCTACTCTATTCACAGGTTTAATTAGCCACTAATCACAGTATTCAACAATAGTAGGAAGACCACAGTTCCACAGGAATATAAACAAGGGCTAAAAATGAGAATCATATCCCAAAGTGACCATTTCATTTTAATGCATTTTTTTGTATTCTATATTAGCTGCCACATATCAGAGAAAACATGTTTGTTTTCTTGGGATTAGCTAATTTCACTAAATATAATGGTTTAAACTTGCATCCATTTTATTACAAAAGATATGGGTTCATTTTTTTCACGACTGAGCAGGATTCCATGGTGTGTATGTATACCACATTTTCTTTATTCAGTCATCAGTTGATGGATAATTGGGTTGATTTCATATCTGACCCAGAGGAAATGAAATCAGCATATTAAAAAGTTATTTGCACCCCCATGTTTATTGCAGCTCAGTTCACAATAGCTTTCTTTTTTTTTTTTTAAGATTTTATTTATTTATTTGAGAGGTAGAGTTACAGATAGTGAGAGGGAGAGACGAAGAGAAAGGTCTTACTTCCATTGGTTCACTCCCCAAATGGCCACTACAGCCAGCACATTGCACCAATCAGAAGCCAGGAGCCAGGTGCTTCCTCCTGGTCTTCCATGCGGGTGCAGGGGCCCAAGAACTTGAGCCATCTTCTACTGCTTTCCCAGGCCATAACAGAGAGCTGGATTGGAAGAGGAGCAGCCGGGACTAGAACCGGCGCCCATATGGGATGCTGGTGCTGCAGGTGGAGGATTAACCTACTGCACCGTGGCACCGGCTCTGCTGACTTTCAAATAAATAAATAATCATTTAAAAATTATTTTGAGTATTTGATTAATTCATTTTGATAGACCACCTTAACTTTAAACCTGGGTCCTAATCTCTTATCCACACAGTATCTTCTGCATCCAGTCCCCTAGAATAAGCAATGTATAAATACCTGGAGTTTAATTACACTGAAAGCTATTCAGTACAGTGGATCAGGATACAGATCTTGTCAGGCTAAGGAGTAATCCATTTCTCCCTCATCTCTTTAAGGTGTATTGCTCTTTGTACACTTAAACTTAGTAGCACACTGAAGATAACTACGCAATGTGAAATTCCAATGTTACCATTATCTGAGAATATTGAATGCTAAGTAATATTATTGTTACTGTTGATTTCCCTGAAATTTAAAGTAAATGTAGAGTGGTCATGGAAGAATTTCCTGAAATGGTGAAACTCAAGTAAAGACCTGTCGAGGTGAGGGAACGTATCACAAAGTGTGGAACTTGGCCAATGCTACAGCGAGTGTGAAAACCCTGAGATGGAAGCGTGCCTGGCAATCCTGTGGCAAAAGTAGGCCAGTGGGGCCAGAGAGGGCTGAACATGGGAAGAGGAGGAAGAGGCAAGTGGATTTTCTAGTTGATCATAAGGACCTGGAGTCTGGGTGAACGAGAAGTCAGTGGAAGAGTTTCAGTTGAAAAACCAAATGACTGGACTAATTTTTTGTATAGGATCCCTGAGGTGCCTCTGACTCCAGCAGGAGAAGGTAGGGATGACAGAGGAGACATCAGTCAGAGGCCTGGCGATTAGTCAGGCTGCAGATGGTGGAAGTTTGCACCAGAGCTCTGATCACAGAGACTAGGAAGAGTTCAGATACTTCTTCCTTCTGTCTCACTTTAAATCTGCTCAGAGCTTACATAGGAAGGTACATTTATATGTATGATCACAGCTTTTTTAAAATGGATTCTTGGGTTGTGCTTTCTATTTCATACTTTGAATTTTTTCTATCAAAGACAATCATTGCCAAACTGCACCAAGTGCTAGGCTAAGTGACACCAATGACAATTATCAATCACAATCAGAAGGAGATATTACTGAATTATGATTCTATATTATCTCAATGTTGAAAATACAAAAGTTTATTTGGTGTTTTGCTAGCATAATGAATGTAGTAACTCCCTGGTACCTTTCTAGCTTCATAAATGGAAATTCCTGCAGCAAGGACTTAGGCTGATACATTGAATTTTTTCAAACCTGCCTGTTGCAGCAATTTTGGGAGTGAACCAATGAATGGAAGATCGATTCTCTGTCTCTCTCGGTCTCTCTCTCTCTCTCTCTCTCTCTTTCTCTCTCTCTCTCTCTCTCTATATATATATATATATATATAACTCTGCCTTTCATATAAATTAATAAATCTTTAACATTTTTTCTGTTTGGCTTGTAGCCTCTTACCTTTGTTGGACATAGAAACCTAAACAGTGATGTTCTGATAAAATTAACTTCCAAGATGTATTAGATGTCTCAATATATGTTATATCTATATCTATATATATGCACCACGTAAATGCTCCTTTCAATATATGAACTTTTTATTTGTTTTTGCTTTTGCTTCTCTTAAGTCTAAGGGAAATCTTCTACTTAATGGAGGGAGCAGTGGACTAAAGAAAGCTCTATTATAACAACCTGTCTCAACTCCCTGTATAAACACTAGTGGATCTGAGCAAATGCCTTTTCCCTCACAGGAAGGGAAATAACAAGGTTTCTGCATAGTGATCTCTGAACATGCCTGCTGCGTCTACTACCAGCATTCAAAGTACAGACATCCTTACCAACATAACAAGAAAACTCTCACAGTCTAAGGCTAATCTACAAGAAAGATGAGACAAGCAGGACTGAGTAAAAGGACTAGAATTAAAGAGGGAGAAATAAGGAAGGCTCAGTGTAACTACAGGCAAAGAAGTAATATTTCTTATTAATTACTCACATCTAAAACCTGGTGTGTACAGTATGTCTCCTGCCTAAAAATAATTTAAACAGCCTGGCTAGGAGCACTACTAATTTGTCACTCTGTGTATCCTGCTGCTCACCTTTCTATAGTATCCATGAGAAAAGGCATTTTAAAGGCTACCACATCATCCAAGTCTCATCAAGTGATCACATTACAGAATCACACAGACTTGTGCTCTGCTCTGAGGATTCACATATTACTATGTGTTTGAACATTGCTTTCAAAATCCAGACGTTCCTGGGTTTCATTTTGGCTTTGAATACCATCACAGTAAATGGAAGTAGAAAGACAGAAGGCAAGAAGGTCCTGTTTCATAACTTCTTGAGATCATTGGTATCGTCTAAGGCCCAGAGAAGTGCTTCATCCAAAATCGGTGGTCAACATCCCTTGAGTAAGGGCATTACAGTTAGATAAAAGCTAAGGTTGGAAGAAAGTCTCCTCCAGGAATTTGCTGAGTGATCATGAACAAATGATTCAGTCTCTCTGAGTTTTCTTTTCCTCATCTATAAACTTAGAGTCCTAACTGCTGCCTTTGGGGATGGGAGAGAATGTTGATGTAGTAATTTGATGCTCAACAAATCTCAGTTTCATTCACCACATTCCCCATTCATAAAAATATTATTTATTCCTTATTCTGTGTCTTGTGGAAAAGGGTAGGGAAGTAGAATAGAAAGGTGAGTAAAGTGAAAAGACCTCGATTGAGTTGCTTTGCTTTTCACACACAGGGTAGCACTGGGTATAGCCCTTTAGCACCTCTGAACTGGCTGCTTTCTCTCAAGAGTGATAAAGTCTGGTCATCATTCATTAATGCAAATTCAGCAAATAGTAACTGAACATCTTCTACATGGCAGGTGCTACTGGAGGCATTGACGATAATCAATATAAGTGAACGCCAGTCCTTGCTCACACCAAACTTGTGTTCAAGTAAGAGAGGAAGGTGTTAAAACATTACTGAAGAGCATATAATAGAGAAAGATCAGGTGGCTCTAAGGGACATGGAAACAAAGAAAAGAAGCTACAGGACAGAGAGCCACCAACAAGTGGCAGGGCAGAGCTGTAATAAGAGTGTGGGCAGGCAAGCCTGAGCCTGAGTAGGGAGCAGATCCTGAAAGAGAAAGAGGATTCCAGGCAGAGGGAGGGACAAGTGCTAAGAAGGTGGAGGAAGGAGGTGGAGTTAAGGTAGACAAAGGAGGAGAAGACAAGAGGTTGGAGACAAGGTCACTGTCAAATGACACCAGGAAGGCCCTGAGAATCACAGAGGGGCTAACCCGACATGATGTGTGGGGAACGAACCAGAAGTGATGCAGTTCAGCAGAGAGGAAAGCTGCACCGGGGTTTGAAAGGGTGCTTGCTTGTGCTCAGGATAAAAGAAAATTCAAACCAGCCACAGATGTGACATATCTTTCAGCAAGCCTCTTGCGCATCCTGCATCTTTATCACATACTAGCTCTGTAGTATTAAGCAAATTACTCTACCTCCTTAAAACCTAACTGCTATAGAATTAATATTCATGCTCCCCTTTGAAGAAAAATCACAGTAAACCCTGTAGTGGAGCCATGGGGGGGGGGTAGTTTTAGACGAGGTCACATGGGTAGGGACCTGTGATTGGATGTTGAAGAAGGAAAATGGCAACGCCCTGTTTCTCCAGCAGGTGAAGGCACATTGAGAAAGTTGCCCTCTGCAGACCAGGAAGAGCCTCACCAGGGAACTCAGTGAGTGCCTTGAATTTGAACAACTCATCCCCTACTCAAAATGATGAGGAATAGATTTCTGTTGTTTAATCCAGTCTGTAGTATTTTGTTACGGAAATTCAAACCAACTAACATGCTGAGCTTCCCCCTGTAAAATGGGAATACTGTGGACACCACAAGATTCTTGTGAGCTTTAACAAAAATGAGTTAAGGGCTTAGCACAGTGTCTGGCATATATAGCAAAGTGCTTAATAATAGCAGCAATCATGAATGTAATTTTAAATTTTCTGAAGTTATATTAATTAATCTGCATCAACTCCCAGGGAAAATACTTTTTAAAAATCCTTAAAGTCTGTCAGTGAATAGTTACTATTACAAGAAATGTAGGTCAAATGAACAGACACATACATGGAACTTAGATGAGATATTATACAGAAATTAGCTTCAGTGGCATCACAATATCAAGCAATAAACAAAATTAATTCTAGTTATTCCAATCATTAGTTGCTTATATTTTCATAAAGAAATGTCTTATTTCTTCTTTTTTACCACTTGGATGAATATTTTAAAAGTCTAATATAAAAAGAATAGCCCTCAGTGTCAAATTTTGTACAAACAATCTTACTAATTTAAAAATGATAAATTAAGAACTACCATATATAGATTTATGATTTGCTTGGATTTTTTTGTTATTTTGATATCTGTAGAAAGGATTTCTTTTTAAAGGGATTTATTTGTTTGAAAAGCAGAGTAAAAGAGAAAGAGGCAGAGACAGGGAGAGAGAGAGAAAGAGAAGCCCCCTGGATTTCAACCTGGTCTCCCATGTGGGTGGCAGGGACCCAAGTCCTTGTGCCAGCATTCACTGCTTCCCAGGAACATTAGCAAGAAGCAGGATTGGAAACAGAGTAACTGGGACTAAAAGCAGCTCCTTCATATGGGATGTGGATGTCCCAAGCAACAGCTTAAGCTTGTGCACCACAATGTCTGCCTCCTACAGAAAGAATTTCTTGAGAACTGGTGAGAATTACAGATGTAAGGTTCATAAATATTCCTTATTTATTTTTCTATTCTTAGCTAGGTATGATAATAAATTTTTAATATTATCAAATATCAGATGGCAGGATGAAATCCCTTTACATCAGATCCATGTAGAAGTGAAAAATCAAATTCATTGTGACTGAAACCTTATATAAAATAATACCTCCTGGTCGGCGCCACGGCTCACTTGGCTAATCCTCCACCTGCAGCACTGGCATCCTGGGTTCTAGTCCCGGTTGGGGCGCTAGATTCTGTCCCGGTTGCTCCTCTTCAGGTCCAGCTCTCTGCTGTGGCCCAGGAAGGCAGTGGAGGATGGCCCAAGTGGTTGGGCCCTGCATCCGCATGGGAGACCAGGAGGAAGCACCTGGCTCCTGGCTTCGGATCGGCGCAGCTTGCCGGCCGTAGCGGCCATTTGGGGGGTGAAACAACGGAAGGAAGACCTTTCTCTCTGTCTTTCTCTCTCTCACTGTCTAACTCTGCCTGTCAAAAAAATAAAATAAAATAGTAACTCCTACTCCATGGAATACTATATATTTTCTCTGATGTTGATTTCAGAATGGGTGAACTTTACCTTAGGAAGGATTCTAACCCAACTTTTTAAAAGATTTTATTTAAGTTAAACAAGTTTCACATATTTAATACATACAAACTTAGAAACACAGTGACACTTCTCCCCCTACCTTCCCTCCCTTCCACGCTTCAACCCTTCCACCTCCTCCCTCTCACATTCCCACTTTTAATTTTTACACAGATCTATTTTCAGTTTATTTAATGATCATATAGTTAAACACTTTTAATGTCTGAAAATTCTCAAAAGTGTGATTATACCTGCACATCTCTATTAATTACAAAATTTAAAGTCTATGATTTTTTTTTTAACTTTTATTTAATGAATATAAATTTCCAGTGTACAGCTTATGGATTACAATGGCTTCCCCCCCCCCCCCATAACTTCCCTCCCACCCGCAACCCTCCCCTCTCCCGCTCCCTCTCCCCTTCCATTTGCATCAAGATTCATTGTCAATTCTCTTTATATACAGATCAATTTAGTATAAAGATTTCAACAGTTTGCACCCACATAGAAACACAAAGTGAAACATACTGTTTGAGTACTAGTTATAGCATTAAATCACAATGTACAGCACATTAAGGACAGAGATCCCACATGAGGAGCAAGTGCACAGTGGCTCCTGTTGTTGACCCAACAAATTGACACTCTAGTTTATGGCGCCAGTAACCATCCTAGGCTGTCGTCATGAGTTGCCAAGGCTGCATTTCCATTCATTAATTCCTTCCAGAAATCAGTTTACATGTTTGAATAGTGTTTGTTAACAGTCAGTAGCCATCTAAATGCAGAAACAATATGGATACTATATCTCCATCACCCTATCTCAATCATTTCACAGATGTTGGTGTGCCAACAGACATGTTTCACTTCAATAAGATTTTTAACAGGTCAAATCTAAGTGTTAGTGTTTCTGCTTTTGGCTAAATTTCAAACAAAAGACAAGATATGCCAGGAAAACAAAAAATAGTGATGAATACCAGCTGTGTAACAATATGTCACACCATTATGTGAATGAATGTTGCTTTACAGGTATTTCATTTCATCAAACTTTTTCACATACTGGGTTAGGGCCCTGCTTCTCTCTGAAAGGGACAATATAAGGGGCAAAGGGAAAGTGAGTTGGAGCATGTGTCCCACTCTTTAACCAATAAGACATGTAACTTGGGGTTTCTGAACCATTTTGTGTCATGAATGCTTTTGGTAGTCTATAATTTTTTTATATTAATGGCTTTAAGGATATATCAGAAAATACATAGCATTATAAGAAAAATAAACTATGTTTAAAAAAGTTATCAAACCTTCAAATAAATTTAGAAAATAGCAACATGTGTTATGATATTAAGTTCTTGGATACACAAAGGATAATACATTTTTAAAAACAACATAGACTATAATACTGATTTTTTTTATTTTGAGTCAAAGCAACTGCCTGCATAAAGTGATATTTACAGACTCATGGAGTTAACAAACGAGGAAACCACAATTCATAGAAGTCAGTCACACAGCTGAATGAAACTTAGGTCACTCACTCACCAATGGGTAGAACACTGGGTTCTGTTTGATCAGGACAGCCACTCCTTTTGGACAGTCATCTGATCTGGACATCAGAATTAAAATGCTTTCCTTTGTGAAATTTAATACAGCATGTTTCAACAGTGAGAAGCAATCAGATGCTCAGTATTAAATTTCATATGAAAGAGAAGTCGTTGAGAAACAAATATGATATCTGGCTACACAGATCAAAACCTATCATTTGGCATGAGAAGTATTTTTATCTCTACTGAGATTCTGGCTTATATTTTGAATTCATCTCACTGGAAAATTCATGCAGCATTTACTGTTTTTCTCTTTATTCTGTTAAGCAGTGAATCTCAGTTTTAACCTTCAAGTATTCTGACTTCATTGAGATAAGTGTTTAGTTCTGGTAAAGATATGATTTGCATTTTATTTGTATGAAGAGCCAATACTGATTCACACAACAAAAGACGTTTAGAGTGGCAAGGGCTGGGACACAAAGGCTGAAATTTCCAGTTTAAATTTTGCAGGTGCTAAAAAACAAAAACAAAACAAAACAAAAACGAATGGATGACAAAAATACAAATGCTGCTCAAGAAAACAGCATGAGTTTAAGGAGATACTGCTGAATATTTACCTCACATTTTTTTCATGGAGTTCTAAATGCTCTTTGGAAAGATCCAAAAGTTATTTTTTTTATTGATTTTGCCCCTCAAAGTTTGCAAAAACAATAAATACTACTTTATGTTTCTTAGAGGACCAAGGAATTAAAAAAAAAGTGCTTTGCTTACATTCTAGTCAGTATCAGGGCTCTGTTTTGCTCACTGCTATATCCTAAGCAGCTAAACAATGTAGCTCAATAAATATTTGTTGAATGAAGGATGGTTAGCTTTTTAAGCTAGAGGAAGACCATTCAAAAATATTTCTAGTAATTCATTTCTGGCTGAGTCACCCAGGAATTAAGCTCCTGTAGAGAAGTGTTGACACTGATTTTCATGTTAGTAGACCTGGAGCTTCTTAGGGGAGTTTTTTACTTCATTCATCTTTATAATCTCTTGCCAATGTTGCTTTGTATTATGGCTTCCCATAGTAGGTACTCCTTAGATATTGAATGAATAATGGATGGATGCTGTTCTAACAAGCACTTCTCTGCATTATATATATATATATACTCTCCCTGGTAGTTGCTCATACTGGCTCCATCACTTAACTCCCCTGTGTCTTATCATCATTTATGTTTCTGAATCCAAACCAATCTTCAACACTCTGTTCAGAGCCTACATTCTTCCTGAGGTCTTCCGTGATCTTACCAATCTTCAACACTCTGTTCAGAGCCTACATTCTTCCTGAGGTCTTCCGTGATCTTACCCTCTTTGCATGGATGTAGAATTTAAGTCTATAAGGAACTCATCTTGATGTTTCATATATTTATGTTTTGTTTGCAAAATTCCCTCTCCTCCCTCAAGTCATATCATGTTTTCCCTTTGTATCTGTTACAATTATAAACAAGAAGTTCTGTAAATAGTCAATGCTTAATGAAAATTAAAATGTATGCATAACATAAAAGAATTATTCTGACACATTTAATGTTGAGAGGAATCTTAGATGTAATTTAAGCTAAATTCCCTTCCATTTCTTGAATCCCATCAATTATATTCTGACCCAAGTTCTTCTGGGCTATGCCCATACCTTGCATGGAGATAAAAGAATCACCACACATGGTTATAACTTCATATTTACAGTAGTTAATGTGAGCTTTATTGAGCTTAAAATGCATTGCTTTCCAGCTCCATAACTAGTCATATTGTCTTGGCCCACTCAAAAAAACCTTAATCTTTTCTCCACATGACATTCATAAAAACTTATTTGCTATGTCTCCTTGTCAATTTTTTCTTCAGGTTAAATTTATTTATCATTGTGCCTGGTTTTGTATTTCTTCACCATCCTCCCTCTGAAAATATTCCAGGTATTTATTGCATTATGAAAGCAGGATACCCTGAACTAGAATAAATAATCTAGGTTTAGTCTTATCAATATATGTCCATATTACATTGCATTTCAAAATATTTATTTATTTATTTATTTGAAAGACTTACAGAGATAGAGGGAGAGAGTGAGAGGAGGAGTGAGAGAGGGAGAGGAAAAGGAGAGGGAGAGGGAAAGGGAGAAAGAGAGAAAGAGAGATACCCTCCCCAGATGGCTGCAATGGCCAGGGCTGGGCCAAGTAGCCCAGACATCTTTCACTGCCCTTCCCAGTCCAATAGCAGGGCACTGGATGAGAAGTGGAGTAGCTGGGACAGGAACAAGCACCCATATGGGAAGCTAGCGAGGCGGGTGGCAGCTTTACCTGCCAGCCATGTTACAATACATTTTTGTTGGTCATAATCATACAATTAACACCCATGTGGACTTGCTATCATCAACAACCCCTACATCATTTTTACATTTCCAAAGCTAAAGTGCTCATAATTGTACTGTTTTACTTAGGCAAACATATAGGACCTTACTAACTTACCTGTAGCATTTTATCTTGCTAGTTATGGCCCACCCCTCTATGAGGATAAGCATCTTTTAAGAATCTCATCTAACATATTATTTTCCCCTGATTCATATCTTGTGAAAATCTAATGAACACTGTATTCCCATCATAGGGATAGGAAACATCTTCTATAAGGGACAAGATAGTAGCTATGTTAGGCTTCTCACCTCTACCACTGTAGTGAGAATGTGGCAATAGACAATACGGAACAATTAAGGGCAGCTGTGTTCTAATAAAACTTGTACATACTGACGTTTACATTTCATGAAATTTTCATGTTACAAAAGATTCTGCTTTTGATTTCCTTCAACCATTTAAAAGTGTAAAAGCCATCCATCCTTTATAAACTATACAAATAGGCAGTGGCCTGGATTTGGTCTATGGGCCATAGTTAGTTGATTCCTAATCTTAGTCATTACTGAGAGGAACCCAGGGCCTTTGTTAAAGATCCTTGGCATGCACCGAGACACACCCTCATAACTAGGGCTTAGCAATAACATTGACTGAAGAACATTTACAAATATAAATTCTGGGCATTTACCTCCTACAAACCAATAATTGTATTTTGAAAAACAAGCCCTGAATGTTTCTCATGTATGCCTAAAGTTCTAAAACCAGCTTTTTATTGTTTAATAAGAATTTCTGAATTTTTCTAGAAAGTACCTTATCGTTTTTATGACTCAGTATTGTGAATATAATACTGTAAAGAATAGATGACAACGTAGACTTAAATTTCATTGAAATAATTTTTTATGCCTATCCCCCAATTCATAATATCCTTACAGAGCCAATATGTTTCATTGTATCATTCATAATCAGATACTAATAAATGATCATGAAAGTAATGGTATTAAAATAATACATATATTTTTCATTTAATAAATCTAAGAGGCATATTTTAATTGACCCATTTTAATCCAAGGATGAGACCCTGTGCATGTAAATTTTTATGGACTATCTTGCTGATCATTATATTCACAGTATCTATAATCTTGTCTAGAATATACAAGGTTTTTTAAGTATTTTGATTGAATAAATAAATTAATATAAAAGTATTACAACAGGTGGTAAGAAATTGAGAAAGCATGTGAATCAAAAGTAATATCTCAAACTGAAACTTATACTGAAGTTTGGGATAACATGAACCAAGTACAGTAAATATCTTCCAGGGAGCAACAATTCAGTTATTCTCAGCCTCGTATCAGTACCCATACTCTGCTCCAACATCCACACAAATGAAATCAAAATAAAACAAGTTCAGATCAATCAATCAATCAATAATAAATAATTAAATAAAAGCATGAACTCTTGGATGGGTGGGATGGGTCCTAACTGCTCTATGGGTCTATGATAAACTTTTAAATCCTATGCCACAGTTTACCAATGAAAAATGAAAAGTATATAATTAGTTTCGTGCTCAAAGATACTTTGAGACTAAAGCATATAGCTTTTTCTTTCAAGGAGAAGGAAGGCTTTAAGTAGCCATGTGTGGTCATAGGCTGTGTTGTATCAACACATATGCTCTGGGTCCAGGAAGCTTTGATTCAAATGCAAAAGCAACAGAAACACCCCTATTGCTCTGAGAAATCCTAAATATATGGTTCATTTTATCTTTGTTACAGCACTAACATGTGGTGTTCAAGCTTCCTCAAGTAATTTCAATCTGATTTTTATCACAAGAACTGTCCAATTTGCCCTTACAGGCTCAACAAACCAAAACGTTGGCCAGTGAGGTGTGCTTTCCTGCCCCCTGACTATTCAGAGCCTTCAGCTGCCTTCCCCCCTTGCAACGCCATGACATCTTGAAGAGGCAGCTATTCTAAACTCCTCCACCACAGCAGCATTAACAGCAGCAAAGCACCCACGGGCTGTTGGCATCTCTTAGAGCCGGAAAAATCAGCAGCAGGGAAAATCAGGTCCAGTTTCCTTACTTCTTCTCCAACTCAGTATAGTATTCAATCCATGGTCCACAGCATGACTATCTCATGTTCACCTCCTTAGCAATCACAACCGTTAGCCTCCATGGCACTGCATTAATTGCATTATTCCCAAACACCTCACCATCTACCGAGTCTCCACTTCTCTATTGGCCATTATTGCTGGATCCTTTTTCTTCCTCTTTATGCTTCATTTCTGTTCCTTTCTGGATTTCTTTAGGCCCTGGACACCTCAGAAATTTGCTCCAGGCCCAGCCTCTTCCTGTTCATCATTAACAATTACGCTGCAGTTCTAGCCATCTCCCTTCAATCTGCTCATTTCTTTGAGCTATTTCTCTCTAATTTCCACCCCTCCTCTGCTCCCAGCTTTATTTCTATCTGCTTTCTCTCCCACACCTGTTTTCTGCCTCTGAGGACAACTGAGCAGACCCACAATCAGTGGCTAAGAATAAAGGAAAGATTTTATCTACCAGTGCTTAAGCAGAGTGAATTTTGAAAGCAAAATTGCTTCAGATTGGCTTATGTAACAACCAGCAATACAGCGTAAACTGAAAATTAATGAAAAAGCTATAAGGTTAAAAGAAAAAAAAAGAATTAGGACTTGTTTCTTGGCAGTGATTCTGTGGCAGATGGAACATAGTAGAATAATGCTGGATGTTGGAACCTGTCTGGCTGTAGTACGTCAGACACCATGGATTAAAAACCAATCTCATGCTCTCTTGCATGTTTTACCTTCTTCCTTGTGTGTACATTGTGTAGTAAAAGAAGAGACAATTGCCCTGCAGAGGTATTTTCCAACTCAACTCATTATCAAAAGAGTGCATTCTTTCTTTTAAATCACCTTCTATTTCATGATTTCTGAAGATAAGAACAAGAGTTTGGGCAACCTCTAAACTACTATGATAATAATGATCTAGAAAACTTGTCCATTTTCCAACCTCTCAGTTATTATTTGTGATATGGAAGCATTGACCTACTAGATTTTATGCATGATACATAAGTAAAAGTATTGGATTCACATTAGTGGAGAATGTAACAGACTCCGATTTTCTATTTTAAAATTTATCGTTTTTGTTTATTTTAAAGGTAGCAAGACAGAGACAGAGATCTTCCATCTGCTGGTTCAGTCCCCAGATACCCAGAACTGCAGTGTTGGGCCTAGCTGAAGCCAGGAGACAGGAAGCCATTCTGAATTTCCCATATGTGTACTTAAGCCATCATTTGCTGCCACCCAGGATGCACATTAGTAGGAAGCCAGATCAGAAGTAGAGGTGGAACTTGAACCGAGACCCTCTGAAATGGGATGTGGGTGTCTGATGTAGCAGTTTAACTACTGTGCCAAATGTCTATGCCTAGTCTCTGACTTGCTTGTGTGTATCACTAGTAAAGCAAACAAACAAAATGTATGAAGGCTCAGTTTGTTCCATGGGACATACTAAGTGCTTTCTACACATTAATTCATTTTTCAACAAATCTAAATTGAAAATTTACCATGTTCCAGCTACTGTTTTAGGCACTAGAGATATCATGCTGAATACAACAAGTACCCTGAACACAATGTGCCTACATTCTGGATGGAGAGAGATCTTGTAAACAAATAAACCTATCACATAAGAAATAACAGAGGCTAGGATCACTAAGTGAGGAGTTAGAGTACCTAATGATGTGGGAGGGCTGTTTCAGATAAATCATCCTAAAAAAGATTGACTCACACCCTCTATAGCAAGGGAGTTTGAACACGGATGCAAGTAGGTAAGGCAGTCTTGCAAATATCTCAGGGAGAATATTCTAGGTAGGGGTTAAGTAAGTACAAAATCACTAACAAGAATGGGCTTAATAATCACGAGCACAAGCAAAGTGGCTGATGCTGAATACATGGCCAGTGGCCAGATGCTGTAAGGTTGCATCATCAGTTACAAATTGCAAGGAGTTTGTTCTTAGGGGGATGGAATTTGACTAGAACATTAAAACCATGAGGGAGACATGGTCTAACTGAAATATGTACAGGGTCACTCTCTCTGCTTTGGAAAAGAAAACAGTCTTCATGAGGTCAAAAGTGGGGTCAGGCAGAACACACAAGAATTCACCTGGTGAAGAGGATAGTGTCTTGGATGAGGATATTAGCAAGAAACATGTAAAAATGATCAGGTTCAGAACTTATTTTGAATGCAGAGTTCTCAGAACATACGAATGGATGGGCTTCAAGGTATAAATGGAAGAGTCAAGCTTGACCCCTAAGGTTTTATCCACAGCAACTGACTAAATTTCAGAGATTAGGAAATTAGAGGAAGAGTTTATTTGAAGGGGAAATTCTGAGAGCAGGATCTCGAATATGTTAGATTTGAGATGCCGACTACATATCTGGCTGAAAATGTTGAATTAATAGTGAATTATGAGTGTCTGGGCCTCCAGGAGGTGGTTGTTTAGAGATACACATGTAAGTTTTATGTAATACATTGTTGTAAGATGTAGGAAGCATCTATTTTTATAGAAGACAAAGAAGACATACAGAAACTAAATAATTTGCTTCTGAGAAAGATTACAATGAAACAAAACAGGAGAAGGATCTAAATAGTTTCTTGATAAATAGCTGGATCCATATCTGGGTTGTTGGGGTAGGGGAGATATATAAAAATATAGTCAATGGGAATGGGAATATATTCATAGACTGATGATGTCAAGACAAGCTTGGATACTGATGGATATACAAGCATAGCATTTACTAAATACCAAATGTCTTTAAAATGAAGACTCTAGTTTCACAGTCATTGAAATGCCAGGAGACATTTTAGCAAGTCACAGATAAATAATCTATCAAGGATGCACCTAGAAAGCAATGAAGAAAATTGAAGAAGACAAACATTTTATCTTAGCTAACTACAGGTTTAAAAAGAAGTCTATAAATATGTAAGAAGAAAATGAATCATTTATCACATTTAGAAGTCTCTCAACTGCACCTAAATATACCAAGAAAGGAGGCTGTCTAAATCTTAGTGTAATCTGTGGTGTCCTATGGTCTTTACCTGCATATGTGAGGGTATTTATAACATTCATGGAAAACTGGTTTAAAAAAGTTTATTTTGGTGCAAAAAGTTTTTGAAACTCATGCATCCATTTTTCATAGCATGCATTTCCATGAAAATTTTGAACATTTTGCAAGCATGGATTTCCTCCTTTTTTAAAAAACTAAAATAAACTTATTTATTTATTAAATGACAGACAGAGCTACCACACTCTGGTTCACTCCACAAATGCCCACAATGGCCAGAGCCAGGCTAGGGTCAAAGTTGGGGACTGGAAACACAATCCAGATCTCTCACATAGGTGGCAGGAACCCAACTGTCTGAGCCACCACCAGCATTTCCCAGGGTCTACACTGCAGGAAGCCAGAGCTGGGAGTCAGAGCTGGAAATCAAATCCAGGTACTCAGATGTGGAATGCAGATCTCTTAACTTCCAGGCAAATTACCGTCACCTAAACTTACCTTTAAATTCTATTTTCTTTTTTTTTTAATTTATTTGACAGGTAGAGTTATAGACAGTGAGAGAGAGAGACAGAGAGAAAGGTCTTCCCTCTGTTGGTTCACTCCCAAAATGGCTGCCATGGCCAGCACTGCGCCAATCCGAAGCCAGGAGCCAGGTGCTTCTTCCTATTCCCAACACCATAAATTCACTGAATACATTTTGTCAGATTATCAAGTATGCAACCTCCCCCTTTTCTCAGTTTCTCATTCCAGTGTTTCTCTCTTAACATCACTCCTGATATAAACTACTATGAATATAGCATGTCTGAATGAAAGCATGGTCTGCAGACTCTCATAGACTGAATTTGGGTATCAGCCCCATCACTTCCTGATATGTGGTCAAGGGCAAGTCACAGAACCTCTCTTTGCTTTATGGAAATTCTTCATCTTCCAAATAGAGACTATTAAAAAATCTTCCTCATAGTATTACAGTGAGAATTAATTGAGTTAATACAGTAAAATCCCCAAGAAGGTACCTGGCTTAGGGTAAGAGATCAATCAACATTTATGATTATTATTGTTGATAATATCATTACTTCTATTATTTTTTACTTGTACTTAGAATTCCATGTGTTCCTTATCTTCTCCCTAGGGGAAGAAGAAACAACTAACAAGATGATAAAAATTTCTAAAATATTAAAATATCATCAACAGTCACTTTTAAAATTTTAACATTCAAAACGAACTTTTGACAAATCTTTTCTTTAAGATTTATTTATTGGGGCCAGCGCTGTGGCGTAGTGGATAAGGCTGTAGTCTGCAGTGCTGGTATCCCATATGGGCACTGGTTCGGGTCCTGGCTGCTCCACTTCCAATCCAGCTCTCTGCTATGGCCTGGGAAAGCTGTGGAAGATAATCCAAGTTCTTGGGCCCCTGCACCCATGTGGGAGACCCAGAGAAAGCTCTTTGCTCCCGGCTTTGGATCGGTGCAGCTCCGGCTGTTTTAGCCATTTGGGAAGTAAACCAGTGGATAGAAGCCCCCCCACCATCTGCCTCTCCTTCTCTCTCTGTGTAACTCTTTCAAATTTATTTGAAAGGCAGAGTTTCAGCAGGAGAGAGAGACAGAGAGAGAGAGAGAGAGAGAGAGAGAGCTTCCATCAGCTGGCTCACTCCCCAAACAACCACAATAGCTAGAGCTGGGCCAGGCTGAAGCCAGGAGCCAGGAGCCTATTCCAGGTCTCCCACATGGGTACAGTGGCCCAAGTACGTGGACCATCTTCTGCTGCTTTCCCAGGCACTTTAGCAGGGAGCAGGATCAGAAGTAGAGCAGCCAGGACTCCAATCAGCACCCATATGGAAAGCCAGCACTACAGATGGTGTCTTAACCTGCTATGCCATAGCACCGGCCCCTTGGCAAATATTTTATAATTTCAGTAAAATCAGGGAATGTTAACTATCCTTTCATATTTATCTTCAGTAGATCTCAATTGAATGTTATGATTCAATTCCATAAAATAATCCCTTCTTCTGCCAATTTATTGGTGGTCTTGAATGAGAGACACACCCCGGAAACAATCTGGCACTCCTTAGGCACTGCAGTGTTATTCTTCCGTTTCAGTTTTAGGTAAGATCCATTGAGCTCCAATTGACATTTCTTATTCTCCATGTGAATCCATACACCTCCCTGAACGTTCCAGCAGAATTTGTTCTCTAAACACAGGTAAATGATAACTGATCACCTCACTGAAATTCAGTAAAACAATATAAACAGATTTTTTAAACAGGATTTCAAATTAATACCCTCATACCATTGCTCTCTCCTATGTACTGGTGCTGAGTAAAAATATTTTTTAAAGCGTTAACTATAGTATTAGATGACATACACCATAGCTATGTTACAGCAAACACATGTCTGCAAAAAGCATACACAAGCACAAACACGGATGTAATGCAGGCATGAAATGTCCAAACCATAACCTCAAAGCAAATTCATCATTTTAACTTTCTTTCAAACAAAAATCTCACACCTGTATTTATGTAAGAGACTCCTAGGTGGTCCTTTAAAGGCCAGCCTGCTCTATTCACATCTTACATCCACTCTCAGCTGTTGAAAAAAATTTTAAGAAAAACTTCATTGCTATAGCAATGAAAAAGTCCGCTTAATTAATATGTGCCAGATAAAATCCAGTGAGATTATTTGTTTGACCTAAGTGATTTACCTAGCCGTGATGGGAACTACAGTATCACAGCCTATTCACTATTCACTGCATCCTATCAAGTAGGCTCATCTTCTGCCTTTCATGGAAACCAGTCTTGCTTCCCCCTTTCTTCCTCTCTGTTCCTCCCTCCCTCCTTCCTTTCCTTTCTCTTTCCTTTGCTGCTTCCTCCTTCCCTCCAGGCCTCTCTAATTTATCTCTCCTTTTGCCTCTCTTCTATTTCATTTTAATTTATCAACCTTTTCAAATATCTCTAGGGCTATTCCAGAACTGTGATTGGTGATATGCTGAACACCTTGGGTGCTCACCTTTTCTCAGCTCCCCACTTAGAGAGAGAGTATTCAACAGGCAACTTGAAATAGGGTGTGACACATGCCATCATGATGAATTACAGGGTCCCTAACGAGCAAGCAAGCAAGAGAGACTCTGAAAGAAATGCAGGGGAGCCCCAAAGCGGGGGAGGGGGGGATGTAAAAATCTGTGGAATGGATGAATAGGGAAAAAACTAAGAGAAGAGAATGAAGATGGGTTTCCTGAGAAGACAGAAAGATATAACAGGGCCAAGAGGTGAGAAAGTTCAGGGACTGGAAAGAGATACAGGATATCCAAACTACAATTCAACCTAGGTCGATTTGGCTGGATAGTAATTTTACTTCAGGATGAATAATATCTTGACTCTCACCCATACCCAACTGAGATGAGATTTAGACGTGATTTGAGGATGAAATAGATGCCTGAACTAAGACTTTTGGGGTGGAATGTATATAATTTTGCATGTGAGGATAGGAATTTTGTAAGCCCAGAGAGCAGAGTCGTGGACTCAATTATGTCCACTGAAAATTCACATTTTTAAATTCCAAAAATTCAATACAATAGAATGTGAACATCTGAAATGATCTCTACAGGGGCAACTAAATTAAAATGATGTTATTAGAATGGCTCTGATCCAATAGGATTGGATCTTAAAATCAGAAGATCATTAGTAATCAGGGAAATGCAAATAAAAACCACAATGAAGTATCACATCATTTCAGTTATAACTGCTGTTATCCAAAAGTCAAAAAATAACAATGCTGGTGAGGCTGTGAAGAAAAAAAAATACCCTAATACACTGTTGGTGGGAATGAAAATTGGTACAACCATTATGGAAAACAGTATGGCGATTCCTTAGAAAACTAGCAATAGGTCTATCATATGATCCAATTATCCCACTCCTGGGTATATGCCCATTGGAAATTAAATAAGCATATGAGAGAGATACCTGCATTCTCATGCCTATAACAGCTGGATTAATGATAGAGAAGATGTGGAATCACTCAGATGTGCATCAACTGACGACTGGATAAATAAAATGTGGTAAACATACAAGATGGAATAATACTTGGCCATAAAAACAAATGGAATCCTGAAATTTAGAGAAAAATGTATTCAACTGAATGTCATTATGCTAAGTGTAATAAGCTATACCCAGAAAGACAAACATCATGCTTTTGCTTATTTGTGGAAGTTAATATACAGAGAGTATAAAAACTATGTTGTCATACCTTTAGTACTTAGTTATAAACATTGCTTCACTGAATCACAACATGTAAAGGCAATATATTATCCTTTTATCACTTGAAAAACATGAAACAGGAGGAATAGTGAGGAATCTTGGGGCAATAGCAATGATTTTCTTCGAAGTTGGGTGTTGGCTATGAGTGTGCTTAGAGGACAAAAAAACTCACTTGGCTGTACATGTAAGTGCATTTCTAGTGTATGCATATTGTATTTCAATAAAACTGGAATTTCAAGATGAAAGGCCAAGTGTGGCAGGGATTTGGTTCCTTCTGAGGCCTTTCTCCTTGACTTTTAGATCATTATCTTTTCCCCATGTCCTCAAATCATCCTCCTTCTCTACATGTTGTGTCTTGATCTTCAATTCTTAAAAAATAAATAAATAACCTTGTTAAAGACCCCAGAAGCAAAGGCAGTAAAAGCAAAACTGGACATATGGGATGACATCAAGTGAAGAAGCTTCTGCATAGCAGAGGAAATATTTAACAAAGTGAAGTGGGAATTGACAGAATGGGAGAAAAAAGTATGTGCAAACTATATATCTCCATACAGGTTTAATATCCAAAATACATACGAAGCTCAAACAACTCAACAACAACAAAAAACCCAATTAAAAAATGTGCTAAGATACTTTTCAAAGGATGGAATAAAAATGGCCAATAGACACATAAGATGCTCAGGATCACTACTATCTTTCAGGAAAATGTAAATAAAAACCACAATGAGGTTTCATCTCACCCCAATTAGAATGGCTATCATTCAAAACTCAAAAGGTAACAAATGCTAGGGAGGATGTAGGGAAAAGGTACTCTGATACACTCTTGGTGGGAACATAAAATGGTTACAACCATTATGGAAGGCAGTATGGAGATTCTTCAGAAATCTGAAAATAGATATACCATATGACCCAGCCAATCCATTCATGGGAATTTACCCAAAGGAAATGAAATCAGCTTATGAGAGTTTTCTGTCCCTCCATTTTTACTGCAGCTTAATTCGCAATAGCAAAGATATGGAATAAATACAGATGTCCATCAGCTGAAGACTGGATAAAGAAATTATGGTATGTGTACACTACAGAATATTATTAAACTGTAAAAAAAAATCCTATCTTTTGGCCAGCGCCATGGCTCAATAGGCTAATCCTCCACCTTGTGGCGCCGGCACACAGGGTTCTAGTCCCAGTCGGGGTGCGGGATTCTGTTCCGGTTGCCTCTCTTCCAGGCCAGCTCTCTGCTGTGGCCAGGGTGTGCAGTGGAGGATGGCCCAAGTGCTTGGGCCCTGCACCCCATGGGAGACCAGGAGAAGCAGCTGGCTCCTGCCTTCGGATCAGCGCAATGCGCAGACCACAGCACGCCAGCTGCGGCGGCCATTGGTGGGTGAACCAATGGCAAAAGGAAGACCTTTCTCTCTCTCTCTCTCACTGTCCACTCTGTCTGTCTATATATATATATATATATATATATATATATATATATATAAATCCTATCTTTTTCAACAAAACAGATGTAACTGGAAATGATTATGCTAAGTAAAATAAACCAGTTCCCAAAATAAACCAGTTCCCAAAAGACAAATATCAACTGTTTTCTCTATTCTATTAACTAATATACAGAGTATATTAGTTACAAATATAGAGTTGCTAATATACAGAGTTCAGAAAATGTAATGTATAGGAGTGAAATTGACATCTTCAGATCTGTTTATAGTTTAAAGGCCTTGTAGATACTCCTGAGGAACACTGGTCTTTCTACCTGCTGAATTCTATACTTAGTGGAGAATTGAACTTGTGATTATAAAGTAAATTGAGAGTATGTCATTGCAAAAGTTGAAAGAAAAATAAAGGATGAAGGAGAGAGGGTAAGTGCAAGAAAGAAGGTGTGGGAAGTACCATTAGGTTCTTTATATATATATATATATATATGTGTGTGTGTGTGTGTGTGTGTGTGTGTATGAAATTACATGAGCTCTGTCCCCTTTATGTAAATAAATAATCTTTTAAAATATTTTTTAAAAAGGAAGAGATGTTAAGGTCATAGACATGTAGAAATGGAGGATGCTGTGAGGACATGGGGAAAACATAATGAGCTAAAAGTCAAGGAGAGAGGCCTCAGTAGGAACCAACCCTTCCACACCCTGGTCTTTCCCTTGAGATTCCAGAGCTGTGAAATAATGACATTCCATTGTTTAAATCATCTGATCTTCAGTACTTTGTTACAGGAATCTTAACAAATTGATGCTGATTTTAGTTTTTACAGATAAAACTAATACAAACTAACAGATAAGATTTTGGAAACAAGCAGTGACCAAATCATTAAAAAGCACAGTGGAGTGTGATCCCAGTGGAAAGAATGGGGCCATCAAGGTAGGAGGTACCTTTCTCTGAAGGGAGGAGAGAACTTCCACTTTGACTATGACCCTGTCAGAATAAGATCGAAGTCGGCGAACCCTAAAGGCTTCCATAGCCTCGGCAACCCATGACTAGAGCCTAGGGAGATTACTGATGCCATAAACAAGAGTGTTAAATTGTTAAATCAACATCAAGAGTCACTGTGTACTTACGTCCCATGTGGGATCTGTCCTTAATGGGTTGTCCAATGTGAAGTAATGATATAGCTAGTACTAAAACAGTATTTTTACACTTTGTGTTTACGTATGGGTGCAAACTGATGAAATCTTTACTTAATATATACTGAATCGATCTTCTGTATATAAAGATAATTGAAAATGAAAAAAAACCCTTGGTGTTAAATTGGAAATTACATAGAAAATTAATCAATTTTTAAAGAAAATATCATGTAGGATCTCTGTCTTTAATGTGCTGTACACTGTTATTTAATGCTATAACTAGTACTCCAACAGTATTTTTTCACTTTGTGTTGCTATGAGAGGGCAAACTGTTGAAATCTTTATATACAGTAAACTGATTTTCTGTATATGAAGAGAATTGAAAATGAATCTTGATGTGAATGGAAGGGGAGAGCGAGCGGGAAAGGGGAGGGTTGCGGGTGGAAGGGAAGTTATGGAGGGGGAAGCCATTGTAATCCATAAGCTGTAATTTGGAAATTTATATTCATTAAATAAAAGATTAAAAAAAAGCAAAAAAAAGCACAGTGGAAAATGTATATGTTGACCTTGAGCAAAGATGAGTCACCTGCCTAGAATGGTCCTCTGCAAAGCTGGAAGGCCCCTCTTCAGACCTATTACATAAGACAGCTTCCTACTTGAAACAGTCCTTGGGTCTCATTGCTTCCTTGGTCGACTTCTTACCAGTTGACAACATTCATCAGTTCCTTCAGGGTTTGAAAACGTGTACAGTCAAAATTCTGCTTGAGTTAATATCTGCTTTGTAGTTCTTTAGTATAATTCACTTTACATTCTTTTTCACTTATTTCAGCTATTGTTGCAGATTCTGTTGGTTTTTCTCCAATATCTCCTTCCTCTGCTTCAATGCAGCCTGCTTTTCCCAACACCCAACACTTGCATTTCTCTGTCTCAGGCCTTTCTCTGACCACTGAAGACTGCTTTGCCCTTAGTGCAGAGTAGCTACAATGTCAGGGAAATAACCCCTCCTCCCATGAATGACGGGCATTTATAAATGAATACTTCTGCCCCCTCATTCTGTTTGGTGGGATAATGTTGAGTCTTGTGTTCACACCTACCCCCAAGTGTTTCTTGATTTAATTAAGTTGTCTTTGCCTTCCTTCGCCTCCCCGCTGTAGTGAGCTGAATTGTTTCCCACCACTACATCCCTCCAAAGAGAGCTAGAGATAGAGAGATGGGGGCGGGATTCTAACCCACAGGGCCTCAGAACGTCAGAATGAGATCTTATCTGGAAGAGAAGTGGAGAATTAATGTTTAATTGAAATGACTCCTGTGGGCCCTCATCCAGTATGACTTAGGACAAGGGTAAATTTGGTCCCATAGACTAACATGAACAGAAGGAAATGATATGAAGACACACAGAGAGATTTCTGTTGCTTTAAGTCTTCCCGCTTTTAGCACTTTGTTAATACAGCTCTCTGAAACTAACGTATCTGGCTTTCCATTTATCTTCCCCCTATGAGTGGGTTCCTTTATGTCCCAAATAAACCATTTGTACTTAAGCTTTTATCTTTAGGTCTGCTTAACTAAAATGTATTTTCTAATTTGATTTTGAAATACTTAAAAAGATTCTGATGATACTGTTTTAAAAGACTAACAAGATATTTTCCATACAGTTAGTGCTTACTAAATATTTGGAAAGTACAAAAGGTAGGGACAGAAAGGAGGGGATGAGAGAAAAAGTGATTTTTTAAATGCGTTTAGGATCATAGTATTTTATTGCATGAAAATATAGATAACTGGAAACATAATCTACAACAAACAAGGGAGACTTTGGAAAGAGCAGGTTCATGACACATCACAGCAATGGAATGGTCATACTCCACTGCCTCATCACTCTTTGTTTCAATAAAATAAGAAATATTAAGAAGCGGGCAGAAAAAAACTGAGTCCAATAAAAAATCTCTAGACATTTTTAAAGAGTCTTAGTAGAGAGTGTGTGCATTTAACAGCCGTTCCTTGAAGGCCACTCCTCCACTGCAGCAGTCCAGTGGAAGATTTAAAATGCCAACACAAAATGCTTTCTTTTCTGCTCTGTGTAAAGGTCAAGCACAAGTTATCCCTATAGCTCTTGCTGACACAGCTGGGCTGAATAATTATATTTATGCACATTGCAATGAATTTATTTATGAGAATGAAATTGTTTCTGTCTTTAAAAACAATTAAAGATTCCCTCTGGGGGAAAAATAAAAACGTTACTGTATTGTAAGTCTTTTCTAGAATTGCTGGTAACAGATTTACAATATTAAAAGGAAAAATTAATTTGACTTGAGGTTTACACATATATACATTGATCAGCATTGGCAGCTCTTTGCATTGTGCAATCAGCTACTCTCTCTAAGGTGCTGAACCAAATTAGAGGAAACCCAAAGGAAGGTCCAGAAACAAAGGATAACCTTCAGGCCTCTTCCTTCACCACCACCTTATCTAGACTTAACAAACTTTGAGAATAAAGGAAACTGACTGGTGCCACGGCTCACTAGGCTAATGCTCCACCTTCGGCACCGGTACTCAGGGTTCTAGTCCTGGTTGGGGCTCTGGATTCTGTCCCGGTTGCTCCTCTTCCAGTCCAGCTCTCTGCTGTGGCCCGGGAAGGCAAGGGAGGATGGCCCAAGTGCTTGGGCCCCGCACCCGCATGGGAGGCCAGGGGGAAGTCCTGGCTCCTGGCTTCGGATCAGTGCAGCACACTGGCTGTAGTGGCCATTTGGGGAGTGAACCAATGGAAGGAAGACCTTTCTCTCTGTCTCTCTCTATCTCTCACTGTCTAACTCTGTCTGTCAAAAAAAAGGAAACCAAGGAGAAAAAAAAGGCTCAGAAGTCAGACAGCTGCCAAGGCCTGGCACACATAAGGCAAAGGAGAGCACTCCACCTGTAAATACAAAGAGGTGGTCAACCAATATTTTATCTGCACCATATTCTAAATGTAAGCACACGCTTCTGAGCTAGAAACAATCAGTAAAGTCTGTCCTAATGAACTGTACAGCTAAAGAAATATTAAGAAATGGTGGGGCTGGCGCTATGGTGCAGCAGGTAATGCTGCTGCCTGCAGTGCTGGCATCCCCTATGGGTGCCGGTTCCCAGCTTTTCCACTTCCAGTCCATCTCTCTGCTATGGCCTGGAAAAGCACTAGAAGATAGCCCAAGTCCTTGGGCCCCTGCACCCGCATGGGAGAACTTCAAGAAGCTCCTGGCTCCTGGATTTGTACTGGCTCAGCTCTGGCAGTTGTGGCCATATAGGGAGTGAACTTCAGATGCAAGCTCCCCCACCCCCCGCCTCTGCCTCTCCATAACTCTGCTTTTCAAATAAATAAATCAATCTTCTAAAAATAATAAGAAAGTTATTATAATATTTTCAAAGACTTCAATGAGACACATGTTTACAGCCAAGCTTCACAGTCAATGTTATTAACCTAAAACTGAATAACACATTATGGTTTTGAAGTAACAGCTATTCTAATAGTTTATCCATAATAATTTTATAATGTTAATAAATACATATCATATGTGTTCCATAATTTCTTCTGAATTACTTTAGTAGTGGAGTGCTATTAAGAACCAACCTATGTCATAGTGATAGTGGGGTTAAAAAAATGATTACACAAGAAGGTCAAATATTTGATTATACAAAGAGCTCTGGGGTTTCAAATAAACACATACCTGGCAAAAATCAATACTTTAAATATACACATCTATCATCTACCAAATTAAAATGTAAATATAAATATCATTTGGGTCTCAGATGATGTTAGTTACATAAAGCCTACTGGAACAAACATGAGAAGTTTCTCATTCAACAAATAATTACTGAGTGGCAAAAAAGTATGAGGAATCATGCCAATTATATGTGGTATTCAAATTGAACAATATTTAGACCCAACTCAATACTTGTGATAAGCCTTGGCTCAGAATAATTTCAATATAAGGGATTAAATATTCAGAAATTTGGAAGTTGGACAAATGAATTTAGGGGAAGGAAAATTACTCCCATTCTGTTTATAGAATATGTAACTGAGATTCAAACTTTTATCTGAACCTAACAACAAGGCTTTGGTATTCATATATGAATATGGAAAGAAAGGAAACTGAAGAAGAGAAAAAGCAGCAGAAAGCAAAGACCTGTAAATACACAACCTGTAACCTGGTAACAAGCAACCCTGCTTGACTAGAGCAAGGGCACCTAGTGGAAGGTTGCAGAAAACAAGGTAGAATAAAGAGGCAGAGGCCAAAATGGGAAGGCATTGAAGGCCACGTGATAGAGACAATGAGGAACCATGGGAGATTCATAGCAGTGACGGTGTGGTACAATTACTGTGCTGCAGTTAGACGTTTGTACTAGAGCAGAGTGTAGGGTGCCTTGGAATAGTTACTGTCTAGATCAGGGGTTGCAGACAAGTGGTCATCAAGGCCAGGGAGACACTATAAAGGTCTAATTTGTTGGGGCCTTCTAAGTTCTAGTCCATCCGCAATTTGGCAGGTGTGATTCTGCTAAATATTCCAAGTATTCCAGAAAAGCTGTTAATTCAGATTTTAATGTTATCTTTTCTGATTCATAAATTTCAAGTAATTCAAAAGGAACTTTTGATTTATTCATTCACTGGTTTATAACCAAATAATGAATTCACCTGCAGGTCGTGTGTTCCACAAGACCATCAGAAAGAAGCAACCATTTCTAGAATGATTTCAGTATAAATTAATGAGGTCTAAAATTAGATAGTAGCATTATTATACATTTAATCATTCTTTTCTTATAATTAAGTCAATGGATTAGCTTTTGATAGACAGTCATTAACAAGCAGAAACCAATATGATTTAGAAGATGCTTAAAAAAGTATCTGATAGAAACATGTCACATATATATAAAATTACAAAATATACAGTTTGCATGAAAATAAAAACTTAATGGAGCATGTATATACTATATTTATCACTTTCTCTCTGAGTCTCTTTTTTTCCTGCCTGGATTTCTAGCAATGCAAACATATCTGAAAATATTCTTGCAAGATATGGGAGGAATAAGATGAACTCAGTCAAATGGAGATAGGCTGAGAAGCCAGCAGGCCACCCAACCCCAGAGGGACTTCCAAAATGAAGGTGGGTAAGCTATTCAAGATGCTTCTCAGCTTCCATGTATTATTCATCTGTAATCTCTGATCCTTTTGTACAGTTTTGTTAGGATAGACATGGTGGCCTACCCTGGAGAGGAAAGGCATGCTCAAAGTCTCTCTTTGCAGAGCCTCAGGGAGGCCAGTGTGAGGGCTTCAATGGTAAGGAGGTAGAAATTCTAAAAGAGAATGTGACTCCTAGAAATAATGGAAAAGGTCAGAAAGTCATTCTGTGAACTCTTTTTTTAAAGAGAACCAGTGGGTTCTCCTAACAACTGGTACCCAACGTCAGGGAATCAATAAATACTTTATAACTGTTCCAACAATACTGTTGGAAATATTATGTAAAGAAATACTGATTTATCTTCTAGAACCCATGCAAATGTGCATATATCAAGTAGAGGAGCCTCTGGTGGGTGACAAGGCAAGGACAGTCCTCAACAGCCACAGAAACTGCCCCTGTGACTGATGTCCTGAAACAAATGACTACTTTTACTGAGGGCTACTATATGCCCTGTTTGCCTGGAGTTTCTCTGTTGATGTTTCTTGTCCAAAGTGTGTGAGTTTAGACAATAAATTTTATAACACAGAAGAGTTAACCATCAATAAATGAAATGTTTTCCATGGCAACCACATGTCAAAGAATGCCAGTCTCAACTTACTGCAAATACTGCTACAGACTCTCCTCTGACAAGAAACTATTTGCACAACTTTGTTGGCATGGTTGGGTCTGTTCTGTACTTGGCTTGTTTATCAGTTAGAAGGTGAGGGGTACAGAAAGCAGTGAATTCAGATCATGTTACCTTAGAAACAGATGAAATCCAACAGTTTAGAAGGCCACACCCAAATCTATATACTTGATCATTTTCTATTATCATTTTAGATAAAAGTTTTGCATATTACTCTTTGTATGTTTTTGTTGTTAGAGAATGTTAACGTAAATTATAAATTGTATTTTCCTTGTTTTGACTGCCATAAAACTGAGAATAATTTTAGAATATAGGTATACAAATCAACTTTCCTTGTTATACTTTAAAATCTACTCTGTACAGTTTACATGATCTATTTACCCATTTATTCTTAATCTTATTTTCCAAAATATTTTAGTTACAAATCCAACACTTTTTTGTAAATGTATGATGCCAAGCAGATATTTAAAGTAAGAAACGCCATAAATAATCTAAGTCAAGTTTAAAATATCTATCATATTTGTGATTAGGGAACAAATGTTATAACTTGTAAGACTGAAGTATTCGAATTAAGCTTATAAGTAAAAGAATCATATTTTTTTATTTGACAAGTAGAGTTATAAACAGAGAAAGAGACAGAGAGAAAGGTCTTCCTTTCGTTGGTTCAATCCCCAAATGGTCGCTACGGCCAGCACGCTGTGCTGATCTGAAGCCAGGATTCAGGTGCTTCTTCCTGGTCTCCCATGTGGGTGCAGGGGCCCAAGCACTTGGGCCATCTGCCACTGCCCACCCAGGCCACAGCAGAGAGCTGGACTGGAAGAGAAGCAACTGGGACTAGAACCCAGTGCCCATATGGGATGCCGGCGTTAACCCACAGCGCCACAGTGCTGGCAAGAATCATATATTTATTGCAGTCTAGTTATGAAAGGAAAATTGTCATTCTGGTTTGAAACAGAAAAATCAGAGAAAAGAAATGAGTTCTGAATAAAAATGCATAAAGCATTCCTGAAGAAATACCTTTGGGCTACTCAGGGAAATGTAAATTGTGACTTTGGATAAGATAATTTACCTCCCAGTATCTCAGTTTCTTCATCTTTAAAAGGGAATTAAGACACTCCTCACCTACTTTCTATGGGCACTAAATATAATAACACATAAAGAACACCTAGGAGTATAGCCTGCTTACAGAAGATGCTGATTAAATACAACTACTATTTGAAAAAAGAAAAAGAAGGGGTCAGCCTTGTGGCATAGCAGTAAAGCCACCGCCTGCAGTGCTAGCACCCTTGGGCCCCTGCACCTGATTGGGAGACCCAAAAGAAGGATCAGCGCAGCTCTGGCTGTTGCGGCCATCTGGGGAGTGAACCAGCAGATGGAAGACTCTCTCTCTCTCTCTCTCTCTCTCTCTCTCTCTCTCTCTTTCTCTGCCTCTCTTTCTCTCTCTGTGTAATTCTGACTTTCAAATAAAAAAAAAATAAATCTTTAAAAAACAAAAGAAAAAGAAAGTTCCTTACCATTCATAAAGTCTATATTCCAAGACATCTGTGGATTCCCCCGTTCTTCAACGACCCTCTGTCACTTCATAGAAACAGTAAAATTGAGGGACTTGTTTGAATAGAAACTTTCACAAAACATCATTGCTTGGTTACATTTACAGAATATCACAAATTTATTCATGTCATATGTATTAATCACTATCAAACCTGCTGTTCTGCTCTAAGCTTGGTAAACCTGTATTTATTTCCCAGTTGAAAAGTATTGTGTTCTTAGGCTTTGTCATGTTACCTTCTCTTCTAATATCAGTCATTAAAGTTTGCTTAATTTCCAGTACTATTCTTCACAACAGAATGAAATGGACTTTATTTTGTGATGGTAACTGTATAGGTTTTCATGAGCAAGTCCATGAATTTACGATGGGATGCCAAGAACAATCTGGGTGCATAGCTTCTTTATTCAGCTTGCTTTTCACTGCTGGCTGTCTCATCTCATTGTGAAGCAATCATTTCAAAGCTGTGCCTAGAAAGTGAGAAATCACCACAGAATCTGGGTGGTATAGGCGATTGATAAACAGCGAAATTAACAGATATTTCTCCACAAAAGCCAATGGCCTGCTGATCCTATTTTCTTTCTTAAATGTTCCAGAAACATTGAAATAAATTAAATAGGCAACATAGATATGCCATGGAATATGAGACTGCATCACAGTGGTAGACATGCACGTGTGAGCCACAGGGGAGAAGGGATCTGCTCACATTGAGAGGCAAAGGGATTTGGAGATTTAGAGAGCAGAACCAGACACAGGAGAAGGCTGGTTAAGTTCAGGATAGATTGCAAAAGAAACCTTAATAGAAAGAGCCTGGTTCCCACACCTTAGTAAAAGTTACCTTCATGAAGTAGAAGGCCCAAGATCAGCTTTCCTGTCTCCAGTGAGTAAGCCATTACTAACAGGTTAAGTAAGGTTGCTCTTGGGTCCAACATAGCACATCCTATTGTAACCAAAGTGACAGTCTCTCACTCAGAAGCAAATTCCTCACCAGTTTGTTGACCCAACCTCTACTGTTCCTTTTTTTTTATTATAAGAATGTAAATTTACATATATCAGAGTGAATAAAGTGTCTTGTGTAGCATGATTATGTTTGTGCTACATTATTATTAATCAACAATTTCATCAACAAGGGAATACATATGCAAAAAATGATGCTCTACATCATTATAAACCAATAAATTATGGATTATTTTATACATAAATAAACAGATAAAATGATTTACTAAAAGTAGTATAGCCTGCAGGCATCAAAAACTGAAATACAAAATCTAGGACAGTCAGATTTCAGTCTATGATCTTTATAACTCACCATGTTCATCCTCCAGAGAAATATAAATGAGGAATATTTTCTGATTTTAATATATAAAGAAGAATGAAAGTAGGAGATAAATGAGTGGTCAACCAAGGAATAGGTCTGTGGCGATAAACAGCTACAAGTAGAAACCTCAGAGTTTCCCTTGGGTACTTAGATCCCTATTTCTCACTCTCTTCCTTCTACATTCTTCCCTCTGGAATCCTACATGCTGCTCTACTATCTCCTAGGCTTTCCCAATTGCATTATCTAATTTACAGTGGAAAACACACTGCTATATACATGTAATGCTGAGGTAATAGGTGTTTAACTGGTAACCCAGGAGGCTGGAAAAGCTCCTGATGCCTTTAATGTAGCACTGACAGGGCATTTGAGAAAATGCAGCTTTTTGTAGAGGAATTTAACACAATTTTAACCATTTGAAATCTTAACTATGTTCATCAATATCCTGCCAATGAATCTCTGTGGAACTCTGGGAGATTTATAGATTTTAAAACTTCAGTAATGCATAACACAAACATGAAGAGTACATAAAAATCATCCATAGGTTTCCATCTTGCTTGTATTTATCATTATTGTCAGCATCATTTTTTTTTTTGACAGGCAGAATGGACAGTGAGAGAGAGAGACAGAGAGAAAGGTCTTCCTTCCATTGGTTCACCCCCCAATGGCTGCTGCAGTCGGGGCACCTCGCTGATCCGAAGCTAGGAGCCAGGTGCTTTTCCTGGTCTCCCAAGGGTGCAGGGCCCAAGGACTTCTGCCATCCTCCACTGCACTCCCAGGCCATAGCAGAGAGCTGGACAGGAAGAGGAGCAACCCAGACAGAATCCGGCGCCCCAACTAGGACTAGAACCCGGGGAGCCAGCACCGCATTAGCCTAGTGAGCTGCAGCACCGGCCTGTCAGCATCATTTTAAAAACTTCTTTATTCATCTAATAAATCTACTGTTGATTACCCTTGTGTGTACTAGATTGGAAAAAACAGCTAAATTGTAACTAAATTATATAACCCTTTGCAAAATTATCTGCTATTTTTGGTTCATTAGATCATAAAAGGAAAATACACTAAAGTCATTCAAATTTGTTTAAATAAGTGTTTAATTTAGACAAAAAATAAACTTACTGGAACCCTTCATCCTTGGGGTGACTACTATTATCTTATAGGCGACACTAAGATTTTATGAGCTTCACAGCATCATTACTTGGAATTCTTATTGTAGGAGTGTTCCCAGGTTTGTGTTTTAAGTCCAAGCCTAATAAATCAGGATCATACTTCCACACACCATGCCCAGGCATCACAAGCCTCAGGAGGCCGTGGGTACAACCCATGCTCTGTGCTCAGGCTTCTCAGATTTAAGTTAGAACACTGCCGGTTACTGGCTGTGTCACCGGGCATGCCACTCAGCTTTCCGGGGCCTCAACTTCAAGAGCTCGAGTAGTACCTCCAAACACATGGTGAACGTTCAATGTCACTAACGGATGATGGGAAGTCCTTCCTTCCTCTGTACCCTCCACAAGACAGAATAAGATTATTGCAAACAGGATGCCTAAGAAAAGAAAGACTGAGAAAAGTGAGAAAAGAAACTAAAACGTGTAGGGCCCAATTTAGAGTCCTTCAAAAGGGAAGGAAGTCAAACCAGCTTCTGGCTGTTAGCAGAGTGAGAACAAAGAAGGCAGGGACCAAGAAGGAAGCAGGACATGGTGCTGGTTTTCTCATCCTTCCCTGTCTCTACTGTCCCTCTGTCCAAGATAAATGAACCTGTTACTTCCATGCACTGCTATGCATACTTGGGATTGACTCTTATTTCAAAAGTGCACCTGATATCTCTGTACCTGGAGAAAAGGGCCATAGAAAGCAAGCTGGCAAGCTACACTGCCATCATTTGTCAAGGACAGGCAGCTAGATGGAGGATCCAAACAGCATCTTTCCTGGATGTCTCCCACTGGAGCACCCTATTCAGCCATCTAGAAGTCCACCAGGTTCACCTTGAGAGAACCTCAAGGAAAGACAGGCATTTGGACCTTCACTCCACAGAGGGGAGCCGAGTCAAAGTAGCCCTGGTGACTCCACTAGGGAGGTCAGACACACCCTGAGTGCCACAAGAGGACATGTCCCCCTTTCCCATTTCCAGGCCCAGCAAGCAGCGAGAGCATGAAGGAGGGGGGCGAGAGGCAGGAGCAGATCTCATCCCACAGCCCAAAGCCCACACCTAACACACACACTGGGGTTCTGGGCCACAAGTAACCTATACTGAGGAGACGAGTCAATGGCAAGGTGTAGAAGGAAGGCATTTGGGGCCAAATGTGAGACTGAGATATTATTCCTCAGACCTGTTTATTCTTAGTAAGTGAAAGTGACTGAAAAGCGAATAGAATTGGATCAAAATGGACTCACATCAACAGAGGTCTGCTGAAACTAAAGGAGACAGTTTTCCCTGCAAAGGGGGGATAATTCACTGCCTGATCCTTTTGAGTTGAGACTTCTCAATCAACACAGTTTCTTAAGAAAACAGATACTATAATCTCCAATATGTTCATCCACACCACACAGACTACACTCAGGATCTGGCTCTCAGAGGAACCAGTGGAAGTTCACAAACTCTGTATCACAATGCAACCTTAAAGGCTGTTAATAATCATATTTCTTTTATTCTAAGTGACTCTCCAAGTTTTGGGAAGTAATCATCATATTATCTTTAATTTTTCTGGTCGTGCCTTCAATGAGGATTTTTTAGTTTCACCATTTAGGAAGATACCTTGGGTCCAAGGTAACTGCTACAGGAGTAACATAAACAAATGCAGCTAATATGTGTGTGGTTTAAGTTTAATGTCTACGGTATTAAATAAATGCTTTCTTTAAAAAAGTTTTATCAAATTTTTAGAATAAACTGCTTAAAATAAATTAGCAAGGGTCAAATCAATAACAGAAGAGCTACAAAATATTACAGCACTTACTCTTTTTCCTATTAGTCCCTTACTATTTCCTTTAACATTATCTTTACTATTTCATCTCAAACAAAAGATACATGATACACAGCAAAAAATCAAAATTTATACTCGAAGTCATCTTAGGGACTGGGAGTGAGAAGGTACTTTGTTTCATGTCATTTGCCAACTTTACCTTGTTCCGCAGTACTATGCAAACCTAAGTAATCTGGAGGACTCTTCTCTTTGCTAAGGTTATGTACTCTTCCCTCTTTCTGTTGTTAGAATGCCCACTGTCGGGGCCAGCACTGTAGCATAATGGGTAAAGCCGCCACCTTTGTGTCCCAGCTGCTCCACTTCTGATCCAGCTCTCTGCTACAGCCTGGGAAAGCAGTGGAAGATGGCTCAAGTCCTTGGGTCTCTGCACCCACGTGGGAGATGTGGAAGAAGTTTCTAGCTTCTGGTCTTGGCTTCAGATTGGTCCAGCTCCGGTGGTTGTGGCCAACTGGGGAGTGAACCAGCAGATGGAAGACCTCTCTTTCTCTTTCCCTGCCTCTCCTTCCCTCTCTGTGTAACTGTGATTTTCAAATAAATAAATCTTAAAAGAAAAATCCGACTGTTTTGCTGCTTGTGAACTTGACTCTATTTATAATAAATTGTAAGTACGTTACAATTTGTGATTCTTCTGCAATATAAAGATCTCAATCCTTTCTCGCACAGATCAAATTATCAGAGGTCATGAGTTCCCAGACATGGTCTCTGAACATATTAATCTCCATCCCAGGGCAAGATATCAGGTTCTTATTCCTTATATCCTTTAAGATGCACCAGCCACAAGGATTTACAAACTCTTGACCCCAGATTCCTTATACTTGACTCTTGACCTTGCTTCTTCAGGTTCTGTACTCCTGAATCTTAGGTGCAGGCCTGGTCTACTCTGAACTCATTTCCTAGAACCCTCAATTCCAGCCACACACTGTGTCCCCTGCAGCATCAGCACATTCCCACCTCCAACATCCTGACTTTACTCCGTTCTGCCTGCAACCCTAACTTTCTTGCTTATCTCACGTGCCAACACCGTGTATCATGCTTACCTAAAGAGCAGGATGGTACCTGCAGTCAAGGGTTAAGGGTACAGAGGTGGTAGGGCTTCCCTGGGGTACTCATTTACACTGCAATAAATATATGTGTTCTTTCTCAAAACTGTTTCTACTTTGCCCTCTACATTGTACACACAGAGCCAATCATGTACCTCTTAAGAAAGCAATATTTAGGCCTCATTTTGCTGAAAGTCCTTGGTGAATGGAAAAGCATTACTGTCAACTTTAAAGGACAGTGTGCTGCAGGCTCAGGGCTCAGGAGAACGCCACAGTATTGAGCAGAGCTGAGCAGAGTTTGGGTTGGCTGAGTCCCGGCAAAGGCAGCATCCGGAGAGGAAAGAAAGTGCTCAGACACCAGCAGAGATGGTTATTTTAACAAGTTTCACTGGGAAATCCTTTTGCTTTGGATGTATGAGCTTCTGAACCAACGGTTAGAGCTTGATTCTTGCAATGTGAGTCAAAATAACTCTGGTTATAATGTGGCAAATGAAGGTATTTATAATATTCATTTGGTATTCCAATGCCCACTATTCTGACTTAAAAACGTTATTCTACCTATGACCACGCATACATTTTCACCCCTGAAGATAGATCTTCACAGAGTTTAGGTGTCTTGACAAATTTCTTATTTTAACCAGAGTGTTAAAAATAAAGAAAGAAAGAAAGCTTAATGCGCCATTTTCCCTAAACTCAAGAATATCAGAAGACAAGTGCTGAGGCAACAGTTCAGATTACATATAAAGCTATGTGTAGAGAATGAATTTCCTTTTTCTTTTTTTTCTTGTGGGGGAGGAGGGCTCTCATTGAAGAGGGCTCTCATTGAACAACATTGAAGAAGGATTATAATTTCATTGACGTAATGTAATAGACTTTATATAGCATTTTTCCTAAAGCTAAGAATTCCTTGTATGTCTAAGTCTGAATTTTTCCCTAATAAAAAAGAATATCAAACGATTTCAGGAGCAAAACAAACTTATTCAAATTGGATTATTTAATTTAAAAGAATGTTTGAAATTAAAATAATATGGTCCATTACCTGGGAAGATCCTTCCTCTCTTCTCTACCTTCCTGTTTGCTGAGACTGGCATGTGAACCACTGACCCCACAGTACAAATCGTTTTCCTCTCAGTCTGTTTGTTCCTGATTCTCTAGGACCTCAAAATTTGCTCTACTAAAAACTTACCAGCATTTGAAATAAAATAGCACAAAACATAAATTTAATGAAGCTTGTATCTTAAGATTTGAATTGTCTTCATCCTATTCTCTCCAGAAAATTCCAAACAAGCAAAAGGCTGGGATGATTAGCAGCTCTAACAGTGGCAGAGAGTTGTCTATCTACAGTTGCTCTGAACAAAGAACTGTGTATTTACATCTATCTATCTATACATATATATTTGGTAACCAGGCAGAACTGAGGTAGTTCTAATAGTTCTGTTTCAGGCAGATACATTCCAATGGATTCTTCGTGACTGCAACTAAAAATCAAAACATGCTTATCAAATTGGCTACTCTATTAAAACCTACAGGTTAGTTCTGTTTTTTAAGAGCTGTATTTGATTCAGGTATGGGCACAGTAATAAGAAACCATGTTGATTAGGGTGACTATGAGCCTACAGTAAACTAAAGCTACTATATATAGAGAGATGGCAAAATTCAGATCAAGACACATTATGTTTTCTATATAATTTCACATTTTGTAGCATACCTTGTCTCTTATTTTCCAGAACAGACACTTACACTTTTAACCTTCCAGTTTTACTGCTGAAAGACCAGCCATCCTTTCCATTAAAGCAAGCAGAACTCTAATTTTACAATTGGCATTCAATGTGTTTATACATGGTTCTGTAACCATTCCTTAAGTTTGCATTGTTAGGTTCAGTTTTTCCCATTGAATATTAAAGACATGTTTGCACAGCCAACTATCATTCTGGCCTTACCCCCTACCACTCTCCCTCTCCTTGCTATCTCTAGTATTCACTTGCAACCTTCTGGCCTCATGGATTTGCACTTGCTGTTCCAGCTGACCAAAACCCCTACCTGTAAGTCTACTTGCCTCGTCATCTTATTCACTTCAAGTCCTTGCTCAAATGTTACCCTCTCATTGAGGTTGTTATCCCAATCACCCTAGTTGAATACACAAATACATGTTTCCTTATGGGACTTCTGATTACACTTCCACGACCCGCTCAAATCAACTTATCACCTCCTAATATAATGAATGATTTATTAATGCATTTTTTTTATTTCCAGTCTCTCAAATAGAATGTAACCTACATGAGGAAGAGATTTTTTTTTCTGTTTAGGCTGTGTCTCAAATACTTAGAAGAGTACCAAGCATGTGACAAATAATTATTGAATGAGTAAGTTGTTTTGCTAGTAGTAGTAACAGGTTTGAAACAACCATTACTTACTTATTAAATAATTATTAACTTATTAAATGAAGTAATGGAAATAATTAGCAAATTAAAACTACCTCGCACAGAATCTTAAAGCTTTTACTTTAGAAGTATCCAACTGGTTTATTCAATCATAAGACCACACAAAGATCTTAACATCAGCAAAGACTGCTGATTAGGAAGATGATGCTTAAGGCCACATAACCTAACACCGTCATTAATACTCACAACTTGTACCTTTTTGAGGCCAGTATATGTTTTATCAAAGGAGAGAATTTGGATTTTTCAGATCCACTCTGATTTGCTCCCATCCACATTGCCAACCAGGCCAAAATAGATGCAAACTAGTCCCCCGAGCTAGCAGAGCTATTGGCAATGTTTTGGAAAGCTGTTTGTTCATTCCATTATACTCCTTTCTTTCATATATTATGCTCACAGCTTTAAACTTGCAGTTACAAGGTATTTAGTTCAGGTAGATTTATAAACTGCTTAAGGCTGGTAAAAATTAAAATAAGGAAGTTCAGCAAAGTCTAATATGATCGTCATTTCCAGAATGATTCCAGCACAGAATACCACCTTTGCAGTACTCACCAGGTCTTCAGATAAATTTATGAAACTGAACATTCCATGGTTTCCATTTAGACTTAATTTGGAATTGTTGAGTGTCACAATGGTGCTTCTCAGAAATAAAGCTCTAGTAAGCAATTATGTCTAATGAGCTTATTCAAGGAATCTCAAAACTGTGACAGGGAGCACAAATATAAAATCAATCTCTGTAATGTGGAGGGTCACACGAAAAAGCAATAAACTGCTAAATCTAGAAACCTGGGAATGCCTTAAAATTATCCATGGTTTCTTTCCACAGGTCAGTGTAAATTACACAACATTCATCCTAGGCTATTTGAAACAGATTTTCTCAGCTATTGCATATCATAATCTTGTTATAATCAACATAGTCATTGAGTAACTCATTTATTAAATAGCTTTTTAGTTTTCTGAATCATATGACTTCAAAATTCATTTCCTAAACACAAAGCAAAACACATTCTTTGGTGTAATTTTTATTATTCCAGGTTTTTTTTTTTAAACAGGCAGAATTAGGCAGTGAGAGAAAGACAGAGAGAAAGGTCTTCCTTCCGTTAGTTCACCCCCCCCCCCCCAATGGTTGCTACGGCTGGCGCTGTGCCGATCTGAAGCCAGGAGCCTGGTGCTTCCTCCTGGTCTCCCATAGGGGTGCAGGGACTATTATTCCAGTTTTTAAAACGCTTGTTTTATGCAAAGATTCAAATTATAAGATGACAGTAGAACACAATGGTTTGTAGTTAAAGAACCAGAACATATAAATGCAGAAGCAGAAATTGTTAAACTGGTCTGAAACAGCTATTTTACATAGTCTCTTTGGCTGAAACAGATATGTATGGCAAATTTTATACAAAAGTACCATATGTTCCCCTAGAATTTCAATGTTTGCAAAAATAAAATCTAAAATGTCCGTTCTCAGTATCAATTTTCAAACAAATCATCATCACCTGCCCCAGACCCCAATTTACTGCAAACAACCTTGCTCTATTCTGTAAAATTATTAGGACTGCTTGAGCAGGACGCCTCCACCTCATTGCAAATACGTCTGTCCTGTTCCCATACTTTTCCATAGCCTCAGTTGGTAAGCATTTTCTTCTATTCAAGGTTAATGCCTATAAATGTGCTTGGATGAGGATCCCCGGAACATTCTCAGGAATCTTAGTTTATCTGTTTCCTCCTTCTTCAGTCATTTTTTGAAGAGTTTCTTTCAAAGAACAAGACTTTAATTTTGACAGACTAATTTAGTAATTTTTATTTTATGTTTTATTTTTTGATGCTCGTTTCAATAAATTTTTACCTACTTTCTCATGTTTTCTTTCTTTCTTTCTTTTTTTTTGGACAGGCAGAGTTAGACAGTGAGAGAGAGAGACAGAAAGAAAGGTCTTCTTTCCGTTGGTTCACCCCCAAAATGGCCGACACAGCCGGTGTGCTGTGACAGTCCGAAGCTAGGAGCCAGGTGCTTCCTCCTGATCTCCCATGCGGGTGCAGGGGCCAAGGACCTGGGCCATCCTCCACTGCACTCCCGGGCCACAGCAGAGAGCTGGACTGGAAGAGGAGCAACTGGGACAGAATCCGGTGCCCCCACCGGGACTAGAACCCAGGGTGCCAGCGCCGCAGGTGGAGGATTAGCCAAGTGAGCCGTGGCACTGGTCCTCATGTTTTCTTAAAATAGTTTCTAGTTATAGCTCTTATACTTAGGTTTATAACCCACCTTAAGTTAATTTTTGTATAAAGTATGAAGTTAATGTCTAGTTTTTTCTTTTTGCATATGGATATTTGATTGTTTCAGCAGCAATTACTGAATTACTTTGGAAACCTCGAAAAGCTGCCTACACTTATTATGAAATATATTTACTTATGAACATTCATTAATATCTTCAGAAATACACCTCACTTTTTGCTAAACACTTTTATAAAACACTATTTATTAATACTGTTAAAATGTTAAGGGCACAATGTTTAGTGGAAACAAATACATGGATAAGCAAAATAATGTATACATATCTGGACCAAAATATGTATTATGGATGCTACGAGAGTGACCATATTTTGAGTAAGTTTAATTTCCTATGCTTAATTGAATATTCCTTTATTAACAGATATAAAATTAACAGATATAAAAATGTTTGAAATTTCATTAAAGTTTTTGAAAAATTTAATTATTTATTTGAAATTCAGAGGGACAAAAAGAAAGGGAGAGACAGACAGGGAAATTTCTTCACTCTACTGGCTCACCCCTCAAATGACCCCAACAGCTAAATCTAGCCAGGCCAAAGTTAGAAGCCAGGAATTCCATCGTGGTTTTCCACAAGGGTGACAGGGGCCCAAGTATTTGGGTCATCTTATATTGCCTTCCCAAGGACACTAGCAAGAAGCTGGATCTGAAGCAGAGCAGCCAGGACTCAAATCAGCACTTGGTTAGGAATGCCAGCATAGCAGGTAGCTTAACCTGTTGCACCATAAAAGTGGCTCCTCATTAAAATTTTTGATTAATGCTTCCTAAGAGTTAGATCTTTATTTAAACTACAAGTAGAAGGAATATTACATCCATAAATAACTGGGTTGCAGTAAGACAGACTGAAAAGGGAAATAAAGACCTAGTTAATAGTAGTTTATAATTAGCTAAAAACAACATGAGAATATATTTGACATATACTGTTAAACTGAATATTCTCAAAGCAGCAAACAGAATTTTTGAGTTAAACCAAATGTTCTTAACAAAACATTTTTTACATCCTTAAAAAGAAAAAGAAATGAATGGGTAATTTAGGAATAAAGTGACATTGTGCCACCACACCTGATTTTAATGTTTATCTAATTTTGATCTCCTACCTTCATACTCACAGGTCATCAGAAACTTTATGCTTGCAACTGTTATATAACTGATGCAAACCATCAAGGGAAAATGCTTTGACTTTTTTGAGATTATTTCCTCTAGGTTTTAAAATGAAAGAGAAGTGACAACTATTAAAACTTCTATTTCTTTACCATTTCCCTTTTTTTCTCTTCTATTATAAGAATGATAGTTTTGGCAGGGCGGAACTTGCCTTTTCAGGAATTTCTTATTTGCATTCACAATGTCAGTGATGCAAGTCATCTTGCAAGTGTGTGTGTATGCGTGTGCATTCTATGACTACAGCATTACACATCACAGATTCTAAGATAAATTGAAACATGGAAAAAATTATAATTAGTACCAAGTGGGTGTAGTGTAAAAGCTAAAAAAGCAAAGTAGAAGTCAAAAATTCATTTTTATATCCAATTCAGGTGTTGTCTGAGGCTTAGCTCTTGGGTGACTGCTAACTGGTAAAATTACATTCATTTTGAGTATTTTGAATATTAAAAGGATAGTTCTTCCACTCTCTAATCTCACAGAATGCTCTTTTGACCAAGAATTCTGGGTGGTCATTTTATATCTTAGCCATTGGAAAAGTCTTAGAAGCCCATTTTTAAGTATTATGATGTTCTGAGTGTTAAACACCTTTACCATGTAGAAGAATAAAGCACTTCCATTAGAAATATTCTTAGAGGGGCCAGCATTGTGGAGCAGTGGGTTAAATCATAGACCAGTGTCCCATATCAGAGCAGGAGTTCAAGTCTACAGTGCTCTGCTTCTAAGCCAGCTCCCTACAAATGCAGCTGGGAAAGCAGTGGAAGACGGCCCAAGCAGCCATGAGGGAGATGTGGATGGAGTTCCAAACTCCTAACTTTGTCCTGTCTCAGCTCTGGCTACTGCAGTCATTTGGAAAATGAACCAGTAGATAAGATCTCTCTCTCTCTCTCTCTCTCTCTCTCTCTCCTGCCATTCAAATAAATAAACTTTTAAAAAAAATAAATAATCTTAAATGTAGACTGCATGTGATTGCTATTTATTTGTAATCCCTGAATACAGTATGCTTAACCTCAGCAGAGGAAAACAGAATAAAAGAAATGGTAGTTTGTAGAGATAGTACAAGAGTGTTTAATATAGCATTGTTAATAATCTTAAAAATTGGAGATATCTAAGTATCCGTTGGTAAAGAAATACTGAAATAAATGACAGCATAGCTATACATTGAAACATTTTCCAAATACTAAACATAATGTGGTAGAAGTTATTGAAATGGAAGGTGTTATATATAACTTATAACTTGATTTTATGTGGATGAATTAGGAGCAACATTTTAAGAATTTTCTTTGACTGCTCTGTGATTTACATTTTTGTATGCCACATATAATATTAGCAGAAACTCTTGAGAATCTTAAGGCACAACTACTGGTATGGCACTTCTGTAAAAATATGTTATCATAATCTCTCTCCATAAGAGGGCAGCTTTTGATTAGCAGGTTTCTTGTCTAAACTCCAGGGAATTTGCCCAGACGCTGTTGTCTATTATGATAAGACTCTTTAACCTTCCAAAATGTCCAATCTGGGTTGACAGAGTGAGAATTCAATAAATTTTTTTTTTTTGACAGGCAGAGTGGACAGTGAGAGAGAGAGAGACAGAGAGAAAGGTCTTCCTTTGCCGTTGGTTCACCCTCTAATGGCCGCCGCGGTAGCGCGCTGCGGCCGGCGCACCGCGCTGTTCCGATGGCAGGAGCCAGGTGCTTCTCCTGGTCTCCCATGGGGTGCAGAGCCCAAACACTTGGGCCATCCTCTACTGCACTCCCTGGCCACAGCAGAGAGCTGGCCTGGAAGAGGGGCAACCGGGACAGGATCGGTGCCCCGACCGGGACTAGAACCCGGTGTGCCGGCGCCGCAAGGCGGAGGATTAGCCTGTTGAGCCACGGCGCCGGCCAGAATTCAATAAATTTTTTTATGAAACTAATGACCATAACAGATATGTCATCATCTTAAAATATAGTCATTTCTAAAAGATGTTAAGTGATGCCATAAATGTTTAGCTATAGGAAGATAAACTTGAAAGCAAGACTTCTCAGCTACAAGTGCTACAATGAATACTTTCCTATCACGGAGAGAATTAGGATAACACAGTGTTTAAAGTTAAACATTGGAGTTAGGTAAACCTCAGAAACCTAGTTGTATCAGGAATTAGCTTTTATTTTTTTAAAATCTGGGCACTGTAATTACCTTGTTATGCCTCTCAGTTTCTATATTGTTAAGTATAAATCATGACAGCACCCACCTCATTCTAAGATTAAATGATGGAATACAGGAAGATGTGTGTTGCATACCAGCATGGCACTTAGTATGTGCTCTGTAAGCAATGCATTATTGCTAGGGACATAACACTCTTCAATTACTTGTGCATATACATTACAGTTACTTTTTGGTCGAAGGAATGCTTGGGTGTGTGAAGGGGAACTGCATGGGGTTTTGTCTTACTGACAAGTCAGAGTAGCAACAATATAATTTAATACATGTTAGTAAAAGAGACATCACACATATACAAAGTTTCATCAGTGGTAAGGAAAAGAGTACCTCATTGCTCAGATTTTCAATAGTTAAACATCAATCCTTCATGCTAATTCATTAAGAAAAAGAGGACCTATCACTTTTGGTATCACTTTGCATACACACACACAAAAACACACACACACAAACACACACACACATAGTTTTTTAGGATTTCACATCATATACTTTCTTATAAGGACAGGTAATTTTTTCAAACATCTCAGAAATAAAAAAATAAAATAAAATAAAAACGAAGGGAGACGGTGTCATGAGTATTTTTAAAAAAGAGACCAAGGTAAAGGTCACAATATAGTACTGGCTGACTGGTTGTTATAGCCAGCTACTCAGGTTTCTCTTCATGGCAAAAATGTATTGCTACGTCTTCTCTGTAAGTATGATTCTCATCAGTCAGGACAAGTTGCAGGGGTTTTAATTACAAAATTGAAAAACTATATGCATAAAGGTACTATGTGCACATTATGGAGCTACTTAGAGTGTGTGCCCATGTGTAAACACACAAATACACATATAAATGAAGAAAAATAAGTGGGAAGTCAGTCATATAGTCTAAAAAAGTATATTAGAAGTCAATTTGTGTGGGATCTAAGATGAGTGTGATTTAAAAAACTGAAATGATCATCAGATTACAAAAGGGTGAGGGGAGAGACTGAGTTTTTAAAAAAAAAATTATTAATGAGAAATCACATATTTTCAACATCTAAAAGGAATTTCCAAAAATAAAGGTAGAATTCCATTAATAATTTTACTAGAAAATTGTGAGTGAGCAAAAGTAAATAAAACAGTAAAACAGTCTTTTACATAACAACCTACTACACACTAAATTAATTAATTTAGCTTTCTAGGCAGGGCTTGTTTAGTGATCAAGTACCAATTATGGCAGTGCTAATTTTTACATGATAGATTGTGCAGCTGGCTCAGCAAACCCATCTCAAAAGTTCCTACACCCCTTATACAATAGTAATAATGTCAGAAGGAGTGCAGATCTCATTTTCAAAATGTTCCCTATGTCCCTTAAACACACTAGCCAACAGTCCTAAATTCTAGCTGAAAACATGCTCTAACTTCACTATGGGCTTACCTTCTAGAGCTTAGTGTTTCTCATCTGAATATATCAGCACTGACCTAGATACTGGGATCTGAAATCTAGACAGGCACTTCTAATCATCGCATTATTGTCACACTGCCCAGAAAAGTTCATTACTACTATTCATTAAGTCCTGTTATTTCTCAGACTTGGCTCCAAATAAAAGATGGTTAGAAACTGTAACTGGACACCAAAGTCTATCTTCACTACTCTTCCAATGGCATAACCATGCAAAATGAAAAACAGAGCATCAGAATGTAATACAAATTATAGAACTGTAGACATAACCTAGTTCTACTCTTGACTTTGCAATTAAAAGATGAAAATTCATAGGTACTAAGCAACTTCTATCCCATATAATAAAGTCTGTCAGTAGCAAATGCAAAAATACTTCAGTCAAATAATTTGTATATTAGTACCAAAACCGCTTGACGTGACTAATAATGTTTCATAGTCTGTATGCATGCTAAGTTATCAGCCCTGGCTGACATTCTTTAGTTATGCAAAAAACAGTGAAGAAGATGATGACAGAAATATAGCTACAATTTCTATGAGTATTTCCTTTCTTCTTTCTTATTAGTGGGTTAATTAAGTTCTCCTACCTAAGAATGTTTTATTAATTATGCTCATTTTTTAAAGTGGTCAGTCTTCTACATCTATAGATTCAGCCAACTGTGATGAGAAAATATTCAGAAAAAATTGTATCTGTACTGAGCAAGTATAGACTTTTTTCCTTGTCATTATTCCTTAAATGACACAGTATAACAAACATTTACATAGCAATTACACTGTGAAAGGCATTACAAGTACTCTAGAGTTGACTGAAAGTATCTAGGAGGATGTACACAGATTATATGCAGACATACAATATTCTACATAAGGGACTTGAGCATCTGTGGATTTTGGAATCCACGGGAGTTTTTGGAACCAATCCTCAGAGTACTTAGAAATGATTGTAGTGTGAATACTTTGAAACACTGTAGCTATATTAAATAAGTTTATTTTATTCTATTTTTTTCTTTAACAGACTGATTTTATTTACTTTCAAATTTACTCAGTTGTAGGATGGTTGAATCATATGGCAGTACTTTCTTGTTTACTTATTTGCATGCATCTCATAAACACAACCATTGGGAATATAGTAATTTTTCCCAATGTACTTGCCCTCTTACCTACTCTCCTACCTCTCCTCCACTCCTCTCCCCCATTCCTTGTCCTGTTTTTTACCAACACCCATTGTCATTTACCTTTATATACAGAGGATTAACTATTCTAGGAAACAAGTTTAGTGTTTTGCATGAGATAGAAAAAGAAAAGAAAAAACAGATAGAGAGAGTGAGAGCGAGAGCGAGAGCGAGAGCGAGAGAGAGAGAGAGAGAGAGAAAGACAACTCTCCCTCAACAGCCCAGACAAGGGCTGTTCAAGTTATTGCGTCCTGAAGGTAATTTCATCTTTTTTCTTCTCTCTCCTCTTCTTCCCTCCTTCTCCCCTCTTTCCTTTTAGAAACTTAATTGTCCTTAAAGAAGAACCCAAGAATGATACATCTTTTGCAGGCTCTTTAACTATAACTTATGAGACATAACAATATTCTTCACTTAATACATGAAAAGGAAATGATTCTTTCAAACAAGTTTTTTACTCTTAAGTCTAATAACACAACTCTTTGGGGACAGAGTTCTTGCATGGGAAGTTAGTGCACAGTGACTCTTGATGTTTCTTTAACAATTAACACTCCTATGTATGACATCAGTAATCACTCAAGGTTCTTGACATGAGCTGCCTAGGCTATAGAAGCCTTTTGGATCTACAACTTGGTAAGGCCTTAAGCAAAGTGGAAGTTCTCTCCTCCCTTCAGAGAAAAGTATATTCTTCTTTGGTGGCCACTTCTTCACACTGGGATCTCACCCACAGAGATCCTTCATGTAGAACATTTTTTGCCACAGTGTCTTGGCTTTCCATGCCTGAAATGCTCCTCTGGGCTTTTCAGCCAGACAAGAATGCCTCAGGGGCTGATTCTGAGGTCAGAGTGCTAAAATAAGTTTATTTTAAAAGACACAATGCACACTGGGTCTAAACTTCATTTGGGCTGCTTAAATTAATCACAATATATTGGTATTGCAGAATATAAGTTTTAAAGGGCAAATGAATGTTTCTGCTCAAATCAGAACCACAAAAAGCAAAGAATTCATTGTTGCAAAATTTTTTTAGATCCTGGATTACACAAAGTCCTGATGCCTCAGAGTCAAGAACACTTTGAAGACACTTGGTGAAGGGGCTCTTTTTCAAAGTGGTAGCAAAGTGCTTCAATATTTTAACAATACACTCGTTGGCAGATGAAGCCATCAGACTTGTCTCAATATCAAAGATATTCAGAACTCACTAAACATAATTATGATCAATCCATTTTCCTCACATTATCAAGATGAATGTCAGGAAGAAAGGAAGATGCACTTCAGAAAAGGACATTTTTCTCTCTGTGAGATTAAGAGAAATGTATCTCATATTTATTGCTTTTCATTGACAGAAACATAAAAATCATCAAACTGGTTTATGATATTTGACATCAGTGATGATAGTGTAATGCTTAGCAACAGCCTCACATCAGAAATCCTATAAAATATTGGATTGGTATTTCTTCTTATTTGAAAACCTTTAATGACAGTTACTGGGAAAGAAATGTTTACAAAACCTATTTTGAAAATGTCAGGAAAAATCAAATCAAGATTATTTTCATACTGAATCCTGTGTGACGTACTATTTTAATTTTTTCTGAAAATTGCCACTAATTAAAAAAAACAACTTTTTTGAAGTTATAAAATATAAATGGATTAGGAGACATCTAAGAGAGAGACACTTTGCGACATGAACTGCGTAAGCATGTTCCTGTAGCCCAGCCAGGCCCAGGCAACAAGAAAACATCTCATTATGTATTGTGAAGAACTCCCAACACAAATGACATCAGAGGCTCTGCACTTTCTTCCCAGGAGGCCCCTGCAAAGCCCAGAACAGCAGGAGATACCCTCTTCATTCCCAATGTACTTGCAGTCTGAACGCTGTTCCTCTGAGGAGCAGAGTGTGCAGCTGGGGCTTTCTGTTACCACCAGTGCCTTCACCAGACAACTGCTGATTTGCCACGTGTCTGGACTTGACATGTTTCCCTTTCATCGCCCTGATGAATACATTTTTAAGTAAATCATTGATTGAGAAGCCCATTTCCCCCCACTTCAGTTTAGGCTTGTTAATGCACAGCATTTAAGACCTAACACACCTGTTTCAACACGTACTTACATGTCTAAGGTGTTCAGGCTCCCCGTTTTTTTAAAGTGATATGAGAATGTGAAGAACATGCTTATTTGTGAGCATGACAGTAAATTCTGAAAAACCATTTTCCTAAAGGCTGGAATACTGTCTTTTTTTTTTTTTTTTTTTTAATGGTTCCAGGTGACAGTATTTACAAATGTTCCCAGATTACCAAAAGGTTACTTAACTATATGATCATTAAGTAAACTGAAAATAGATCTTTGTAAAAATTCATGGTAGGAATGTGAAAGGGAGGAGGAGAAAGGGTTGGAGCATGGGCGGGAAGATGGGGGGGGGGATGTGTCACTATGCTTCTAAATCTGCACATATGAAATACATGAGACTTGTGTGACTTAAATAAAATTTTTAAAAAAGGTTATTTGAAAAAGAGGCTAGCTTTAGAAATATATTTGTGGTTTCATTGTGGTTAACAAATCTGTGTTCATTTTATCTATATTGTTTAGCCTTCCTCACTGAAAATTTCCACATTGTCTTTGGGAAGTTGAGAGTGGGGGAGTTATTTTTGGTAGGTTCAAGAGATAACTGAATCAAAAGATTTTTCTCCCCATATCCTAAAAGAGTCTGGGATTACTGTGGATTACATCAATAACCAAAGAAGCTCTACTGTTGTGTGTGTAAGAGTGCTCATATTTTAGGGTAAGCATTGTGGCACAGTGGACTAAGCCTCTGCCTGCAATGCCGGCATCCCTTATGGGTACCGGTTCTAGCCCCCGATGCTTCTCTTTTGATCCAGCTCTCTGCTATGGCCTGGGAAAGCAGTGGAAGACGGCCCATGTGCTTGGGCCCCTGCACTCACATGGGAGACCTGGAAGACGCTCCTGGCTTCTGGCTTCAGACTGGCCCTGCTGTAGCCACTGTGGCCATAGTGGACATTGCAGCCTTTGGGGAAGTGAACCAGTGGACAGACTTTTCTCTCTGTCTCTCCCTCTCTCTGTAACTCTGCCTCTCAAGCAAATAAATAAAAATCTTTAAAAAATCTTTTTAAAAAAAGAGTGCTCATATTTCTTAAGAGATGAGCAACACTAGGTGTAACTCAGGACATACCTGGTACATGATATCAAGTGCCACTGGTAACCAGATGCAGATGTGGTTCCAATGTGCCATAACAGCTTCATTTCATTTGAGACAACTGATGCCGCTTAAATCAATCAACAGTGATGTGAAAAATGTTTATCCTCTGAGAAAATGAGAACATTAAATGGTCCACTATTGACCAGCCAAAGCACTGCCTGAAGACAAACAAAAAATAAACACAAAAAGGTGGAGGCACAAAGAAATCCTCTGGAGCTGAGGAATAAGCTCATTACTTTGATTGTGGGGATGATTCCACGCCGTGTGCCTACCAAACTCATCAATTTCATACATTAAACATGTGCAGCTTTTTGTATATCAATTTTACGTAAATAAAGCTGTTTAAAAGACAAAACCTCAAGTGACCATTCAGGTTGGATTAATACTCTCTGAAAATCGATTTCTGCTCTTATTTTTCTTTAACTCTTTGCACTCATTTCCTAAAACTGCACAGGGTGTGCCACTGAAATGCTTTGCCTTAGACTATCAAACCCTGGATTACATTTCTCATTATGAGAATACCAAGGCATTTTTAGAACACTCATTTTTTTTAAGGCCTGCCTATACACGCCCCCAAATGTCATGGAATCCTGACAGTCACTTCCTTCTTCCAATGCCACCTGCTCCCGAACACCCACCCACGAGCTGTTAAAATCCTCCTGTCACCTCAGCCACATGCCGACATAGAATGCTCCCTACCCCCAACCTCCAACCTCCAAACTGCCTTTGGGATAAGGAAACAAATAAGCCTAGCTCGGAGCACAAAAGGGCTATGAAGGCAAAGCATTCTGGGTCGGAGAGCTGGGAAGAACTTCATCACTTAAATATGTACAAAGCACAGCTGCTGTTTTTGTTAGGAACGTGATACTTACTCAGAAATGCTGGAAGCTTGGAGAAAGTTCAAGCAAAGATGCACTTATTGATCTGAAAGCAAACATGGAAGCTCAGACTTGCCCTACTGCATTAGAAATTCCCATGTTGCTCACTTCCATTTCTAGCCTGAGAACAGCTTTTTACCCCAGTGACAACTTTAACAGCTCTTTGCTTTAGATGGTGTCAGCCTTTCTGAACTTTAAAAATACAATGTTTTCCTAAGACTATATCTAGATATTACTCTATTCTATAGTAACTATTTCCTACTATATGCCATGCACAATGAGAGTATAGTGTTGAAAGATACAGCTGTTTTGAATAAAGATGTTATAATTTACTCTGATTCCCAGTTAACTGGCAATAACTTTTACATGATATTATTGAATTTATTTCAATGCCAGACTTACAGAAGTGAGGCTGGAACTACAGGTTTATTCTGTAGGTTTTAGTACAAATTGCAAACAGATGTATTTCAAATACCAGTATCATCCTTAGAACTCAATCAGTGCATGATTGACAAAAGAATGAATGTACAGGTAAGTCCAGGAATGCACAAATGAACACACAGATCCGTGAACATATGAATGGCTAGAGTATTTTTTTACAGATGATATGCCTGATACTATTGCCAATCAGAAAACTCCTCTTTATCAACATCCTTGGAAAATTAAGGGACTCCTTAACTAAATTCCAGCTCTTAAATTGACAAGAGGCAATAGGCCAGTCCAAACAGGTACTTGGAACCTGCTTCTGATGCTCTGACATGACCTGTGAGGTTCACAGTCGCTCATTCTGTCCCACAGCTATGCTAAGGAAGCATCAGGAAGGGAGCTGATGTGGAGAATGTTGAGTAAACTGGCAGGAGAATTCTATGCATTTGAAGATTTCAAGAACAATAATACAGAACCTGTGTGTGCCTTTCATTGTAATACAAAGGATCTGAGTCAGCTAAACAACAGTATAAATAACAGCAAAATGACTGTTTTTACTTGCTTATAGTTAATGAGGTCAGGTCTTCATTTTTTTAAAAAAGAACTTTTCTATAGAAAAATATTATTTGATCTTTTCTACCCAAAAGTATTACCAAGATAAATATTTTCAGTCCCCACCATGGGACTATTTCCAATTTTAACACGCTGCACCCACTAAATTTGGAAATTTATCCCAAACATTTCTTGTTATAAACCTCTAATTGGAATCATCAGAACTGAAATGGGAAGCTACTCCTTCTCTTCTTCCCAGGAGTGTTTAATTGAGTCTCTTGGGAAGTTGCTATAGGGAAGTGAAGCTTAATATGACTTTTTTTTTTTTCAATTCCTATAAGGAAAGCCTAACGTCATGAATTCAGGAATACTAATTTCCTAATGAGTGCACTTTTCTAATTAATTTTTCTAAAATAAGAGGAAATTTTTGGGCTAAATTTCAGGTATGATATCATGAAACAAAATAGGAAAAGAATTTGGATATTTGTCTTTTGTTAAAAGAGTGTATTACCTTTAAAAATATCATTAAAGCAGTAAGTCATAAAACATTGAATGTCATGTCCTTGAGCCTCTCATAAAATCTCTAAAACCTTTACCTAAATTACAGCTTTTTGTCACATTTTTAATCATATTTACTCTAACACTGAGAAATTATAGCCTTCATCATTTGTAGGTATCTGATGTTTTCATAATGACAATGACAACAACAAAATAAAAGTGGGAAACTCTTATTAGATCCTTACCAGTATCAAATATTCTTCACAAGGATCTTGCCAAATTCTTTTCATGTAGCTAGAAATGGATAACCTACTTTTATAGGTAAAGGCATTGAGGCACAGAGAGATTATGTGACCAAATTAACATAGCCAGTTGGTGGAAATGTGAAATTTAAAGGAAGCATTACAGCTCCCACAATCCCCAACTGGCAATGGATGACTGGCTGATAATAGTAAGCAGTTAGTGCTACTGGGAGTTGTTAGTTATAGTCTACAATGTCCCATGGATGTTTAAAGTTATTGCATTTAAATAATTTCCTCAGTTTAATTACCTTGCAATTATGCATCTTAATTGCCTTGTATAAGAGAAAGCACATACTCTCATATCTACATACCTGTACCAATCAGACAGACAGCTAGAAAGACTTAGAAGTCACCTCAGCTTTTTGGAATGCTAGCTTGTAAACAAATCACTTAACAAGAAAAAACTGTGGCTCAGGTGCTTCACGATAAATATCACTTAGACTAAGTGATCTTTAATATTTCTTGTAGCTCCAAATTTCTAGAATTCAGTAGTCTCCTGATATTTATTCTGTCTCCTTGATAGTCCTCAGATAATTAAGAAACAATTCTACAATTATGCAATTTGCAGTGAAAAATCAGTATATGAAAAGCCTGGTTAGGGGTGAGCGTTTGGTGTAGCAGTTAGGATGTCTCTTAGAACTGTATCCATTATGAGCGTGTCTGAGTTCCAGCACCAGCTTTGCTGCCCTCTCCAGGACCTTGCTAATGTGCATCCTGAGAAGCAGCAGATGATCTTTCACTTGGTTCAGTGCCTGCATCCCACCTGGGAGACCCGAATTGGATTCCTAGCTCCTAGCTTCAGCCTGACCAAGTTCCAGTCATAAAGAGCATTTGGGGGATGAACCAATGGATAGGAACTCACTCTCTCTGCCTGCCTGTCTGTATCGCTCTGTGCCTCTCTGCTGCTTAAAATTTTTGAAAGCCTGGGTAAGGAGCACACTCTGGTTCCAAGAAAAAGTAGCATTTGAGGGCTTCCAAACACTTCTGTAGATGCCCAGTCTGAGAAACATTGATCAAAAAACCTCAGGTCTTACGAAAACATCTGTTAGTTGTGAGTTATTACTGCAGAAGATAAAGAGTCTTTATTATTTAATAAATGGGACTGCCAGACTTAGCAAATAAATACAGAGGAGATCCAGTTAAAGTGCAGATAAACTAAGAATTACTTTTAGTATGTTCCATTGAGGGACAGAAGTTTTTTTGTATAAGTATGTACACCACACTAAAATTTTTCAGGAAATACTAAAGGATTATTCACTGTTTATCTGAAATTTAACTGGGCACCTGTATTTTATCTGGCAACCATACTGGCGAATGAATCATTCATTTGAAGTGAAAACAAAACCAAAGAAAAATAATTAGAACTTAGAAAGCACTGAGCGTGCCTCTGAGAAATGCTAGCCTAAGGTATCATCTGTTTTCTTCATTCCTCAGACATTTGCTCTTGCCCAACACCAAATTATCATTTATATATGGAGAGACTAAATTGTATTTCTGAATATTATTCAAACATGCTACAGGCCATAAACTCTTTTTTTAAAAAAAAAATTCTCTATAAACCAACCCTTAAGAGTTGCTTTAATCTCCTGAGGGGTATTCTTTCATGACTCATGTATCAGTAGAAAGGAAGTGCCCATGCAAAACAAAAAGAAGAGGATTTGGCAATTGTGCAGATAGGAGATGACCAAGAGAATTTGTTCTGGAAGCGTGGTGTGTGATCTGTTAAGCACCTTATCGTAAGTGATATTTAGGAATCCAGCTCACACAATTAGTTGATTAACATAAAAACCAGGGTAGGCTAAGGACTGTATGCCAATGCTTATTTGGTCAAACAGAGCAGTGTCTAGGAAAAGCCCTACATTGCCACTGGAGTCAGCATACCACACACAACTTTAACCTGGATGGTTAGCGCAGAGAAGTTAACCAGGCAGCAGTGATAAAAAGGCTGTGGATGTGCCATGTATACAACCCTTTTTAAAAGCTGAATCCTGGAAGAAGCAATGACTGGCAACTTACCAAGAAACAGGAGGGTTAGGAAAGCTTGGAAGATTTTTTCTTTCTCTTCTACACTTCTTGGGAAGTGTCCACTTAATTTCTAAAACCCAGTTCCACTGTCCCTCCTCTGAAGATGTCTTGGTTTTTTGTTAAACAATCTGTACAAATCCCTGCAGGCCTGGTTAGTAATTCCTTTGGAAACCCATGGTACCCTTTATATACCCTACAATGCTCCTACGGATATAGTACCATTTTAGATTGTTAGGGATGTGGGACTCTTTTTTCCTATAAGGCAATGGCAATTTGAGAACAGGAGTTATGTTACAAGCATTCCATTGACACTTAGGAATGAATGCTTGGGAATGTTAAGTGGTATGACAGACAGAGGATAGAAATAATCAGATACAGATCATAGTATCTGGTATGGCAGCTTACTCAGATAACACTCTATTATGCCATGCTGCTTCCCATTATGAATTTATTTTGCACATTTTACTTTATAAAATTAAACTTTTCCTTTTAAGAAGTGGGGTGAAATCTGATTCAAATGCAATTAAAGGATTTCTATTTACAGAGGGTTTGTATAAATAGAATCCCTTTTAAACAAATCTTAATGAATAAATATAAACCCACAATGTCCTGGGGGTATCCCGTCTTCTATTCCCAGACCAGACACCATTTCCAGCACAATTAAAGAGACCAGCAGCCTAGAACAAGCCAGACTACACACACACACACACACACACTCACACACACACACAATCTTGCTATAAGGAAAGAACCGCAGAGAGAGAGAAAAAGAGGGGCAGAGAGGAGAGGAAAAAAAGATATATCTAGGGAGCTACAGTCAATTTAGGAGTCTAGATTTTCATACATAAGATAACTGAGGAAGATTATGAGAAATGCATAAAGCGTTTCTTAGTGACTTTGAACTTCACTCCTAAGATCCATTTATGCTATATTTCAGTCCTCCCTCCTGTTTAATTCAGGGTGATTTATTGTTTGTAAAACCACACAGGAATACCCACACATACATGCATTCCATGCATACATACCCCCGTCTACACAACCCTATACACTTCTCTGCCTCACAAACACATCTATATTCCTTTGTTTATGTTGTCCACTAGGCTTTTGGTTCTAGAGGACCCCTCCAGATACACCATAGACCACTGGGCTCCAAAGTCACCTTTCTGAGAAGAGTTCATCATGTTTCTTCTTAAAGTTAACACTATAGACTATATTCTCAAACATTTGCTTAGGTAGTCTAATCATTTTGTGGATGGTGACTTCCTCTTTCCATCACTATTATCATAGCTCCAAAGACAAAGGACTCTTTCTTTTTCTGCTTTTTCTCTTCTGTAATAATACAGACTATATTGCTGTACATATAAAAGTGCTGACATAATAGGCATTTTGGTATATAAATAATTAAATCAAGATTTGAAAGTGTCAAAGTTTAAGGATAACAAAATTTAACTCGAAAGGCAGCATGATGACACCTCTGTCTGGCAGTTGCTGCCATGTACCTTGGAAACTGGACCAGAATGCTGCAGTTTTGTTTTCATTGCTCCCTGAGTGTTTACCCGTATGAAGCTTTTCTCCATCCAATTATCCCCCAGATTTTAGTCTACATCAATTCAAGAGATTCTGAATTCTATAATTACTTTTCCATATTGAGAAGCATTTTCTATATTTTTAATCCCAGTTGCAAAAATAACGCTTCTTATTTGGAATCACTGGCAAATTACACTTGCATATAGATAAACAGCTATTCTAGGCCATAAATAAAAATACTTTGTTGGGTATTGTGGGGACATAAGAAAGAGGGTTAGGGCTCTGGATGGAAGTTTTGCTTAATCATTTATACTGCTAAGTATATATAGGAAGTGGTAGAACTAAAATTTCCACACTTCCAACCAGATAGAAAATTGAAGGTGATATCTTTCCTTTTAGCACTTCTTTTAATGTAGCCTCAAGCTGTCATCATGTGGTTGTTCTTATTGCTATTTATGGCCATCTATGTAATCTTTGTTCACGTAGGGATGATCACAGGTATCCTAAAGGTTTGCAGAGGAGAGTTCCATAATCACAAGATATAATGTTGCTGAAATTGTTCTGCTATTTGTTGTATTTATTATACTTTTTTGCTTTTATTCCAGCAAGAAGGACCCAAAAACTTCAGATGAGATTTGTTAGAAGGGGACAGTAAATGAATAATAGAACCAAGTTTAAATGCATAGAAAATATATTTCAACTGTTTCTGTGGTCTTTACTTTGTGTGCGCTCTTCCCCAACAACAGAACAGTTAGAAAAAGATTATTTGAACTAAATCTCCTTCCTCTGATCTGTGTTCCATTTTGATGAAAACAAGAATAGCAACAGAGGTTAACTGTTGAAAGCAGGCATCTCTTAAATTTTGCTTTTCTATCTATCTGCTGTCATTGTATTTTAAAAGAGCATATAAATTTTGGTTTCAAAGATTTATTTACATCATTTAAGATATTACAAAAAATTTATAAGCCATATTTTAAGATTCCACTTAAAAACTGAATCACAGTTTTCTGTATTAATTCAAATGTAATCAAGTACTATTTTCTTTTGAATTCATAATATTTTTAACTATAGAAGTTATGGTGGAATAACTGGGAAAATACAGCACAAATAACCAAGGCAAACTGACACTGCAACTATAAATATTAATACATATTGCCTCTATTATGTTTTGATATATTACTTTCAAACCCACTATGCTAGTCCTAATAATATAACATTTTAAGTACAAAATAAAAAGTTACAACTACTTTTTGCTGAAGTTGTAAAAAGAAAAAAAATCCCTCTAGTAAGTAACAGAGTGAAAAGTATTCCTGGGACAAGTAAAATTACTTTATTAACCAACCGCCACAGCAAAGTGTAGTCCAAACACCAATAATTGAAGTTTATTAGAAACTCTAATCTTGGGAACAACCATTTACTAGTAAATCAAAATTTACAGAGCTCCAACTGACTTTTCATGAGATTAAGGATGGAGAAGTAGGAAACAAAATTGTCTTGTAATTAAAAAGCGGGGACTAGCGCTGTGGCATAGTGGGTAAGGCTGCCGCCTTCAGTGCTGGCATCCCATAATGGTGCCAGTTGGAGTTTTGGCTACTCCACTTCTCATTCAGCTCTCTGCTATGGCCCCTGCACCCACATAGGGGACCCGGAAGAAGCTCCTGGCTACTGGCTTTGGATGGGCCCAGCTCTGGCCATTGTGGCCATTTGGGGAGTGAACCAGCAGATGGAAGACCTCTTTCCCTCTCTCTCTCTGCCTCTGCCTCTCTGTAACTCTACCTTTCAAATAAATAAATAAATCTTAAAAATTAAAAAGCACACATCACAAAAATGTGGCCTACCCCAGAACAAGCTTCTGACTTTGATAGATTTCCTCTAGCGCTCCTTAGGCACTGCAAGCCCTTACTGGCACATGTCCTCCCAGAGCCAAATCACGTAATCCGGAGCTTCCTCTACATGCGGCTGTCTTTCTATAAAACAATCCAGTTCTAGATCCCATTCACCCACATTTTCTCTTTTTATATGACAGCATTCATTGATGTATCTGCACATTGTCTAAATAGGAAATTACTCAACAGTTATAACAGGGATAATTTTTACTAGCTTCATTTTCTGTGTTGCTCAGTATCTTAAATCTAGAATGAATAAAATGATGGAAACCAGGGATTTTTAGGCATATGGGAACAGATATTTTGGTATCACTCCATCCCTCTTTGTCTCACTATGTCACAGATTTTGGTGCTGCCTTGCATAGGAAAGTTATAAATAATTATAACAGCATGAAAATTACATGAGGACCTATTTATCCAACTCCTAACAATCACAGACGTGTTTTTACTTTTTTCTACATTTGACCAAAATATTTTCTGCCTTCCACCAAAAGCTCAATAACTTTATGGGGATTCTTGTGTGCAAAATGCAGAAACAGAGGCAATAAGATCAAGCCACATCACAGGCAAGCATGAAGTAAAATCCATCTGTTCATTAACTTTTTAAAGCTTGCTTAGAAATTTCAATAAAAACTTTACTTCAGAAGGGAGAAGACATAAATATAACAACTCCACTGTTTATTCTCATGAATATCCCTATTGCACATTTCGGACCACAAGTAAAGCTCATTTGTGCTTACTTCTGGAGGTTCTAACAGGAGGATGGGCACATAGAGGTGCAAAATACACAAACGCTAACTGAAGATACAGTTTTACACAGCATCCAGATGATTGTATGTTTTGTAAAAGGAATATGTATGGTCAATCCCTAAAATATTTTAAGCAACATTCTCATTTTTTTGGATTTATTTATTTGAAAGGCAGAGTTATAGGTGAGAGAGAGAGAGAGAGAGAGAGAGAGAGAGAGAGAATCTTCTACCCACTGGTTATTCCCCAAATGGCCACAATAGCCAGGACTGGGCCAGGCCAAAGCCAGGAGCCAGGAGCTTCATCCAGGTCTCCCATATGAGTACAGGGACCCAAGGATTTGGGCTGCTTCCGCTGCTTTTCCAGGTGCATGAGCAGGGAGCTGGATCAGAAGTGAAATTGCCTGGACTGGAACCAATGCACATATGGGATGCTGGCATTGCAGGCAGCAGCTTAACCCATTACACCACAAAACCACTCCCGAAATATCCTATTTTAACACAGGCAAATTCAACTAAAATAACCAAAAGACATCTATGGTTTTCATTTTAGGAGGGGATTTGGCAGAAGGGTGTGTTGACTCATCACAAACGTGAAAATGCAGAAGCTGAGAAAGGAAGCATTTCATTTTCCATCATTTTTAAAATGGTATTGATTTAGGACAAAACTGTCAAACATTACTCAGCTTCCATTGTTGGCCTATCCGGCAGATTGTAGATTCCCAAATTACACATTCAGTTCCAAATCACGAAAAGTATTTTCAACTTTCTAGGTAGGTACAAGCACTAAAATAAAACATTTAAAAGAATTTTTTGCATAGTTAAGTTATAGCAACCAAGTATTATATATGGTTCTTAGGTCAGAAATTCAATAGTTTGACAAGCAGGTGTAATGCTTATTTCTTATAAAATGTCCTTTTAAACTATATTAGCAATATGACGTCCAAGAGACATACATGTTTCTCTTTGCTAAATTCATAATGCGTGATTAGATAAGACTTATTATTGGTGACCTCTTTACTGAATCAAATAATCACTGTATTTTACACACCTTCAGAATTCAGAATGTCTCCCTCAATTGTATAGAGTTGGAAGCATAGCAGTTTGATTAGTCAACCTTTCTTAAATCTGAATCCTAAAGGTAAGCAATTTTGCATATCGATCTGTTTAAGCAAAGACCAATATACATGGATGTAAAAACTGCTGTCTCTGGTACAGTTAACAGCACAACAAGACACAAACATCAAGGTCATATTATCAATGCTACCAAAAACATATTTGAGATAAGAAACTTAAAAATCTAAGTTGTGCAAAATAAATCTAATAATCCTTGAGTCTTTAATATTTCTTTATTTCCATGAAAAAGGTTTACAAAAATCGAGTTGTTGTTCCTGAACTGGTTGGCATTGAGGTATGAATGTAAGGTATGAGAGTAAGAAGCTATCTAATAAAGATGTTGAGATCAAGGTGATTTCATATTTACATTATTAATTAAGAAGAAGCAAATGTAATTTCCTAAGAATTTTTATAGCTTATTTCCAAGAATTTGATAGGACTATTGATTTGCATTCCATGAAAAAGAAGATATTTACATTAGATTTTATCAAATAAGAAAATTATTTGATTTATATTAATATATTCTCTGAGAGTATTCCAAAGAGCTCCTTATTACACAAAGGTACTTCAAAAAGTTAATTGAAAATATGATTTAAAAATACAGGAATTTTAGGAGCTGGTGCTCTGGCTGTGTGGGTTAAATCCCCAGCCTGCAGTGCCCAGCATCTCATATGGGTGCTGGTTCCAGTCTGGCTGCTCCACTTCTAATCCAGATTTGGGAAGTCAGCAAAGGATGGCCCAAGTGCTGGGGCCCCTGCACCCACGTGGGAAACTCAGAAGAAGCTCTTGGCTCCTGGCTTCAGTCTGGCTCATTCCTGGCTGTAGTGGTCTTTAGGAGTATACCAGCAGATGGAAGATCTTCCTTGTTCTGTCTGTCTCTCCTTCTCTCTCTAACTGCCTTTTTAAAATTTTTTCTATTTTTAAAATTTATTTATTATTATTTTTTTTTGACAGGCAGAGTGGACAGTGAGAGAGAGAGAGACAGAGAGAAAGGTCTTCCAGGTCTTCCTTTGCCGTTGGTTCACCCAGCACACTGCTCTGATCCCAAGGCAGGAGCCAGGTGTTTATCCTGGTCTCCCATGCAGGTGCAGGGCCCAAGGACTTGGGCCATCCTCCACTGCCTTCCCAGGCCACAGCAGAGAGCTGGCCTGGAAGAGGGGCAACTGGGACAGAATCCGGCGCCCCAACCAGGACTAGAACCCGGTGTGCCGGTGCCGCAAGATGGAGGATTAGCCTGTTGAGCCATGGCGCCGGCCTCTAATTGCCTTTAAAATAAATAAATAAATCTTTTAAAAAATGTATTTTGGTGCAAAATAATTTTGAACCCTGCACACAGTTTTTACACAATACATAATTTCATGAATTTTTTGAAAACCCCTCATATGCATGGATTACAATTTTCTTTACCAAGATTAATTATCTTTGAATTTTGTTTTCCAGGAACCTTTTAAAAGGTACCCTCATATGTCTTATATTAGTGTGTAAGAGTTTTCATAGTAGATGTGTGGTCAAATTGATCATTTTATATAGCTCACTTAGTGGTTATTCCTTCATAAAAGTAGAGAGTATTTGCCCCAGCCACATACCATCTGAACTTGCTCACAATTTAAATTCTCCAGGTTAAAGAACCACAAGGTCTTCTGGGTCTAGGATTTGAATTCATCCTTCTCTTATGTAAAGGAAATTATGTGTGGTAGCCAATAAGCTAGAAGAATGCCTATTTGTTCTTACGATGCACAGAGAATTAAGGAGCCATATTTTACAATAAAAAAACACCAAAAGAAGTTATCTAATACTACTGTATTAATGGTTAATAGTGAATTAATATATTTATTCATCATATTTAGAGCTTAAAATGCAGAAGGTGGGATTATTTTTCCTCCCATTTTCTATATATTCCAATTTTTAAAATATGAATCCATTATACTTGTACTGAAAAACAAGTTTTAGGAGAATCAAAATTAATTTAGGAATGAATTTAGTCCTAAAGGGCCTTAGAGATTTTTTTACAAAGAGATAAGGCCCGAAGTCATCAAGTGGTGATACAAGCAGTACCATGTTACTATGCAATACTATATAATTTTGGGAGGAATGGGGTGCAGTTACAGTGCAGTCAATCTATTTTTTTTATTAGAATTTCACTTAGAAGTTGCCATTTGTGTAGAGCCTGGTAAGAAGGAATGGTGGAAAATCTGGGCAAATTTTACTCCAAAAAACTAACATATAATCCTACATACATAATTTTACATACTTCTTGAATTTTGAAATTGAGTATTTCTGAAGCCCATACTGGGCCCAAAGTAACCAGACTTGGGAATTCCCAACTTAAAAATAATATGAGAAATGAAGGGAGAAATGTATGAAGAGGACAGAATTTTGAACAGCCTACAATGCCAAGCTACGGTGCTTGCACTCTGTCCGACTGACAAAACAGAACCATGAAATTTTTGCATGAAGGGGACTCTGATAAAATGCACAACAGGCCATGTCACGAGTATGTATTCAATCTAGGGTGGAAACCAGACTTGTCAGATTTCAACATCTGCTCTTTCAGACATAATATACTTCCTCTCTGTGCTGGATAAATGAGAAAATGTGATTTCTCTTGAAAAAATGTGGTCGCCAGCCTCCACTATGGTCAATAATCCACATCTCTACTTCTGAATTCCTATGTAGCCCTTTTGCATTTTGAATCAGAGCTGACCTGTATTACCAATAAAGTGTGAGAGAAGTGTTAGCATAGGATTTCCAAGTCCAGGTCAAAAAGCATTGCAGCATCTGCTTTGACTTCCAGGGCTGATTGCTCTGGAGGAGAGGAACTGCCATATTGCTAAGGATACTAGAAGCATACTAAGCATACTCAAAGATACTAAGATACTAAAGCAGCCCCACAAAGGGGTGCATCTGCATAAGAACCACCATCTTGGCAGAAGCTGTCACACAAGTCATTTTTAAATAGATCCTTAGGTTCTAGTGAAGCCTTTAGTTGAATGTAGCACAACCCAACGTGACTACAGTCTCACAAGAGAGTCCAGTCCCGAAGCACTCACACAAATTGTTCGCAAATTCCTGCCCTACAGAAGCCATGAGCAACAATAAACAAACATAATTTATCAAGTCACTAAGTTTGGGGGTGATGCAATGCATAACCAATACAAAAATGTCCTAGCCATCAACTCAGCTGAGATATACATCAGACAAAACATTATTTTAGAAAATTACAAAGCCATTACGTTTCTATGTGCAACACTGACAAATTTTTTGGGATAGGCAGAATAATAGTATATGATGGATTACTTGTATAACACCATCATCTAGAGAAACAGAAAAAAATTTGTGAAAATGTTAGCTTCACCATACAAAATCAACAGAGTTAGGAAGACAAGTAACATGTATTCAAATTTCATTTCTGTCAGCCACTTGAGTAAGTCATCTCCCTTCTTCATACCGGGGTAAGTAACAGAATTGCCTTATTTACTTTATAGTGTACCATTGGGAGGGACCAGATTCAGAGGTAAATGTACATAAAAGCCTAAATCAAGTATGAGGAGCACACAGTGAAAAGAATGTAGATTTTAAGAAACTTAAATTCAAATTTTAATTCCATTACTCATTATTTATTGACACTGGACCAGTCTCTCTTTGTGAATTTAAGGTTATTATCACCCTATTCAGAATAACAGGGAAGCACTGTGAAGTGTACCTAGATAATATATGGAACAGTGTCCAACACAATGCTTGACATAGAGTTTCCTTTCAAAGTATCTTATTTGACTCTAAATCATTTTATGTTTGTCAAGTTGGAAGCTGATCATATACTATTTTTATCTTAGAGATGATCAGATGGAGTTGGCTGGCAGACCTTTGAAAGTGAGTAGGTTCAAGTAACGCATTACTGATTGGAGATACTGACAAACATGTTAGGTGAAAGCTTTTATATGATTTGGATAACTTAAACTACATTGAAAAGCTTCCTTGATAAGATTAAACTATCATCTTCTTTGTTGATTTTCTCTGCAGATATCAAGGTAGTTGAGAACACAGTACAAACTCTGAGCTGTACTTCAAATATATATCCATAGCCTGAAATCCTCAATTGTTCCCATAGATGGAGAACTCATGCATGAGTAAACAGCCAAATATAAGTGAATGAAAGGACTAAAATCTATACACTTATAGGTGCATGGATATGTGTGCATTTAACATTTTATAAAAGACCTTTCTAGGCCGGCGCCATGGCTTAACAGGCTAATCCTCTGCCTTGCGGCGCCGGCACACCAGGTTCTAATCCCAGTTGGGGCGCCGGATTCTATCCAGGTTGCCCCTCTTCCAGGCCAGCTCTCTGCTATGGCTCGGGAAGGCAGTGGAGGATGGCCCAAGTCCTTGGGCCCTGCACCTGCATGGGACCAGGAGAAGCACCTGGCTCCTGGCTTCAGATCAGCGAGATGTGCCGGCCGCAGTGGCCATTGGAGGGTGAACCAACGGCAAAAAGGAAGACTTTTCTCTCTGTCTCTCTCTCTCACTATCCACTCTGCCTGTCAAGAAAAAAAAAAAAATACCTTTCTACTGCATTCTACTGTCTCAGAACTCACTAATTAGAGACATTCTTATTTATCTGTACCTAATACAAAATATGAAAATGAGCTAGAAACTGAATATTCAGATACTGTGAGCTTATATTTCAACATTTTCTTTTATTTTATTATAGACACATGGGGAGAAGGGAGACAGGATGGGGAGGGGATAGCACACATTCCCATCTGCTAATTCACTACCCAAATGCCCACAATAATCAAGGTTGGGCAAAAGCCAAAGCTGGAAGCCAGGAATTCAACCCAGGTCTGCCAAGTGGATAGTAGTAACCCAAACACTTGAACTACCACTACTGCCTCTAAGGGTCTGCATTAGTGTGAGATGGGAGTCCAGTGCCAGAGATGGGTATACACATCTTACTGTAAACATCTTAATTAAATCTTAATCTTAACTACTAACCCAAATGCCCACCCACTCCAATATTTGAGATGGAAAAAAATAAAAATATTTCCTAGCCCTTCTAAAGCTCCCACTTTCACCAAATTGACTAAAACCATGTTCAACACACAGAATAATTTACCAAGGATTTTGGTATAATTAAATAGCATTCAGAGCACTAATTTCCTAATTATTTAATGCTTAACATACTCATTAGTAGGCATTTTCCATGATGTTAAAAACAATACAGTAAAGCATCCAATGCTAAGTTTTTCTTCTACATTGCAACTCTAGGCACTTGAATGTACATTATGTTAGAGGGACAAATTACCACCTAGCCTCATGAGCAATTCCATTTTCATATAAACATTTATATACAATAATCTGGGGAAAGTAACAATGAAAATGCCCAACTTTGAACACGGTAATTGTGGGACCCATTCTGTAGGCAGAACAGCTAACATTCTCCTGCAGTGCCCCCACATTCTTCTACCTTCACTGCAGACAACTTCAACGTTTTGCTGTCAGTGGCAGCACATTTGTTACAGTAGGTTTTCAATTACACTGCACATTTTCTGTAAATATTTTTGAAAGCCAATACAGCTTACAAATTAAAATGTCACTCAGTAATAGTCTTACTTTATTATGAAGACTTAGTTTTCTCTGCTTCCACTCTTGGCAGTTTTGTGTTTTGTGGCAGAATTCCTTGTTGTTTCATAATATCCATTCTTTTTTCTCTTTCATAGAAGATGAAGCACAATTTTTACTTGAGCATATGACTGATGGAAATAAAGCAAATATTTCTAAATTTCCATTTCACATGGGTATGGCTACATGGCACTTCTTGGTAATGGGAAACATGCCAATTCACTGCATACAACCTCTGGAATTACTCTTCTAAGGGGAAGGTGAGTCCTGAGTTCTTGCCATCTTCATTCTGTTAGCTCAATGCACATGTAACTGTATACCAGCAGCCACCCAGAACCATGAGTGAGCACAGGAAAGCTCTCTATCCACAGAGGAGAAAAAGTATAGGAGAAGCCTAGGGAGCTAATGCACTGAGCCACTGTGTTCTTCCTGGAGTGATCATTGTGCTCTTCTTGGACATGAGAGAAAATCAACTTTGATCTTGTTATTTGGGATATTCTCTTGTTACATAGGGCTCATGAAAATCTAATCACAATGGACACCAGGTCCTTTCTTTATGCACCAGACATTGTGGGCTCAGGTTTCTCACAAAGTTTATTTCATGCTATTATGACTATCTATTTGTCTATGTGAAGACCTTGTATCAGTCAACTTTATGCCACTCTCACGAAATACCTGAGAAACTAACTTTGTAATGAGAAAATGATTTAGTTCACAGCTCTAGAGGTTCAGGTACAACACTGGGCAGCCCAATGGTTGGGCATCTGATGCGGGTGGTAGATGGAGTACACACCGAGGAAAAATCACATGATGAACCATGAAGCCTAGAGAGCACATGGTCACAATTCTCAGGCTTTATCATGAATCCTGTCTTGAGAAATACCTTCCAAGGGCACATCTCAATGACCTAAGGACCTCACACCAGACCTAACTCCTAAACACTGTAATCGGATTCAATTTCCTCTTTCTTAGTATCATTAACTTAAGTCCTTAGGGTTTAAATGTCTGCATTTGTTTGAATCTGGGAGCCAAATCTTGTTCAAATGATAGCACACCTCAAGGACAAGGGACAATGTCAAATTTACCTTTGTAACCTCCAAGTATCTGGAAAATAATTTAGGCTTGACCACTGTTTACAAGGTATCATTATGTTAAAATGTCTTATATTCAAAGCCTTTTCTGAGTGTAGAATTTAAGAAACAATTCCTCTTCAAAGCGACACAGCCATTTGTGATAAAATATGGGGCAACATCATTGACCTATATGTATCTGTGTACATGTTTGTATAAGTATAGGCAAGTTATGGGGAAAGGAAGACTGAAGGAAAAGCCGGTCTACTTCATGAGCTTCTTCTCCACTGCACTTGGATGAAAGCACTCAGAATCTGAAGTTGTTTCATCACCTTTAATGGGACTGCAGAGCAAGAAACTTCAGAGAGTCACCTCCCCTGACACCGCAGTGAACAGTGCTGGTAGTCACCCCCTCCGAGAGCCAGCGTGACCCATATCAAGGCCTGATAAGTCAGCACACAGGTATCAGTATCTAAAAGCCAGGGAGCAGGGGATGTTTCTATTCAGATGGTAGGGGTGAAAGGATAATGTCTGTCTACTTACCTTCTTTGTCTCTAGATTATAAGAAAGGAAATTTGAAACTAATGGTCTTAACTGTATGGCATTGAGTGGGTTGTTCACAAGTAATCCTTCATGGGGGCTGGTGCTGTGGCACAGCGGGTAAAACCACTGCCTGCAGTGCCGGCATCCCATATGGGTGCCAGTTCAAGTCCCAGCTGCTCCACTTCCGATCCAACTCTCTGCCAAGGCCTGGGAAAGCAGTAAAAGATGGCCTGAGTCCTTAGGTCCCTTTGGTAGGAAACCCAGAAGAAGCTCCTGGCTCCTGGTTTAGGACTGGCACAGTTCCAGCTGTTGCAGCCAACTGGGCAGTGAATCAGCAGATGGAAGACCTCTCTCTCCTCTCTTTCTCTCTCTCTGCCTCTCCTTCTCTCTCTGTGTAACTGACTTTCAAATAAATCTTTAAAAAATAAAATAAATGTAATTGGTCTCAAGTTTAAAAAAACAAACAAAAAAACCCACAAGTACTCCTTCACGACTATTGTTTTCAGGATTTTTAAAATGTGATCTTCAAATATACCCAGTGAATATAAACACTAGTGGGAGATTTTTTGTTTTTGCATGACGAGATGTTAAGAGATAACACATCCTTGAGGGTCTCACTCCTTAAGGAAGGATAGGTAAATTGAGTAAGAACCTCTTCTTGTTATCTTGCTATTTAACTTTGACCCTTTTTGTCAATCAAAACATGTTCTCCAAATTGCTTCAGCAAAGTTTTCTTTGGAGGTACTAAGAAATAGCTCACTAGACAAGACCTTTCTTTGTCAAGTTTTCTAAGAACTTCATGGGGGCCCTGCAGTGCCAACATCCCATTTGGGTGCTATTTGAGACCTGGCTGCTCCACTTCCAATCCAGTTCTCTGCCATGGCCTGGGAAAGCAGTACAAGATGGCCCAAGTCCTTGGGCCCCTGCACCCCCATAGGAGACCCAGAAGAAGCTCCTGGCTTCAGACCAGCCCAGCTCAGGCTGCTGCAGCCATTCTGGGAGTAAACCAGTGGATAGAAGACCTCTTTCTCTCTCTCTCGCTGTCTCTGCCTCTCTGTAACTCTGCTTTTCTAATAAGTATATATTTTTAAAAACAAACAAACCGAAAAGAACTTCATGAGAAAAGCCTCCAGCATTCCTGACTTCTCTAGCCACAAACCACCTGAAATACCACCACTGAAATACCAAGCTAGTGTTAAACTGAGAATAAAGGAAAAACAGGAGCTGGACAATTGACAGATTCTGGGAAGAGAAGCACAGGGCCCCTAGTAGGTAGTAACTCCCCTGCTTTTTAATTTGAGGCAAGAAGAACTCGGCCACATGTGGGCAGCAGAAGTAACACTAAGGATGCTGGAATATTGTGTAGAAGTCGTTCAGTGGGCAAGGGCTTACACTTATAGCTTGGCTATTCACATATCCGAAACCATCTGATGAAAGAACTTACATCGTAGAATATTGTCATCCATCGTGTTAGTAAGTATTAATAATACTGCTATATAACATTAATAAGCCTAAGAACCAGTGTGCAGAGCACTAACATTGTGACTTGTTCCATTTAAATAAGAAAACAGGCTCTATGTTAAGTAATAGAGCCAGGATTTGAACCTTGGTTTTCTGTCTTCAAAATCTAAGTTCTTTAGGATTTTGTCACTCTAGTTTCCCAAGTTATAGAAATTCAGGTATAGTTTGGCACAGAGATAAACAGCATATGGGAGAAGAAGCCCAGATAAGACATGTTCTATCCCTAAGGATCTTACAAGACAATGAGGACAGCACATCAGGGCAAAGGACTTGGGCAATATATGCAGATTTATAGGCTTCTATGGAGAAAAACACAATAAACTAGATTTCTTTTTCTTTTTTCTTTTTCTTTTCTTTTCTTTTTTTTTTTTTTTTTGACAGGCAGAGTGGACAGTGAGAGAGACAGAGAGAAAGGTCTTCCTTCCATTGGTTCACTCCCCAAATGGCTGCTACGGTTGGTGTGCTGCGCCAATCGGAAGCCAGGGGCTTCCTCCTGGTCTCCCATGTGGGTGCAGGGACCCAAGGACTTGGGCCATCCTCCACTGCCTTCCCAGGCCACAGCAGAGAGCTGGACAGGAAGAGGAGCAACTGGGACAGAATCCGGCTCCCCAACCGGGACTAGAACCCAGAGTGCCAGCACCGCAGACAGAGGATTAGCCTATTGAGACGCAGGGCCGGCCAATAAACTAGATTTCAACAACTAAATTGATAAAGTCCCAGCACTCTCATTCCCCTCAAAGACACAGCCCTCATATTCCCTCATACAGAGCCAAGATTCAGCACAAAAACCAAGGAGAACAAGAAAGGGAAGATGTATTTTAATAACTTTCCAGTTTCTTTTCAGTCAGGTTATCAAGGTGAAATGATTTTCCAGAATTAAGCCTATAACTATTCCAAGTACATTACAAAATCTAAAATACAAATTAACATTTTGAATAGTCCCTGTTTTGCATTACCTGAATCAGATTTACTCAAATTAAAAATATAAAGGGAATTACTGTAATAATCTTCATAAAGCATGCAGAAGTCTTAAGATTGATTTATTTATTTGAAAGGTGAAGCAGGACAGCGAGAAGCGAGGGGGAGCAGGAGAGAGAGCGAGCGAGAGAGAGCACCAAAACAGACCTTATATCCATTGGTTTACTCCCAAAATGGCTGCCCCAGCGTAGTCTGGACCAGGTCAAAGCCAGGAGCCAGGAATTCCATTCTTGTTTCCCACATGAGTGGCAGGGGCCAAAGTACTAGGGTTATGTTTTGCTTCCCTCCCTAGCACATTAGCATGGAGCAGGACTGAAAGTGGAAAAGGCAGAACTTGAACCAGCACTCCTATAGCGGGTGCTGGCATTGAAGGTGGTGCCTTAACCCACTATACCACAAATGCCAGGCCCTGAACAAGTCTTTGTAAATAACAAAATAATGTCAAGTTTTTAATTTTTTACCTTTTTCTATCTGATCCACATTTCAGCACTGGCAAATGAACACAGCAAATATTGGTGACCTTACTTGCTTAACAAGGTTTGTGTGGACTGTGCTCTACAAAGGAATCTCAGATATAATAGTAATCTAATGCTTAAATAAATTTCTAATTTAAAGGCCAATGATTCTTTTCTAAGATCACACATGTACTTGCACAAAAGCCCAGAAATATGATTCCATCTAAAATTTATATAAAAATTATCACCCTATAAATTCAAAGCATTCTCATGCCTCAAACATGAATTAATGCAACACACTGATTTTTCAGTGTGGGAGTATATGAAGAGCTATAAACTTTGTGCCTCTCACAGCAGAACTCTATGATGTATCCACCTAGAGAATGAGTCATGGGGCCTTTTCTTATCCACTGTATTATCTAATCAGGCAGGTAATCTAAAACATCTGTGGGGGCCTTCTTGCCTAATGGCTCTGATTGTTCATTGCATTTCAGTATACTTTCTATTACATATTAAAATGTTGAGTAGCCTTGTCTAAAATATTGTGCATAATTCATTAGGATTTCACATTATCTATGCCTGGGGAGATTATCTGTCCAATCAGCCAATGATCTCTGTATGCCAAAAGCAAATGGTCCCTTCTCATCCTAAACTGTTCACTCTCTTCATTGAGACATTTTTCACATGGCTTCCAGGATACCATACTCTCTAGGTTTCCTGCTCCTATCTCCAGCCTCCAAATGAATAAATGTCAAGGCTCACACACTTGGAAGCACCGATCTTTTCTACCACTGTTACACCCTCGTCCTAGGTAACCTTACTCAGCGCTCTGCATGTCATCTGTATGCTGACAACTCTCAAAATGCAACCCCAGCTTGCACATTTCCCTTTATTCTAGGTTTGTGCCTACAAATGCCTCTCTATATCTTCATCGATGCTACCTAACAGACACCTCAGATGTATCTTGTCCAAAACAAAGCTCAGAGTGGGCATCTGCCCTTTTTGTTGAAATGTTAGTTAAGATGCTGCTATCCCACACCAGATGCCCTGAGTTCAAGGCCTGGCACTGGTTCCTGACTCTAGATTCCTGCTGTGCAGACCTTGGGAGGCAATGGTGATGGCTCACAAAGTTGGCTCGTTACCACGCATGTGGGAGAACTGGATTGAGTTCCTTGCTTCCAGCTTCAGCCCTAGCTTGTCCCAGTCCATTCAGGCATTTGCATGGAGTGGAACAGGGATGGGAGCTATCTGTCTGTCTCTGTTTTTCTCTCTCACTTCTTGCCTCTTAAATAAAAAGTAATATTAAATTAAGTGCATTGGTGAGGATGATGAAAAAGAGGAATTCTTATACATGGTTAGTGGGAATGTTAATCTGTATAGCCATTATGAGAAAAAAAATGAAAATACAGCTACCATATAGTGCAGTAATTTTACTATGTGTATATGAAAAGGAAATGAAATAATTACATCAAAGAAATACCCATGTTTATTGTAGCAGTATTCACAATAACTGAACTATGCAATCATCCAAGATGTCTTTCAGTAGCTGAGTGCATAAAAAATATGGAATATATACATAATGTAATAATGTTCAACCTTAAAAAGGGGAAATTTTGTAATTCTTGGCAATATGGTACAGATGGAACTGGAAGATACTATGTTAAGTGAAATAAGCCAGGCACAAAAAGATGAATACTGCATGTTCTTACTGAATTGTGGAAGCTAAAAAAGTTGATCACATAAAGGCAGAGAGTAAAATAAGGGTCACTAGAGTCAATGAACAAGTGGTGGAGGCCCAAGAGAGAACGATGAATGGCTATTAAAATACAGTGAGCAAGGGAAAGTAGTTCTAATGTACTGTAGCACAGTAGGGTGATTATAATCTACAATAATTAATTACACATTTTAAGAATAATCAGAGGAGAAGAGTTTGAAGGTTTCCCACACAGAACAATGATAATATTTGAGGAGATACGCACTGTTGCATAGTAGGTAAAGCCACCGCCTGCGGTGCCAGCATCGCATATGGGCACCAGTTCAAGTCCCGGCTGCTCCACTTCTTATCCCTCTCTCTGCTATGGCCTGGGAAAGCAGCAGAAAATGGCCCAAGTCCTTGGGCCCCTGCACCCACGTGGGAGACCTGGAAGAAGCTCCCGGCTCCTGACTTCAGATTGGTGCAGCTTTGGCTGTCGTGGCCATCTGGGGAGTGAACCAGCAGATGGAAGACCTCTCTCTCTGCCTCTTCTCTCTCCATGTCACTTTCAAGTAAATAAATTTTAAAAAATATTTCAGGAGATAGAAATGCTAATCACCCTGATTTGGTCATTACATATTACATACTTATACCAAATTCTAATACTACACCTCATAAATAAGTGCAAATATACTATGCCATTACAATTTAGAAATTAAATAATGTAAAATAAAACCAAGCTTCCCATATTTCAATCCTCCATACACAAGTATCCTGTCCCTCTAACATACATGTACATCTCTGTAAATGGAAACATTCTTTTTGTATGTGTTTAGGTGAAAAAGTCACTCTTCAATCCTTTTTTCTTACACTCCATATGCTATCAATCACAATATCCTTTCAGCTCTACTTCCAGAATAAATCTAGAATCCAACAAATAGTGAAAACCTAGACTGCTATTCCCTTGTCAGTGTCCTTGCCTTTCACCTATATTAATACAATAGCCTCTAAATGGTATCCCCGTCCCTACCTGCATGCCACCATTGGCTATGCTTAGCTTGAAAGAGAACACTAATCGGATTAAAATGTACCTGTCACTTTTCTGGCCAAATTCTGCCCTCTCCCTTCACACAAACCAAAATCTGAAGTCTCTCCGTTAGCTGACAAAGTTCTGACTTTTTGGATCCTCTTTTTCCTCATCTCCTGCTACCTTTTCGTCTTCACTGTGCTGCAGCACCTGGTCCTGTCAGATGTTCCTTCCTTATTCTGGGAACAATGCCACAGCGTGGATGTGATCTGCACTTACAATTCTTTTGTCTTCACTGACATGTTATTTTCTTAGTTAAATATTTTCATGGGCACCAGGTATTTTATTGTAACACCTCACAGTGAGTGTCTCTGTCTGTCTTCTTTAAATTTTTAATTTGTAAGCGATTTTTAGTTGAGTACTATATATTTTGTGTATTTATCATGACTCTCCTGCAGTAGAATGTAAGCAGTTGAGTGTACAGATTTTGCCATTTTCATTCACTACTGCATCCTCAGAATTAAGTGCTCCAAAAAATTTTTCAATATATGAATAAATGAACAACACCACTGTTACCACTGTACATCTACCATACTATTTTTAACTTAATCTAGTTTCACTTTTTTATTATTTTTTCTTACATAAAATATAGTATTTGTATATTTTATATCCATATAGAAAGATGGAAGGAATTACATTCACGGAAACACTATTTACAACCTCCAGAAGCAAAGTATGGCTTTAATAGACTAACACAATGGCAATTGTGTATTACTTTATCACAGAAACTGAATTATTACCACCGCTAGTATTCTGACTAGCAACATGTATCAGCCTTGATATACTCTCATGAGAATGAAATTAAGTGTTAATAATTGAAACAAAATATTTAACTATTAACATAAATCATGTTTGAAATGGGTAATATACACTAACAGAAAGAGATGACAGCTTGCTGTTATTATAATGAATGCATGTTGTCTCTGTCCATGTCAATAACACGGGCTACTCTGACTACACCCTAAGTAGTCTATTGGCATATGTACTTGTCTAAAAAGCTAGTATTTTCAATATTTAATATAATCAACTCTTTTAATAAACTTGAATATTTTAGGTTGATGTGAACATGTTAGAATTTCCTTATAACAGCAAAAGCAATTAGGACTTCCAATGTACAATAATTGTCAGGATTCAATATTAATTGGCACATGCTCACCAACTGACTATCAAGGACATTTTATTGCCCCCAAAACATGAATTTGAGATGGATTTTAATTATCACCCATATAATATCATGATCTGTTTAGTGTTCCCATAAATGTATAACTAATGTTTCCTCAAAATTTTTATGGATCATTCAACTCTCAAACATAGGGAAAATAACACTGTGAAGAGAACTACTTATATAATGATAGAGTAAAAGACTTCAAAATTCCTATCTTACATCAAAACAGTGAGACCACTGGCAAAACTTGCCAAAATAATTTTCTAGAACTCTGGAAATTAACCATAAGTCTTCAACAGTCTGAGGAAAAATGATTCAAGAAAAATGAACTGAATAATGATTTTTTTAATAAGAGGTATATTGTATAGTATTTGCACTTGCTACATGCCCCCTTCTCTGAGAGAGGAAGAGAGGGAGAGAGAGAGAGAGAGAGAGAGAGAGAGAGAGAGAGAGAGAGAGAAAGGTCTTCTATCTGCTAGTTCACTCTCCGATTGGCTGCAAGGGCCAGAGCTGCACTGAACCAAAGCCAAGGAGCTTCTTCTGGGTCTTCCCACTTGGGTGCAGGAGCCCAAGGACTTGGGTCATCTTCTACTGCCTTCCCAGACCACAGAAGAGAGCTGGATTGGAAGTGGAGCAGATGGGACTCATACCAGCACCCATCTGGGATGTTGGCACTGCAAGCAGCTGCTTCATCCACTATATCACAGCGCTGGCCCCTATAAGAAGTTTCAAAACTAGTTTTTCCAGGGAAAAAGTTCTTAGGTTGCCTAGGATCTAGTTTATAGAAAAACTAGGAAAAAATGAGCAAACCTAGCCAGAAACAATGAGAAGGGAAGAAAAGATAAAGAACCAAAATACACAAAATGGAGAGCTAACACACAATATTACCTTGATACCAAAAGCAAAGACATAAACCAAAAGGGAAACTACACACCAATACCCTTAAGAACAGATATGCAGAAATAGAAATCCTCGGAAGATTACTAGAAAAAAAATCTAGCAAGATATAAGAAGATTATGGAGTACAACCAGGTGTAATTTATTACAGGAATGCAAGGTTGGTTTAATACCTGAAAGTAGATATCATAATCTACCATATCGATAGCATAAAAAACACTACTCGTCATCCCAAAAGATACAGATAAAGCATTTGACAAAATCCAAAATTTCTCATGATAAAAACATTTAGTAAGTAAGAAATATAAGGAAAACTTGTCAATCTGAAACACAGCTAAAATCAGAACTGGTTCTTCCTAAGTCATGAACAAGATAAAGATTTCTACTGTTACTACTTCTATTCAAAGTTTTACCAGAGGATCTATCCAAAGTAATTAGACAAAATAATGATAATAAAATAGTATGCATCAAAAAGGATGGGAAAATATGTAAAACTATTTCTATTTGCAGATGATATAATCTATTTATATAGAATATTCTGAAGAAACACAAAAAAGCTTCATAGAAATAATAAAAAAAATCAGAGTGCAGAATACAAGATGAATATATAATCAATTAAATTTCTAAATTGTGGCAATAAACAATCTGATTCAAAAATAAAAAGATAAATACTCCAATTAAAATATGCAGATAATCTGATTAGGTATTTCTCCAGAAAATATACACAATGGTCAATAAACTCATGAAAGGATGCTAAGTCTCTATTTCATTAGAGACTTTCATGCCAAAACCATAGACAGACACTACTTGATACTCCATAGTACTCTATAACCTAATACAGCTAAAATCTAAATGATTGACAATAGCAAAGGAAGTATATTCATTTCTAATATTTCTATCATTTATAATAGCCAAAACACAGAAACATTACAAATGTATATAAACTGATGACTGGATTAATGAAAGTGGCATATCAATATAGTGTACTCTTAGCAATAAAAAAGAATCAAATATGTATATATGCTACATTACTACAACAAAGCTAAACCCTGAAAAATCATGCTAAGTCAAAGAAATCAGTTATGACAGATCACTCATGGTAAGTCTTAATTTATATGAAAAGTTAAAATTCAGCAAATCTACAAAGACAGTAATTAGATTCATGGTTGTCAGGTGTTGAGTGCAGGAGTACATGAGAAGTGACTGCTAATAAGTATGTGTTTTCTTTTAGGGTTAATAAAACTATTCTGTAAAGATGAAGTAATGAATGCATAACTCAGTGAATATACTAAAAACCACTGACTTGTACGCTTCAATAAGGAGAATTTGATAGTACATATATTATATATCAATAAAGATGCTATTTAAAAAGAAGAGTACTGAGCCTGGACTTTATACTATATCTAACATTCATTGACAAGAAAACAATGATGGAAGTAGACTATAAAAGACATCCTTCTCTCATTAGACAAACTGCTTCCCTCTTTTCTGGTTCCTCCAGGTACTCAGTTCAGAGTTTTTCATATCATACTATACTGTCATTATTTGTTCCTATATCTGTTTTCTCCACTACTCTAGACACTTTGAAAGGATCACATATTCTGTATTATTCTATTTATATAGTCACAGCATTTAGCACAGTTCACAAACACATTGGACATTCAATATTCAATGTATAGTTGGCAAATAAAACAATTAAGTCAGAATAATCAGAATTAAAGTAAAAATACCCTTAATTATAAATGCTGTCTTATTATGAGATAATATTCACAAATTATATTCCTGTTTTTTTTTCTCATTCAAACACCAGAGTTCAAAGATTTAGTAGCTATCTCCAGATAGGCATATATAACAGTGGGGTTGTTTTCTAGGCACTTTAAATAGACCTACTTGTCCCAATATATAAATGTTATTGGCATGCCAATACACAAATAGAATTATAAAGTTACAATGTGTGAAGACACTTTAAGAGATGCTGGGATGAAACCCAGTGCCATAATGTTTAAGAAATCAAGAACTAAAGTGGTGGTTTGCAAAACATTACATATATAGGCATAGAGAGAGGCATAATTTAAATGCAGGTGTCTTGATACCCAATCAACTGTTGCTTTTGCAAAGTAAGCCCTAAGGCAAAATAACCTTGGGATGTATGCTCTCATGAAATCTATGCTCTCAATATACAATTTAACCCAAACACCTCTAATTTATTAACTTAGCTCACAATGTCTGAATTATAATAGAGTGATATTTTCTAAGATATAATTTGGTTCATGTAATTCCCTTTCTTAAAAAGCCTCAAAGTGTCACATCAGATTCCAAGTACAATCCAAATTCTTTACCAATGCCAAGGAGCTTTATTTTGAACATGCTTGCTGTCCCTTCACCTTGTAGTACTGTGTCTCTCCACCCCCACCTTTCATTACCATTCCTCTTGACCACTATGTACCAAAAATCCAAGCTTCCTTTCAGCTCCTAGCATGAATCAAATTTGTCCCATTCCTTAGCATATACACCCAGGCTGCTTCTTTTTCTACAAGGTTCTTTCCACTAGCTATTGAAATAGCTAGTTATTAGTCCTTCAAGTCTCAACTTTAATGTGATCTTCTCAAATACATGCCGCCTGAAAAACATTAACACAGTTGCAATGGACTGAATACTTGGTGTCTCATCCCCCAAATTCATTTTTGCTGTCTAATCACTAATATGATGTTATTGAGAGATGGAACACTTATGAAGTAATTAGGTTATGAAGGTAGAGATCTCATAAATGGAATTAGTATCCTTATAAGAAGAGACACAATAAAATGTTCATTTTTCCCAACTTTATATTTTAATATTTTTGAGATCATATATTTTTGATATATAGTGTACTCAAAGGTTGAATGTTCCTCTCTGCTATCTGCCATGGAAGATAAAACAAGAAGGCAGACATATTTTTTCTTTTTGGAATTAAATGGAAGTTTATTTTTGCACAAAAAAACCCTGAAATCCCAGCATATGGGGGTCTTCAAAAGGTTCATGGAAATGTATATTATGAAAAAGCTGTGCATGCGGGCTGGTGCTTTGTCGCAGCAGGTTAAGCTGCCGTCTGTGGCAACTGAAGGCAGATATCTTTAAAATATGCTACAAAACCTCACCAGAACCTAACCATGATCTCAGAATTTCAGCCTCTAGAACTTAGAGAAATAAATGCCTGCAGGCTAATAGCCACCTAGTGTACTGCACTTTACTATAGGAACTTGAACTAAGATTTCCATCAGTCTTACATATATCTATATATATATATAGACTGCTATATTGCAATAGATTGCTATATTGCTATATCTTCTGTAGTTTAGCTTCATCAATCTGCGCTTTCTTAAATTTCTCATTTATACGTTTTCCTATTTTTCCCCTCCAACTAATCCACACATCCCCTGTAAACAGAGACCAAATGTACTCATCTAATTCCCTACTTTATCCCTAGTATAAATCCCAGAATAAGCAATAAATATGCTTCTTAGAGGAATAATAAATAAGAGGATAGTATTCAAAAGAGCCTTCTTGATCTATACAATCTATACAATAGGTTCTGAATTCCACAGGTACTTAGAACAAAGACAAGTAATAAAAAGACATTACCCAGTGTCTTCTCTACTTACCTATTAGTTACTAATAGTCTACTTCCTAGTTCAATTCAAGGAAAAGCAAATACAAATTTTTCTCCAATGGTAAATTAATTTTTAAAGCTATAAGAAATAAACTGTCTTCTTGCAGTTGATTAATCAGCAAATCTTACTGATTAGCTCTGTATTATTCCTAAAGGGTAGAGAAAAGAAAGATGAACTGCGGCCCCATTCCTCAAATTGTTTAAAATCTAATTGAAGAAAAAGAACAACCGTTGAGTCAGTTAATTAAAAGTACAAGCCTATACATAGTAAGTGGGTATGTCTAATTAATATTTGACTAATTTTGTTGGAGACCTACATTTGGGACATAGTTTTATAGCAGTGATACTTTATGTAGAGAGTTCAGGCACATTCACATCACATACACAGACACACACAAACAACCCAGGCAAAATCATGTATCTGCAAATGCTGCTCAAAACTAGGATTCTGAGGAAATAGGAAGAAATGGTCAGAGATACGGCTGCACTGTGTCATTCTTCTATCAACACCTAACTCAGGGGGGAGAGAGGACTCTGGGAAGCACAGTGGAGAGTCAGACCGTCATGACCACTGCCCTACCGAGCTCACAATCTAACACCACCGAACCAGGAAAGGAGATCTCTTCAAGAAGGAAACATTTAGGCAAGCACACCACATGATGCAAAAACGTCAAAAAGCAGCAAGGCAAGCCAAGGGCCATAGGCTCTGTGCCTCCGAAGAGATCACTCAGCACATCAGAGTGTCCATGAGATTATCCCCTCCATCTCATCTGCCACAAATTACCCTCATAATCACCCTAAGTACTAATTTTGAGTCCGTCCTCATTTCTGCACCAACTTTAGTCATGCAGTGGTGATGATTTTCTTAGGATCTGCCCACCAAGTATGTTGATTGATATGTGTGTGTGTGGTGGTGGTGGGGGGGGTCATTGTGGGCATTTCCTTAGGAGTTAGGGTCTAGATAGCACACCTGTGATCCACCTCGTATGGGAGACAAAGATAGACATATGGAGTCCAGCAGCTTCGGACACACAGGCTCTGCTACGAGCAAGAGTGATCACTTCACTAGCTCTTTACCCACTTTCTGATGTGGGATTAGCCATTTACTTCCGTTGGATGAAGGGTAGATAGCACTCCAGGTGAGTGCTACTTTTTCCTGTCCTCTTGACCTTCAACTTCTTTATTTGCTAACCACGTTGTCTGACCTAATCCTATTTTTGTTGCACCCTGCCTGAATCTGACACAGGCTACCTGTCCACACAGCTCTGTGGGTTCCACAGGCATTACTAATGATCTCAATCCTGAACACAGGAGCTTTTGCTCAGTGAAACCCGACTCTGGCACTGCCCCCTCCTCAGGCTGCCACGCAAGCTTCCCTGCCTGAGATGATGTACCTCCGAGAGCTCTGTACCAGCGTCTGTGTACTCCCACCCCAAGCAACTTTGGTCTTTTGTTCTCACCAGTCCCACTGAGGTATTTTTAAACATTTTATCTTTAGGATGCTATTTTCAACCTTTTTTTCTCCCCTTCCCAGACTTCTAGGGTGTTTTTGCCAAGTCTGACAATAATGGTGCCAGGGGTGGTATATCACCCTTCACATTCTATATGTTGCAGAACTTTTCTTTTGGCTAATAACATTATTTCTCCCTTCTGTTGAAATCTTAGTGACAGCTGCTCTCAATATGGAGTTGAAGTAACTTTTAAAAAGTCCTGATACTATGCATTCCTGGATTTTTTCTTTGCACGCGTAACCTATTACCATTTGTAAATCTTCTACAGCTTGTAAGGGAGACTACATTTAACAGCAAGATGGACTGGTGAGGGCCAAGGGAATGCCAGAGCTAGTCTGCAAGCAAGTCTCTCACTGACACAGTGGGAAACTTTAAGAAATTTCTCTCCAACTATATATTTATATTTTTATTTTAAATTATTTTTAAAAATGATTTGAACAGCTTACATCACACGATTATAATATAATATAATATAATATAATATAATATAATATAATCAGTTCCTTTGAGGACTTCCAGCCTTACCATTCATTCACTGTTTGGAATGCTAAGTACCACAGTTTGGGAAGAATAAGATACTTCCATTACCCATTATACAAGAGGGCTATTCCTAGGTACTGATAGTCACTAAGCCTTGGATATAAATTCATTATTATTTAGTCCTGGAAATCTATTTATGCTGGTGTAGACAGCCATAGTATTTATAGCTCATACCCAAGCATACAACAAAATGAATATTAGATCAGTCAATGTTTAAGACTATACCCATCCTTAAGGAAACAATGTTTTCTTTTTTCTTACCATTCTTTACTTAGTTATAAATATAATATTAGATGTTATTCTTGTCCTCAAAAAGAACATATACTATTTTATATGAAGGAGGAGTGAATGGGCAGAGAAACAAACATCCATAGCAATAAACACTAATTTATTAGTTCTAAAAAGGCAACATGAACCAAGTACTATGGGTCTTAGAAAACAAAATGCTTATTTCAGGGATTAGGTTCTATTTGAATGTGAATAGTGCTTTTCCACACATGGGAGGATGGAAACTGCATTTTAGGAAAAGAGAAGAGCACAGAGAAATGTTACAAGTGTAAGTAAGAATGATGCTTATGTCTGGGAGAGCATGACTGGTATGTAGTGAGGCTGGGGTGATGGAAAGTTTTGAAGTCTGTGGCATCAGACTATACAGGCTTTTGTATGGTATGCTAAGGAGATCAAGTTTCCTCCAAGCGGCTCTCTTTCAGATTTCTTGCATCAGAGAATGCATGAAATTAATGAGCTGAACTGAACTCAGAGATAACAATGACAAGAAGCAAGAGTGTGTGAAGCTGGTCTAGATTTAGAAAGACTGAAGAGTGCACAGACAGCAGTACTCGCATGAAATAACATACATGCAGAATATGACATGTCTCTCTATGTGTCTGTATGTGTGTGAAACACAGTGGTAGCTGAAATCCTTTAGGAAATGTGCAGAGTAGGACTGACAGAAGCAGACTCCAAAGGAAGGATTACTGAGCAGGTTCTGTACAGATTATTATCTGAAAAGTAAGGAGGTAAGAGAATTCATAAAGGAAGACTTTCAGTAATGCCAAATGGCTAAAGCTGAGGAAGTGATATAAAAATGAAAACAAAACAATTGGATTTGGCAATTGGAAATCTATCTAGGGCCCGAGGGGACAGGTTTCAATGACACTGCAAAAGCAGCAAACTACAGTAGCTTTAGAAGTAACCTTTTCCTCTGTTGAGGTTGGTAGTAGAGAGACAGATGACACCAGCTGTATCCCTGGGGTAGACACATTAGGACAAGGTTTCTTTACAGAACAACCTATTTAGGAGGCAATTTTAAGTGTAACTATGGGTTATAAAAAAGAAGATTGTAGGGAAGCAACATTGAAAATAAAAGAACGTAACAGCAACTATTATACTAGTCTCAAAGGTTATAAATTTATCAGCCTTTGATTTTTCAAACTATATTTACAAGATTTTAAAAGTAACTCCCAGGGACCAGCATTGTGGCTTAGCAGGTAAAGCTACCTCCTGCAATGCAGACAGCCCATGTGAATGTTGGTTTGAGTCCCAGCTTCTCCACTTCCCATCAAGCTCCCTGCTAATATGCCTGGGAAAACAGCAGAAAATGGCCCAACTGGTTGGGCCCTGCACCCATGTAGAAAACCTGGATGAAGCTCCTGGTTCCTGGCTTCGGCCTGGTCCAGCCTTGACTGTTGTAGCCATTTGTGTGTGTGTGGCCATCTGGGGAGTGAACCAACAGATGGTAGATCTTTCTGTCTCTCCCTCTCTCTCTCTGTAACTCAGCCTTTCAAATAAAATAAAATAAATCTTTATTTAAAAAAATTAACTCCCAGATATGCTTGATGAATATATTTATGTAACTTGAAAATTTGCTGTACCTTGAATTCAATGAAAATTAATTACCTATAGAAGAAAGTTTTATTATTATTTCAAATTATATCCCAATGATACTCTGTTTTACTTCAGTCAAATCAGGTTATTATTTCACTTGATTCATAAAATTTGTTAAGAGCATATCCATTTTTTAAAGATTTATTTATTTATTCAAAAGTCAGAGTTACACAGAGAGAGAGGCAGAGAGAGAGAGAGGTCTTGGGTTCACTCCCCAGTTGGCCGCAACGGCCAGAGCTGTGCCAATCCAAAGCCAGAAGCCAGGAGCTTCTTCCAGGTCTCTCAAGCGGGTGGAGGGGCCCAAAGACTAGGGCCATCTTCTACAGCTTTCTCAGGCCATAGCAGAAAGCTGGATTAGAAGTGGAGCAGCCGGTCTTGAACTGGCGCCCATATGGGATGCTGACGCTTCAGGCCAGGGTGTTAACCCACTGGACCACAGAGCCAGCCCCAATAGCATATCAATTTATGATGTCATATCATAACATATATTGATATCTAAGAAAGAACGGGGAAAAGTGCAGTCTTGTACTGTCCCCTTTCCTTCTCCTGAACCATTCTCTGAAGTGAATAAAAAGAACAAACTATAAGAAGAAAAGTTCATCAACAGTGACAACAAGGAACATCAAATCAGTATTTCAAATTCTGAGGAACATTTTTTGGTAAAGAGTATTTCAATCCAATTTGTAGTAAGATGATGGAAGTTGACATTCAACTATTCTCAAGAACTGTAAAATAGCACAGGAAATAGAGGAAACTGAAAACATTAACAACACTCAGTATGAGATAGGAGGACTGGAAGCACAGGCTGACTCTGGAAGGTGGACATACTCCATGAAGGACATCTCATCCCTTTGCTAACAACAGTGCTGGGGCTGGCAGAAAGCTTAGGCAGGCCCGCCCACTGACGCCAAGTTAGTCAACACCAAGGTTTTACTAACACTAATTCAAAAGAAGTTTATACTAGATTTTATTAAAAGTAGACAATGTTTGTAAGACAAAGAATTGCACTTTCATACCTTGAAATGCCAGACTGGGTTTGTTTGAAGCACTCACGATAGATGTTTATACACTATTAAAGCCTTCCTAGGCACATAATCCACTTACCAATTTATTTTACAGAATCAACTGAAATCTGTTAGGAAAACTTAACAAAGGTAGCACAGAATATATAATTACAGAGCAAACGCTACTCATGTTATATCCCCATCTGTCTGAATTCAAGTCCATATTTTTGTGCATTTCTCCACCTATTAGCCAGTACCACACACACTAGTAGCCCTAGTAAGAATTCCCACTTGAGTCTGGAGCAAACAAGGATACTCATCATTATTGTTTAGTATTATTTTTGGGAGTCCTTTCCAATATATCTCAGTAAGGAAATGGAATTAAAATTCAAAAATTAAAAAAGAAGAAATAAAGTTACTGACACCTGGTATGACTGTTTACCTTGAACGAATAACAAACAAAATTGAAATTTCATATTGAAATTAGATTTTGATTAGGAATACATTATTATGGGAAAATGAAAAGTATTTTTACAGTCAGGGGGAAAAAATATGGGAAAAGAATCCTATTAAAAGTGCAAAAAAAGTTCACAAAATATCCCAAATTGAATTGAAAAGGAACTGTATAAAACTATACAATTACTTCAATAGGCATAAAAATAAGCTAGAATATGTGGAATACTGTCCTCAATTTGGAATTAGAAGACTCAAAATTAAAGAGGCAAATTTGCTTATAAATGCAGCATATCTTTTATGAACGGGAAATCCATTGAAATCTGACAGAATTGTTCTAAAACTCATCCAGGAAAAATAAAAATAGAATAGACAGAATATATTTGAAACAGTGAAGAACTGAGTGGCTACTTGCATTTTTAAGTATTAAAGTATATTTTAAGGCTGGCGCTGAGGCTCACTAAGCTAATCCTCTGCCTGCAGCGCCAGCACCCCAGGTTCTAGTCCCATTTGGGGTGCCAGATTCTGTCCCGGTTGGTTGCTCCTCTTCCAGTCCAGCTCTCTGCTGTGGCCCCGGGAAGGCAGTGGAGGATGGCCCAAGTGTTTGGGCCCTGCACCCGCCTGGGAGACCAGGAGAAAGCACCTGGCTCCTGGCTTCGGATCGACGCAGCTTGCTGACCGTAGCAGCCATTTGGGGGGTGAACCAATGGAAATGAAGACCTTTCTCTCTGTCTCTCTCTCTCTCTCTCTCTCTCACTGTCTATAACTCTACCTCTCAAATAAATAAATAAATAAATAAAAACTGTCACCATGGTAATGCTGTTGCCTGCAGTACCAGCATCCCATATGGGCACCGGTTTGAGTCCCAGCTGCTCCACTTCTGATCCAGCTCTCTGCTATGGCCTGAGAAAGCAACGGAAGATGGCCCAAGTCCTTTGGCCCTGCACCCACGTGGGAGACCTGGAAGAAGCTCCTGGCTCCTGGCTTCGGATCAGCGCAGCTCTGCCCATTGCGGCCATTTGAGGAATGAACCAGCAGACGGAAGACCTCTCCCCTCCCCTCCTCTCTCTGCCTTTCCTTCTCTCTCTGTAACTCTTTCAAACAAATAATTAAAAAAAGAAAAACTTGTCACCATACAGAGGGATATGTGATAATTGTGGAATTTCAAATCAATGGGAAAAGATTTACACATTTAGCCTTTCCTTCAGGAAAAACTTATTGAGCCAGGACCATTCACCAGGCATTATTCTAGGTGTAAGGAGGGAGCAGGGAAGAGATTAATGTCCTCTGCTCTCTTGGAGTGTACACTGGAGTTCAGGATGCAGGCCAGAATAAAAGATAACTATTCAGTGGAAGTGGGACAAGCCCATCAAGAATAACAGCAGCACAGGGGGAAGCTGAGGGAGAGTGCTGCTCAGGCAGAAGGCGAAAGGGAAACTACAGGTACACCTCCCTCCGGCAGGGTGGCTAGTACGTGGGGGGCCACAGTGTTCACACAGAAAGCATTCTGAATTTAGAAGACTGAAATATTAGAATTCACACAATGCATGTAACTGTTTCTAAATAATAAATTACTGGAGAACGTGCTAAGCCTAGCACCAAATTGAAAAGGGAAGCCAGGAAACCAGCAGATCCCCCCCTCAGAGCAGCTTCTCTAAAGTTAGTAACCATTCAGCACTTCAGATGTTGTATTTCACACCGATTATTCTGGACGTGAACAAATGACACCTTTCTTCAATTCCCTTACATTTCTATATTATTCCACTATTAGGCATTTCTAAGAGAAAGCTAGGTTGCTCCTTCTCTGAAGTTGAACAGCAGGGTACTAACCACAGAGATTTTTTTTTAAAGCCTTCAGATATGTGTTACGCATGTTGATTCCCCTTTAACTTTGATTTAGAGTCTTAAAATGCTGTTTCCAAAATAACAGTCCACATCAGCCAGCTTCCCTTATTCAGAGCACACCTAAGCATCAGAGCTCTTGCTACTCAGAGTAATACTGAAATTTCCATCTTCTCTGTTTGCCAGCCACCACAGAAAACACATCTCACTATCTGTATTAAGACAGAATTTTCATGTTTGAACTTCTTATGCAGTAACACCTCCTCAACAAAGTGCTATTTAAGTTCTGTGATGATTTTAACATCCCAGTCTAATTGTTTAGTCTTTAGAGAAGGACTTAATGAAAGGGACACCTATTTAAAGCACATGAGCTTTCTTCACACTTCATTAAGTATTTTAAATGGCTATTTTATTTTATGTCTTTTGCATTCCTTTAGAATTTTAGCTGGCTTGCTTTTTATAACCAGGAATTGTTAATACCTCAAAGAAACCTTGCTACACATAAGTATCATCTCGCTTACACACATATTACCTTTATTTCTCTTTTCTATTATTCTAAGATGAAGCTAAACTTGAAAACTTATGTCAAGGTAAATGGTTTCAGGGGCACATAATGCAATTCTTCATTAATATGAAAATGTTTATTATATCTCTCTTCTAAAACTATATGTAAGTGACCTTTGCCTCTCTGCAAAAGTAATTAACTTACTTTGGTATTATGTACTCTGTGCAGAGCACTCACTGAGAACTGTTTCAGACAAAATGGTGTTATGACTCTAAGGTTAAAGTGATTTATCAAAACAAATTTAGAACTTCAATACAACCACACTGATGAATATTGATCTATCATCCCACATGCAACTTTATGATTATAGAGCTGTTACACCTATGATTAGCTATTACCTGTTAGAAACATACAAATTAATTTCAATATTAATTTGAACTTCACTTCATTAATCAAACTCTGTGCAATTTTAGTGGGAAGATTAGGAAACAGCTCTGCAGCCACACCCTCTCCTGCCCCTGAGAGAGTGCCCCTCCTCAGCACGGTGGGTCTCCTCTGTCACACTGCCCTACACACTGCCACACTTACCACTCTATCCCCACAGAGGATTGTGTGAGGCTGGTTCCCTGCTCACCAACTTCACGTTTCCTCTGCCTTAGGACACTAGATATCAAGTGATTGGGAAGTAGTGCAGGCTCTAGGATGAGTGTCATTTTCTGCCATCTACATAAATAGTGCACAGAGGACACCTTCTGTGAGATAGAAAGGAATAAAGCCCAGGTCATGAAGAAGAGCTTCAGGTCCTAATAGTTCTTTAACTACCCTTGAATCTCTCCCATGAATTCTCTTAAGTTTGATTCTGCTGGTTGTAAACTCCAAACATACAATAATGGACATATAGAGCTTAAAGTTATAAAACATGTATTCACAGGGATACACAGTTTAATCATTTTAATGTTGCTTAGAACTTTAGCACAGGTGCTATTCACAGCCAACCTGATTATATGCAAATAAGATCGATTTAACTTCCCAGCTTATTCTGAAAATAAAATCTTAGGTTTGAAAATGTTATAATTTAAACATCTGAATCTCTCCAAATTTTGTATGTTGAAGTCTTACCCTTGTGTGTGGCAGTAGTTGGAGACAGAGCCTCAAAAGCGGTAATTGAGATAAATGAGGTCATTTGGTTGGGCCCTGAGTGGACGGTGTAAGTGTCTTTATAAGAATAGAGACAAGAGGGGCCAGCGCGGTGGCACAGTGGGTTAATACCCGGCGCAGCTCCGGGGAGTGACCAGCAGATGGAAGACCTCTTTTTTTGTCTCTACCTCTCTCTGTAACTCTTTCAAATAAATAAAATAAATCTTAAAAAAAGAATAGAGACATTTTGACTCCTTGTGCATCCTCTGGTACCAGAGAAAGCCATGTGAGGATGTAACACAATGGCAGACATCACAAAGCCAGAAGGAAAGCCCTCACCATAAAACTACCATGTTTGCTTTTCGATCTTGGATCTCCAGCCTCCAGAACTACAAAAAAGTCTGATTTTTCAACCTGCAAAGTCTATGGCATTTTGTTAAGAGAGCCCAAGCAGATAAATGCAGGAGGGACCATCTTGAACAGACCTAGGAAACACATACCACATTACAGACTCTAAAAACTGAAAACCAGAGACAGAACACCATGTCTAAGTTCACATCACATCAATGTAAAAACATACAGCAGTTTATGACTTAGAAATCATCCTCAGGAATACAAAATAATATATGCTGAAATAGAAATGGCTGGAGAACTGAAGTTAAATTTGGAAATTCAATTTGGAAACAGTAATTTCTCAATGAAATGATTTTCTTTTAATAATTATTTTTTGGTATAAGCTCAACCTTTCAAAGTTTTACCTCAGCTTCCCTGGCTTTTTACTAAACAATACCTGAGAATTGGCTCAAACAACCCACATCATGTCCTTTCTTCATGACAGAAGGAGTGTTAGACCTTTACTATGAAGGAAATTCTATGATCTTACCCTACTTTTTTGATCTGTCAATGGGCTGAGCATAATCTAAAATGTCTGTCTTTCTCTAACAAAGGCTATCTATAAAAGTGATTTCTTTGCTGAAGACCACAACAAAAGAGCCTTCTTTGACATGCAAATGTTGAACAATGACTTCTCTGTCATTGTATGCCCACCTTTTCCTTACCTGGGAAAAAGTATCAGGGTTCAGCTTAAAAGTTAGTAGCATTGCAAAGCAACAAAGATCATTTAAATAATTATAATGCATCATTTAAATATGTTTAAAATACTATCTCCATATCCCTGTCACAACTGGGACTTTTGCTTCCAGTTTATTTTATTTTTCTTTATTCAGGGAAATAGTTGATGATATTACAAGTCCTTTTAGGTGGTTATGATGTCATGGTGGAATATGATGAGGCATCACTGTCAAAACAAAAACACGGTCTGGATAAGGCTCAGGAGTGGAGTGAGACTCAGTGAGTGAGTGAGTAAGGGCATTTGCTAAACTCCTTCCTTGAGTAATTAAAAAACTCCTTTGGATTTGACAAAATGTTCCCATGATGATCTTAAAATGATTTATCTAAAGAGTGCCACTAAAATGATTTATATTGTGGCCTCCGCCTGCAGCACTGGCATCCCACATGGATGCCAGTTCATGTCCAGGGTGTTCCTCTTCCAAATCAGATCTCTGGCAGAGCTGCCAGGGCTCTTCACAAGCTGACTTCTGCTGAAGCCCAGGCTTACCACATTGAAAGCCACTGCAGTGGACTGGCCTGTTGGGTCTCCTTGAGGGCAGATCACTGTACAGATCAGCCATTAATAGGCCTGCCACCCATTGCTTCTGATGCCTAGCTTTCTTTTCCTCCTGGTTTGTGTTAAAGCAGACCAGAGGATGCAAGAGTTGGATCACTGGAAATGGACCTGCCCTGGAGTCGAAGGATGCCCAGGTCAGAGCCACAGATCTTATTGGCTCTAAGCTGAAAAGCCCTTCACTCAGCCCAACTTCCAAAGTGACCACTGCAGCTGAGGGGATGGTCAAGTAGGGTCAGCAACATTGCAGGCAGAACTGTACATTTCTTGTTAGAGATGCCCCCTGCCTTTACCTGGCCAGCTCTCCTCCCAGCCCAGCCAAGTAATGAAAGTCAACAGAGTGCCTTCCCCTAGCAGGTTCACACCTCCCTTAGGATATACCCCATGTGAAGAGATAGATAGGTCTGGGCCTCTTAACTTACAAGGCCTAAAGCCCACCAGATTATTATCAAGCCCCTTCTATCAGGTTCTATTTACCTCTCAATCAGAAAACTTAATTGTAGCTTAGACAGCACCTTTCTTAGCTCCTCTAATAATGACTCTGTCCTTTGTTCTAGACCCTGTCTAGCGTACTTGGGCCTCATTCCTTTGTAATCATAACCTCTACTCTACCACCAATGGCTCTACTCCCAACCTGTGTGTACTGATGGTCCTCTTCCCCACTTAATGCTGTATAATTGTTCAAACCTGGTAAATGCCACTCTTAGGATCATTGGTTACTATCCTCACTCTGTCTTTTATGACCTTGTCTAAATATGATCAGAGTTGGCAAACTTGGAAGGCTTCCATAGCCTTGGTAACTCATGACGACAGCCTAGGGTGGTTACTGGCGCCATAAACTAGAGTGTCAATTTGTTGGGTCAACAACAGGAGCCACTGTGCACTTGCTCCTCATGTGGGATCTCTGTCCTTAATGTGCTGTACATTGTGATTTAGTGCTATAACTAGTACTCAAACAGTATGTTTCTCACTTTGTGTTTCTATGTGGGTGCAAGCTGTTGAAATCTTTATACTAAATTGATCTTCTGTATATAAAGAGAATTGAAAATGAATTTTGATGCAAATGGAAGGGGAGAGGGAGCAGGAGAGGGGAGGGTTGTGGGTGGGAGGGAAGTTATGGGAGGGGGAAGCCATTGTAATCCATAAGCTGTACACTGGAAATTTATATTCATTAAATAAAAGTTAAAAAAAAAAGGAAAAAAAATCAGATCTCTGATTATGGCCTGGGAAAGTAATGGAAGATGGCCCAAGTGCTTGGGCATCTGCCCCCACGTGGGAGATCCAGAAGAAGCTCTTGGCTCCTGGCTTCAGATTGACCCAGCCCTGGTCATTGGGGCCATTTGGTAAGGGAACCAGCAGGTGAAAGACCTCTCTCTCTGTCTCCCCCTCTCTCTTTCTGTAACTCTGCCTCTCAAATAAACAATTTTTTAAAAAAAATTTTTATATAAATTCCATGCTATATCATAGTTTTTTTGAGTCTTGAGAGCAGGTCCTTCCTATCTTTCTATTACCTGCTAACCAGTAGTCCAATCCCCTTATTTGAACAGTTGGTTTAAATCATTGTCCTAGCAACATATGGTAAGGCAAAGAAGTAAAAAGGTTTTCTACCATATTTATTTGTATTATTTATTTTTTTCTAATAAAATGTTTTGCCAAACCCCAAATAATTCTGGCTTATCTTTATGAAGATTAATTTAAAGTAATAACACTGGTTCCTATATAAATCCTCCACATTTAAAAGTGAGAAGTGAGATGAAAACAAATAAATGTAGTTGGGGAATTCCTGTTACTATCTTCCATAAAATGTCTTCATAAAACCAACTGCAACCATCAGTGATCTGTCTCCACTCTCACTAACTGGGGGTTTAATGTCCTTGAATTGTATTCACTTGGAAGTCAAAAATAAGCACTTTTAAAAGTCACAATGAAATGCTGTTAAAATTTCTTGACTATTGTTCAGTCAGCGCGATGTAAAAAAATGTTCAATTTGTGATCATTTAATGTAAATAAATATATATTGTGTGCATAAAGGACCTATAATTTCTGGAAGAAATCCAACTTTTAAAATTGTAAGAAAATACCCTACCACACACCATTATATGAAAAGTTAGGAAGAATCCCCATACTGCACAAACTTTATAATCTGACAATAAGTATAAACCTGGAAAATAATAATAAATGTTAATATATGTTCAACCTGCGATTTACACAAAGTGTTCACTATTTGGAAGCTGTAAGTAAACACGTGCTGTTGGTTTGTGGTTGTTTTCTTCAAATGTAGCAAAGAGAGGCAGAAGAAACAGAGACCTTTTACACTATGACCAGTTTCCACTCAGGGGGTCTTCCTATTTAAAAAAAAAATATTCAACAAAAACTCAAGATGCCAATCTCACCAACACAGGAATTCTCTTGTTTATTTTGCTCTACTCTGCATGTCATGAACTTTGAGTATGAGGACAATTAGATGTCAGCACAGATTCCACCTGGAGCTTTCCCTCTTCTCATGGCTTTGAAAATGAAACAAAACAAATTTCAAATAAAGTTAGAGGAGAGAGGCCTTGAGAGACCTTGTGACAAGTTAATATCTGAGATCTATATGCAAATAGCTCTTCTTTTCAATATTTCAAAAATGTCAGAGACTGAGTCTCAAACACCTGTCTTGATAGTGTGTTCTGGTATTTTAACCACCTGAATACAAAGCAGCAGCTTTACCTATAACCAAATTACACCTCAAATAGCTTACTCAAGTATGATTCCTCCTTCTGTATCTTGTTTGTCTTTATTATTTTCTGTGATTTTAAGATTTATATATTTATTTATTTGAAAGGCAGAATGAAGAGGGATATATATCTTCCAGGTTACTCCCCCAAATGGCTATAACAGCTGGGGCTGCTCCAGGTTGAGCCAGGGGCCAGGAATTCCATTTGGATCTCCTGTGGGTGTTAGAAACTCAAGCACTTAAGCCATCATCTTTTGATTCCAAGGCACATTAGCAGAGAAACTGGAAACAAAGTATCCAGGACTTGAACCCCCACTCCTCTATGAGGTATTGGTGTCACAAGAAGTGGCTTAACCACTGCACCCTGATACTGGCCCCAGTCTTCTGTTTCTAGATTAGAACATGACCAGAATGCACCTGCTCAGTTAAACTCCAATGAGAAATTCACTGATAATAAAATGTAAATATCTAAAACTTTAAAAAAACAAAGACTTAAACACATTCTCTAGATGAGCTTTGGTTTTCCCACTAGCATTCATAATTCAAAATGCCACCACCCTCCCCACTGCAGTGGGAAGAAGTGCCTCTGCCAGCTAGGGATTTCCATGAACTCCCTGAGTGCTGGGCCGGTATTGCAGTCAGATCTCTCCAAAGCTCAGTGTCAATATGCCTCAAGCAAGATGGCTGGATGGCATGATCCTTTAAACTTTTAGTTCTAGTTCTAAAATCCTGGCCTCTATGTTATATAATTTTAAAGCTTAAGACACCTTTACATGTGTTTTTGTTGGTGGAAAGGGATTCCTTCATCATCCAAGTTCCTGTTATAATTTGCTTGTACCATCCGCTCAAACTATGACTTCCCAAAATACAGTTCTATATTTGTCCCTTTTTAAGGTAACACATAATGGGTTCTACTTCTCATTTCAATCATGAGACTGAAACTATGCTACTAAACTGAATATTCTTGAGAGGCAGGGATTGGGTCTAATAGCCTTTAGAATATTTGGCCTTAAGATTTGTACACAGTATGTGCTTGCTTTTGATGAATAAGACTGCTACATAAAACATACTGAACTCTAGAAATCTCCACTGAAGATACAGTCATTTGTATGGCCTAAAAATTACAAAAGTTATGGATTAAAGGATGTATTACTAAAGAAGGATGTAACCAAGTAAGGGGTGAAGTAAAAAGTATAGCTTTAGGCATTTTAAAAAAAAACGTGTTCAGAGGTTCTGGGGAAATTGACATTAAATGCTACTAACAAATTCATTTGTTAAAGTTAAAAAGACAAATGCCTCATGTAATCTTGAGACAATCTAAAAAAGTCTGCAGTGTAAAGAAGTCAGTGATAAAAACAAAGCAGCCACCATATCCCTTTCAGTATGGCTTAGAGAAGACAGGCCTAGATCAAAGAAATCAAATACACTTAACACTGGGAATTTCAACATTATGAAAGGTCCATTTTGTTATTTATTTTGTTCCTTTCAATATCTTTTATAACCCAAACTGATATACATATATTTTAAAGCATTCTTACATACACGTACTTTGAAAAGCCTTCTATTATCTTAGTTGTTTGAAAATAAGACATTCCGTGAAGCCTTTTAAGACTTTAATCTGATATCATTAACAGATGCCGTTATGCTGGAATTCCAGTATTAAACTTGGGATAAAACCCAGTTCTTACTGTGCCCTCTGCATGGCACCACCTAAGCCTCCTCTTCTTCACCTCAGGCTATTCTAACCTGCACTCAAAGTGTTCCAGTCACCCTGGGCTGAAGGACATGTTCCTTCTCATCTCAGAGCTCACTGCCCCTACTGCCAGGGCCACCCACGTCCCAGCTTTTCACAGACTGTTACTTTTCATGTTTCAGTTCTCAGATCTCTCAAAGAGGCCACCTCTGATTTCTGTACTAAAGGAGGCCCTTCTGGTACGCTCTGTCACTGCACTTCATTTAATTCCTGGCTCCCATCACAGACTATATTTTATGTATGAGACAATTTCTAAAAGTTCATGGAAAAACTGAATTAAAAGATAAGTTGATTTAGGTGCAAAATTTTTTGAAATCTATCCATAGCTTTTTTATAATATACATTTTTGAAGACTCCTCAAATTTATCTTTATATAGTTACAGATACATATTTATATAGGTTTATTTGAGTTTCATCACCAACCAGAATATAATTTCATGACAGGAAAAGCCTTATATTTTCCATTCATTGTTATATCCCTGGCACCTAGCATGGTGCCTGGTATGAAGCACTTGCTCATTTCTCTCTCTCTCTCTCTAAAGAATGAACAAACTAATGAGAATTACCAAATCTAATCATGAACCTGGGAGTATTATCACTTTGGAATAAACTGATTGAAACTGTTTGCAAACATTTTGTGAATAAGTAAATTTTCAGATACAGTAAGATGAAATATAGTAAATATACAAAAAGTTGAAGCGGGAAAAAAAAAAACAAAAACCCTCACCTGAAGTTTAATGCTATGTTGAAAGAAGCCACATCCATTCAATTACAGGTGCTGTAAACAATCTGCATGTATCAGTGATCCAGGGATTCAAAGGATAGGATACATGTTGTTAGGGAAGAATTCTAGAATTTACTACACTTGGGGGCAGACATAATGTTAATAACAGCTGCCACATACTGAGCATGTGCTATGTGCTAGTCACTGTACCAGAGAAGCATTATTTTTAATTTATCATTTTAATTACAAAAGTTACACATGCTTATTATAGCAGTTCAGGGAAGAGCAGTGTTCAGGTAGAATAATCTCCTCTGCTCTACTCCCACTTGTATAATGAGCCACTGTAGCCAACAATGTATATATACTTCCATACTCTCTCCACTATTTATACAGCATAGCTACTGGGATTTTATTGAATTCATTACAAACCAGCGTTGGTCATCTAGGAACCCAAAGCCATGGTACCATTTGCTAGGTTTTCACTTGTATTTTTAGAAGTTGTTTAATAATTTGCTTGTGCATATATGCATTTATATAAAAGAATTTGACATTGTTTTCTTTACAATTGACATTGTTTTCGTAACAAAAAATTATACCTGTAGTTGATAACCATAACTGCCTTATCATTTAAAAATATATTGTTGACATGTTTTCTAGTAATAAATCTAATTATATCAATAACAGTAATAATGGCTAATTTTTATTACAAGTTTGCTGTGGACTGGTCAAAATATTCTAATTATTTATTTCATCAAATCTTAAGTCCACTCATTGGATAGGTGAAGGCATTTGATTTTTCTCAATACCTGAAAAGGATACAAAGGACTCCATAGCAGGGTAATACTATAATTATACAACCATTACCCCACTGGTGGACACTTTCCCAATCTATCACAGTAAATATTCTTATACATATATCATTGTATACTGGCATCTTAATTCTGTCTGAAACATTCCTAGAAATGGAATTACTAAGTCAGTGAACATAAATGAATTAATTCTTAAAAATTTTTAAGCATATGATCTGGGATGTATAAGTCTCCTGGACTCTAAATAATTTGGATAGGCAAGATAGAAATTGGATGGACTTTATAGTGAAAGGAATAAGCACAGAACATGGCAGGAAGAAACAATACAATGTGCCCATGTGGCAATTAAGGACTGAGATTCAAGAAAGCTGTTGGTATAATTTGGGACAATTAGATAGGAGAGAGGGGTTATGGAAGACAGGCTAGCACGGATCTTGATGTCAAGTGGAAGAATTTAGATTTGCTGCTACAGGAAGCAAAGAATCATTTATAATTATTATTGTAACATTTGCAATAATGGGGTAAATGATTAAGCACCCTTCAGAATTGGAAGGAGATAAAAAGAAACAGCAGTCTGCTGACCCACACATATTTGAGCATGGTGTTCTTTTCCAGACCATATGGACTCTGGAAGACTTAGTTTCCTCAGGAACTCCTTGAGTAACAGAACTAGAACAACTCTCACTGTTCAAATGCAAATGTTTCCTCATCAACTCAAAATTGCTCCTATTATCAAGTTTGAGAAATATAACAGCAGCAAAAGCCCTCTAAGGACACACCACAGGCAACTTCTTATTCCCAGACCTTTCTTCTCTTTTCTTGACTTAAGCCATAGAGACTGCTTAGCCACTTAGCCACTCAGCTGTGAGCTCCTGACTAATATCTACTGTCCTCCTGGTAAATGTAACCAAAACATTGGAATGAAGAAATTCTGGTCGAGTAGTTGAACAGGTAAGTTTTTTGGGGAAAAAATTACATTTGATCAGAGACTTGAATCACAGATAGGATTATAGTTGGTGGAGAAGGTGGGAGTGTCAAAATTGGATCCTCAAAGAGTAGGGGTAAAAACTCAGGCAGATAAAAGGAGAAAAGGGCATTTTAAAAAAGTAGGAAATAGTACTGGTCTTGTAAACTATATTGTCAGAAAAGGCATCACGAGAGATGAGAGCCAGATGCTGGAGAGCACAGGGCTTGGAATCTCTGCCTGGGCTCCTGGGCCTGAAGGCCTCTGGGAAGGCAGATGCTTTAACCAAAGCAGGGTGGGATGAATTAGACAGCCAAAAGAAAAGGAGACCAAAAGGCCATTTAGGTTTCAAACTTCATGTAAAAGAAGGAGAGCCTGAAATAAGAGAATGTCAGAGAGAACTGACAGAAGGAACAGATGTGAGAGGCAGTGCAGAATTGGAGCTGACAGGACATGGTGACTGAGGAATCCATGGAGGGAGCACAAGGAAGCGAGGAGTTGAAAACGACTCGGGGTTTTCTGTCTGTGTGGCTGGGAGGATGGCAATGTTACAACAGAAGAGAGAAGGTGAAGACGGCTGCCTAGGTCTAATTCGGCTTGTGCATTTGGGGCTGTGATGTGGAAGAAGACACAGAACTTGGGTTTGTTTTATTCCAACCAAGCAACACAGTATTTCAGCACCTTATGAAAATGCTGTGGCGGGTAGAGGGGTACAAGAAATCTTTGTTGGAAGTAAAAAATTGCATGACCTCTAATCTTATTTGCAAAATAACTAAAATTTATGTTTTTACAAACAGACATATATACCGCAATAGAACTCATATCTTTTCCCAAGTCTGAACTTTTCTCCTATGTTTGGCCTAAGGTGTCATAGTAAATGACATCTCAAAGGACAGGTAAACATATTTTAACACTGTTGATGCCTCACATGATGACAGATGGCAGGAACAGCTCTCCAGCATGGCATGGGAAAGCAGAGTCCCAAAAATCAAAGGGACAAAAGGAAACAGTCTTTCATCATACCCCCACTCTTCGGTATTCTCTAGACCTTAAAGCTGATCAGCTCAGTTTGCTACTTTCATAATGAGAATAAGATCAAGTGCATCTTAGAATTATTTGTCAATTGTGATTCATTCAAGTCGAATCAAAAGAAGGCAATTTGTATCAAGTTCCAATGGTAAAGCATAGTATTGCATATTATAGTAGACCAAAGACTTTCATGCATTACAGCTTCTTTCTTTAAGCAGTGAACTCTGCCACAGGAGACAAGGCATAAGAAATAAAAAGGTAATATATATATTTTTTAAGTCTAAAACAGAGAAAACATGCCCCAAGACAACACACAATTTATTGTCAAATGACTGGTTACTTTGAATATTTCAAGATTACAAATTAGCACTCCTTTAAGCAAATAAAAAAATAAATAAAAGCCCACTAATTTACAAATAAATAAACTCAGATCCAAAACATCACCAATGGCAACTTTATATACTCTTCTAGATGTCTATCAAATTTCATCTTTTTCATGATTCAAATTAGGGTGAATACTACAGGAGTGTGACTTACTCGCTGATTGTATAACGGGCCCACCACACTAGAAGGGATTGTTATAAACAAGAATCCTAGTCTTGACTTCTAACTCCTCAAGAGTCTAGTTCAAGATTGTGCAAGAGTGCTGTCAATGGATCCTCACCTGGAGAGTTCAAACAAATAACCTGCAGTTACTTCTGAGCAAGTCTACAGCACGGACCTAGGAATCACACTGCCTGGTTTTAAATCCTGGCTTCGTTGATAGTGGGTACATGAGGGTACCTCAAGAAGTTTCTGTGGCCAGGGAGTGCAGTGGAGGATGGCCCAAGTGCTTGGGCCCTGCACCCCATGGGAGACCAGGAGAAGCACCTGGCCCCTGCCTTCCGATCAGCACGGTGCGCCGGCCGCAGTGTGCCGGCCATGGCGGCCATTGGAGGGTGAACCAACGGCAAAGGAAGACCTTTCTCTCTGTCTCTCTCTCTCTCACTGTCCACTCTGCCTGTCAAAATAAATAAATAAATAAATAAATAAATAAATAAATAAATAAAAGATAGGTTTATCCTGGTGCAAAAACATTTGAAATCCGTACAGTGTTTTTTCTTAATATGCATTCTTCACAAACATTTTGAAGTTAGTTTCTCATATGTGCATAGGCAACTAATTTACTTCTCTAAGCCTCAGTTCCTTATAAGTTAAAATGGAGACAAGAATATTTTCTAACATGCTATAAGAATTAGACGTGAAGTACCTAAATCAGAACAGTGTACTCCAGTTGACAGAGAATCAGAGGTAAAATGAAACACTCTTCTGCTTTAATCATATGCATATCTTATATTGGTGAGAAGTTTTGAAAAATGTAGATCAGTGCTCTTTTCCTTTTTAATGCTCCCATATGGAATGGGAGCAAGAATTCCTATGCATCTCTCCAAGGAAACAAAAGTACATGTGTTAGGGAAAGTAATTCCCTGGAACGACATGCCTTTCCCATTGCCTCATTTTTCATTAACTTCCCTAGAATAAATCCTAGGCTCAAATTCTCAGCAAATGTTTTCAGTCCTTCCTCTCCCTTGCTCCCTTCATGGGTACTCTGACTTGTCCTGTCACCAAGGCCTACTAATTTCTCCTTCCAGATGTCTTTCTCACTCATTTCTTATGTAACCACTGCCATTATCCTCATTATTATTAACCATGTCTGATCTATTTTAATCATCTACTAATTGGTTTCTTTCCAGGAATACCCTATCACCATTCTTCATGCACACTTCTGACAAACTCATTATCCTGAGACATTCAACTGGGTAGCCCCATTTTCAGATCCTTTCATGTCCTCCTTCAGAGTAAAACCGGTTTCTTGAGGCTGGACTTCTTGGTCATGCACAAAATACCCTCAATTTCCTTTTACAAGTTCATGTACACTCCCAACTCTTTTGTCAAATATACTTCTGAAATCATTCTATATGTCTGATGCCCCCTTTGTCTGACTGCTTCATTCTGTCTTTTTAACTTCGATAGGTTCATTTTCTTAGCCTGAGATGCTTCAATCTCTTCTTTTTCATATAATTATACCTCATCTTCCAACGAAAGCTAAAATCTTTCCTTTCCCTGCCCTCAGTTTTCCCTGAATCCAGACTATCCCCATCACAATTATGTACTCATGGGCTGCATAATGATGTGTTGGTCAACAGTGGACTGCATTAAATAATGGTGGTCTCTTAAGATTACATAAACTACTGACTTTAGTAACTGTCTTAATTTGTGTATATGCACACTATGATTTAGATACCATAATGAAATTGATGAACAATTCATGTATCCCTCTTGTGAAGCAACATATGATTTATATATCACCCTTTTAAGGAAACTGTACATTTTTAATGCAATTCATTTGACTTTTCCTTTACTTGTATTAAAAGGTATCCTTTTAAATGTACCTAGTCACCAGCTGTCCACCGTCGACCTGTCCATCTCTAATTTTCCACAATTGAGTTACATATAAACTACTTGAGAGAAGCTCCTAAATCTTATTTGTGTAGTGTTTCCTTACCTTACTATCTAATTTGGACACAGGTTTTGCTAAGTATTTTCTTAACAATTAGAGAAAAATATCAGATGGTATATATAACTAAGCACTAATAGCAACATGATAAAATATCTAGTATCACTTGCTTTAACAAGTATTCCTGACATCAAATTTTGAATGAGATGGCATTTCCCTGTGTTTTCGTGACAGACTGGGAGCCCTTTAATAGCTTTTTTCATTATACTGTGTTATAATCATCTGCTTATTTGTCTCGCAGCTCAACGAAGCTACATCTTCTTAATTCTTTTCTAAGTGTCTAATATTTGTTGAATGAATGCATAAACAGAACGAATGTTCTACATACATGGGTTCTTTGGAAATGATGAAAATCAACATTACTAGAAGTTGAGCAAGATTTAAAAGGTCTGCTTCAGCATATTGTCTCCTACATTTGTTCACTTAATGACCTAAATTATACATTACTAGTAATGCCATCTAAAGACAGTGAAGATAGTCCAGACACATCCACAATGTTTAATATTTGTTATATGCATAATAGATGAGTACATTCATTTATCTACCATTACCATTTTTCACTAAATAAATATTAACTCTCTGCATACTTTGCCCAAGGTCCTGGCTTGATCTTTTCCTTTTATTTAATATATTCCTTCTAATACCAAAGCAGAAGTAGCCAGAGGGTACACATTTTCCTTTGGCTACAAGCTTTCTGTTTTTGGGCACCAATCGTCTTTTCTCTTGGCACAGGCACACAATCCTCATTCTGGACAAATGACTGTGGAAGAGCAGAGGAAATAACAGTGATTCACTGAGTAACCAGGCTGAGCTCTGAAGCATAGCAACTTCCTAATAATAATATTGCCAACACTGATTTCCTCTCATATCTTCTGGACATGAGCTTTAAGAGAGAGGTCCAAGTCAGTGGTGTTCATATTAATTCCGACTTACAGAATTATCACCCAACCCAGGTAGTCTTCATTTTTATTAAGCATACCAGTGATACATATTTGTGATTCTAAATCAGGAGAGTCTAAGGATCATCTGAAGAACTTTCCAAATAATTATCACACATTTCCAGGCCTCTCTATCCATGCACAGTAGAGAGCATCGGACACAATGGGGCAGTGTGAGGTGGGATGTATCCTTTGAAAAATAATCTCTATGCCTTTGTACACCTCTCTTCTTCATAAGAAACACACAGAGATAAAAAGGTGCACCTATGTTTTGACCGGATGGGTCAAAATGTATTATTTTCAAAATGTACCAATATGAGCACACCTAAGAATTATGTAAATATTTGTTAACTGGATGAAATAATGAATAATATAGAAATTGTTCACTTGTACTTTAGCTCAATATGTGAACACTATTGGTAAGGGACTTTATAGAGCACACAATTCTTATTTACATTATCTCATTCTATTCTTAAAAACTCCTAATGCTAACAATAAGTTAATTATTATTTTCCAGATGAGAAAATAAGATTCAGGAAGGTAAAACAATAGGGCTAAGGTTACCCATTCAGTGAGTGTCAGAACAACTGAACACACATATGCTCCTAACCCTTAATACAAGGGTTTGTACACTACTCCAGGAAAAATATTGCAAAATTCTTCTCCCTGATTTTTGTCATGGTACATTTTTGGTTGCTATAACAAAAAACCTGATCCTGGGTAAATTTCCGAGCATGAAAGCTTATCTGGCTCACGTTCTTGAGGCTAACAAGTATAAGTGGATGGCACTGTCATCTGCCCATCTGGTTGAGGGCCTTTTTGCTGCACCGTAACACGCTGAAGGGTATCATGGGGCAAGTCAGAGCAAGCATACTAATGTCAGTCTCTCTTCCTCTTCTTATAAAGCTACTCCTGCCATCCATCAAAGGGAACCCACCTTAATAAACTCACCTAATTCCAATTACTTCCCAAAAGGCCCTATCTTCAAACAAATTGGGGGATTATGTTCCCAACACAAGAACTGTCAGGGAACACATTCAAGCCATAACATTTATAATGCAGATTACCTACATAGAATCCATCCTGTGCTATGAATCCAGATGGTTGGGTTCTAGACCTGGATCCACTCCTTTCCTGCTAAGTGATCTTGGGGCAAATCACTGATAGGATCCATGCTGTGTCTTCCATATGAAAGGCAATTTCATGCGCTATCAAATTTTAGCTGTTGCTCACATCATGTGACTTTATGCAAAGCTGCCAATAAATAAACTCAATCAAAAGTTGACTTGGGCTTCTGTAACTTCCATTTCTTCAGGATGTTTTTTGAAAAATAACTCTTGGGGTAGGAGTGGTGGCAACTGAATCACACCTCTGCTTCCCATCAATATTCCTACTAATGTGCATCTTGAGAGGCTGCCACGCGGTAGACATCAATGGAGTTTCTCTCTCCTGCCTTTGGTCTAGCCCAATCGTGGCTGTTGCAGACACTTGGGGTGTTAACCAGTGGATAGAAAGCCAATCTCTCTCTCTTTCATCTCTCTCTCTCTCTCTCTCTCTCTTCCTTTAAAATAACTATAAATAAACAAAAAAAATTCTTTATTCATATAGAAAAACATCATTTTTCTAAGAAGGGATTAGGAGAGCTGGAGATAGAGAACCACTGAGCAGGTTACTTGGGGCTTACTAGGCATACGTTAAAATGACTTTCAGGTTCCCTGATAGAACTAATAAGACAAAAAAAAAAATAGAATTCAAGGCAAATGTGCTGTAGAGGAGGGAAAAACTGCATTTGACTTAAACAATTTTTTAGTCACAGGGATAGGACACAAAAAATATACAAAGGGAAAAATCCTCTATTATCAGTGCCCACTACTTAGGAACTGCTCAGAGCATCAGTAACAGAAAAGTCCTAGTTTTGTTAACAAGCGGTAACTGGTGAAAGTAATTAATGGCTACTCAAGTTCCACAAAACATAACCATTACATATAAAGCTGCTACAGTTAAACTCATTTACCAGCCAAGAAAATGAAGAAGGCATTTTTTCCTCTGAGTATTCACAAAGAGATAACACAGTATTATCATCAAGATAGTTACAGCAGATGAGGGACTTTGGAAGACTGTAAATAGGCATAGAACGAATTTGCATTAACTAATAAATCATATAAAGAAAATGAAGACTATAAAAGCCACACAATTTTTAAAAGTTCTGTCACTTTCTAAATACAGTCATGAATTAGAAACATTGGTGTTCTTACTCTCAAGTTATTGGCTGTACTGACTTTATTCTAACAGGTAGAAACACAGTTTTTAGTTGGACCTTTTATTTTTAATATCAATAGAGAATTGATATCAATTCCTACTACAGGTGGTAATGGAGTTGGAGGCTGGGGCCAGCACTGTGCTATAGCAGGTTCAGTGGCTGCCTATGACTGGCAACCCATTGAGCACTGATTCCTCTCCCTACTGCCCATCCAGCTCCCTGCTAATGCACCTGGGAAAGCACCAGAGAATGGCCCACTGCCATCCGCATGAGAGTCCCAGGAGAAGCTCCAGGCTGCTGACTTCAGCCTGACCCAGCTCCAGCCATTGTGGCCATTTGGGGAATGAGCCAGCAGATGAATGTTCGCTCGCTCTCTCTCTTTCACTCTCTTTCTCTCTCACCAGCAGATGAAAGATCTCCCCAACCTCTTATTCTCTTTCTCCCTGTAACTCTGTCATTCAAATAAATAAGTCTTTAAAAAAAAGAACTACAGGCTATGACACAGACTATATCTTACTATACATAAAAAATTCACCAAAAATTATCACAATTTTAATACAGTCATATGGTTAAAAATAAAAGTGAAGGCTGAATTCTAAACTGTACTTTCATTCATGATAAAATTCTTGATTTGCTGATATTCAGGAAATGAGATATCTATTTAAAAGGATCATATATATATATATTTATATATATTTAAAAGGATAATATATATATTAAATATATTTCATCTAAGGAATACAAACATCAAAAAAATTATTAAATTTCTATACTAACAGAATGTCACTTTTTAAAAATATTTATTTATTTATTTGAAAGCCTTACACAGAGAGAGGAGAGGCAAAGAAAGAGAGAGAGAGAGAGAGACAGAAAGACAGAGAGAGACAGAGAGTTCTTCCATCCGATGGTTCACTCCTCAATTGGATGCAACGGCTGGAGCTGCGCCTATCAGAAGCCAGGAGCCAGGAGCTTCTTCTGGGTCTCCCACGTGGATACAGGGGCCCAAGGACTTCGGCCATCTTCCACTGCTTTCCCAGGCCATAGCAGAGAACTGGATAGGAAGTGGAGCAGCCGGGACTAGAACCGGCACCCACATGGGATGCTGGCACTTCAAGTCAGGGCGTTAACCCTGTCAGGGCTCTACAGCGCTGGCCCCCAGAATGTTACATTGAAATGAATCACACAATCAAAACAAAACAAAACAAATCTATCTAAAATGAGGGAAAAAAACATCAGTATCCAACTCTGTCTGTGTCCTGCCAGCCCCAGGCTACAAATGCAGCCCAACCTCAATGCTGTCAACTTGGCTTAAAATCCCTCAGCTACTGTGCTCTTTTGGGAGGTTCCCTGGTTGCTGCCTTCAGCCAGGGGACTCCTCAGAACTCTGTGCCGGCACACACGAGTTCTTCCAGCCTGAGAAGGAGGGGAATGCGGGCTGCTGCCACAGTCTCTCTAGAAGAGCTTTATCCGGCTTGGCTTAGCAAGGGCCCCTGCTCACCCTTTCTCTCTCATCATTTCCAAAACTTCACTTGATTCCACTTTACCACCAGTACAGCCCAAACCACCATTATGCTTTGTCTCAACCACCACAACTGTATCCTAAAGTTCTCCTATCCTCTTCTAAATTTTTTCCCATACTACTTTGGATCATGCTTCTGCTTTTTTGAAGGGCTTTAAGAGCTTTTCAATGAAAGGCATACATTAAATCCAAAGACCTGGAAGCCTTCCTGCCTCACTCACTGCCTTCCTCCTCATTTACTTTCTCTCAGCTTCCTTCATTCCCTAAAGGATGTGGTACACCTAAGGCCCAGGCAAGGAGCACTGCTTGGAATTCCCTTCCCCTTGCTCTTCACTACACTAACTTCATCTTTCAAGTCTTTCCTCAATGTCACCACAGCCATGCGTGAACACACTATCTAAAACACTCCCTGGTCTAGTTCTCTATCATTGTACCTTGTTTAGGCCCTTGCTAAAAATGAACAGTTTTACCAACTATAGTTGTTTTTGCCCCCATACTGTAAGCTTCATAGGAAGACATGGATTCTACTTTGTTCAGTGCACACTGGGTGAGTGTTGCATGAAGAATTAATAGGCTAACTCATTGCAAAGAAAGCAGGTAATTGCTTCCCCTACTGCAGATTCCTTAATAAGTGGAAGAAATTGACTTTCCTTCCTCTCAGGTCTTCCTTCGCATCCAAAACTGATTTAACAGATTTCCAAAGGAGGATGGATCACATCTGTGCTGAGACCAAAATGCAGGAGAATCTGGATAACACTGAGTGGAAAATAAAAATAATTTTAGAAGCAGAGAAAACCTCATGGCTCAGGAGGAAAAGAGGGACAAGAGCCCAGAGAACATGGAAATGTGGGTAAGAGTCCAACATTTATAGGACCTTTACCAGACTTTTGAGAAGAATCATTGTATTCATGGTGGGGGTGTATCTGAGGTGCTGACAGGGAAAATTGATTTCCCATTCTTCTATGCCATCATTAATAGTTTTGTCATCCAACAGCACCAAGGCATTAGGCCACAGAGGCTGAAGATCACATCTACTATGCAAAACTCAACAATGCAGTGACATGAAGACAAGAGTTCTTCCCAACTCTTTACCATGTCAAAGACATACTTCCTTGTGGTCTATTATCCAACAGAAGATGCAATTGTGATGTTAGATACGTGATTCTAAGTTGAAAAACTGTAATTTTATGCATTAGAAGATAAGATTTTAAATGTGAAGCCATGCTTTCAAATGTAAAGACATATATTTCTCATACTTTCATAAGATACATATCTTCATCTCAAAGTTATATTTTTAGCAATCAAGGTTGATTAGCATATTTCCATTACCAAATTAATTCTAGACCCTTTATATGTCAGTTCCCCGAAGCTTCTGTGTTACAATTAAGTCTACAAATAGGGTATTCTTGTTGAAAAAAGTCATGTCCTTGAGATCTGAGAAAGTATGCCTATTAAAAGAAGCAATGTGGATGGTCGCTTCCCTGTCAATTCCAGGCTGACTCATGTAGAGCTGCGATGGGGGAGAAATGCATGACACACATGGCCATGTCAAAGCCTCCACACAGATGGTCTTCAAGACGATCCAGTTGAGGATGTAGACTGTCGCCGCACAGCAACATGATTTCTAGAAAGGAGAAAGCCAAGACAAAGACAGAATAGCAGAGCAAAACCTGAGAGTAAATAACTTGACTTTTGAGCTGGTACATATGTTTATTTTCTTGATAAGTGAATATAACTGACAATTCAGGACTGATAAACAGCTAACAAAACCAGATAAAAAATAAGTACACATACACACCATCCTGAAAACAGGTTATTAATGTTTCTAAAGATAATCAGGGAAACCCAAACCAAAGAATCTCAACATTATTAGAAATCTTATATCAACAAGGTCTGTCAGATACTTTCTGATTGTCTCCTTAGCTATTAGAACACAGACTACAGGTTATACTGCTAACTGTTTTATATTAAAAGTCATCATATGTGAACACTCACATATACAAAATTAACTTTATTTTCTGGCAATAAGAAATCAATGTGATATCAATAACCTCTAATCACAAATGGTACAAGAGTTATATCGACCTAAATTTTGAATCTGAGCTTTCTGAAGATGTGGGGATCACATATGGTACACTTACCTGACATACACATTAATTCATAGAGTGCCATTTAAAATGTTTAAACAAGAAAAACTTAATCAATAAACTTCCTCCAAAGAAAAGCTGATAGATCTACTCAGAAACTCTATGAAATATTTGAAGAAAAACACTATAGTAATTTTTTCATGAACTCTTCCTTAGTAAAACAACAGGGTATCCTTACAAATTTGTATTATGGAAACCAGTACTATCCTGATACCAGACATTACATAAATGTAATACATCACAATTAAGCTACCAATAACTATCCCTTTTAAATATATATTTTAAAATCATCAGCAATACTATAAAGCAAACCTAGCAATAAATAAAACGAACAACCAGGTGGAATTTAAGAAATGCCAAATTATTTCACGACACATGAAAATCAATGTATCACATCATATTATCAGAGTGAAGGACAAATTTCACATGATTATTCCAACAGAGGCAGAAAAAGCATTGGAACCTCCAACAATCTTTCAGGTTATGAACCCTCAGCAAACTGGGAATGGGAGGAAACTTCCTAAAGTAAATCTAAGCTTTCCCCCTAGGAGCAGAAGCAAGATAAAAATACCTGCTATTGCCACTTTCCTAAAGCATCGTACTAGAGGTTCTAGTCAGAGCTGTAGGCCAAGAAAAGTAAATAAAGTATCCAGATTGCAAGGAATAAGGAAAATTCTATTTAGAGATGACAAGTATAAAATCTGAAGGAACATATCCACGTAAGTATTAGAGCTAATAAATGAGGACAGAAAAGTAGCAGGGTATAATCAATATAAAAAATCAAATGCATTTCTCTATACTAACAATGGTTATAAACATAGATATAAACAATCAATCAGAAAATAAAGTTGAGAAAACAGTTCCATTTACAATAGCAACAAAGAAAATAAAACACTTAGTAGTAAATTTAGCAAAAGGAGATGTAAGACCAAATGTACAAAACAACATTAAGTGACATTTTAAGAGACCTAAAAAATAGAAACATTATTATTGTCAAAAAGAGTCATGCATCTGAAATCAGTAAAACTATGTCTTTAAAAAATACTTACATCCCATGTGAGATCTGTCCTTAATGTGTTGTCTAATGTGCAGTGATGCTATAACTAGTACTGAAACAGTATTTTTACACTTTGTGTTTCTGCGTGGGTACAAACTGATGAGATCTTTACTAATTATATACTGAATCGATTTTCTGTATATAAAGATAATTGGAAATGAAAAAAAAAACCTGGTGTTAAATTGGAAATGGCATAGAAAATTAATTAATTTAAAAAAATATTATGTAGGATCTCTGTCTTTAATGTACTGTACACTCTTATTTAATGCTATAACTAGTACTCCAACAGTATTTTTTTTCACTTTGTGTTGCTATATGGGGGCAAACTGTTGAAATCGTTACCTAATATATACTAAACTGATCTTCTGTATATAAAGAGAATTGAAAATGAATCATGATGTGATTGGAAGGGGAGAGGGAGCGAGAAAGGGGAGGGTTGTGGGTGGGAGGGAAGTTTTGGGAGGGGGAAGCCATTGTACCCCATAAGCTGTACTTTGGAAATTTATATTCATTAAATAAAAGTTTAATTAAAAAAAAATACGAAGTCTGGATGACAGTCTTCCTGTCGATTCAAGTCTGGGTCATCTAAAGCTGTGAAAACTGGGAATAGAATAATGTGGTGACATACAAATACATGTCAAATTCAAGTTCATATACTGGAAGGCATTAGTAGTAACATGAAAATATTCCCATAATTGTCTACTGATTCACTGTTACTCCTACCAAAATCCCAGATATCTTTTATGCAGACATTTATCAGCTGACCCCACAAGTCACATAAAAATGAAAGTAACTTAGAATACTCAAAACAATCTTGGAAAGAAGAACAAATCTGGAGGACTCACACTTGGTGATTTGAAAATTTATTTAAAAAATACAGTAATGAAGATCACGTGATACCACAGGTCATTAGAAAATAATTTAGAGTCTGTATATAAACCCATGATCAACTGATTTTTGACAACTGGAAATAGAAATGTCAAAGAATAAAGATGGATGCTTATCTCAAGCCAAATATAAAAACTCAGAATGAGCCAAAGGCCTAAATCTAAGAGCTAAAACTATAAGACTGTTAGAAGAAAACACAGGAGGGATGAACATTGCGTCACAGAGGGTTAAGTTGCCGCTTGGGAAGGTTGTATCCCATACTGGAGTGACAGTTAGGAGTCCCAGCTACCTCTTCCAACCCAGCTTCCTGCTAATACATCCTAAAAGGCAGCAGAAGACTCAAGCACTTAGGGCCCTGCCACCCATGTGGAAGACCCTGATGGAGTTTCTGGCTCTTGGCTTTGGCCTCTCCTAGCCCTAACTGTTGTAAGCATCTAGGCAGTGAGCATATGGGCAGCAGATGGAGTTAATCAACCTCTGTCTCTGACTCTGTCTCTTGATAGACAGATATAGATAGATAGATAGATAGATAGATATCCCTCCCTCCCTCCCTCTCACATTCTCTCTCTCTCTGCCTTTCAAGTAGATGACAGAGGAGCCATTAAAACCTAGGATATGACAATGTTAACACCACAAATAACCAAAGCTCAACTGAACTTATTAAAATAAAAAAAAGTATGCTTTATTGGCACTATCAAAAACAGATAACCTACTAAATGGGAGAAAATACTGCAAATCATTTATTTGATATGAAGAACTCTTACAAATCAACAATAAAATGACAACTCAATTAAATATACATAACATATTTTATAGATATTTCCCCAAAGAAATACAAATAGAAGAAAACAGACATTAAGCATATAAAAGATAATAGTGTCCACCTTCCCCAGGACTAGAATTTATAGCCAGTCTCCTGAGAGACATCAAGATCAAATTAGAATAAAAAATGCGATAGCAATGGGTACATGTTTTGATTTGCCCTAGCACAATCTGGTATTTTGGGGCTCAGGGTAATTTTTCTCTTCCTCAGGAAGACTGCCCCCCAGACTTGCCTACGAACTGAACTATTAATCACTCAAAATTCATATTAACTATTGTAGTCTCTGTAACTCCTTTCCTGACCACACCAGTCTCAGGCAGAATAAATCATTTTTTAAAACATACTTATAGCAGTTTTGTAATTTATCTGTATATCTAACTGTTACCCATTTCCCTAACTAGAAAGGTAACCCTTAAGACAGAAACTTCTCTTTCATTTATATATCTTGTACCTGAGGAATAGCAAAAATATGATTCAATCTGTTGAACGCTAACATTTTGATATATTTATTACTTTGATTAAGTAATAATAACTCATACACAGCATAATTAAAATATGACCCTGACATTTCAATAACTTAAAGGGAATCTTCAGATAGTTTTACACAGTTATCAAAAGTATAAAGTATACTGACATGTGTATCCATCAATCAATCTAGACTTACATAATAGAATGTACCAAGTAACATAAGTATAGTCATCCTGTTGCTTGATCTATAAACTACTCGATTTCTGTCTACTCAGTAGAGTTTTCTGAAAACTGTCATGTAAATTCTCCATCTCATTTTCCTGACTTCTCATTTTCTCCTAAAGCCTACAGAAACACATTTCCAGTCATTTTTTATATTGAAACTTCTATGGTGAATACCATCAAATGACCTTATGTGACCAGAACCAAAGGACACTTTTTAATCTTTTTAATTTCTTAGGTTATTCTTTGATTTTCTGCTACATTTAAACACTGTTGGTTAATTCCATTGAGTTTCTCTTCTACCTTATTTTCTGGTTGTCCTGCATCTTTAACCATTATTTCTCAACCCCGTTGGAGGATCCTCTTCCTTTACCTCTATCATAAGCACTTGTTTTCCCTAGGGTTTTCTCTGTTGGTTTTCCCACGTATCTTTTGATGATGCCATCTTCTCCTCCAGTTAATGGAAGGCTTTGGTTTGTTAAATCTGTATTTCTGAATAATTTACAGGCACCACAGAATCACTATTAGAATCTGAACTCACAACTGCCCAGTCACCTGTAAATTTGGTTTGCTTCTTTAACTCAGCTTCTCAGCTGGTACCCCACAACCACCCAAGCCATAAATATGGTAATTCTCTCAAACACTTTCCTTACAAACTGTATCTAACTGACAATCAAGTATTGTCTATTTTACTTTATACTCAGCTCTTGTAATTTCTCCTTCCCATATTCTCTATCACTCCTTTATGTCAAGACCTTATCCTCTTTCCCTGGAAAGCATTCTATGAATCGATTTACCTGTCTTTAGATTGGCCCACATCACATTAATAATCCAATTATTTCCACTTCTGCCAATGTGAGCAATGTACATTTGTATACATATGACACAAGCCCAATTGTAACAATTTCCTAATTAAAACCAATTAGTGAAAACCTAACTAGTAAATGTAATATTTATCCAATTTTATATTTTTTACTTTGCTATCATATATAGAAATCTAAGTTATATCCTTAAATGATAACCCTAGGTGCATGCCTATATTTTCTGTCCTCTTCTATTCCATTCAAAATTAAAAACAAAATCTGGTCACCAGTGATAAATGAATTTCAGAACCATTAATGGGTAACAAAAATTACAAGTTTAAAAACATTGACTTTGTCACCTCATGCCCATCTGTAATTATCCCCTCCTAATTATTTTGCTCTTTCCAAAATAACCTACATAGGAATTTATATGGATATGCACAGATCAACTGACAAATATAATCTCTGAGGATAATCAATAAAAATAAACTCCAAGCTCTTCCAGTCATCTATAGGTAAGTTCATTATTTTAATAACAAAAGGGCTCAGAGATCAAAAACATAGTCCTGAAGGAAGATGCAAAGAGCCCACAGTTACTTCCACACCACTGACCTTGGGACTAGAAGGAAAATTTCACTAAGTACAAAGTCATTTACAACACACTCCCACAACTATAATCTGTGAAAAATACAAAAACAAAACAAGGAAAAGATTATCTCATGTCTTGTTGGAGAAGATGACAGTGATAACTTTATATCCCGTCATGTCCAGATTTCTAAAATATGGACTTTGGAATAAGTGGAACCAATTAGAAGGAAACTCCAGCATTGTTCTTTTGTAACTGGAACTTCAACATGTAGAATAAAATAGATTTTAAAATCAACATCAATTCTTCAAAAACTTTCCCAGATAATACTAGAATCCTACTAGGAGTAGAGTTTTGTAATTCCTAGAACATTGGGTGGAAAGTGAGGACCACGATTTTTCTGTGAGTTATCAAGAAAAATTCTATCACAGAAAAACAAGTAACAAGTTTACAACAAAAACATTTATAGGGGAAAAAATGTAAGATAACTGATAATACTTCTTGCAAGTGTGTACTTTTCCCAGTGTAGTCATAAATCATTTTTACTATGGTTAAATCAAAACTATTTTCATATCTTAGGAAATACTGATTAAATGTAGAAGAGGATATTCAGGTATAGTGTTGAGATAAAATCTATAACACATCAACTGAGCCTCCTGAAATATTTTATCAAAATTTTATATCCTAAAAAATAAATAATTTTGAATTATTTGCTACTCTATGTAATATACAAAATACATGAAGAAAGCAGAGAGAAAAGAAGAAATTAAATAAGCAAACTCTGAGTCTCAAATGTAGATTTCCATGAGGTAAAATATAAACAGCTTTAAAATTCTACAGAGTAGTATGCTAGATTCAATCCTCTGAACAGACTTGTGCTTCTGGTAAGAAAAATTAAACTGAATTTTATTAAATTTCAATTTTTGCCAATGCTAATAAAAAGTTGCCATAGTAAGAATAATTACAAAATTTAATTTTCTTTCCACAACCTTTTTACTATTTTATTACTTTGTTGGTTTACTTCAGAGAATTCTCAGATAGCTAAAGAAATCTTTAGAAAGTCACTATGAAGATACATTTCTTCAAAGACTTTTGCTAAAACCTTGGAGGGAGGTATTTCCCCAGTAGTAACTACTTGGCTGTAATAGCTATGCTAAAGATATTGCCTCTACTGAGCCATTTTAAGGAAATGTCTAATTTTTTTTAACCAGCAGCATAATTTTCTCCAGAGGATTCAATATATCATGCTGCTCTGTAGAATTTTAAAGCTCTTTACATTTTATCTCATCAAAATCCACATTGGAAACTCAGATGTTACTCATCTGATTTCTTCTCTACTCCCTGCTCTCCCTTCAGTTGGTCATTTAGTAATCACGAGTGTATACACCTAAGAATGCAATAATAAAAAGAAAACCATATGGAGAACACACTCATTTAGAGGGTTAATTAGCTTTAAATAACATACCGTAAAGGTAGTAATGGAGAACCTATGTATTTCCCTTATTTACGTATGCTGATGCCAACTCAGCACACTATCTGTGAGCCATTGCTATCCACTTATAATTCAGCCCATATATATTTCAAAGCAAACAAATGAAACAAAACACAATTGCTGCTACACTAGAGCCTTAAGAAATGTGTCCCTTTCCTTTAATTAATTTGATCCCTTCAATAGGGCATTAGAAAAATCACTTAACAAAATATTTAATCCAGAGCTCATGCTTCCAGATAATTTTATCTAATTCAACAGTAGCCTTTTTATTATACATACACCAGAGTAGCCAGAGTATCTACTCCTACATGCAAGGTGAATTAATAAATCTGTAACCAGTGATCTGTGTAACAGACGACATTTTCAGTCAATAAAACCAATGCCATACTCACGGTGAAGGTTGGTGAGGCTGGTTTTCAGCATTTCTTGGTGTTTTGCAGGCAGCAGGCTTCGCCATGTCCCTGACAACACACCTGGGGCGCATGATAGACAGCACAACGCACTATTAATTATAAAAAGGGTAGAACACATCTGGAAATTAAACATGGTACTGAACACACAATCTAAGGGAAAACCTTTGCAAGCCCCTTCAATATCAACCTTGGGGCCCTGGAGAAACCCTAGAGTTGGAAATCTTTGATCCAGGCTTCCTGAAGCTCAATTACACCCAAATATAATCTATGCTAGCCTCTTTATTTGATTTTCCTTTTAGCATCAATAAAATGATTGTCAGCAGCTTTCCCCATAACAGAAAAGCTACTGAAAGCTTTGGCTTCACCATATGAAGACATCTGAAAGCTTAAAAATAGGAACAGCTGTTGCATTGATGTTTAAAAATTGAGCAGGATTTTATGTAGCTTTGGCTATCTTACTGAAAGATAGGGACAGTTGTTTCACAGCATAAATCATCACGCAGGTCTTTCTGCTTATGAAAAAGAGATCTGAGACATGTAAAGACAGCCTATGTTCAAAATGCCTTTCATGGGGCGTAGAAAGTTAAGCCTCTGCCTACAGTGCCATCATCTCACATGGGAGCTGGTTCACATCCTGGCTGCTCCTCTTCGTTCCGACTCCCAGCTAATGTGCCTCGGAAAGCTGTGGAGGACTGCCCAGGTCCTCCACATGGGAGACCTGGAGGAGGCTCCTGGCTCCTGGCTTCAGACTGGTCCAGCGGCCATTTAGGGAGCAAGCATATGGAAGCTTGCTGTCTCGCTTGCTCTCTTTCCTTCTTGCTCTGCGTCTCTGCCTTTCAAATAAATAAATCTTTTTAAGAAATGCCCGTCACACTCTGAGAGGAAGAGATGGAATGGGATGTTTATGTATAAAAAGTGTGTGTGTGTGTGTGTAAAACAGGAAGAGGAGTTTCCTCCAAAATGTAAGAGGAAAACAGTAAGTCTTCTATAACCAAAAAGAATAAAAAATCGCAGAGGGTAGTCAATATACCAAAGCCCTACAGGGCAGCAGGAGAGAATACTCTCATTCTCATGTGAACAGAATTTAACGAGCACTGGAGAGAGTCACTGACAGAAATTAAAAATAATACTTAAGAAAAAATTCCATCTGAGGCTGTATTTAAGATGGTTCAGATATTCCTTCCCCTCAAATGCTCCAAACCAACCACAGCTTTAAATAGGGCAGCCTTGATTACAACACGGAGCCCTCACATCTTAGACTGTGCTAAATGGAAACACCCCCTGGGACCCAGGGTCCTCAGGCACGAATCTGTGTTTTAAGAGCTTTCATGGAGGCTTCTTGGAGACTCAAGGACACTGCGCACAGTGAAGGCCAGTCACGTTATTCCAGAAGTGAATCACTGGTGAGGCTGCTAGATAAACTGTTTTCCCAGAGCTAAAAGGTGCATGGCAATGTTCTCCACTTCTGAAAGAAATGATACAGGACACATGGACACAGCTCACAGAGACGTGCAAACACACACACAAACACACACACTGCTCTTTCCAAAGCCAAGGATGACTTAAAAATCAATACATAACATGACAAGGAAAGAAAATGGTGTCATTTCAAAGCCTCAACACACCTTCCACCAGGGATCAGGGTAAAGAAATGGGGGCATCTGTCAAGCACTGATGCTAACTTCTCAATTGCTTAGTCAGGGGATGTGAGTCAAAAGCATCCACTGTAACCATAAAGTCTTCTGTTCTCATTCCAGTTTACTTGGAGGCCAATCACGCATCAGTGTCAAGAGAACATTCAGGAACACAATTGTGAGGAAGGAGTAATATTCTAGGAAATTTGAGGTCTGAAACTCTGATCTAACTCATACAAGGTACAATGCCCAGGAAATTAAATTTCATAGCACTGGAAAATCTTCAGCAATTTTCACTCAAGTAAAAATAGTACATGCAGCATGTTTAATCTATATGCAATGGTTTGTGAAAATATCTGAAATATCACCAAGTTGGTAAAAATCTAATTATATCTGTGAGAAATCTTGGTTCCTCTTTTCACCCCTCAAGTCTTAGGTATTTATACAAAGCTTTGAAAGAAAAGAAATCTACCATTTAGAGTTCGTCTTAAATATGTTTTGATGTGATTATTTTCTAACAAACATAAAGCATTAAACACTAAGGATCAATTTCTAAGCAAAACACTTTTTTTTCTGTTTAAAACTTGGCCATGTATTTGTAAGAAAATGTCAAGGATGGTGGTTATGGCTTGAAATTACAATTGTTGACATACTGCTGCTGTGTCATGTACTACAGAATTTTTCTAACAAAAGTTCACTTGAATTTCTGAACTTCAAGGTTTTATTAAGTAATGAAAATATAACATTAAGTTTTATAAACAATATATGCAGAATTAATTTCAATGTGTAAAACAGGAAAGCAACACATTTTCTATACTAACAAGCATTTTGACGACAAGGCATATATTCGGGATAAAGGAGATGAAGCTAACTAATCAATCTGAATTTTTAAGGGAAAGCCTTCAGAGTGCTTACTATGCAATCATTTTGGGAGGACTCCTAGCCATAGTAATATATATTCCTACATTTTCTAATCTAACTTCTTCTTTAGCCATAATTTCCTCTATATATGTTTAAAAAACCTTACATTCCAAACACGACACATAAAAATATAATATGTTCAAAAGGTTTTTGTTAGCTTGTGTGGATTAATATTTCATTAAATTTATAATTAAATTATGTCACAGTTTAGAGGAATCAAACCTTTACAGTTTTGACAATTTTAATGTATTGTATTGCTTAGCCTTAGAAATTTCCATTATCTCCCTTGTATCAGACAGACTTACTGTAATGGTATAGATCCCTGATAATTTAAGAAACAAAGTAATGTTATTTCATTATGTTGCAGCTCTTAAGTGTCTGTCTCTGAACATGAGTCATTCATTTCATCAGTCAGACATAAGGAGACCACAAACAAAGTCAGAATGCTGACTTTCCAGAATTACAAAGGATTCATGCACTAAGTCAGGGGTTTAACCTCTTACTCTTTGCAACATTTTTAATTACTCAGGGATTTATCAGACATGGACTCTTACAGCCCTCTCACTGCATGTGACCATTCCCTCACCACTGTAGCATCACTGAAGATTGATGCAAATAAGATATTCTGCAACCACCTCTAGGGACTGTGCCTCATGACTCCACCCTCTGCACTGCTGGGTTTTATGAATGACTGCAATCAATGCAATGAATGGCTGCCAACTGCCTACTCAGCCACTTCTACTCTTCCCTGCATGTACACATGGGAGAAACTCACATTGCCACAAGCCTGCAGATGAGGCTATGGTAAGGCTTTCATCTCTCTAAACAGGAACTAAATGTGCTTCCAGATACTTAGAGTATGTGAATTAAAAACTCTAAAAGCTTTCAAGAAACACAATTTACATAATTACTTTCTCTCTTTGACTTTCCATTTTGGTGCCTGCAGTCACTACCCTCTGTGCATCTTCCCCTACCCACACCCCCAAAGAAAACCACCATGACTATTTTACAAATTCATCTGAATCTGAATTTTAGATTTTTTTTTACCTTTGGTAAGTAACATCATTAAGCTAGCTACTGTGCAGGAAACTGGCAAATAATAGATGTCATGTTTAATTTTTGTTCAAATCATAGGATTTTTGAATTTTCTTATCATCAAAGGAGACAACAACTATATTCAAATACTACTGGGGAAATAAGTATACTTGTTTTAACATCCCAACTGTTGTACTATTTTGCATTAGTCCTAATAGATATTAAGATAGTTAAAATGATGTAAAATTGGGAAAATGAAACAGTTTTCAAATACCTAATTTTCTGAATTTCTGATCAGCGATTAATAATACATAGAAACAGAGAAAATCAATAAGGAATGACTTCAGGGACTCTGTATCCAGCCATAATACCCCTAAACCTCCCATTAAATGCTTCAAGCCATTCTTCAAAATGGCATTAGACTCAAAGACTCCCAAAACATATGCAAAATCCCTTTCTCTGGTCTAATGCTCCCTTCTTAACTTCAACATCAGATACCCAACTGTATCCTCACCATTTTCACTTGGATGTCTAATAGACCTCTCAAAATCACTTGTGAAACAATCATTTTTCCCTTCAAACTTGATATTCTAGGAGCAATCGCCATTTTGACTGATTTTAACAGATTTCTCTAGCTGTTTGGGCCCAAACTTCACACTGGATTCCTCTTTACCTCTCACATTCTGTTTCCATTTTATCTATGTTCAAAATGTGTGTGGAATCTGACAATGTCTCAATTTCTCCACTATTGCCACCCTGCCCCGCACCAATATTATTTTTTACTGCATTCCCACCACAGACTTTTAACTGGTTGTCCAGCATCCACCCTTGCCCTCCTCTTAGAGTCTATTCTAAATGCAGTGGCTGGTGGTTCTTTCAAAAGGAACGCCATCCTCTGACACCTGTGCTCAAGACCCTATAACAGTTCCTCACTTCCTCACAATAAAGTGCCAGAGTCCTTGGGTTATCACCTGGCCTCCCGTAACTCTCTGAGTTCATTTCTTACTATTCACTACCCTCCCCTTACCCCCCCACTCCCCAGCCTTAAGGGCTTTGCATCAGCCTTTGCTTCTGTCTAGAATACTCATCCCCAATGTATTTATGACCAAATGTATCTTTCAAATCTTTGCTCAAAGGTAAAATTTTGATGGTTCCTACACTGATCATCCTACTTATGCCTACTATGGCATGCCTCCACCTCACCATAACCATGTATTTCCCAGTGTCTTTTTCCTTGTTCCAAAATTTATAGAAATTTACTGTCTCTCATTGTTGAAATATGAGCTTCTGGTGATAAGGGATTCTTGTCTTTTTGGTTCATTGACATATGTCAATGAGCTTAGAATAGTGCCTGACATATAACAGCCATTCACCACATGTTAAATGAGTAAGAGAAAAAGTATACATTGCTATAGACATCAAGCTTGAATAACAAGTTTAATATGTAAAACACAGTGATTTAGAATAGATTCTAGGCAATATTTCATCAAACGCAATTGTAAATTCATTTTATATGAAGAAATTTCTTAATAATAAATTTCTTTTTATTATTTTTATAATAATAAAAAGAAAGTTAATCCCTTTTTCTTCTGATTTTTCTTTTTTTTTTTTTTTTTTTTGACAGGCAGAGTGGACAGTGAGAGAGAGAGACAGAGAGAAAGGTCTTCCTTTTGCCGTTGGTTCACCCTCCAATGGCCGCCGCGGTAGCGCGCTGCGGCCGGCGCACCGCGCTGTTCCGATGGCAGGAGCCAGGTGCTTCTCCTGGTCTCCCATGGGGTGCAGGACCCAAGGACTTGGGCCATCCTCCACTGCACTCCCTAGCCACAGCAGAGAGCTGGCCTGGAAGAGGGGCAACCGGGACAGGATCGGTGCCCCGACCGGGACTAGAACCCGGTGTGCCGGCGCCGCAAGGCGGAGGATTAGCCTAGTGAGCCGCGGCGCCGGCCTTCTTCTGATTTTTCTAAACAAAGTAGGAAAACAAGAAAAATTTATATTAAACAGCTACAATGTAACAAAATATACATGGTATACCTAATTCAATCTGCATACAACTCTGCAAGGGACTATGATTATTCCACTTGAGAGTTAAAGAAACTGTGGAGCTAAGAGATAATTAGTTTTCCAAAGGTAAATGGCAAGTGCTGATACCTTAAGAAGCCAAGATATGAATTCAAATCAGTTTGGTGTTAAAGCTAATGCTTTTCCCATCATTCCATGTAGCACTCAAATTTAACATTTAAAAGAGGACTAAAAATGAAAAAAAAAAAAAACATTCTAAGCTGACAGTCTGATATCATCAGGCATATATTAATATCACTGTTTTGTGATACAGGTGCATCATTGAAAGTAATAAAATAATATCATACAAAGTTTTTAAACACTATTCCAGCATCATAATACCATATTCTCCAAATGTAACACCAGAACATGGATGAAAGCAGCATTGAGTTGCCTAAAAGAAAAATGTAGAGTGACCCTAATGCCAATGGGAATACTGAATACTACAGAAGGTGGAATGCAAGACAAGTAATCTGGTATACAGAAAAAAGTGCTTCTATAGAAAAAACAACTGGAAAAGATAAAAAGTGATTCATTTGCAAGACAGAGAGCAAGGGATAAAAATCTCTTCAAATGCATTTTCAAAGAGTATCTTCAATATTGTTCTAATTTCCATTCACAAATTCTAAACGAAAAGCTGAAAATATTACTTAATTCATTTCTATATAAATTGCACGTTCATGTCAATTTAACAGTGAACAAATGAGTTTATATGACTATTACTTATAAAAAGAAGATGTAAAAATTCTACAGTAGAAGAGAAAAGTCAGTGTTGATGTTTGGAGAAACCAGATGTACTAATCACAAACCAACAGGACTAGTTATACCTCCAATGTGCATTTAAGGAAACTTCAAAAGCTACATTTGAGCAATTTCTATTTTTAAAGCAACCTGGAAAACAGGTGGAGTAGACTCCTAATTATAATAAAAGAGAAACCAGCTAGTTATTTTTCACAATGAGTGATGAGGATTGTTGACTTTCTTCTGAAGAGGTCAGAAATTACTCACAAAGCCACACAAAAAGACCACAATTCTAAAATAAAGGTGATAAGAAGATTCAAGAGTCACTACAGAGATTAATGGGAGATTTTAAATTGTGGATATACACATTTTTCAAAGACTGCTTTAAAAAAAGACAGTAATAGGTAACAAGTTAAGTCCTAGGTCTTCTGGATTTTTCAAACTTACCTTGTTTATCATTCATTCGTCTGTGGAATTCTAATGGACTTCACTCTACAAGATCCTAATGTTGTTTCCAAGATTTTAGTAATATATCCAATTCACTTCTTTTCACCCCAACCACTATTTTCGGTCAATACAATCAGTTTCTTTCTCTATCCCCCAGTTTCTGAAATATTATATGCCCATGGATTTAAAAGTATCTGATCATCACCTACATACCATCTCACCTACATTTTTCTACTTAATAACTTACATGTATTCTCCAAAAGCTACTTGCTGCCCATAAAACACAATATAACCACAGAAAACCCTAGAGGTCCAGAAATTTCCTGTTTCTAAACCTTTGAGAGAAACTCTCTTCATCCCCAACAAAAACAATAACACTTAGTAAAAGGAAGGTATTTCCAGAAAGGAAAGTAACTGTCAGTGTAGCACTGGGGGCTTGGGGGAGGGGGCATCACAGACAATGAGGACTGAAACCCTGCTTTGACTTCTCCAAGAGCACAAAAAGATGGAACTCAAGTAGAATGGCAGTGTGTCTAAGAGAAAAAAGGAGATGTGAAAATGGAGATATGGGGCCAGCACCATGGCACAATTAGGTTAATCCTCCACCTGGGCACTGGCATCCCATGTGGGCACTGGTTCTAGTCCCAGCTGTTCCTCTTCTGATCCAGCTCTCTGCTGTGGCCTGGGAAAGCAGTAGAAGATGGCCCAGGTGCTTGGGCCCCTGCACCTGCTTAGGAGACTGGGAAGAAGCTCCTCCCAAAACGGGAGACCTGGAGGAAGCTCCTGGCTCCTGGCTTCAGATCAGCGCAGCTCCAGCCACTGCAGCCAATTGGGGAGTGAACCAGCGGAAGGAAGACCTTTCTCTCTGTCTCTACCTCTCACTGTCTGTCTCAAATAAACAAATAAAATCTTTAAAAAAAATGGAGATAAAGAGTGGAAACAACTGATGCAAATGTAGGCTAGAGTTGAACTAAGAAAAGAAGGAATGATGAAAGGAAGAGAGTTTTTTAATACTTAAATGTGCAATTCTGGATGAAGGACTTCGCTATGGGAAAGGAAAGATTTAAAGGGAGAGATGTGGAGAGGAGAAAGAAGGGGAGGGGATGTTGGAAGCCAGAGCTAGAGTAAGAAGTGGGAGGAGAGAGAAAGTGAGACAGAGTTTAGCAAAGAAACAGGGTGGCTGAGGAGGTGGACTGGGCCACAGGAAATAAATGGGTGGTGGATTATTTCTCAAAATATCCCTTTTCCTGTGACAGTGCCATCCTCATGATTTCTCAAAAAGGATTCTTGCAGGACAATGCTTCAACAGCTTCACTTTGGAAGGGTTTGGAGAGGGACAAAAATCTCCACACCCTTCCCCCACAGTTCTAACAGCTCCTAGAAGCATAAACCAACCAGCTCAAAGCTTCCTTTCTAATCCCACCTGTGCCAGCTGGGTAGGGGGTGGAATGTTTGAGGGAGTTCTCTCTTCTCAACTATCACCCACAAACAGTAATGTATGCATTAGTGAGTGCAGGAATAAGCTAGAGGTTTTCTCTTTTGCATGTTAGGTCCAAGAAAGAAAAGGAATTTCTTTTCCCTTTTCCCGGATATCTACCTTTCTTGCAGTTAAGAACCGCAGGAAGGCCTGGTTGGGCAGACTCTACCAGGCTTCTAATTCCAGCTAATTCTTTGTCATTTTCCCTACATTAATTCCTGTGTGTTTGAACTATTTAGACAGTCACATATGAAGTACAGTTATTTAGATTTAGAGAGAGGTTTTTGTTTTTTTTTTTAATAAAAAAGGAAGGGAGGGAGGAAGGGAAGGAGGAAGCAAGAGAAAAGAGGAGGGGAGGGGGGCAGGGGAGAGGGGTGGGAGGGGAGGAGAGGGGAGGAGAGGGGAAGGGAGAGGAGGGGAGGGGAAGGGAGGGGAGGGGAGGGGAGGAGAGGGGAGGGGAGGAGAGGAGAGGAGAGGAGAGGAGAGGAGAGGAGAGGAGAGGAGAGGAGAGGAGAGGAGAGGAGAGGAGAGGAGAGGAGAGACATCCCACAGTAATTTGGAAGAAAACAGAAACATCCAAAAGACATCTAATATTCTCTAGCAAGGGAAGAAACATGGTCTGGATCAGCAGACTCAGTCTGGTTTGTTCCTCTGGCACCCATGACAGATGGTGCTTCTCTGAGAACATATCACCATGGGATCCAATCACACAAACCAAAGTCCTACCCCATTATCTGCCACTAAAGAAAGCACATTGGTCTAAAAGTAAAAAGGATAAAAGGATAGTCTGATAGAGATAATTTTGGAGCTAAAATACATTATCTAAAAGATGAAATTATAAGGAGCTGGCACTGTGGTATAGTAGGCTAAGCCTCCACCTGTGGCACTGGCATCCCATAGGGGCAGCGGTTCCTGTCCTGACTGTTCCACTTCTGATTCAGCTCTCTGCTTATGGTCTCGGATAGCAGTAGAAGACGACCCAAGTGCCTGGGCCCCTGCACCCACCTGGGAGACTCAGAAGAAGCTCCTGGCTCTTGGCTTCAGATCAGCTCAGTTCCCATTGTTTTAACCATTTGGGGAGTAAACCAGCAGATTGAAGACCTTTCTCTCTGTCTCTCCTGCTCTCTCTCTATAACTCTGCCTCTCAAATAGAAAAAAAATCTTTTTAAAAAATATGAACTTGTATCTTTTAGTATTCCCATTTCCAACACTCTTCACAGCTAACTGGTCTTTCAGCCCAACTGAGAACCAGTGTCCTGTTTCAAAAAACAATCATTGAGTTGAACATGTGAGATATAGGAGGCTATTTACATGGCAATCATACCACCTTAAATAAGAATATGAACACTCTCAATGAAAAGCATATAAGTAAAAATGATGGGATAATTTGAAAAAGGAATGTAGCAAAACAAGAATTCCAGGAAGTGTAAATCTATTTACATATGAAAAGCAAACAATAAAACAGAAAAATAATGATAGTAAGTAATACCAGTTTAACTTCCTAAGCACCTGCAATGAGTCTGGAACTGTGCTATGAATCCCACATGCCTTTGGTTATTTTATCTGGTCCTGTGTCATATATTTTTGTTTGGTGGTTTCTGAGTTGGAAAAACTGGTATAAATCTACTTGTGAAACACTACAGTTTCTTCTTAGAAGCACAACATGTTGCTTCAAAATAACATGATACAAAAATTTGTTTTTTTAAAAAAAAAAAACTCTATAAAAAAGAGACCAGCACCGTGGCTCACTTGGTTAATCCTCCACCTGTGGCACCGGCATCCCATATGGGCACTGGGTTCTAGTCCTGGTTGCTTCTCTTCCAGTCCAGCTCTCTGCTGTGGCCCTGGAAGGCAGTGGAGGATGGCCCAAGTGCTTGGGCCCCTGCACCCGCATGGGAGACCAGGAAGAAGCACCTGACTCTGGCTTTGGATGGACGTAGCACTGGCTGTGTCAGCCATTTAGGGGGTGAACCAACGGAAGGAAGACCTTTCTCTCTGTCTCTCTCACTGCTACCTCTATCTGTCAAATAAAATAAAATAAAACAAAATAAAATAAAATAAAATAAAAATCTCTATTAAAAAAAAGGAACATATTCCAACCAAGGGCAAGACATTTAAGACTAAGGCTGAGATACTGTTCTGAGGATAATTGCTTTTCTTTTCTTTTCTTTTTTTTTTTTTAATGAAATTGCTTTGAAGAAGAAAAATCCTGTGAAAATATTCAACCAAATATAAATGGTGATCATAACCAGATGACTGGTTGATTTTTTTATATTCTTGTTAATATGTTTTATATTCTTGTTAATATGTTTATTTACCTGTCCTGTATTTTCTAAATTTCCTACAATAAAAAAATGTTACTTTTATTTAAATTTTTTTTAAATAGCATGATACCAAAACATGATACATGTATTTGGGAAAGAAATGATTTCACTGTCATTCAGATTTGAGCAAGGGTCATATAATTATAACTGAATACAGTTGCCTCTCCTTGAAGATGGGTCCTCAGATCCAAACAACTGGAGGTAGAAAATATTGGGATAAAACTGTATCTGTCCTGAGCATGTACAGACATTTCTCCTATCACTGTTCTCCTAAAAATACAGTATAATAACTACATACACAGCAATTTCACTGTATTAGGTATTATATGTCATAACGAGAAATTTAAAGTACACAGGAGGACTGCATAGGTTATATGCAAACACTTGGTACCACAGCATTTTATATAGGGAACTTGAGCATCTGTGGGTATCAGAGGTCCTGGAACTAATTTTTCATGGATACTGAGGGAGGAACTGTAACTCAGTTTGCAAGTACTAGCCTTTGTTTATTTCACATCCGTTACCACATTGCAATGCTGGATAAGAGTAAGACACTGTTGTCAGAAAACAGTTGTCTACAGTATGAACATTCAGGGTAAAAAGTGAAATTTGGTTATAGAGAGAACGAATGGTATCAGTAAAAATAATCACCAAGCCTGTTTTACAACTAACAGGTCTTCTGCTTTTTCTTTGTATCATAAAACCACAGTTCTTTGAATAATGATTTTGAGTTAGTTCTATGTATCTCAATGTGCATTATCTGCACAAAACATTCATTCTCTTCTCATTTGGGAGCCAGATAGCTAAATAAACATCTACTGAGAGGTCCATAACGGTTCCTTGGTGGGATTTAAGTGGATTTTAAATAGATAAAATAAAATGTGAAAATGAAAGTTGGAAAAGCATTACTGAAATATTTCAGTCATTACTTTCAATTAATTTTAACTATTTTCTCAACCGATTTACCTGCTTAGGAAGTTAAAGAAAAAACAGACAATCATATAAGAACATGTGTTGCATAAGGACTTCATAACCCTCCTCAGACTTAATCACCTTCCAAATTCTATGTCATTGTTAATTAAATCCCTCACTACTGATGTTCACAACCTTGATGCTGCTCTGGCCCTTCTCTCTTTAATCATCAAAAGTAATTGAGTCCTCTATTTGTTGAAAAACCTCTTGAGATTGCCTTTTTTGTTAATTTACATTTGTTACTTCCAAATTCCAAAATCCTCCACTGATTCTGTGAAAGAGCTTCACGGTCCCCACCACATGAAACACATACACAGCTACTTAGTTCTAAGGTATCTTACCCACACGTTGTAGTTAGCCACCAACCTCCTTTTCATTCCTAACATAGCCCATTTCTCAAGCCAGATAACTCTAATTCACATTTTTAGAACACCATTTTGTGAGTTAATTTCCATTCTATATCCCATTTTTCTTACATCAAATTGTCTGCACCCTTTTCCCTCTACTTTAATGTTTAGTCCTTTCAAAACTCAACGCAAATGGAGGAACTCCAAGAAGACTTGCAGGCTAGAGGTTGTCATTAATCCTTAACCAGCTTCTCTGGGAAACACAGGCCTTTACATGAACAAGATTCTGTTCAAGAGCAGCACCCCAAGTACTGGGAAGAAATTCAAGAAATGTCTACTTTGCAAATAAGACACAAGATGGTAATCTAAACCTCACTGGGAAGCCCTGCTATGGTATCTTTATAAATCATTACATAGGGATTAGGCATCATTAATGAACAAATACTTACAAGATACCTGTTCTGTGTCATAGGATGCTGAGTGCCATATTCACGTCTTAAAAGCACATCAGTCTGTTCATTATTAATTGTATCAGCAATGATAATAACTTCCATTTATTCAGCACTTAGGGTGTGATACAGACTCAAAAGCCCTTATGTGGATTAATGCATTGTCCTCAAAACTGTTTGTTGTGGTAGGTAGGATAAAAAAATAATTGACAGCATTTGCAAAGCCCTGTGTATATAAGTCACCACAGCATTAGTTCCACAAGCTGAATTCTGTTTCATTACTGTATTATTTTATTCTGACATTATTAATTTTTAACTAAAATTAATTCACTTCAAGACCAATAAAAAGAGTAAGATCAAACACAGGGATACAGATTTATTAATGTAATACAGGTTGTCTCTTTTTTCCCTAAAATGTTAAATGTAAAGTATATATTATATTATACTTTATAAAAAATTTTATTTGGGAAGTTTAGGAGGAAAGAGAGAGAGAGAGTAGAAAGAGAGAGAGTAGAGAGAGTGAGGAGAGAAGAGGGTGAGAGAGGAGAGAGAGAAGTGAGAGGAGAGGAGAAAGGGAGAGAGGGGGGAGAGAGAGAGAGAGGAGAGAGGATAGAGGGAGGAGAGAGAGACTCCCATCCTCCAATTCACTCTGCAGATGCCCGCAATGTCCAGTACTGGACCAAGCTGAAGCTGGCAGCTGGGAACTCATTCCTGATCTCCCATGTGGGTGGCAGGAATGCCATTACCACTGACTACCAGAGAATGCAGTAGTAAGAAGCTAGGCTCAAGTACTGAGCCAGGTATTGGACCCAGGTACTCTGGTATAGGCTATTAGTATCTTAACTGATAAACTGCTATCTTAACTATCAAGCTAAACACTTCCCTCTAGTCTATTATACTTTTATACATATATATCTCCCATTACTTTGTGTTCATCAAGGTTACACAATGCTTTTAATGACACATAACCAATGTTCACTCTGCTCTTCAGCATCACTTCTAAAGTTCCGGTCCTGACATGCACTTTGTATAAATCTCTTACTTGAAGACCCAGGTTTACAGAAAAACATTAGAAGTTTTCTAACTCTATAACTAGGGCTGGTGCTGTGGATTAGCGGGTAAAGCTGCCACCTGCGGTGCCAGTACCCCATATGGGCACTGGTTCCAGTCCTGGATGCTCCACTTCTGATCCAGCTCCCTGAAAATGTGCCTGAGAAAGCCAGCAAGATGGCCCAACTGCTTGGGCCCCTTCATTCACATGGAAGACCTGGAAGAAGTTCCTGGCTCCTGGCTTTGATCAGCCCAGCTCAGGCCACTGTGGCCATTTGGGGAGTGAACCAGTAAATGGAAGATATCTCCCTCTCTCTGTAACTCTGCCTTTCAAATAAATCTTTTTGCTTTAAGATTCATTTTATTTATTTGAAAGGCAGAGTTACAGAGAGAGGTAGAGACATAGAGAGAGGTCTTCCATCCACCGATTCACTGCCCAATTGGCCACAATGGCTGGAGCTGCGCCGATCCAAAGCCAGGAGCCAGGAGCTTCTTCCGAGTCTCCCATGTGGGTGCAGGGGCCCAAGGACTTGGGCCATCTTCTACTGCTTTCCCTGGCCACAGCAGAGAGCTGGATAGGAAGTGGAGCAGCTGGGACTAGAACCAGCACCCATATGGGGTGCTGACACTTCAGGCCAGGGCTTTAACCCACTGTGCCACAGCGCCGGCCCCCAAATAAATCTCTTAAAAGATAAAACAAAAGATAAAAAAACTCTAAATTTGTCACACTTTCCATCAAAGCTACTAAAGTCTATAATACTCATATGCCTACTGTACTCAAACAATTCACTAACTTTAAGATAGCTGAGTCTGCTGTTGAAGATTTCTGACTATTAGCATATCTTTTTAAAAAATATTTACGGAAATCTACTTTTATGTAACTCACATTGTTCCTAACTCCACCTCAAAAAGTTGTAGAGAACAATTTCATTGCCTTTCCCAAAGACAATCCCTGCATATATTTGAATTCAACAACTTCTCTTTTTCCCTGGTCCCTCCTATTTCCCTCACTAGACATGTGTTTCAGAGACCCGGCTGCCCTAGGTGCATTTCTCTTGGTTAATAACTCCTTTGAATGATTACAGCCTTTGTTGTACAATAGCTTCACTCTAGATCCACAAGCAGGAATATTACTCAACCTTTAGAACCCTCTCAAACAGGTCACATAAAGAGGCCAACTGACAAAAACATGATATTCTTGGGGAAATTATCTGAGTGCCTTCCAAACCTGGTCAGATATCAGAATTATCTAAAGAGGTTTATAGGGGCTGATGCTGTGGCATAGCAGTAAAGCTGCTGCCTGCAGTGCCAGCATCCCATATAGGCACCAATTCAAGACCTGGCTGCTCCGTTTCCAGTCCAGCTCCCTGCTAGTGGCCTGAGAAGGCAGCGGAGGATGGTCCAGGTGCTTGGGCCTCTGCACCCACGTGGGAGACCTGGAGAAAGCTCCTGAATACTGGCTTCAGTTTGGCCCAGATCTAGCTGGTGTAGCCATTTGAGGAGTGAACCACTGGATAGAGGAGCTCTCTCTTTCTCTCTCTTTCTATAACTCTGCCTTTCAAACAAATAAATAAATCTTTTTTTTTTTTAAATAAAACAGGTTTATAAAGGGAAGACTTCCTTAGGTCCCAGCCCAGACCCTCAAGGCTGAGGGCTGGACCAAGGACTTCTAATATTATTAGCTTCCCCAGGTGAATCTAATGTACTTGGGAAAGTGTTGGGAACTGCTGATGTAGAATGGGCCATTCATTCACTCCACTACATGGTATGAGTCCTTTCCTTAGACAATGCTAAACTACAAAAAGTCTCCATATCTTGGACCACATTACCATGGTACCTCATAAAAGAGCTTTCCCTGAATTGTGTTTTAATGTTATGCCCTCACCTTTTATGACAGGTCGATACAAGAAATAGCTCTATGAAGTGGGTTTTTTCCTTGACTGTAAAATCGTGGTCAGGTCACTCACTGTTACATCAGTTTGATTCCTTTCCATAAATCTTCATGTAATTTTTTTTCAAAATTTAGCACCAGGAAAAATGCCATTCCTCTTATATTACAAAAACTCAATACAATTTCTTTAGATCCGGGATGCAAGGGAGCATAAAACAAAATTTTAAACTTACCGTAACAACTCTGTTGACAGAGTGAGCATGTTCACATTCATCATCTTTTTTTCAATGCCATAAGTTTCAGTTTCTACCATTGTAATATTTTATGTGAAATCCTTAGAAAATGAAAAATAGAGCTTAAATAATAATCTCATAGCTAGATTCACTTCGCCATCAGCAAAGTATACAGTAAGTAGAAAAAACCTCCCTTTCAGACCAAAGGGAAAGAAAGTTTTAAAGTGAGGATATAATTTTCCTCATGGGCATTGTCTACCTTAGAAAAACTACTACAGAACATGCCTGTGACTATAGACTTGTAGTTCAGGCCACCGAAGATTAGAGATGGGACATGGGCACTCCCTTGACTTGCATCCTCTGGTCTGCTTTAACACAAACCAGGAGGAAAAGAAAGCTAGGCATCAGAAGCAATGGGTGGCAGGCCTATTAATGGCTGATCTGTACAGTGATCTGCCCTCAAGGAGACCCAACAGGCCAGTCCACTGCAGTGGCTTTCAATGTGGTAAGCCTGGGCTTCAGCAGAAGTCAGCTTGTGAAGAGCCCTGGCAGCTCTGCCAAGAGTTGGATCACTGGAAATGGACCTGCCCTGGAGTCGAAGGATGCCCAGGTCAGAGCCACAGATCTTATTGGCTCTAAGCTGAAAAGCCCTTCACTCAGCCCAACTTCCAAAGTGACCACTGCAGCTGAGGGTATGGTCAAGTAGGGTCAGCAACATTGCAGGCAGAACTGTACATTTCTTGTTAGAGATGCCCCCTGCCTTTACCTGGCCAGCTCTCCTCCCAGGCCAGCCAAGTCATGAAAGTCAACAGAGTGCCTTCCCCTAGGAGGTTCACACCTCCCTTAGGATATACCCCATGTGAAGACATAGATAGGTCTGGGCCTCTTAACTCACAAGGCCTAAAGCCCACCAGATTATTATCAAGCCCCTTCTATCAGGTTCTATTTGCCTCTCAATCAGAAAACTTAATTGTAGCTTAGACAGCACCTTTCTTAGCTCCTCTAATAATGACTCTGTCCTTTGTTCTAGACCCTGTCTAGCGCACTTGGGCCTCATTCTTTTGTAATCATAACCTCTACTCTACCACCAATGGCTCTACTCCCAACCTGTGTGTACTGATGGTCCTCTTCCCCACTTAATGCTGTATAATTGTTCAAACCTGGTAAATGCCACTCTTAGGATCATTGGTTACTATCCTCAGTCTTTTATGACCTTGTCTAAATATGATCGGAGTCGGCAAACTTGGAAGGCTTCCATAGCCTTGGCAACTCATGATGACAGCCTAGGGTGGTTACTGGCGCCATAAACTAGAGTGTCAATTTGTTGGGTCAACAACAGGAGTCACTGTGCACTTGCTCCTCATGTGGGATCTCTGTCCTTAATGTGCTGTACATTGTGATTTAATGCTATAACTAGTACTCAAACAGTATGTTTCACTTTGTGTTTCTATGTGGGTGCAAACTGTTGACATCTTTATACTAAATTGATCTTCTGTATATAAAGAGAATTGAAAATGAATCTTGATGCGAATGGAAGGGGAGAGGGAGCGGGAGAGGGGAGGGTTGCGGGTGGGAGGGAAGTTATGGGAGGGGGAAGCCATTGTAATCCATAAGCTGTACACTGGAAATTTATATTCATTAAATAAAAGTTAAAAAAAAAAGAAAAATAGAATCATAGAGAAAAAGAAAGAGAATGGTTAAAACATTTAATACACAAATCTTAAAAGCTTTTGTCTTAAGAGGAAAAATTAAGACTCAATTCTTTAAATGTGGAAAATGTACTTGGCCATACAAAGTAGAGTCTGGAATCTAGTAGATACATAGTGAATAATAACTATGATGATGATATCTTACCACAGTTGAAACATTATGCAACATTAGAATTTCTTAAGGAATGTATCATGAATATTCCATAGGAATTAACTGTTATCACACAGAAAAGGAAACAGTTTCATGGCCAAGTATTTTAGGAAAATAGGAAGCTATAAAAGTTGATTCTTTTCATTGCATAACTTCTAAGAACTTTGAAGTGGTAGCATTCATCATTCACTTCTAAAAGAAAAGTACAATATGTAGTACTTTCTAAGGATTAATATTTAGGTTGGAAAAAATGAAATTTCACTTAGCAATTGCAATACATGAAAAATACACATTCCCCAGGGAATATAATCAATGTTTGGAAAGCTATCACAAATTATTCTGTAAAATAACAAATATGGCTCTTAAAAAGGACCATCATCTTAAAATTCAAGCATTACTAACCATATGTAAAAATCTTACTTTTTGGTCTATTTGAAATAAATATATCGTCTAACTCAAAGTATGTTGGTCTTCCAAATAAAACAATACAGTTTCAGACTACATATTACTCTCCATTCTTATTTACTCATTTCACAAAAATGGCACATATGAACTACCAAATAAATTGTTTAATGTTTAAGCGTTCCATATAAAGACACCAAATGAATAGATTTTAAGGTAAACTAGCATGTTTTGGGTACAAAACCCAGACTCTTTGTTTGTTGAAAATGGAAACTGTGAGAGAAATAACTAAAAAACTAAAGAGGCACAGCAAATCTTAATACACTTCCTTGTAATTCCTAAATTATATATGTGAAAGTAAAAACGTAATCATTCCAATAAACTGCATGTGCCACATTAATAGTGGAACAGAAATATTACAAACATTACAAATTCTTAACATTTATACATTTCATACACATTTTGCTGGAACACAGCTGTAATGCATTGCCCATCTTTTACCATTAGCGAAGTTTCAAGGGACTTTGAAACAGTTTTTCTAAAACAAAATATCATCATATTAACAAACTTTTCTGTTTTTTTCTTGTGCATAAAAGTAAGCAGTGAGGCCGGCGCTGTGGCTTAACAGGCTAATCCTCCGCCTTGCGGCGCCAGCACACTGGGTTCTAGTCCCGGTTGGGGAGCCAGATTCTGTCCCGGTTGCCCCTCTTCCAGGCCAGCTCTCTGCTGTGGCCCGGGAAGGCAGTGGAGGATGGCCCAGGTCCTTGGGCCCTGCACCCGCATGGGAGACCAGGAGAAGCACCTGGCTCCTGGCTTCGGATCAGCGCCGTGCGCCGGCCGCAGCGGCCATTGGCGGGTGAAACAACAGCAAAAAGGAAGACCTTTCTCTCTGTCTCTCTCTCTCACTATCCACTCTGCCTATCAAAAAAAAAAAAAAAAAAAGTAAGCAGTTAATCAACCAAAAAGTGAAATATTGGTAAGAAAAGATAAATGTGACAAAGTCTTCATATATTCAGTTTATGTATAATTGTAATGCTATGTAACTTAACATGATCTCTTGTTGGGAAAGTCCTAAAATTTGTTTTGAAAGACTCAATCTATATTTTATGTGAAACTGAAAATGGGCCTTGTGCCATATGCTCATGATAAGGCAAATGATATTTATTTCTAAGAAATCCTGAACATCAACTGCAGTTTTTAACCAGCAGCCCACACCAAAAGTGCTTATGATATTTATTTTTCTTAGAGACATACCAAAAAATGCAAAAAGAGAAAAACATGGAAGTTACACCTAATATTACTATTTTAAAAAATTATGTAAATAGGGGCTGGCACCCTGGCTCACTTGGTTAATCCCCCGCCTGCAGCATCAGCATGCCATATAGGCACTGGGTTCTAGTCCCGGTTGTTCCTCTTCAGTCCAGCTCTCTGCTGTGGCCCGAGAAGGCAGTGGAGGATGGCCCAGGTGCTTGGGCGCCTGCACTCGCATAGGAGACCAGGAGGAAGCACCTGGCTCCTGGCTTTGGATCGGTGTAGTTTCGGCCGTAGCGGCCATTTTGGGGGGTGAACCAACGGAAGGAAGACCTTTCTCTCTGTCTCTCATTGTCTAACTCTATCTGCCAAATAAAAAAAATGATGTAAATAAGTACAAGTTATCCATCATTATATTATAGACTTGACTTCTTGATGTTTTTATGTGCTGAAATTTTTAAGACTGTAAAGGCAATATTTTTAAAGGCATGATTCCTAAAACTTCATTCTGTTCATTTGGGAAGAAGCACGAATACAGTCTGAGATCTGCAATCCTTGCATCCTTATTAGATGTGCTACAACTCAGTGATCTCAATGGAAGAGCAGGTGCATTTGTTTTGGCTTTCTTCCTCATTGAAAACTCAGCCCTAAATGATTTGAGAATCCTGGAGAGTCAGCTGGAAGTCACTAAATTAAGCTATTTCAGTGTACATGTAGTCTTAAGAGGTAAGCATGTTTTTATATTTAGGAAAGAAACTAATTCTGAAAGGGGAAAGAACAGTGGTAATGAAAGGGTATGAAATAATGGAAAAAATAATGAGAAATAAGTCACAATGTTAACATGCTTTCACAGACAATTTGTGTCAGTGGATCTGTTCTTTTACCCTTAAAGTTCTTTTCTCCTCTGTGGTTGATTAAAATTATCCTTCAAAAATATTTGCTCTTTCCCCATTCCTCTCACTGCACTGCTCTACTTCTTTGTTATCAGATGTAGCTAGGCTATTTGCTTTCACTCAATGGTAATCAAAGTGTACTTCCCATCTTGGCCTTGTGATTTGCTTTGGATTTTGGGATTTAGCAAATAAGACAAAAAAAGGCCTTGAATTGTGCTCCTGTCTTGTGGCATAGTTCCCTCTTGAATGACCATTACCAAAAGACCACAACAAGACACTTGGGACAAATCTGGGCTCAAATCTTAGCTTCAAGCCAAAGCCTTGCCAAACCTTGCATGGGTCACTTCCGCCAAAACAACCAAATGAAGTGTAATTCCAATTGAGATTAGCAAGGATCCTTTATCAACTCTGTAACGCTTGAGAATAGGAATACTATGCCCTGAGACTCTGGCTGATTTCTCCGCTTTGTTCAAGAGTCATTGCTTGGTCCCATAAGGGATACCTAGGTGTACAGTTGTGAAATAGACCTTTCTTCCTATTGCAACAGGTGCAAACTCTGCCTCACATATTCTGACACCCAAAGTTCCAGTATTCCAGGTATTTCCTACAATAGACCTACTGTCCAAAGTTGGACACCACCTTCCTCTTTAACTATTTAGCTCAGTCAATGTTGAGTTTCAAGGCCTTTCAAATTTCCTGATTTAGTAAAAATTAATTTCTACTACTAATGTGCATTATTAAAATCACTGTGAAGGCCAGAACTTTGTTCATTTAATTCATTGCTTATCTGCAGTTCCTAGAAAATTGTCTGGTACATAATTGGTGTCATATTTGTTGAATAAATAAATAAATCTACCTGAACTTTCTTTCAATACATAATAATGACTATATTTAACAAGAGCCTTTGATACATTTACCTAAAGGGCAGAGATATAGATTTTGTGCATGGAATTGTGTGGGGGGAGGTGGACAATAGGAAAGAATAAAACCTGTAGGTTCACAAGGACTTTTCTGGATTTTCATAACTCATCTCACATAGGTTTTCCAGAAAACTCCACAAAACCATCTGCAATATTGTACATTATTATTACTCATCATTCATTGTATCCTGCCCATGATGGAACAATCACATGGCCACCAATCTGAATATTTTAACTCTTCCTCCATCCCATGTGACCTGGGTGGAAAAAATATGACAAGCAGACCACAAATACAATGTCCCAATTTTCACCTTACTGGGGAACAAAAATATTGTATTATAAAGACAGCATGGTAGAGCAGTAGAACAAGGATTCAGAAGGCCAGAATTTGAGGCTTGATTTGCCACTTGACTGACAAGAAACTCATTTTTATCAAACACACTGGGCATAATAATATATTTCTGGATTGTATCTGGGAGTGTTCTTAGTAACAAAGGAACTGTTGTATGTAAAATGTATTGAAGACACTCAAGCACCATGAAATTGTACAATATTGTTTTTAAAGAGTAAAGTCCACTTTTAATATTACACCCACTTAAAATATTACATTGGAAATACAGGCACTCCAAAATCATTGAAAATAAGAATGTAGCTGAATGAATGGCAACATCATTACTAACACAGTGATAGTGACATTGTCAGCACTGGGTGGTACTGAGAGCAAGAACAAACAAGGACAAAACAAAATCCCCTACAATAATTAATCAAGCTGAAGCTGAAGTAGAATTTAGGTAGGAAAAAATAAGGAATAAGTAAATAATAGTCACGGTAATTGTCATAATAAGGTAAAATATGGAATAAAGAAAATCTACCAAAGGAAATATCATCTAAATACTGTCACACCAATGAAGATCAGGAACAAAGTATAAAAACAGCATCCTTTTGATTTTTTTATTCCTTCCAATGTTATCACAGCAAACTAATCAGTGCAGTATTTGATTTTTGCATGCTGATTTAAGTAAAAATTTAAATGTCAAGTTGTATAGTTACTTAGTGTGATTCCTCATTTCAAATGTTAGAATACTGGCTTTCTTTGTAAAGGCAGCCCAATAAAATACTTAAACATGAAAAACAAACATGCTCAAAAGGCCTGCTTCAAGAATTTTTCCTTTTGAGTTCTCTCTCCTTTCTAAAGAGGAAGTTTGTGTGTTTCATCACTTTGTATAAAAATGCATCAAGCTATGGCACTTAAAAACTGGCTGTAAAACTTAGAAGCTGTCTTGGTAGAGAAAAATTGTTTCTGGATGTAAGCTTAGATAGCAAGATATTTTTGAAAGAAATCTTAAAATGTTTTGTCAAATTCTAGTTCTCAAGTATACATACAGAATTGTTGAGGCAACTTCCAAAAGTATTCTAATAAACTTGCAACCACAGGTTTTCTAAGGGGTGGTTGATTTTTTTGTAATTCACCTTTTGACTTAGTTCATTATTTCCAACTTCTAACGACAGTTTCAAGTGTACATGTACGCATGTACGTCTCTATTGTTAGGGAAGCTAAACATTCAAAATCCAAGTTCTTGGTTTCTCTCTCTCTCTCTTTTTTTTTTTTTTTTAACTAGTGGTGTTCTTCCTTCCTGGAGGTTTACTTTCTAATGGTCTCAACTTATCTTTTAATTAATGTATAACCCCTGCACAATTTAAAATACACAGTTAGGTAGGCTGTTAAAAATACAATCACATAACTACCACCATAGTTAAAATACAGCATATTTATATCACACAAAAATGTTCTTTCCAGTATTTGTGTGGTCAACCTCCTTTCCCCTACTAGACCAAGGGTAATTACTGATCTCTTATCTCTATAATGTTGATGTTTCTAGAATAGAAAAATAAAAAAGGGATAATCTGATGTGCAGTATTTTGTCTGATACACTTTTGAAACTCATCTGTCTGTCTAGCTGCATGTAACAGTAGTTGGTTCTTGCTTACTGCTGAATAGTGTTCCATTTTATAGAGACATGGTTACTTGCTCCCTCACTTCTCAGCTGATGGCCATTTTATCAGTCCTTTATTTGCCTATTTTGAATAAAACTGCACTGAGTATTGAGGACAGGTTTTATAAAGGTATACATTTTCATTTTTTCTGGATAACTACCTGAGTTTGGAACAGCTGGGTGATATGGTAAGCAGGTTATTTTTGTGAGAAACTCTCCTCCAAAGTGGCTGCGACATCTGACATTCCTTCCAGCAGTGCCACAGATTTCCAGTTGTTCTGTCATTAACTGTTAACCTGAAACATTATGATGAATTATTCTATGTAGTATCACATTATGACTTGGCAAAACGCACAGCCACTGAAGGTAGCTGAACATTTATGGAGATTCTGAGCTTCCCTAGCTTGTTCCATTCTTCTCGTATCTCCACAAGGACAGTAAACTTACTATCCTCACATAGATGATTAAACTGAAGCTTAGAGAGTTAATTTGCCCACAATGCAAGTGGCAACTCCGGAACATTATTTGAGACAGTTGGATTCCAAAGCCCACTGCAGTGTGTAGGAAACAACTGACAATTTGTTCTGTCTCACACATTTCTTCTCCTTATCTTTGGAGGTAGAAGAGATGAAGATACTTATATGAATAAAAATGTTTGAAATTGATGCATACTTTTGAATATGCATTTCCCATGAGCTTTTTGAGACACCTCAAAGGTAATATTACCCATTTTTGCATAAAATAAACTTATCTTTTAATTACATTTTTTTCCACAAACTTTTTACAGTACCCTTGAATGACTTAAAAGGCCTTTCCTGTTAACCTGCTATGCCGAGAGCCAGGGACCTATGAGGTGATGCTCCCAGAATGCATACATCCTGCTATAGGGCACTGAGGTCAAAGCTGCCAAGTCAGATTCATCCTTCCATTTCTATCCCATGTATACCCTGAGTCTGCATTAAGATATTGCATTGAAAGGAATAAAAATACACCCATAAGCACTTAGATGGACAAATTCTCATTCCACAAAAATGCATTCAGCAGAGTTTGAAATGCGCTTGTCTAATCACCAGGGACAAGGCAGCCTTTGTATGTAAAGGGTGTTCTTGGGGCCCTAATTGTCCATTGCTACTGATTTACAGGCCTAAATTAGCTAATGCTCTCACTCTATTTATAGTTTTTTATGAGTAAACATAGATTCTTCTTAATGCATAAAGACTAAATTCATCAGGGGATATGATTGGCAATGATTTGGCAACATCAGTGTTCCAGAAGTTTTACACATCCCCAGAGCATCCTTGTTCTGACAGCCCAGACGCATTCCCAGGTCACTTCAGCCCGCAGTGCCCTTCTCCGTCTTGTCCTCTAGGCCCGCTCTGCCTATCCCTACATTATTATGTCCTCTAATCGTCACAGCCTCCTTACATGATTGCTTGTTGCCTCTAATTTGCAGAGGAAGAGACCGAGTATTAGAAAGCTGCGCCCAAAGAAGTGCAACAACCAAAGTCAGGCTTCAAGTGTGCACAGTATTATCACGGCGTGTTCTCCACCATTTCACTAAAGAGCTAAAGAGATTCCTATTGGATGCAAGTTGCTGTTGGGGGTACAAAGACACATCCCAAGAGTCAGGGCTTCTTTGTCATTCTGGAAGTCTCACCATGCCTTACATCATTTTCCCATCTGGGAATGCTTCTCTACATCACTTCTTTTTTTTTTCTTTTTTTTTTTTTTGACAGGCAGAGTGGATAGTGAGAGAGAGAGACAGAGAGAAAGGTCTTCCTTTTCCATTGGTTCACCCCTAAATGGCCACTGCAGCCGGCGCACCGCACTGATCCGAAGCCAGGAGCCAGGGGCTTCCTCCTGGTCTCCCATGGGGTGCAGGGCCCAAGGACCTGGGCCATCCTCCACTGCACTCCTGGGCCATAGCAGAGAGCTGGCCTGGAAGAGGGGCAACCGGGATAGAATCCAGCGCCCTAACCAGGACTAGAACCCGGTGTGCTGGCGCCGCAAGGCGGTGGATTAACCTGTTAAGCCACGGCGCCGGTCTCTACATCACTTCTGACTGAGGATTCTACAGATTTTCCTCAAGGCCAATCATTCACCATCTCTTCTTGAATGCTCCCCTAACTCATGCAGAAGTTGCATTTCTGTGTTCCTGCAGTCTGACTTCTCTAGCTTGCATGTCCTAGACTGTTTATAATAATTTCTTTTCAGGAAGGTTTCCTTTCTTTAAACTATGAGATTCCTGAGAGCCAACACTTAATCTCATTTATCTTACATTATCATTTGAAATCAGCTAAGTTATGGTACTAGACGAATGGCTACTAAATTTTAGTGGCTTAACTAGCAAAGGTTGATTTACCATACCTTTTAGAAGTTTATCTCAGGTCGGCAGTGGCTTTGTTCCATACTGTTCTCATGCCAGGAGGCTCTACCACTAGTATTATCATGAATTGCCAAGCCAGGTGAAAGGAACAGTGGCAGATCCACCACTGGCTCCTAAGTGCTTTTACTCAGAAGTATTAAATGTTGCTTCTCTTCACATTTTGGTGTTCAAAGCAAATCACATTATAATGTCTAACTTAAGAGAGTAGAAAAAAAAAGGAAAACCAAAAATATCTGAAAAATAACACTAATATTACTTATTGATATAATGATTAATCATCTGATATCCTCATGATGTAATTAGACATATGAAGTCTAATTGATGGCTGTTTAATAAATGTAGTAAATACATATTTTTAACCTATAATGTATAAAAATACAAATTATAACCATTTGGCAATAATACTGATTTTGGTGGAGTTTTTGTGAAATTAATCATATTGTTATATTATCTTGAACACATTCATTTATCTATCTTGAACATACTCAATTACAATTTTTAGCAAGTCTTTAATGAGCGATTACTTTGTAGAGATTACTAGAGGTACTTGTTCTACTGCAATTAATGTGGGAGTAGAAATATTGCTTCATCATCCAGGTTTCAAATTCTTTGGATATCTACCCAGGAGTGGCCAGATCACAAGATATGTCTAAGAGAAACATCCATAAAGTCCTCCATATGGCTATACTAATTTACATTCCCATGGCCATTTGTTTGTCTTCTTTCGAGAAATACTTATTTAGGTATTTGCCTATTTTTAAAGTAGGTCATTTGTTTCTTGCTATTGGGTCGAGTTCCTCATATATTTTGGATGCTAACCCTCAATAGGTGTATGATTCGCAAATATTCTTTCCCACATATTAGGCTGACTTTTCACTCTGTCTCTCATCCCTAGCTGCCCACCACATTTTTCAGTTTGATGTAATCCCTTTGGTCTATTCCTGCTTCAGTTGCTTATGCTTTGAGGGTCATACCCAAAAAACCTTTGCCCAGATTAACGTCATAGTGGTTTTCTCTCCTATCTTCTTCCACTAGTTTTAGAGTTTCAGATCTTATGCTTAAATCTTTAATATACCTTGAGTGCATTTTTATATGTGATGTGACATGAGGGCCCGACAACATTCTTCTGCAGGTGGATACCCAGTTTTCCCAAAACCATGTATTGAAGGAATTATTCATTCCTATTGTGGGTTCTTGACATCTGTGTGAAAGGTCAACAGAGCATAAATGTATGTATGTATTTCTGGACTCTCTACTCTATTCCAATGGTCTATGTGTTTGATTTAATGCCCAGACCATGCTATTTTGACTATTATAGCTTTGCTGTAGATTTTCAAATCAGGGAGTGTGTCTGTTCTTTTTGCTCATTACTGCTTTGAATAGAGGGTCTTTTATGGTTTCATACAAGTTTTAGTGTAGGGTTTTATATTTTTTGAAGAATATAGTGTTTGAATTTTGATAGGGACTACACTGAATCTGCAGATCAGTTTGATTTATGGACAATGTTAATTCTTCCAATCTATGAACACTGAATATTTCACCATTTGTATGTGTGTGGGTGTCTTCTTCAGTTTCTTTCATTTTTTTAAATTTTTTTGGACAGGCAGAGTTAGACAGTGAGAGAGAGAGACAGAAAGGTCTTCCTTTTTCCGTTGGTTCACCCCCAAAATGGTCACCACAGCCGGCGCACTGCGCCAATCTCAAGCCAGGAGCCAGGTGCTTCCTCCTGGTCTCCCATGGGGTGCAGGATCCAAGTACTTGGGCCATCTTCCACTGCCTTCCCGGGCCATAGCAGAGAGCTGGACTGGAAGAGGAGCAGCTGGGACAGAATCCGGCGCCCCAACTGGGACTAGAACCCAGGGTGCCAGTGCCACAGGCGAAGGATTAGCCAAGTGAGCCACAGCGCCGGCCTTCTTCAGTTTCTTTCTTCAATATTTTATACTCCTCAGTGTATAGATCTTTTACTCCATCATTTAAATTTCTTTACAATTTTTGTTGATACTATAAACAAGGCTGTTTTCTTCATTTTTTTTTTCTTTTTGTAGACATTTCACTATTAGTGTATAGAAATGCTGCTGGATTTTTGTATTTTTATTGCATATCCTACAACTTTACTAAATCCCCCTGCTAGTTCTAACAGTTTTTGATATCTGAAATTTACCTTCCTTCCAACTGGGATGCCTTTTATTTATTTCTCAGGCCTAATTGCTGGGGATTCTAGTATTATCTTGAACAGAAGTGGTCAGAATGGGGATCCTTATCTTATTCCTGGTTTTAAAAGAATAGTTTTCAACTTTCCATGTTGATAATGATGTTAACTACAGGCTTGTAGTACATAACCTTTACTATATTGAGGTGTATTTATTATACACCTTATTTGTTGATAGTTTTTTTTCCTATTAGGAAAGATGTTGAATTTTTGTTGAGTGCCTTTTCTGTATTTATTGACATGTCATATGGCATATCCTTTATTCTGTTAATGTAGTGTATTGGTTATTGACTTTTATATATTGAAACGTATATGTTTAATAAATGATTGTTAATTAAGTCGGTTAACAAATTTTTGAGTGCTTGTCATGTGTAGTGCACAGTTCTTTTATTTATTTATTTATTTATTTATTTACTTTTGACAGGCAGAGTGGACAGTGAGAGAGAGAGACAGAGAGAAAGGTCTTCCTTTGCCCTTGGTTCACCCTCCAATGGCCGCTGTGGCCAGCGCATCATGCTGATCCAAAGCCAGGAGCCAGGTGCTTCTCCTGGTCTCCCATGCGGGTACAGGGCCCAAGGATCTGGGCCATCCTCCACTGCACTCCTGGGCCACAGCAGAGAGCTGGCCTGGAAGAGGGGCAACAGGGACAGAATCCAGCGCCCCGACCGAGACTAGAACCCAGTGTGCTGGCACCGCAGGTGGAGGATTAGCCTAGTGAGCCTCAGCGCCAGCTGACAGTCTTTATTCTAAAGGAGAAAAAGAGGGTAGAAAATTGGCATACAATAAATAAATAAATAATATAGCTTTACATAGTAAGTACTAAGAGAAAATCATAAAATCAAATTTTGTGAATGAGTGGTTGGTGGGGATGGCATTATGCTGACATTTTTTGTTTGCCCATAAGATCTCACACAGTATCTACCACTGTTCTGGCCCTAGGAGACCCCCATCTGAATTGTATCAATGAAATTTTTTCCCCTCTGGCTCGAGTCTGTCTATTCAAGGGAAGGTATCCATGAGAAATCCAGAAGGCAGAGAAGAAATGTGGATGAGGTATTTATCTCAGTGGCACCCTCTGTCAGACAGTAGCCCTATGTTCTCCAGGGCTCTGTTCCCTTACAAAAAGCTAAACCCATCAACATCTGTCCGTTTCCACAGGGTTCTTTTCTGGTTTTCAGTATTTTTTCTCCCTTTCTTTTAGGCCTAACCATAAACAGTCCTTTGCTGTTACCAGCTGCGTGTTATTCCATCATCTCTTTCTAGTTGGGTAGTAGCCTTGACAATTTTCACACACTATCCTCAGATATATATTAAAAAAAAAATTGGGCATTAGATTTTCTACATGTGACCAAATCTTCAGGACCCCTCCTTTAAAGTTAGTAACAAGGCAACATCAAGATATAGGACTAGAAGTCAGTGGAGCACCACTGAAAAAGAACTTTATATATAATGAGCAACTGAATCCCAGTTCAAATAGTGTCATATTTTAGTTGAGTGTCCTCAGTATAGATATCTCACAAGATTTCTATGTAGTTCAGACTATAGTCCACATACCACTGTGAGGAATGGTTTTATTGCTATTATTACTAAAGTTCTAGCTTGTTTTCCAGAGAAATTTTCCAGTCTTATGTCCCATCATTTTCTCTCACCCGAAACCTTTATCACGATCTCACCATTTTATAGCCCAGATAAGGATGGTGGTCTCCCTTGCTCCTCCTTCTAGCACTCACCTCCCAACATCCCTACATTTTCTAATACTCCTCTACCTCCTACAACATCTTCTTCAATCTCTGTCATCAGGATATGAGACTTCCTGCTATAGCCAATTTAGTTGTAGGTGATGCCCTGCTGTGTTCTGATTTACCCTCCTGAGCAGGAGGCGGGAAGCTACTTGGACCAGAAGACAAAGGCAACCTCTTCTTGTCAGCACAGTCACGTGTTCATACATCCACCTCCCAGGATTCTTTTCCTTTCAAAAGTGCACAGCATTCAATAAGAAAACTTACATAGTTCAGAATCATCTGCATATAACCTAGTTTTATATATTAAATATCTCATTAGTTGAGTTTTTATGCTGAGACACTTTGTAAATATGAAAATAACCAGTATACTTCTCAAATTTATGTGTAGTAAGATTCTGCCGAGTAACAGAAACAATATTTAAAGAGCTGATAGGCACCACATATTTTACACATTATATTTTTATAATGGCATGATGTTCTTCAGGAAAAAACAAAACTTAAAAATGGTTCATTAAAAAGTTTTACGTTGGGGCTAGCACTGTGGTTAAGCCTCTACCCGCAGCAGCAGCATCCCATATGAGCACAGGTTTGTGTCACGGCTGAGCCACTTACAACCCAGCTCTCTGCTATGGTCTGGGATAGCAGTGGAAGATGACCCAAGTCCTTGTACCCCTGCACCCACGTGGGATACCTGGAAGAAGTTCCTGGCTCCCGGCTTCGGGTCTGCCCAGTTCTGGCCGTTGCAGTCATTTTGGGAGTAAACCAGCATGTGGAAGACCTGTCTCTCCCTCTCTCTGTCTGTAACTCTTTTAAATAAATAAATAAAATCTAAAAAACTTTGAAGTTTCTAATAATCACATTTCATGTGTTGAGTAACATAATTTTAAGCCTTACTAGTTTATAATTTCCTATCACTTAATAGGCTGAAGCCATGTAAGACTGGTTTGGCAATTTTAGATGTGAAGGCTGAAAATCACAGAGTGGATCACAACTTTGGTGTTCAAATATTCTATCAGAAAGCTGATATGCTCAAAGAGTTTGGGAGCAAAATAACCATGACAGCTACAGTTTTGCCATTTGTATTAATTAACTGCAGCTTAATAAAGAAAACTGCTTATTGCTTATATTACATGATACATGATGAATATAGTTTAACTACTCTTAAATCATGCAGAATCACAGCACAATTAGAACTGCTGATCATGAAAGCACTCTAATCTTGAACACAGGTAAAGTCCAACAAATCAAAGAGTGGCTGGCTCCTCACCATGGTGAAACATTTTTTTTTTTTTCCTCAGAAACTGCTAACTTTAACCCCCCAAAGAGTACTGAATCCATGAACCAAAAAAAAAAAAAAAAAAAAAAAGGAAAAGAAAAAAATATCCAGAGTGATCTAGTGGGATGTATGTAAAGTCTTCTCTTCTCCACAATCTTAAAATCTCTAGAAATAAACAACTTTGTTTCCACAGAAGTCTTATTGAGCTTGGGCCACAAATATTACAGTTTTCAAATACCTGAGCACAAAAAGAAAATATCATCACTAGACTTAGAATTTAGTTTAGATTCCAGGGTACAATGTCACTAAGTAGCTCAAGTTAAAAATGAAAATTATTTACAATTTAGTAGCAGGTAAAGCTTTTTTATTTTTAATAACGCATCTGTTAGTTCTTTACTAGGAGTAATCACAGAATATGAGAGTGTATACAAGCAACATAGATGCTATCTTGACTCCTTCAAATGCTATTTTTTATTCAAAATTTGGAAGCACATTTTATATTATGCCTTTCCTTTTTAGCACATATTTCCTCCTTTTAATACTCATCTTAAACACTGGAGTGCTATCATTTCCATAAATTTACATGTAATATTTGCTTACATTTACCATTTGAAAGTATATTTAAATAAATTGTCCATGGATAACTATTAACATTCAGAGATTCGGAAAATATTACAATTTTTAAGTATCTCAATTTTAGATTTTGTATTATGCTTTTATCCCTTATTACAAGCTATTTCCTTTGTTACATCTGATATCTCTTTAAAAAAAAAAAACACCAGGCAATTCCTGAAACACAGAAAAACTATATATTAAAAAAAAAAGTATTTTCAGAAAATCACCTTTACATGTTTGTTGACTGACAAATATTCCAATTAGACATAGGCTATAACTGTAACTATAATATATAGCATATACTTGAAATATGTTACAGAAAAGAAGCAAAGTATTATATTGCACAATTTTAAATACATGGAAATCCAAATAAAAATTCCAATTTTCAGAATATAAGTACAACGTATGTACGGTAAGGAAAGTGACATCATTTAAAATGAAACTTAACTAAATTTATAGTGATTAAAATTTTAGCTTTTTCATAACCTTATTAAGGAATCCTTATATTTATAATAGTGCAATAAACACAGAATTAGTTGCCTATCTGGTTCAGTTTTGAGTGTGTTTATGGAGTTACCTGTGCTGGCTTACACACAGAGTAAAGGACTGTCATATGTAGGATAAGCCCATAGCAAGGAACACCACACACACCTACATAACAAAAGAAGGTGTTCCCAGTCTCCACCCTGGGCATGCTCAGTGCTCCACAATGTAACACATAGCCCCAGAAAGCCCTGGAGGGAAGGAAAACTAACTTGATAAATCAGTGTCCATACATAAATCTATCAAGAAATCACTTTTTCAAACGTTAAGCTGTCAGCTACACGAAAGGATAGAATTATAGGTCTAGAATTATATAAGGAGAGCAGAGATGGGAAGCGATCATGAATTTCGCGTGTTGACTTGGTGCTGCATTCCAGATGAGGGATCTTGGGCTGGCTTAGAAATGGGGCAGCACCAAGGCAAAAGCAGTAAAGCATGAGATATGAACAGCAACATAATGATCTCCAAGAACGAAGCAGACAGTTCAACACATGTTTGAATCAGAACACATTTAGCAGAATTGGAGCAATTAATGGAGTCAAAGTAGACATAAAAATATGGATCAAAAAGGCTCAGAATCATGGGCAAGAGATAATATGGTGGGAATACATCAAAGGGCTAACTTCGTTTAACATGAACCAGAGGAAAGGATGTGGGGAATCCAAAGAGAGCTTAAGTGGGCAGAATACACAGTAAATCAGACTAAAGCAAAAAATCAAAACAACTACAACAAAACTTCTAATGAGACCTTGTTCACAACCTGAGGATGTCGCCTTAAATTTAGATGTGTGTGATCTATGACCTATAAAACTACACAAATACGCCATAATAAACTGCTACTTAGTATTTTTTGATGTCCCCAGGCAAACTCTGGTCTATAGTATTCTCTCCCTTATAGGTTAATAATAATAGTAACCTACTGGACATCTATCATGTACCAGGACTCATGATTTCATTTCATGAGAAAAGGGTTATTATAAAATGTCAGACCATGCTTGAGGAACAATCATAGAAAATAGGAAAAAGAATGCATACATTTAAATGCAAATTTATGTAAAACAATTTACTAAGAATGTTTTAGTCTAATAAGCAATTATCACATTATTTAGCTTGACTGAATGCTACTATTGGCCAGATACCTTGCAACATCAATCAGAACAAAAATAAGGTACAAGAAATGTAAATAAAACATTGACTTGTAACAATGAAATAATACGCACAATATGCTATGCAAAAAATCAGTTATGCATGTTACATGGTGATTGCAATTTTTGTAACACAAATGTTCATAGCCAGGACAAAGTGGGAAAGACATATTTAATACCATACAACCAGAAGAGATCTGAGTAATGCGAAACTTTCCTTTGCTCTCTGTTGATTTAAGTACAATATTATTCTATGATAAACAAGACTCTAATTTTTATGAATAAAAAATTTATTCATAAAAGGCATGAATGGGCAATTATACAGGCGGAGCGAGTCAATAATATAGTGGCTAAATCTGCACTGGGGACAAAAAAATCCCATAGATCACATAGATACATCTTGACACAGAATGAGGACTCTGATTTGTCACAATCATGGGCAGCCTTAAGATTTCTTCCACCTGATTAGAACTTGGACAGGTTTCTTCCTGACAGTGGTTCCTCCCTCTCTATTTTCTCATGGTTGATGCTTTAGAATTGTAAATTTTCCATGTGGGATCTGTCCTTAATGTGTTGTCCAATGTGAAATAACGCTATAACTAGTACTGAAACAGTATTTTTACACTTTGTGTTTCTGTGTGGGTGCAAACTGATGAAATCCTTACTTAGTATATACTGAATTGATCTTCTGTATATAAAGATAATTGAAAATGAAAAAAAAAACTTGGTTTTAAATTGGAAATTGCATAGAAAATTAATCAATTTTTAAAAAATACCGTGTAGGATCTCTGTCATTAATGTGCTGTACATTGAGATTTAATGCTATAACTAGTACTCCAACAGTATTTTTCACTGTGTTACTATGTGGGGGCAAACTGTTGAAATCTTTACTTAATATATACTAAACTGATCTTCTGTATATAAAGAGAATTGAAAATAAATCTTGATGTGAATGGAAGGGGAGAGGGAGCGGGAAAGGGGAGGGTTGTGGGTGGGAGGGAAGTTTTGGAGGGAAAAGCCATTGTAATCCATAAGCTGTACTTTGGAAATTTATATTCATTGAATAAAAGTTTAAAAAAATAAATAAAAATAAATATAATTTTATTTGAAAAAAAAAGAATTGTAAATTTTCTCTGCCCCTTTGAGTTGTAAATCTTCTCAGAGTCACTGTGGGAAGAAGGGATTTTAACTTCTAAAAGTAGAAATTAGCAAACACAGATGGCCAGCTCTCATTAACTAACCTCTCTCTAAAGTTTCCCCATTCTTGTCTATTACCTCACCAGGGCATTTGTTTTAGTGCAGATCAGTTTCTCTTCCCTGTTTCAAAAGTCTTGACTCCTGTAACAGCAGTCTTGAATAATGTCTTCCTTGCCTAGCTAACTCTGTCCAGTACAATCTCTCTGTGACAGATCATACTTAATTTACAGGTAAGTTTACTGTGCTTCAAAAAGCACTGTCTTCATCCCTCTCCATGTGGTTGGCATTTCAGGGGACAGGGATCTTCTCAAGCAACCCTTCTTCTCTACTCCACGCAGCCAAACTGATGTAGGGGGATTGCAAGGTTTACAATTTTGCAGTTTAGACTTCTGCTAGTCTCTGTACCAATCCATTGTTTATCAGAATTCCCAGAGAGGATTGAAAATGTCCCCAGCTGATTATCATGTTTTGCTTCATCTTTGGATGTTTCTTCCCATAGAAATACTTGGGATAGGAGTAGGGAGAACAGAAATATGAATGCAATTGGAAGGGAGAATTCCAGAATCTAAGTTATAATGCCATCCCATAGACCCCAACAACACTCCTATTCCTAAATTAATAATAATACGTGTAACTTGAGAATTTAAATTTAGTAAGGAACAACTAGTGTCCCGCATGTAAATTGCCTCCATTTAATGCCAGCAGCAACAAAGTAGGTAAACGTAGTGATCCCAAAATTCACATAAGTAAACTAAAAACCACAGTTTATTAACTTGAATAAAATAACTTAGATACTTAGCACAGAGGTATTTAATTCTAGGCCCTCTAATCCCATTTCCCATTATGTGGTTACTCTGCACTGAGTTGTTTATCTCCAAAGGCCAAACTATAGTCAGTACTACCAACCAGTCTATGTTAGTTTGCTTTGGAAAGAGCTTGCCTGTGTTAAACCTAGGCAGGTAAGCTGAGCAGAGAAGCCAAGACTTGCCCCAGCTAACAGGGAAACGCCTTCAGCTGATGAGGACAAAGAGGTAAGCTAGAGACAGAGGACTCTACTAGGCTCATGGAGATTTTCAGATCAGCGGAACAAATGGACACTACCAGAAGGCAAACAGTTCTGTCTTCCCTGCGAGCCATTGGACCATTCCACTGTTGAACTTTAAAATAAATGGACAGAGCTCAAGGACTGGCTTCTAATTATGCTGTATACATAATACTTCCTCTTCAGCAAAGGCAGGAACTTGAGGGCTTCCTGTTCTGAGCCAGTCTTATGAAATGACAGCACTACATAGAGGAATAGCCAGTAGGAGGCATTTTATTTCCCTAAGACATTATTGCAGAACTTCTCTAATCTACTAGATAATTCTCTGACTACAGCTTTCTGTTTAATTCCAACTACAAAAATCTAGGGCATGTGCCATAGAGGAAGCTCGACTTGCTTTCTCAAGATAATTCTTCTCATTGTTCTAACTTACTATTTCCAAGGGAAGAATTGAACGGAACATCCTGCTTTCTGTGTTTATGGCCTTCCTTCGTTTTACGCATGGTGCAGGTATGCAGCTGGTTAACTAATGCACAAGTCCAGAACTCTCCCACCCACAGTTATCAGAACTATCAGATAATTAGTTTTCATAATTTCCTTTACTTCGAGCTTAGGACTGTGCTCCATCAGAGTCCGAAGAACCTTCACTGCGATTTTTCATTGTCTTCTTTCTGAGACACGGACTGGGGAAGTTCTGTGGTCGGCCTCCAGCACGACTTTCCAATATTAAATTTTTCAATAGTTTATACTTTCAGTTCTGATTCCTTTATGTTCATAATGAAAGCTTACTTCAAGAAAATGTCTACAATTGTAGTATCTAAGAGAGGGGGGAAGAAATCATGAGAGAGAGAGATTTCAAAATTGTGTTCCTAGTTAGAATCCACTTTAAACCCTTAGAATCATGGTTTTGATAGAACAGGAGAAAGTCCAGCTAGTTCTTGTGGCCCCAGGTCACAACTTGTTCTTGTTCACATTTTTAAGGGCATATCAGGCTGCTTCTCAGCCCAGACAGGATAGATACAGCAATAAACTGGTAGAGAGGCTAAGGCAAACAGGCCCAAGGGGAAATATGCATGCTCTGACTAGCTCTTCTCTCTCCAGCAAGAGTTCTTCTGTACTTTTAGCTTATCCAGCTAACAACCTAGACCAAAGCATATTTCAGTAATAAACACCTATGTTTTAAAAACCATTTTCCAGGGATTAATTATGTGATTATACATTTGATTTTTTTTCTTATCAAAATGAAGGTAGTATATAAATTAGTTATGAAATAATATGGTTTCAGAAAAATAATCCATAGTACTTCAATCAGATAGTGCTACGACATATTATTAATTGGCACATAAATTACATTTCCTTGTTTACAGAAAAAAATATGGAATAGTTGGAAAGGAAATTCATTTGACTAGTAAATCCATGTGGCTTGACAAATTATTTATCTCAATTTGCATTTGAAATCAAGAGTTTCCAGTAAAGAGCAAAGGGTTGATTCTTTAGGCCAAACTCCTGTCTCAGTCAGAACTGCAAGAAAACCTCCCAGGAAACCAACCCATCAGGCTTTTTTCTCTCTGTATAATCTTTTTTTTTTTTTCACTCTAACTACATTTACTTTGTCTTTTTATTCACCCTACCTACTTTATCACTGCTCCCAATATTGACAGCAGTTTCATCGTAAAGAGCTTTAATTCTGAGTTCTACTTCATCCTTTTGCTGGGGATAAATGCTTGCACACACATTAACATGCTTGCACACACATAAGCACACATTAATTCTGGAAGGAAAGGTGTTCTGGTGACAAATATAGGTTTTGTTAATAAGCACAATACCGTCATAGTGTTTTAAGTTCCAATAATTGGAAAGGTGTGCTAGTAAAATAGAGCTGTGCTTGGGATGTTTATTATGCAGCAGGAACCTGCTGTTGTCTGACAAGTATTGCTTGGACCCAGAGTCCAGGACCCATTCTGCATTACTTCCTTCTTCTTCTGATAGCCAGCACTAACATAATCCAACTAACATTAACTCCTCCTCCTCCTCTTTCCCATAGTGACTAATCTACACATCTCAATATACCAATGCCCACTAACAATTAATGTGATCAGTGATATTTGTCTCAAAAGGAAAACATATGGTAATTAAAAGATAATTGTTAAGTAAAAAATATTGAAGAGTATTAACATTACTACCTCAAAATAAACTATAACTAGAAATTGTTGAAGTGGCAAGCAGGGTAAACATCTCAAAAAGGTGATTTTCAAACCACTCTGACTACAAACATGAAACAAAGACAATAGGTGTATGTTTTAAATTATCTGCTGGGGCAAGGCATTTAGTCTAGCACTTAAGATGCATGTGTCCTATATCAATATACCTGGGTTCAGTCCCTACCTCTAACTCCTGACTCCAGCTTCTCACTAATGCAGACCATAGGAGGTAACCATAGTAGTAACTGGGTTCCCATTACGCATGTGGAAGACTTGTATTGAGTCTCCAGTCCTCAGCATTGAACTGACCCATTCCTGACTCACTGTCCTCTGGTTAGTGCTCGCTCGCTCTCTCTCTCTCTCTCTCTCTCCCACCACTCGTCCCCTCATAATTAAATGATTTGCCAAAATAAAACCAGAGGTAATACTGTCAAACTGATATAAAAATTCTTCTAGGGAATTCTTGGAATTATTTTTAACTGTTTGAGCACATACAGATGCTTAGCCTTTCACTCCCACATCCCAGATCTTCTGCAGAGTTCAGAGAGAACCAAAAACAGTGCTTGTCATGGAAACCCAAAGAAGTGTGAGAGTTTTCCAGGCACTAATTCAAGTATATTTTTACTTGCAATCATCAGATGTATGGATTTCCCTTAAACGTCCAGTAAAGCCCACAAAGTAAAAGGCTTATATTGGACTTCTGTATTGCAGATGATGTTTTTATAAAGTTACTAAATAAGTAAAAGATATATTTACATGTTCCTAAGATTTAAATGGTTTCCAATAGCTAGTAATTTAAAGGTAGCAGCTCTGGAATGGCTGTGTCAAAATAAAAAACTGACTGGAAGGTAGGCCGAGGAAACTGTTTTGAAGCTAAATTCACACTTTTTTCATCTAATTTTGTGGGGTTTTTTCCTGTGACTGAGGAAGAGCCAAGACATTATCTGGGGAAAGTAAGGCAGCTAAAATCCTCTCCCTTACACCACCACCTCTTTTCCCTGTCATTGGTATTTGGTCTTACAAAATTCCAAGGGAAAAAAAAATCGATCAAACAAAAACTCTGTTTCTGTTTCCAGTGAAATACAGATAGTCAAAAATACAAATGCCCAATTTCTCTACAATAAATTCATACACTGTCAGATAACTGCAATTAATATTCATTGAACAAACCTAAATGTCCCATTCTGTGCCAAGCACCATGGCTGGCTGTGTGATACAAAGACCAATGAACCAAAGCAGATGAGAGTCAAATGGGGAGAAAAGCTAAGAGAACATGTGTGGAAACAGAGAGAGGTGATGATTACTGCAGAGGTGAAAACAAGCAGGCCTGAGTGGTACGGGAGAGGATATCTCACACAGCGGTAGAGTCAGAGAAGGTCCAACATTGCAGACAATCCCAGAAATGAGTCTACTTTCCTTTCACAATTTTTCTGCACTTCATCATGTCATATTCTATCCCCTTTCCCTCCATCCTCCACTCTACTCCTTACTATCCTATTCTTTATAAGTATTCAAAGCATTGACAATATAGCATTTAACAATAAACAATACATATCACTAAAATGCAAGTTCCTTCCGGGCAGGGATTATTGGCCATTATTATATCCTCCTTCATTTGACACATAAGTACTTGCTCAGTAAATATTTGTTGAAGAAAGGACTATTAGGAGCCAAATAAAGAATCTTTAACTTATGCTCCTTTCCTCTATACTTTTCATAATTGTATTCAGAATGCCACTTCTATAGTTTCTTCCTCCAAACTAAGACACTTCCCAGTCTCATTCCATAAAATTTTATTTTGGGATCATTCCACTTATAAATGATTTAAAAAGTCACAGCATGTTGTAGAACATCTGAATGCCAAGCTATGTATCCTAGAATGACATCTACTTATCATGATTGATGACAAATTCATTATTATTATCAGAATATGAAAGACTATCAAATTTGCCTGTGACTGGCTATCCTCAAATTTCTTGGTATATGGCAGAGTCTACTTACTGGAAAATATTGCTAGGTTTCTTGGGTCAATTCTTTAGATACTAGAATTTCTTCCTGCTCTCTTTCATATTTCATAAGCATATGCAAATTAGGGTTTTTATATAAATGCCCTGTATTTAAGCATATGACATTTAGCAAGTATTTCTCCTGAGGTCTTACATGACCCTTTTAAATGCAAGCACAGTAACCTTTTGATGGAATTATTCAGGGCTCCCTATTTTTGAGCTGCAGAGAATTAAGTTCCTTAGGGTCAGCATATTTGAGTTTGGTATTTTGAACAGAAATTACTCAAGAATACATAAAACTATGATTGCAAAAATCTTCTCTAAGAATAAAAAAATTTGCATCAACAAATAATATAATTATACATAAATTTATTCCTACTTTTAGTGGCTTCATAATAAAAAGGGTCAATATGAAGCCAATCTTTGCTTTATCTACTTAATGGATACTGGTATCTTGGTGCTTACACTGATTTTGCATTTAATCCATTCTGACTTTTCCAACCCTGACCTTTACCTTAATATAATCTAAATACTTGTGGCAGTTATTTTCAGATTTGGGTGTGTTAACATCATTTCCATTTGTAAATTTTCAGGCAAGCTTTAGTGTGTAGCAAGAGAATAATTTGGGTTCTCATGATGAAAAAGGCATTCTGAGTCTGCTGAAAAAATGGCAAGATCATAAAGGGCAAATCTTGGATCTGATTCACTCATAAATAAGTAAAACATGGCATGGAAGAGCAATAGACAGGGAATCAAGGGAGCTTGGATTCCGTTCACGGCTCTTAGCTATCTAAGTAACAATGTTCAGGGACCACTTTTTCACCTTTTAAACTGGGAAACGGACAGAGTAATCTCTAGGGCCCTTCCATCAGCAATATAATTCTGATTATAAGAAATGTTCAGGCATTCTAAAATCTGTGAGAATGTGACCCCAAAACTGATATCATGTTTCCTTGGGTTGGGGTTTTATTACAGAAATCTTACTTGTTAATCATAAGTTTATATTAATATGAAAAATACTCTGAAGTAAATTAAGGTGGATGATATCACACTTAAACACTCTTGACCTATATCTTTAGGTGGTAATTAGAACATTCCTTAATGCCATTACTTAGCATTATTAAAATAACACCCTTGTGTCTTCTTAGCACACACAGAATGAGAAATAGTTTTATTAGAAATGCAAATACAATAATATAATGAACTACATACATTTTAATAGGCCATCTGGTTTGTACTCTTTTATTAAGACAATTACTTTTAGCCAACCAATACTGCCCTTAAATCTGCTTTAAAGTGGCCACTTTGAAACTACAACTATGGGATCCTTTCATCCAAAACAGAAGACTCTCATAAAGAGGCTTATAGAGAACACTGGGAATGATTTTTAAAATGATCACACAAGACAGTTGAAAATATTCATAATAAAAAAAAACCCCGGAGAATAAAGATTTAAGTACACCAAAGTAGCCTTGTTTTCATGAGAAACAGGTCATGTGTAACAAAAAATAAGCTCATTTCATCACTCATTTCTTCTGAGGACAAACTTGAAAACATTTTAGAAATGTGCACATACAAATATAGAAATAAGTACAGAGGCTAAATGACTTACTGAAGATAATGATGGTAAACTTGACAAAAGAAAAATAATTTTAAAACATCCATATCTTCATGTATTCATACCTTTATGCCCATACACTTGGGACTTTCCTACTACTGAATTTACACAGTGAAACCAAGTTTATCTTAATGTAACAATATTGGTCATCAACTACAGAATACTACTGGCCACTAAAATATTACCCATTATTTCCCCAACTTAATCATAGCAATTTGCAGACATAGGCTGTATTCCATTCTTTAATAGCAATAGGAATTCATATTTCACACCAAAGTTTGTATACAGAGTCCTGGAGTACATTAAAATCATCCTTCTGCTGCTGCTGCTGTGCCAATCCCGTTAATTTTGATATTATGTATTAAACATGATAACTTTTATATCTTTAGATGTCTCATTTGAACCTTGAGAATATTTTCTTACAATGTAGGGTTTTTAAAACCTCCCTGCTGCACTGAACCAACTCAGATCTTTCTGAAACAATCTTTATTCCATCCAAAATCTTCCTTCTGATTAAAACTGACTTTCATGGGAACCAAGTCTCCTTTGAATTATTTGTTGCTTAAATACAAGACAGCCTTTTTCAAAATGTGTGTAAGTTTCTGCCTTATCAAAAAAAGTACTTACTATCTTACTTAATAAAATGCCCTTTTCCCCTCCAATGACCTTTATTATTATTATAATTCTCCCAAACTCTCTACCATTTGTATGAGATGCAAAACACTTTTCCTCCAAATCTTTTCCCTACATAAATTTTAACTGAAATACAGTTTGGTATTTCCTCAAAACAATGCACTTTGTTCTTGATGTGGCATACAAGAGTATAATCTGCTCCAAGCTGTCAGCTCTGTTCCCGGAATACTTTTCACCCTCTTTTGAAGCATTAAAATGCTGGTCATGAATTCATGGAGGCTGTACTGACCAAGCACCAAGTGTGTCAGCACTACACCTGACCCTAGGGATGCAGCCTGAATTCAAGAAGCCTGAGGTCCTGCTCTCATGTGGTGTATCCTCTATCGGGGAGAGAAACATGAAAAGCTGTGCAAATTAACAGAAAATATAAAACTCAGCCCTTAGAAGTGCATGGAAGGAGAGATATCACAAACTGTTATAGCAGGTAACAGGATAAGTCTTGTGCACAGCAAGGGGCAACAATGCTTCTACTTTCTTCCCTTAACCAAATTAAGCACAAAATGGTGACTTTCAGGCCATTAGAAAAAGTGTGATGTGGACATGCATTTCACATATAGAAAATTCTAGATGGTAGGCCAAATTATTATAATTCTTCTACATAGAATATACTGAAATTTGTATTGCTTCTTCTCTTTTTTTCTAGAAAATATGTCATTCAAAATAAGCTACTTCTTGAGTCAATGGTTTTCAGTATAGCCTGCACCCTGGAATTTTCTGGAAGAATTTACCAGTAAACCCAGGTCTCATTCATGGAGATTCTACATCAATTGGTACATCCACAGAATCAAGATTTGTAAAATATAATATGCAGTCAAGACTGAGAGGCATAGCTCTTTGTAGTGCTTTCTAGAAATTTGAGGACTTGAACAAAAACAGTATATTAGCTGTTCTAGTATAAATTATTAAAGAATATATAATCATGAATGGCATTCATAAAAGACTCTTTAATTTATACATGTTCTTAATTTTCCATAACTTGGTAATTCATATTGAATTTAATATACCCTCCAAGGATAATCAGATAAAAGTGAAAGAAAATCAATTCAAATTTATACACTTTATTGGATGTATGTGTGAGAAAAGGCTTTGAGTATTATATCAAATAATGAAAAGGGGAAACTATCAATACAGGACTGATTAAATAAACAGATACATGTATATTATAGAATATCATTAAATAATATTGCCATCCTATATACTCTGAAGTAAAAGATGAACAGGATTCACTGGTAAATTTTTTTTCTGTGTTTTTATTTATTTATTTATTTATTTTAGACAGGCAGAGTGGACAGTGAGAGAGAGAGAGAGAGAGAGAGAGAGACAGAAAGGTTTTCCTTTTGCCGTTGGTTCACCCTCCAATGGCCGCCGCGGCCGGCGCATCCTGCTGATCCAATGGCAGGAGCCAGGTGCTTCTCCTGGTCTCCCATGGGGTGCAGGGCCCAAGGACTTGGGCCATCCTCCACTGCACTCCCTGGCCACAGCAGAGAGCTGGCCTGGAAGAGGGGCAACCGGGACAGAATCTGGCTCCCCAACCGGGACTAGAACCCAGTGTGCTGGCGCCGCAAGGCGGAGGATTAGCCTATTGAGCCGTGGCGCCGGCCTCACTGGTAAATTTTTTTAAAATATCAGATCAGAATAGTTTGGAGGAAATGATTCCTGTGTTAACTATGTGTGTATATATACATATATGTATAAACTTGTTTATATATGCAAAGAACGTCTAGAATCATTGCATACAGTTTTGCAGAATGTGTTTGGGGAAGGGCTAAGAGCTTCATTTTTCATTCATATATGCTCACTTGTTTAAAAGAATGAGCTTGCATTCTTTTATTTGGAAAAACTTAGGATTGTGATTTCCACAATGTCTGCAGAGCATGCTAACTTTCTATTTTATGAAGATTATTAAGAATTTTCAAAGACTTCAACCATAAACTAAAATTTTTTAAGAAATTGCTAGTTATAGAAATATGGCTGGATAAGTGATATCACATACATGCATTTTGCTTACCTGGCAATTTAATATTATCTTTCAAATGTAAGTTGGTGTCTAATTTTTATTTCAATGTATAAGGCTTTATGATAGTGATGCTGTTATAATCTTATTTTTAAAAAGAATGATAAACTCCAAAATATGAGTTCTCTCTTGTTTGGCGTATGGTCAGAATAGGAAATGTAGCTCTTTCTAGCAATTAAACATCATCCTCAGTACCATACAATAATATACTTCCCTACTATCTAATCAAAGAAAAAAAATGCTACCAGATATTCAGATCCAAGTTTACAATCACACAGCCCATACTAAGCGCCCTTAAGAATGTCAATAAAGCTTGTCTAATCAGTCAACTAATAACACCTGCCTTTATTCAGCCAATGCTAGCCTTTCAATTATGATTCACCTTGACTCATTATTCATCACAGGATACACTAATACATATTCAACACTGAATTTATTATGTTGTGCAGTTAGCTGTAATAACTTTACAAACCATTGCACAAAATTGTTTAGTAACAAATGAGAAAATTGTAAGTTAGTCATGTCTAAATGCTGCAATTGTCTTTATCCTTCAGAGTAACTGTGTAGGGTTTGTATATCAGTAGATGTGCTCCATCAGTTTGAAATAGAAAGTTGTTGAAAATAAGGGTAGAATAGTACACAAGTATTGATGAATGTTCTAATGTCCTCCTCAGCTCACTACTATAGAGTGAAAGTGTATGGAGAAGACAAATAATTAGTTGCCATCCATTCATTTCAATTTTTCCTCTGCCTCCCTTCTCCACCTATGATCAGTTCTGATAAAATTCACTTGGAATGGCAATAAGACAAAATGAAGACTGGCTTTAGATCCAAACAGACTTAGGCTACATCTTAGTTTGTCACTCACTATGTTTATGAGTTTCACTCAGTGTCCTAACATTTGAAATGACGTTAATAATACCTAGTATCCCTTTATCATACACCCATCACAACACCTGCAACCTGTGGGGATCTAGGTGGTATTTAATTCATATTATAACCTGCTTTTATAAAGTAATATCACAAAGTCTATAAGTTAAAATTCATATCTCGGGGTGGGCGCTGTGACATGGCTGGTAAAGCCACCGCCTCCAGTGCTGGCATCCCATATGGGCACTGATTCGAGGCCTGGCTGCTCCACTTCTGATCTAGCTCTCTACTGTGGCCTGGGAAGGCAGCAGAAGATGGCCCAAGTGCTTGGGTCCCTGCACACGTGTGGGAGACCCAGAAGAAGCTCCTGGCCCCTGGCTTCAGATCGGCACAGCTCTAGTCCTTAAGGCCAATTGGTGAGTGAACCAGCGGATGGAAGACCTCTCTCTCTCTCTCTCTGCCTCTCATTCTATCCTCTCTGTATAACTCTGATTTTCAAATAAATAAGTAAAATCTTTTAAAAAAATCATATCTTCACTAATATAAGTTATCAGACTGAAGTGGTCGGAATGCTCTGCATCTTAAATTCTATCACAGTGAGTTAAACGATGTTATGCATACCCTTGAAGGAAGTGGTATCTGGCCTCTTACCCCGCAGATGAAATGAGAAAATGGTTCAGGTTTATTTATACAACAGAGATTGCACAATAGAGCAGATATTTTTGTGGAAACCTAAATATTACATTAGCATTATATATATATATACATATATATAATTTTATAACTGTGTTATTTGTTTTAAAAATTATTCATTTATTTGAAAGAGTTGGGGGGGGAGAGAAACAGAGAGAGAGACAGATAGAGAGAGACAGAGAGAGATCTTTCATATGCTGGTGGCCACAATGGCTAGAGCTGGGTCAGGCAGAAGCCAGGAGCCAGGAACTTCCTCCAGGTCTCCCATTTGGGCCATCTTTGCTGCTTTCCCAGGTGTGTTAGCAGGGATCTAAATCAGAAGTGGAGCAGTTGGGACACGAACCACTGCCCATATGGGATGCCAGGGCTGCAGACAGTAGCTACAACTATTATACTGTGACACTGGCTCTATAATTGTGTTTTTAATGTATGCCATATCCTTTAACACTTTATAACACCATACCTTTAAATGTGGTCTACATTTTTTTTTATTTGACAGGTAGAGTTATAGACAGTGAGAGATAGAGAGAGAGACAGAGAGACAGAGAGAAAGGTCTTCCCTCCGGGGCGATCTGAAGCCAGGAGCCAGGTGCCTCCTCCTGGTCTCCCATGCGGGTGCAGGAGCCCAAACACTTGGGCCATCCCCCACTGCCCTCCTGGGCCACAGCAGAGAGCTGGACTGGAAGAGGAGCAACCAGGACTAGAACCTGGCGCCCATATGGGATGCCGGCGCTGCAGGCGGAGGATTAACCAAGTGAGCCGTGGCGCTGGCTCCCATGGTCTACATTATTAATACGAGACTTGAGATGGAGACATCCATGTAGATAAACATAGGAAAGTTCTGTAAAGAAGAAATATATTTTAACAATCCATAGTTCATGTCTAAATTAAACTGATTGATTAGACATTTTACCATTATTCCATTAAACATATAATATGTTCATTAAACATTTAATAGAATCAATGATTGCAATAAAAATGTACCAGGAACAACATGAACTTTAAAACCAAGAGCCAATATAAAAATAATATACTAGGTAAGACAACAGCATGAGTAACCAAAATATGATCACTCAAACGAATGCTAATATTTGGATGACTTTACAATGTTCTAACTTTATTTTGGCCTTAACTATTTTTTCTGTCTTCCAATCAGATCATATAGTAACTCACCATCAAACATCTAGATATTTTGTACTTCTGTAACATTCACATATTCTGTGTGTAATTTATAACATCAAAGAACATTGTCAAATATTTTCTCTACATAGTCAATTTGTTTTTTTTTTAACTTTTATTTAATGAATATAAATTTCCAAAGTACAGCTTATGGATTACAATGCCCCCCCCCAATTTCCCTCCCACCTGCAACCCTCCCCTTTCCTACTCCCTCTACCCTTCCATTCACATCAAGATTCATTTTCAATTCTCTTTATATACAGAAGATCAGTTTAGCACCTATCAAGCAAAGATTTCAACAATTTGCCCCCACATAGCAACACAAAGTGAAAAAACACTGTTGGAGTTACATAGTCAATTTGTAAAAACCATGAAAACAAATACTCTAACACTGTAGCACACTAGTTCTATATTAAAGCATTTTTCTCCATTGTATTTACACCAAATAACCTGCTTTGTAGCTTTTTAACTGTTCCATGGTCTTCCCTCCCACAATATTTTCTGCCTCAAACAAAAGAAAAAGAAAGCAATATTTAATTTATCATATACCTGTCTCCTAATTTCTTTTCTCAAAACCACTCAAAGAGATCTCATTGTCTCCATTTTCCAAATTATAAATGGAGCTCTGACGTGGATATTATCACACTGACTTCCCTCATACTGCAGCTAGGGAGGCAGGGTGATTGGTGGATAAGCTCAGGAAGAAGCACATTTTATTGTTCCTACTGACAAACACAATTGTATAAAGGTGTTATCATCTCTAAATGAAAGATGACAGGGAAAACTAAAAAGCAGAATTATGAGTGGGTATGTGGCCCAGTGACTAAATCACTTGGGATGCCCATACTCCATATCAGAGTGCCTGGTTCAAGTCCCAGACACTCCACTTTCAACTCAGCTTCTTGTTAATGTGCACCACTGGAGGCAGATGACAGCTCAAACACTTGGTCCCTGCCATCCACATGACTTCCAGGCTCCTAGCTATTGCTGATACTTGGGGAATAAAACAGCAAATGGAAGCTGGCTCACTCTCTCTCTCTCTCTTAAATAAAATGTAAATAATTAATAAAACATTAATAAAAGCATTTAAGTGGAATTATTAATCTTTCCAGATTATTCCATTAACCCATTACCACTGTAAAATATTATATTCCAATTTTTAATAATTATTTATTTACACATGAATGCATACATCCAAACAGTACTCCTTAACCATTTACTAGGTACTAGGCATTTCACATATCAAGACAGAACTGTGTAGTCCCTGCCCAGACTCTGGTATACAACATTATTTCTAGAAAGAAAATGTAACATCTTAAAATAAGAGGTAGTGTGTTGCTGGTGAAGGTGACATCCTCAAGGAGATTTCTAGCAATATTTCTAATACACAAGACCAATAAAGGAAGAGGGAAGTGTAAAGAGGGGAACAAATCTTTACATTTTATTGGCTTGTGATAAATGAGCACTTCATAAACTTTAAGTTCCTAAATTCCTTTAGAGGAACTAGCCTGAGAATAAATCCCTGTAGATTATATTACCAAGTTGGTGACTGGGTCATCAGGGCCTGTTTCCCCTGAAGGCAAAGAGAGAAACACGGCTTCTTTTATAATGTTCATTCAGCCCCAGTCTACCAAATGTTTTATGGAGAGTTGAGACTATTGTATTATGTATTCTTCATCATAGTACAAGCTCTAAACCAGTTCTTGCTTACCAAGTACTTAGATGGTAAATTTATCCAACAGTAAAATAAAACTGCTCAAGCATGAAACACGCAAGTGCTTACAGGAAAACAACTATAATCCAACAAGACAATTTGGTAAAAAGTAAGAACAGAGAATACATTGGCAAGTACAGGCAGTTTTAGAAGATCTGCCAGAGAGAATCTATATAAATGATTAGCTAATGAACAAAACAAACAGAAGATAGAATCAATCCCCCTTCTCTATGCAGAAAAAAAAAACATAAAAATGTAATTAGGTAGTGGGAGTCCTCAAATACCACTTCAATAGTCATCAAAGGAGATACAGTATTTAGTGGTGCACACCTAGCCTCTTGTCTGGGAACTTGCCCTGTGACTATTACAGACCAGTTGTCCTTATCACCAGTAGAGGTAACACAAAAACACATGTCTCTCCACATTTAATGTGGTTTGGTGATTAAGAAAGACTGTTTCCTCTTCTTACCACCTTGTATCCTGAGGAAAATCATCACCACATGAGAAAACTGTGAGATCCAGATTCTAGCATTAGAATTCTAACTCCCTTGAAATAAACAAAATCACCACATAATTTTTATTAGCCACTGGATATTAATGCATCACATGAATTTATTACAGGCTAACCCATTAAGGATGAGGGGAGCTAAATCCTAAAGAACTGGTGAACAGTTCAGAAACTGGTGGAGATAAGTCATTGCAACTGGAGCAGAAGTGTCTTGAGATCTGGAACAGAGAAGTTGAGGGAAGGAAGAGACGCCCTGAGAGTGAAGGGAGAAAAGACCTAAACATCAATTTTGATTACCTCACAATTTAATCAATAATTGGTTATCTTAAAAAAAAACCATTTTTTTTCAAGCTATAACTTTTGTGGAGCATGGACAACATATTAGGCATATTCTCGTATTTATTTCATCTAATTCTCATGGGGGTAGAGGTTGTGCCTCCTGTTGCACACAAGAAGAAACTAAAGCTGAGAGAATTAAGTTGACTTATTCAACATTAGGTTATCTAGCATGTAGCAGATGCTCGAGTGTGACTCCATTTCCATTTCCACCAAACCTCAACTACTTCTTCCTACAGGAACAGCCTAGGCCAGCTTTTCTATTCTTCCACTTCCTCCTCCTTCTCCAGTCCCTTCTTCCTCCCCTTCTTCCCCTTTCGTTCTTCTCCTCCATCTCCTATGCTGCTCCTTATCCTCCTTTCTTCCTCCTCTTCTTGTGCTTCCTGTTTTCTTTTAAGATTTATTTATTTATTTGAAAGGCAGAGTTAAAGAGAGGCAGAGGCAGGGAGAGAGACAGAGAGAGAGGTCTTCCATCCGCTGGTTCACTCCCCAGATGGCCACAATGGCAGGAGCTGCGCTGATCTGAAGCCAGAAGTCAGGAGCTTCTTCAGGGTTTCCCACGTGAGTGCAAGGGCCCAAGCACTTGGGCCATCTTCCACTGCTTTCCCAGCCCTAGCAGAGAGCTGGTTGGAAGTGGAGCAGACGGGACTCAAACTGGTGCTCATATGGGATGCAGGTATGCGGCGACTTTACCCGCTACGCCACAGCTCTGGCCCCTATGCTTTCTGTTTTACACCTTCCTTGTTTTGAAAAGGATTTGAGGAAAGATTATTCAGTCATAAAAAGAGTGTAGTTAATGAAATATCCTACAACATAAAGGGATCTTGAAAGTATTATTGTAAATGAAATATGCCAAAGAAGGACAAATATTGCATAATTCTACTTATACAAGGAACCCAACATAAGCAAATTAATAAAGAAAATAAAATAGAAGTTACGAATGCTAGGGAAAGAGGAGTGATTGTTTAACATGTACAGCACTTTTGTTTAGAATCAAGACATATTGGGGTACACATAGTGATTGTGACTACAAAACATTGTGAATGTATTTAACATTTAATGACATTGAATTGTTATCTACAAGTGGTTAAAATAAATGTGTAACATACATGAATATTTTATCATAAAAATCATTCCAGAAAGATCAGAGAAATGCATATAACATATTATGTGGTAGAATTAGGTGAAGATAAGAATAGGAAAATAGACTGGATCGAATAAATACTCATAATGTCTGTCACTGTGTCCTGCTGTGGTTAAAGGTATGGCAGAGATTTAGCTCTGATTCTCAGGGCAGCCAAAACAAAACACATAATGTCCATAAAATAACAATCAAAACAACTGCTTTAGATTTTATCAGTAAGAAACCAGAAAGAAATAATACCAGAAATTCTCACTAAGTAAACATATTTCCTCATCTATACTGCATGATGAAGATCAAAACAAGTTTCTTTTCATTTGCTGTATGTATAAAATGGCTATTTTTATATTTGTAATTCTCACAAATACAGTGTAATATATACATTAATTTTATATTTTGAATGATTCAATATTTGGATAAGAAAAAAGCAATAATTTTCATTGCTTTTTCATAAGCATTTTTGGTATTGATGTTTACTAATTCATTAGGCAAACTTCTTTTTAAAAGGATTTATTTATTTATCTATTTGAAAAGCAGAGACAGCTAGAAGGACAAACACACATATACACACATACAGGGAGAGGGAGAGGGAGAGGGAGAGGGAGGGAGAGAGAGAGAGGGAGAGAGAGAGAGAGAGATCTTAGACCTATTGGTTCACTCCCCAGATGTCCACAACAGGCATTGCTGGGTCAGGCCAAAATCAACAACCTGGAATTCTGTCTGGCTGGAATTCCATCTGGGTCTCCCATATGGGTGGCAGGGATCCAAATACTTGTGCCATCATCTGCTGCCTTCCAAGAGGCAATGGCAAGAGGCTGGGTTGTAAGAGGAGTAGCTGAGAAATCTAATCAACTAGTATGTACCTTGTGGGTGTCAAAAACAGCAACCTAACCTGTGGCACAACAACACCCACCCCAAACTTATATAGCCAAAATGCAATTCAGTGAACATGATTATATAAGAGGCCAAAATTATGTTTGTGAATCACTATAGCCAGCACAACTCATACTGGTCAGCCTCCCAAAGGCAACTGTAATTATCTGGAAAATTTACTATGTTGCAAGGGGAAAATGAGAATTTGACACTTTAACATACCTTTGACTAAAAAGTGGAGAAGGAATGGAGTTTTGATTAACAACCCCACTGTCTTCAGTAAGACCAGAGACAGACCTGCCTACTGCACAGAAGGACTTTTATACAGAACTTCCAGTAGGATGGCTTTGCCTTTTTAAACATGAATTATACATGCAAGCTAAACGAAATATGCCCTGAGAGCGCAAATAAGTACTTTTTAAAAAAAAAAGTTATAAGCCCTTATTTGTTTAATAAACAGTGGGCACCTATCTCTTTTTGGTCTTAAGTTCTTAGCAAGGGAAACTATAAATAAAAATAAACTATTATTTAACAGGAAATATAAAATACAAATATAAAACTGCAGTTGATTTCATAATGCAAGCAAGGTCATTTGATGCTTGCAAATGAGACAGTAAGTGACTTGAAGGAAATTTTATACAGTAATTATGTTTAGTCTTATGAAAATAATGTCTAATTTATAAAAAATAAAATTTTCATCAACTATTTACCTACCTAAGCACCAACAATTTATTCACTTACCTATTGGTAGAAATACTTTTTATCTTATATGTACATTGAATTTTTGGTTATTTTTAAATAAGTTTTACTTTACAATAATTTTAGATTTACATAAAAGTTCCAAATGTGAAAGTAAATTTTCTCCACCCTTCATCCTGTCTCTCTTAATGTTGCGTCTTACATGGTATATTAGGCTAAGAAATTAACTTTGGTATATGACTATAAACTAAGCTATAGACGTTGTTTGGATTTAACTAAATTTTCTACATCCTTTTATTGTCCCAGGATTCAGTTCAGGATATTGCACTGCATTTGTTGTCATTAGTTTTTCAGTCAAGTATTTTTTTTTTGGGGGGGGGGAGGTAAAATAGCAAGGTTTATTAGAGAAGGGACATCTGTAAAGGACTGATGGGCACCTCTCCAGACAGAGCCTGAGAGACTGGGGAGGAGGAAGGAGGGAGGTTACATGTTGAGTGGAGAGATTACACCTGACCAGGCCAGGCGGGCAGCTCAGCAAAGATGCAGAGAGCTGAGCGCACAGTCCAGTTGAGGCTGGGGGTTTTTAAGGAGATGGGTCTTGCTTCCCCACCTCTGCTCCTCTTGGAACAAAGGGCTTTTTGGATGTAAATAGAAAAACTTCTCTTGAAGGTCTGAAACAAAGGACTTCATGGATGCAAATGTTATCAGTCAAGTATTTTTAATGTGAATTAATCTTTTCTTAATGACTTTAGTTTTAATATTATAAACATCAATTATATTAAAAATATAATTTATTGAATTCTTCAAGGTTTGCTGAAGTGGGATACACTATCTGAATATTATCTGAACTGCTCCCAGGCTGCTGTAAGTTTAAGTATATTCTCATAACTATGGCATTTGTGATGTTCCCTTGCCTGTAGTAAAATAATACTATTGCATCGACTGTGGTTGTTGTTGTCACTGATGGTGTTTTTTTCTATTGCCCATCAATTGTGATTTCTTAGTTACAAAATCCAACAGCATATTTTCAACTTTTGTTTTCAAATGTCTTTGATTTTTTAAAAAGATTTATTTGTTTATTTGAAAAGCTGAATTACAAAGAGAGAGGGAGAGACAAATAGAAATCTTTAATCTGCTGGTTCACTCCCCAAATAGCTGCAACAGCCAGGGCTGGGCCAGGCTGAAGCCAGGAGCCAGGAGTTTCATCCAGGTCTCCCTCTTGGGTAGCAGGAGTCCAAGTACTTAGGCCATCTCCCACTGCTTTCCAAGGTGTATTAGCAGGGACCTAGATTCAAACTGGTTCCCACATGCGATGCTGGTATCACAGGCAGAGGCTTCACCTGCTACACAACACTGGCCCTACTTTACATTTTTTGATACTACTAAATAGCCCTCTTATCTTAGTTTTTTTCCTCTTAAACCCAGTAACATTATAGTTTTCTGGGCTTGCTCTCTAGTTGGGTATCATTATCATTATCTGCCTCAATCTCTGGCTGCTCCTCCTCATTCTCCTCCTATAGTATAAATTTGCCACAGGTTACCTCATTGATACTACTTACTTCTCTTATACCCACTCTCCTTACGCATGTTTCCCCAGTCTCAAGATTTCTGCCATCAGCATTGTACTGATCACTCCCAAGTGCCAGCCATAAATTTCAAATTGCTTGACAGATAAATTTATCTGGATGCTAGCTGACATGTCAAACTTGATATGCCCAAACAGAACTGACAATCCTCCTACTCACACTTGGTTCTTTTTGCTCTCTCTTTTATTTATTAGAACATGTCCCTGTGGGTAAGCTCAGGTCAACACCTTGTCATTTTCTTTCCATACCTAAATATCATGTCTAACCAGCTGTCGATATTTATTGACTGAAGCTGCATTAGATTTGATTAATTTGTCCTTCCATCCCTTTCCAATGCTACTGTCACTATTATCACCAACAATAAGCATTTAAAAGTTGTAAAACATATAAATTATCCTCTGCCTGTGCAATAACTTTTCTTTTCCCCCCATGCTCTCTTCCTCTATCCACCAGACTTTGGGCAACATAGTTCTCTTCCTGAAGCCCACAAGTCATGTCATTCTTTTGCTCAAAAACTTTTGGAGTGCTTACATATCTTGCTCCACTCTTTGCTGTCTAAAAATGAAATGCCTTTTATTGGCATGAGAATCCTTCCCCTTCCAACTGGCCTCAATCAGAATTTCCAACCCTCTCCTTTTGACTTTCTGTGTGTACTGGAAGCCAAAATGACCCCTTGATGTTTCCCTATAATTCTTTACTCTCCTGGCTTTACCTACACTCTTCCTATGCGTGAAATTCACAATCCTATACTCAAATCATATCTAGCCTTCAAAACCCACCTGAAAGACACTGTTTCCAAAAACAAAGAAAAAACTTTTCCTGGATACCAATCTGAAAGCAAACTCTTCTAGATGCTGTTTGTGCTTTAACTATACCTCTGTTGTTTCATTATCACAGTTTTACTCTGCTTTTCTTTCTTTTTAGATTTATTTATTTGAAAGACAGAGAAAGAAGGAAAGTCAGAGAGACAGAGAGATTTTCCATCCCTGGTTCACTCCTCAATTGGTCAGGCCAACATCAGGGACAAGAACTCCATCCTAGTCTCCCACATTGGTGGCAGGGACCTGAATACTTAGTCATCATCTTCTGCTTTCCCAGGTATCATATCAGGAAACGTCCAGAAGCAGAGCAGTCAGGGCTTGAACTGGCACTTTGATATGGGATGAGGGAATACCAAAAATGGCAGCATAACCTAGTGTGACACAACGCCTATCTCTTCACCATACTGTTAAGTTACTCATGCAAGGTTCTCTTTTCTGCTGCAAAAAAATACTTTGAACTCCTTTAGAAGATGTTCTGATGGACCCTATGGATCTCCCATTGTGCCTGAACATGGTAGGCACTAAACTCCTTGGAAAAATCCCTTAAAAAGTCAAAGCAACATGCCATGAACCTATCTATCCACCAACTCTTATTTCCTAGAAACAAACCCCCATCACTGAAGATTTTTCCAGTGGGTTACTGTCTCCCCACCACTACTCTTGTCACCAGTCTTAGTAATGTCAATACACACATAAATGTGACCACTGGGCTCATCAACACTCAATGTCTCTTTCCAGCAATTTAGTCTACTGCTGTAATTTAAGAACCCACTGCCTTAATCATACAGGACTTTGCTATTACAAATCTTCAACTTCAAACACTCTGCTTTTTCAACTCACTTTATCTTGTGTTCACTCACTCTGAAAATCTCTCACTTCACAATTCTTCAGTCCAGAAGTACCTACAACTCACTGTCCCTTTATCCTCTTAGATTTTACAGACCAAAGTTTACTATAACATAGTGTGACATACACCCTCAGGGCATTTGCCATTTTGTTGCATGTGTTTACTAACTTGGGAGAACTCCAAACCCAGTTCAATCTTAAGTTTCCATTTATCCATGTCTACAGCTAAACAGCTGACTGAAGAAAATCACATGCCTATGCTAACTGAATACAATTACATTTATGATCTCAAACTTCAAATAAATATTTAGTATGGCTAGCAACTTTTCAGTCAATTCATCTTTTCAGTCTCTGAAACTACTGCTTCACATTTTCTTCTTTTTCTTCTAACACCTCTACATTCTCATCACTCTCAGCTAATCACTGCATTTATGAGGAGAGAAACAATCAGAAGAGAGCTTCATTTTCCCGTTACTTTCAGATCTGCCATATCTGGGTCTGTACCTTTAAATTTACCTCTTCTCATTAACAATGCATGAGCTGTTCTAGCTCATATATTTATAGCTGATTCCTCCTTTCTACTCAAGTCCACTCCCTCTTGTTACGCAAACACGTCAATCCTGTGAGTGCTCCTCTCATGCACATCATCAAGGCTTTTGCTTTTAAACATTTAATTTTCCCATTATCAATAGCCAAGTGATAGCATCTCTGCTTTGAAAAGAAAAATCAAACTCCACACACCCTCCAAATACTAGTTATGTGCCTTTAAGTCAAAATTCTTCAAAAATATTGTATCAATCCAATTTCTCATTCTCTCTTAAATCTGCTCCAATTGTATTTTGTCTTCACCAATTCAAGGAGGTTGCCCTTGGCAAGGGTACTAGTGATTCCCAGAATACCTAACCCAAGGGGCAACTCTTTCCTAAATCATTACTCTGTTTCTCACATGCACTGGGCAAGATGTTCTCACTTTCCCCTTCTTAAAAGGGTTTCCTTACCTGTCATCCAGGACTCCACTCTTTCCTGGTCACGTCTTTTTTGATTCATTCACTAGCTCTGCTTTTTCCTTTCTCTCTGTCTGTCTCTCTCTCTCTCACTGTCTAAAAGAGAGGGGGGGGGGGTCTTCCTATCCGTTGGTTCACCCCCAAAATGGCCACTATGGTTGGCGCGCTGCTGGCAGATCCGAAGCCAGGAGCCAGGTGCTTCTCCTGGTCTCCCCCGCCGGTGCAGGGCCCAAGCACTTGGGTCATCCTCCACTGCACTCCTGGGCCACAGCAGAGAGCTGGACTGGAAGAGGAGCAACCAGGGCAGAACCAGCGACCCAACCAGGACTAAAACCCAGGGTGCCAGCGCCACAGGCGGAGGATTACCCAAGTGAGCCGCGGCGCCAGCCTCCTTTGTCCATCTAAATAGCAGCAACCCCACAGCTCAATCTTCTGCTCTCCTCTCCTCTTTGTCTTGCTTGGTCTGGGTGATCAAATCTAGCTTCTATCACTTTCTAAAATATCTAACATTGGACCACTCCAAACTTACATCCCTGGCACCAAAACTTCCTGAACTCCCAACTTCAATTTTCAATTATGTGCTCATTATAGCCAACTATGTATATACCAATATCATCTCAAAATTACTATGTCCCAAAATAAACTTAGTCCAACCATACCTCTTCACCAAATACACACTTAACAGCAAATAACACCTTCATCATGTGGATGCTGATCCACAAAGTTGGAATCATAATTTAACTCTTTCCTTACTCACACTCAGTCAAACCTATAAGGAATTCTTGTCAGCTCTCCCCTTTCAAATATACCTTGCATTCAAGCTATACTCATTCTCATTATTTTGTAGCTCAAGTGCTAATCATATGACATCTAGATTTCTGAAATAGGCTGCTCAATGGTCTCCTTCATTACATTCTGGCTCATCATGCAGTATACTGCTACTTCCCTGACATAGTCTTTTGCTGGCTTTTCATTATTTACAATATAATCCATGGCTGGAAAATTCTGTTTGACAGAGCCCTACATAGCCTTCTCCCCTATTCTCTACCCTCTTATCCAACTCCAGTCTCTCTGGCTCACTAAATTCCATCACATAAACTTCTGTGTTACTCTGAACATGGATGCACTCCAATACTGCATACATTTTCCTTCATTTTCCCCTCTGCTTGGACTTCTCTACCAGATACTAGCTCAGCTTATTTCTCTCCTTCAGTGTTCTGTTCTGTTCAGATTACTCCATTCTGATGAGCGTTTTCCTGACAATCCCAACTGAAATAGTAGCCCCTGTCCTTCCCTATTGCTTCACCTTGTGTCTCCCCATTTATCCTTGATTCCATATTCTAAATTAATTAATAGCAAATGCTTACATAGTACCTATGTACCAGCCACAGTTTTAAGCACTTTACACATATGAACCCATTTAATCTCAAAACAACTTCATGAAGTAATGTTACTATTCTCACTCTATAGATAAATTGAAGCATGGAGAGGTTAAAAAGTTGTTATGGTCACATAGTAGATATTAGACAGATAATGTAAGTCTTTACTCAAACACTGTAATATGAATGTCTCTAATTTCACTGTGTTATATGTATTCTCCACTACAACATAAGATCCATATGGGTAGGAGCTTTGGTTGTTACTATGCAATATTCCCTCTACTGTAGATACTCAGTAAATAAGTATCGACTGGCAGAATAGATGGATGTCTCAGGCTCTGGTTGCTCCCATTCCACTACTAACTGGCAATCTCTAACTAATTAACTAACTTAAGTAACTATAACACAATCTAGACAAAATGGAGTAAACAGGTTCAATGTGAAATCACCAAGGAGTTGCTATGAAAAAATCCTTGAAATAAAATTTGTTCGGCAACACCTTTTTTTTAAACAACATTCTCAAGACAGCTTAAAAAATGTACTTCTGTTTTCTCATTACTATAGAAAGGAATGATCTTCAGATTTGCAAAATTATATATGTATATCTATATATAATAAAGGACTATATAAAATACAAGGAATAATTTTATAGATATAATCTTTAAATAATCTTAGAATTAATCAAAGAGGACGAATTCTTAGAAGTAAAAATATCAAGTCAATTTGGTGACTCATTAACCACTGGAAGAAGAGCAAGCAGTGAATTTTTAGAAGGAATATGAAGAAGTAAAATTTCACTATTGTTCAATTATGGAGTATTTTAGGAAATGTTGTTACCTTGGAAACAGCTTATAAACACTCCCTCAAATCCGTAAAATGATCTTTTGGAATGCTAGTTACTCTAGTTGGATTTGCTAGAAATGGCTCGATTACAAGGATGAGAAGCTATCCCTGGAGGTCACTCCGGCATTTCCATCCAAGCACTTCTCCAAAGAATTCTGCTACTCTTTTCATTAGAGGTAAAGATTTCTGTTTCCTAAATGTCATAATTTTTCTCATCACTAGTTTTCTTCTACACTCATTTTCATTTATCAAACAATTCAATAGTGTTTACTATATCTTTCATACTGCTTTAAGTGCTTTAAAATATTAATTCACAAAATCCTCCAAACATTCTTGTGAGAAGAGGAAGGTGAGGCACAGAGAAGCAAAGTGACTTGCTAAGCTCTGCTGTTTCTGGCATTCACAGTAACTATACTCTGCTCCCATTGGTGAGGGAGAAGAAACAAAGTCTGTAGAGACTGCAGAGAATACGGTATATTCTCCAGTGAAAACGACTCACAGGTGTTTGAAAAGATGGCATTTCTTTTCAATTGGGAAATAACTTGAACAACCTACACAGAGCGAACATACTCTGTGATGCCGGGCTTTTACATTGAGAACTATTGTTTAAAGGAAGGCAGATTACCTCATATGTCACTAGACTGATTTCTTCTGGAGCAGTCTGACCATAGTCGGAGAGAAAGTAGAGGCAAAAAGGAAAGGCACATGTGACCAGATTGCGAAAAAATAAGGAAGGGGAGAAAAAAAAAGACATGTGTGTACATATATAACACTAGACAGGCTTCAAAAAACCTAAACCCAACAAAATAGGGCCTACAATTGTTGCCTGTTTTATGCTTCCTAATATTTAATTTGTTTGCATTTGTAGGCTAGCAATCAGAAGCCTTTATTCCCTGAAGAGTTAATATGCTTCCAAAAAATCAAATAATGAATTATGGTACCTTGTATAGATTGTAAAGCTCTCTGACAAACTGAGATGGAGATGGTAGATTTCAAATTTGAATCTGATAGCTTTCAAGACAGAGATGTCTGTACTTTATAAACAATAAAAATCAACTATCAATGATATATAAATATGTCTAAAATAATTTAAATACAAACATCCAAGAATAATTCGATAACTTCACTAGTAAAATTTGATGCTTATGCTCATCTTAGTTCTACCTTTAGTTTTCTGAACTATTTTACCCTAACCTTCTTACTTGAGTTGGAAATTTCTTACTGTGTCCTCTGCTCTAAAATCTCTGGCCATGTGTTGATTCTTTTTAAAAGTCCTTGAGTCTATTCTTAATTTTTTTGTGTGGACAAAGAGATCTCTAACTTTCTGTTTGTCAGAAGGAAAGTCTGGCTTGGCATTCAAAAATTCTTATAAGCTCTTGAATACTTGCAACTGGCAATGAAATGAAAAATATTGTTTATTATAAAGCACATTTACCTGGTTTATGGCAAACCCTAGAATTCATACTGTCCTAATCACAAAGTAATATAATGGTCAATCACAGATGAAGGGAAAAATAGATATTGCACATTCATTATGAAACAGAGAAATCGTAGGTCAAACATTCAGAGCCACCATGAAACACACTTCTCCAGTTCCAAAACAAGCAGTGAAGAACTGAGTACACCTGACCAGCCAGCCTTGTTCCCCAACCCCTGTGACTACTCTGCCTTCTTCTCAAGGACTAGGTTAGCAGCACTATTGATCAACTCCTTAGCTACCACCTGAGCTGGAGAGAAAGAAAGTATCCTTTCCACCCTAACTTCAGCTATGTAAACCCATTTTCCCGTGAGGATCCTCAGGCATCCAGGAGAGTCACATAATGGGATTGGGTTCAGGGCTCAACTAGAAAGCCCAGAATTTCACAGACTATGTAAAGATTCCTACATTCTAATACCAGAAATCACATGTCAAAAATTCATATGTCAAACTCCTATAATTTTTTAAACTTTTTTCTCCTATACTATTTAAAGGAAGATCTTGAATTGTGTTTAAGTGCCTATGAATAGTCCCTTAGCAACCATTTTAAAGTAGGATTGGATGAAATTGTTCCCTATTTAAGGATGTTACATTATGAAAATCCCAGTATAGACAAATGAAGCTGGTGGTTGGGGCATGTGGGATATATTTTTCTAGCAGATTGAAGTAAAGTTATTAGGCTTGTGAAAAGATACACAGACTTCCCAAAAATAGCATTATTGTCTACCATACTATTTGTCAAAATATATTCAGAGTGCTAGCAGCTAACCAGTCCGTAAGGCCTTTCCCCTTAGCATCCATTTAAATTCACTCATTTGGGAATCAACCTAGATATCCAATAACTGATGATTTGATAAAGAAATGTGGTATATATTCATGATGAATATTAACCACAAAAATCGAGGTCCTGACATTTACAACAAATGTACAGAACTAGAGATTATGCTAAGTGAAATAAGCTAGAAACAGAAAGACAAATATCACATGTTTTCTTGTATTTATGGAAGTTGATATGTAGAGAGAATATAAGAATTGTTTGGATGTCATATCATTTGTTATAAATATTGCTTCACTGAATAATGTCACATAAATAATACACTCTTCTTTCCCCATGTTATGATCAATGTCATGAATTACTCACTCTGAGGTATTAGAATCTGTTTCCACTAAAAAAATAGCATATATGTGTATGTATGTAGTACCACAGAACATGGCAAAATGTTAAAAAAATTGTAAAATTATTTAAAAAAAATTTAAGGTCATCCATTTGTCTGCAAGTTAATGAACCAAGTTGATCTCCATAAACACCTCATTAGAAGAATCCTGTTTATTTTCCAATACAAAATTAAATTAATAATCTTTTAAGTGACATATTTTATATATTTCAAAGAAATATAAGTCCTTGATAAAAACCAGACTATACAAAGTTCAGAAATTTTGGGCTATATTCAAGCATCAGCACATAGCAGATTTAATAACTGGATGAAAGGAGTGTTCAACTGAATAAAGCAAGAGTGAATCTGAGTCCATTTCCTTTAAGAAGTTCAAACCATATCTGATTGCAGTCAATTGTTTTCAGAGCAAAAGATACTGTGTGAAATTTAAGAAGCTAGCATGAACTCTATTTTTCACATTTGCTTTTACCTAGGATTTTGAAATAAAAGTGTTTGTCTTTTGTTGGCACAATAATACTGAAACATCAAATCCTTTTTTTCCCATGACGCTAGGTTTACAGTATACAGCAAATACTTTTCTCCTTTAAAATTTTATTTATTTTACTAATAGATTTTGGGCAATATGAATCACTACCTGAAACATAATACTTAATAAATATTTGTTCAACTAAATTGAATGTTTAAGCTTATGTTCATTTCTGAGGTCAAATATTTGCCAAATGTTCCTTAGGACCTCTTGAGCACCTTCTTTCCTGTTAAACAGTTTCCTAGTCATTGCAGCAAGTCATTGCTTTGAAAAGAGTAGGGGACTATCCTTGTGAACAACGTTGTGACACTTTTAAATAAATATGTTAGCATGTGAACAAAGAGCCACTAAAAGCATAAAGACCTCATAAATAAACAAAATGCTGATTATCATAAAATAGGAACCAAAAGGTAGAATGTTTATATCCTATTCCAATTCTTTGCAGATCAATGCTTGATATTTGCTTTAATTTAGAACCCAGGAAAGGGAGGAATGAGGAGAAATACAGAATCTGTTTTAATATCAGAGATTTATTAACAAATCTTCCACTTGGAAAACAGATATGAACTAGCTGAAATATACTTCCTACAATGAGAGGAGAACCACCCTTGCTTCATTGAAGTGCAAGCTTCTAATCCCTTCTGATGTAACACTGTAATAACAGAAAGGGCAAAGTTGAATACCAGTTTTCAAGCCTCCTTTCTCACCTTCAAATTTCTTCCACACCTAATTCCAATTTATTCTCTCGGCTCGACTGACTAGTTTCAGTATATGAACCTGAAGATTTAATAAAAAGCTTACACCCACTGGAGAGAAGCAAAAAATTGAGAACATAAGGCTACCCCTTCTGGAACTGAATACAAGAGCTTTGACATTGGTGAGGGGAGATTTCCTCCTTTCAATGGAGACACTCCTTGTCTTAAATGGAGAAATTTAAGAGATATCAAAGGTAGTAGAAACAGCAAGGCCAAACTTAAATGGAAGCCCTATAAGAAGTTGTAGCACTTGTTTCTTGCTAAATATTGACACTTCAGTGTCAGAGTTTGTCTTGTACTTGGAAAGCAGCAACAAATTTTAAGAGGAAATTGCTCATTAATATCTCACCTTTAGATTGATACATGTTAAAAAAAGTAATGATTACAAATAATTTTGTATTTTTCTAAACTATGGAGAACAAGATCTTGTGAGAGCAAGTCAATTTCTGAAGAGATGGTCCATCTAAAACTGAGAAATTTTTAACAATCAATGTTTGTTTTTTATTTCCAGTGCTGAATCCACCAAGAGTCACAGTGTGGGATCTAGAGGATTCCTTTGCTATTGCCAGCTGACCACGAAAATAATGAATTTGCATCATACAAGCAGTTAATTTATTAGAATTTAACCATATGCATGTGACAGTGAAACACATAAGAAAATCATTTAAAAGCAGACATGAGTCCATTTACCATTATAACTCTCTCCATGAACACTTAGCCAGCATGCCCATGAGAACTGTGTCCTCCAGGGCAGCCTCAGCTCCTGTGTGGATCTCTTCCATAGAATACCTCTCCGTGTTGAGGGAAATCACGGTATTCAATTAAATCAAAGAGAGAAAGACTTTTTATCCAACATGACCTTTAAAGTAGAAGTCCTCTACATAGTCTGGTACTGGGCAGAATTGCACCATTTAGTGCTGGAGGATAAATTGTCTTTGTGAGGCATAATCGAGAGATGGTATTTGTCCTCAATGTCACGTCTTCCAAAAGTTTTTTCAAAGGTAACTTTAATAATACTCAAATTTCACCTTCTCTACTGCCTTGCCTTTAGAACTTTATGCCCAAATTAGGTTCAATTACCGTATAATCTTCACCTGGCAGAGTTTTAATGGAAAAATTCTCACCTTAACTCCCTGCATCCTCTTCCAATCCAGTCTCCCTGGGAGACTGGTGAATCTCACCATTCTCTAGTGCTGCTAGGTCTCCCTAACTTCCTCACCATTTACTAAACCAAACAATAGTAAAATATTAGTGAACCTTTAGCTTTGAGGGTCAACTCTCAAACTATCAAAGGTGCTTTTACACACCTTCCCTGGAATATCCAAATTTATTTAGAAGTAACCACAACTAGATTCTTCTGTTCCCTGTGTCTGCATTCTACAATAGCACAGAGTATATATGCAACATAAATACACCACATAGTGTGTGCCATGCACCACAAAACACATGTGTGGAGGAACTCACACCTGGATTGCCGGTTCCCGGCTTCAGCCCCAAGCCGGCCCTCATTTGGCTAATGCCGGCATTTTGGGAGTAAATCAGTGGACAGAAGTTTGCTCAATCTATCCATCTATTCCTATGTTTTTCTCTCTTTTAATCCCCTTTCTCTGCCTCTCAAATTAACTTTTTTAAAAAGTTGTATTCCAAGATATTGGTAAGGATAATGTAGCTTAGTGTGTATTCTCATACTGGACAACGTGCACCAACTAGCCCTTTCTGTCAGACCTTGTAGTCAACGTAGGCATCCCACAGGCAGGTTATTGACTAAAATATGTCCAGTCCAAGAATGCACAGAACTTCATTGTGTTCTCAAACATCAAGATCCAAAAATATAATAAAATTTGTGTTTTACTTTGTTCACCTCCTCCTAAAATAATGTATTTTCCAAATACAGAATGCTCACATTGTTCCTTAAACCATGGTTCGTCAGCTAATTTGTACATGGTCTATCAAATGGGCAGGTTCTTCTTTAAATTTGAGAGAGTGAGTGAGAGAATGCACATGAGCTGCTATCCAGTGGCTCCTTCTGCAATAGCCAGGGGGGCTGGGCCAGGCCACAGCCAGAAGCTGGGAATTCAATCCACATGGGTGAAAGGACTCAGCTACCTTAACTATGACCTACTGCTTCACAGGGCCTTCCTCAGCTAGCAGCTGAAACAGGAGTGAACTCAGACTCAAAACCAGGCACTCCTTAGTGGGATACAGGCATTTTAACTGGTGGCTTCACCACTAGGCCAAACGCCTATCCTGGGACAGTTATTTTCAATTTTCTCCCAACCAGAGGAAAAGTGTGTGCAGTGAAGTGTCCCTCTCGCTCTGATTTTCACAGCAAAATAGACAGCATTGCTACTGGAAGGTTTTCTCCAATGCCTAAATTAACTCTCCCTGCTACCTTTTAGATCTCTAAACAGAGACCTAGAAGTGCTGCTGAACGCCTCTGCCCATCCAGCTGATAGCAAACGTTCAGTGTTAGAAGGAAGTGGGTTGACCTTTCATCTAGTTCATCTTCTGTGTTCTAGGAGAGGAGGGCAGAAGGCAGGGCATCACAATATGGGTAGTGCCAGGAAGCATATTATAGAGTCCAAATTGCATTTAATCAAAGGCTGGCGCTCCACTAATTTCTTCTGATACAAACAGTATGAATTTTATTACCAGCATTACCAATAATTACAAACTACTTCAGATAAATTAAAAACTAGCTCTGACATGTGTACATAAAAAAATAGAGCCTCCTAAAAATTTAATAAGCTCAGCAATAACTTACAGAATCTCCAAACTGTTGTCAATTTCAGTACTCCTCAGTATTTCCTGATGCAAGCCAGAACCAAAATATTATTGTAATTAAGCAATTAATTAATTAAAATGAATTAAACATTCTTGAAAACTCAGAGACCCTAGAGGGTTAGATTAAAGAAACAGTGGAATCAAGACCAGAATACAGGAATTCCTCAGCTAAAGTGTAATGTGGCTGTTCGCGCCGCAGATTCCTCAACCTCAGAGTCAAACCACTGTGTATATGAAAATGTATGTCATGGAAGGTATGTCACCAAATGCATGTAGTGGTTGTCCTTACCACTTAATGTTAGTAGAAGACAGCTTCAGAAACATATCTAAACTATGTAGGCTCCAAAAAATAAAAAATAAAAGACTTCAAAGACAGTGGGATCAAAATATTGATAGATGGGAAAAATCAAGTAAATGGAGATTAAATTATTTTAACTTTCTCATTTTATACTTTAATCATCTCTAGTTGGTTAAATACATACACTTCCCCAAAATAAACATTTTACTCATTGTCTCTGGCTCTGGGTCTTAATTTTCTAAACAAAAATATATGGTAGTAGGAGAGACACTGTAAATATGTTAATTACCAGATGAAAAGGTTCACTTAGCCTTGAACAAAACATATTGCAACATCATGCTGAAGGGAAAATAATAGGGCTTTCTCAGACTCTACCAATGACTATGCAAGCAACACAGCAACCCCTTCCTTTGCAAAAGCACTATTCTACCTCATCCACAGTTTCTGTTTTGTCTATAATGCCTCAGAGCCCACAAGTACATTAAGTTCCCATATGCAGCCACCCATATGAAGCTAGAGAAGTTGATTACACCCTGAGAGGCCAGTTCTCCTAGAAGGAGAGGTTAAAGTGAGGAAGCTCCTATGAAGTAATGCCTACCTCCTATCTGTACAGCTCCTTCCAGAAGCTCTCCCTTTCAACAATCTTGAGGAGGATAGCAAGAGAGTTGGGGTGATCAAGCAGGGCAGAGCCTAAGGACCAAACAAGAGCAATGACTCCTCTCCAGAAATGAATGGCATTATATGGCAATAAATGCTCCATTTTTCATTTGAAGAAAATTCTCCCCTGAGATTTTCCTATTTTTGTCTTCTGTAATGAGGAGGAATAGAGAGTAAAGAAGGGAAGAAAGATGATAAAGTGCCTAAATCTGCCCAAATTACCATTAATTCTTCCTTAAAGAAATAAAACAGAAACCAAAGCCAGAGTGCCCCCTTCAGGCAGGGGGTGGGGTTGAGGCACCAATTCTCTTCCCAACCATGTGTTGTGAAAGACTTTGCAATGCCTCCTGTGATACAACTATGCCAGCCTCTAAAACTTAAAATTGAAAGAAAAAAAGTAGAAACTAAGTCTTAGAGTTACCTTGATTCTTCTAAGTCACTGCGAGCTTATGTAGAAAGAAATTTTTAGGACGAATTTTATCTTTTTGAAAATTTTCATTATTGAAAAAATATATCTGGGGCCGGCGCTGAGGCGCAGTAGGTTAATCCTCCTCCTGCAGCACCGGCATCTCATATGGGCTCCAGTTCTAGTCCCGACTTCTCCTCTTCCAATCCAGCTCTCTGCTATGGCCTGGGAAAGCAGTAGAAGATGGCTCAAGTCCTTGGGTACCTGACCCTTGTGGGAGACCGGAAGAGGCTCCTGGCTCCTGGCTCCGGATCAGCGCAACTCCGGCCATTGCAGCCTTTTGGGGAGTGAAACATCAGATGGAAGACCTGTCTGTCTCTCCCTCTCACTGTCTGTAACTCTACCTCTCAAATTAATAAATAAAATATTTTTTAAAAAAGAAAAAAATACATCCAAATTACCAGAGTTTCACTGACAAAATACAGGTCTTTATTCTGTGCAGTTTATTTTCTCCTGAGTGAAAAGTGGACCTTCTAACATATGTGTGGTGTTACACAAGTATACATGCTGTGAGCTACAACTAGAAGTGAGAGATGTTTTTATCATTTTTTAATCTTTGAATATTTGCATAATACATTTGATTTCAGCAAAGGTATAGAGTTATCTTCAAATATGGGAATATTATCCTTATCACTCCTAATTTTGTATGAAAATATCAGCATTATGTCACATTTTCCCTGGTATAAGTCCACAATAGACTTCACTTAAGCAATATGTTTAAAGAGCATTTTTAACATTTCATTCAGCATTGATTCTGCACATTTGAACATGTGCTCAGGAATGATATTCATACAACATGGATTAAAATGAATCCAGTTTCTAATAAGGTATTCCTATGAGAACTGAGTATTCTCAGTTGTGGGTATTTTGCCATGTTGTAAATTCAAGATACAGTATTGAATACAGACCATATAATTACATATGTAAGTTCTCATGCATTCATTTGAGTTTATAAACTGAAGAGTGAGCCAACCTCTTTCCTTAGTAAGACAGCAAATGTGAAGAATTAAATCTTTAAGCATAATACAGAGTAAATCTATTGGACAGTACTGGTAAAATAAGGTTTATTACCCTAGTTTAACAGAAAGCACCCAAGTTCTCTGTGTTCCCAAAGCTCAGGGAACTGCATTGTGCTAAAATCACTACAATGAATAAGAGTATTCTCGCTTAGCATAATGTAAGAACCAAGGTTCCAATTGTGATTCAAAAATTCTTTTATATAGTATCAACACAGCAAGTACTGCACTTCTGAGCTGGAACAGTGCTTACACAGTGCAGATGCACCTGTCTTTATACTCAAAGAGATGTGAATACTGGGTACTATTTAAATGTATACTCTTATAAAACCACAATGACTACAGCCAAAGGTTGATAATGCTGTCTATGTATGAGGAGTTGTGCCAAGTACATTATATAACAATTGTCAGCTCATTTACTCCTCCCACTCAGCCCCTTTTCACCTATAAGACAACTGGGGGATAAATGACTTCATCAGGATCACATAGTAAGTGACCAAGGCCACTTTGACTCTGAAATCTACACATGCAGGCAGTCCCTCTCTGCATCCCATAATAATAACTGTTAGCAGTGACAATATTTACACTAGAGAAACTCCTGTTTATTACCTACATTTTAATATCGTGTTGTAATAATAATTATTTCCCAGTTCCATGGAACATTCACTGCTCATGCTGTGTAACGATGACCTGAATCACGTTTACTCTATTCTCTTTTCAATAAAGTAGGGATAGGAGTAATAGCTGTCATACTGACTTCATGGAGTAAAAGTAAGAATAAAATTAGGAGTGTGCATATGGGAACTCTTTGCTATAGGTGTGAATGTTGTTGATAATTTTGTAGTGAAGAAAACATAATTGATTGTGAGCAGAGAATCTACTGGAAATCAAGAAGAGAGACATAAGGGAACCTTAAACAATGTACATACTCTGGACCTAAAATAACTTTAAGGAGGTTTATATTCTTGCTCCAAGATAGTAACAATTATCAATAGGAAGTATAGCCACACTTCCTATTAGCCAGCTTCTCATTCTTTAATATACCAAGAGTAACTTCTTGAGAGGGAAAGGGTTTATTATGGCTTACAGTTTGCAGATTCACAATTCAAGATAAGGTAGTTCAGTCTGATGTCTGGTGGAGGCTGGCGATGGCAGAGCATGTGAGAAGGAGCAATCTTATGGTGAGCCAGGAAGCAGAAGGTCAAACTGGGCTTAACTAATCAACTCTCTTGCAAGAACTAATTTTGAGGGCAAGCTTCCACTTACCTACAGACTTCCCACTGGGTCAAGCCCTAACTGCCATAATTCAATCTGATCTCAAGCCCACCAACCATTAACATTATTACATTAACTTCACATAACACTTTGGGGTTTAAATATCGGCAAGAGTTTGTGGGACCAAGTGCTGTTCAACCCTTAACTCTCCCTAAACATCATTTCCATGCAAGATTTTCTTGATGTCTTCAGAATGTTCTCATTTATCAATCGTATTGTGACTTAAGGCAGGACTAAGAGTTAAGAAAACAGGTTGTAGATCATATTTAGACATTAGAAAGGCACTGAGGTTCCCTGGGATACACCAAGGAGTGGACTTTGGAAGACATGGACTCTGTCCATAGCCTAAATCAGGACCTGGTATACAAAGTGTGGTCTCCAAAGTATTAAATATATTAAAACTTCCATAGCTATAAATAAGGGGGGGAGGGCACTGTAATGAGTGAGTAGTTGTCATGTAATTCCTTTGCTGCAGAAATCGTTTACCCTAAATTAGAGAATATAACGCAGATAAATGTATAGAACAGGTATTGAAACTGCAGTAGAGCATCAATCCTACAGCCTGCTTTCCACGCTTGCTCCTTGTCCAGCCAATGATGCATTCCGACCCCCTGGGACAACTGCTAGAAACACAGGTTGAAAACTGCTTTTATGGATGCCAGAGCCTCTTTTGATTCACATCCATGGATGTAAATATTCATTTCCATCTTCAACATGTTAACTCTACATTCACGAAGAAACGCTCCTTTTTGGAGATGGGACACTTAATTAAAAAAATGGAAATATTCTAACTTAAATCCAAAGCTACTACTCACAAAATATCCTATGTGACCTCCTATATTTCCCATTCTCTTATGCAGTTCATGAGCCAGGGCAGTGGCACATGAGCAGTAGTGATATATATTGAGTCCATTTCCTCCATCCTCTCTTCCTTAGCTGTGGCTAGCAATTACAGGGATCAGGGATTCAAGATGCAAAAGAGCCACTCAACGCACAAAGAACTGTGCCTTTTAGGCCATTAAATTTGCTTGCGCTCATTTTTCCCTAACAAAAATATACTTTAAGTTTAGTTGAGATACTTAGAATGAATTACTGAATAGATCTAAAACGTACTACTCTGCCAGTGCAGCGGCTCACTTGGCTAATCCTCTGCCTGCGGCACCAGTACTCTGGGTTCTAGTCTCGGTTGGGGCCCCAGATTCTGTCCTGGTTGCTCTTCTTCCAGTCTAGCTCTCTGCTGTGGCCTGGGAAGGCAGTGGAGCATGGCCCAAGTCCTTGGGCCCTGCACCCGCATGGGAGACCAGGAGGAAGAGCCTGGCTCCTGGCTTTGGATCCGCACAGCGCACTGGCCTTGGCTACCATTTGAGGAGTGAACCAACGGAAGACCTTTCTCTGTCTCTCTCTCTCACTGTCTAACTCTACCTGTCAAAAAATTTAAAAAAATAAAACATACTATTCTATTTTACGATATAAGAAGGAACAAAGTTTAGTACTAACATAAGGTACACACATACCAAGGAAAGAGGTAAGTATTGTTTAGGGAACAAGGACCTAAATGAGAAAATCTATTTTTCAAAGATTATATGGCATGGTTGCCCAAAAATTTAAATCACTACATTAAAATCCCATTATTCAGTACTGTTTGAAGTACCAGGTAGATTCTCTTATTTAAAGATAATTTATGGAAAGAAATATTATAAAGCTAAAGGTCTCATGAGAGCAAATCTTCCAAAGTAAATGTCCCAAGTGAAGTCACAATCCTCCACAATTCTTATCCATTATTTCACCGTCATTTCAAAGTGTTCTTTAGATGTACCTGTAATTTAAGATCTGGATGATGTTGTCAATCTCCAAAAAGGCCCACAACTGCACACTGTCACCAATTGACTTACATATTCTATTTCATTTATAAAGCTTAGGTTTATCAATCATTTTATGAGCCGAATTCATATTTATCCTGTGACTTCTCTTAATTTCTTAGGCATGGAAGAAATGCTTAATTTTCAAAAATTTCCTATTTTTACTGTCAGCTAAAATTATTGAATGGATGCTATACTAAGGTGCCCAAATGTCCTTGTCAAGACTGGGGTACTTACTCCTCTAAATGCCAAGATGCTATTAGCTTTCAGCTTTCACTCTGAAGTTGCCTTGAAGACAGAACCTTTTCCAGGACATGGTTCTATTCCCTGGGCAGTATGAATCCAGAAACTGGGCAATATTAGAATATTCCAATTAGTGGCAGCACTTCCAAGAAGATGACTACAGCCCAACTCCACTCACTTTCCAACTGCTGGCTTCCTCTCCCACACTGGTGTAGATCCTAAAAGCGCTCCCTAATAAACTTCCTGCCTCGTAATCTCCATTTCAAAGTCTGCTGCTGAGGAGTCTGACCTGGAGCAAATCCAAATTACTCTGCAACCATGACACTGGAAATAAGTCAAATTTGTGTGGTCAGAGCTTCTCCTATATCATTGTGAGTAACAGAGAGCTTGTGATGGGAAAGGATTAGAAGTAAATCATGCCATTCTCTGTGTCTCCCAAGGCTTTTATATAAAAATAAACAAAGGCATCCTCAGGGAGGGGATAGAAACATGAAAGGACTAGATGGTAGATGTATGTGCAAAACAGGAAGAACAAATTACCTTGTTGATCGAGCTAATTTATGGAGATTTCATATGTACGTGTGTGTGTGTGTGTGTATGCATATACAGGAGTGCTTCAAAATGCTTGTAAAAAATTATTTATGGACAATTTTTAAAAATTTATGTATAGTTTCTGGCCAGCGCTGTGGCTCACTAGGCTAATCCTCCGCCTTGTGGCGCCGGTACTCCGGGTTCTAAACCTGGGTGGGGCACCGGATTCTGTCCCGGTTGCCCCTCTTCCAGGCCAGCTCTCTGCTGTGGCCAGGGAGTGCAGTGGAGGATGGCCCTAAGTGCTTGGGCCCTGCACCCACATAGGAGACCAGGAGAAGCACCTGGCTCCTGGCTTCGGATCAGCACAGCATGGCAGCCACAATGCACCAGCAGTAGCAGCCACTTGGGGGGGTGAACCAAAGGAAAAAGAAGGAAGACCTTTCTCTCTGTCTCTCTCTCACTCTCTCACTGTCTAAATCTGCCTGTCCAAAAAATAAAAAAAGAAAGAAATTTATGTATAGTTTCTCACATTATGCATTTCCATAAACTTTTCAAGATTTCTTGTATGAATGTGTACATGCATTCATATATAATTTCTATATTAATTATTGGAGTGGAAATACCCTCTTTATCTGGATATAAAAACTCAAGACTTAGTCTAATTCTAATGCAGACTTAAGACTTAACAATGCAGACTTAGTATAATTCTAAAGTGTAGAATAAAAAAAAAAAACTACAAAGTCTTCTATGGGTTCACAGAACAGAAACTTATTCTAACCAACTCAGATTAAGTATGCATTGCAAAGTGCTGAGCCAATTCTCAGTGACTCAGCCTGGGAGGTCAGGAACAAACAGTCTTCTCTTGGAGTTTCATGGGCCAAAAGATCATTCTTATCTGCACGTCTTTGTCAGTCTCCCTGTCTATGTGTTGACTCATCTTGAACATTGCCCAATCTGGCTTCCTCTGTATATCAGTAATCAACTATTTTGCTGGTAAACCCTCACTCCTTCTCTTTAACTCAACTGTTTTAAACTTTCTCCCTTGTTTTCAAATCTCTAAATCTCCTCATCTACTTCACAGTAAGAAAATATAAGACAAAAGGATCTTCATGTTTCTAGCCACACATTTAGACTCTTTTTTTTTATTATTATTATTTTTTATTTTTGACAGGCAGAGTGGACAGTGAGAGAGAGACAGAGAGAAAGGTCTTCCTTTTGCCGTTGGTTCACCCTCCAATGGCCGCCGCGGTAGCACGCTGCGGCCGGCGCACCGCGCTGTTCCGATGGCAGGAGCCAGGTGCTTATCCTGGTCTCCCATGGGGTGCAGAGCCCAAACACTTGGGCCATCCTCCACTGCACTCCCTGGCCACAGCAGAGAGCTGGCCTGGAAGAGGGGCAACCGGGACAGGATCGGTGCCCCAACCGGGACTAGAACCCGGTGTGCCGGCGCCGCAAGGCGGAGGATTAGCCTGTTGAGCCACGGCGCCGGCCCAAATTTAGACTCTTATACAAAGCACCTTCTTCCCTGTTCTTCTTCCACTGACTTTTTTAAAGATTTATTTATTTGAGGGGCAGAGTTACACACAGAGAGAGAGAGAGGGAGAGAGGGAGAGAGGGAGAGATTTAGACTGATCTTCCATTTGCTGGTTCACTTCCCAAATGGCCACAACAGCCGAAGCTGGACCAAGGCAAAGCTAGGAGCCAGAGCTTCTTCCTGGTCTCCCACATGGGGCAGGGGCCCAAACACTTGTCCATCCTTTGCTGCTTTCTCAGGCACATTAGCGAGGAGTTGAATCAGAAGTAGACTAGCAACCAGGATTTGAACCAGCACCTATATGAGATGCCAGTGGGCAGCACCTTAACCTACTATACTACAATGCCATCTCCCTCCTACTGACTTCTAATTATTCTTAATTTTATTCCATTTAAAAGAAACCTACAATGAACTTATAATTTCCATCTAGTTATGTACTCATGTGACTCTTATCCTTTTTCAAATTTCTTGAAAGATTTGCTTTCACTAACTGTATGTATTTATTCACCTGCCTCTCATTGTACCCATTCCAGTCTAGTTCTGGCTGATTATCTCTTTGTTACGGAGTCCTGTAACTCCCAGTTCTCAGTTCTCATCATATTTGATACCTTAGAGAATTTTCTTTTTTTATTCAGTCAGGTATAATTTACTTGCAAGGAAACACACAGATCTTAAGTATATAGTTTGATCAGTTTTGACAAATGCATACACATGTACAATACACACCTTTCATTCCTCCAGAAAATTTCCACCTGTCTCTTTCACATTGACTCCTCCCAGGAGATGCCACAGAAGAGTCCACAAATCTGATGTGTCCCATCATAAATTTTCTTTGTCTATTATGGAATATAAAAATGGAACTGCACAATTTGTACTATATGTATTAAGCTCTTCTTATTCGGTATGGTTTTGCTAGATGCATTCATGTTCTTCAGGTATTAGCCATTTATTTCGGTTTATAGGTAAACAGTACTTCATGAATGAATATCCATTCTTATTCTGATGAACACCTACTTCAGTTATAACCAGCTGTGGCCATTATGAGTAAGGCTCCTATGAACTCACATATAAGAGTCTGTGAATACAATTTTCACCTTTATTCTATAAATATCTAGGAACAGCATAGTTAAATCATAGTGTACATGCACATTTAATTATTTAAGAAATTGCAGAACAGTTTTCTGGAATGGTTGGACCATATTACATTCCCACAAACAATAAGTAAGAATTCTAGTGTCTCATGCCTTCTCCAAAATTTGATTTTCCATTCTTTTTTTATTTTGGATTTTCTAGTGAGTATGCCTTTTCTTCCTTCAAATATTCTTGTCCTTCTTTGATGAAACAAAGCTACTATGATTTCTATCCTATCTCTCTGGTGATTTCTTTTTTATGTCTTTGCAGGGTGGCTATAAGTTGAATATGGTTTTTCCCAGCAAAGCTGATGTTGGAGTTTAATCCCCATTGTGAGAGTGTGGAAACTTAATCCAATTATGCAATTTAGAGGTGTGGGTCAAAGAGAAATGATTAGGCTTAGTAAGGTCAGAAGGCAGGAGATCCCTGTGATCGAATACAGAGTGTGTGTGTGTGTGTGTGTGTAAGAAGACAGCGAGAATAGAAGATATACACACATGCAATCTTTGTCTCTTGCCGTGTGTGCCCTGTGCCACCTTGGGACTCTGCCAGCAAGAAGGCCATCATCAGTTACATTCAGTTCCTTGGCCAGAACCTTGAATCAAAATAAACCTCTCTTCTTTACATCTTACCTAGTCTGTGGCATTGAGTTCTTAGCAACCGACAATGGTCTACTGCAATAATCATTGTTTTGTAAGAGGTTTCAAAGTGAAACCTTAAGCCTGTTTCTAGGCTGTGTATAGACTACTAATAAATTTATACTTAAAACAAAGACCTACAGCCTACTTGATCTCTCCTCTTTGACTTCTGAAAATTACCACCAAGCCAAATGACCAAGACTAGACTTAGGATCTCCCTTTTCAAATACTCCTCCAACTTGGGGATACAGTCAGATGTCAACAAATATTCAATTGATTTCTAAAAGTAAAGGAGTTGCAGCTTTTGCTTTCTAGCTCCCTCTTAAAACTCGACATTTTGCCATCACCACCCATGTCTTTGTTTTTAACATACCCCACCAGCATCTCTATAATATCCTTCCAACTGGATTATGCACAAGAATGCCTTTGTCCTTCACCCACGTTCTTGATACTACAATCAAAGTAATCTTTTAAAAAATACTAGTGGTATTATATCAGATGTCTCTTCAAAAACTTTTTGGTTCTTCTGCAACATGACCTCGAAGGCCCCACATTGTCTGGCTTTGCCTACCTTTTCCTCTCAAACCATACCCCATCTGGCTTTCTCTGGACTTTCTGCTTTTTTACTTGTCTTTTTTCATGTTCTTAAGATTTACTATTTCCTCTACTATCAGAGACCTTGCAGGTATTTTTTTCTCAATAGGAACTTCAACTCCTACTTGACTAATTTATACTTATACTCGGTTCTTAGCTCAATCTTTTCTATCACTTCTGTGGGGAGTCATCTTTGGACATCCTGATCTTAGTCTATATTCCTGGTTTGTATTATTTATCAAAATACCAACATCGTTCTGACCTGCATTTATCATGAAGCATAATTTTAAATGGGTATTTGTTTATAAAATGGACCTCATTGTAGAACAGTCAGTGAGCAGATGATTCTATTAATTCTAGCATAACGTCTGGCATATCCTAAGTGCTCAGTCTATTATTTTTTTCATGAACAAATTAATGAGCACCACTCATTTTCTTTGGCCTGCTCTAAGAGATCATATGTACGGGTGCAAAATGAGATGAGAATGTATATGTGCATTTGTATGTAAGTTCATGAATGTATATATGAGTAGCCACTATCTCACTAACTCATTCTTGAATTACTGACCAAATGTCTATTTGAAGCAAAAGCCCCAATGAGGAGAAACCATGGGAAGTTCTTCTCCCCAACAGTTAACAAAAAACAACTGACTACTCTAAGTGAAAGAACAAAAACATTACCTTAACGTGGATATAATTCAAAAGCATGGCGGGAATAGCTTATTGAGATTGTAAGTGAAATATTGCATATTGGAAATTTATCTTTCAGAGAAATATTAAACATTGAAAAATGATTACAATTAAGAAATATTAATAAAGATTAAATATAATTGCAACAAATATCATTACGAAGAGAATATTTAAATAAATAATTATTAGTCTCCATCAATGATTCACTGATGTTGAATAATACTCAATATAATCCAAATTCAAAATCAACAAAATAATTTGAAGTTCCCTTGGAGTTTTCCATAACAGGATGCAAAGTAAGCAAATCAAACTAGAATTGAAAAAAAAAACTAATTGTTCAAATTTGCTGGTAGTTGAAATAGCATGTAGAGCGGGAATGACAGTGGAAAAACACACTGGACTGGAACACAGAGGAGCTGCTATTTTATCACTAGCTCTCCTATTAATTAATGAAAATTTGAATGTGTTTCTGGGCCTCAGTTTTCAATTCTTAAAGCAGAAGTGGAATAAATCTTCTGTGGCTAAAATGTTGATTGACATGTTGATCGTCAACTTTTGTCAATTTATAGCCTGAAGCACTATGTTTGAAAAAGTTCTGGGGCATCTGAAGCTTACTGGTGATGCTCTTCTAGGTATAAGAACTGGCATGTGTACTGGGTGTTTAGCAGCTCTGGTCTAGACAGACACTAAGTGCTCAAGCACATATAAACTTAGCCCAGGTCTGAAACGCAAGGCAGTGACTTATATTCTGGATAGACTGTTCAAGTTAGTTCAACAAGCACTTGCTGAGGTCCTACTATGTGCTGATCATAGAGCTGGGCAACAGAAATACAAAGAATACAGGAGACTGGTTTTGATACATTTAAGTCTAGAAGATGACTTAACTAAGTTATAATCAGTACAATGCTGTATGGTCACAGCATCTGATCTAATTCTAAATATCAAATCAGAAAACATGTATCACACTTTAGAAAATGTTTCCTGTAAGCTTGTCTTTCCAGAGGATTTCCCTAAAAATATTTCACATCCTCCCATGTTGACATTCAAGCAGCTTTAAGAATGCTTTCCAAAAAAGCCACAAATGATGAATCAAGAACACAACAGACTGTCAGAAAATTATATTTTAATTTTACCTTTTAATGTCCTATATCCAATATATTTTTCCTCATAAATTCTGGTCAACCTGATTTTCTTAACAGCCAGAAACACTCAGCTTATTCTTTGCTTTCAGAATGTGCTGATCTAATTCCCATGGTTAGAATAACCATCCCACTCTATCCTCCTACTCATACCCTTAGCAGCCTTAGGTGACTCCTCCATCCACAGCCTCTGAATCTATTCATTCATTTGTATACACAGCTCTGAAAACAGGCACCTGTTACATGCAAGCTACTGTGCTTATGTGAGGGCTAAAAATAAGAATGATCTCATAAGTATATGTTGTACTGAGCAGTACAACTAAAGCAGAAGTACTGCTGAGTGAGAAGGGTTATGAAAAAATATATGCAGAAGACAAATATCAAAATTAACCTGCAAAATCTGGAAAGGTATCATATGAGCTAATTTGAAGTATTAGGTAAAAAGTATTTAGACTAAAAAGGAAACATCTGACAGGAAAAAAGGCATTAGTGGAGTCACCAAGTTGTGAAACAGCAATGACACCTTGAGGATTAGGTCAATAAGACTGGAAGACTAGGGCAGGAAGCTATGCACAGACCACAGAGAGGCAAGAGTGAGCTGGATCCAGATGATGAAGTTAGGGGCTTTTATGGAAGAGACATCATCAAATGAACTTGATAAATATTCCTGAAAACAATGTAGGAATCAGATGGGAGAAAGTTTGACTGGGGGCAGGACAATGATTTAGGAGGTAATTATAGACTTCCAGATAAGTAGTTATGACATGCCACATTAAGGTAACAGCAAAGGAATTAGACAATAAAGAAGTTCAAAGAATTCTAAGAAGATTGAATCTAAAAGATTTGATAATTGATTGAATGAGGAGTTTCAACGGTGGTAGATATTACCCACAAAGACAGGGAGTACAGAGACAGCATGTTTAGGAAGAAAGCCATGAAGTCTATGATGGGTCACAATAAGTATAAGTGCCTATAAGACTTACATGCTCAATCAGACTTGTCCCAAATGGTGGAGTTAGAAATGTGCCAGGGGATTCCAATACAATCCCATCAAGGTGGCATGTACCAATGCCATCTCACTAGTCCAAGTGATCAATTTCAGTTCACAATTGATCACATTGATAGGTCTAAGAGTCAAAGGGATCACACAAACAAGACTAGTGTCTGCTAATACTAACTGATAGAATCAAAAAGGGAGAGAACGATCCATCATGGGAAGCGGGAGACACAGCAGAATCATAGAATGGCAGATGTCCTAAATAGCACTCTGGCCTCAGAATCAGCCCTTAAGGCATTCAGATCTGGCTGAAGAGCCCATGAGAGTATTTCAGGCCTGGAAAGCCAAGACACTCTGGAAAAACAAAACAAAACAAAACAAACAACAACAACAACAACAAAAAAAAAAAAAAAACAAAAGAAGAAGACCTAAATGAAAGATCTCTGCAAGTGAGATCCCAGTGGAAAGAACAGGCCATCAAAGAAGGAGGTACCTTTCTCTGATGGGAGGAGAGAACTTCCACTTTGACTATGACCCTGTCAAAACAAGATTGAAGTCGGCAAACCCAAAAGGCTTCCATAGCCTTGGCAACTCATGACTAGAGCCTAGGGAGATTACTGACGCCATAAACAAGAGTGTCAAATTGTTAAGTCAACAACAGGAGTCACTGTGTACTTACTTCTCATGTGGGATCTGTCCTTAATGTGTTGTCCAATGTGAAGTAATGCTATAACTAGTACCAAAACAGTATTTTACACTTTGTGTTTCTGTGTGGATAAAAACTGATGAAATCTTTACTTAATATATACTAAATCGATCTTCTGTATATAAAGATAATTGAAAATGAATCTTGATGTGAATGGAATGGGAGAGGAGCGGGAGATGGGGGGGTGCAAGTTAGAGGGAAATTATGGGGGGGAAGCCATTGTAATCCATAAACTGTACTTTGGAAATTTATATTTACTAAATAAAAAAATATAAAAAAAGACTTACAACTAGAGATATTTAGGTTATTTGTTAAGTACGTGAAATCTAGATTTGGTAGAAAATTCTACTCTGTGTGTGTGTGTGTATTTGTATGTGAGAATTCCTGATACATAAATGTTGTTGAAGCCATTGTTTGAGATAGACCAGGAACCAAAGATATGCTAAAAGATACAGAAGCTGAGAAGGATAACATTTAAGAGCAGATAAAACAGTGACATCGAGAACAGTTAAGCCAAATTAGAAAAAAAAAAAAAAAAGAAATTACAGAGAAAGGCAAGAGAGAGCTTCAAAAGTTCTTCAGCTCTCATAAACACCAATCATTTTGTACTATTCTGTATTAATGACTATTAAATCTTTTCCCAATGAGGAAGGTTAAGCTGCTGTCCAAGATGCCAGCATCCCATATGGGCATTACCGAACTCCTAGCTGCTCCATTTCCAATCCAACTACCTGCTAATGCACCAGGGAAAGGAGCATAGGATGGCCCAAGTGCTTGGGCCCTTGTACTCATGTGGGAGACCCAGATAAAGCTCCTAGCTCCTGACTTTGGCATGGCCCAGTCATGGCTATTGCAGCCATTAAGGGAATGAACCAATAGATGGAAGATCTCTCTATCTCTACCCTCCTCTCTAATTCTGCCTTTCAAATAAATAATTTTTAAAAAACTTTTTCCAAAGTACTTTATGTGTATATTTAAATTTGCATTGCCTTACTAGGTAATGCATCCAGTTCTAAAGCCTGGGCTGAATTTTTTTTTTTTTAATTTTGTGTGGTTCTTCCAGAAATCTCAAGTTTGCTATCTTTATGGAAAATAGGAACTAGAAAGTCAAGCAATAATCAACCATATTTGTACTCAATAACGACAACTGTTTTTTAGACCTTTGGAGATCCAAATACCATGGAATCCATTTCTAACTCCTATGTCTGGAAAAATTCTCAGATCTTTGTATCTTTTATCATGTTTTTACTCCAGGTGCTAAATCTTAGATGGCTAAGTTTGGCCTATGATACGTAGACATTTGCAAATTGAAATATCTATCTTCATGATGAAGAAGATTTCACTTTATTTTCTGAAATTATGATTTTGTTAAAATTTCATGATGATCATGAATAATATTAAAGTAGATTCTCTTTACAGATTTTGCTCTTATCAAGATTTTAATATCCAATGTAAATGAGACTGTTCATTTCAGTATCCCTTTATTTCAAATGCCAGGATATAAAAATATATCCATTTTTCCCCCAAGGGGAAAAAAGTTAAAAGAGAAGACTTAAGCTCCAAAATATTACAATACAGAAGTAGCCAAGGAAAATAAATCTGTTAAGCTCTGTGAAATACAAAAGAAAAAAGCCATTTGGTTGCTTTACTTTTGTTTTCATTTCTTTCTACCAATATACCACATAATCTTTCTCCCTGGATAGAAACTCTAAATGTGGATCTACACTACCTCATATTTGATATGTTGATTTACACATATATTAGATACTACACAGGCAATGAGACCAAGTTTTCTAAAATGTACCTATATAAATTAAACCACTCTACTAAGGAGTTTCTCACTCCTGCTGTCAACAGTTTAGTTATGCTTAAATGATGGAACAATAACATGGCACACAGTGCTTGTGCATCAATACCTTACAGCTTTAAAATAATTTGATATTCTTGAGATTAAGAATATTCCTCAGGGACCGGCACTGTGGTATAGTAGGTTAATCCTCTGTCTGTGGTGCCGGCATCCCATATGGGGACCAGTTCTAGTTTCAGCTGCTCCTCTTCCAATCCAGCTCTCTGCTATGGCCTGGGAAAGCAGTAGAAGACAACCCAAGTACTTGGACCCTTGCACCTGCTTGTAAGACCAGGAAGAAGCTTCTGGCTCCTAACTTCAGATCTGTGCAGTCCAAAGTTATGACAATTTGGGGAGTGAACCAGCAGATGGAAGACCTCTCTCTGTCTCTCCCTTTCACTGTTTGTAACTCTACCTCTCTCAAATAATTAAAATCTTAAAAAAAAAAAAGAATATTCCTCAAAAACTGATCAATAATACTGGAAGGACACAGATGTAAGCTGGAAACTGATCACATAGACAATGCAGTCTAGCAAATCTTACAAGAAAACTTCATTAGTAATTACTACTATTAGTAGTTCTTGTGAATATACACACTATGCATGAGTCCATTAAAAGAAGCTAAATATCCTGAGACATTTATATGACAATAAAGATATTTTAATTGGTTTTCAATTTACATACCCTCTCTATTTAAATATAATAGCATCTTCTAGATAATAATTACCTGAAATAATGATAACTAGCACAAAAACATACTAAATAATGTATAAATAATTAGCAAAGTAATATCTTCTATATTGCATAAAGGTGTCTGTTTCAATCATTATGCTTCTGTTAAAAAGCTAATATTCTAAAGCAATGCATTATTACTTATAAATTGCATGAAATTACTTTATATAACATTATTTTACTATCTAAACTTCAGGGGAATTATCAACATATTATTCTAAAATCTATTTAAATGAATTCTCATACATTAAAGATACTGTCTTCAATGGTAGGCTGCCCTTTTGCAAGGCTCAAAGGAAAATTTTCATAATGAGAGTCTTCTATGCAGTTGCAGTTCATAACTATTATTATTTGAAAAATGTTTTGAAATTTTAAATTCAACTTTGCCACAAAAATATTGCATTCCATTGAGACTGCATAAAAGATAACACCTCAGCCTCAGCAAAAGCAATGCATCCAATTTACTAGTGGTTTTTGAGATTTTATGTCTACAATTTGCCTGCATTACTTATTGATGATATATTTTAAGATTATTAATTGCTCATATTCTGAGTTTAGAAAAACATTTATTTATTTGAAAGGCAGAGTGACAGAAAGAGAAAAGAGAGAGATTTTTCATCTGCTGGATCACTCCCCAGTGGCAGCAATATCCAGAGCTAGGCCAGCAGAAGCCAGGAGCCAGGAACTCCAGCTGGGTCTCCCACATGGGTGGCAGGAACTCAAGCACTTGAGACATCATCTGCTGTCTTCTGGGCAGGAAGCTGAGTCAAAATGGAGAGGTGGGACTTGATCCCAGGCATTCTGAAATGGAATGTGGGCATCCCAAACAGCAGCTTAGCCCACTGTCATACAATACCCACCTTATAGACAAAGGTTTTAAATGAGTAATTTGGGGCAGGGGAAGCAAGATGTACAAAGAGGAAGACAATATACTTTTTCACCTAAGCTTAAACTCAAGATTAAGGGAAAGAAGTACTATTCATAATTATGTTTGAGAATTGGTATAAATAGATGACAACAGATCAATGTGTATAGATTTTTTTTCTCTACTCCTTTTTAAAAACTATTTTGTCTTCAAGCATTCATATGCATAGGGAGTATTCCTAAGCTAGCAGCAGTAGTATGACAATATAAAGTCAACTCTCCAGTATATACCGCCCCCATCCACAGAAAATTGACCTACATCAAAATAAGCATACATAAACCTGATGTAAATATTAAGAAAATACATACAGAAGGCCTAAGGCATCTTCAAGCATTCTGAAGCACATACCATTTATTGCATTAGTCAGTAGTAAAATGATATGAAAAGGAAACTACTATTCGCCATGTACACATTCCCTTATTCAGCTAACTGTGAAAATCAATAATTTATTAAATTCATTGACACTAAAATCATCAATTTGTCTCTCCAATTTTTTCTCTAGTACAAGATGAGGAAATCAACCTAAGCTAATATAATATTTGGTTTTTTGAATTAGCATTGCCTTTTAGGTATTTCAAACTCCATCATTTTACCTAGAATGCTTTTTGTGCTAAAAACATTTATGATCTATTTCATGAGAAAGAAAGAAGAATATAAACATAACCTCAAACCAAGCCCTGTATTCATGTTACCTTTTACCTCCATGACAAATTCTCACACTGATTCTTTCAACCTTGGCCACACTGCATTGCTAACATAGTATGACATAATATGATGACAGGCCCTACTATAAAGTTCATCTCTACAAGACTCCCTAGCACCAATCAGAGGAAAGGATAGTCTTCCTATTATTGTGAAGTTATAAAGGCTAAACATAAAGGCAGCTTCCTTGGGTAGCACAATTTGAAGTGGAAAGATGCTTCCACTGAAGAAGGGCAGGTGCTATAAATTCCAATTTCCACATAAGGAAAATGATTCTTGGGTAGCTTACCTTGTGATGTTCATATCTATAAAAGGTAATAATGTTAAGATTAGAATCTAGTGCAGTCTTCTATCCAACTATCCAATGCCCACCTCCTTTTCTGACCATGCCAGTTTTAAAACAATAGGAATTTAAGGAAAATATTCTCTGTCATGTAACCAGAGTCAAATACCTGATCCAATTCTAACACCTGAAACAATGGTTTTAATATTGAATTAAATATCATGATACTTTTAAAGAAATAGCCTATGTAATAAATAAAATTCAGAATCATATTTGTGAGAAGACATAACCTTGTAGGAGAAGAAAATATGGGAAAATGTTGAAGTATTAGGGAGCCTTGTGAGTGACAGAACAGCAAATCAAGTAAGTTCTGAATATTTATGGGGTTAAGGAGGAATGTGAGGCCAGGATGAGAGCACTCAGAAAAATGTGGAAAACACCAATAGCCACATGATGTTATTTTCTTACTCCCTTTAAGCATGCTATCTGCACTCTCAGAGCAAATGTCATGAGTAAATGGTCAGAAGGTACCTAGTGGGACCTGCATTGTGGCATAGCGAGTTAAGCCTCTGTTAGTTCAAGTAACAGCTGCTTCACTTCTGATCCAGCTCTTGATAATGCACCTGGGAAAGCAGCAAAAGATGGCCCAAGTATTTTGCTCCCTGAACCCATGTGGGAGACCCCAATGGAGTACTAGGTCCTGGTTTCATCCTGGCTCAGCTCTTGCTACTGTAGCCATTTGGGGAGTGAACCAGAAGATGGAATGGTTCTCTCTCTCTCCATCTCTCTCTCTTTCTCTCTCCCCCCTTTCCCCCTTCTCCCCCTCTCACCCTCTCTCCCTCTCCCTCTCTGTAACCCTTTCAAATAAACAAATAAATAAATATTTTAAAAGAGATATCTAGCTAGTTGAAAATTTCACTAACATTAGAAAATTAATAAATATTGGTAGGCTGGACTTCTCATCAAGAGATGAGCACAGGGTGTAGTAAAACTCACCAGGCACCCAGCAAAATTCCTATGCATAAAAGGCACACAATAAAGGTTAGTGTCTAATCCCAGTTGATGAGGGAAATAAAACATAGTGTCGCTTGATATAATTTTAAAGACTTCTTTTTTATTTGAGATGTAGACATACAGAGAGAGAGAGAGAGAGAGAGAGAGAGAGAGAGAGAGAATGAATCTCCATTGATTCATTTCCCAAATGCTCACAATGGCCAGCGGTACAGAGTTGGGAACCAAGAAACAGGAACTTAATCCAGATCCCCCATGTGGATGGCAAGAACCCTCCACTTGAGCTTAATACACTTTTAAAAAGAATTAGAAGAACACTAAGTATTTGGAATCAGTATGCATGGATGCTGGATTATATTACTGTAGTTGCCATGCACCTAAGGTAAATTTACTTTAAATCCCAGGACCAATTCTAAAATATTCAACTTGTATTACAGAAATAAATTTAATAAGTTGCTTAAAAATAGGAAAGGCCCAAAAAGATCAATTAGATGAAATACAATGGAATTTGAATACATGGTACAGCAACCACATCCATTTTCCTATTACAACTATGGCAGAATAATAATATGATTACAAGAATTCACATTTTGTATCTTTCTCAGAAGCTCTCTACACAATTTAAAAAATCATTCTCTCCACTTAACAAAATGAACAAATAGCATCGCATGAATGTATTTCTATACTTAAGTTAATATAAAGTTAGTATAGCACATACAGCTAACAACGGTGTTTCCATATTCCACTTCTGCTTTAATATTCTATTTAGTTAAATGGCAATGCCTCTTACTGCTAGTGAGGAAGAAACACAGCCAAGTTTAAAGAAAATCAAGACAAGCTGACAGAAATGGCAACTAATGATCCTGTCTCTCACTCTCCTTTCTCTTTGGTAACGCCTCCTGTTTCATCTTTTAGTGTTCTTTTCCAGTGTTTTCTCTATTAGCATTTGTGACCTTAGTACTAGGCATGTACATTTATTAAGACAGCTTTTGGTTGAAAGCACAAATCTCCACAGTAGTTCAGGGTTAGTCTTCCCTAAGTTTAACCCTATCCATTAATGGTATGAAAGAGACTAGAGTCAAACAGTAAGTCTCCTCCTAATACAAGACCTTGGAACAGGTAGACACCTGGCACTTGGTCCTCTTACTCCCTTCACTGCCTGTCTTTTTCCCCTTCCTCCTTACCCATCCCTGCCTCAGCAATATGAGAGAATGCTGCTTGGTGTGAAATGGGAAAATGCTTGCAAATCCCAGTGAAAATATGATACCTGTGTACATGGGACTCTACCATTATGCCTCCCTCAGTTTCCCAGTCTACCTAGTCTTCTTATCCCTGTTGCTAAACAGAGTCTCTCATAGAGAATCTCATGGACACACTTCAGGACAAAATATTAGTTATGTGGAGGGAGAGAGAAGAGAAGAAAAATGAAGTTACAGGAATTCTTCTTCTGTCTCCACAAAGGAGGGAGCTACTGTGGATGATTGCTAGGCTCCCTGTGAAGCAGAGAGGAAGAAGCCCAAAGTCAAATCTCTTTAGAAATCAATTCATAATCCAGGTTGCAGGAATTTTTAGGAAAATAGAACTTCACACAATCCCAGGATAATTCTCTTGCCCATATTTATACAATAAGTGGCATACCTAGAATTACAGTCCAAGACCCTTGTATTCAAAGGTATTCATCTTTCCACTATACTCTGATGCATTTATTGTCTAGAAATTGGAGACCCCCCCCTTTCCATGAATCCACATTAACATATGTGGGTGAAGCTCCAAGCCTTCTCATAATCCATACTGATCTTCTGAATCAGCCTAATCCCTTGCCAAACCACTTCTCTGGAACTGAGGAAAATTCAGAAATTCATTTAAGGAAAAGATAAATGGAACACCAGCTTCTTCTTGATCGAAAATCAGTGCAGTGTGTCAGGAAACACCCAAAGTTAGATTAAATGGTCTGGGTTTAAATCCTTGTTGGGCCATGTTTTCTGAGTCATCTTGAGGATATCATTAGAACTTTCTGAGTGTAGGGTGAGGCTAGAAAATTATAATACTTGCCTCACCTCTGCACAGGCTACTGTGAGAATCCAAATATTCATACACACATTACACTTGAGCATTGTTCACCTATATGTAGGTTAAATATGAATAAATAACTACAGATTAAATAACTACATAAAGTAATGGCTGATGTGAGATAAAGACTCAATAAATGTTAACTATTTTCATGAAGAATTCCATTGCAGCTCTCAATTCCCATCCCTTTAATCCCATATTTCTGTGGTTTTTTTCCTCTTTTTTTACTCTTCTATCACTCCTTTCCCTATGAAGCTTTTATTAACAAAAAAAGAATAAGATTTTAGATCTAATGAGATCTTCCCTGATTTAGGCCCCAGATAATATAGTTTTCAGCTTATATAATATATTTGCTCATGATATCTACCTAAAATTACTTGAAAGAGTATTCATCGAGGAAATAAGGTTTCAAAAAGCCTCTAGCATGTACATGTGCACTCAAAGACACACACACACAGCTACTAAGATTAAGAAAATACCTCTAATTTGTAGATAATTAAAACAATTATTAAATATAATTTGCAGAAGTTAACTATTTCCAGTAATATGGCAGTTGTATTTAAAATTAACATACTTTTTGCCAAAAATAATTTTAATTATAAAGTACTTTCAATTTCACATAAAATTTTTCTGAACTCTTGAGGTAAAGGTAGCTTGATTATTTTTTCCCATTTATACATAAAGACATGATTGAAACTAGAGTTAAGCAGTAACTTAATAATCAAGGCTGATGAAACTGCACCATTATATTTTAATTGATATTTTGTAATGTTGCTTTGGCACAATAACCCATCTATTTTTCCTTTTCCTTCTTAAAGCCTACTTTTACAAACTAGGAAGAGAGAAAGCATGCACACTAGGAATCTCAAGGTTCTGCATTGGTAACAAAAGTGAATTTTAAGTCTTATTATTGCTTCCAGAACTTTAACTTTATAGGGCCTTTTGTGACAGCAATTTCTCTAATATGCAATATGATGGACCTATCCTTGCCATAAAAGCTTTTCTCTGATTTAACAAATGTTGTCAAAATCTGTGCACTACAATGAGAAGTTTAGAAAAAGCCACCACCTATAACCGGGTATCATTAAGCCCCTCTATCATCTGGATAGCCTTTGCTATCCTCAGTTTTTAAGACAGAGTCCCCTCAATAAAAGTATACTACTGTTCCATTGCTTGTAGACAATATGACATACTTGCATGGCAACAAACTGAGACTCACCAATCCATCGCACAAAAGACATCAGTAAAAGAGGATAATCGATACAAATTAATGCAGAGGTCCAAGACTGTAGAAGTCTATTGTATAACAGCAAGACATACTGTGGTATTTTGTGAAACCATGCAACGAAGGAAAAATATTTGCAAGTAAGTGGAAAGCACTCATAGGAAAAGCAGTGGGAAAAAAAAAGTGTTACAGGTGAGCAGTTGGACAATGCTTTATTTTTCATTTGCCCATAAAAGCCCATACAATCGTATAATCACTGTCCTTAACCAGTTAGCAGGTTTAGGATTCTGTCCTAAAACTCACCCACTCCCACTTAAAATTCATCACTCTTCACCATGCCTGAAACAGCCAATGAAGAGGCGTGATGGCCACAACTTGCAATGTGCCTTCCCCTTTCTAACCAGACTGTCAAGCAGCCACCCATATTTTCCACTAGGTGCTGGAAACCTCCATCCACTTGCTGTCTGCAGTGAACACCAAAAGGAACAGCAACACACCTGTAAATACTGAACAGCAGAAAAGGTGTCCAGACAGGTGGCAGGGGCTGCAACCAGTAAGGACAGACAAACTGACAACTAGACACACAGACAGCAGCACCATCAGACACCATCCATTACTTCCAGTCTCAGAAGAGGGAAAGCCTGCAGCACCAGGGATGCCATTCTTCCACTAGGGACAGGCAGCAGATTAACGAGGGCTGTGCCTCTCTGAAGCCTGCAGGTTTAAAGTATTTGTTTTTCGGATGAGAAGGAGCAGGGAATGCAGAAGCCTGCTGCTCTTTATAGAATCAGGCCAGCTCTGGCCTTCCTGGTTAACAGCCCTTTTCTCTATCCATAGTTACAGGGCAGGAATGACGGGGCTTCTACTATTTTGCTGTGACCCAGCAACCACATCTCTCCCTCAGTGTCGCCTCCCTGCTCTGGGTGACAGTTGCACTGGTTGGAGACTCATCAGTTTGTGAATGCAGCCTCCCTTCTTCCCTCTCCTGTGAGGCACCGCTGCACACCGAGGGGAAACGGAAGAAACCTTCCCAGCGGCATCTTCCTTCCAGGAGGCAATTCTAGGGGTGGGAGAGAGGCCATGCTGGGTGTGCTCTGTGCTGGCTGTCACTCCTGCTCCCTTTCTACTCCTTTTTTTTTTTTTTTTCCTATCAGCTAACTCCAGATGCAACAGGTTCCTCTCAGCTCTTCATGCCAATCCCCTGCCCCCAGATACACCTGCTAGCCTACACAAGGGGCCTGAAGAATTACTCCCAGTCAGGGTCTCGGAATCCTCCCACTCCATAGTGGGAAACTTTCCCAAATACATGAAGACTTCCCCCAGGAAAGAGAGGATGAAGTCCCCTTCAGCTCCACTCTGTGGGTGATGCTAAGGATGAGAAAGCCCAGTCTCTCTGCCAGTTCCTTGTAAGCAGTGTTGTCTGAGCAAGCAGCAGCACAGTTGTCACACACCCCTGCACCACCAGCAGCCAACCCCATCCCCTCGCTGTCCCCAGGAAAATAGGGCACCAGACAGAGATCCTCTGAAGGCTCTATGGGCTCTAAAGAAGGCAGGATGTGTGCAAACACTCAATATCTTACTGGACTGCTTCCTCCAGGAATGGAGCAGGCCCCGGAGGTCTCTTGGTGCCCACTATTTTATTCAGGCCAGATTCCTCAGCAGCTTCTCTCATTATTAGAAACTTTGCATTGCCCGTGGCATTACATCTGGGTAAGAAAATTTATCTTCACACAGGTATTCTCTGCTCTAGACTGTGAAGAACAGGGTGAAGAGAAGCTGGGGAGGCAGGTTACCAAAGATGGCAACTGCCCAGAAAAGACCCAACCTTGGTCTGTGAAATGAATGAGTAGCAAAATGAATACTAAAAATCAGCATTTTCATTCTGTAAATGCGGGCACCCTTCACGGGGCTAACCCCGACCTGCCAAACAACTCCAAAAGAGCAGAGGAGCTGTCCTCAGCACCTCTTCAGCCCATCCCTCCTTTCCACCGCTTATCCGCTGCCCCCTCACCTGCTCCCAGCCCAGGGCCCTTCCACTTTGGCGGCTTCAGGTTCTCTGAGCTCCCTCACATCCCACCACCAGGGTGGCCCCTGTCCACCCCCAATCCTCCCGGGCACTCCAGCCTCAAGCCATCCACACCCGGCTCCTTGGTTCCGGCTCGGTGGCATCCCCGGCTTCCCCCGGCCCCACTGGCCTCACCCCTACTCAAACCCAGCACCCCTGGCCCCGGGGCGGGCGCCTCCGCCCGAACCCAGCACCCGCGCCCGCCCCTCCCCCACGCGGCCGGGAGGACTGGGCGAGTGAGTGGTGCATGGACGGAGGGAGGCACCGAGGCATGGGTGGCTTACTTGAGCATGGCTTCTTCCTTCTCCTCCTCTTCCTTCTGCCGGTCCATCACTGCCATGATAATGTTCCTCTCCTCTTCGGTCAGGTGGCTCAGGTCGGGCAGCTCTTGCATAGGGGGAGGCACCGTAGGTGGGCGAGGACCGCGGGGCCCCACGGCCGAGGACATCTTCGTGGCCTGCCCGCCCCCTCCGCTGGCGGCTCGCTCTCACCTTTCGGAAGCACGCCCAGCTGCTGCGCCCCTGCTTCCCCTCACAGCCGAGCCCTCCCGGCGGCGGCGGCGGCGGCGGCGGCGGCAGGGGGAGGAGGAGCGGCAGCGGCGGCGGCGGCGGCGGCGGAGCTGGGGAGAGCGCGAGCCCAGGCTTTCATGGTTGTGTGCATCCACCCAGCCCCGGATGCTGCCTTTGTTTTGGTCGCCCTGGCGAGGCTCGGGGCCGCCGGCCGCCTCCCGCAGCCGGGTCTCGGTGGCGGGGGCGGGCGGGCGGAGGCGCGGCGGGCGCGGCGAGGGGGCGAGGGCTTGCGCCGGGCTCCGCCGATCCGGGCGTCTCCGCGGGGCGTGCGAGGCGGGGCCGGGGCCGGGGCCGGGGCCGGGGCTAGCTTAGCTGGGGCCGGGGCTGGGGCGGCCGCCGCCGCCGCCGAGGCTGCTCGCAGACTCAGCTGCCTCCAGTTTGGGGCTGCGGGAGGGAGAGGGAGAGTTTGGGTGTCAGTTAGGCGGAGTCTCCGAGGCTTCGCTCCCGGGTGATGCTGCTGCTCTCGCAGACAGAGCTGCCAGCCACCCAGTCCGGGATACGCTCCGCCTCTCCGCGCCCACCCGCCCACTCCCAGGTCCGAGGCACGCGTGCCCCGGCCGCTCCCCCACGCTCGCCAACGTGCACGCCACATCGCTCTATCCCCAGGTAGCCCTCACCCGTGAGTCATCCTCCCTCTCGCGGTCCCTGGTCTATGTCATCCTCCCCAGCCCTGCTTTTCCATGAGTTGCATTAATCATCATCATCCTCTCTACCGTCTTCATCATAGAGCATTAATATTGTTTGGGCACCCACAATGTTCTGAACAGCAGGATGGAACACCCTGTGGACACATTTTTTTTTTCTTCCTTCCTGTTATCGCGTTTACTAGTCAAGTGTTCAGGGCTACAACAATGTGATTTTCTAGATCATTTTTACACACACACACACACACACCTCCGACAGCCTGGATTTTGTGGGTACACTGTACTCTTCAATGCAGTGTCTTTCTTGACCCGTTCTCGCTAGGACTGTTCAGCAACGTATCCTAATTTCGTCTCAAGATGCCCCACAACACAGTACCTCTAAACTGTCATTTGGGGCTCTGGGTAGCCCCAACGCACCACATAAATGCACTTCTTTGGTGCTTGCAAATGGATTATCTACTCTAATTGCTCTAATGATATTCACTGTCATCATGTACTCATGTCTTAGCCTCTACAGCGACTTCTCAAGAAACACTGATCCCAGATAAGAAAAACATCCGATCATATCCTATTGCATTTAAGAAGCTTCTGCTGGATGCCTTGCCCAATGATAGGCTGTAAGATGGGCTTCTCTCCCTGATAAGGGAAAAAAAAAAAAAAAAGTTTAGAAACAGGTGATGGCATTGGCTTGGGAACCTGGAGACTGAATTTTGTCAACATAATTATAAAAGAATCAGTATGTGAAGGGTTCAAATTGAACAATTTCCTTGTGAGGATCTCTCAGTAATGGCGATAGGAATTGATATGTTTCTCACATTAGAAATTCTTTCTGTAGTTCCCATAGTAATCAGAACTCATATTTTGCCTCAAATACTAATTTTGTTATTGGAGAAGTTGACAGTGATAATTTATGAATCCTAAAATCTCCAAACGTAAGGAGTTGACTTTCCTTTAAACACAAAAGTTGCTTTACATGCACACATCTTTATGAATATTGTCAGTGATTGAAAGCTCACTATCTCTTAAGAACTATGTCTAAATTTCTCTTCTAACTGAAGAGTTCCCAAGTATTCGATGCAGCTATCTATCTCTTCTTCAATCTTATCCAGAACAAACCTCACCTGTAACTGCATAGCATCCTTTCAAAGGCAAGTTATTCTGGCCACCTGCCTTTGGACCCACTTAGCTTTTCCACCAGCCACACAGAATAAGTCTAAGAATACAGGTAACCAAGAACAGTGCCTGGAACTTATTAAGTGCTCAATAATGCTTTCTAATCATTATTTTTATTTGAATGACTTAGCCATGAGCTAAGTTTGTGATACCCATGTCACTTATGGGGATGTGCAGTTGTTTTTCATAAACGCTGCTATCTAGTTAGACTTCCTCTTTCCTTAAGTAATGGATGGAAACACTCAACATTTTTTCTTCATTTTTTTAAAGTTGTACTTGTTTCCCTCCATGCAACATATATTCAGGGAAAAGAAAACTGAATTGGAATTGTGGTTCTACCCATGACTTTATGATCTTGGCTAAAGCAATTAATCTGTCTGAACCAGTTCCTTCATCTGTAAAATGGTATAAAGCTTTGAATCTCCAAATAGAATAGAAGTATTAAATAAGAAGATATTTGAAGCTTCTGGCTATGTGCTTAGCACATGTGGCTCTGTTTTTTTTTTTTTTTCTTATTTCTTGCTGTCTCAAAGATACATTGTGCTGTCTCTCCATTACTCTTTCACAGGGCACAGTAGAAATGGAGATGACATGTTCATTCTAGCAGATGCCTGTCTCCTTCATGTCATTGTGGAAATGCAAACGTGCAACACAGGCCTTGCCCACAAGAGGTTTACAATCAAGTTCATTCAAATGAAATACCTCCAAAATGCAAATAAAGCCTCAGCAGACATTACAGTTAGCTGAGCGAAAGCTCTTGAAGGCGCGGACCTAATGAACAGTAGTGCTTTAATTTGCTCCAACCGCCATAACGAGAACCACAGACAGAGCGGCCTGACTAACAGGTAAGTTTTAAGCATTCTGGAGACTGGAAACCTAAGGTTAAGATATCAACAGGTTTGGTTTGTTTTGTTTCCTCCTGAGCCTTTCTCCTCAGCTTGCAGATGGCCTCTTCTTGCTGTGTTCTCACCCGGCCTTTCTTCTGTGCACACACAACCCTGGTGACTTCCTTCACGTACAAGGACAGCAGTTTATTAGACTAGGGCTTCACTGCTATAACCCCATTCAAGCTGGACTGCCACTTTGATGTGGGCCCTATCTCCAAATACAGTCATATTCTAAGGTACTCCAGGTAAGAGTTTCCACATAGGAATTTGGTAAGAAACATGATTCTGTCTATAACTGGTCATTTCCATTTATTGGGATCACTTTGGGAAATGGTGATCTACATATATTTTCAGGATGACTTAATGAAAAGAAATCTGTTTCTCCATCATTTTTAAATTCATAGATAATTCCTTAGGCTGAATATATCCATGTAAAATCTGTGAAGGCATAATTGAATAAATGAGCGATTGAGATGAGGCCATAACAGTAAAGCCCTTGGTGTAAACCTGCTGACACCTTAACCTTGGATTAGGTGTTTTCTTTTTATCAGGAGCCTCATCCATTGTGAAAGGGCTCAAAACCAATTTCTAAAGCACAGAAATTCGGTTTCTATAAATGTACCTTCGGAAAAGCAGAGTTCACCTGTACTTTGATAAGCAAGCAAACACCCAAAGTGATTCTCCCAAAGTGATTCTCCCAAAGTGATTCTACCAAACTGTGTGACACAGATGATCAATTCCTGGAGATGCCCTGCAAAAAATGTTTCAGGAAAAAGTTGTGCAATACCTCCATCCAAGAAAATCACAAGCCATCTTAACAAATAAAAAGTACTAAGAAGCAAATATTTACTATAGCAAGGGAATTCATTTTAATTTGTTTGGTCTGGCATTTACTAAATGGACTGATGTAGGAAGCATGCTTAAGACAAGCTTTGGGGGTAAAAAAAAAAAAAAAGTTGATTTTAGACCTGGTAGCCAAGGGACATGAAACCTCTAATGTGATTCTTCTTGGTCAACCAATGAAATCTATACAAAAACATCTTAAATCTCTACTCACAAGACATGTGTCAAATGCCCTTGATGTCAACAGTGACATCATGCTTAGGATACTAGTCAGAAACTATGATATAGACAAAGTTCCTAAAAGGTAAGGCTTTTAACTTCTCATTTCCACTGATATTTTCTAACATTCAATTCTCAAAATGAAGTTGGCCCCCCACTGTCAACTCTTAATTTAACTTAATAATTAAGGTATATAACTTCAGAGTAGAAAATTATTTGAATGGTATCAAGTTCAAAGCCTCTTACTACAACCTGAAAGCTGCAGAGTATGGTGTTCTGTTTCCTCAAAATTATTCCACTTAGAAATTCAGAATGTGGCCTTATCTGAAAAATGGTCTTTACTGGTGAAATGAGTTAAAATTAGGTCAGATTGGATTAAAAGCGGCCCTAAATCAAATAATTGTGTCTTTATTTTTAAGATTTATTTATTTGAAAGGCAGAGTGAAAAAGGTGGAGAGGGAGACAGAGTGAGGAAGGCAGCGGGGGAGGGAAGGAGGAAAGGGGAGAGGGAAAAAGAGAGGGAGGGAGGGAGGGAGAGAGAGAGAGGGACAGAGAGAGATAGAATGAGAGAATGTCTTTCATCTGCTGGTTCACTCTGGAAATGGCTGCAACAGATAGGGCTGGGCCAGGCTGAAGCCAGGAGCCTGGAACTCCTTGTGGGTCTCCCATGTAGATGACAGGGACCCATGTTCTTGGGCCATCTTCCACCAGGCACACTAATAGGGAGCCAGATCAGAAGTGAAGCAACTGGGACTTGAACTAGCACTCTAATACAGGATGTTGGAATCACAGGTATGTGGTTTTACCCAAAGTGCCACAAAGCTGTCCCCTGAATGGTGTCCTTATACATGGAGAAAGTGCACAGAAAAACATAGAAGAATATCATATGTGTAGACAGAGAAATCTATGGAAAAAAGTCTTGCAGAGTGCAGTTATACTACCACAAGCCAAAGAATGCCAGGAGCCACCAGAAACTACAAAAGGCAGCCGGCGCTGTGGCTCACTAGGCTAATCCTCCGCTTGTGGTGCCGGTACCCTGGGTTCTAGTCCCGGTCGGGGCGCCGGATTCTGTCCTCCTCTTCCAGTCCAGCTCTCTGCTGTGGCCCAGGAGTGCAGTAGAGGATGGCCCCAAGTGCTTGGGCCCTGCACCCGCATGGGAGACCAGGAGGAAGCACCTGGCTCCTGGCTTTGGATTGGCGCAGCGCACCAGCCATGGAAACCATTTGGGGGGTGAACCAACGAAAGGAAGACCTTTCTCTCTGTCTCTCTCTCACTGTCTAACTCTGCCTGTCAAAAAAAAAAAAAAAAAGAAGAAGAAGAAGAAAAAGAAACTACAAAAGGCAAGGAATGATTTTCTAGCAGAGATTTCATGGAGATTATGGCCTGCTCACATCTTGATTTTGAACTTTTAGACTCCAAAACTGTAAAACAATAATTTCTTCTTGTGTTAAGCTGTACAATTTGTTGTACTTTATTACAGCAGCCCTAAGAACCTAATACAATGGTCCTGTGAACTTGAGACTTATTTTGCTTTTCTATCAAATGAAAATGATGATACTGGCCTTCCAGGGTTTTAGTAAGAATGAAAGGTTGTGAATACAGGCATACTTCCTGACACATGGAAGGTATTCTATTCATTCATTCTTTTAGGATGCACTCCTGGAGGACCTTCTTTGTGCTTGATGCTGAGGATATGGTAGGGAGAAAAGCATATAAGGTGACGGTCCTAGAGAGGACTGACCAAATATGGACACTAAGCCAGTGCCTGTTTTTTATAAATAATGTTTTCTTGGTGCACAGTCACACCCAGTGATTTACGTATTCTCTGTAGCTACCTTCATGCTTCAGTGGTAGAGCTGAACAGATGCAACGGAGACCATATGTTGCAAAACGCCTGAAATATTTACTACCATTTTATAGCAAAAAGTTTGTTGACCCATGATCTAGATGCCTACAGAGCAGTTGGAGGATATAACCATAATTAAATAAACACACAAGACTTGTCAGTGTATAATAATTACTCCATAAAATAACTTATCAGTAACTGTAGGAAGAGAAGAAGTCATGGAATCCTAGAAAAGGGCACTGTCAGTGGAGATTTGAAGGATAAGAAGGAACTAGCCCAAGAAGAGTTCAGCACAGTGTCACAAGCAGGGAAATCACGAGTGGCCAGGCCTGAGTTAAGAAGAGGCAGTATTCTGGAGGACACGGAGTAGATGGTGGAGAAGGAACATTGTGCAGAGAGGAGTAAATGCCAGGAGATTAGCTCATGTAGGGTCTAATTAGCCAGGACAAGAAGTGTTCTTTTCTTCTTGTGTAATAGGAAGCCCCTAAAGAGCTTGAGCTGGGAGTTAAATGACGTGCTTCACATTTTTGCAAAGATGCTTTGCGTGTGGATAGCAGAACAGACAGCAGCAAGGGGGAGTAACACAGGAAGTTTCATTAGGAGAAATTAAAGTGGCCTGAGCTGAAGGGACTGGAGAACTGTGATCACATTCAAGAGATGCCTGCTTTCGAATGAACAGTGGATTAGTAGGTTGTGGGTCCACATATTGAGATGGCAGATTCATGTGTGTGTCAGGTAGGGGACAGGGAAAGGACAAATGGTATGGTAGGCATGCCAAGAATTTTTGCTCTTCTCTTGCCAGACTTCCTCATGAAAGTGACATTGTCTTTAATGTGGCAATCTCTGATGCACCATTGTAATGCCCAGGGAAGACAAGACAACCTGGAAGACCAACTACTTCCTCAGAATCATCCAGCTTCTGGATGGGTGCAGCCAATGCGGGCTCCATGCATATTCAGCAGATCCACATGTCCATCAGAGGGAAGGTTGTGGTGCCGATGGGCAAGAACACCATGATAAGCAAGGCTATCCAAGGGCATATGAAAAACAACCTGGAGCTAGAGAAATCCCTGCCTCATACTTGGGAGAACTTGGGCTTTTTGTCCACCAAAGAGACAAAGGGACATGCTGCTGGCCATTAAGGGGTAGCTGTCAGCCATGCTGGTGACATTGCCCACTGTGAGGAGACTGTGCCAATTCAGAACACCAGTCTGAGGGCCCAACAGGCCCTCCTTTACCCAGGCTTTGGGCATCACCACAAAATCTCCAGGGGCACTGCTGAAATCCTGAGTGATGTGCAGCTGACAAAGATTGGAGACAAGGTGGAAGCCAGCAAAACCACAATGCTGAGCATGCTGAACATTTCCCCCTAATCCTTTAGGCTGATCATTCGGCAGGTGTTTGACAACAGCAGTATCTAAACCGTGAAGTGCTGGACATCACAGAGGAAACTAAATTCTCAGTTTCTGGAGGGTGTCCGCAATGGTGCCAGTGTTAGTCAGCAGATTGGTTATCTGTCGCATCAATACCCTATTCTATCATCAATGGGAACAAGTGGGTCCTGACTTTGCCTGTGGAGACTGAGCACATGTTCCCACTTGCTGAAAAGGTCAAATCCTTCATGGCTGATCCATCTGCATTTGTAGCTGCTGCTACCACTGCTGTTACTCCTGCTGCTGCAGCCTCAGCCAAGACTGATGCTAAGGAAGAATCAGAGGAATCAGGCAAGGGTATGGGATTTGGTCTCCATCTAATTGCCAAAAAGCAACCAATTCATCCAGCTTTATATGCAAAACAGGAAGTAAAGGCTTACTTCTCTTAAAAAAAAAGAATTTTCATCATTGCTTTTGTCATCATCATCTAAATTCTCAAAAAGAAAAATAGACTCATGTGAAATTAATTTGCCCATTGATCCTTCTGACCAAGGTATTTTTTTCTAAAATTAAAAAAAAAATGATGATCTTTATTTTGCAGACTGCTATCAAAGATTGGTCTAAAGACTGAAGTGGGATTTGCCACTCTCTTAACAATGAAGAAAATTCACATTCTGCTAATGTATAATCAACAGAAGTAAACAAAGATATGCACATTCATATAAGAGCTAAAAGTAAAGAATTAGTTAATTTCTACTTCAAAGACTAAACATGTAGCACATTTAATTTCAGGATTCTAAACAAACAAGCAATTTGTTATTATTAATTTCCACAACTTTTTGAAATAAATTATTTTGGAATATCTTCAACACCTACTTGGGATTTAATCTAGCCTAGACAATGAATACTCATCCTTGATTTTTGGCTTGTGCTATCATACATCCACCTTGGTATTTTTCACCACCATTTCCACAAATATTGCCATATTCTATCACATAAGATTGATTTTTACATATGATAATCATGTCCCAGTTTGATGGTTGAAGACCATATGAGTTTATTATGAACAGTGTTTCCTTTCGCTTAAAGTGTCCTACTTTGAATGACGAATTATATGGTCACCCTATTTATGCACAGTTGTAGTAATCTGCAAAAAGATAGTCTTTCTGGCTTCAAAGAACATTTGGCTCTCAGGAGATTTCACTGAAAGTATTTGGCTGAAACTGGATATCAGATTTTGGCTCAAATTCAGCCAAATACCTATTTTAATCTGATTTTTGGGAAGCTTCCACTATTGTCATTTAGTTCATGAGGAATTTAGTGTGTAGAAATGTTTTTGTCCTTGGACCTGAAAAACAAGGACATCATTTCATTTTCTTGTGGTGGGTCATATCACCCTTGGATGTACTTTCTCCCCTCCCCACCAAGCAATTAGCATTCTTATTTATGCTTCCCTTGAGTTATTTCCTTTCAATTCTCATCTCTTGATTCAGAATCAGAGTTCATGGCCTCTTTTGCATTCTTCTGGGGCCAATCACTTTCCATGTTAGCCAAGCTTACGATGCTTGATTGGCACTGTTTTAGAATAATTTCTCCACATTCTGTTCTTTTCTAATTTCCTTCATTACAGTGAGTAATTTCCTTCAAATTCTTCAGTTTTTATTTCATTTGGAGAAAGAGGTTCCATTTGAGATCACTTAACTATTTTCTGGTTTTATATTTCTGAGAGTACTTTCTAAGAGTTTACTCTGGGTGGACTATGGTGCCAATGTCTTAAAGTCATTCACCCTGGTCCAGCTATGTGAGTGAAACCTTTCTCTATTTGTACTTAATCTCTATGTTATAGAGGAGGGCAGATGAATTAATTTTAAAAGAAATATACTTTTGCCTACCTACAAAGCCAAAAACATCCTAAGTAGAAAATGGATTTAAATAATAATTTCTAAGACTACATTATTGTACAGGCACTACAATTTTAACAAGTATAGAAAGCACTTTTACTAAGTTTCATATATATTAATTGCACTTTGCCTTGGTATCTATGAAAATTTGATCCCAGGACTGTCTCCAGGTACAAAAATCTGTGGATGCTCAAGTCCCTTTTGTGAAATGGTATAGTAAAAACTTATAACCTATTTATACCTCCCCATATACTTTAAATCATTTCTAGATTGCTTATATAATAACTAATACAATGGAAATAGTTATTAAAGTCTATTTTTGGGGGGAAAATTAGAAGAAAAAATGCACATGTTCAGTACAGATGCAATTTTTTTCCTGGATATGGGTTGAATTCACAGATGTGAAACCCATAGATATGGAGAGCTGATTATATATTCTTATTAAAATAATATTTAAACACAGAGATATCAACAGTCATATAAGTAAGCAACCCTTCCTATAATTTTCTTACTTAAATTTGTAAGACTAGTTCCTGGGAAGTTCTTTTGCCTATATTCCTCTTTTCTACTCCAAAATCTGAGATGGGCAATCTAACACAACACAGGACAACCATGGAAAATATATTGACTTCTATCCCTAATGCCACAGCCTCTGCAGGCAACTGGAAAACATGATTGAAGAGTATAAGGGCTTGGTTCTTTATTCCAGCCATACACATTTGAGCCATAGATTTGAGCAAGACACTCAATCACTTGAGCTTGAATTTCTTTATCTGTAAAATGGAAACATTTATATTTCCATTAACTATTCCCAACTTCTGCACAATAGTAATAATACTCTATTATGTGTTCCTGGTCTGTGTTAAATGTTCTACATGCATTATTATGCATTTTTCTTTTAACAATGAGAATTCACTAATATCCTTTTGGGCACCATTTAACATGACCAGTGCAGCCCATTGTCATTCTTCATTTTCTGTGTTCCACATAATTAAGGGACAAAACAAGTGTTTCCCTTGATCCCTCAAGCGAAGCTACCAGATTGTTATTCACACCCCAACTTGTAAAATTTATCCTAATCTGTGGCTTATACTAATCTCTCCTTCTATTTAGGATCACTCAACAACCCTCCTGATCATTTACTCTCTTCATGTACAGCAAACTTAAGCTCAAAGTGTTTCTACCTCAAGATCGGCTCTCATGGAAAACATCTTTTTTTAAAAAAAAAATTTTTTTTTGACAGGCAGAGTGGACAGTGAGAGAGAGAGAGAGAGACAGAGAGAAAGGTCTTCCTTTTCCATTGTTTCACCCCCAATGGCCACTGCGACCGGCGCACCTCGCTGCTTCGAAGGCAGGAGCTAGGTGCTTCTCCTGGTCTCCCATGCAGGTACAGGGCCCAAGGACTTGGGCCATCCTCCACTGCACTCCCAGGCCATAGCAGAGAGCTGGACAGGAAGAGGAGTGACTGGGACAGAATGCGGTGCCCCAACCGTGACTAGAACCCGGGGTGCCGGCACCGCAGGTGGAAGATTAGCCTATTGAGCTGCAGCGCCAGTGGAAAACATCTTAAACCTTCCTGTGACTGATCCATCTAATGTCTTGATCTCTACTATTCCAGTCTTCTAAACTCCATAACATTTGGTATCCATTTCCATGGCTATTTATTAGACTCTGAATACTCACAAATTATACAATTTCCAAAAACCACTGATTCAAACTTCCCTTTATTGACTGCATGTGCCATTCATTATATCTACAACTCTGAAAATCTGGACACCTTCAGTATACCAACACCCTATTTTTTCTGTTTCCAGGCTTAATTTAGTTTTAGTTACCTTCATGTTCAGTTGATATTATACAGTTCCTTCTCAAATAATGTAATAGATTTCTCCATATTCGTGTTTATTAATATCTCCTTCTGATTTAGAAAGGGCAGCAAGCAGAATATGTTGTCTCAGTTTGATTACCTGATTCCTGCTGCTCTTCTATACATCTTTATCTTTTTTCTGCTATGGCCCACTGCACACTTTCCTCAGGGTCTTTTGGAATCTAGAGATTACAGACCCTCAGGAAAAAAATATGATTTACAATGCATCAGACCCATTACAGTGAGGGGGACTAGGAAGGGAAGGCAGTTTTCACCCAACCCTGATTCCGACATACTCCTACCACTTCCTCAGGAGTTAGGTGAGTATCTCAGACTTTATCAGGATGGTTATCTTGGACTGCTTGGGCTGCTGTAACAAAATACTACAGACCAGGTACCTTAGATTTTGTTTAATAGTTCCAGAGGCTGGGAAATCCAAGATCAAAGTGACACCAGATGTGGTACCTGATAAGGGTCATCTTTTGAATCCTAAAAGTTATCTTCTTACTGTGTCCTCATATGGCAGAAGGGAAAAACAAGCCCATGGGGCTCTCTTTTAAGGCACCAATCCCAATCACGGGGGCTTTGCCCTTGTGACAGATTTATCTCTTTGCAAAACACACCTCTTAACATCAGCACATCAGGGATTTTGTTTGAATTTTGGAAGAACACAAACATTCAGATCGTCCATTGTGTACATCTGATAGTAGGAAAAGTATAGGAGAAACCAAAGCAAATTACAAAACATAAAGGAAGGAATTTTAATTTAGGGCTATATATGATTTTATTTTAGTTTGAGGAAAAGCCACCAAGCAGTTAAATTCTCTGTTCATTTTTTTCATGGAAGAACCTATTTCTAAAGGTGTTGTCTTGTCCTGGGGCCCACTTCTTTGTACTTCTTCTCTTAGTATTTCACTTCTTCAAAACATAGCAGCTAAAGCCTCTACTACCTTTCTACCAACTGAATTTTGTATCTCTCCTTATTTATCACAAGCCGTCCTATTCCTAACCCTTACCTCTTTATATCTTTAGGGATCCAAACAAATAAATCTCTTAATGCTTTATAAATTTAAATAATCATTTGTAGTGTGTTATTATTCTTTTTTTTATTTTTGACAGGCAGAGTGGACAGTGAGAGAGAGAGAGAGACAGAGAGAAAGGTCTTCCTTTTGCCGTTGGTTCACCCTCCAATGGCCGCCACGGTAGGCGCGCTGCGGCCGGCACACCGCGCTGATCCGATGGCAGGAGCCAGGTGCTTCTCCTGGTCTCCCATGGGGTGCAGGGCCCAAGCACTTGGGCCATCCTCCACTGCACTCCCTGGCCACAGCAGAGAGCTGGCCTGGAAGAGGGGCAACCGGGACAGGATCGGTGCCCCGACTGGGACTAGAACCCGGTGTGCCGGCGCCGCAAGGCGGAGGATTAGCCGAGTGAGCCGCGGCGCCAGCCAGTGTTATTATTCTTTACATATGGTTTTGGAAGGCCAAGGTTCTAGAAAAAGTTGTAAATCTAAAATCATTTATCAACCAAATACATACTCGTGAATGTCCATTTTAGGAAGACATAGTGGTACCAAAAAAGGGTGCTGAACCAAGAAACTGCTTGTCTGGATTCTGTTTCAAGCTATGATGGTATGGATTTGAATAAATGTTTCTAGGCCTCAGTTACCTGCTATGTAAAACTTAGGATTTCAACAATATTCTTACAATATTCTTTAGAAGGCTAGATATCTCTAACATTAAAAGTACAAAATGTGGTAAATAGTATGTTACAGTAGTAGGTAATGAATGGTTTAGGAATTTTTGTGTGTGTGATATAAAAGTATCATAAGATGAAAATATAGATGCTGAAAATCAGAAGCTTAACTTAGACAACCTATTTGTACCAAAACTGACAATTCATCAACATTATTATCCATTATAGAAATGTAATTTATAGCTACACTGAGATATACTAATATATGTACATCTATTAGAAATATTAAAATGCTGGCAAGCTTGTAGAGATAAGGGGTCTCTCATACATCACTAATGGGAATACACACTGTTTCAGCCACACTGGAAAAATAATTTAACAGTATCTTATAAAATTAAATGTGTACTTACCATATAACCTAGCAGTTATATTCCTGAGCATTATTCCAAAAGAAATAAATACATGTGTTCACACAAAAGCAAATAAATAGTGGATTTATCAGTAATACAAAAAAAAAAAAAAACCATTGAGAACAACCCAAATGTCCTTTTGCAGATGAGTGATTAAAAAGTCCTAATACCCCCTCATTTCTGAAATATTACTAAGCAATAAAAAGGAACGAACTGTTAACCCATACCACAACTTGGATGGATCTTAAGGTACATATTTTGAGTAAAAGCAGATATGTCCAGGAGCCGGTGTTGTGGCATAATGAGTAAAGCTGCTGCCTGCAGTGCCAGCATCCCATATGGGTGCAAGTGCGAGACCCGGCTGTTCTACTTCTGATGCAGCTCTGTGGTATGGCCTGGAAAAGCAGCAGATGTTGGCCCAAGGCCTTGGGCCCCTTCATTCACATGGGAGACCCAGAAGAAGCTCCTGGCTCCTGGCTTCAGATCAGCGCAGCTCCGGCCATTACGGCCAACTGGAGAGTGAACCAGCAGATAGGAGAAGAGCCATAAATTCAGAATTGGTGAAGCAGAAGAGAGAATATCATAATTAGAAGACAAAGCACAGGAAAGTATACAGTCAAACCAAAGATAAGAAGAGGAAATTAGAAAACTAAAAAAACGCAGTTGGGAATCTATAGGATACTATTAAAAAAAAATACATAGAGGTTCTAGGAGATCCTGAAGGCATGGAGAGAGATAAAGGATTAGAAGGCATTTTTAGCCAGCGCCACAGCTCAATAGGCTGGACAGTGAGAAACAGAGAGAGAGAGAGAAAGGTTTTCCTTTTTGCCGTTGGTTCACTCTCCAATGGCTGCCGTGGCCAGTGTGCTGCGACCAGCACCCCGCGCTGATCCAAAGGCAGGAGCCAGGTGCTTCTCCTGGTCTCCCATGGGGTGCAGGGCCCAAGCACCTGGCTCCTGCCTTTGGATCAGCATGGTACGCTGGCCGCAGCGCACTGACCGCAGCAGCCATTGGAGGATGAACCAATGGCAAAAGGAAGACCTTTCTCTCTCTCTCTCTCTCTCTCTCTCTCTCACTGTCCACTCTGCTTGTAAAAAAACAAAGAAGAAGAAGAAGGCATTTTTAGTGAAATAATTACAGAAAACTTCCCAGGTTTGGAGAAAGAAAGGGACATTTAAGTACGGGAAGCACACAGAACTCCCAATAGACATAAAAAAAAGATCCTCACCATGACACATTGTAATCAAACTCACCACAGTGAAACATAAATAGAAGATTCTAAAATGTGCAAGAGAGAAATGCCAGATTGCTTTCAGAGGATCTCCAATTAGACTCACTGCAAATTTCTCATCAGAAAACCTACAGATTAGGAGAGAATGGTGAGATGTAGTCCAAGTCTTAAGAGAAAAAAAACTGTCATTGCAGAATATTATACCCTTCAAAACTTTCATTTGTGAATGAAGGTGAAATAAAGACCTTTTATAACAAACAGAAATTGAAAGAGTTTGTCACCACCCATCCAGCCCTACAGAAGATGCTTAAGGATGTATTGCACACAGAAACACAGAAACATGGTCATCACTATGAAAGAAAATAGAGGAAGAAGATCTCAGTAAGAAATCAAAGTAAGTTCAAAGTATAAATTAGGAAATTTTTGGAAAATGCTAGGGCAAAATCATTATTTATAAATAGTCACCTTGAATGTAAATGGCCTCAACTCCCCAATTAAAAGAAAAAGACTGGCTGAATGGATTAAAAACAAAACCATCTATTTACTGCCTACAAGAATCACAACTCACCAACATAGACATACACAGACTGAAAGTGAAAGGAAGGAAAAAGATATTCCATGCCAAGAGAAACCAAAAAAGAGCTGGTGTAGCCATCTTAATATCAGAAAAAATAGACTTTAACACAAAAACTGTTAAAAAGGACAAAGAATGGCACTATATAATGATTAAGAGATCAATTCAACAGGAAGATGTAACTATTACAAACTATATATATGCCTAACTATGGGGCACTTGGCTATTTAAAAGAAATGTTAAAGATTTAGATTCCAATACAATAGTATTGGGAACTTCAATACTCCATTTTCAGCAATGGACAGATCAACCAGACAGAAAATCAACAATGAAACAGGAGATTTAATCATCAGTATAGACCAAATGGACCTAGCAGCTATCTACAAAACTTTTTATCCTACAATTACAGAATAGATATTCTTCTCAGCAGTGCATGGAACTTTTTCTAGGATTGACCACATACTAGGCCATAGAGCAAGTCTGAACAAATTCAAAAAAATCACAATAATACCATGAATCTTCTCAGATCACAATAGAATAAAGCTGGAAATCAGCAACTCAGGAATCAATGGAGCATATGTAAACACATGGAGACTGAACAACATGCTCCTGAATGAACAGTGGGTCATAAAAGAAATATAAAGAGAAATCAAAAACTTTCGGGAAACAAATGAAGATAACACAACATATTAAGATTTATGGGATATACCAAAAGCAGTGTTAAGAGGAAAATTTATAACAATAGGTGCCTACATCAAGAAATTGGAGGCCGGCGCCGCGGCTCACTAGGCTAATCCTCCGCCTTGCGGCGCCGGCACACCGGGTTCTAGTCCCGGTCGGGGCACCGATCCTGTCCCGGTTGCCCCTCTTCCAGGCCAGCTCTCTGCTGTGGCTAGGGAGTGCAGTGGAGGATGGCCCAAGTGCTTGGGCCCTGCACCCCATGGGAGACCAGGAGAAGCACCTGGCTCCTGCCATCGGAACAGCGCGGTGCGCCGGCCGCAGCGTGCTACCGCGGCGGCCATTGGAGGGTGAACCAACGGCAAAAGGAAGACCTTTCTCTCTGTCTCTCTCTCACACTGTCCACTCTGCCTGTCAAAAAAATAAATAAATAAATAAATTAAAAAATTTAAAAAAAAAGAAATTGGAAAGATACCAAATAAATGAGATATCAGTGCATTTCAAGAATGTACAAGGGGCTGGCGCCCTGGCTCATTTGGTTAATCCTCCACCTGCAGCACTGGCATCCCATATGGGCACCGGGTTCTAGTCCCAGTTGCTCCTCTTCCAGTCCAGCTCTCTGCTGTGCCTGGGAGGGCAGTGGAGGATGGCCCAAGTGCTTAGGACCCTGCACCCACATGGGAGACCAGGAGGAAGAACCTGGCTCCTGGCTTCAGATTGGTGCAGCACCAGCCATAGCAGCCATTTGGGGAGTGAACCAATGGAAGGAAGACCTTTCTCTCTGTCTCTCTCTTTCTCACTGTCTATAACTGTACCTGTCAAATAATAAAAAAAGAAATAACAAAAACAATAAACCAAACCCAAAACTAATAAGAGAAAAGAAAAAATTTAAAATTAAAGAAGAAATCAACAAATTAAATCCAAAAAACAATACAAAAGATTGCAGAACAAAGAGCTGATTTTTTGAAAAAATAATCAAAATTGACACAAAATTGGCCCAACCAAAAAATGAGAGAGAAGACCCAAATGAGTAAAATTAAAGATGAAAAAGGAAATGTAACAACAGACATTACAGAAATAAAAGAATCATCAGAAATTACTACAAAGAGTTGTATACCAACAAACTGGGAAACATAAAAGAAATAGATTCCTGGACACATACAACCTACCTGAATTGAACCATGAAGACACAGAATACCTACAAAGACCCATAACTAAGGTGGAAACTGAATTAGTGATAAAGGCCCTCCCAACAAAGAAAAAGCCCAGGACTGGATGAACTTACTGCTGAATTCTATCAGACATTTAAAGAACTAACTCCAATTCTTCTTAAGTTATTCAAAACAATTGAAAGAGAGGGAATCCTCCCAAATTCTTTCTCTGAGGCCAACATCACCTTAATTCCTAAACCTGAAGAAGATGCAATGGAGAAAACAAATTACAGACCAATTTCCCTAATGAACATGGATGCAAAAATGCTTAACAAAATTCTAGCCAATTGAATCCAACAACACATCACAAAGATCATCTACCCAGACTGAGGGATTTATCCCTGGTATGCAGGGATGGTTCAACATTTGCAAATCAATCAATGTGATACATCACATTAACAAACTGCTGAACAAAAACCATATGAAAAAAAATGATGCTGAAATCCATATGGTGGCACAGGAGACCTTGAATGGCTAAAGCAATCTTATACAACAAAAACAAAGCTGGAGGCATCACGCTACCAGATTTCAAGACACACTAGAATGCAGTTATAATAAAAACAGTTTGGTACTGGTACAAAAACATATGGATAGACCAATGGAAGAGAATAGAAACACCAAAAATCAACCCAAACATCTACAACCAATTTATATTTGATCAAGGAGCTAGAACCAACTCCTGGAGCAAGGACAGTCTATTCAACAAATGCTGCTGGGAAAACTGAATTTCCATATGCAGAAGTATGAAGCAAGATCCCTACCTTACACGTTACACAAAAATCCACTCAACATGAGTGGTGGAATGAGAAGGCCATGCCAAGATTGCTGCTGGCAAGCGAGCATCAATTACTCAGGAATGGCTTTGAAACCCACCTGGCAATGGAGCCTGCCTGGCAACAGGCCTTGATTGGTTAGGGCATAAACCACCCCTTGACCAGATTGGCTGTCTTGGCTATATAAGCTGTGGTACCAACTGAAATAAATGAGTCTGCAGGCTGCTTGCCTCTGGCCCGCTTTCACCCCACTCCCAGGGTCTGTATGGTGACTCCACGCCTCTTGCACCCACCATGCTCCTCCTCTCAGGAATGAATCAACCTCAACATCAAGGATTAAATATCTAAATCTATGACCTGATACCATCAAATTATTACAGAACATGCGAGAAACCGTGCAAGATATTGGCACAGGCAAAGACTTCTTGGAAAAGACCCCAGAGGCACAGGCAGTCAAAGCAAGAATTAACAATTGGAATTACATCAAATTGAGAAGTTTCTGTACTGCAAAGAAACAGTCAGGAAAGTGAAGAGGCAGCCAACAGAATGGGAGAAATTATTTGAAACCTATGCAAGTGATAAATGACTAATTAACAGAATCTACAAAGAGATCAAGAAACTCCACAAGAACAAAACAAACATCCCAGTTAAGAAATGGTCAAAGGACTTAAACAGGTATTTTTCAAAAGAGTAAATCCAAATGGCCAATAGACACATGAAAAAATGTTTAGGTTCACTAGCCCTCAGGGAAATGCAAATCAAAACCCAAATGAGGTTTCACCTTACCCCAGTTAGGATGGCTTTCATACATAAATCAATAAACAACAAATGCTGACAAAGATATTGGTGAAAAGGTACCTTAATCTACTGTTGGTGGGAATGGAAATTGGTAAAACCACTATAGAAGACATTTTGGAGATACCTCAGAAATCTGAATATAGTCCTACCATATGACCCAGCTATCCCACTCCTTGGAATTTACCAAAAGGAAATGAAATTGGCAAATAAAAGAACTATCTGCACATTCATGTTTACTGCAGTTCAATTCACAATAGCTAAGACATGGAATCAACCTAAATGCCTGTCAATGAAGACAGGATAAAGAAATTTTTGTACATGTACTCTATGGAATACTATATAGTAGTAAAAATTGAAATCTGGTCATTTGCAACAAAATGGAGGAATCTGGAAAAGATCATATTGAGTGAAATATGCCAGTCCCAAAGGGACAAATATCATATGTTCTCCCTGATCTGTGACAACTGAGCAGCTAAAATGAAACCTGTAGTGTAGAAGTGAAACTGACACTGTGAATAGCAATGACTTGATCAGCCCTTGTCCTGACTGTCGAGAAACAGCTTATTATTTTATTCTTTTTACTATTTTCTTTTTCAACTTAATACCATTGGTTGAACTCTTTACTTAACAAAGAATTATTCTTAGGTGTTTAAATCCAATTTAAAATTGATCCCTTTTGAAAAAATAAGAGTGGGAATAAGAGAGGGAGGCGATGTATAGTTTGGCTCATGCTCCCATGGACTTACCTCTAAGGGTAAAGCTAAAAACTTGCCATGGGACTCCAAATCCCATTAAGTTGGCAGGTATTAATGCCATCTTACTTGTTAAAGTGATCATTTTAAGTGCATAACTGATCATAAATATAGGAATTAGCATCAACACAATCACATAAATAAGACTATGTGTCTGGTAATAACAATAGATAAAATTAAAAAGGATAGGATGATCCAACAGGGGAAGCAGGCCACACAGCAGACATATAGAATGACAAATGCCGTAAACAGCACTCTGACCTCAGAATAAGCCCTTAAGGCATTCAGAACTGGATAAAAAGCCCATGAGAGTTTCTCAGGCATGGAAAACCAAGACACTGGCAAAAAATGACTTAAATGAAAGATGTCTGTAAGTGAGATCCCAGTAGAAAGAAGTCGCCATCAAAGAAGGAGGTACCTTTCTCTGAAGGGAGGAGAGACCTTCCACTTTGCTTATAGCCAAATACTGACGGAGTTTGTGGACTCAAAAGGATTCCATAGCTTTGGCAGCTCATGTCAAGAGCCTCAGGTGATCACTGATGTCATAAATAAGAGTGTCAATTGTAAAATCAACAACAGGAGTCACTGAGCACTTGTTTCCCATTTAGGACCTCTGTCTTTAATGAGCCGTACTATGAGAACTAATGGTAAAACTTGTCTTCAAGCAGTACTTTTTACTTTGTATTTCTGTGTGGGTACAAACTATTGAAATCTTTACTTAGTACAGAGTTGACCTTCTGTACATAAATATAATGAAAAATGGATCTTAATGAAGAATGGGATGGCAGAGGGTGTAGAAGGTGGGATGGAAGTGGGGGTGGGAGGGCGGCTATGGGGGGAAGAACCACTATACTCCAGAAGCTGTACCTATGGAAAAAGGACCCTGCAAAACTAAAGCAGGCACATAATAGTAAAGAGCAACATGCCACAAACCGGGTAATTTTGAAGCTGAGAAATTCAAGGCCAACGTTCCTGCATTCAGTGTCTTGTGAGGGTCTTCTTGCTGTGTTCCTACATTGCAGAAGGTAAAATGGCAGGAGGGGAAAAAATCTGTGATCTGACATGACAAAAGAGCTGAAGAAAATAAATCCACTTCCACAAGTGTCGGAGGCCACCCGACAAACCACATGGAGACACGCAGCACTCAGTCAATTCATCACCACGTTTATTGCCTCATCGCGTTCCAAGCCAAAGTAGGGGGCCCGGCGATGAGGGACTGGAGGCAGTCTCCCTAAGGAAACCCTTCAGTCTCCAGCCCCGAGCACACAGAAAGACAAGGATATATACCCCAGACCCCATACAGATAACATTCATTGTGTGCAATCATGCATAGCACAGGAATAGAGCAAGTTTACAAAGTAGCAATGATCAGGGTACAAGCTCTGCAGATAGAGCAAAGAACATCATAAACCTTCATCAGAAGTCACATCCTGCCTGCAGGAATATGGGATGAAAAGTCTTGGAAACAGGATTAGATAAGGGATGCTGCATCTCATGTCGGGCCAGGGCCACTGGCCCCGACATCTCCCCCTTCTTGTTTGTACAAGAATGGCCTGGTGTTTATGGTAACCGGTGTCTACACTGTCCAGAGGGCCGCAGGGGAGGATCCATCCCCCACAAGTCCCTCGCGTTAAACGCTGAATGGCGTGGACTCATGCCTGTCTTAGGTGCCCCGCAGCGCTTACTCTGCTTACCCGTCATCAAGGATATAGGAAGCATGTCCTGCCCTCTGTCTTAGGTTGCTAGAGAAGCCTGCGAGTGCTTACCCGTCGTTGACTACTGGTCCACCCTAAGAACAGTGTAGGAGCAAGCGGTCAATGAGGCAGTTAGGAAGAGAGAGACCGAGGCTTCCACAGCATATCACATACTGCAGCCCCCTGTTTTAGAGTGTCCTAGAGGGTATGTACTGTCCTTTTGATAGCCTCTCTGTTTGCGCACATTGGAACGGTGGGAACGTTTGGTTGCATTACTTCACATCAGTCTACAGGCAGGCAGAAGACAGAGGTTGTGGGGGCTGGCTCCCCACACACAAGCCCTTATTCTAAGGGACCTGAATCATTCATGATGAAGAAACCTCATTACCTACTTACCTCCCAGCAGGCACACTATCCAGTACTATCACCTTGGTTATTAGAGTTGAACATGAATTTTGATGATGTTAGACAATATCAGCACCCTTTTACCCTCACTGAATGCCCTTTGTTGGGTGTGATCAATGGATTTTCTCTTCTCTCTCATAGGTGGCACACATTTTAATGTCTGTTCTCTGACTATAGTATTACACAAATACCATTCACTTCCAGGCCTTCGACTCTAATATTCAGGCAAATGATTTTCACATTTCAGTTTGTTTCCTTTCCTACTAGCATTCAATTCCACATTTCCAGTGGCCAAATAGGTAGTACCCACCAACATCTCAAAGACATAGTGACTAACACTGGGCTAATATTAACTTCTTACCCCAAATAATGTTTTTCCTGATATTTCAAAGCATTTCCTTTATATAAATATCCTCACTTCTTATAGTCATCTTCTTTTGCTCAATATTCTTTTTTTTTCTAAATAAACATTTAATGAACACTCACTAAATGTCAGGCATTGTGATAGAAATGGGAGTGGAGACATAATCTCTGCTATAATAAATATATAATCTAGTGAGAATCAATGTCAATAATTAATTACAGTTATTAAAGGCACTATGAATGAGAGGTCATGTACAAGGGTATTGCTTTGCATTTTAAGACTTCAATTCCAATAAGTAGGAAATAGGCAAAGAAGTGAAGATAAAGATGATATCAGCAAAAGGCCTTTTGTGAAAAAGTATTTAGAATATTTGAAGAAGTAAAATAAATATAGTATATCTAAAGCAGCACTTCCCAACAACTTTCTGCCTTGATATAAATGCTGTATTGTGCATTATCTTATGTAGTAGAAACTAGCCATATATGGTTATGGGTACTTAAAATTTGACAACTCAAATAAGGAACCGGATTTTAATTATGCTTAATGTAATCAAGTTTAATTAAGTTAAGTGGTTTTAAATGTGATCAGATTACATTGTACAGATAGAACACTACCCCTTATATTCAATGGCTTGAGAAGCATAAGTTGGTGAACCAAGTATACTGACCTGCGTCAGTGTCTGTGGGTAACTGATCCCACAAGTCCTCATAGATACCAAAATCCACAGGCTGTAAACCCAATTATATAGTGTAATATTTGTGTAAACCTATGCATATTCTTCTTTTTACTTTAAACATCTCTACCTTAATTTTTGTTTTGTTTTTTGTTTTGTTTTGTTTTTTTGACAGGCAGAGTGGATAGTGAGAGAGACAGAGAGAAAGGTCTTCCTTTTTGCTGCTGGTTCACCCTCCAATGGCTGCCGCGGCCGGCACACTGCGACCAGCGCACTGCACTGATCCGAAGCCAGGAGCCAGGTGCTTCTCCTGGTCTCCCATGGGGTGCAGGGCCCAAGCACTTGGGCCATCCTCCACTGCCTTCCCGGGCCACAGCAGAGAGCTGGCCTGGAAGAGGGGCAACCGGGACAGAATCCGATGACCTGAGCAGGACTAGAACCCAATGTGCCAGCGCCGCAGGCAGAGGATTAGCCTACAGAGCCATGGCACCGGCCTACCTTACTTATAACACTTTATTAATACAAATACTGTATAATAGGTACTATACTGTATTGTAGGGACTAGTAAGAAAAATTTGTGCAGGTTTAATACAGATGTAGTGTTCATTTTCCAAACATTTCTCATCCATGATTGGCTGAATCCATGGATGCTGAATCCACAGAGAGAGACTCACATAAATGAGTTTATAAAATCTACTATAAGTTTAGAGAAGCAAATTAAGGCAGCAACATGTACTCATACACTAATCAAAGAATATACTTGAGTAATGTATCTCCTTTGCAATCATAGCTACCACTGTTTTCTAATGAATGAATGATCTGCAAAGCCTGATATTACAGTGCTTCTCTTTGATTCACAGCGATTAAGATCAAGATGTGGGGCTGGCACTGTGGCATAGTAGGCTATGCCTCCCCTTGTGGAATTGGCATCCCACATGGGCTCCAGTTCAAGTCCCGGTTGTTCTGCTTCTGATTCAGCTCTCTGTTTATGGCTAGGAATGCAGTAGAAGATGGCCCAAGTTCATGGATCCTTGCACCCAGGTGGGAGACTCAGAAGAAGCTCCTGGCTCCTGGCTTCGGATTGGCCAGCCTCTGGCCACTGCAGGTTTCTGAGAGTGAAACAGTGGATGGAAGACCTCTTTCTCTGTCTCTGCTTCTGTCTGTCTGTAACTCTGCCTCTCAAAATAAATAAATAAATCTTTAAAAAAATCAGGATGCATTGACTTTCCTACAATGCTTAAGTCATTTTAATAATCACTAATTATGCATTTTTTATTTATGAAGGTTAGAACTAATCTCCTGATTCTCCACAATGAGTCAAGCTAATGAAGCTGACCAATCTCCCCAAACTGTTCGGTCACACTCAGGTAAAGGAAGGAAAGCATTCTTTCAGAAGCAACCTTGGGTTTACTTATGATTTATTCTGTCCTGTGGACTCCGAGACTTGCTTCAGAAGTTCTGTTTGCATGTCTTATCCCAGGGTCCCTACTAAGCATTTAACTTCGACAAACTCACTGGATCAAAAGCAATGACCTGATGTTGCCTCCAGTCTCCAATACTGTGACCAGGTTACTATATCAGAATACTCCTACATTCCAGATCAAAATGTCCATTTTGATGTCTCCATCTTTATGATACACAATGTTCCAAATCCACAACATCAGAACTTCTCTCTTTACATTCACAACGACGCCCTCTTTCTTCTCCCTTTCTTCATCTTATTTCTCCCTTTTCCTCAAGATACGTTTCTGACACTGTTTCCTAAGGTAAGAGTTAAGTTAAATATACTAGGTTGACTCACACTTGATTTATAAAAACACATTTTTATAGACTATTTACTGTATCAAGAAAAATTCTCACATTAACTATATGCTCAGACTGCAAAATCTTAAATATCATTTTCCTGATAATGTTCTTGAACTAAAAAAAATGAAAAATATAGTAAAATTTGCCCAAACATCTGTTTTCCAAGAAAGAAACTTAGTTTTTTTCTTTCATATATTTTAATAAAGAAAATAGACTTGTTTTCCCAGACAAGGTGATAAATCTTCCTTGTTATAATTCAAATATTTTCTAGGAATTATAGGGAAACTCATATTTTTATGCCAAGGAAGGTTAAAGATTATTTTCTCCTTTCTCCTTGTTCATTCTCATCTAGGACTTGACCAAAAAAGAGTTCTATGTTGGCCAACAAGTGTTATTAAATTGTATTATTTTTATAAAGGCCAAATTAACCTGACTCACTGAAAATAGAAATGATACCCTATACTGATGTGACTTGTTCCAGAGGAGAAATGGTACTGCTTACACTTACTTGTTATAGTAATCAATAATGCCTGCAATAATGTAATCTATATGTCTTGGGATCCTATTGTGTCTCTAGGCAGATAATGCATGGTGCTAATCAATGGAAAAATGAAAAACCACTTCAAGATTTCACTTTTAAATGTTAGGAATTCTATGTTAGGAACATAGAATTTGTCATTCTCACCTGCACTATGAGAAAAAAGCAAACCAAACTGAACACTGACTCTCTTTAGATCTCTCACAGAACGAGATCACAGGGAAAACTACATCGTGAACTCTAAAGATACAGATGAATCAAGAAAACTAAGGTCAGCTATAGGAGCAGAACCGTTATGCCTTGTAACTAGTATTTAAATGATAATTTTTGCAAATATCTTGAGTGTTGACTGGAGTGAGCATAGAGACTTTTGGATGTTGAAGTGTTAGGAGGACTCCCACATTCATAAATGTTATTTCTGAGAAGTAGCAGGACAAATTATCTCATGACCTTGAACAGGAGAGAATAAAAGTAACCATTTGGAAATATACATAGTGTTTTTCATTTAAAACGTACTATTCTCCAAGGAAAAGATTTTACTTTGGCTTTACCCCTTCTGGGAAGAAAGGTATTTCTTGAATTCCAGAACTCTTTATCAGTAAAATATCTGAAACCTCTTAGTCTCACAATATTCTTTCTAAGGGAGGGGTAGAAGCTAGGAAACACTTATGAAGGTCACTGCATAATGAAAAAAGTCCAATGGCAAGCTGAGATGTAATCATAAAATTATAGTGTCTTTCCCCTACTCCATAATTTATCACCAAGTCCACAGAGTTCCAGTATAATAAAAGTGCATTGTACTTGCACAAGTTGCAAGGCACATACACTATTTAAAGTGGTCTTCATAGGTAAACCCAAAGATAAGAGGGGAAATAAAAGAGAGCATCCCAGAGAAATCTGAAATGTCTGGCAGCTACAGACAGAAAACAACTCCTAGGAAGACTAAAAAAAAAAAATAAAATAAACAAACAACAAAAAAAACTAAAGTCCTTTTCTCTCAGTTCTTACTACCAAATAAATGTCTAACTTTTAACAAGAAAATGCAAACATGCTTAAAGTCAAGAAAAAACAGGCAGAAGATGTAAGATTCAGGTATGAAATAGATTTTGGAATTACCAACGGAGAATGGAAAATAATTATGATCAGTATGTTAAGGGTTTCAATAGAAAAAAGTAGACAATATGAAAGAAACAGTAAGTGGCCCAACTAGAGAGAAGAAAAAAACTAAGAAAAAATCAAAGGAAAATGCTATAAATTAAAAAAAAAACCTTGTAACATAAAAGGAAAATGCCTTTGAAAAGCTCCCAGTAGATGAGACAGGGTTATAAAAGAAACAACAGATATGAAGTATTTCAATAAAAATTCTGAAGCCTTTCACATCCATGGTTAAATATATTCCAAGGTATTTAAAAATTTTTACAGCTATTGTGAATGGAACTGACCTTACAAGTTCTTCCTCAGCTATGGCATTGTCTGTATACATAAAGAACATTTTGGTGTGTTGATTTTTTTATACTGTAGCATTACAAACTCTCTTATGAGTTCCAATAGTCTATTAGTGGAGTCTTTTGGTTTACCTATATGTAGGATCATGTTGTCTGCAAACAGACATAATTTGACTTCCTCCTTTCCAATTTGTATCCATTTGCCTTCTTTATCTTGCCTAATGGCTCTGGCTATAGCTTCTAGAACACTTAATATAAAACATTAAAGAAAGAAATAGAAGAAGACACAAAATTGGAAAAATCTTCCATGTTCATGGATTAGAAGAATTAATATCATCAAAATGTCCATATAACTCAAATAAATTTAGAGATTCAATGTGATCCCAATCAAACTACCAAGGGCATTCTTCTCAGATCTAGAAAAAATGATGCCAAAATCCATGTGGGAGTATAAGAGACCCTGAATAGCTAAAGCAATCATAAAAATCAAAAACAAAGCCAGAGGCATCACAATGACACATTTTAAGATATACTACAGGGCAGCTAAAATCAAAACACATTGTACTGAACAAAAATAGACATGTAGAACAATGTAACAAAATAAGACCCCAGAAATAAATCCACATTTCTATAACCAACTAATCATTGACAAACAACCTAAAATCGACCCCTGGAGCAAGAATAGTCTCATTAAAAAATGGTTCTGGGAAAATTGTATCTGCACATTCAGAAGTATGAAACAAACCCCCTACCTTACACCTTATACAAACATCAACTCTAAATAGATCAAGGATCTAAATCTATGGCCTGATATTATCAAATTGCTAGAGGAAAACACTCGAGGAAACTCTGCAACACATAGGCATAGGCAAAGACTTCTTGGAAAAGATCCCAGAAGCACTGGCAATAAAAACAAAAATATATAAATGGGATTACATCAATCTAAGAAGCTTCTGTACTGCAAAAGCAACACTCAAAAAAGTGAAGAGGCAACTGACATAATGAGATAAAATATTTGAAAACTATGCAACTGATAAAGGATTAATATACAGAATCTATAAAGCCCTTAAGATATTCAACAACAATAAAACAAACAGTCCAGTCATGAAAAAAGGAAAAGACTCCAACAGGCATTTCTGAAAGAATGAAATTCAAATGGCCAATAGACACATGAAAAAATGCACAAGGTTATTAACCATCAGGCAAATGCAAATAAAAACCACCATGAGGTTTCACCTCCCCCCAGTTAAAATGGCTCTCATACGGAAATAAAAAAAAAAACAATAAATGCAGGTCAGGATGTGGAGAAAGTTGGAAAGTTGTCCCCTAGCACATTGTTGATGGCAATGTCAATTAGAACAACCACTATAGAAGATATTGTTGATATTCCTTAGAAATCTGAAAGTAGATCTACCATGTGACTCAGCTGTCCCACTCTTGGGAACTTACCCAAAGGTATTGAAATCAGCAATGAAAGTGTAATTTACCCCCTCCATGTTTTTTGCAGGTCAATTCACAATAGCTAAGATGGAATCAACCCAGCTGCCCATCAACTGATGGCTAGATAAAGAAAATGTGGTATATATACATTGTGGAATACTACTAAGCTATACAAAAGAATGGCATCCATGGGGCTGGCACTGTGCATAGCAAATAAAGCTGCCTGTAGTGCCAGCATCCCATATGGATGCTGGTTCGACTCCTGGCTACTCTACTTCCAATCCAGGTCTCTACTGTGGCCTGAGAAGGCAGTGGAAGATGCACCCCTATGGGAGTTCCGGAAGGAGCTCCTGGCTCCTGGATTTGGATCAGCTCAGTCTGGTCATTGTGGCCATCTGGGGAGTAAACCAGTGGATGGAAGACTTTCCCTTTCTCTATGCCTTTGCCTCTCTGTAACTCTGCCTTTCAAATAAATAAATAAATCTTTAAAAATGAAAAAAGAAAGAAGACTCATAAACTTAAATTAAAAGAGAAAATAGAGTTGAACAAAATAAGAATATCCAAGAACTATGGAACAATTTCTAAAGCTGTAACATTTGCATGAATACTAGAAGGAGAAGAAAGATGAGATGAGAAGAAATATTTGAAATAATGATGTCTGAGGAAAAAAAACTCTAACAAAATTTCCAAATTAATGACAAACATCAAATCACAGATCCTGAAGGCTCAGAGAACACCAAGCAGTGAAAACAGCAACCATACAACTACACTGATGTATAACGTAGTCAATTTGTAGAAAACACAAAACAAATGTGGACAAGAATCACAAGACACTTCTCATCAAAAAACTTGTAAACATGAGGAAAGTAAAATGAAATATTTAAAGTGTGGAAAGAAGAAGTGCAATAATCTAGTATTCTATATCCACCAAAATTATGCTTCAAAGGTGAAGAAGAATTAAAGAACTTCCCAGACACAGAGAGAATTTATTTTGATAGACATGTTATGCAGGAAGTGTTAAGATATGTTCCTTAATAAAAGAAAAAAGTTTGAGTCAGAAATTAGTATTTCTAGGAAGAAAGGAAAAGCATCAGAGATAGAATAAATGAAGCTAAAAGGAAATCTTTTACTTTTATTATTCTTAGTTGACCTTAAAGATAATTGTTCAAAAAGCAATAATAGCCATGTATTGGGTTAATACAACTTATGGAAATTAATGAATTAATGATAACACTGCACTATTATTAGGATGGGAGAAATGAATTGGGAATATCCCATTTTAAGGTATATCAGTAGTTGAAATGGTGCAGTATTATTTGAAAACGGACTTGGGTTCACTGTAAAGATATATTGAATACACTAGGGAAACTACAAAAATTGAAGAAATAAATAAATGTAGTTATAACTTTAAGAAAGGAGAGAATATTGAATTATATAAAAGGTTCAATTAAAATCAGAGAATACAAGGAAGAAGTTAAATAGAACAAATGCAAAAAGAAAAGAACTATAATAGATATTAACTTAACTCAATCAATGATCACTTTAAAATGTGATTGGTCTAAATTAATGGACAGAAAGCATCAAAGTACATTTTTTAAATCCCTACCAATATGTTGTCTATTAAAAATCCACTTTATATATGGAATCTTATACATTAAAAGAAAATAGACTGGGTAATATATACCATTCTAATACTGATTAAGATTGTTGTAAGTATTAAATATAACATCAATTTTAGACTAGGATACTTCAGAATAAAAAATCTTGGGGAACAAGATGAGGAGTACATAATGACAAGGGGGCAAATTTTCCAAGAAGTCTTATTTTTCCTAGTCTATGTAAGCTTCACATAAGAGCATCAAAATATATTTTAAAAATCCTGATAGAACTGGAAGGAAAAATAGACCAATGCACTATTGTAGCTGGAGACTTCAACACCAATCACCCTTTACTTAGTAATTAACAGACCAAGAGATAGAATGCCATAAGGAATATAGTTAACTTGAACAGCACTGTTACCTACTTGATATAATTGGCATTTATAGACTAATCCTTCCAACAATAGCAGAATACAAATTCTTCTAAAGTGTCTAAGAAACATATACTAGGATGAACCATTTTCTGGGATGTAAAACACCACTTAAAAAATTTAAGTGAGGGGCCAGCACCATGGCTCACTTAGTTAATCCTCCGCCTGTGGCACCAGCATCCCAAATGGGCACCAGTTCTAGTCCCGGTTGCTCCTCTTCCAGTCCAGCTCTCTGCTGTGGCCTGGGAGGGCAGTGGAGGATGGCCCAAATTCTTGGGTCCCTGCACCTGAAAGGGAGACCAGGAAAAAACACCTGGCTCCTAGCTTCCAATTGGTGCAGTGTGCTGGCAGAAGCGGCCATTTGGGGAATGAACCAACAGAAGGAAGACCTTTCTATCTGTCTCTCTCACTGTCTATAACTCTATCTGTCAAATAAAAAAAATTTAAGTGAGTAGAAATAAAAAAGAATGTTCTCAGATTATGATGGATTTAATTATAAATAAATAATATATGGCTAGAAATAGATATGTTGAGATTGAATAACACACTTCTCCTTTAAAAAAATATTTATTTTGAAAGGTGGAGTGTAAGAGAGTAGGAGAGATGGAGGGAGGGAGAGAGAGACAGACAGAGAGACAGAGAGAATGATACCATCTGCTGTTTCATTACCCCTAATCAAATTTAATAGCAAATCAAAAAGATAATCCACCTTGGCCAAAGAAAATTTGTTCTAAGGATGCAGGGATGGTTTGATATACATAAATCAATAAACATAACACATTAATGATCAGAATGTAGTATACAAAATCATGTGATCATCTCAATGAAAGCAAAGAAAACATTTTATAAAAACAACATCCATCTGTTATAAAAAAAAATAAAGAAATTAGGTATTGAAGGAACACAACTTAACATAATAAAGACTATATATATATGACAAGTCCACAGCCAACGTATTATTGGATGAGGAAAAACTGAAAGTATTTCCACTAAGATCTGGAGCTCCATAAGAATATCTTCTCGCCAATCTTATTCAATATAGCTCTGAAAAGCTATTATGCTTAGTAAAATAAGCAAGCTCCCCAAAGACAAATATCATACATTTTCTCTGATTTGTGGTAACTAATATATAGAGTATAAAACTGTAGTGCATATGAGTGAAATTCATATCTTGAGATTTGATTATGGCTTATCACCCTTACCTACACTCCTGAGGAACAGTGATCTCTGTACTTACTACTTAGTGAACTCTTTATTTAGTGGAGGATTAAACTAGTGGTTATAAAGTCAATTCAAAGTATGTAATTGTGGGGCCGGCACCGTGGCTCACTAGGTTGATCCTCCACCTGCAGCACCAGCATCCCATATGAGCGCCGGGTTCTAGTCTCGGTTGCTCTTCTTCCAGTCCAGCTCTCTGCTGTGGCCTGGGAAGGCAGAGGAGGATGGCCCAAGTGCTTGGGCCCTGCACCCGCACGGGAGACCAGGAGGAAGCACCTGGCTCCTGGCTTCGGATCGGCTCAGCGCCGGCCATAGTCACCATCTGGGGAGTGAACCAACAGAAGGAAGACCTTTCTCTCTCTCTCTCTCTCTCTCTCTCTCTCTCTAATGCTATCTGTCAAATAAATAAAAATAAAAAATCAATTAAAAAAGAAAGTATGTAATTGTAAAAACTTAAAAGAAACACAAGAAAGGAAGGAGGAGGAAGCAAGGGAGTGAGAGTGGGAAGAACCACTATGTCCTTAAAGCTGTATATATGGAACCCACGAAATCTGTTCCACTTATATAAACAAATAAATAAAGAACTACTAAGGCCGGCACCGTGGCTTAACAGGCTAATCCTCTGCCTTGCGGTGCCGGCACACCGGGTTCTAGTCCCGGTTGGGGCTCCGGATTCTATCCCGGTTGCCCCTCTTCCAGGCCAGCTCTCTGCTATGGCCCGGGAAGGCAGTGGAGGATGGCCCAAGTGCTTGAGCCCTGCACCCGCATGGGAGACCAGGAGAAGCACCTGGCTCCTGGCTTCGGATCAGCGCGATGCGCCGGCCGCAGCGGCCATTGGAGGGTGAACCAACGGCAAAAAGGAAGACCCTTCTCTCTGTCTCTCTCTCTCACTATCCACTCTGCCTGTCAAAAAAAAAAAAAAAAGAACTACTAGGCAAGAGAAAGCATTCAAAAAGAAACATGAAAGTAAAATCATCATTTTTTGCAGATGACATGAATCAAAAGACTACCAAGAGACTATTAGAGTTGATAAGTGAATTCAGCAAAGTTATAGGATTCAAAATTAATAGACAAATATCATTAGCATTTTTATGTACCAAAAATAATTGTGCTAGGAAAGGACTTCTAAGAGTCAACCCATTTGCGGTAGCTACCCAAATAGGTAAATAGCTTGATGCAAACTTAACCATGGGTGTGAAAAACCTCTAAAATGAAAATTATGAAACATCAATAAAAGTAGTTTGCAGGGCATGACCGTGGCCATGGCGTGGCCAGGCCAGGCCCAGGGGCTCCACATGCACAGCAGCCCACTGGTGCCCCCGCTGCTGCCCGAGCCACGCAGAGTGGAGCCTGTGAACTAACCCGAGCTAGTGGTTTGGAGCCTGCCGGCAGGCGTCCTAAAATCAATTGAATCAAAATTCCAAAGACACTGTGGCCAATTAAACCCCAGTCCCCGGGTTCAGGTTAAATGGAAGGACCCTCTAACGCAACAATGGAGGGGACCAGTCCCCTTAATCACCATGGGCAGAGGGTTTGGATGCATCTTCCCCATAGGGGAGATAGCCCCAATTTGGCTTCCAGCCAGAAACCTTAAGTTTCTGTCCATTTCCTCTATACAGCAAAATGCCCAAAAACAGAATGACCAACAAGGAGAGGAAACGATTATGGTGGTCACAGCTCATTTTCAAAGGAAAAAGGACCCAAAAAGTAACTAGTAATCATCCCCAAGGGCTCCCAGCTCTTGAGAAGCTTTTATGTTCCTTAACCATTTCAGACGGAGGTACCTCAGCTGATGGGCATTCTAACCCTGTTGGCTCAGACAGTGGCCCAGAGAAACTCACATCAACCTCAGTGGGTGACCTGACTAGTGACCAGCACTGGCAATGGAGAGATCCTCAACAGCACCACGCGTAATGTTGTCCTCCAAACCTGGTGGCCTGACATAGACCTCCCTTCTATGAGGCACTAGGTGTTAAAGGAAAGTGCCAGGTTGCAGATTCCCTGGCTCAGTGCAGATGGGGAGACCCAGCTGAAACCCAGCTGGCCAGATTGACTTTTCCATTGGATACAACTAATATGACTTGTTTACCCTAATCTGTACCTTTGGGCCCTGCATATTAAACAAACTATGGTGCTCTGTGTCCACTACGATAAGCTCGGCCCTAAGGATTCCTCTATACTCTAGGCGAAAAGAGGTGCCAAATGGGTGTACCCAAAAACCCGAACCTCGTGAGAGGTGGGTCTGTTTTAAAAACAAAAATGGGGAATCTGAGGGGCATGAGTGTGGCCATGGTGCAACCAGGCCAGGCCTGGGGGCTTCACATGCACAACTGCCCCCGGCAACCCTGCCACCGCCTGAGCTGTGTGGAGAAGAGCCTGTGAACTAAACCAAGCTAGTGGCCCAGAGTCAGGCGGCGGGCGTCCTGGGGACGGTGGCGCAGGGAGGGACTTGGCGCATGTGCAAATGGCCCCAGCTGCCACCATGGTGGACAGCGGTGGCCCAGGGCCCTACGTCTACTTCCAGAGCCCCCTGGGGCTGCAGGTGAGGGCCCAGGTGGTGTAGATGATGGGGGCCCTGTGTGGCACCAAGGAAGGTCACTGTGAAGCGTGCCTGGTTCCAGGAGGCACAGGGCCGACCACAGCACCTGCAGGAGGACTTCATCTACAACCTGCAGGTGCTGGAGGATCAGGACTGTGAGCTGGAGCGTGTGCACAGCTGCTACCATGGTGCAGCTGTGCTCAGAGCCGGCCATGAGCAAACTGCTGTTGTGCAAAGAGGAGGAGTGGATCCTGGAGCAGCTCGTGCAGCGGCCACAGCCGCCCGGCAAGAGGACCATTGGGAACCAGATGAAGAGGGACCAGGCTGCTGACGATGATGCCGGCAGCCTCTTCTCCAGTGGGCCCTGCAAGAGGGGCAAAGAAGATGGCGCTGAGAGGAAGTAAGGTGGGCAGGACCCAAAGTTGTTTACCACTGAAGCTGATTGGCCATGCAGCATAATGGGAAGTGATGACAACTGTATAGCCATATGGCTAGTCCTATAAAAATCGCCCGGTAAAATGACCTTTTAAGTGATTGGTTGGTCCTTATGCCCTGTCCTCATGACTCTGCAGTTTTGTGCTTTAAAAGGCTTTGCTATGCACGCAATAAACGAGTTCTTGCTTGACTTGACTCCCCACTGCATCTGATTGTCTCCAGGATTGGAAGGCTGGGGAACGGGCAAGCGGCGCAATTACCTTTCCTTGGACCCAATCCATCCTCGTTTGGGTGGACTAAGACCCTACAGTAGCTGAAGAGGACACACACAAAATAGAAAGACCTCCAGTGCTCATAGATTAGAATTAACATTCTCAAAAGGTTTTACTACTCAGAGTAATTTATAGATGCAATGCAATTCTCATCAAAATACTTATGACATTCTTTACAGAATTAGAGAAAAAACAATCCTTGGGCCTGCATTGTGATATGGTGGGCTTATTTACCACTTGGAATACTGGCATCTTATATCACAGTACCAAATAAAGTCCTGGCTGCTCTGCTTCCACTCTAGCTCCCTGCTTTTCTGCCTGGGAAAGCAGGGGAAAATGGTTCAAGTACTTGTACCCCTATCAACCATGTGAGAGAATATGATGGAGTTCTGGGCTCCTGGATTCAGCCTTTCCCAGCCTAAGCCCACTGCAGCCACTTGGGGAGTGAACAAGTGGGTAGATCTCTTTCTGTGTTTCTGTCTCTGTTTCTCTCTCGCTTGTGGTCACCCTGTCTTTTGAATAAATAAATATTCTTTAAGAAAGAAACACTTTTAAAATTCACCAGGAAACATCAATGACCCTGAATAATCAAAATAATCCCTAACAATACAAATGAAACCAAAGATATCTCAATATCAGATTTAAAGATATTCTATAGATCTATTGTAATCAAAACAGCATGTTACTGGCAAAAAGATGACACAAAAACCAATAGAACAGAACAGAAACCTCAGAAATAAACCAATGAGTCTACAAACAACTTGTCTTTGATAAGTACCAAAAGCCCTCCATAGAGAAATGAATAGTGTCAGAAAAATTGGATTTCCATGTGCAGAGGTTTGAAACAAGATCCCTCCCTTGAACCCTATACAAAAATCCACACAAAATGGATCAAATATTCAAATGTAAGACATGAAACTATTAGAGGAAAATATAAGGGAAACTTTACAGGACATAGGCATAGACAAAGTTTTTGTTTTTTTGTTTTTTTTTGTTTTTTTTTTTTTTTCTTATAAGACCCCAAAAGCACAGGCAATAAAAGCAAGAAAAGCCGGCATAGCCGGCATCTGATATGGGCACTGATTGAGTCCTGCTGCTCCACTTCCAATACAGCTCTCTGCTATGGCCTGGGAAAGCAGTAGAAGATGGCCCAAATCCTTGGGCCCCTGCACCTGCATGGGAGAACCAAAGAAGCTCCTGATTTCTGGCTTCAGATTGGCACAGCTCTGGCCATTGCAGGCAACTGAGGAGTGAACCAGTGATGGAAGACCTCTCTCTTTGCCTTTCCTTCTCTCTCTGTGTAACTCTTTCAAATAAATAAATAAATCTTTTAAAAAAAAAACTATGAAGCTTCTGTATACAAAAGAATCAACAGGGTGTAAAGATGACTGACAGAATGGGAAAAATATTTGCAAACTGTGTATCTGTAAAAGATTAATGTTCAGAATCTATAAGGAGCTAAGAAACTCAACAACAATAATACCAACAACTCAGTTAAGAAATGAGCCAGGGGCTGGCACTGTGGCTTACTGGGTAAAGCCACAGCTTATAGTGCTGGCATTGCATATGGGCACCAGTTTTGAGTCCTGGCTGCTCTACTTTTGATCCAGCTCTCTGCTATAGCCTGCAAAAGCAGTAGAAGATGGCCCAAGTCATTGGGTGCCTGCACCCATGTGGGAAATCTGGAAGAAGCTCCTGACTCCTGGCTTCAGATTGGCATAGATCTGGCCATTGTGGCCATCTTGGGAGTGAACCAGCAGAAGGAAGAACTCTCTCTCTCTGCCTCTGCCTCTCTGTATCTCTGGCTCTCAAATAAATACATAAATCTTAAAAAAAAGAAATGAGCCAAAAATCTGAATAGATGTTTTCTAAAGAAAAATACAAATGGCCAAAAACATATTTAAAAGATGCTCAATATCACTAACCATCAGGGAAATGTAGATAAAAATTACAATGAAGTATCACTTCACTCCTTTCAGGATGACTATTATCAAAAAGTAAAAAAAAAAAATCAGATATTGATAAAGTTATGGAGAAAAATGAACCTTAATACATTTGTGGGTGAATTCAAATCCGTACAATAATTTTGGAAAATAGTATGGAGTTTCCTCAAAAAACTAAAAACAGTTCTACCATATCACCTAGCTATCTCACTTGTGAGACTATATCCAAAGTAAATTAAATCAACTTATGAAAGAGATACCTACACTCATCTGTTTATTGCTGTGCCTCTTATGACAGAGATAATGGAATCATCTTAGATGTACATTAATTGATGAAGGGATAAAGAATTTGTGATATATGTAATGTGTATAAATATATATACATATATTTGATATATGGATTCACATGTGATACATATATATCTATATTTTCTGGATACTAACCTAATATTACTTATTACTCAGCCATAAGAAAGTAAGAAATCCTGACATTTTTAACAAAATGGTTGGAATTGTTCATCATTATACTAATTGACATAAACTAGATACAGAAAGGCAAACACCACACATGTTCTCTCATATGTGTAATGTTATTAGTAAGATATAGTCAAAATATACAGATATAAAATGGGATATAAATTCAAAATGTAGTGAAGGAGCAGTTGCAAATTCAGAGTTCATTATTATTATTTCTTTCTTTTTTTGGTTTGTTCCTTTTCCTATTCTCACAATCCATGTCAAGTTCCTCTCATTTCAAAATAGCTTCTTATAACAAAAAAAAAGGTTAAGCCTCTTTGTAACCACAAAGCAGAAATATATAATAGACTTAATAAAAAAAACAAGCAAAATTTGAAGCACACTACCAGAGAAAACTCTCCTAAGTACTAAAGAAGATTGTAAAAGAGTGAAAAAAAGAACTACAATAAAACTAGAAAACAAATATCAAAATGGTGAAAGTAAGACTTTATCTTTCAATAATTACATTAAATGTAGATGGATTAAATTCTATCATTCAAAGACATAGATGACCTACTGGATTTAAAAACAACAAGACCCAACCATATCTTCTTATAGACAACTTGCTTGACCTCTAAAAATGCACACAGACTGAAATCAAAAGGATTGCAGAAGATATTAAATGCAAAAAAAGCAGCAAGAGTAGCTATATATCAATCAGATAAAATAGATTTTAAAATCAAGAGCAGTAAGAAGAAACAAAGAAAGTTATTAATGTTAAAGTGTTCAACCAGGCCGGCACCACAGCTCATTTGGCTAATCCTCCACCTGTGGCACCGGCACCCCGGGGTTCTAGTCCCGGTTGGGGCGCTGGTTCTGTCCCAGTTGCTCCTCTTCCAGTCCAGCTCTCTGCTGTGGCTCGGGAAGGCAGTGGAGGATGGCCCAAGTTCTTGGGCCCTGCACCCACATGGGAGACCAGGAAGAAGCACTTGGCTCCCAGCTTCGGATTAGTGCAGTGTGCTGGCCACAGTCTGCTGGCCGTATCGGCCATTTGGGGGTGAACCAATGAAAAAGGAAGACCTTTCTCTCTGTCTCTCTCTCTCTCACTGTCTAATTCTGCCTGTCAAAAAATAGGGTTTAACCAAAGAATAGAAAAATCACATTTGTAAATATGTATGCACACAAATATATAAAGCACATATTAGTAGAACTATAGGGAAAGATAGACCTCAATACAATAATGGTAGGAGACTTCAACCACCCTACTTTCAAAATGGACTGGTCATTTAGACAAATAAACAGTAGAGCTAAATTATCCCCCTAGATCAATTTAACCAAACAGATATCTACAGAAAATTCCATTCAGTAGCTACAGAATATACATTCTGAATAGTCCATGGAACATTCTCTAGGATACATCATATAAAAGATCACAAACAAGTCTCAACAAGTTAAAAGAATGGAAATAATATCAAGTATACTTTCTGAATGTGATGCAAAAAAATTTGAAACTGTAATAAGAAAAAGTTCAGAAATTATATAAATAAATGCAAATTAAAAAGCATTTTTCCTGAGCATTCAATGGATCAAGGAAAATATTTTAAAAATTCTTAAAATGAATGAAAAAGTAATGGCATTATTCCTTAAAAAGTTAATATTATAATCTTGTAAATTAACAAAACAAACCTTGTAAGTCAAACATGAGACTTAAGGAATGAAAAGATAGGTCACAAGCTGGGAGCAAATAATTGTGAATTGTGTATCTGTTCAATGATTACCAGTGGGACGACAGAGAATTGAACAGCTGAGTGCATATAAAATTTTAATGTAGCCTTATATCTAAATTCTTAAAATTCTATGATAGAATTCTAAATATCTTATCTAAAATCTAAATATCTGAAAATTCTATGATATATAAATATAAGCACTAAAAATGGGCAAACAATTAGGACAGTTCTCTTAGGGAGTTAGTACTGATGACAAAAAATAAGCATATTCCAAAAAATTAAGCATAAGTTATCAGTAGGGAATTGTACACTAAAACAACAGCAAGATATACTACACAACAATCAGAAAAGATAAAACCCCTCCTCCACCACCCCCTAAAAAACCCTTGAAGATGCTCGCAGGGATGTAAAACTCAAAGATTTTTCATTTATTGCTTGCACAAAAAGTAAATTGTGCAGCCACTGGGGGAGACAGTTTCAACACTTTCTTTTTTTTTTTTTTAATTTAACTTTCATTTAATGAATATAAATTTCCAAAGTACAGCTTATGGGTTACAATGGCTTCCCCCTCCCAAAACTTCCCTCCCACCCACAACCCTCCCCTTTCCCGCTCCCTCTCCCCTTCCAAAGTGAAATCTAGCCTTATTGTACAATACAGTGGTTGTCCTTCTCAGTATTTACCCTGTTCAATTGAAAACTTATGTCCACAAACAATTTGCATGTGAATATTTATAGCAGCCTTATTCATAATCACTCCAAATTGCAAATCACCAAAATATCTTTCAATAGATGAATGAATAATCAAGCTGTATTACATCCGTATAACATAATACCATACAGAAATAAAATTAAGTAAGCTATCAAGCCATGAAGAGACTAGTGAAGTTTAAATGCATATTACTAAATGAATACAAAGATTCAGTCTTAAATGGCTACATATTATGTGGTAACAGTGATGACATTTTATACAAGAAAAAACTACAGAGTGTAAAAGTTCAGTGATTGCCAAAGGAGAGGAGGGGATTAAATAAGTGAAGCACAAGGGAAATTTTAGTGTATTCAGGCATTTTTGGACTGTTCTGAAATGGCGGACACAGACATAATTTGTTGCCACAGAGTAGTAAAGCAGAATGAATCTGGATGCACGCTGATTAAAAAAAAATATGAAAGAGGTTAAGGTAATGTTGCAGAAAGAAATGCAGATTGTGATGAGACAATCTAAAAATCTTACAAATGCATGAAACGGGAGCTGGTGCTGTGGCGCAGCAGCTTAACACCCTGGCTTGAAGCGCCAGCATCCCATATGGGCGCTGGTTCAGATCCAGCTGCTCCACTTCCAATCCAGATCTCTGCTATGACCTGGGAAAGCAGTAGAAGATGGCCCAAGTCCTTGGGCCCCTGCATTTGTGTGGGAGACTCGTTAGAATCTCCTGGCTCCTGGCTTCAGATTGGCACAACTCTGGTCGTTCCTGTCAATTGGGCAATGAACCATCGGACGGAAGACTCTCTCTCTCTCTCTCTCTCTCTCTCTCTCTCTCTCTCTCCTCTCTCTGTGTAACTCTTTTAAATAAATAAATAAATAAATAAATAAATAAATAAATAAAACAAATACATGAAACAACCTCACTGAAGATAGTGGAGTTAAAGGTGCTGGTACAAGTATCATTCAACATGAAGTGCATTTTCTAAGATTAAAGGCAAAAACACAGGGCTGGCGCTGTGGCGTAGAAGGTTAAGCCTCCAACTGCAGTGCCAGCATCCCATATAGGTGCCAGTTCCAGTCCCACCTGCTCCACTTCTGATCCAGCTCCTGTGGCTGGGAGAGCAGTGGAAGAAGATGGCCTAAGTCCTTGTGCCCCAGCACGCTTGTGAAGGCTTTCAAGAAGCTCATGGCTCCTGGCTTCAGCCTGGCCTAACCCTTGCTGTTGTGGCTATTTGGGAAGTGAACCAGTAGATGGAAAATTCTCTCTCTGTCTCTCCTTCTCTCTGTCTCTACTTCTCTCTCTGTATTTCTGCCTTCTCAGATTAACAATTCTGATACTACTATACATGTATAATGGAATTGAACAGTTAAGTAATTTGATAGCACCACACAGTAACCAGATTTCTTACCATTGGAACATGTGTTTGTAGATATGCAAGCAGAGGGGACTAGAGTAATCTATGTAGTAATGGATTACAGTTGGATACAAGGTAATGAATTAAAGATGCATTATTCATGTTCACTTTGATATACATAATAACCAGCAGTGGAGAACCTAAGTCATTTCCTCTGGCTCTACCAAGGCAATCACAGACAGGACTCAAAACTCAATCAAAGGAATACAAATTGGAAAGGAAAAAGTCATATTATCACTGTTTGCAGATGACATGATTCTATATATAGAGAAACCAAAATACTCCACTAAGAAACTATTAGAACTCATGAGAAAGTTTGGTAAAGTTGCAGGATATAAAATTAACATACAAAAATCAATAGCTTTTGTATAAACAGACAATGTATACAATGCCATGGCTGAGAAAGAACTAGTAATACCAGTAGCATTCACAATAGCTACAAAAGATTTAAATACTTCAGAAAAAAATTTAACCAGGGATATTAAGCCAATATTCCTACAATGAAAGTTACAAAACATTGAAGAAAGAAATAGAAGACTTAAAAAACTGGAAGGATCTTCCATGTTTGTGGATTGGAAGAACTAATTTCTTCAAAATGTCCATACTATTCAAATCAATTTATAGATTCAGTACAATTCCAATCAAAATACCAACAATATTCTTCTCAGATCCAGAAAAAAATAATGCTAAAATTCATATGGAAACAGAAGAGACCCAAAGTAGCCAAAGCAAGTTTAAACAACATAAACAAAGTCAGAGGCATCATATTAGATTTCAGAAATATGATGGGGCAATTATAATCAAAACAGTCTGGTACTGGCATAAAAATAGAAATGTAGACCAATGAAATAGAATAGAAACCTCAGAAATCAGTCCACACATCAACAAAAAAATAATCTTTTACAAAAAAAAAAACTAAATAAATCCCTAGAACAAGGACAATTTCTTCAAAAAATGTACCTGGGAAAATTGGATCTCTGTACAGAAGTATGAAACAAGACCCCTACCTTACACCTTATACAAAAATCAACTCTTCATGAATCCAATATTAAAATATTATTAAAGTAAAACATTGGGGAAATTCTGCAAGACATTAGCATAGGCAACTATTCCTTGGAAAAGACCCTCAAAGGACAGGCAATAAATGCAAAAATTGAAAAATTGGCTTATAACAATCTAAGAAGCTTTTGTACAGCAAAGGAAGCACTCAAAAAAGTAAAGAGGCAACTGACAGAAAGGGAGAAAAATTTGGAAACCAAGCAACTGATAAAAGACTAATATCCAGAATCTATAAAGACATCAAGAAACTCAGCACAACAAAACAAATAATCCAATTAAGAAATGGGCAAAGGACATGAGCAGGCACTTCTCAAAGGATGAAACTCAAATGACTAACATACACAGGAAAAAAAAAAAAACCACTCAGCATCACTAGCCATCAGGGAAATGCAAATAAAAACTACAATTAGGTTTCACCTCACCCAATTTAGAATAGTTATCATCCAAAAATTGAAAAAATAACAAATGCTAGCAAGGATGTGGGGGGACAGATACCCTAATGCAGTCTTGGTGGGAATATAAATTAGTACAACCATTATGGAAAACAGATTCCTCAGGAATCTGAAAATAGATCTATCTTGTGACCCAGCCATCCTATTCCTAGGCATTTTTCCCTAAGAAAGTGAAATCAGCATACAAAAGAGTTATCTGTCCCCCCCTCCATGTTTATTTTGGCTCAATTCACAGTAGGAAAGGTACAGAATTAACCCAGGTGTCCATCTACTAGTGTCTGGATAAAGAAATTATGATATATATACACTATGGAATAATATTCAGCCATAAAAAGAATAGTATCCTGTCTTTTGCAACAAAAACAGATGCAATTGGAAACCATTATGCTTACTGAAATAATACATCCCAAAAAGACAAAATATATGTTTTCCCTGATCTGTGGTAACTAATATACACAGTACAAAAGTGTTATATGAGTGAAATTGACATTTTGAGATTTGATTAATGCATGTATATAATATATACAGCCCTTGTCTTTATTGTTGAAAAACAGTGGGTTTTTTTTTTCTACTTACTACCTGTTGAATTCTTTATTTGGTGGAGGGTTAAGCTTGTGATTATAAAATAAACTGAAACTGTGTCATTGTAAAAATTAAAAAAATAAAAAAGGAAGGAGGGAGGAGGGTTGGAACATGTGTGGGAGGGAGGGTAACGTATCATTATGCTCCTAAATCTGTATATATGAAATACATGAAATTTGTTTACCTTATATAAATAAATTAAAAGCTCATTAAATAAATAGCAGGCTAATTTTTTTAAGTTGATAATCTTGTATGGCCCATGAATGATGTTATAAATATCCAAATGGTCTTTGACAGATAAAAAGCTTCCTCATTCCTGAAACCTAGTTACTTATGGAAGTATTTATAGATACATGGGCATGTATTATCAATAAATAGGGCAGTCTACACACAGATTTCCTTTTTTTTCTTAGCAGAGAGGGCCTAAAATAAATGACTCCTAGTAGTGATGAGCACACTTATGACTCAGTAGGAACACCTAATACCCAAGTCGTTGCTTCTAATATTATTCTCTAATAAAATAAAACAGGGGAGCAAGGATAATAGGCTGATTCCAGGGCAGGAAATATATGACATACCAAAAAGACCATATATTGACCCCAAATGTGTAAGTGCTCAAAAACACATGGGGATATGTCTAGGGCTATGGCGTCCATCAGAATAACTTCTAACAGCAAATGTTGGAACAATTTGAGGAACAAAGTAGAATAGCATGGGATTTCTGTTAGTCAGCTTGGGCTATCATAGAAAACTATCATGGACTGAGTGCTAAACTACAGATATTTATTTTTATGGTTTTGAAGCCTGAGAAGTACACGATCAGGTGTCAGAATATTTGGTTTATGGGAAAGGCCCTTTCCTGGCTTTACTTCTCCTGTGTCTTTACTTGGTGGAGAGAGTAAGCTTGGTTCTTTACCCTGTCCTTATATAAGGTCATTAATCTGATCATGGGGGTCTCATTCTCATGTTCTTTTTAAAATCTAATTACTCTCTAATGTCCTCCAATGCCCTGCAGGCTCCCGGTGACCATGCCGGATCCTCACCGTGGTCATGGTGAATCCCCAGATTTGTGGCTATGATGGGTCCTCAGATGGCTGTGATGGATCCTCAGATCCATGCCCATAGTGGATTCCCCAGATCTGTGGCTGTGGTGAATCTTCAGATTTGTGGCCATGATGGATCCTCCAGATCCATGGCCATGGTAGATACTTAGATCCGTGGCCATGGTGAATTCCCAGATCTGTGGCTATGTCCTCTCTAATTACTCTCTAATGTCCTCAATTCAAAATTAGGGGCTAGGGCTTAAATAAATAAATTTGGGAACACAAAAACATGCTGTCCACAAAAGGATTATAATCCAAGTATAAAATAAAATAGAATAGCCATAAATCCATATTGACAGAAGTAAATGATTGAATAGAGCAATTCATGGAGGAGAAGAATCTGTGTGTGTGTATATATATATATATATATATATACACAGATTCATTTTATATATATATACATATATACATATATACATATATACATATATACATATATGCATAATGTATGTATGCACTCTACCTTCAGGGAGGAGGAGTGGAAACCCATGCTACTTCAATGTGAGCTGAATATGGTAATATGGTAATTTTGTTATAAAGAGAACTGCATGGAAATGGGAGAAAAGAGTAATTTTACAGTGGAGGAAGCTGACAAACACTGCTTTAGCTGGATGATCCAAATCAACATCAACAGTGGTAAACCATGTTGGCAGTATGCACCTTTGATGATGTGATGAAAATGATACTTCACTTCTATGTTCCTCCCCAAGCCCATAATCCCAGTACACTCATGAGAAAAGCATTATACAAATTCCAATAGAGTAGCATTCTACAATACCCTTTACCTGACACCCCTTCGAAACTCTCCAAGTCATCAAAAACAAGGAACCTCTGAAAAACCGTCACAGCCAAGAAAAGTCTAAGATGGCATTATAATTAAATATATGGTAGAGTCCTGGATGGGCTGCTTGAGCAGAGAAATTACATAAGAAAAATATGAATAAACATGGTCTTCAGTTAATCATACATCAGCATAATTTCATTAATTATAATAAGTGTACCATACTAAGATAGGATGTCAGTAATAAGGGAAACTGTATGGGCTAAATGGGAACTTTACACTATCTTCTCAAAATTTTTTTTGTAGATCTAGAATTTTCACAAAAAATAGTCTATTAAACTGTATGACAACTTTCATTTTACTATGATATTGGAGATGAGTACAAAGACCTAAATTGCAGAGCAGTATGGAGTGCTGTGTTCATGGCAACACTAAAATGGAACAGTGGGAAATGATGAAGGAAAGAAGTTTGAAGAGATCTTTATTTTTTGATGGTTTTAATTTTATTTGAGATGGCAAAACATACGATAATTAATTTCAACATAGCGCAGAAAGTTTTGGTTAGTTCTTGTACAGTTCCTATAAAACAATAGACTTAATGAATCCCCAAAGCTACCATATTTCTGTCTTTGAAATATTTTTGTGAAAAGAGTCAATTTTCAAAAGAGCAGAGCATGGGTAAGTAGGAATGTGGTTAGCAAAAAAGGGTTCTACTGGGACTCACACATCTATGTTCTTCACTTTGGAAATAAAATTATATTCAGCAAACTTCCAAAAAGAGTGCTCTCCGCTTCTAGAAGGAGCCTCCATTTATTTCCCTTTATGTCTTTTTGCTATCGTTTTGAAAATGTGAAATCCAATGTCTTATAAGTAAATTATTTTAGAAAATCTATCAAGTGAAACACTTCTTAAATGAAAAGTATACTTAGGCATTCTAAATGGAAAATGGTACAGATATGGACAAACTTGTCAGTATTTGAGTAAAAACAAACATTGGAGACTGGCTTGGCGGATCAGCTTGCATCAGCTGAGTAGTTAAGGTTATGTGAAGCTGGGATTGAGTCTGAGGGCCTTGATGATAAGACTAAGGACTAGTTGCACCGTTTAATAAGTGAAGAATTCTCTGTGAGGGAGGGATATACAGCACTCCTTTTGGAAGAAGGGTTGAGAGTGAAAGCATGAATAGGAGAGGAGGGTCAGCTATGCAGATAGTGCTGTATGTTCTACATACACATGAGATGGAGGGATGTGAATAAGGATGGCACAGTAGAATGGAAACCCGGGAGGGACGTAAGCAACAGAAAGAATAACTAAGAGGGTGTAGCGATGAAGAAGACACAGCAGGTTGTGTCATACTGTGCTTCTTGTTTACTCAATACTGACTCTCCTTGCTTTTTTCTTGCTAACTGTAAACTCCTATTTTGTTGAGGATGATAATGCTTTCAGTTGAAAATACTTACCACATTTACCTTGCTTCTTTGTTTCTCTATCTCCCCTTCCTTCAGTATCTAGAAAGGACATAGACAAGATACACCGGGTTGTAAAAGCAACCATTTTGCCACAGAATGGGGCAGATAGGAAGAGGCAGGTTCTTGATAACCCTGTGCAGCTGTCTCTGAACTTCATTTTACTTGACAGGAAAAAAAAAATATTTAGTTTAACTAATGTGACCGTATTTCTTTTACCACCCTAACTGAAACAGAATAGAAGGTTATCCAAAGAGTTTACACGCTGACGAAGTAGGAAAGAATGCCTTGTTAATCCTCAATCCAGGGTAATTGGATGAAAAGCAAAAGGTTCTACTCCTGGGAGGGAAATATTCCTGAATAGGTGTATTGCATCTTGGAAAAGGGGCCATGGGCACTGTACTTTATTAGGCATTTTCTCCGTCAGGTGGTAGAAGAGTCTGAAATTGCTTTGTGGACTGACAGCTTGGGTTCACAGCTCTCTCTACTAAATTAAGTAAGCTGTCACTTGTCCATTCCATGCAGAGGTGGTAAAGAACAGAAAGGCTCCTCAGCACACCTGAAACCTCCTTGCTAGGAATGAGGGGTGCCTATGGTTCTGCATGCCTGACTATTACACCCTGGACCCACCTCTGCCTGTTACGTAGACCATCAATACGGTCTTAAAAAAAAAAAAAAAAAGATTGGCTGCAACAGCTGGAGCTGCGCCAATCCGAAGCCAGGAGCCAGAGGCTTCTTCAGGTCTCCCACGTGGGTGTAGGGGCCCAAGGACTCAGGCCATCTTCTACTGCTTTCCCAGGCCATAGCAGAGAGCTGGATTGGAAGTGAGCAGCCGGGACTAGAAGCGGCGCCCATATGGGATGCTGGCGCTTCAAGCCAGGGTGTTAAGCTGCTGTGTCACAGCGCCGGCCCCAGTATGGTCTTGTTACAGGTGCAGATCCTTCAAAGATGGGAAGTAGAAAATGATAAATCAAATCCATTGCATATTCTCTTAAACCTGAGCTCCTGGGGCCCAATTTCCTGACTGCAGTTAAGCAATCTAAACATTTCTTTGAGGAAAAAGAACAGGCCCTAACAAGAGCCACTCAGCTATGTCTTACATTCTCTCACAAGTTGCATAAAATACATAGAAGCAGACGCTAACTATTTTGCAGTTTTACTTTAACTTGCTTAGATTTGAAATCCGGGCAAACAAGACACATGTATGCCACAATCATTAATTTTAATTCATTTAACACTTGTGGAGTTCCTGGAATTTTTGGGGCACTCTTCTAGGGGTGGTGACATGTAAATAAAATACCCCCCAAAATGCCCTTACAAATTATATATCTAGACAGGTGACACAGTATATATACCAATACATAAAATACATAGTATGTCAGAAGTGTATATCTGAGAAAAATATTGTGAAGAGCAGAGAATGAATGTTGGCAAAGGAATATTTGATAGTATAATGTTAAATAAACTTGTTGTAGAATAAGTCCTCCCGGGAAGCTAGTATTTGAGAGTATTCTTAAGGAGGAATGGGAGGCAGTCATGCAGATAATCAGAGGAGTACATTATGAATTTTCTAAGGTGCACACATCGGCTCTTTTCAGCAATTCATGTGATTAGACCAATACATTCACTCTGGAAAGAGTATCCACATAGTTCATCTTTTTGGACCTGTTGCTATTTAATGCTATAGTTAGTAATCCAATGGTAGTTTTTTCACTTGATGTTGCTATATGGGCAAAATGTTGAAATCTTTACCTAATATATACTAAACTGATCTTCTGTATACAAAGAGAATTGAAAATGAATCTTTACATGAATGGAAGGGCAAAGGGAGCGGGAAAGGGGAGGGTTGCGGGCGGGAGGGAAGCTATGGGAGGGGGGAAGCCATTGTAACCCATAAGCTATACTTTGGAAATTTATATTCATTAAATAAAAGTTTAATAAAAAAAATTGTTTTCTATTGCATACTTGACATTGAAGATAGATACCACAATAGTAAATGAGTTAAGGGCTAAATGCACAATATACTTGTATCATAAGGCCATGTGTAGTAATAGGAAATAAAATATAAGAAACATGGAAAACTATATGGCTATTTTAGTGGGGAAAACTATCCACACACACATACACGTATACAAACACATGCATACACACTGCACACACATATTTGTTTGTAGATGAAACAAAGAAAATGTTTTATAATTTTTTTCCTGTTATTCCAAGTATATGATTAAATGAAGGTGAAATATCAAATTATTGTTAATTCCATTAAGTAAACTTCAGAAGTATATTTGAAATAATCATACTTTTTTATGTAACTATGCAACTAAACATGATGAAATACCTCTTGTGTAGATTTTAATTTTACAGCAAATTTTCAAACAAGTGTAACTGGCCATGAATAAGCCTATGAAGTCTTCAAGGTCATTAATATCCAGGCTCTTCCCAATTTCCTATCTGTTTCTACTTCCTATTCAGCTTCCTGCTTTCCCAGGCCTTAGCAGAGAGCTGGATTAGAAGAGGACCAGGTGGGACTAGAAGCGGCGCCCATATGGGAAGCCAGCGCTTCAGGCCAGGGCTTTAACCCGTTGCATCACAGAGCCAGCCCCCATTTTCTATGCTATTTCAAAAAACTACTTTTGCTTTACATGCCTTTTCTTTTCCATGCTCCTCAGTCTTTATGGACAGGAGACATGAACCCGGCAGAGGAAAAAAAAAAAAAAACAAAAAAACTACAGTACCAGTAGACACCTGCAACAGTAGCAGGAGATGATACAAGTATTTGGGCCCCTGTCACCCATGTGAGAGACTAGGATGGAGTTCCTGGCTCTTGGTTTTGATCTGGCTCAGATGTGACAGTTGCAGTGAGCCACCAGATGGAAGACACTCTCCCCACCACCCCCAATCCTCTGTCACTTTGCCTTTCAAATAAATAAATAAATAGAAATAAACAAATAAATCCCTTTATAAAAGTCAAAGTAAAACATATTTATGAAATCCAAGGGCACTTAAAAGACGTTTTAAGTGAGTCTTATCTTGAAGGCAAATTAGAATTCACCATTTGGGGGTAATGTATGTATTGTGGGAAGGGAGAGCAGAAAGACATGGGACGCTCAAGTTTAAGAACCTCTCAAGGACAGGCCCCTGTCCCAGTGTACCCTTCAGAAGTTGACATAGTTCAGGATTTCACAGGGCTTCTCTCCTTCTCATGTTTCTCCCTCAGAAAGCAGGGCGGCCGGCACCGCGGCTCACTAGGTTAATCCTCCACCTGCGGCGCCCGCACCACGGGTTTTAGTCACGGTTGAGGCACCGGATTCTGTCCTGGTTGCTCCTCTTTCTGTCCGGCTCTCTGCTGTGGCCCGGGAAGGCAGTGGAGGATGACCCAACTACTTGGGCCCTGCACCCACATGGGAGACCAGGAAGAAGCACCTGGCTCCTGGTTTCTGCGCCAGCCATAGCAGCCATTTGGGGGATGAACCAACGGAAGGAAGACCTTTCTCTCTGTCTCTCTCTCTATCACTGTCTAACTCTACCTGTCAAAAAACAAAAAAGAAAATTTGTGATGATGGTTAAATATCTGCAAATATACTAAGAATCACTGAATCATATATTTAAAATGGGTGCATTTCTGTAATTAATAATTTATACCTCAATAAAATTGTTAACAAAAGTATCCATTGTCTTGCTTGTCCATCCATCATCTATTTTAAATATACTTAATTAATACAATTATTATAAAATGATGCTTAGTGTGAAAACCCTACAAGACAAATGAATTACAAGAAGCTCATATGTTCAACAACAGAGATTAGATAAATAAACTATGGGAGAGCCAAGGGATGAATTCTGTGTGTGCAAGGAGGATAAAATTGCATCTACAAGACTAGGTAATGAAATGAGAAAAAGCTCATGATATACTCATGCACAAAATGAAAAATAGACTACCACATCTTTATGTTTTATGGTCCCAAGTTTTTAAGTCATGTAATTGTAACAAATGCTTGATCCCAGGTTATGTAGATAACCCCATTACTAGTCTTTTTTTCTTTTTGGACAAGCAGAGTTAGTGAGAGAAAGACAAAGAGAAAGGTCTTCCTTCCATTGGTTCACCCCCCCAAATGGCCACTACGGCCGACGCTGCGCCAATCCGAAGCCAGGAGCCAGGTGCTTCCTCCTGGTCTCCCATGAGGGTGCAGGGACCCAAGCACTTGGGCCATCCTCCACTGCCTTCCTGGGCCACAGCAGAGAGCTGGACTGGAAGAGGAGCAACCGGGACTAGAACCCGGCACCCATATGGGATGCCGGCGCTGCAGGCGGAGGATTAACCAAGTGAGCCACGGTGCCAGCCCCCCATTATTAGTCTTATAACTCTTCTCATTGATTGAACAATAGAAAGTATGTGTTTGATGATTTCACATTTGTTCTAAATTAGCTGGAAGGGGTCATCAAGAAAACAAAAATCTGTCTAGCACAAAATCTGTGCAGCAATGGCAGTAAGTAGAACAGATACAAGTTTTTAATTACTATGGTACTGGGTGCTTGTTGAGAAAACTACCTGGGGAAACAAGTGCATGCTGGATCCAAAAGTCTTCCTTCATGCAGGTATATTTAAACTAATTGATACCTAATGCAAAATCTTCTCCAAAGATTCTGTAGCATGTATTCTCCCCTGCCAGCCAAGCTGAAGTGGACATCTACAGTTTAGTTCCATTGTGTCTTGTTTGCTTATTTTTCTTTTCTAATTAAACATTTTTTTTAACTTTTATTTAATGAATATAAATTTCCAGTATACAGCTTATGGATTACAATGGCTTCCCCTTCCCATAATTTCCCTCCCACCCGCAACCCTCCCCTCTCCCGCTCCCTCTCCCCTTCCATTCACATTAAGATTCATTTTCAATTCTCTTTATATACAGAAGATCAATTTAGTATACATTAAGTAAAGATTTCAACAGTTTGCACCCACATAGAAACACAAAGTGAAACATACTGTTTGAGTACTAGTTATAGCATTAAATCAAAATGTACAGTACATTAAGGACAGAGATCCCACATCAGGAGCAAGCGCACAGTGGCTCCTGTTGTTGACCCAACAAATTGACATTATTATAGGAGATAATTCCCATTGGGGCATGCATATTTTAGTCACAATCAATACTTGACTCAATTCACTCAGAATATGTTCTTTGGCACCTCTCTCTTGTTTGTCTCTTCACAAGTCCTCATTAACCTGTACATTTCTTCTCTAAATGAACTAATTTGTCTTGTTATTTTTATGACTTACCTTGATAACATACCATCCTCCAATGCAACAGAATCCCCATCTAATTAATAGTGCCTTTCCAAATATTACCACAAAAACTACTAGAAATTTAAAAGTGTAATAGTGGTTACCTCTGGATGCAGGGATTACAGGAGATTTTCATTTTTGTCCTTTATACTCTTTTGCATATGTCAAGTAGATTTTTCATTCATTGCAACTTCTATGTTTTACATTCCTAAGGGAATGCCAAGTTATTATATATATATATATATATATATATACACACACACACATATTTTGCTTCTTAGAACTAAAACAAAATCTGTCATCTATAATGACCTAGTGCAGCATTTCTTAACCTTTGTGCTACTGACATTTAAGGCTGGCTTTACTCATTGTGGTGGAGAAGGCCTGTGCATGTAAGATGTTTGGTAGCCTCCCCAGACTCTAGTCACTAAACGACAGTAGCACCTTTCATTTGTGACAATTAAACATGTCTCCAGTTATTGCCAAATATCCCCAGAGAGCTGGTGGGGTAGGCAGGTATAAAATCATCTCAAGTTATGAGTGACCATTCTAATGATACTTTCCATGTGCCTTCTATGCAGTTTCCATTGTGTGTGTTTGTCTTTCTAGTCTCCCCAGGGATGGAGAATGGAGAATCCTCTGTACACAGGGGATTACATTACATTACATTACATTCCTTGCATGTAAATATCCTTGTGGCTCCTGTACTATTTTCTTCCTGTGACTGAAGAACCTGCAAACAATTCTTTTGTGTAAATACTTGGAGCACAGGAAGCTTTCATAATCTCTTCTATTACTTCTCCCAAACCATTTACTTGCCAAACTTGGTCAGTGATAAGTATTAAATCACAATGATAATGTCAACGGTCACTAAAGAATGAGGTTCTAGTTGCAAATTAAAATGCACCACACATAACTGTAGGTTTTGATATGTGAATACACACACATATCAATGTATCAGCTGCTATATATTCTACTTACTGTTAAAACAAGTTTATATTTTATTGGTTTCTTCTACAGAACTATACAATCATTTTCATAGTAAAAAATGTACCTTTAGGTTCTGAAGTCATCATAAACTTTAAGGAAATTGACATAAATTTCTGCTAGTTATTTGAGCATTTGATTAATAGCATTTTTTGCTTCTCTTCCACACATAAATAAGTTGTATGTGTGCTCAGATGCATGCATCATAAGAAATAAAATGCTTACACATTTAGTTTTAGCAATTTTTAAACTCAATTGCTTGCTAAGTCAATAATTCACAGCATATCTGTAAAAATCATTGCATTATAAGCCACCAAAAAATCTGTCTTCAAATTACAAACTGATTTTTATATATTCTTCCATCATACAGTAATACAAATACTAGGCTAAATTCACTTCCCTTGTACATACCAAAATACCAGATACTTTCTACCACTAAGCAAAAGCACAAAGCTTTAATATTTTGTCACATAAAGTATCAAATTTTTATCAGCACATTTGCACGTGGCAGAATGATAATTGTGTTTTCAGATATGGTATCCTCTCTGTCCCACACAACCTTCCTCTGTCTCCACTTGGAAAAAAAAAATCTATCTTCTCTTCAGAATTCAGCTTTGTTTCTATTCTGCCCTTGTGAAATTCCCCTTGCCTACCTGAGGTGGAGATACTGGTTCCCCCTGATATTCTTACAGCTCTCCTGAATCTGTTGTAACTCTTGTTACATTGTATTTCCATCACTTCCTCTGTGTTGCTGTCCTACTCCTGAACCTACATTGTATCAGAGAGCATGTATCCTTAATCTGTCATTCATTTCATGAGCATTTTTTGATAATCTAACTTGATGCAAGTACCATGCTAATAGTTAGGGATAAAGGAAAAAATTTCCACTTACAAGTTGCTTGCCACTCATGGAGGAGACAGAGAAACAATTATATGGTCAAGAAGAGCATCATGATGAGGTTGAGGACAGGATGTGTGGAAAGAGCTTGAGCAGGAAATGATTATTGAAAGAATGTGTCTCAACTAAGTTTCTACATTGGAGAGGCATCATCACACTGTGGGCAGGTGATTTAGTAAACACATCCAGGCAGGACCAGGACAAGCGCTAGGGGCAGGGTTTAAGGTATGAAGTCTCGGATTCAGGGACACTTGCTGCACCTCTGTCTGTTTCATCTGTGCCTCCTGATTACTTGTATCCTTGACATTATTGGCAAATTTTAAAGGGGTAGCAGCTCTGATTCAGGCAAGTTTTATTTGAAAGTGTGATTCTCTGTGATATCTCAAAATGGCAGAAACAGGTAAAAATTGGTCTGGATATAGAAATTTATGGCATCCTACAGGAGAAAACATGAATATCGAGGGCTTTTTGATAAAACAGAAATAAGGATATATATTGAGAATAATTAATGAGTGGTGAATAATGAAGTTGTATAATAACTATGTTAGGAGTGAGATGTGGACATGACTGGAGATATGGAAAAGAATTCTAGGAAAGCCCAGATTAATTTATACATCATGAGTGGTGCTTCTAATCTGCCAATCTGAGCATTTAAAGGGCAGCCTACAGGTCAGGATCAGAAAAAGTACAGAACTGAATGGTTCCAAAATTGGAAGTCTTCTACATAAAGAATGTATAGTTTATTCAGTAAAGATGGGGCAAGAAAGTTGTGGGTACTGACAACATGTATCAAAAATCAGAGGGTGACCAGCACCGCGGCTCTCTTGGCGAATATCTTCTTTTCCCTCACTGCCCATTCCACCCCATCCATTGATCCAAAATATAAACATAGATTGCTGTAAAACTAACTCTATTCATAATATAAAAAAAGGAAAATAGTAACATGGAGACAAGAATTTTGCATCTTCTCCCATCATGGAACAGATTTGCTGATACCTTCTGCATTTAAAGGAAACAATAAAGCCTTTAAAACCTTTGTAAGGATGAGGGGAATGATACAAATTGTAAATATACAGTATATTTGTGTTTGCTTTTTTATGTTCCTTGTTTAAATTAAGACATATTTTTGAAAATGTATTTCTCCAAGTAAGTGCCAAAGTAAAAGACAGAGAAGCCATAATTCAACAACACATAATGAATAGAAGTGTTCAGAGTTAATTTGTCATTAGCAAAATGCTTTTCTGAATACCTAAAATTATGTCTGGAAGGCCTATACCATAATAATTAGCAGAAATACTGAATTTGAAATGACTGGTTTTCCAGATGGAATACTACTTCTTGGATCTTTGGAGAAATGTTTTTGGGAAGCAGCATAATTACAGATAGTACAATATTCTCCCAATTTTTAGGGAAATGGTCCTTAACATATAACGACAGCTTGAATATGTCCCTTTTTCAGAAGAAAGTGGAAATTATTATGCCTTAGAGTTAACTGCTATAGCTCTTGTATTTGATGTAGGAATAATTTAGACAGCAGTTCAGTAATAGTTATATTACTGCAGTTTTTTTTAAACTTCATTTTTATTAGCATGCTTTGTCTTGATTTATATCATGCTATGTTATAGACACAGCAAGAGTAACCAAATGCCATGTCAGGAGAGGGGCTTACTTCTTAATGTGGATGGCACAGATCTAGTCTGGGAGAGCCTTGTGCTGAAAGTAAAGGTGTGAGCTCCTTAGGGAGACTCCTGTTAGAGGCAATGAGAGTCACAGAGAGTGGAAGCAAAACATAAAGCCCCTGGGATGGCAGCCATGAGCAGGCTAGGAGAAGGTGGAGGCAGGGAAGAAACTCCTTGGAGAAGGCTTCCAGAGGTAATATTCTCGGAAGATTAAGGACCAATAGTCAAATGTCTAAGCACATATCACAAAGTGATAGTTATTTTAACACACCTGCTCAGAATTTCCCTGATGCCAAACTATTTACCATGAACTCTGTCATTATGGGATTTAATATATTAAAGTAATTCCTTTGTTTATCCCATGCCCTGAACTTTTATTCTCAATTATAATATTGCCCCCTCATATACTATGGCTGTGAAGAAGAGTGGAAGAGTGGGCATATAGTCATGATTTAATAAGAAAGAAGAGATGAACAGAAACTAAAACCATATCGAATACCACAGCTGTGTTTTCTCTCTTTTGCTTCTTAGCCACTTGTTTGTTTTAGTTAATAACATAACTGATAGTCATACACGCACTCTCATGGGATCACCATGCAGGAACACGAGTACTGCTGAAATTCTGACCTGGGCCTATTGGTCTGACAGCTGCATATTATTTGTTTTCCTCCCACCACGTGACTGTTGATTGATAATAGCACTACTATATACACAGCATGATGATACTCATGAGGAATCATTGTTTTACAATATTTCTAGCTTGTCACATTTAAGAATACTCTAGAATACTCTTTAGAATACTCTAAAGAAGGCATTGATGTGACTACCCTCAAGGAGATATAAGTAACCAAGAGGTTAGGATAGACTTGTTACAAGAAAAACTAGCATATTTCCAGGGATCAGGGAAGGGATTCAAGGCAGGCTGGGCTGATGCTGGGCTGATGCTGGCAGGAACCGAGTTCTTCAACAGCAAACCATCTGGCCCTTTGTAATACTACTGACATGACAAAATTAGACATAGGATAGACATAATTGTGAAATAATCTGATTGAATTTATTTCAAAGATTAAGATGAGTAATTTCAAATGACTAAGGAGAAAATTAGACACTCTAGTTTTTAGAAGATCGTTTTAAGATAATGGGTAAAAGTTTGCAAGCTGAAATAAAGTAATGTAAATTTCAGTTTTCTACTGAATATAAGGAACACAACTCCTTTCAGAAAGGAATTGTTATTCCTGGAAATACATAAATTTCCTAAACTGACTCAAGATGAAACAGAGAAACTCACAGGAAAATCACTTGATGCTACCTCAATTTAAACTTAAAAAATCTGAAAAGCAAAGAGAAAAAAAGGCATGAAAAAGCAAGACTATAATAAACCTGTGGAACAACTATAAAATCTGTAACATACATGTAATAGTAATATCAGAAGAAAAAGGAACAGAAAGAACCAGAAGAAACATTTACAGCCATGAAAATTGAGAATTTCCCCCAAATCACTGCCAGACCTTAAGCCAAGAATCTCAGAGAACACTAAGAACAAATGCAAGAAAAATTACACCTAGGCATATGATGCTCACATTGCAGAATGAAAGATAAAGAAAAATCCATAAAAGGAACCAGATGGGAAACTATCTTGTCAATAAAGGGTAAAAATAAAAATCATATCTGTCTTCTCAAAAAACTATGTAAACAAGAACAGAGTAAAATGAAGAATAGCACTGAGAGAAAAATATCATCAACCTAGAATTATGCACACTAAAATTATCCTTCAAAGGAGAAGAAGAAATAAAGACTTTCTTAGGCAAACAAAAAATTATGGAATTTATTGCCAGTAGACTTGCCTTGCAAGAAATGTTTTTTAAAAATTCTTCAGAGTGAATGCAAATGACATAGGTTAGAAATTTGGATCTGTTTAAAGAACATCAGAAAAAGTGAGCTAAGGTAAAATAAATACCTTAATTTTTGTCTGTTAATTGACCTCACAGATAGTAATTAGTCCACATTAATAAACCAAAGAGGCTAGTGCTATGGCACAGCGGATTAAAGCCCTGGCCTGCAGCACTAGCATCCCATGTGGGTGCTAGTTCAAGTCCCGGTTGGCTGCTTCACTTATGATCCAGCTTTAGCTATGGCCTGGGAAAGCAGTAGAAGATGGCCCCAGTCCTTGGACCCCTGCACCCAGCATGGGAGACCCGGAAGAAGCTGTTGGCTCGTAGCTTCAGACTGGCCCGGCTCTGGCCTTTGCGGTCATTTGGAGAGTGAACCAGTGGATGGAAGACCTCTCCCTCTCTCTGGCTCTACCTCTCTCTCTGTAACTGTGTCTTTCAAATAAATAAAATAAATCTTTAAATAATAATAATAATATACCTACAAAATATTCAATTAGGTATGATTATGTTTATATTTTATATGTATAATTGTCTATCATATGTGGGCTTGTGTATGCTTATTAAAAGTGAAATGAATGACAATAATGATACAAATAAGATGGGAAGAATGAATCAGGATTATTTTGTTATCATAAACTACTCATAGTACCTATGAAGTGGTATATTGTTATATCAAAGTAGGTATGAATTAGTTGTGACTGGATATATTGAAAACTCTAGGACAACTATGAAAATGACTTTTTAAAAGTATAATTGATATGCTAAGTATAACTGATATATTAATAAAGAGGGAAAAGGCCAGCGCTGCGGCTCAATAGGCTAATCCTCTGCCTACAGTGCCGGCACACTGGGTTCTAGTCCCGGTCGGGGCACTGGATTCTGTCCTGGTTGCTCCTCTTCCAGTCCAGCTCTCTGCTGTGGCCCGGGAACACAGTGGAGGATGGCCCAAGTCCTTGGGCCCCTGCACCCGTGTGGGAGACCAGAAAGAGGCACCTGGCTCTTGGCTTCGGATCAGCATAGCTCCAGCCATTGCGGCCATTTGGGGGGTGAACCATCGGATGGAAGACCTTTCTCTCTGTCTCTCTCTCTCTCTCACTGTCTGTAACTCTACCTGTCAAATCAAAAAAATTAAATTAAATTAAAAAAAGAAAGTTAAGGAAAAGAAAGAATTGAAATAACAATGGGAATTAAAAGAATATAGGAACAACTAATATAGATAATTCTAATGTAGATAATTCAACAATATAAATAACTAATTAAAATTTCAATGGTCTAAATACACCAATTAAAAGACAGAGATTGGCAGAGTGCCTCAAAAGCAACATTCAATTGTGTATTGTCTATAGGAAATCTTCAAACATAATCCTACATCTAGATTAGAAGTAAGTGGATGTAGGAAAAGTGCCATACCAACACTAATAAAAAAAATCAGCATTAACTATATTAATTTCAAGCAAAGGAGACTTCAGAGCAAGGGGCTTTATTATCAATAGAGGGGGCATTAAATAATTATAAAGACATCAATTTTTCAACAACATATAGCAATTCTAAAGCAAAACCTGAAAAAGCTTCAAGGATAAATACAAGTCCTCAGTCACAATTGGAGATTTCAACCCTATCTACCCAAAAATGGAAAGATCAGCAGCAGAAAATCAGTATTGAGTTAATTCAATACATCAGTATCGCCAATAAACTGGTTCATCCAACAACAGCAGATTCCAGATTCTTCTCAAACTTGTGTGGAAACTTCACCAACATAGACCACATTCTGGTCCATAAAATATAGCAGTTTTTAAATAAAATAAATACTAGTGTCTGCTTGCAGAGCACAATGAAACTGAACTAAAAGTCAATACGGGGATGGCATTGCGGCATAGTGGGCTATGAAGCTAGCATTCCATATGGGCATTGATTCATGTCCTGGCTGCTCCACTTCTGATCCAGCTCCCTGCTAATGCTCCTGGGAAAGCAACAGAGGATGGTCCAATCACTTGGGCCCCTGCACACATGTGGGAGATCTGGAAGAAGCTCCTGGCTCCTGGCTTCAGTCTGGCCCAGCTTTGGCTATGAGGTCATTTGGGGAGTGAACCAGTGGATAAAAGATTTCTATCTATCTCTTCCTCTTTCTATCTGTAACTCTGTCTTTCAAATAAACATATAAATCTTTAAAACATAATAATAAATAATCGATACAGAAAAATAGTTGGAAAATCTTGAAGATTACTCAACACATTTCTAAATAAAACATGACTCAAGAAATCAAGGGAAATTAAAAGATGTTTGGGCTCATGCTGTGATGTAGCAGGTAAAGCCACTGCCTGCAGTACTGGCATTTCATAAGGGTGCTGGTTCGAGTCCCAGCTGCTCCACTTCCAACCCAGCTCTCCGCTATGGCCTGGGAAAGCAGTGGAAGATGGCCCAAGTGCTTGGGCCCCTGCACCTACATGGGAAACCAGGAGAAATTCCTGGCTCCTGGCTTTTGATCAGCTTAGCTCTAGTCATTGTGGTCATTTAGGGAGTGAACCAGTGGATGGAAGACTTCTCTCACTCTCTGCCTCTGCCTCTCTGTAACTCTCCCTTTCAAATAAATAAATCAATCTTTTAAAAAAAGATGTTTTTAATTAAGTGAAAATGGAAATCCAACTTATTAAAATTGTAGAATATGATGCTTAGAGGAAAATGTATAGTACCAAATGTATATATTTCATATATTTATATATATATATATATATATTATATATGAAGTTGATCTAACAATAAATAATCTAAGTTTCTACCTTAGGAAACTTGAAAAATTAGATAAAATTAAATATAAAATAAGCAGTAAGGGAAACTAGAGCAGGAATCAATTAACTTGAAAAAAGGAAATCAATAGAGAAAGTTGGAAAAATTAAAAAACTAGTTCTAGAAAAAAAATCAATAAAATTGATAAACATCTATCTATGAAATAAGGGAAAATATATCAGAAATGAAAGAGGTGAAATCATTACAGATTTATAGGCATTAAGAAGATTATAAAGAAATAATATGAACAACTTTTTATGCCTACAAATTTGATAACATGGATGAAATGGATAACTTCTTGAAAGGCAATCTTCTAAAACTCATACAAAAAGAAATAGGTAATTGGTATAGGTCTATGCCTATTAAAGGAATTGAAACAATAATTAATAACATTACAAAACAGAAAGCACCAAGCCCAGATGGGTTCACTGGTAAAACCTACCAAACATTTAAGAAAGAGATTTTTTTTTTTTTTTGACAGGCAGAGTTAGACAGTGTGAGAGAGAGAGACACAGAGAGAAAGGTCTTCCTTCCGTTGGTTCACCCCCCAGTTGGCCGCTATGGCCGTCGCACTGTGCGGATCTGAAACCAGGAGCCAGGTGCTTCTCCTGGTCTCCCATGCGGGTGCAGGGCCCAAGCGCTTGGGCCATCCTCCACTGTACTCCTGGGCCACAGCAGATAAAACTTCTCTACAATCTTTCCCAAAAGATAGAAACAGAGAGAATCCATACTGATTCATTCAGTGAGGCCAATATTTCCTTAATTCTAAAAATAGATAAACATATCAGGAAAGGAAAAAACAAAAACAAAACAAACTTATGACATCTCTCATGGACAGGCATGCAAAAATCCTCAACAATTTATTACCAAAGCAAACTCAATAAAGTAAAAAAAGATTTAAACATTACCAAGTACTCATAGAATTTATCTTAGGTATGCAAGTCTGGTTTAATATTCAAAAAAATCATTTAAGGTAATCTATCACATCAACAAGCTAAAGAACATTATTATATCAATAAATGGAGAAAAAGAAGTTGACAAAATCCAACATTCATGTATGATAAAAAATCTCAGAAAACTTGGAATAGAGGGTAACTTCCTCAACTTTGTAAAAAAAAAAAATCACAAAAACTTAAAAGCTAACATCGTACTTAATGGGGAGAAATTAGGAACTTCCCTGTTAGGTTTAGAAGCTAGTTAAGAATGTTGCCTTCAGCACCTCCTTTTCAACACCATATTGGCCATCACAAAAAGCACAATTAAACAAGATAAAGAGAAAAAGGTCTACAGATGCCACAGAGGGAAAAAAAAAAAAAAAACTGTCTTTGTTCAAAGAAAACATGGTTGTCTATGTAACAAAGCCAAAAGGATTGGCAGACAAACAAGCACAATACATGGAACTAATATAAAATTATAACAAGATTGCAGGATACAAATGCATATACAAAAGTCAATTGATTTCCTATATACCAACAATGATTAAGTGGAATGTAAAATTTAAAACACAAGACCATTTACATTAGCTCTTGCCTAAATGAAATATTTTGCTATATATCTAATATGCACAAAATCTGTAAGGGAAAAACTGCAAAACTCTGATGAAACAAATAAAGAACTAAATGAATAGGGAGATATTTCATTTTTAAGTATAGGAAGACCCAAACACAAAGATGTCGGTTAATCTCAATGTGATCTATAGATTCAAGGTAATCATCCCAATTAAAATGCTAGCATGTTATTTTGTGCATATTGATAGATTGCTTCTAAAGTATAAGCAGAGGTGGAGACAAAGAAATAGCCAATATTTGAAGAAGAAGTTCAGCAGACTTGTATTACACAAATTCCAGACTTACCAAAAAGCTACATAAAGTGTGACATTGGTAAAAGAATATGCAAATAGAATAACAGAATACAGAGCTCATAACAGATCCCTATGTCTCACATTTGATCATGGAGTAAGTCAATGTAATAGATTAAGATCTTTTCAACAAATGGCACTGGGACAACTAGCATATCCATGTGCAGAAATAATGAATCTATAGACTTTCTACCCTTCCTCAAATTTAAATTATCATAGATCACAGACCTAAATGTAAAGCGCAAAATTGTAAAACTCCTAGAATATAACATAAGAAAATCTCAATGACTTTGGGTATAGCAATCAAAATTAAGACATAAATGAAGAAAGAAAAAATTGGCTAACTGGACTGTATTAAAACTAAGAACTACTTTAAAAAGAAAGTTCCTCACTGCCCAGACAATGAGAAGACAAGCCACAGACTGGATGAAAATATTTGCAAGGCACCTAAAAGGAGTCTTTAAAAAAATCATGGAAAATGTACATGATCTACATTTTCATTTATTCATGAACTATACCCTCTTATATGAAAACTGTTACCCAAATTATACAAGGAATTATTCAAACTCAACATTAATGATAAACAAACAACCCAATTTTAAAAATAAACAAAAGATCTGAACAGACACTTCATGTATCTGTTGGAGAATAAGCTGCTGAAAAGATGATCAAAAACAATACTATAAGGGAATTTTAAACTATGAGATATCACTATACACCCACTGGAATAATGAAAATCCAAAACACTAACAATACCAAATGTTGAAAAAGATGTGGAGCAACAGAAACTCTCTTTCATTGCTGGTGGGAATGCAAAATGGTACAGCCAGTTTGGAAGACAGTTTGAGTATATCTTACAAAACTAAACATACTCTTACCATATGTTCCAGCAATTGTGCTCTTTAATATTTATTCAAATGAGTTGAAAACTCATGTCCACATAAAAACCATCACATAAATGTTTAGAGATTTATTCCTAATTGCCAAAACTTGGAAGCAACCAAGATATCTTTCAGCAGGTAAATGGATAAATAAATTGCAGTACATTCTGACAACAGAATATTCGGCATTATAAAGACGTGAGTTATCAAACTATGAAGAGATATCTAGCAAATTTAAATGCATATTGCTAAGTGACAGAAGACAATCTGAAAACTACATAATGTATAATTCCAACTAAATGACACTCTGGAAAAAGCAAATGAATAGAGAGAATAAAACTATCAGTGCTTGCCTGGGGTTGACGAGAAAGATTTACTTATTTATTTATTTTTTGACAGGCAGAGGGGCAGTGAGAGAGAGAGACAGAGAGAAAGGTCTTCCTTTACCATTGGTTCACCCTCCAATGGCCGCTGCGGCCGGCACGCTGCGACTGGCGCACCGCGCTGATCTGAAGCAAGGAGCCAGGCACTTCTCCTGATCTCCCATGTGGGTGCAGGGCCCAACCACTTGGGCCATCCTCCACTGCACTCCCGGGCCATAGCAGAGAGCTGGCCTGGAAGAGGGGCAACCGGGATAGAATCCGACGCCCCAACCAGGACTAGAACCCGGTGTGCTGGTGCTGCAGGCGGAGGATTAGCCTATTGAGTGGCGGCACCGGCCTGAAAGATTTATTTTTAAGATCTTAAAACTACTCAGTATGGTCCACTAAATGTGGATAAATGTCACTATATTTCTGTCAAAACTTATAGAAAGTAAAATATCTAGAGAGAGCTCTAATGTAAATGAACTTTGAGTAAATGTGTTGCATCAATGTAGGTTCATCAATTGTAACAACTGTACCACTTTTGTGTAGGGTTTTGATAGTGTGGCAGGCTGTGTACTGCAGAAACAGAGGTATATAAGAAATCTCCTTACATTTCCCTCTACTTCATATTGAATCTAAAACTGATGTATGCAATAAAGACCACTTTTTAGAAAATGGGCATTGGATTCTAGCTTCTTCAAAGAAGACATATACCTATCTAATAACCCATGAAGGAAATACAAATCAAAACCACAATGAGAGCTCACGTCATACCCACCAGGGCAGCTGTAGTCAGAAAAGGAAAATACAGAAATTGGCAAGAATTTGAAGGGATTAGAATCCTGGTGCACTGCTACTGGGAATTTATTTATAATACTGTGGTCATGATGGGAACTAGTTTGGTAATTCTTCCAAACATTAATCATCTTTTTAATAAATGGTGCTGGAACAACTATCATGTGATCAAACATTCTCACTCCTGAATGTATACTTCAAAGGTTTTAAAGCAGGAACTCAAAGAGACACTTGTATACCAGTACTGCTTGCAGAATTATTCATAACAGCCAAAAAGTAGAAACAAAGCAAGTGTCAAATCAAACAGATGAATGTATAATCCAAAAACATTTTACACATGCAATAAAATATTATTTGGTCATTTAAATTAATAGATGAACCTTGAAAACACTATAAGTGAAATAAATCTGTCATAATAGGGCAGTCATATGATTCTACTTAAATGAAATACCTAACTTATGCAAAGTCAACAAATTAGTATAGTAATTATGGGAAAAAGTATGGGGTTACTCAACATATTAAAGATGTAACTACTGTATGACCCAGCAATCCTCCTACTAGGATAAACCCAAAGGAATTGAAATCTGTATGTCAAAAAGGTTTCTTCATTCCCATGTTTAGTACAGTGTTATTTATGATAGCCAAGATACAGAATCAACCTAAGTATCCATCAAAGGATGAACATATATAAAATGTGGTATATGTGTTCAATGGAATACTATTCAGCCATAACCAATGAATGAACTGCTGTTGTTGTGATATCATTGAAGAATTTGGAGGACACTGTGTTAAGGGAAATACACCAGACACAGAAAGACAAATACTGCAGTATCTCACTTATATGTAGAATACAAAAAAATTGATCTCAAATCATTAAAGCCATAGTATATAACATTCTTAACTACTAGTTTAATAACGATCTGTGATTACCTTAAGTTTTACTGTATATGGGTGAAATGGTCATTTTTTCATTCAATTGTTGTTTATAGTTGTTGCCTGTAATCCCACTAAACTAGGGCCTTTTTGCTCTTTTACTTGTTAAACTTCTTATTTGGTGAAGTATTAAGCTTTTTTTACTGTAATGTAAATTTAAAATGTTACCTAAAAACTAAAAAACGAAAAAGAGAAGGAAGAAGGGTGGGAGTGAGAGAGAGGGAAGAAGGGACTATCATTATGTTCTCAGATTGTATCTACAGGCACATTGAATCTGTTAAAAAGTAATTAAAATTAAAAAATTTAAAAACAAACAAAAACCTGATCTCATTTAAGTGGAGAGTAGAACAGTGGTTATTATAAAATGGGCAGGATAAGAAGGGGAGGAAAGTTGGAAGAAATTATTTAGAAAGAATAAATGTTACAGTTACATAGCAGGAATAAATTCTGATGTCCTATTGCAACAGAAGAGTGACTATAGTTAATAATGACGTATATTTCAAAATAACTAGAAGGGTAGATGTTTAATGTTTTCATCACAAAGAAATGATAAATATTTGAGATGATGGATTTGATCATATTATATACATACATGTATCAAATCCTCACAGTGCACATATATATCATACATATGCATCATTATCGTGTGTCCACTGTAAAGAAAATCAAATTTTAAAAATTAAACAAAAATGAAATAGGAAAATCCATATATTTGGAAATCAAATAAGAAGTATTATGTGCTAGCAGGAAATGCTGCCTAACAGAGTTTTTGTTCAGGCTAACATAAAAGTTAGGGGAACAGATACTGAGGGTGATTATACTGCAATGAAAATGCACTGAGAACTATTAAATTTCAGAGTTAAATAGTCAAAAACTTTATATAATATATACTGTACCATTGTAATTTTTTTACTATGATGTTAGTTTTTTTTTCTTTTTAAATTTACATTATTTTTAAAATTTTATTTAAGTTATACAAATTTCATGTGTTTCATATATACAGATTTAGGACCACAGTGATATTTCCCACCCCACCCTCCATCCCACCCACACTCCAATCCTTCTTCCTCCTCCATCTCCTATTCCCAATCTTAATTTTTACAAAGATTTTTACTTTTTACTCATAAGATTAACCTTACACTTAGTAAAAGTTCAACAAATAGTATGAATAAAAAAACACTGTTTCTCAACAGTAGAGACAAGAACTGTAAATTTTGAATCTCAAAATGTCAATTTCATTCCAATAAATCACATTTTAGGTACTCTATTAGTTACCACAGATCAGGGAAAACATCTTTTTTTACTGTAATGTTGTTAGTTATGTTCGTTAGAAGAGGGGGAACTTGCCATTTGTCCTTTCCTGAAAAGGCTATGCAATCTTATTTGCAGAGAAGTTAATCCTCAGCAAGAAGTGATTCCAAAGGAAGTTTTCTCAGACATACACACACACAACAGACACACAGACACACACACACACAAAGATATAAACATGTTTTCAGTGACAACTAGGCAAACGTGGGAAATCCCTGCAGAAACTAATCCTTGAAAGCCCAAAGTAGTTTTCATTCTAAATTGCCTTCCCATATGATAGAACACCTAAGACTATGGCTACTACTAAGTTCTATGGTTTTGTTTTTTATTAATATAACTATAATTGTGTGAAGGCTTTATGAGAAGTACCACTCAAGAAGGCATTTCTTTAAAAAAAAAAATCACCTGATTGAAAGAACTAGTTTAAAAAATGACAGTCTTTTCAATAAACAGTGCTGAGAAAATTGGAGATCCACAGGCAGAAAAATGAAACTCCTCAATGTACAAAAATCAACTAAAAAGGGATTAACTATCTAAACATAAGACCTGAAAATTTGAAACTACAAGAACAAAACATAGGAAAACCACTTCAGGACATTGTAATTGGCAGGAATTTTCTGAATCAGGCCATAAAATACACAAGAAATAAAAGCAAACATCGACAAAGGGATTTTTATCAAACTAAAGAGCTTCTGCACAGCAAAGAAAATTAGCAACAGAGTAAAGAGACAACCAACAGAATGGGAGAAAACTTGGACAAGCTATCCATCTGATAAGGGGTTAACATCTAGACTAAATAAGGAACCCAAGTCAATAGCAAAAAAAAAAAAAAAAGAGAGAGAGAGAGAGAGAAAGAAAAAGAAAAAAAGAAACAAATAATCCAGTTGAAAAATAGGCAGCAGATAAAAACAGATTTCTCAAAAAAGAAATACAAGTGGCCAGCACACACGTGAGTATGTGCTCAATATGACTAAATATTAAGGAAGTATAAATCACAACTACAATAAGATTGGCTCTTACCAAAAAAAGCAAAAGATGGCAAGTGTGGATGAGTGTGTGGAGAATAGAAAACACTTGCACAATACTGCTTGGAATGTAAATTAATATAGCCATAGTGGAAAACAGTATGGGGGGTTCCTCAAAAAACTAAAAATAGAACTACCATATGATCCAGAAATCCCATTCCTGGGTATATATCCAGGAGAAACAAAATCATTATGTCAAGGAAACATCTGCTCTCCCATGTTTACTGCAGCACTATTCACAATAGCCAAGAAATGAAAGCAACTTTAGTGTCCATTTACTAAAATGTGGATAAAGAAAATGCAGTACATACATATATGGAATACTATTCATCCATAAGAAATAATGAAATGATGTCACTTGCCACAACATGGATATGACTGGAGGTCCTGTAGTAATAAATAATCTGGAGGGGCCAGCGCCGTGGTCTAGTGGGTAAAGCTACCGCCTGCAGTGCCGGCAGTCCATATGGGCACCAGTTCGAGTCCCAGCTGCTCCACTTCTGATCCAGCTCTCTGCTATGGCCTGGGAAAGCATCAGAAGATGGCCCAAGTCCTTGGGCCCCTGCACCCACGTGGGAGACCCTGAAGAAGCTCCTGACACCTGGCTTTGGAACTGCTCAGTTCCAGCTGTCACAGCCAATTGAGGAATAAACCAGCAAATGGAAGAATTTCACCCTCTCCCTCTCCCTCTCCTCCTCCCTCTCCCTCTCCACTCCCTTTCCCAATCCCCTGCCTCTCCCCCGTCCCCTCCCTCTTCCCCTCCCCCTCCCTCTCCCCCTCCCTCTCCCTCTCTTCTGCCTCTCTCTCTCCACTCCCCCTCTCCCTCTCCCCTCCCCCTCTCCCCCTCTCCCTCTCCCTCTCCTTCTCCGTGTAACTCTTTCAAATAAATAAATATAAATCTTAAAAAAAAAATCTGGAAGCAGAAAGACAAGGACCACATGATGTCAGTCATATATAGACTATGAAAGTTGATCTCACAGAAGATGCCAATATAACAGTGATTACCAGAGGCTAAGGAAAGGGAGGGGGTGTGTTGATCACTCGGTACTAATTTATAGTTAGAGAGGAGTAAGTTCTGGAATTTTATTGCACATTAGGATGGCTGTAGATAATCATGATGCATCATATATATTTTCTTCATAAAAAAACTATGAGATAGAATTTTGAATGTTTTCACCTTAAAGAAATGATATATGTTTGAAGAGATAGATTTGTGTACTCCAATTAGACATTACACAATTTACACATGTATCAAAACATCACATGGTACCCCACAAACATGTGCAATTTTTATGTCAGTTAAGAATGTTGTGAAAGTTTCAAAATAATTTTTAATCATTTCTCAGTTTATCTGAGAGATCATGTTTGATAGAAAATCACTTCCCAATATAAGCAAGGAGAGAACTTAATAATCATTTTGAAGCAATGTTCTTCTACTGAGAAAAGGCAAGTTTTTGTTTGGTGTTTTTTTTTAAACATTTATTTGAAAGTCAGAGTTACACAGAGAAAAGGAGAGGCAGAGAGAGAGGTCTTCCATCTGCTGGCTGGAGTTAGGCTGCAGATGGAAACAAGGTTGTTAATTAGCAGCCTTGAAATGCTTAGAGGGCTCTGGATTATGCAGATGATCCCAACACAATTACAAGTGTTCTTCAAAAGTGGAAGAGGAAAGTAAAAGATGAGCTGTAGTGTGATGCTGATTTGATGATTGAGGAAGGGAGCCAGGAGCTAAATACAGAAGGCAGGGGACAGCTCAAAACAGGGAGGAGGGCTATTGTCTTGAAGCACCTCCAGAAGAAACACAGTTCTGTGGATGCCCTGACTCGAATCCACTGAGACCACCATTAGACCTCCAACATAAAGGACCATAACAAAATGAATGAGTGTTGTTTCAAATCACCAAGTCTGTGACCATTTGTTACAGGAGAAAGTACAAAAATGCAGTTAATAAAATTAACGTGAAGGCGGTATGAAGGGTGATATAGTTAAGGCCTTGACTGGCATTATAAAGATTCAGTTTCTGTTCTGAGTGGAGAGGGGAGTCCTTGCAGGTATCAAAATGAGGAGTAACATGATCTGATGTGTTGAAAAAGCATCCTGTGTCTGCTGTACCGAGACAAGACCAGGTGTAGGATGGCAAAGCTAGAAGCGGGGAGATCTGCTAGGCTATTGTGATATTCCACGGAAGAGATGAAGGTGTCTCATAACACCAGGGTAACAGTGGAGGTGGTGGGAAGCAATGGGATTCTGGCTTTATTTGGAAGGTGAAGCCAATGGGAGTTCCCAACAACTTGCATCTGGGGTTGGGAAGAGAGCGAGAGCGAGAGCAAGAGCGAGAGCGAGAGAGACAGAGAGAAAATCAAGGTTGACTCCCAAGCGTCTCTTGTGAGCAATTAAAGGACAACAGATACCACTTACTGAGTTGGGGAAAGCTTTAAGATTCAGAGGTAGGGAATGTCGGCCCTCGGGCTGTATCAGGCCCACAAAATCATCGGGTCCAGTCCTGCCAAGGCAACTGCAGGTGAGATTGAGGTTCAATCAATCTACGGCACGTTAATTTTTAAGTTGGTAATTTTGTATGGCCTTCGAATGCTGTTATAGATATGCCAGTGGTCTTTGGCAAGAAAAAGATTCCCCAGCCCTGCAAGTGGAAAGATTTCGAGGGAATGATCAAGATTTTAATTTTGGACATGTTGAGGTTGAGATACTTACTAAGTAATCAGGCAGCAGTGTTGTGCAGACAGTTAAATATATATGACGAATATACAAATGTGAGATGTACCTATGGATTTAGATTCAAGACATCAGATAAGATCACCAAGGGACTGTGTAGATTGAAGAGAAGACAAGGGATCGAATCTTTTTATGTTGTATAACTTCTGGGTTACTGAATTCCCAGAATTCTACCCACGAAATTATCAGGATGAGTAATTCTTTTACTTTATTCCCCCTTTAACAGTCTTCTCATTCAGATTTGTATCAGTTACTCAGCTTGCTACATAGCAAATGGCAAAATGCAAAGATGAAACAAGTATACCACGTCTACACGCACTGATTTTTCAGAACTAAATTTCAAAGAACCCTGCTTTCAAAACGGATAAAGACCTGGGACAGAATTTGAAGCGTTTGGAAGCAGCTCTGGTGGAAGCCACCATTGCCAACATCATGTCTGCAGCTACTCTGCCTTTTCCTTTGCTGCTCTGTCTTTCCTCTGTCTTGGCTCTCGATCCTATATTGATTTGCATTCAGCTTTTATCTGATGCTGAAAGCTGTAGTTCATTTCACTAGATGCACACATATGAAAAGTTTGCCTAGAGAAAAACTGCCAAGAATGGTCAAATTTTCCAATCTTTAACAAATTATTTCAGAATTTTTAGGTGTATAAACTATGTATCAACAGAATAGCTACAGATTTATTTCTTCTTGGACACACCCACAGTAGTCACCCAGCCAGTGGTCTTGTTGTGATGGCTTTGGCTACAAAGATCCCAGAAGTGAGGCAACCCCCTATGGGCCTGAATCTCCGTTAGTGGTTCCTGTCCCAGAGAAGCTTGTACCCAGACCGCAGGCCAGATCCGCGGCTGCATTTTCCATTCTTTACATCCTGCTGTCTGTTCAAGAACCAGTCTGGGATAGTGTCCTGATGTGGATTCTGCATCATAATGACCACTCTCTCTACCTCATCCTCAGTGAATTCTCCTGCCCTCCTGGTGAGGTCCCTGTTTGTTTTCCTCAACTCTACTTGAGCGTATCTTCACCCCACATGCTTGATGGCTGTGTGGCAAGGACTGTCTTGTGCTGCCCATCTGTGTCAGGGTTGAGTACTCACAAACAGTGCTGGAACTTTTCAGGGATCACAGAAGACATGGTGGTGGCATGGTGTGAGTAGCAGAGGGTAAGCCTCCTGTGAAGAGCCGTAATAAAACTTCAGTCATGTGGGTGTTTGATGGGGAGTTAAATGAACTGCAACCTTTTCATTTAACCCCTGCAAAGAGGTAATGTTTTCTGATTTATTATTATTAGTTACTATTATAGTTGCTCAAATACCAAAGAGACATGGAAAGTATTTGTTTTCACTGATCTTTTCCTATTGTATCCTTTATACAGGCTAGTGATTACACATTTTGATTAAGTTCTTGAAAATACAATTTTTCTATTCAGTAGTATATTCATAGTCATCAAATGCATAAAACTTATAAGACAAACTCATAAGGCATATATGTAAAAAAAACACAAAGATTTTCACTTATAATGTTCCCCAAAATAAAGTAATAATTTATGATTAGACATATGTTCTGGAAGTTCAAATTTTTATGATTATACCTAACAAAGCGTTCATGTTTTTAAGGAGTAGGACTCAGAAAATTTCTCTCTATATGCCTAATTACTGGTTATGTGAAGTTTGTTGTGATACAATGTGATAGAGATACTGGTTACAAGAGCATTTCAAATAAAAATTTTAAAAGTACAAATGTATCTTAATGAGGCATTCATCAAGATGTTCTGGTAAAAAAGAATGCTCTGGGTGGTCAACCAGAGGATTGAAGATGGCTCTCACGTCTCTGTAACTCGAACTTCAAAATAAATAAATAAATGCATTTTAAAAAGAAAAAGAAGGAAGACTACTAACAGAAAAGAGGGTAGATGGGTTCCAATAAAAGTTTATAGATACTTAAATTCAAATTTCATGTAATTTTCCAGTGTTATAAAATATTACTACTCTTGTCTTCAATCTTTCCCAACAATTAAACACTTAAAAAGCATTCTCAGTTCAACAGCTGTACAATATAGGTGTTGGGTTGGATTTGATCTGCAGGCCCAATTTTAAGTGCCCTTACTTCAAGTATTACAACTTATGACTCGGCTGAATGTTCTCCTTTTGTAGATCTTTTATCAATTCCTTTTCCAACCACAGCCTGCACCCCTGAATTACCTGAACAGGTTCACTGACTCCTACCAAGCCAGCACCAATGTGCACTGTCACAAATATTGTTCCCTTCAGAACAGTAATCCCGTATTATAGACAGACTTAGAAGAATAAGCAAAATGTAAAGGAATTTTTAAAAATGCTCTTAGTCTACCTGTCAGAAGGAAATCAATGACCAGGTATTTTTTAGGCCCAAAGCTAAATTCTGTCTATGCTACATGGCTGATTTAAAAAAAAAATTAAGGCAGGATTTTATAATATTTTTGTTAGAATTTCAGTCCATTATTCCTATGTACCATGTTCTTCTAAATTTGTATTTTTTTATTTTTTTAAACATTTGGATCAACATGTAATAAATGCACATAATTACATGTATTTATTTACAGTTGTGATATTTCAACATATGTGTCCAGTGCATGCTAATCAAATCAGAGTAATTAGCATTTCCATTTCATTATCATTCCTTTATCTTTGGAGCCTTCCAGCTCTGCTCCTTCACAAAATATAAAATGTGTTAATGTGAAATACAGTCACCCCTTGCAGCTGGGGAGCATGAGAAATTTTCCCTTCGATCTTTGATTTTGCAACTTACCGTGTCAACCTCCTCTTAATTCTGCTGCTACAACATGTACTAAGCATGGAAGATTTATCTTTAATTAAGTCATTGTCAAAATATTAAATAAGGCAGAGTCAAAGAGTTACCTGAACCTGCTAATAAGCAAGACTATGAATCAACTTCACAACCAATTTCCACACAGTCACAATGTACACATGGGAGAATTTACTTAACATCTCAAAATACACTGTCTTTTTAGTATTTTAAAGGAAACAAAGTTACTTTGTTTGCTATGATGCTCGTCTTAGAAAACTCCTGATGTTTCTAGTGTATTCTTTTTATTGGCTGTCAGAAGCCAAATGTCTACAAACAGGTCTTGATTTTTACTGGGAATTTATGTTAAATCCACATTACTTCCAGTTGGAATTCAGTCTTCCTAACTTTTTTTCCCTTCCCCCACAATTCCATGTAATGACTAGCATTGATTGCAGAAAAATATCTGTAAATATTCTCAGTACTTTGAAATGAAATTCATCAGAGCCTGGGAACTTGAACTCACAGAAAGGAATGAAGTATGCCTTTAATTTTAATAAAAATTAGTTGACACAACCCTGTTGCTGCTGTAACTCTTGATGTGTCTGCTGTCAGACTGCCTCTTCCTTTTCCTTTCTCTGGATAATTGCCTCCTTTATTTCTCTGGGTGATCACAAAATACAAAAGGTCAGGATTTCTAAAGTTTTAAAGGTTTGACTTTTTTCCCTTTCATATGCAACATCAAGTATAATATAAACACCATCAAGGAGAGCTTCCATTTAAGTAGAACTACAACATACTTTCCTTAAAAGCTCGATTTTGTCACAGAGCACATAGGATAGATGGATCTCTGCTATATTATAAAGATCTGTGATAATCTCTCTGATTTCCACATTGTGGAAACATCACACCTGGCGAGTTTGCTCCTGAAAATGTTGACACGCATTGCCTCCTTAGACATCAGTGCGAGTGCCTTTGGCATACTGGGAGCATCTTCGGTTCCTGATCTGGCACTTGACCCACTGCGACTCAAGGAAGGGACAAAAATAGAAACACAAGCTTTACATACATTTAGACTAATCTCAATCAGCACAGTCTTAAGGATTTGTGATAATTGAGACTAAGATGTGGGATTTTAAATCCACACTCTTTGAGACAAGATTTTATCTTTTTAATTTACTCTAGATATTATAAATAATCTCTTTCAACATTCATTCTAGATATTTTATCATACAAGAGCTGCTTTTAAAACAGTTTCAAATGTATAAATCCTAAATATTATCAATATTCCACTTATCTTACACTTTCTAATTCCTCTACTTCTAAACCTTAATCTACCTTCTTTACTCAAAACCTCATAACTGGGGTCGGAGCTGTGGCACAGCGGTAAAGTCACTGCCTGCAGTGCCAGCATCCCATATGGGTGTGGTTCGAGTTCCAGTTGCTCCTCTTCCAATCCAGCTCTCTGCTATGGCCTGGGAAAGCAGTAGAAGTTGGCCCAACTGCTTGGGCCACTGCACCTGCCTGGGAGACCTGGAAGAAACTTCTGGCTCCTGGCTTTGGATCAGCTCAGCTCTGGCCATTGAGGTCATTTGGGGAGTGAACCAGGGGAATGGAAGACATTTTTCTCTCTCTGGTTCTACCTCTCTCTGTAACTCTGTCTTTCAGATAAATAAAATAAATCACAGTCGCCATCTGGGGGGTGAACCAACAGAAAAGGAAGACATTTCTCTCTCTCTCTTTCTCACTAACTCTGCCTGTCAAAAAAAAAAAAACAAAAACTTATAACTTTGGTAAGTCTAAACCACTACATTATTTCTCAAAATGCATTCTAAGCTTGTCAACGTATTGCTTTCTGTGTTAGTCTATTTTTTGTTTCTATAACTAAATGCCTACCATAGGTTATTTCTGAAGGAAGTTTAGTTTGGCTTGTGGTTTTGCAGGCCCACCATCTAAAATGGAGTAGATCTACTGGTTTGGCCACCTGGTGACACTGGAAGGTGGTAATGGCAGAGTGAGTGTGGAGAAATGATCACATGGTGACGTCAGCAGGCTGGGCCCAGCCCTCTCATGAGAATTACACCCTGAAAGCACATTCCTAACGACCTAAGGACTTTCCTCTAGTCTCACTTCCTGGACTCCATGATTGGATCAAATCTCCATTCCTAATCCATTAACATTAATCCATTAATCACTAACATATTACTTTAAGCATCCAGCATTTAACACATAGGTCTCTGGGTGGCCGGGGGTTGGGGGGGAGGAAGGATCTCAAATATCCAGACCATAGCATTCCAGCCCTTCACTAACATTGCTCTGACCTCCTGAAACAGTTCCTTGAGTAGCAAAATGTCAGTATATATATGAACATGTGGACTTAATTTTTCATTATCCTATTTTTATAGGAACCACTTTCATTCCCTTTCTACTTAGACTGCTTCTTTTTGTTATGAAACCTGCAACTGCATAATATGCCCAGTGAAATTTGTGTACTTGTTCATCCACAACAATGGTTGCACGGTGAAGACCAAGTCTTGTTTTATTAACTGTAATTTCCCAAATGCACAGAATGGATCCTAGCACACAGTGAGCACTAAGTAAATAAACTGTTCAAGGAACAAATGATTAGATAGAAGACATGCAGGAAGATATAAATTGGGCCAATTAGACCTTTTGTGCTGGGTGGAGGATTGTCAGCATGTGATTTCTATTTTAAATATCCTGGGTCAGATGATCCCAGAAGAGATAAAGTGTAGTAATGGATTTCCAAATTCCTAACCAACTCAGTTCCTCAATGAGCCTAGATTTCTATACTCTTGGTTTAATCAATATGGATCAATATGGATGCTGCCTTCCCTGACATCTTCAGAACAGTGAAAGCTTTAGATGTCCTCAGGCTTGTTAGCATTGGTTTATAGGGTGAGCTGGTCTTTGCTTAATACACTGTTCTTCATTACTCAGCTCTACGTCTTCTACTTAACGAAGCATTCAGAATTCTGCTTCCACAAAGGATACAGAATGTGTTAAGAAAAAATTGCTCCCATCCTAACAATAAAAAATCTGAATGAACTTCCAAAATATCAGTTTCTACAAAGTCTTGTTATTGATCTTATTTTCTCACATTTGTTCTGGGATGAGTTCAGAAGCAAAGTCAGATGATGTAAATTCCCAAGAGATTCTGACAGATAAGATTCACAAATGCATTTACCGTAAACAGTGCACAAAAAAATCAGTGTCTGTAAATGCATTTAAGGAGAAAACAAGTGAAATTTTAACAATCCTTAAAGGTTAAATGTGGGATAGCATGATACTATAGAATCCTTGAGATCCTTTGACAAAAGGGAGATCTAACTAAGACACCACCTTTTTTCCATAGACTTCTACTTGGTGCTAACAAAAAAGAATGGGTCCAGGGGTAGAAGACCTGAGGAAGCATCTTACTTTTGGTGCTTAGGTGTGCAGAGCCTGGCAATGTTTGGGAGTGCAGAGGCAGTAACTGAAGAAGCTTAGCCATGATCCAGGCATGGTCACTTTCTAACTCTTCCTTAGCACACACATGTGTGCTCCTTGGGGAAAGGGAGGAAGACCTCTCATTTCCTGGGCTTTGACAAAGGTAGGATGTGGCTAGAGAGAAAGGAGAAACCATGCTCTGCTGCCTCATCAGGCCAAATTTATACAACACTGGAGAAGGAGCAAACATTGCTGCCATTAAAGACCCTAAAAGATGGAAGGTGGAGATCAACTGCCACCAGGAAATGTGAGAGCTGGAAACCAAGTGCACTAAATCCTGCACTAAGTAAGAGGAGAGGCTGTCTATACCGAGACAGAGGGGCTGGGACACTGAGACTGTCCTGTCCCTGAGGTTCAGGTACACCTACCTACCTAAGGCTGCTAATGAGCAAGAGAATCAAGAACTCCAGTCTCTGCTCAGAGTCGTGTCTTGAATAACAAGCAACAGCAATGCACTGCAGGGGGACAGAGAGACCAGCTTTGCCATGGGACTCTGACATCCAAAAACACTGAAAAACAGCCTCTAGTAATCCAGGTGCCACTCAAAGCACAAGATATCAGGAATTTACCACTCAGGGAATTTGAAACCAAAGATACTCTTAAAGGTAACAATGGCAAAAAGAAAGCTCAACTGTAGCTTAAAATTAGAACAGATTGTCGGCTGGCACTGCGGCTTACTAGGCTAATCCTCTGCCTGCGGCACCGGCACACCGGGTTCTAGTCCCGGTCGGGGCGCAGGATTCTGTCCCCTCTTCCAGGCCAGCTCTCTGCTATGGCCCGGGAGTGCAGTGGAGGATGGCCCAAGTCCTTGGGTCCTGCACCCTCATGGGAGACCAGGAGAAGCACCTGGCTCCTGGCTTTGGATCAGCACAGTGTGCCTGCCGCAATGTACTGGCTACAGCCACCATTGAGGGGTGAACCAAATGGGAAAGGAAGACCTTTCTCTCTGTCTCTCTCTCTCATTGTCCACTCTGCCTGTCAAAAAAAAAAAAAAAAAAAAAAAAAGAACAGATTGACTTTATATCCCACATTAAAGACATAAGAATTAAAAAGGCATATACAGTTTTCACTATTTTATTACACAAAATATCTGTCATTCAGTCAAATATCATAAGACATACAGAAAAGCAAGCAGAAAGAACCAATTCTCAAGAACAACCCCTGGCTGTCCTGCCCTCTGCTCCCTTGCAGTGTATGGCAGCTGTCCTGCCTGCCCACTGCTCCTTTGCAGCATGTTCAGTAAATTTAGTTCTGCTAAAATACTTAAAATTGTAAACAGTACCAGATTCAGAGAAAGACCAGATATGAAACTATGTAATGTGAATTTCAAAGTAATCAAGAAAAATAAGCTAAAGAATAAAATAAAGCTAAGAGAATCTAGTTGAATAGCTATAAAACAGGGATGAACACATGAGTGATTTTAAAAGTGAGATGGAACAATGAAGTGCAAATTCTAGAAAGGAAAAATCTAACAGAGATCAGGAATTTTCCAAAGGTCTTATTCATAACCTGGAGGCCACAGAGTAATCAATCATTGAGCTTGATGGCAAGTTAATAATTTTTTTTACAAATAGGAAAAAATAAAAAGAACAGAGGAAGAACAAAAATACAAAGCAGATTAGAGCCACTGGGTGATATGAACTAAACTAACACACATATAAATCAAGACCTAAAGTAAGAAAGAGTAAGAGAGTGTCAGAGAAATATTTGAAGACATAATGAATGAGAATTTTCCAAAATTAATGAAGGACAACAAATCTAAATGCTGAGATAATCCCAGATTAAAATATAAATATAAATACAGGCACATCATAGCCAATATGCTGAAAACCAAAGGAAAGAAAAAAAACATACATGGCATCCAGGAAAAATAGAGAGGAAGAGAGAGGAAGACAGGGAATGTGTAACAGATCTAAATCTGGCAAAAATAAATTTCAAAAATAAAAATGAAATAACAAACTATTATGAAAACAAAATCTGAATTTATTGTCAGCAGACACAAACTAAGAAATATTAAGATAAGTTTTCCATAAGGAGGAAGTTGATTACAAATAGAAATTTGGCGCTACACAATGGGATTCAAAATTATGAGAGTTGTAGATTATTTTTAATAATTTTTTAAAACAGGCTTGATAAACTAAAGCAAAAGTAGTAATAATGTATTCTGAGATTTACAAGTAAATTTTATCATAAGCATTATATAAAGAAAGAGAAGGAGAAAATGTGAATTTCCTAATGTAATAACTTCATGCTACATGTAAACTGAAACACTATTATTTGCAATTGATCATAATAAGCTAAAGAAAAAAGGTAGATTTTAATCCTTAAATCCAACCATTAAAAAAGAAAAAACATTATCTAGTGATCAGCAGATGAAAGATAATATGTCTTTTCCTCTCTCACTGTAACTCTGATGTTTAAATAAATACATATTTTTAAAAAACATAAATGATCTCAGTATGTCAGCTTAAGGGGCAAAATTTCCCAGACTTAAGAAGTATGCAAGAATGACTACAGACTATCTATAAGAAACCTACTTTAAAAATAGAGGACACAGATCAGAGAAAACACATGCTATCTGTCTTTTTGGGATTGGCTTATTTCACTAAGTATAATGGTTTCCAGTTGCATCCATTTTATTGCAAAAACAGGATTTCATTTTTTTTTATAGCTGAATAGTGCTCCTTAGCATATATACATATACATATATATATATATATATACACCATAATTTCTTTAGCCAGTCACCAGTTGATGTACATGTGGGTTGATTCCATATCTTAGCTATTGTTAGTTGAGCTGCAATGAACATGGGGGTACAGATAGCTCGTTCAGAGGCTTATTTATTTTTATTTGGATAAACTCCCAGGAGTGGGATGGCTGGATCATATGATAGGTCTGTATCTAGATCTCTAAGCTATCTCCATACTGTCTCCACAGTGGCTGCACCAGTTTACATTTTCACCAACAGTGGATTAAGGTACCTTTTTCTGGAGTGAAATGGACATGTTGAGACTTGATCATTGTTTACAACCCTTGTCTCTTCTGTTAAGGAACCTTGTTTTCTTCTTCATATTATTTCTTGAACTCTAAACTGATGAGTATTAAGTAAACTGAAAATAGATCTTTGTAAAAATTGAGAGTGGGAATAGGAAAGGGAGGAGAAGGAAAGGTTAGAGCGTGGTGGGAGAAACGGTAGGGTAGGAAATATTACTATGTTCCTAAATCTGTATATATGAAATACATGAAACTTGCATAATTTAAATAATTTTTTTAAAAAAAGAGGACTGAGAAAGAGGAAGTTCAGACTATTGAGAAGTTGTAAAAAATATTTTAAGGATCCAGCGCCATGGCTCATTTGGTTAATCTTCCGCCTGCAGCGCCAGCATCCCATATGGGCACCGAGTTCTAGTCCCAGCTGCCCCTCTTACAGTCCAGCTCTCTGCTGTGGCCTGGGAAGGCAGCGGAGGATGGCCCAAGTGCTTGAGCCCTGCACCCGCATGGGAGACCAGGGGGAGGCACCTGGCTCCTGGCTTCGGATCGGTGCAGCACCGGCCATAGCGGCCATTTGGTGGGTGAACCAATGGAAGGAAGACCTTTGTCTCTCTCTCTCACTGTCTAACTCTATCTGTCAAATAAAAAAAAAAAAGAAATATTTTAAAAGGCCAATAGGAGATCATCATGCTAAGGTCAAGTCTGAGAGGAGGTGTACAGACTACTGGAATGCACCCAAACTAATGCACCAGTTGTGCTTCATCACTGATTGTAGCAGCCCGCAGGAAACATGGCCTCAGCCTGAAAACCGCAGATCAGAAAGTAGCTGGATACACCTGATGCCATCAGTGAATGATGGTCCCTGCAGAGATGTGTGCTGCTCGCTTCTGTGGTTGCTACAACAGTAATTCCAAAATTCTCATTTCATCTATGTCTTTATAATTAAGTGATAAACAAGTCCTCTCTAAGCAGAACTTGACTTTTATGGCACATGCTTTCATTTGCTTCTAAAGATGCTTATCTACTATTTATTCTATAATTCAATTTTTAAAAATGTATACTATCTCATTGATTCTTCTTCAATAAGATTTTCTGCTTAAATCAATAGAAGAAAATAATTTGGTTTGTATTTTCTTCTTTCCTTGAACTACTGACCTGATTTGGGTGATAAAGTATTTTGCCTAGTAAAAAAAAATAGAGAACACTAGAAAGTAAAATAATTTAAACAGGAAAACATACAAGCCTAATCAAACCAAATTTGGAATTGCTTTATTATCAGATGTAGTCTTTAGAACAAAAATGATCATGTCACATAATGAGAAAGAGATCAAATCATCAAGAAGGAAAACAATTTTTTTCTTTAAGATTTATTTATTTAGTTAGTTGAAATGCAGAGTTACAGAGAGAAAGAGAGAGAGAGAGAATCTTCCATTAACTGGTTCACTCCCTAACTGGCCCCAACAGCCAGCAGCCAGGGCTGGGTCAGGTCAAAGCCAGAAGTTTCCTCTGAGTCTCCCACGTGGGTGCCGGGGCTCATCAACAGGGAGCTAGATCTGAAATGGAGAGCAAGGACTCAAACTGGTGCACGTAGGACATGCTGGTGTCACAGGCAGCAGCCCAATCCACTATGCCAGAACATCACCCCCCAAAAGGAAAACACTTTTAAATGTGTATAGTCATTAAAGCAGCACATAAAAACAGAAAAAAGCAAAAAATTCTTGAGACAAAGAGAAACAGAGCTACAGTTTTGCTTGGATATTTCAACGTAACTCATTCATAACTGATGGAACAAGTATACAGAAAATTAGAATATGAAAAATTGAACAACACTATCAACCTACATGATAGAATTGACATTTACAAAACTCTCCAGCCGATAACAGCAGAATACTCATTTTTTTAAGTGGATATGATAATAACCACTCAGATAGGTTATTTTCCAGGCCATAAAATATGTCAATAAATGTATAAGAATTGAAATAATATGGCATATATCCTCTGAGAATATCCAAATTAAGTAAGATTAAGAAAGAATATGTAAAAATTTTCAAATACACCCTGATAAACATCAAATAGGTAAAAAACTTATTATGAGAACATAAGTATTTTATAATGGGTGAACATGAAGATATAACATATCACAATTTGTTCAGCATAGCTAAATATTACAAGGGAAATGTATAGAATTAAATGCATATATTAGCTGAGCATATAAGTCTTACACAAATGCTTTGATCACACAGCTTAAGAAATCAGAGAAAGAAAAAATTAGGAAGCCAAACACCAAGTAAGCGAAATCAAGGAAATAATAAAGATAAGAGCAGAAATTAATGAACAGAAAACAATGGAGAAAAATCAGTGTAACAGAAAGTGGCTTTTGAGAAAAATAAAATGATGAACCTGTACCTAAGATGATCAAGAAATAAAGAAAACTCCAATTAATAATATCATAAACCAAAGAGAGAACAGCATAATAGATCTTTCAAACAGTAGATAAGAGAATATTATTCAAATACATGCCAATAAATTTAGGAAAATAAATGAATTTAACAAATTCCTAGAAGTACATGTTACCAAAGCTCACAAAAAAAAAAACAGATTAACTGAAAATTCTGTTTATTATAGAAATGAAATTCACAGCTAACAACCTTCCTCCAAGGAAACTCCAGGTTCAGATAGCCTCACCAGCATTTTCTACAAACATATAAGGAAGAAATAATGCAAATTCTACACAAACTCTTTGAGAATAAGTAAGAGATTCGATATGTCACACTATCTTTCTTTTAGTGGTAAGCAAGATAACAACATTTGATGAAGAAGATATATCTGATGGACAGGGAAATATCTGAGGAAAGACCTGAGAGCCCAGTGTGCATTCTGATCAGAATTCTTATATGGATCCTACATTCCACCCCCATCACCAGGATATTGCTGGATGGAGAGCTTCCTGTACCTAGAATTCTTGAAATTCCTCCCAGAACTGCATGAGTACAGTATCACTGGACCCATGAACCCTCTTGGTTACAGGATGGGGAAGATACCTCTAACATGTCACTGGGAGAGGTCTGGGCCCCACCTAACAAGCCTTCCTTCTATTTTTTTTTTTTTTCATTTGACCACACAAAAAATTCCCATGTTTTTCTTTGTCCCCTCTCACACACATCGATTAATGTCTACCTTGCTACCCAAAATTCCCCACTTGAGAAGTAACCCACAATCTCACAGGGGTGGAATAGGGGAAGGTCTGTGTTCTGCATTTTCTTTTTTTTTTTTTCTTTTTTTTTAAGATATTATCTTTATTTTATTTATTATTTTTTTTTTGACAGGCAGAGTGGACAGTGAGAGAGAGACAGAGAGAAAGGTCTTCCTTTTGCCGTTGGTTCACCCTCCAATGGCCACCGCGGTAGCGCGCTGCGGCCAGCGCACCGCGCTGATCCGATGGCAGGAGCCAGGTGCTTCTCCTGGTCTCCCATGGGGTGCAGGGCCCAAGCACTTGGGCCATCCTCCACTGCACTCCCTGGCCACAGCAGAGAGCTGGCATGGAAGAGGGGCAACCGGGACAGGATCGGTGCCCCGACCAGGACTAGAACCCGGTGTGCCGGCGCCGCAAGGCGGAGGATTAGCCTAGTGAGCCGCGGCACCGGCTTGCATTTTCTTTGAGCTGGTATAGGGACGTAGAGCTGGTTACGGACAGTCTTCCTTGGCTGTTTGCCGATCTGAAGCCTAGCTGCTCCTCTTCAGATCCAGCTCTCTGCTATGGCCCGGGAAGGCAGTAGAAGATGGTCCAAGTCCTTGGGCCCCTGCACACATGTGGGAGACCGGGAAGAGTCTCCTGGCTCCTGGCTTCAGATCGGCACAGCTCCGGCCGTTGCGGCCAGCTGGGGAGTGAACCATCGGATGGAAGATCTCTCTCTCTCTCTCTCTCTCTCTGCCTCTCCTCTCTCTGTAACTCTGACTTTCAAATAAATAAATAAATCTTTTTTTAAAAAAAGATTTATGAATAACTGGATTGAACTAAAACTATTGATATTGACTATTTTTGATCTGTAAGAATCGTTCTTTCACATGATTCAGTCCAATATATAATTAGTTTGGGAGCCACTTTTATGAAAACAGTGGAAACACATATTCATATATATATATATTTATTTATTTATACAAATAAAATTGAACTTGCTTATTGAATCTCCAAAACTCTGTTTTGTTTTTATTTTCTCTACTGATGTGTAAGCTTTGAAAACCTACATTAAAATCTAACATCACAACTTTGTAAATTTTTATTTCTTTCTATATTTCTGGAAAAACTCACTTTATGTATTAAACCATGACACAGGCAAGCGTTTGGTACAGCAGTGCAGACATCTGTTGGTACACCTGCTTCCTGTATTCAAGTGCCTGGGTTTGAATCCTGACTCTACTTCCAATTCTGACTTCCTCCTAATGCACTTGAGAGGCAACAGGTGATGGCTCAATCCCCACTGGCTGGAGTTCCAGCTTCTATTGTAGGTTGAAGATCTGTCTCTCTCTACCTGTGTCACTGTGTCTCTGACTTTCAAATAAAAATTTTTTTTAAAACCTGATGTCATTCAGTACATAAAATATTAGCATTTATTTTACAGTTTTTGAAGCTCGTGATAATTAGGAAGATTAAATAAACCATCTGTGGATGTTAGCCATGCTCCTTTCTCAGTCCCCTGCTGCTTGCTAAATGGACTCAGGCACAAAGTGGCCAGTAAGGTAGTGATAAAATCTATTCACAAATTGAATATCATGGAACCCCACTCCCATCCCAGGTGTGAAATAGCCACCACCATTGCTAAGATCGTAACCTACCAACACCAGAAGCCAGTGCAGAATCGAATTCACCATTCCCTGAAGGCATGAACAAACCATAGTCTTCCTACCATTACACTTCCTACTATTACATTACACTGGACTATCTTCACCACAGAAGAGGCAGTAATTTATCCTCAGAGCAACAGGCACATGTTTTAGATATGGATGGATCTTTCCTGATGACCCCATTCTTCTGGTAGCAACACCAGTCATGGAGTTCCAAAACACATCATGCAATATTGTCATACTCCACATAACACTGTTTTCACTTAAGAAACTCATTCACTACAGAAGTGTAACACTCCAGCTAATGCTCCCGAGTTTGATGTATTCCACTTCAAAGCAACTGCTGGCCCAGCAGAACAATGACATGACCCACCGAAGGCACAGTCCTGCTGCCATCTGGAAACACACCTTGCAGGATGGCTGTGCTTTGCCATCAAACGGGGTATATCCTTAGAGCCAACAACGAGGAGAAGGGAGGTGGAGCAAGGGCAGGAGGGAGGGTAAGGTCGAAAGTCCCATTACACACTTAGATTTGTATTTATGAAATATATGATATTTGTTCACCTTGTAGAAATAATTTTTTAAAAAAGTGTGATTCCTCCACAGCCAGAATGAACACATCTAGAAAGCAAGAGTGGATGTATTGTTATTCTTAATAATCTATCTGCATGGGTTCTGCCTCCAGGTCTAGTATTCTTGATCACTGTTGGTTTATAGAAACATTTTTCTAAAGAGGAAACACTCAACAGATATAGGATAATGTCACAGCAAATGGGATGCAAACAGGAACACAAGACAGCATAATAAAACCTCATTGATGAAGTATATTGAGCAACGAGGCAATATCATGTGAGTAAAATTTCAGCCTGCTAAATTTATTTTAGCAAATAATTTAGATTACTGGTTGGCCAAGAATGACCTACAGAACAAATGTGGCCCCTCCACCTGTTTTTTTTTTAAACAGGGCTACCCCAGGAACATTGGAGGCTATGCCAAGAAGCTCCACCCTGTTACTGTTCCCCTTCATTCTCAGTGTTTGCCTACTCAGCCAGCAGCCACTTACCACTCTGGAGGCTACTCATGTGGATACAATGCACTGGCATCTCAATATAGCCAGAGGTCAAGTTGAGGAGTTTCGGCATCCCCAGAGAGAGAGAGGACAATGTTTTTATAATATATAATTTAAAACACTGCAATTTATACAGATAAAGAAGTTATTCAACGAAGACAGTTAAAAAGTGAAGTTAAGGGGCCGGCGCCGTGGCTCACTTGATTAATCCTCCACCTGCGGCGCCAGCATCCCATATAGGCTCTGGGTTCTAGTCCCGGTTGCTCCTCTTCCAGTCCAGCTCTCTGCTGTGGCCCGGGAGGGCAGTGGAGGATGGCCCAGGTGCTTGGGCCCCTGGCTTCCCAGGAGGAAGCACCTGGCTCCTGGCTTCAGATCGGGGCAGAGCCAGCCATAGCAGCCATTTGGGGAGTGAACCAACAGAAGGAAGACCTTTCTCTCTGTCTCTCTCTCACTGGCTATAACTCTACCTGTCAAATTAAAAAAAAAAAAAAGTGAAGTTAAATTTTTTCTAAATTTTTATTTAATTTTAGGCTAAAATTTGTGCTTGATCCTGCACTAAATTAAAACACTTGTCAATATTGTTTTGGTGTATAAAAGCACAAATATGGACTATCAGTTAAGACTCCACCCCATATCAGAGTGCCAGGGTTTAAGTCACAGTTCAGCTTACAATTCCACATGGGAAACCTTAGATTGAGTTCTGGGCTCCTAGCTTCAGATTGTTGTAGCCCTGGCTGTTGTTGGCATTTAAGGAATAAACCTGCAGATGGGTGATCTCCTCTTCACCCCATTTTAAAATAAATACAATTAATAAAACTTTTTTTATTATTTTAAAAATAAAGCAAATATACATTCAGTATAAATGCATACAGAATATCTATGTGGTATTAAAATTTGATGTGACTAGGAAACGATGTCTAAAATGCTTGTTAGAGGAGCAATATAATAAAGCTGGTTGTAAAAACATTATAATAATAATATTGTTAGGTTATTCATTTCCTTTGTGGTTCAGGGATCTTTGAACCTCACTCATGTAATGGGCATCATCACATGATGCAGGCTGTATTGTTTCCATTTGAGCTTAACCCAACACAAAATCAATCTTTGGAATAATTTGGCATTATTGATTTCATTACTAATGCTAATGCAGACTTTTCCCAGAAGTATATTAGTTCAGAGTTGGTTTTTATTAGTTCACATAGTCAAGATGTCTAACAGTGAAAACAAAACAGAATTTTGGTTGCCTTTGTCACAAGAGAGAGTGGAGCAGAGTTCATGAACATATGTGTGTTCGGGAGAGACCAAGAGGCTCCTCAGGAGCTTTAGAGCCAAGTGACACAGACTCATGCATACTTGGGATTTAAGAGGCTATTTTCTCTACAAGTCATATTTTTCTTTTACATGTTTCCAAATTCCTGTTTCATCTTGGATGGTTGAAATTTAAGACATCTGACTCCTAAGTGCTTAGGTACATCACTGGCAAATAATTAAGGACTAAAGCGAATCATCTGGTCTAGAAAAGTGTATAGCATTTCAGAGTAGGGAACCATCAGCGAAAACTTCTTGTGGGAGGTGAAACTTTAGCTCTGGCTGGAGTAAGAGGCATGATTTGGCTGAGGGGGAGGAGAGCTCAGTGTACTGGGAGAAAGTTGCAGCGTGAAGAAAGCAAATCTTAACTGGTGGGCACTGAATAGCCTGAGCTGAGTGCAGGCGAGGGTGTATTCCAGAACATAATGCTATGAGAAGAAGAAATGTCAGGAGGAGGAGGAAATGCAAAATTAAAAAAAAAAAAAAAAGAAGAAAGAAAGAAAGAACCAGAAGCTTGGGCCCAATGACAGGATTCATAGGTACAGCTGACATGTTCCTTTATGATGCAAGGAATGATAAGTCATTGAAAACCAGCTTGACTAGAAATTTGGGGCAGAGCTGAGGATGAGAGAATTGTTTTGGAGGGAAACATTCTTGCGGCCGCATCCGTCCTGGGAATGTATTGCAGGAAGCTAGGGTGAATGTGAGGAGGCTGATTCAGAGAGGGCTATAGTGATGCAGAGGAGAAAGAACGGCAACGTGGACTAAGATTTCAGTGAGGAAAAGTGAGAACCGAACAGATGAAAGCAATGGCTGGATGATGTAATGCTGAAAGGAGTGTTCATGTGTAATGGGCTTGATCTTCCAGAGGGTATTTCTGTTTCAAAAATCACTTTTAAATGTAATTTTAGATTTCTAATTGCTCAATGGTTTTTATGAATCAGAGTATCTAGCCTACCAACCCATAACTTGCCCACACCACCAGCCAAGTTACCCTGGCTAGCGGATCTTTTCCCTGAGGCCCCATTTGCCAAACATAGGACCAATTTTTATTAAGTACTGAGTAGAAGCAAACTCATGTTAACTGTTGGTAAGGCACAAAGCACACTGACTCTATGAACATCATAACACAACACAGTATCAGAAAAGAACATTATTTCCTTTCCTTCTCATGTGTGTACCATTCTGAATCTATGAATATTTCTGTACCTTTTTCCAGGTGCACAGTGCCAGGAGTTTCTTACTACAGAAACCCAGTAATGGAGTTGTGGGGTGATAGGGTACGTTTGCCTACAACCACAAAACATACTCTAAATTGTATTTCAAAGTGGTTATACCAAGTTACACTTGCACGTGTACCATGTAAGTATACAAGTGTCAAATAAGGCATCATATTTTCTTCAGTAGTTAATGTTTTCAGGGAATTTTCTTTTTTTTTACTTTTTTGATTTATAGATTCTCCCCATTTTATGTTTACTTCCCATTATGTTAACTTCTGCTCTTGTCTCTATTATTTCCTTTCTTCCACTTATACTTCCTTTAAATTTACTATATTATTCTTTCCTAACTTTTATATTAGATGGTAAGTCAATTCACTTCCACATTTTTCTCATTCTAATAAATACAATATAAATGTCTCTCTAAATCCCCTTTGTTTGAATAACACAAATTTGACTGTTTGATAGTTTTACTATCACTATGTTCAAAGTATTTTTTTAAAGATTTATTTAATTATTTGAAAGTCAGAGTTAGACACACAGAGAGAAGGAGAGACAGAGAGAGAGAGAGGTCCTCCATCTGCTGGTTTACTCCCCAATTGGCCGCAATGGCTGGAGCTGTGCCTATCCAAAGCCAGGAGCCAGGAGCTTCTTCCAGGTCTCCCAGGCAGGTGCAGGTCTCAAACCAGCAGCCATATGGGATGCCAGCACTGCAAGCAGCGGCTTTACCCGCTACACCACAGCGCAGACCCTTATCAAAGTATTTTCTAAGATTTCTTCTTCGGTGGCTGGTGCTATGGCTTGGAAGGTAAAGCCATTGCCTGAAGTGCTGGCATCCCATATGGGTGCCAGTTCAAATCCTGGTTGCTCCATTTCCAACCCAGCTCTCTGCTATGGCCTGGGAAAGCAGTAGAAAATGGCCCAAATCCTTGGGCCCCTGCATCCACGTGGGAGACCTGGAAGAAGCTCCTGGCTCCTGGCTTTGGATCAGCCTAGCTCCAGCCATTGTGGCCATCTGGGGAGTGAACCAGCAGATAGAAGACCTTGCTCTCTCACTCTCTCTCTCTGCCTCTGCCTCTCTGTAACTTTGCCTTTCAATAAATAAACCTTTAAAAAAGAATTCTTTTTTGAATTATGAATATTTTAAAATATGTTTTGACAATATTTTATTTATGATTATTTAGATAGCATATATTTTCCTAGTTATTCATTTATTTACTTAACATAAAGAGAACACATTTGATGTAGTTTACAGGTACAATTCTAAGACTATAATAATTGCCTTCTTTTCTCCATCTCTTCCTTCCTCCCTTCCTTCCTCTCTCCTATCTCTCTTTCTATTTTTTTATTTTTGAGATGACATCAATTTACATTATAGTTAAAGGTTTAATGCTCCACCAAATAAAGAATTCAACAAGTAAAAAGACCATAGTTCAGCAGGAATAGAGATAAGAGCTATAAACAAGAAACAGTGAGAAATGTCAATTTCACTCACATACAGTACATTTTTAAAATAATCACAGCTAATTAAAACTGTTGTATATCATTCTTGACCATTTGTTTGACAAAGATATAAAACAGAGTCTGGCAAAACTATGTTTACATCTATACTGATCTACAGAGGTGTTTTTTAAAGCATGTTTCATAATATCATTTATATGACGCCTTTAAAGTTGTATTTCTTATAAATTATCTTATTATAATTGTTATATTGTCAGAGAAGGTAGTCTGAGAGATATCAGCTCTCTGAAATTTGTTATGACTTGCTTTGGAACCTAGTAAATGAAAATTTTCCTGACTATTCTATGTATGCTTCAATGGGATGCATATTATGTATTTCATAGAATATAATATCATCTTGCGGTCTTTCTCTTTCTCTTCCACCCATCCCACCGTATCTATTTGCAGAAGCTACAGAATTGTTATCAAATCTTCAATACATATTTTGTAATGACTTAACAATTTCTTAGAAAATTACGTCAAAATTTCCACTGTGATTTGTGCGTTTGAATGCTCCTTCTTATTCTGTAAATTTTCCTTTTGAAGCTTTGGTATTAACTGCCTAGAAATGTAGTTACATCTTCTTGAAGAACTGAATATTTCTTATAAGTAAACCTCTTTAGCAGCAGTAATTTTTCTTTTTACTTTATAGCCTCTATTTTTCTGATCTTAACATAGACTGTTTTCATTTAATCAACAGTTTTCATTTTTTATTTCATTTTTGATCATTTGTTCATGTTATGAACATTTTACATATGTTCCTATGTCAATATTTTAAATATATAGTTTGATTTTGGTTCTTAAATCCTCGCTTAATCTTTTAATACAGCATTTCTCTGTTGTCACTTTGTGCTTTTTATGTGGCCTATGACATATTCTTTCATTAATCTGCTGCGTCTTCTCATTCCATTTCTTTGTTTCAGTGTCATACAGTTCATTTTACTCCTCTCAATGATAATATAAGAACTTTTGAAGATTTGTACATCTCAAAGGCTAATCATTTTAGTAACTGTACTCCTTCCTAAGCAATACATTTTAGCTACCACACACTTAAATATTTTCCAATACATGATACCAGTATGTGTGTGTATATATATAATTTTTAAAATCACACACACGACATTATTATAGCTATTTATACAGTTAATGTCTGTTAGATTTAGTCATGTGTTGTCGTGCTCTTTGCTTATGATTTCCTCTTGCAGCTCAGATCTCTCTGAAATCTATTTCTCACTCACGTACATCCTTTAGAATTTTGCTGTTGTGAATAATGCTGTAACGAATGTGACAGTGCAGATGTCTCCTTGAGATCCTGATTTCATTTCCTTTAGATATGTATCTGGAAGTGGGGATGCTGGATCATATGGTAGTACTATTTTTTTTTTTCATTTTTGGAGGAAGTGAAATCTATCAGTTATAAAAGGACTACATGATTTCAAATATGTGAGGTATTTAAAAGAGTCAGACTCACAGAAACAGGGTTGTGGAGGGAGGGCAAAATGTGGAATTGCTGTTGAGGAGGTATAAAGTTTCAATTATGGAAGTCCAGAGAGCTTGTGTGTATCTTTGTGCCTGTAATTAATAATACTCTATTGTTCACTTGAAAGTTTGGTAAAGCAGATTTCGTGTTAAGTAAAAAAAAAAAAAAGAATTGATTTTAATGAGTATCTCTTGGTAGCAAATTTCTGTTTTATTGTGTTTGAACATGTCACAGATATCCCTTTGTTCCAAAAAATATTCCCACTGAGTAAATCAATCTGGCTGTCAGTTTTGATGGTCTCTTACCACATTATATCATTGCCTTCTAACTGACTATTGCTATTGAGAAGTCAAATGACATCCTAAGACTGACTTCTTTTTTGTTTGAAAGATAATTTAACTTTTTCTTTTGGTTTTAAGCTATTTTGTCATTGGCATTTTTCATTTTCACAATAATGTTACTTGGTATGATTTTTTTCATTCATACAACTGTTTAGTTTTGTGAATCTGTAGCTTGGCATTTTTTGTCAATTTTCACAAGGTTTATATGTTATTCCTACCTTGTGTTACCTTCCTAATTTCTAGTTTTTATTAGATAAATGTTAAACATCCATGACTTCTCGTATATTTAATTCTTCCATATTTTCCACTATTTTCTTCTTTAAACTACATTTTCTTTTTGACAGATAGAATTAGACAGTGAGAGAGAGATACAGCGAGAAAGGTCTTCCTTCCATTGGTTCACCCTCCAAATGGCCGCTACGGCCCGACGCTGCACCGATCCGAAGCCAGGAGCCAGGAGCCAGGTGCTTCCTCCTGGTTTCCCATGCATATGCAGGGGCCCAAGCACTTGGGCCATCCTCCACTGCCTTCCTGGGGCCACAGCAGAGAGCTGGACTGAAAGAGGAGCAACGGGGACTAGAACCTGGTGCCCATATGGGATGCTGGCGCTGCAGGCGGAGGATTAACCAAGTGAGCCATGGTGCCCGCTCTAAACTGCATTTATATAATACTTTTTATTTTAGTTACAGTTCATTAATTCTCCCTTTAACTCAGTGAAACATCTCTATTGTATTTTTTAATCTCAATGTTTGTATTTTCAAAACTAGATTTCCAACATATTTATTCACGTATGTGCAGACATTTTGTCTGTTTTCCCTCACAAATATTTCCACTTTTTTTTTTTTTTTTGACAGGCAGAGTGGACAATGAGAGAGAGAGAGACAGAGAGAAAGGTCTTCCTTTCCCACTGGTTCACCCCACAATGTCTGCTGCGGCTGGTGCACTGTGGCCGACACACCACGCTGATTGGAAGCCAGGAGCCAGGTGCTTCTCCTGGTCTCCCACGGGGTGCAGGGCCCAAGGACTTGGGCCATCCTCTACTGCACTCCCGAGCCACAGCAGAGAGCTGGACTGGAAGAGGAGCAACCGGAACAGAATCCGGTGCCCCAACCGGGACTAGAACCCTGTGTGCCGGCGCCACACGTGGAGGATTAGCCTACTGAGCTGCGGCGCCGGTCAATATTTCCACTTTAATTACATGTTACACATACTTTAAATGTTGTAATCTTATATTTTCAAAATATTAAGATTTTACAGGTTTTAAGGTATTAAACATTATTCTGTTTACTCTTACTGTGTTTCCTTATTTGTATTTTTATTGTGAGTTTATTCTTTTCAAATGCCTAAGACAATATTTAAAACCTTATTTTAAGTGACTTGCTCCAGAAAGACTTAGCATTAATTTCTGCAACTGCCTACAAATACTCCCAACCAAGGATGGTTTTCAGTTGAATTCTTGCTTTATTTTCAGTCTGTACAAGAACTGTGGATTTCCCCAGGCTTAAATGAAGAACAACTAGTTCATGGTTGAAAAATCAACGGAGAGTTTTTTGCTCCATTGGTTATCAAGATTTGATTATTTTTCTTGTAGTTTGTAACAAGTGTTATTTCTACTTTCCCCCCAAAAAGGGACTCTTGGGTCCCAGGTTTTATTGAGAGTATTCCCAATGATACTTGCCACATTGTTCAATGCTGGATTCTGTCTGCAGATCCTATGCCCCATGATCTCAAAGTTACAATCTTAATTTTAACCCTTCTTGTTTCCCTCTTGTTGAGATGATCCTCAACAAATAAGTTCCCTTTACTTTATCCCTTTCAATGCGTTTTAACTTTTACTCTGTTTTTCTGCAATTCCTTATCCTTTCAATAGGGATTAGTAAGTAATTGTTTCTTTGCAACTATGTACTCAACCTATAGTATCCCAATACAGTTTTACTTGAAATGAGTGAGCTTAATAAATTTAGGTCCTACTGTGTATTTGAAAAGTCTTGATACTAAAGGTTTAGCAATAATATCTTATGCATTTCAATAATATTTTCAGTATTACATATTTAGGACTGCAAGTTAATCAAGCCTTTTAAATTTTTGAAAAAAATCTCACATCATTTCTACCTATTTTGTTTAAAACTATGTATTATTCTATTACAAATAAATATGTATATATTTTCAAGGGATGTAACATGAAAATGTTAAAATAAAAATATTTGTATCCAAAGTGACTGGAGTTAGCAAATAAAAGTAACACACCATATTTTGAACCGATATCAAAATAAGTCATCACAAAGTTGACTCAAAGGATAACAACTTGTAGTGTTAGAATCCTTACAGGATTATGCTCACATAAAGTGACAAGTCTTTGGATCAGACTGTCTAATATTCTAGCCATTTTTTACAAATTTTATTTTATTTTATTTTTTTACCTAATCTGTCTAAGCCTCCCACCAAAGCAATGGGATTGAAAACAAGTTTTTGTCAAAGGGCATATCCAGTCACCAGAGTCACTGATGTTTTGGAAAAGACAAATGAATCAGCTTCCCTAAAATGCTGTCAAGTACAAAAGGAGAAGTGAAAAAAAAATCATGATATTTTTCTCTTGTAGTTTTATCCATTGCAAACCATACATTCGCTAAGACTTGCTTTTTTCCTGAGATATTAAGACACTCTAAAATCAAAGATTCCCAACGAAAGTCATTATAGGAAATAGTTATGTAATATTCATGTGTGAATAATGCATAATAACTTGAATATTAGTTTATAATTAAAAATGACTTTCATACATAAAAACACACTTTTATTTCACCCACAAAAAACCCTTTGAACAGGCAGGAAAAGCATTATCATATTTTTATACAGAAAATTATGTCACAGAAGTAATAGGTAAATGTCTCAAAGTTTCAGAGCTAGTAAATGCACTAAAGGAAGATGACTATTTTTGCTTGGAAATATTCAGACTTGGAGCATTCTGAAAGCTCCATAAAATAGGGAAATATCAGAATAGAGACATAAGGCAGATACGGAGAAAAGTTAGGAGTTCGAGTACTGACATCTAAAAGGAAACAACCGGGGCCAACATTGTGGCACAGCAGGTTAAGCTACCACTTGCAATACCAGCATCCCATATGGAAATGTGGGTTCAAGTTCTAGTTATTCTGTTTCTGACTCATCTTCCTGCTAGTGCCTCTAGGAAGGCAATGGAAGAATGCTCAGATACTTGGATTTCTGCCTTTCATGTGGGAGAGCAGGGTGAAGTTCCCACCTCCTGGCTTTGACCTGGTCCAAATCTAGTTATTGTGGCCATTTGGAAAGTGAATCCGAGGGTAGAAGATTTTCTCTCTCTCTCTCTCTCTCTGTCTGTCTCTCTCCCTCTCTCTCCCTCCCCCTCCTTCCCTCCCTTCCTCCCCCCCTTCCTCTTCCTCTCCCTCCTCCTCCTTTCTCTTCCTCGCTTTCTCTCTTTCAAATAAATAAATCTCAAAATTCTCAAAATTGAAAGAAGAAGAAAGAAAGGAGGAGGGAGGGTGGGAGTGTGGGCAGGAGGGAACATAGAGTGGGAAGTATTACTATGCTCCTATATCTGTATATATGAAATACATGAAACTTGCTCACATTAAAACAATTTTTTTCAAAAATAAAAATAATCTCAGAAAAACAAAAGGGAAACAACAATCTGCTAACAAATTATGAAAGTGTGCATTATTAGAATATCCAATTAGGTAGGTAGCAGGTAGCAATGAATTTGGTGAATAGACAGTACTTAAGAGTCAAATCTATAGCAAGCACAGTTGTGAGTTACTTCTTCACATAGGAAAAGTAAGGGCATATCCAGCAACCAACCACTGATGTTTCAGAAACGACAAATGAAGAAAGCATCTACAATGAGACTAAAAAGCATAATGAAAAGTGTATGGGTCTCCCCTAACCAAACTGCAAGTTTAGAGCATGTCCTATCCCATAAAGATGCTACATTAATCAGGAAGGCAGTCCAAGGATGAATCACAGCATAATCTAAGTCTTAACACGCTCACAGCAGAGAATGTTGCAATACCGGAACTGTACCAGGTATGAGGTTGGCCTGGTGATTGCTAGTCAAATTTTGACTGGCGAAAAGAATATTTGCTTGGTAGAAGGAAGAATCAGTGGTGTTGGATGATCTGTGCTCGAAACTGGGAGAGTAGCTTCTTTCCAGTTTTTAACTGGACATCATGTATGAGATCTCCTTCACAAGATCAGGGTTTCAAGAATGAGATGTTGATAAAAAAGATCTTTGGTCCTTGATCCCGTTGTAGTTGATGTGATACTCTACAATTCTAAAACGTGTTCTGGTTTTTTACTATGTATGAATTGGACATCACAGAGCAGAGATTCAACAAGAATTTCATACATATTTGGTGCAATGAAGTTATTTTTCAGAGAAATAGATTTCTTGGGTCAGGTGAGTGATTTTTTTCAGTTGCGACATCTGCTGGTTTGTACCTTGATACTTTTATGCACTAAAGAGGTCTTAGGCTGGACCTAAAGTAAGAATATTTAATCTTGAATATAAGAAACTGAAGACCTGAAGAAGATATTGAAATGTGACTACTGAAGGCCGGCGCCGTGGCTTAACAGGCTAATCCTCCGCCTTGCGGCGCCGGCACACCGGGTTCTAGTCCCGGTCGGGGCGCCGGATCCTGTCCCGGTTGCCCCTCTTCCGGTCCAGCTCTCTGCTGTGGCCAGAGAGTGCAGTGGAGGATAGCCCAAGTGCTTGGGCCCTGCACCCCATGGGAGACCAGGAGAAGCACCTGGCTCCTGCCATCGGATCAGCGCGGTGCGCCGGCCGCAGCGGTCATTGGAGGGTGAACCAACGGCAAAAAGGAAGACCTTTCTGTCTCTCTCTCACTGTCCACTCTGCCTGTCAAAAAAAAAAAAAAAGAAAAAGAAAGAAAGAAATGTGACTACTGAAATAGCTCAGCAAAATAGAGGATGTAAGAGGGCCGGTGCTGTGGCTCACTTGGTTAATCCTCCGCCTGTGGCGCTGGCATCCCATATGGACGCCGAGTTCTAGTCCCAGTTGCTCCTCTTCCAGTCCAGCTCTCTGCTGTGGCCCGGGAAGGCAGCAGAGGATGGCCCAAGTGCTTGGGCCCCTGCACCTGCATGGGAGACCAGGAAGAGGCACCTGGCTCCTGGCTTCGAATTGGCACAGTGCACTGGCAGTAGCGGCCATTTGGGGGGTGAACCAATGGAAGGAAGACCTTTCTGTCTCTCTCTATCTATAACTCTACCTGTCAAATATATTTAAAAAATAGAGTATGAAAGATAGTGATTTCCCAAATGGTGTGTAGGTAATTTTCAGTATTGTTGCATGTAGTTAGCATAACATAAATATTGTTGACATGAAATAATCTTTGTGAACCTGGTCAAATTCAGGAGCAGAGCATTTTCTTTGAAATTCTGGGTCATAATGGGAAACTATTTGAGGCTTGCTAACCCCTAGTCCTTGCAACCCTTATGGGCAGATACAATGACCATGGGCATGATTCTGGACTAGTTGATTTTTCAATAGAGTTACTGTTAGGGTGACCATGTCATTTCTTTCCAACTTGCCACACTTCTGAGATTAAAACAAAGTGTTATTCATCATGACATTGAGATAACAGGTATACACAAAACAGTCCCTCACACTGATATATGGTAACTCGAGGCATTAATGATCTTTGCCAATACAAGGTTCAGATGATGGGTCCAGTAGACTTATTGGCTAATAATAATGACAAAATCCAGCACTGAGAAAGAACAAGGTATTATCATTTCTAAGTACATTATACAAAGTCTCATTAAATTTAACAATAATTCTATGAGTTGGGTACCATCATTACATCAATTTTACAAACAAAGTTATTGTAGCATATACAACCTAAAGAACTTAATCAGCATTACAGAGCCACAAGGATGGAAGATGTGGATTAGAATACCTGCTGAAATTTCAGAGCCAGCACGCCTAACCACTATGCTAAGCACTACGTAATTATGGGTCAGAAAAATGGGGTGAGATAGAGGGCAGTGGAGAAGCAGATTTTTTTTAAATTTTTTTCTGTTACCTTTTCCTAAGTGATTTTTTTTGAGGGGGAGACAGAGAGAGAGAGAGAAAGAGAGAGAGAGAGAGAGAGAGAGAGAAAGAAAGGCAAAAGAGAGGTAACTTTTGGATTCTTAATTTTAAGAGAGGAATATAGGCAAAACAAGTATTTTTATATACTGAGGATAAGGATCCACAAAAAAACATAAAGGAGAGGGGCTGGTATTGTGGCACACCTTGATAAAGCCATCACCTGTGACACTGGCATCCCATAAGGTCACCGGTTTGGGTCCCAGCTGCTCCACTGCTGATCCAGCACCCTGCTAGGGGCCTGGGAAGAGCAGTGGAGGATGGCCCAGGTGTTTGGGCCACTGCCACACATGTGGGAGACCCAGATAAAGTTCCTGGCTTGGGCCAAGATCAGCCTTGGCCTTTGTGGCCACTTGGGGAGTGAACAAGCGGATGGAATCTCTCTGTCTCTGTCTCTCTCTCTGTGTAGCTCTGACTTTCAAATATATAAGTAAATATTTTTTTTAAAAAAAAAACAAAATGTCAAGGAGAAAAAGAGCAAGATTCCATTTCCACTGATCCGCTCCATGATTTGGAACCAGTGCTCAGGTGGCAGGATTCTTTATTAAAGAGAGGATTTTATTCGTGTTTCACAGTGTGTATTCCCAATGGGGAAACACTGTCATTACTTAAGATCATGGTTACATTTGTATTATAAAGTGCCTTGTCTATAAAGATCTGTTTGATAAGTTAAAATTAATTTTATGAATTGTCAATAAGCATTTAAGTTTTAGTGATATTTTTGTTTTATGGTCAATCATTTTTAGTTAAAACATAATTCTCTTTCACAGTAAAGCCATATAAAATAATATCAATATTATCCTAATACATATCCAGTTTATAAAATACAGTTAAACATATTGAAAATATTTGTATATGCCAATGCACAAAGCTAAAACATTAAGTACGTATGGAAAATACTTCACATTTCTTTTTAAAAAAGATTTATTTCTTTGAAAGGCAGAGTTAGAGAGAGAAAATGAGAGGCAGAGAAAAAGAGATCTTCCATCTAAGGTTAGTCCCCAAATAGCCACAATGCCTGGGACTATAGCAGGTTGAAACCTGGAATTCCATCTAGGTCTCCCACATGGGTTGCAGAGGCTCAAGAACTTGGACCACCTTTTGCTGCTTTCCCAGGCACATTAACAGGGAGTTGAATCCAAACTGGAACAGCTGGGACTGCAAAGGGTGCTTACATGGGATGTTGGCTTCATAGGTGAGGGCTTAATGTGCTCCACCTCAACACTGGCTCCCCTCCTTTAAGCAAAAAATTAAAAAAAAAAATGTGAACTGTCCTCTATTTTCCATCTGTAAACAGCTGCCAGACTTCCAATTTCTGAGGAATAGCCACCTAATCTTGCCAATTTTCTCTGGTCTAGGGAGTCCAGGCTTTCTTCTATCAGTATTTTGGCAACCACATCCAGGGTAACAATCTTGGTTTTGCACAGAGATTTTCCTAATGTGTACAGTTGCTTTTTAAGCTCTCCAAATTTATAATCTAGTTCTTTCTGTTGAAGGAATGTCAACTGCTCTTCATATTTCTGTTCCTCTTCTCATATTTGCAATATCTTAGGCATTTGGACAGTCTTTGCTCCCCATAACAGTCATACTGATTCTTGGCTGCCTGGCTGAGCAGTTCCAGCAACACTAGCACATGTACAATGCCACAGATACATCTCCTTTAAGTACCTCTGAGCCCAGCATGATTTTCAATTTTCAGGATCAGTTTCAGACTCTTACAATCAACATTCTTGGCCGGCGCCATGGCTCACTAGGCTAATTCTCTGCCTGCGGCACTGGTACCCTGGGGTTCTAGTCCCAGTTGGGGCGCCGGATTCTGTCCCAGTTGCTCTTCTTCCAGTCCAGCTCTCTGCTTTGCCCCTGGAAGGTAGTGGAGGATGGCCCAGGTCCTTGGGTCCTGCACCCACATGGGAGACCAGGAGGAAGCACCTGGCTCCTGGCTTTGGATCGGCGCAGCACGCTGGCCGCAATGTGCCGGCTGTAGCGGCCACTTGGGGTGTGAACTAATGGAAAAAGGAAGACCTTTCTCTCCATCTCTCTCTCTCTCTCACTGTCTAACTCTGCCTGTCCGGAAAGAAAAAAAAAAAAGAAAGAAAGAAAAAAACAATCAACATTCTTGCATCCCTACTTCTGCCAGTATGGTAAAATTTCCAGAAAAATCCAGAAGTGACTGATGGTATCACAGCTTTTTCTTCAATATTTCTGGTCCAGTGCAGAGTGGGAGACACAGTCATGTACCACAAAAGACCAAAGGACATTTGTCCAAGGAGTGTGTGCAGAGTCCTGGCACCTGATCACATTTAAGGTTATCAAAGAAATCAATAAACTTTCCCTGCACACTGACAATATTATGTTATTCATAGACATTTTATTTCCACATACTATTTTAAGCAATTTGCCTAACAATGAACATATTAGGCAAAAATACATTTAATAGAAAAATCAGTATGTTAGTGCATTCATTCCACAAATACTTAGCCACTTCTGAATGCTGTCCTATAGGAATATTGCAGTGAATCGAACAGGCCAAGTTCCTTATTTCTGGAGATAATATTCTAGCAGACAGCTATCAAGATAATAAAATTGGCAGTTTTGCAAGTATATATCTGTATCATGAGTATTTACTCTGTCAAGCCTAGACAAGAAGGATAAGATTTCTCTGTGTAATCATACACACACACACATCTACATACATACATGCATACACACATACAAGGCATGGCCAGGTTCCCATTGCATGTTACATTTTCCTGTGCACGAGATGTCCTTTGCCTGTCTTCTTGCTACCCAGACATGTTGCATACTTTGATAACTATTCTATAAGTGAATTGGGATTAGTATCCATGCAATTAAATTTAACATCAGTGCACAAAGAATTGTAACTTAAAAGAATTGTGACTGGTGTTATGTCTAATTTTATTTCTTGGCTCACAAAATTAGAGGGGTAGGTTAGTCAAAATCAGTAAGATTTCAGGGCTATAAAAAAAGACAATACTTCGAAAACAAAATAAAAATTAGGAAAACTCTTGTAATTTTCTGCAGAGAATGAAGTAGAGATAAAATAACTTCCTGTTTATATCCACTAAGGATTATCTCCAGCCTCACCTTCCTGACATCCTGCCATCCCAAGGCTGCCTTTCACAGATTAAGTATTCTGCTTCTTTTGTCAACTTTTTCTGTGTTTACTACTTAACCTTGTTCACTTTCTATAAATTCCCTCTTGTTATTCCTAAGACCACTACTACTTTATGACCGATACTGTTTTGAAATGTATATTATTCAAATGCTGGAAACTAACTTCCTTAAATGTGGATCCCAAGCACTTACTTTAAAAGTTCCTTTTATATTTTTCCTTATATTTTGCTACCTATCTGAAAGATTTATTCCAGAGGTTGTATTTAGAAGCCCTAAAAATTCAGGGAACCACATTAATCAAAGTCTATGCTGTTTGGATTTAGGGGTTCTAAATAAATTTCAATATCTAAGGAAGTGATAAACTAGTGTCGGGACTTTATGGTGGATATTGCAAATATGAATAAGATAAGCTTTAAAATAAACTGAGTTGGAATCATGTTTAAATTGACAGAATAGGGTCACCTGGCTACGTGGTCTGGAGTTGCCATCGTTGGTGGTAGCTGACCACAAAGAACTAACCTATAGAATAGGTTGAGGAAGGAATACATAGATGTTGCTTAATTCTCCTTGTTTCACTTTTGGCAAATCTTTATTTGCTCCTGGAAACCTTTACTTGAATTATGGACATAAATGATCTGTGGAACTGAAGATGATAATGTTGGTCTCCACTGTTAGGGCAAGATGCAACATATTAATTTACTTCTTGAGAACATGAAATGTCAGGTCTGCCTTGCTGGAAGCTAAAGATGAGCCACTTTGATCTCTTCTGGATACTGATGAGAAATTATTATCTTCGCTGATACTGAATGAATAAGAGGAATAATGAAATCCTTGTAATGGGGGATTCATTGTCTACTGTGATGAACATTTCATAATGGATTTGAAGTGCCTCCCCTTAAATATGTTATGTTCACCTTTACAATATTAGAATCCAAGATACATAGCTTTTCCACAAGTGGTTTAAAAAGGTGGCTGAAATATATTTTATTAGTAAGTCAAGTGCAAGAATTACAAAAGTAGCTTTGAGACACATGCACACACACACACACAGAGAGAGAGAAAGAGAGAGATTTCCATCATTTGGTTAACTCCCTCCCAAAATGCCTACAACAGCCAGGTTTAGTTGAGGCTACAGACAGGAGCCAGGAACTCCATCCAGGTCTCCCATGAGGGTGGCAGGAACCCAAGTATTTGTGTCATAACCTGCTGCCTCCCAGTTCCCTTAGCAGAAAACCAGATAAGAAGCGGAGGCAGGACTTAACCTCGGGCACTGTGGTATGAGACAGGTGTAGCAAGCAGCAGCTTTACCAGCTGCACCACAACACCTGTCCCTAGACTTTTTTTTTTTTTAAATAAAGACAGATGATTTATACTTTCTGTAGTTGTCTTTTTTGTTTGTTTGTTTTACACCTAATGTCATGTTCTATTTTATTTTTTGTCTTTATTTTTCAAACATTTTATTTAGGGTATACAGATTTCATATATACAGATTTAGGAACATAGTGATACTTTCCACCGTACTCCCTCACACCCACACTCCCACCCTTCTACCTCCTCCCTCTCCTTTTCCCTCTCTTATTTTTTATAACGATTTACTTTCAGTTTACTTTATACTCATAAGATACACTAAGTAAAGAGTTCAACAAATAGTATGGAGAGAAAAACACTGTTCCTCAACAGTGGAGACAAGAGCTGTACACAATCATCAAATCTCAAGATATCAATTTCACTCCTATACATCATATTTATGGTACTCTATTAGTTAACACAGATCAGGGAAAACATATGGTATTTGTGTCTTTTGTACTGGCTCATTTCACTAAGTATAATGGTTGTTTTAAAGATTTAATATGCATTTGTTGAATAAATTATGGCATAACAAAATATCCTAAAGACTTTCAGTACTGAGATTTTAAGCTAGGATTAAAAATTGTCAGTTTCTCAAAAGTTCTTAACCACTCCAAACTGAAAATAAAACAAAAAAAACCCTACTTTACAATAAACTCCAATATTCAAACTTTTACCACAATTTAACATGTGAATTTCAGCTGACAGTTGCTTCATGTTTTATATACTGTTTATTGCAGGCTCCCTAAAAGGTGACATCCAAAAATATAAAATTCAATAAAAGATGTGTGAAAAATAAATGCCACTTGATTTCAGTATTTACTTCGTGACGGAATTCTCACTTCACATTTCTTGAAGCAGATTCCCTTTTTCTAAATGTTTCATTCCCAAAATAAACACATAAACAACGGAATGAAGATGACATGTACAGCCTGAAAGTTGGAGAAACCTGAAAATGGGATGGTACAGTTTAGATATAAAGAATTAAGTCTTGAACTCAGAGAAGCTTGTGCTACTTCAAGGCATGTATTTCTAATGCAAGTGTCTTCTTACTTTATAGTTTTGCTCATAGGGATTTCTATAAAATACAGACTTATTATGAATACAATAAAATAAATAGAAAAATGGAATGCCTCAAAGTTTAAAAAAAAACATGAAACAAAATATTTTGGCCACTTAAGACATAAATGCAAAGTAGAAATGCATGCCAACTATGGGTGTGCACACACAGACACACACACACTCACATAAAGGCTATGCTTTTGCAAGAAACCAAAAGTGATTTCTAGGGCATGAGGACAAGTCTATCTATAAGCAGGCATTTTTTTTGACAGGCAGAGTTAGACAGTGAGAGAGAGAGAGAGAGAGACAGAGAGAAAGGTCTTCCTTCCATTGGTTCACCCCTCAAATGGCTTCCATGGCCTGCGCGCTGTGCTGATCAAAAGCCAGGAGCAGAGGTGCTTCCTCCTGGTCTCCCATATGGGTGCAGGGCCCAAGCGCTTGGGCCATCCTCCACTGCCTTCCTGGGCCACAGCAGAGAGCTGGACTGACAGAAGAGCAACTAGGATGGAACCCGGAGCCCCAACCAGGACTAGAACCCGGAGTGCTGGCACCTCAGGTAGAGGATTAACCAAGTGAACCCTGGCATTTTTACTTTTAGAATTCTTTCATCTCTTTCCTGGCTACTTGCTCTCTCATCTCTGGCTACACTGAGTATTCATCTTAATATTTTATGCTAATCTTACCTCCTTCAATTCCTACTTTGTGCATCAAAATTATCCCCTCATTGCACACAAAATCTTTAGAAAGAACTTTCAAAGAATTGTGCAGAATGTGAGTGGGGATGAAAATGAGAAGAGAAGCAGCTGGTGGACAGATCATCTCTCACACACAATTCAATATTTCAAAATGTTCTAAAGCACTCACTCATGAACCCACAATTCTCCATACTTTATTTTTAGCATGTAGGAAAAAAAATCTGAAATTAAAACTATCTGCAATAGTACATAGTAGAAAAGTGATTGCTACATAGATGACACTTAATAACTATTTATAAAGTGAGTGAATATTTGTGAAAAAATGTGAATAAAAATCACATAGGAATAGAGAGGGAAATTGCTTTTGTTTAAATGGCCCAGAATGATGGTATTTGCAGAAATAACGAAGCTCTAATTCCTAAGTTCTCAACACTTGTCACATCCATTTCAAGTATATCTCTCTTCTAGATGAATTTTTTTCTCAGGTTTGTGACATATGTCACTACCATTTCGTGTGAACATATCAGTGCCTTCCTCCCAGTAGAAAGCCTAATATTCCAGAGCTGAGGGTTTGAAAGAACTTCAGAAATCATGCTAGTCAAATTCCTTACTTTAAAGATTAAAAAATTGAGACTTTCATGGCAGAAAAAAAATTAATATGCAAATCTCCTATGCAAGAGTCTTCGATTTTTTTAAGTCAACTTTAAAACTCAGACATAACAACTGGATGATATAGTTTAAGGAAAAAGAAGAAAAATGGGGTTCTGGAATTCACCAATTTGCACTTTAAAATCCAAGTGCAGTCTTTGGTTGTCAGTGGATCTAATTTAGCAAATTTGGGAGCAAATGAATTTAATAGTGATTTTATTATATAAATGATTAGCAGGAAAAAAATATGATTAACAAAGGAATGAAGGTATATTTGGCTAAAAATTATAACATACTGTCATGACTCAATAATCTACTCCTCAGGTCAGTCTTATACCTTTAGCAGTTAGAAACAAAACTTAGCTTTTCAAATCTGTTCAAATGCTTTCTTCATATTGAATTTTGACATATACCTTCCTCCTCACAAAGAATGAGGACATTAGAGCTTCAGATAAACCTGCAGTTCTAGCCAAGGTCATAGTTCTAATTATCTCAGCCCACAATATCATTCTTTTATTATCCAACTCATAATACATTCTCAAAAGACACTTCCAAAGATATTAATGAAAGAATAGAAATGGGAACTATTCCTCCTGCCTCAGTGGTCCAAATGTGAACAACTTGTTTTCATCTGTTTTTCATATTGAGTGCCCAAGAGAGTTTACTTAACCAATGGGTCTGTGACAAAAAAATAATGATAGAAAAGAATTACAATGGTTTCTAACCATTAAATATCAATAAAAAGTATATGTGATAAAAAACAAACTCAACAACAAATTACTTGAGGACAAGAGCTGATCAAGTCACTGTTTCTCGTAGTGTCCATTTCACTTCAACAGGTTTCCTTTTTGGTGCTCGGTTAGTTGTCAACGATCAGGGAGAACATATGATATTTGTCCCTTTGGGACTGGCTTATTTCACTCAGCATGATGTTTTCCAGTATCCTCCATTTTGTTACAAATGACTGGATTTCATTTTTTTTTTTTTACTGCTGTATAGTATTCTATGGAGTACATGTCCCATAATTTCTTTATCCAGTCTACTGTTGATGGGCATTTAAACTGATTGCAGGTTTTAGCTATTGTGAATTGAGCTGCAATAAACATTAAGGTGGAGACAGCTTTTTTTATTTACCAATTTAATTTCCTTTGGGTAAATTTCAAGGAGTGGGACGGCTGGGTTGTATGGTAGGGTTATGTTCAGGTTTCTGAGGAATCTCCAGACTGACTTCCATAGTGGCTTAACCAATTTGCATTCCTATCAACAGTGGGTTAGTGTCCCTTTTTCTCCACATCCTCACTAGCATCTTTGTTGGCAGATTTCTGTATGTGAGCCATTCTAACTGGGGTGAGGTAAAACCTCATTGTGGTTTTGGTTTGCATTTCCCTGATGGCTAGTGATCCTGAACATTTTTTCATGTGTCTGCTGGGCATTTGGATTTCCTTGGCCCATCTCTTAAGTGGGTTGTTTGTTTTGATGTTGTGGAGTTTCTTGATTTCTTTGTAGATTCTGGTTATCAACCCTTTATCTGTTGCATAGTTTGCAAAAATTCTTCCCATTCTGTCGATTGCCTCTTCACTTTCCTGACTGTTTCTTTTGAAGTACAGAAACTTCTCAATTTGATGCAATCCTAATTGTTAATTTTGGCTTTGACTGCCTGTGCCTCCGGGGTCTTTTCCAAGAAGTCATCGTGCCTATATATCTCAAATGTTCTCTACTAATTTGATGGTGTCAGGTTATAGATTTGGATCTTTAATCCATCTTGAGTGGATTTTTGTGTAAGGTATAAGGTAGGGATCTTGCTTCATACTTCTGCATGTGGAAATCCAGTTTTCCCAGCACCATTTATTGAATAGACTGTCCTTGCTCCAGGAATTGGCTTTAGATCCTTGATCAAATATAAGTTAGCTGTAGATGTTTGGATTGATTACTGGTGTTTCTATTCTGTTTCATTGGTCTATCCATCTGTTTCTGTACCAGTGCCATGCTGTTTTGATTATAACTGCTGTGTAGTATGTACTGAAATCTGGTCTTATAGTGCCTCTTGCTTTCTTTTTGTTGTACAAGATTGCTTTAGCTATTCGAGGTCTCCTGTGTCTCCATATGAATTTCAGCATCATTTTTTCCAGATCTGAGAAGAATGTCTTTGGTATTTTGATTGGTATCACATTGAATCTATAAATTGCTTATAGGAGAATGGACATTTTGATCATATTGATTCTTCAAATCCATGAGCATGGAAGATTTTTCCATTTTTTTTTTTTGGTATCCTCTTCTATTTCTTTCTTTAAGATTTTGTAATTCTCATGATCTCATGTAGAGATCTTTAAAGTCCTTGGTTAAGTTTATTCCAATGTATTTCATTGTTTTTGTAGCTGTTATGAATGGGATTGATCTTAGAAGTTCTTTCTCAGCTGAGGATTTTTGCATCTATGTTCATCAGGAATATTGGTCTGTAATTCTCTTTCAATGCTGCATCTTTTTCAGGCTTAGGAATTAAGGTGATGCTGGCTTCATAGAAAGAATTTGGGAGGATTTGCTCCTTTTTGATTGTTCTGAATAGCTTGAGAAGAATTGGAGTTAGTTCTTCTTTAAATGTCTGGTAGAATTCAGCAGTGAATCCATCCAGTCCTGGGCTTTTGTTTGTTGGGAGGGCCTATATTACTAATTCAATTTCTGTCTAAGTTATGGGTCTCTTTAAGTGTTGTGTGTGTTCATGGTTCAATTTAGGTAGGTTGTATGTGTCCAGGAATCTATCCATTTCTGATAGATTTCCCTGTTTGCTGACATACAACACTTTGTAGTAATTTCTGATGATTCTTTTATTTCCTTGGTGTCTGTTGTTATATTTCTTTTTTCATCTCTGATTTTATTGATTTGGGTCTTTTCTCTTCTTTTTTTAGTTAGTTGGGCCAGTGGGGTGTCAATTTTGTTTATTTTTTCAAAAAACCAGCTATTCGTTTGACTGATCTTTTGTACTTTTTTTTATTCAATTATTTTGATTGCTTCTATGATTTTAATTCTCCTACCAGATTTGGGTCTGGTTTGCTGCAGTTTTTCTAATCCTTGAGATGCACTGAAAGCTTATTTGGTGCCTTTCCAATTTCTTGATGTAGGCACCTACTGCTATAAACTTTCCTCTTAACACTGCTTTTGCTGTAACCCATAAGTTTTGATATGTTGTGTTGTTATCCTCATTTACTTCCAGAAAGTTTTTGACTTCTCTTTTGATTTCTTCTGTGACCCAGGGTTCATTCAGGAGCATGTTGTTCAGTCTCTATGTATTTGCATATGCTCTAGGGATTCCTGAGTTGCTAATTTCCACCTTCATTCCGCTATGGTCTGAGAAGCTGCATGGTATGATTCTAATTCTTTTAAATTTGCTGAGACTTGCTTTATGGCCTTGTATGTGGTCAATCCCAGAGAAGGTTCCATGTACTGCTGAGAAGAATGTAAATTCTTAAAGTGTAGGATTGAAAGTTCTGTAGATATCTGTTAGATCCATTTGGGCTATAGTGTCAATTAAATCTACTGTTTCCTTGTTGATCTTCAGTCCGGTTGATCTGTCTATTTCTTTTTTTTTTTTTTTTTTTAACAGGCAGAGTGGATAGTGAGAGAGAGAGACAGAGAGAAAGGTCTTCCTTTGCTGTTGGTTCACTCTCCAATGGCCGCCGCGGCTGGCGCGCTGCGGCTGGCGCACCGTGCTGATCCGATGGCAGGAGCCAGATGCTTCTCCTGGTCTCCCACGGGGTGCAGGGCCCAAGCACTTGGGCCATCCTCCACTGCACTCCCTGGCCACAGCAGAGAGCTGGCCTGGAAGGGGGGGAACTGGGACAGAATCCGGCGCCCTGACTGGGACTAGAACCCGGTATGCCAGCGCCGCAAGGTGGAGGATTAGCCTGTTGAGCCACGGCGCCGCTTGATCTATTTCTGAAAGTGGAGTATTGAAGTTCCCCAATACTTTGTACTGGAGTATAAATCTCCCATTAAGTCCCTTAACATATCTTTTAAATAAACCAGTGCCCCATAATTAGGTGCATATACATTTATAATAGTTACTTCCTCCAGTTGAATTGATCCCTTAATCATTATATAGTGCTCTTCTTTGTCTCTCTTAACAGTTTTTGTGTTAAAGTTTATTCTGTATGATATTAAGATGGCTACACTCGCTCTTTTTGGTTTCTGTTGGCATGGAATATTTTTTCCAACCTTTCACTTTCAGTCTGCATGCATATTTGTTGGAAAGATGTGTTCCTTGTAAGCAGCAAATAAATGGGTTTTGTTCCTTAATCCATTCAGCCAGTCTGTGTCTTTTAACTGGACAGTTGAAGCCATTAACATTTAATGTGACTATTGATAAGTAGTGATTTTGCCCTGCCATTTTCCCAAAGATATTTCTAATATATGCTTTGAACTTCCTGTGATCTTTTACTGGGAGGTTTTCTTCCTTTACCTTCTTTCATATTGATGACCGTGTTTCTGTGTTTCTGTGTGCAACACATCTTTAGGCATCTTTTGCAGGGCTGCATGAGTGGTAACAAATTCTTTCAATTTCTGTTTGCTATGAAAGGTCTTTATTTCCCCTTCCTTCACAATTGAGAGCTTTACAGGATATAATATTCTGGGCTGGGAGTTTTTTACTCTTAGTACCTGGGCTATATCTCGCCATTCCCTCCTAGCCTGTAGGGTTTCTGATGAGAAGTCTGCTGTGAGTCTAATTGGAGATCCTCTGAGAGTAATCTGACGTTTCTCTCTTGCATATTTTAGAATCTTCTCTTTATGTTTCACTGTGGTGAGTTTAATTACAACGTGTCGTGGTGAGAATCACTTTTGGTCATGTTTATTTGGGGTTCTATTTGCTTCCTGTACTTGGATGTCTCGGTCCTTCTCCAAACCCAAGAAGTTTTCTGCTAGTATCTCACTAAAAAGGCTTTCTAATCCTTTCTCTCTCTCCATGCCTTCAGGAACTCCTAGAATCTGAATGTTGGGGTTTTTAATAGTATCCTGTAGATTCCCGACAATATTTTTTGATTTCTAATTTCCTCTTATTTTCTTTGGTTTAACTGTACACTTTCCTGTGCTCTGTCTTCTTCTATCTCACTGATTCTGTTTTTAAGGCTCTCAAATGAGTTTGTCATTTGTTCTATTGAATTCTTCATTTCATTTTGATTCCTCTTCAATATCAAAATTTCATGTTCTACTAAATTCCTCATTTCATTTTGATTCCTCCTTAAGATTTCATTTTCACAAAAGAGATTTTCTATCCTGTCCAGTATGGATTTCTGTAGTTCATGAATTTGTTTTAGATAACTTCTAAATGTTCTTATCATATAGCTTGCATTTCTTCTATCTCATCACCTTCATAATCTTGTTTTGGAGTGCCATGCTCATTTGTGGGTGTCATAATGTCTTCCTTGTTCTTGTTTCCTTAGTTTCTGTGTTTGTTACTTGGCATTGTAGAGATATTCTTTGGTTTCTTCTTTTTTTTTTCCTTGCTGTGGTGGCTTTTCTCGTTATACTATGACTCTAGATTAAGTGGACTGTCTGCTTTTGATGAATCTCTAGAGGCTTGTGGTGCATGTGGCCAGAGAGCTCTGTTCAGTTCTTCAGGGTTAAGGGTATGTCAAAGGTGACACACCCAGGTTTGGCATGTTAAATCTTCTCTCTCTCTCTCTCATCCAGAAGGGAAGTAATTCCGCTCAGCTGAGCTCTTCTCCTTGATGGCAATCAGTGCCTGAATGCTAGCCCCAGTGGGTATAATATTCATCTGCTCTGTCCCAAGGACCACACAAAGGATCTGTGCAGTCCTCAGTGTAAGCTCAGATTCCCCTGCAATGTCTCCCATTGGTTGCCAAGGTTACCGATTTTGTGGCATCTCCCACCAAGACTACTCACATCTCAGCCACACCATGAGTTCTCCCTCACACCCTCAGTTTTTTTTTTTTTTCCACAGTCCTAGTTCATAAGCTCCACACATTCACTAGGACTTAACCTTCTCTTTTTTCTCCGCACCAGAGTCAGGTTTTTCTGCTTGGCTGAGGGCAAGCACAGCCCTGAGCTCACGCACCTGCTGTATTGTTTTCCCTGCCTTTGTAAAGTGAGTGGAGAGAGAGAATCGTGTCCATACTGGTCCCTTTTATTTTTTTTCTCTCCTCTAGTTAGGCTGGTGAACTTTCCCCTACAGAGCTTCAAGCCTCATTCCCTCTAGGCTCTTCCTTCCACTTTTCCACCAGTGTATGAGGCTACTGGGGTTTCGCCTCACCTCCCTTTCCAGCGCTGGTGCATAGACTCGGTGGCTGGGGTCCTGAGCCGTGGGTACCTGTGCCCTCCACATAGGTCCACCATGTCCCACTAGTTCCGGAAGAGTTTCCTCTGCAGTTTTTTCCCTAACTCTTCCCTGAGACTACAGTATCTCCACTTTTATTAAACTATCTTTTTCCAGACTATCAGTGTGCTCCCTCCCTATTCCACCATCTTGGAACTTCTCCCTCAGTTTATTTAAAATCTTATAAAAATTATATCAAGCATGAAAGTAATTGGTCATTGCCATTTTTCTAGTTCTCCGATCTTTTAAATTACAAAGTAATATTGGCTTTTAAAAAGGTGGAAAGTAACTAAAGGACTCTATAAAATTGTGAAAAGAATTGTTAAGACTTTAAAAAAAATGGACAGTATAAATACTTTTAAGAGATTTAATGTCAAAATTACCATCTCCACAAACACTTTTCTGTGAATCAGAATTTGATCTGGCTGCAATATCTAAGTACAAGGGTAAAAAGAGGTAACCAGAAAGAAAAATCACATCAGTGATTTACAGTGCATAAATTGAAGCTACTATTAACTGCTATAAAAATGTATTGCAAGCTAAAATGATATATCAGAGAGTAAATATGTAAAAGCAAAGATCAAGTCTTCCTATCATTTAAAAGCAAACTTTAACAATAAATTAGGACTTTCACTTCTAGTCAAGACAGAATAAAAAGGAATGATACAGTGAAATGGCCACAGTACAAGATAAACTATCTGAAGGACAGTTTTTAACAAAACATCAAGCAACAAAGAACGAGGATCTGTGAGAAGCAGCAAACAAATGAGGTGAGTCTGTAATTCCTTGAGCTTGCTGCCTCCTTGAGAGAGTGTCTAGGATGCGATTAAGAGAAGGTTAACCCAGGTGGAGATTGTTAGATTCTCTGAGTTGAAGAGATGGAAGTTAGGACCCAAGGAGACCAACAAAGTTAGAGTAAGTAGTAGTGAAGATGACAGAACTGCACACAGAAAACCCTGGGCATCTACACAGGGTTCACTCAAGTACTCAACTAAGTATTGACCAGCACATGTGCACAACAGAAGACAACTGAAGCTGGGAAAAGAATGGAAGCAGTACCTGGTGTTTACACAGGGCTTAGAAGAGTACCTGTGCTGACCTGCAGATGGGAAAAGGTCATAAATCTCAAGAGTATTGCATCAAATACTCAGAAGAGTCTTGAACAGCAGAGGCAAATAATTAGCCCTAACAATAAATTTGACTAGGGCTAAAATCTAAAAACACAACACATAAGGACCCAGTTGTTTGCAATAACCTGACAGTATCCCAGAATAAAAAAGTTAGGAATATTTATAATGTACACCAAGATTTCCAGCACTCAACAACACATAATTTCATATTTGGTATCTAATTAAAAGTTAGCAAACATACAAAGCAGGCAACTATAGCCCATAATGAGGGGAAAATTGAATCTATCAAAACTGACTCAGAACTGATACAGAGGTCAGAATTAACAAACAAGGACACTAAAATATATTCAAATATCTTCCATAAGTTCAGAAATTTAAGAAGAGATGTGGAAGATGACAAAGTACAATTGGCTTCTGGTGATGAAAATTACACTTCTAAGATGAAAAATACACAAGATTGAAATAATCTCAAATTAAATGGCAACACTGCAGAATGAATGATTAATCAATTAAAAGATATAGCAAGGGGCCGGTGCTATGGTACAGTGCGTTAATGCCCTAGCCTGAAGTGCCAGCATCCCATATGGGCACTGGTTCAAGACCCGGCTGCTCTTCTTCTGATCCAGCTCTCGGCTATGGCCTGGGAAAGCAGTGCAGGATGGCCCAAGTCTCTCTCTCTCTCTCTCTCTCTCTCTCTCTCTCTCTCTCTCTCTCTGCCTCTCCTCTCTCTGTGTAACTCTGACTTTCAAAGAAATAAATTAAGAAAAAAAAGATATAGCAAAGAAACTATCCAAAAGAATGGAAGAGAGAGAGGAAAATATTACAAAGTGATGAGCATCAATGAGATATAGGATAATCTCAAGTGTACACACAAATGTCTAATGGATATCCCCAAAAACCAGGACAGAAAAATGAGAAAGAAAAAGTAACTTAAGAAATAATGATCCCAAATTTTCCAAAATTGATATGTTATAAATCCACAAATAAAAATAGATGAATAAATTCTAAGCACAAGAAACAGCAGATTACACTACTGTGCAGCTAATAAAATTGCTCAAAATTAGCAAGAAAGAAAAAAGTCTCATAAGGCATAATGAAAAGATAACACTATGTAAACAGAAATAAGGATGACAGCAGATTTCTTGCTGGAAACAATTCAACTAAACAAGCTGGTGAGGCAACATCTTAAAAATACTGAAAGAACAAATGCCATCAAAAAGAAATTCTTGGGTTCAGCACTGTGGCATAGTGGTGTGGCCGCCCACCTGTGTCACCAGCATCCCAAATAGGCGCCAGTTGGAGTCTGGGCTGCTCCATTTCCAGCCTAGCTGTCTGATCTTCATTTTGTTGATATGGTGGGTTTTTTTTATTTATTTGCTTATTTTTTCTTTTTAAAATTGTTTTATTTAAGGTATGCAAGTTTCATATATTTCATATATACAGATTTAGTGACACAGTGATAATTCTCACCCTACCCTCCCTCCTGCCCATGCTCCAAACCTTCTTGCTTCTCCTTTCCTATTCTCACTCTTAATTTTTACAAAGATCTATTTTCAGTTTACTTTATACCCATAAGATTAACCTTACACTAAGTAAAGAGTTCAACAAAACTATGAAAAAAAAAAAAAAAACACTGTTTTTCAGTAGTGCAGACAAGGGCTATAAACAATCATTGAATCTCAAAATGTCCATTTCACTACAATACATTACATTTTAGGTACTCTATTAGTTACCCCACGTCAGGGGAAACACGGAATTTGTCTTTCGGGAACCGGCTTATTTCACTAAGTATAATGGTTTCCAGTTCCATCCATTTTGTTGCAAAAGACAGGATTTCTTTTCTTTTCTTTTTCTTTTCTTTTTTTTTTTTTTACAGCTGGGTACTACTCTATAGTGTATATATACCATAATTTCTTCATCCAGTCTTCAGTGGGTGGACATCTGGGTTCATTCCATATCTTAGCTATTGTGAATTGAGCTGCTATGAACATCGGGGTACAGCTTTACTACTCATTATTGATCTACTTAGGCAGTCTTTTTCTTCATATCTTCATAATTTATCCAGATGAGTTGCATATATACAGGATTTTTTTTCATTTCTTTTGGATTATGAAATTTGCTGCCATATAATTGTCATAAAACAATATGATTTAATATAAAAATAGGTAAATAGGAATGGAGTAGTAAACTCAGAAGTAAAGACACAAATCTTATTTTATGGAGGAAAAATTTCAACTCAGTTGATAAAGTACATAATCTTTTCAATAAATGGTGCTGGAACAACTGTACACTCATGTATCAACAAGGCAAGCTTCTGTTAATATTCACACAAAATACAAAACTATTCTAAATTGGCTATAGAATAAATATAAATTCTAGAACTACAAAATTTCTGTAAGAAATTAGGAGAAATTACTGGCTTCCAGTTTGAAAAAATTCTCGTAGCTCTAACACCAAAATATGAAAATGTTGATAAAGTAAGTTCATCAAACTTTTAAAATACTGCTTTTAAAAAGTTTTAAAGAAAATAGAAAAATACATGTATATACACAAATATATATGGTATAGAAACACATGAAGATATTCAGCATTATAATATAAAGATGTGACTTAAATCCACAAAAGTACAACAGAATGTATAACAATTAGAATGTCTAAATTTACAAAATACTTTACCATACCAAGTATTGGTGAGAATACAGAGCACCTGGAACTCTCATACACAGCCAATGCGAATGTAAAATGCAAACAACTCTAGAAAACTTACAGTTTCTTAGAAATTATATATTTATATACATGTATATGTATATATCAATATAATTAGGGCATTCAACTTCTAGATATTTATTCAATAGAAATGAAAGCACATGTCTATATACAGACTTGGAGTTCTATTCCAACGTTTGCAGCAGATTTATTTTTAATAGCCACTAATTAGACACACCTCAATTATCTATCAGCAGCTCAATGGACAACTAAAATATTGTGTTTCTGTGATGGACTAAAAGTAGCAATGAAAAGTAATGAGTTACTAATACATACAATGACATAGATGAATCTAAAGATAACTATGTTGAAATAAACCAGGCAAAAATGTTTGTGTAATTTCTTTTATATAAATCTCTAGAAAATATCAACTAACATATAATGATACAAAGAAAATCAGTAATTGCCTGGGGACAGGTATAGAGTACTAATAACTAGAATTATACTTTCTCATTGCCAGTTTATAAGATTAATGAAGATTTAGGGTTGTACAATTGGTTATACAAAAGTTCAGGCAGGAGAAGGGTGAATGAAAGATAGGGCTAGGGATTCCCATAAGAGGAAAAATAAATATAATAAATAAAAATAAAGACTAATTCATAGACTTAAGAATCTACAAATAATCTGTTGCATATTGCCACTCCTCTAACCCCAAGGTCCAACCCTAAGACTTGCTTAGCAATGAGCATATTTTCTCAAGTGATAATGAGATAGGAAGGAACTCACTCTAAGTCCAGAAGTCTTTATTTTTAAGATTTTTTTTTTATATGAAAGAGTTAAAGAAGATGCAGAGGCAGGGGTGGGGAGAGAGAGAAAAAAGAGAGAGAGAGGTCTTCCATTCACTGGTTCGCTCCCCAAATGCCCAGAAAAGCTGGAGTCAGGTCTATCTGAAGAAAGGAGGCAGGAGCTTCTTCCATGTCTCCCATGTGGGTGCAGGGACTTAAGGACTTGGACCATCTTCTACTGCTTTCCCAGGCACCTTAGCAGGGAGCTGGATCAGAATCAAACTAGTGCCCATATGGGATCCAGCACTGCAGGCGGCAGCTTTACCCATTATGCTGTAGCACTGGCTCCAAAGTCCAGAAGTCTTTGAAGGCCTTGCGTGATGGAAAACATTAAAATTTTTGTTCCATGTGGTTCATATGTGGTCCCAGGTGAGACCAATCTGTATACCTTGAGACATCAGACTGGTTTCATTCTTCGCATTCCTTCTAGACACCACCACCAAGCTTGTGATACAAGGTCATTAATGATGTGTCCTTTGCCTACTTTTCTAGTTCCATGCCAATAAATATTTATCCACCTCATCTTACTTCAGATCTCCTTCCGTTCATGTCCACAACTTTGCATCTTTAAGGAGAGCCCTTTTGGAATGCCAAGTAATTAGGACTTCATTCTAAACCCAATGGCACTATTTGAAGAAAGTCAACTTTTCTGGGCAGTGGCACAGTTAATTTGCATTTTTAAAATATGGATTCAGGATTGAGAGGCAGTAGTTTAGTGAAACTAGGTCTCCCAAGGCATACCTATAAAAAAGTTTTATGGGTTGCTTTTTGTCAGAAATAATTATGCCAAACCACTGCTTACAAGAAGAAAAAAGAATATTTGAGTCTTAAACATATCTTTTTTCAAGTAGCAAAGTGAAGAAACTTTTGCTCAGTGGGCTCCGAATTTTTCCTGTGTCAGCAATTTATTACTGTTAACTTTCAGTGAGAATTTTGGAGCTCTGAAGTTATTCTGAAGGAATCATGAGAAAATAAATAGCTATCTAAGAGACCCAGGCTTAAATAGGGCTCATGACCATAAATTTCTATTGTAAACAAACCACACAGTTGTGCACTTTTAATTATTTAATAGCTTGCATATAAAAGCAAAAAAACATACCTGTTGTATTGATTTAGTCTTAGGGATTAGCAGGGTAAGTATTGTGAAATTGCCAGAATTTTTTATGAATATGAAAATGACACTAGAAATTTATGGAAAGTTTGAAGGAGGAGAGGGGAAAAGGGAGTAGGATAGAGAGTGGATATGACTAATAAGGTGAGTTTTGTTGGGGAAAAGTTACATGCATTTAACAGTTGAATCACATATTGACTCTATTTCAGAACCACTGCAATCTCACTTTTATTTTACACCATACAATTGCAACTGGTTCGCCAAGAAAAATGATGCTCTCTTTATTAAAGAATTTTTTTCTTCACAGCCCTTATCTTCTCTGATGTAAACCAGATCTCTCTTTCAAGCCCGACACCACATACAAAATTTCATTAAGGATGCTTTATCTTGGATGTTTGTTTGAGAGGTGCCTCAAACTCCACAAAGCTTTGCCTGCTAAACCTGACTATTCTCCTGGAATTTTAATCTCAGAAAAAGTATTGTTTGTATGAGGATCCAAGCCAGATGTCTGAGAGGTTTTTCCTCATGCTGTGCATTCAACCAATTTCTAATTCCTATCAGTTCTACCTGCTAATTATCACTCAGTTCCAACCAGTTAAGCTTTAAATTGATTTCTATCTCTTTTGTAGTAGATTTCATTGAGCATTCTCCTCAAAAAGCAGTTTATTCTTGATTGCCATAGAACAAAACTCTATTGATTTTCCACTTTCCCTCCTGATCACACCTTCTCAGACTCTTTCGGTGAATATTTTTTCTGTCCACCTCCCAAATGTTGATGATTCAAAGTTCTTTGGTTTTTCTCAACTTATACATACACTGGCTACTCTGGATCTCACAGGTCTTCTATTATAACTTATATTTCTGAGCTTTAGGCCCCAAACACCTGCTCTTCACATTGAAATTCACTAGGTTCAGAGAGCAGCAAGATGGCGGAATAGGCAGGGAGCACACTATTAGTCCGGGGGACAGACAGGTTAATATAAGTGGAGATACTGCACGGTCAAGGAAGAGTAGGGGATGAAACAGCAGAGGAAACTCTTCTGGAACTAGTGATTCACAGTGTACCTGCGTGGAGAGCGTGGGAGCCCAAGTTCGGGACACCAGCGGCAGACTCGACACGCCAGCGCTGGAACGCGAGGTGAGCCGAACCACAATAGCCCGAGACACCAGCGGGCAAGCAGAAAGAGGAGGCTAGAGGGAACGAGGCTTGAAACTCCGTGGGGAAAAGTTCACCAGGCTAACTAGAAGAGAGAGAGGAAAAAAATAAAATAAGTGACCGATACGGACACAAGTTTCTCTCTCTCCGCTCACCTCACCTCTCAAAGGCGAGCAAGACAGAGCAGGCGCCATTTTGGACATACGTCATAAGCAGGGCGACCTCAGGTCTGCACCAGCCCTGAGCCTAGCAGAAAAACCTGACTCTTGGGGGAGGGATGAAATAACAGGAGATTAGGATCTAACTTGGCAACCCAGTGGGAGACTGCAGGAGAATTGGAGCCCACACTGAGGGCAGCAGAGTGTGGTCCTTGGGAAAGAGCTTCCGATCTCTGGCTCCTGTGGGTATATCATTTGCCTGCTAACTACCTCCAATTACGTTCAGCTGTGCGGAATTACTTCCCTTTTGAATCAAAAAAAGAAAGAGAGATTTACCACACCTAACCTGGGAGTGTATCTTTGACACACCCTCAACCCTGAGGAACCAAACACAGCTCTCAGTCCACACTCATCTCAAGCCTCTAAGGCTCCACTGAAAGCAGACAGTCCACTTAATATAGAGCCATAGTGTAACAAGAAAAAACACCACAGTGAAGAAACCAAATATCTCCAACATGCCAAACAACAAACGCAAAAACCAAGCTAACAAGTACAAGGAAGACACTATGACGCCCCCAAATGAAAAAGACACCCCAATTCAAGATTATGAAGATGATGAGATCGAAGAAATGCAAGAAGCAGATCTCAAAAAATTGATAAGAACATTAAGAAGTTCTCAAAAACAAATTCTTGAACTACAGAAGTCCTTCATGGACAAGATAGAAAATCTCTCTCGTGAAAATGAAATATTAAGGAGGAATCAAAATGAAATGAAACAACTAGTAGAACAAGAAACTGTGATAGTGAAGAGAAATCATAATGAAATGAAGAATTCAATAGATCAAATGACAAACACATTAGAGAGCCTTAAAAACAGAATGGGCGAAGCAGAAGAGAGAATATCAGACTTAGAAGACAGAGAACAGGAAAGGAAACAGGCAAACCAAAGAAAAGAAGAAGAAATTAGAAATCTAAAAAATATTGTCGGGAATCTACAGGATACTATTAAAAAACCCAACATTCGGGTTCTAGGAGTTCCTGAAGGCATGGAGAGAGAGAAAGGATTAGAAGGCGTTTTCAGTGAGATACTAGCAGAAAATTTCCCAGGTTTGGAGAAGGACAGAGGCATCTTAGTACAGGAAGCTTATGGAACCCCTAATAAACATGACCAAAAGAGATCCTCACCACGACATGTTGTAATCAAACTCACCACAGTGAAACATAAAGAAAAGATCCTAAAATGTGCAAGAGAGAAACGTCAGATTACTCTCAGAGGATCTCCAATTAGACTCACAGCAGACTTCTCATCAGAAACCCTACAAGCTAGAAGGGAATGGCGAGACATAGCCCAGGTACTAAGAGAGAAAAACTGCCAGCCCAGAATACTATATCCTGCAAAGCTCTCATTTGTGAATGAAGGTGAAATTAAGACTTTTCATAGCAAACAGAAACTGAAAGAATTTGTTGCCACTCATCCTGCCCTGCAAAAGATGCTTAAAGATGTGTTATACACAGAAACACAGAAACACGGTCATCAATATGAAAGAAGGTAAAGGAAGGAAACCTCACAGCAAAAGATCACAGGAAGCTCAATTTCTCTTTGACATAGAATTAAACTCTGATGCTCTGTTAAAGCAATGTGTTAAAGTAATCTATTATGTTCTCTTGATGTCTGTTAAATTCTAATTGTTCAAAAACAGCTGAAATTTTATTAAGAGCTATGGGTTATTTAAATATGTGCTTATTTTCAAAGATTTGAATAATCACCTTGTAACAATGATCAAATTTGGTCTATGTTATGTCATGATTTTAAGGAATCTTATTTCAACCAGATACTTTGGATTTTGAGCCTTCTTGGCATTCTTGACAGGCACTCAAAAAATCAAAGTTTCAAACAATCTGGTCTCTAAAATTTCCAGTAAATCCTGGACTTTGGTTTTTCCAATTTGGGCCCAACTGAAAAAATCGAAGGACCTATGTCTCTCATCTTATAGAGACACCAAATAATCAGTCTATTTGGAGTATATTAGAAGGACTGTCAAGATGTGATGTGGTACCAGACTTTAAGTCTCTATAATGGAAAATGCTATTAATACAAATGTTTGAGAATTAAAAAGTCTAATGATCTTGTGTTACTAGACATGATAGTTATCTTAATGAGAAAGCCCCAGAGGCCTAAAGGGTTAAATACTTGTAAAATCCTACAGGTGCTTTCAAAAATACTGTGAAGTAAGCAAGTGCTTCTTGTTGGTTGATGAGTTTATAATTTTAAACATGGCGACTTAAAGTCTTTTGTCATCCATAGTTATATATGATGTGCTGCTCATTAAACTAAAGCGTTGTTGGTTCTGTGTTTAGCTGTCCTCCTATAGGTTCCTATGGACTTTTTCCAGCCACTTTTGTTTTATTCAGTACTTTGGGATGGCTCTGTAAACAGATGAAGCCAATAATGTATTAACAGTACCAACTGAGAGAAAGTATGGTTAACTGAGGTTACTAAAAACAAAAAGCCATTCAAATCAATTGGCAATCTACAAAAAGAGTTAAAGATTTTAAAAGCTATTATTAAAATTCCTATATTGGTCTATTATGCTATGTTATATGTGTGTACATATTGTATGTCCACACGGGGAAATTTTATTAAGAGTTTTATTTTAAATGGCTTATAGATAAGATTTTCCATAAATTTAAGCTGCTAAAATCAATCAAAGATACATTTTAATTTGTGGGACCTGAATCTGTGTATCATATGTTTTAAACGTGTTGGTAGAAAGAAACTAAAAACATTTTAGATGGTTGTGCTTAAGTTTACTGGCTAAACAAACTACACCATGTTAGATATTTAAGAGGTGTTTTCAAATACATGATTCTTAAAATTTATAGAAGGCACTGGACCTTCTGGTAAATGTTTTCTTAAGTTGTTATCTAATGGTTGAAACGGTTTGCTAAGTATTCATGTGATATTGCTATTGTCAGCAAGCGATCTAGGACTTGCTCCCTCATTTCTCTATTCTAAGCACAACTTGTTCTTTCATTTCTCTATTCTCCTCAAGGTAGGAAACTAATTCTATTATAAAGGAATCTGTAGGACGCACAATTTAATCTTTAGACCTTATAAAAGAGATGGCTAACATTTTTCTGTAATAGCATAGCCAAAATAAGAACTTAAATAATAATCTCATAGCTAGATTCACTTCGCCATCAGCAAAGTATACAGTAAGTAGAAAAAAACCTCCCTTTCAGACCAAAGGGAAAGAAAGTTTTTAAGTGAGAATATAATTTTCCTTATGGGCATTGTCTACCTTAGGAAAACTACTACAGAACATGCCTGTGACTATAGACTTGTAGTTCAGGCCACCGAAGATTAGAGATGGGACACGGGCACTCCCTTGACTTGCATCCTCTGGTCTGCTTTAACACAAACCAGGAGGAAAAGAAAGCTAGGCATCAGAAGCAATGGGTGGCAGGCCTATTAATGGCTGATCTGTACAGTGATCTGCCCTCAAGGAGACCCAACAGGCCAGTCCGCTGCAGTGGCTTTCAATGTGGTAAGCCTGGGCTTCAGCAGAAGTCAGCTTGTGAAGAGCCCTGGCAGCTCTGCCAAGAGTTGGATCACTGGAAATGGACCTGCCCTGGAATCGAAGGATGCCCAGGTCAGAGCCACAGATCTTATTGGCTCTAAGCTGAAAAGCCCTTCACTCAGCCCAACTTCCAAAGTGACCCCTGCAGCTGAGGGGATGGTCAAGTAGGGTCAGCAACATTGCAGGCGGAGCTGTATATTTCTTGTTAGAGATGCCACCTGCCTTTACCTGGCCAGCTCTCCTCCCAGCCCAGCCAAGTAATGAAAGTCAACAGAGTGCCTTCCCCTAGGAGGTTCACACCTCCCTTAAGATACACCCCATGTGAAGAGATAGATAGGTCTGGGCCTCTTAACTTACAAGGCCTAAAGCCCACCAGATTATTATCAAGCCCCTTCTATCAGGTTCTATTTGCCTCTCAATCAGAAAAATTACTTGTAGCTTAGACAGCACCTTTCTTAGCGCCTCTAATAATGACTCTGTCCTTTGTTCTAGACCCTGTCTAGTGCACTTGGGCCTCATTCCTTCATAATCATAACATCTACTCTACCACCAATGGCTCTACTCCCAATCTGAGTGTACTGATGGTCCTCTTCCCCACTTAATGCTGTATAATTGTTCAGACCTGGTTAATGCCACTCTTAGGATCATTGGTTACTATCCTCACTCTGTCTTTTATGACCTTGTCTAAATAGGATCAGAGTCGGTAAACTTGGAAGGCTTCCATAGCCTTGGCAACTCATGAAGACAGCCTAGGATGGTTACTGGCGCCATAAACTAGAGTGTCAATTTGTTGTGTCAACAACAGGAGCCACTGTGCACTTGCTCCTCATGTGGGATCTCTGTCCTTAATGTGCTGTACATTGTGATTTAATGCTATAACTAGTACTCAAACAGTATGTTTCACTTTGTGTTTCTATGTGGGTGCAAACTGTTGACATCTTTATACTAAATTGATCTTCTGTATATAAAGAGAATTGAAAATGAATCTTGATGCAAATGGAAGGGGAGAGGGAGCGGGAGAGGGGAGGGTTGCGGGTGGGAGGGAAGTTATGGGAGGGGGAAGCCATTGTAATCCATAAGCTGTACACTGGAAATTTATATTCATTAAATAAAAGTTAAAAAAAAAAAAGAAATTCACTAGGTTCAAAACTGATAGTGCTGCTAAAAGGAACTGAAACCCAAGAATCCGTTGACATTTGAGGAAAGACAGAGGGAAAAACATGCTAGCCAGGGAAGCAAAAATGTACCCAGATTATACAGCAGCAGCATACGGTACCATGATGTTGTTTTCACTTTGAAGTCATGGTATACCAATACATCAATGTATCAAGAACGAAATTCCACAAAAGGAAAACAAAGAAATCACAACAAAGTCTCTTGGAAATGAAATCATTTAGGACAACACAAAATTTTGCTGTATAGAAACTCTCAGGTGTTTAGCACAACAGTTTATTTCTTGTTTGCGCAGTTGCTATTAGCCTGGGGGATTCTCTAACCCAACTGTTCCATATGAGGATGGGTGGAATCTCCATGAGGCTACTCCAAACTCACAGACCCTATTTTGGCATCCATTGTTGAAAGGAAAGAACATGGAGAATCACTTTGCAGCTCTTAAGCAGTTCTGCCTGGAAATACTCACAGGCAATTGTAATTGCTTTGTCATAAACAAGAGTGTCAATTTGTTGGGTCAGCAACAAGAGTCACTGTACACTTACTCCTCATGTAGGATCTCTGTCCTTAATGTGTTGTGTAGTGTGATTTAATGCTATAACTAGTACTCAAACAGTATTTTACACTTTTTTGTTTCTGTGTGGGTACAAACAGTTGAAATCTTTACTCAATATATACTAAACCGATCTTCTGTATATAAAGAGAATTGAAAATGAATCTTGATGTGAATGGGATGGGAGAGGGAGCGGGAGAGGGGAGGGTTGCAGGTGGGAGGGAAGTTATGGGGGGGAAAAAGCCATTGTAATCCATAAACTGTACTTTGGAAATTTATATTCATTAAATAAAAGTTAAATAAAAATAAAGGGGGAAGAACCATAAATGTTGAGAACCTCTGATAATACCCACCCAATAAATCTGATTGGGATAACCCCCAGACATGAGCACAGAAAGACAAAGAGGTGCAGAATGTAAGAGAAGATACAAGACACTGCAAAGATCATGAAAAATATTCAGTATCCAATTACAAAAACGTACAAGAAAGAGAAACACAGATATATCTAAAACAATAATAACATAAAACATCTCCTGAACCTGGAAGCCATGAAACACTGAATTAAAAGGGGTTTCCAAAGTCAGGCAGAGAAAATTAGAACGCAGGGACACTAAGGCAGCATTCGAAATTTCACAACTCAAGGATAAAAAGACATTATTTAAAATTTTCCAGAATGGAAAAAGAAATAAAAACTAGAATGACATCAGCTTTTTAACATCACTGACAGGCAGAAGGCGACATGCCAATGCTTACAAAATTCTGAGTGGCGTAATTTACTCCCTCAATTTCTATGTAAAACTATTAAGTAAATAATACAGGAATGGAATTAAAACCCTTGCAGATTTGCTACGTTTCAGCATGTTATCTTCCAAGTTGCCTTTCTCAGAAGGTAGCTTGTGGATCTGAACAACAAAACAAATAAGTTAACCAAGAAAGAGGAAGATGAAGGATCCAAGGGTCAGGTGGCTCCACACAGAATAGAGGCACAGCAGGTAAAGCATTCCTGACAGTCGCTGGCTTGCATCCCTGAGGCTTCATTTCCAATCTGGCTCCCTGCGAATGGCCTGGGTAAGCAGCGAATGTTTGGGTGTCTGCTACCATGTGGGAGAACCTGAGCAAGCTCCTGGCTCCTGGCTTAGGCCTGGCCCAGTGCTGGCTGTTGCTGCCATCTGAGGAGTGAACCAACAGATGAAACATCTTTCTCTCTCTCATGGCACACGCTCTCTCTCTCTCTCTCTCCCCCTCACTCTGTAATCCTGACCTTCAAAATAAATACATAAATCTTTTAAAAAAATTTCCAGGCCGGCGCTGTGGCTTAATAGGCTAATCCTCCACCTGCGGCGCCAGCACACTGGGTTCTAGTCCCGGTTGGGGCACCGGATTCTGTCCCGGTTGCCCCTCTTCCAGGCCAGCTCTCTGCTGTGGCCCAGGAGTGCAGTGGAGGATGGCCCAAGTCCTTGAGCCCTGCACCCGCATGGGAGACCAGGAGGAAGCGCCTGGCTCCTGGCTTTGGATCGGTGCAGCGCGCCGGCTGCAGCAGCCATTGGAGGGTGAACCAATGGCAAAAGGAAGACCTTTCTCTCTGTCTCTCTTGCTCACTGTCCACTCTGCCTGTCAAAAAAAATTTTTAAATTTTTAAAAATTTCCAGGAAGACAATTGTGAGCAGGCCTAAAAACCACCAACTGACTGAGAGCTGGAGGACTCAGACCACCAGGAGGGAAATCTGCAGAAAGTAATTAGAAATGGAAAATGAGTCTGTCTGGCAAATTACATTGAGGAATTGTTAGGAAGAGGTGGAGGAATTAATGATGTTTGCCATGAGAATAAATCAAATGAGGAAACAAGTAAGTATTAACTTCAGGATTATCAAACGTGTGTACACAAAAATAAATTGTAGCTCAATGTTGAACTGAGAACATTCACATAATCGTAATCATTTAAACACAGAATATTGATTTACCTTTATTGGGGAAACAGCAAAGCAAGGAAGAAGTTGGATTAGGGAGTTAAATCCTTGTCTGCCGTCAAATCAAAAGATAATGGCAAAATATCACTAATAAATAAATAACAGAATAAAAACACTAGATAGGAACATGAAAGCTGATACCAGAGAAACAGATAAAAGAATGAAATGGGATTGTTTTGGATCAGTACTAAGGTAGAAGATAAGGAAGCAGCACAAGCATGCCATTTAGAACACACTTTTTAAAATTATACATATTCATGCTAATATGACACATGTAATCAATGTGTGATGACCAAATCAGGTTAGTTTGCATTCTCATCTCCTAAAACATTTTAAAAAGTCTTGATTAACAATAAGTGCACTTATTTATAGGGTACAGTCAAGTTTAAATAAATGTATATAATGTGATCTGATCAAGTCAGGGTAATTATTGTTTCCCTCTCCTTGTCATTACTTCATGGTTGGAGACTTCAAATTCCTCTCTCCTAGTTCCTCATAAAATATGGAATAGCGATTGTGTACTGCGGTCACTGCCCTGTGTGGTGGAACATTAGAATTTGTTACTTCTATCTAACTGTATTTAGAAATTATTGACTTTAAATTTAAAGCTACAAGTAAGCATTCGTTTGGCAACTTCAAAAATATCATTAAAATGCCTTGAAAATAATTTTGAACAAATAAAAGGGAAACTGTGATGCTTCAAACTAACAGTAATAATAATAAATTCCTTGGTAGGCAGGAATTTATTACGCAGACCATTTGCACGGGGGAATTTCAGTGGGGATTTTCCATTGGCTCTGACAGTCTCTAACGTGTTGCTCTGGGTAAAGCCTTTGGTGAAGGTTATGAGTGTGCTGAGCACCTTACCAAGGTCAAAGGCATGTGTGGCAAGGGCAGTTAAGATTCTGAGAAGAGAAAGGGAATTAACCTCCCAGAGCAAGTCAGGGACACTGTAGCTCAAGAAGTGAGAAATCAGATTAAAACTTCTCCACTGAATGGGTTAAACCTCTCAGCCACTGCACTTCAGTGTCACCTGCTGTAATAATATCACACTGGGTGAGATGAGCCCTGTGAGTTTTGTGTGTGAGAGAGAAGGAGGAGGAAAGAGGTAGAGGAAGGAAGAGGCAATTTCCCGGGGACACAGTTCTATTCTCAGATAAGCCATCTCTTTCTTTACTCTATTGCTTCTTTTTTTTTTTTTTTTTCATCTCAAACATTTCCAGCAGGGCCATCAGGGATACTGAAAATTTCTTTGGAACTCACTGACCTTTGATACAGAATTTTAATGTATTACCATTGGTAAATCAAGAGCCCAGTAGTCACACTCTTCCAGAAATTGTGACCCTTCGGATGAACAGTAAGAATGATAATAAATTCTCTGGTAGAGTAGCACTGACTGTTTTAAAGTACTGGAGATTTCTGCACCTCTAAACAAACAGAAGCAAATTCGCTTCTTGTGATTCTCTACTGCAGATGATGGACTCTCCACAGGCAGCCTGGGCAACCAGGTCAGGGGAGAGGACTTCCAGGGATTGGCGCCCATTGGTACCCTGCTGAAACCTTTGTCCTAGTTCTAAATGTCTGTAAGTGGAGAAACAGCGCTTAATATGAATGCTTTTGCTTTATAAGCAACCTTAATGGAGATAGAAGGATGCCATCTAGACCTTTTTATCCTTACACAAAGGAATATCAAAGCAGGTCCTGAGAGCAAGGGCGTAGGCAGAGTTTCTGCTTCAGGACAACTGATGTAAAACATCCCTTTGGAGACATGAATTAGCTATCTTGGGCTTTTTGCTTTTCCATTTAAAAGAGAGTATTTTTGAGTGCACAATACATTCCTCTCCTCTCTTCAGAGTTGCCTGCCCGAAGAGCAGGCCTTGCAGAGAGGACTGGGCCAGGGGGAGCCCTTAGTGCTTCTGGAAGACAACTTCAAGGTGCCTTTGCTTTGTTCAGGATGCATGTGGAAGCTGTGGCTGGATGCAGAAGAGCACCGTTACTCTAGTCACAGCACATTCCCTTACTGACAGGTGTTCCCAGACCCTTCATAGAGGAGTGCGGAGCAAACCCAACACGTAGAAGTGTTAATGACCGATTTTGTTGTCACCTCACTCAGCAGTAGAGTGTTTAATTTAGAATAAGAGATAAGGCCAAGGAACAATCGGATTTATTGCCCTGATTTATGGGGAGGGTTGTTTTGGGTCAGAAGGTCCTACTTAGTCTCCACTGAAATTGAGATGTTGTATTTACAAATTCTCACAATGTACACAAAGGCTATTATAAAATCAAATACTGTGATTATCCTACAGTAGGCATTTAAAATTCTTTAGACTGTAAATTTAATAGAAACCATTATCTTTGAAAAGTTAAGAATACTTAAAGGAGGAGGGTTGTATGCCTCATTGTAGCAACTCAAATAGGATACCATCGAGGGTCAAACTGAAGGAGCAAGAGGAGACAATTGTAGGCATAGAGAACATTTTCAGCAAAATTCAGAAGCAGGATAGGTGACCCATTTAGTAAAACTGCCATATAATACTCAGGGCCAGCATTTTACAACCTCAAAGAAAATGTCATAAATACTGAAGATTTAGCAGCAAGAACTGCCCCAAGTGGCCTCTTCAAGGTCTATGTAATTTCAGATCTCCTTCCCTTGTCACTTTCTGCCTTGGTCATTCAATATTTTGTTTAAAGATTTATTTATTTGAAAGGCAGAGTTACAGAGAGAGAAGGGGAGCCAGAGAGAGTCAGACAGATTTTCCATCTGCTGGTTTGCTCCATAAATGGCTACAATAGCCATGTCTGAGCCAGGCCAAAGCCAGAAGTCTGCAGTTTCATCTCAGTCTCCCATTTGGGTGGGAGGGGCCCCAAGTACTCTGGCCATCTTTAGTGCATCTTTTTTTTTTTTTTTTTTTTGACAGGCAGAGTGGACAGTGAGAGAGAGAGAGACAGAGAGAAAGGTGCATCTTAACCTGTTATGCCACAGTGCTGGCCCCTCACCCACTGCATTTATAGGCAGCAGTAATTCATGCCTCATCCCCTGGAAACCCCTAGATAAGTGGTCCATGACTCTTTTAGGGGTAAAAATCAAATTCAGAGGGATGAAAAAACAATGGAATTAAGTGCATTTTTAGTTAATTGTAAAGGTTGATAGCTTCAAGCTATTTAAATAAATTAAGAGTCTTGCAAAGATATGGCAATTACACAAAAATAAAGATGCACAGGACTGACTCAAGAAATTCTATTCTTTAGCATAACATAAAAACAAAAGAGATCTTGTGGTTGAAGATGGATGAATACTCAATAAAAATAAGCGATTTAAATATCCTACAAGTGGTATTGCAACAAGATCTTTAATATATGCAATATAAGATTTGATCAAGAGAATCATAAAATGAAGACTACAGATGTACAAGGAGTAAAAGTGTAATGTATATATTTACCCTTGGAAACTTTTCTAATAGCATTTAGAATTAAAGATAAGAATTGTATAAAAGTACAATTCAAAGAAAATATGATTTCTGTTATCTTTTCTAACATTAATACAACAAGCTCTTAGTACCTCTAGGTGTTAGGAAACTTGCAGCTACAGTCATCTCTGCCTCCTAGGAAAAGGTGGTTAAGCAACCAGCTTTTTGCCCTTTATCAGTGGAACTGCCATGGAAAAAAAGGATCGATCCTCAAAGCTGTCCAGGTCATTTAAAATATCCACTCTTTCAAGAAAAGGAACACACACAAAGACTGCTTCATAGTTTCATATATTTTTATAAGCAGCAGGATATTTAAACCTGACCTATTTTGCCCTCTCGTGTAATGAATGTGTGCAATAGCCACGTATCAGGAACAAAATTACTGTTATTCCTTGTGATGCTAGAAAAAAATTTTTTTTGGATCTTTTCTTTTAGTATATGCCCTGCCAAAGTGATCAATGGTCTATTCTTCTCCTTTTTCATTTCAACAACTTTAGGAATTCTCATCTTGGTGGAGTATTAATGTTATGCAAAATTGAATCAGTGAAATACATATGTATGGACTTTGGTAAAGGTCAGGTTTATAATGGTTCCTATGTGCAGAAATTTCCTATTCACTTCAAGGAAAGAAGAAGCTGTGATTGTAGAGAAAAGAGCATTTGATTCTGCTTCACAAGATCTGAATTCAGTTTTACTAGAGGAGAGCGTAGGGATCACCTGGTGCTAGTCAAACCCTACAATTTACAGATAGGGAAATTGAAAACTTTGAGAGGTTGAACTGGGGGAGATGAGCTGGAACCTTACCACTCAATTCAATATTTCTGTCCATGAAGAATTCTGTTTCACTTTACCAGTCAGTTCCCTTCCAGATACCCATCCATAAAGCAAGGGATGGGGAAGGCTAGAGTGATAGATTATAAGAATTAGGACACAATACATCACATATTGTATAGTATATAAGGGTATATAAGAAAAAAAGGAGAAATATTTAATCAAAAGGAAATTGAATTCAAATTAACCCAATTATGAACAATAAATCTATGTGCAGGCCATATTTTCCAACAGGTTCTCACTCACCCATGGAACAAATGAGGTATCCATGGGTCATATCCTCTCCTGGAGCTGCCGAACCTCACCTGGACTTTTCAGGGCAGACATGGCTCTTTCCAGGTAGGAAAAATGACATCACACTTTACTATTACACATAGCTCTCTCTGGTTTCTATTGTTCCACATCTTTTTTTAGTGCTGCCCAACTTTTCTTTTTGAAAATGGCAGATAAACAAAAGAGCAGCCAACTTGTCCATATGCTGTTAAAAGTGCAAACTAAGTAAAGGAGGCTTTTCTGACCTCTTAGTGACAAAAATTGCATAACATAAAGTCCCTATATATGATCTATAATAAATTTTCACAATAGTTGTGTGAAGTAGGTTCACTATTTTACTTTATAGATGATCAAACTGAGTCTCAGAGTAATAGAGTGAATTCTTCAAATTCATTAACCTCAAAAATGGAAAAGTCAATTCTCAAACTCAGTTGTTGGATTTTTTTTTTCCAGTTCATTGCTTTCTATCACTTCTTGGCCTTTTGGCCAAGTTCAATGCTTTGTAACAGAACCATAATTAGTATATTCCTAATGAGTAGATGAGTGGCACCCACAGAAATGTGTCTCAAACCATGATGTGAGTTCTCTAGTCTGGTTTACTAAAAAATGCTGGACATGTGTATAAGGTTAAAATTGGGAGATCAAAAGTCATGAAATCTGTGCTCAATGAAGCAATTTTAGTATGAAATTACTTAGCAAAAGGCACACTAACATGTGTATGTGATATATTGATTTCCAAAGTTTTATATGGTTGGTTTTCTGGAATATTATGAAATATAGTATGACATATTTTAGTGATTCAGTTTTCTTCCTAATTTTTGAGATGAAGGACTCTGGGAACATTGGGAAAGCTTCACTCAGGAAGTGAAATGTGAGTTGGCATTTGAAAGATATTCAATTATTGCAGTTTCCAAGCTGTTACATTAAATTCCCTGTTCCCTTCCCCAAGTAAAGCTCCATTAACTGGAATTGTATAAAAAACAGAAGCAAAAAACCAAAAAACAAAATAAAACAAAGACAACTATTAGAAGAATCAAATAATACATTATTTTTCAATGTCAGTATTTTAAGTACATCTTTCACAAATTACTTTCCATGCTGAAAATCTGAATATTTAAATACTTATTCTCTTAAGAAAGTAGGCACATTTATATTATTATAGACTTGATATAACAGAGCATTCAGATGAAGAATAAGACCACAGGTATAGATTTGTTCTATATTGAAGTTATGCACTAATTTAAAAAAAAAAATTCACTTGAAAGGCAGAGTGACAGTCAAAGAGACAGACAGACAGAAAAAGACAGGTGTCCAATCTGCTAGGTCACTCATGAAATAACTGCAGCACAGGGCTGGGCTAACCCAAGGCCAAAAACTCAAAACTCGAAACAAGTCTTCCACATGAGTGGCAGAGACTAGCAAAGTGCTGCAATTGGGAATACAGCTGACACTAGATCCCAGGCACTCCAATATGAAATGCAGCTCTCCTTGGTGGAGTCTTCATTGCTATACCAAACATCTGTCCCTATACTCCACCTTTGAGGGTGACCTGCATGTAATGAGTTAAGTATTTATTTATGTAATTGTATATCTATTAATACTTTTACTCAAATTGAAAAAAGTAATCAGGATCCCTAAATAGAAGTTGCTGCTGCAGCGTAGATTATAGCCTACCAAAGAGAAATACAGAGAAGCTGAAAGTAAACAGAGAAGACAATGATAGTGTCCACCTTCTTTAAAGTCCCTAAAATGTTCTTTCCTGATGATGATCTGGCTCTCTGGCTCATCTTGTTTTAATAAGGACTGAACGAAATTTGCCCCACTTACCACTTCATTCTGATCTCAGGTTGTTCATTCTCATGTTTCCCCCATTATTTCCAGATCTTACGATCTTAATGTCTCTTAACTCAGTCTGATAACCTGACTCCTGGTTTCATTTTGAATTTGAATTGAGGAATCTTGACTTTGGCCTGTACAAACTCATTAACTCAATCCCAGTGATTCACTGGAAAGATAACTATCTGCTATGGTTCTGAATGTATCCTACAAAGTTAATGTGCTGCAAACTTGATCCCCAACACAGCGGTGTTGGGAGGTGGGGCTGACCAGGATGCATTTGGGGTGAGCTCGGTAATGCTGCTTCCATCAAATTGGGTTTGTTTTTGTGGGAGTTGGTTGTCTCCTTTATCTTCTCACATGGATAGGGTGTTTTCTGCCCTAGCATAACGTAGAAGGAACACCCTCATCCGATGCAGTGCTTCACCATGGAGCCTAAAAAGCTGTGAAGAAACAAATGTCTGCTCTTTAGAAATGACCTAGTCCCAGGCATTCTACTAGAGCAATACAAAAGGGTCCAAGACACTCTTTCTCTAATAGATACAATGTAGTTGGCTGTTGGCATCTCTAATCCTAGAGGGGGTTAAACAAAGCCTTTCATATTTTCTTCACAGTTGAAATATTTATTGTGTTGTGAATAGGATGTAGAGTATAACAGACATTTAATAAAAATAGGTTAAGCTTTTTCAGAAATCTGGTTGATTAGTATGCAGTAACTACTCTGTTCATCTGGTCAGTATTTTGACAATCAGTTAAATTATTTTCCAAACATGTTTACTGAATAACTACTGATGAGAAAAATTTTAAAGTGTGTTTTATTGAACAACAAATATAAGGGTAGATACAAACCTGAAAGCACAAGGACATGAACTCTAACTTCAAAGTTTGACAAGGGTAATGTGTGAAAACATATAAATTATAATTTGAAATTAAATAAAAATGATCATTGGAATAAGAATGTCATGCATAGCCAGATGAGAACATAGTTAATCCAGGGGTTATGGAATGCTTAGTTAAGGAAGTAGTGTTTGAGTTAGAGAATGAAAATAATTTAACAACAAGGTGTGAAGATGTTGAAATACATCACGTATCAGATTCTCTGAGAAGTCAGGAGACTGAGAAGAAGGCTTTGGAAACAGTAAGAAATGTGTCATAATTGAATGTCACCCCTATGCTGACTCTTGCAGACACAAAGAACCAGAATGAATGGCCTGCTTTGTGGGGTATATAGTGCACTGGGGAATATCTATTACATTGAACTGAGCCCTGTCCTTTTCTAGCACATCATAAATTGCAAACACTTGTAGAATAGGGTTGTAATCCAGGAGCTCTCTTGGGGCTACTTACTCCCTTTTCAAAAGTACAGGCTTTCCAACTGATAAGGAAGTCAGAAGTTTGGTCTCAGTCTGTGGCCTTGGATCTCTTTGGGACTTCTTTGTCAGACTGGGAGATCTTTCTCTTGCTGGCCCCCCTTTGTATGCTCTCTTTCTCCTGCTAACCTGTATGTGGAACCCTAGTGCACTTGCTCATCAATTCTCCAGTTTCCCCCCCATGCACAGAAGCCCAGGAAGGAGCTGGTCAGAAGGCACTCCTTTCTTGCTACCACATTCCTTTTATCTCCAATGGATTAACACTCGGATTTGCACAAGCATACCCAACTAGGTTACCGAAGGGGTAGAAGAATTCTAGAAAAGAATTTTAATATATCAAAAGTTCTGGTTATTGTAGACTCTACCCTAAATCTCAGATTTAACCCACTTGTAACAGTGATCATCCCAGTGAGGAAGTTTCAGGAGAACTCTTCAGAGATTGGACAAGACACTTACAAAATGGAGATATTGGTATCCTAGTCCCCAGCACAATGGCAACTTCTATGTTTGATTATGATCATTTTTAAACACTCTGTCTGCTTCCTAATACTACTAAACTGAAGCAAATAATATTAGATAGTAAATGAATGGTAAGTGAAAAGTTTTTAAGCTTCACTTATGCAATCATGTCAGTAAAAAAGAGGCAAAACAAAATTAATATTACAATACAAAAAAGAAAGATATAATGAATTAACATTTTAAACTTGCATTAACATACAGGTGAAAAACACCTCTACATATTGTACTGTCACAGTAATGAATAATTATAATTTAACACAAAATTAAATAGCAAAAAGAAAAACAAAGTATTTTTTATAAAGAACACAACTGAATTTTTTAAATATTAGTAAAAGTCAGTAAAGTCAGGTGCAATTTGGCACAGCCATTAAAACAGCATCTGGGACACTCACAGCCCATCTCAGAGTGCCTGAGTTCTAGTCCCAGCTCTGCTTCTGACCCTGCTTTCTTAGTGTGCACCTGGGATGGTAGCAGAAGATGGCCAACATGGGTAGCTCCTTGCCACCCGTGTGGGAGGCCCTGATTGACCTTTGGTTCACGGTTTTGGCCTGGTCCAGCCTCAGCTGTATAGGCATCTGTGGAGTGAACCAATCAACCAGTGGATGGAAGATCTCTCTGTCCCTCTGCTATTGAAATTAAAAATAATAATATTAACATTTTAAAAAGTGTTTCATGAGTGAACAGAAATTTGTATTCCCCAAACATGTTGCTTCTTACAGTTTGTACCTACTTCACTGTTTAAATTTTAAACCCAAGTAAAAATGCCAAATGGTCACAAGGAATGATAGAATTGAAACAACTTCTGTCCCCTTGGCATTATGATAGCTGTGCTGTTATTACATATTTCAAATCTATTATTTACATGCAGGAATATGTAGTTCCACCAGGGTTGGAGACACAAACCACAATGGAAGTGAGTTCCAACTGTTCCAAACTATTGTGAAGTTATTCTCAAGAATGAATCACTGTAGCTTAGTCTATGTCTGTCATGGGGCCACTGTATCAAAAGGAATTCTCCAAACATCCTCAAGGAATACAGTATGTGCTGAAGTAACAACAACATGCTTATTGGAGGCCTTCAATGCATTATTAATCCCAAAAAGGAAGTGCAGCAATGATTTAGGAATTAGGTCAGTAAATATTTCTCACAAGGATTTTTTTTACTGACATTGTTTAAAATTGTTAGTCCATGTCAATAATTATAAATTGACTTATGGTCATTTTTATTATTGTTTTAAAATTTCCTTTACCACATGTATCAGCCACAACAGAGAACCCCCATCGCCTAAATGACTACCAAACTGCAGACATTTTGAATGTTCTCCTGAGCTGTTTAGGATGGAGCACAAGGGATCATGGGAGAACTTGAAAATTCAGCAGAGACTGATGTTAGCTTTTCATCTGCATGTCAAGCAGATGCCACAGCCTGTAACTTTACTCGACTCACTTGGGATGAGCCCTGATGAGCATTTTGTGGAAGAGAAAGGACTCCAGCAGAAAAATTCAAGCTGTGGTGCTGGACGCGGGAGATCAGGCAATCAGCCAATAGAAAGAGGGTAGTGTGGAGGTTACTGCGAGGGATCCCTAGGGAGAAGCCCCATGAAAGGGCCCGTATTCGTTTACCTGCATGACATGTCACTTCCCAAAAAGGAATCACCAGCTGCATAGGCAAAATAATAAGCTATTACTCTGCTCCTCCTTTCTCTTCCTGTCTCTCATACCTCAAACTTGGCAAGCCAGAGAAACAGCATAGTACATGAGAGAGAAAGAGGTAAAAGGCAGGTTTACATTCCAAGTCATCCCATCCTTACTTTCTTTTTTTTCCAATCCATGGACCAACTTGGGCTCTAAAGAGGGGATTCTCTGAGGATAGATTTCAACCAGGCTGGAATTTTACTGACAATGAATCTCTTTTTCATACCTGCAAGTGATCTAAAATTATGATATTAGCCGAATGCTGGGAGAGTTGATGGATACTATTTCAAAGAAATGGTAGCGAAAAGTACAATGTGCACTACTGAGCTCAGCCCATCAATAAACTGGTTACAGCATAAGCAAGCTCATAAGCTACAGCAGCCTATGGATGCTACAGGAGGCCAACAAGCTGTCTCCGCTCCTGCTACATCATAATGCACAGTTGGCTATTCACAACGTTTTCAGATGCTCACTTGTCTTTCTGCTTCAAGACCTCGACCTCTGCTCCACCAGAAAACCTCGTACCATTTTATTTGAATGTTGAACTTCCAGTTCTCTTACAAGATATCTGAGAGGCAGAGAACTCTGTGGCACTTTAGCTCTGTGCTTACTTAACTATTAAGAAAGCAGATTCCATGCAAAATGACCTTCGTGGAGGAAAAAGGAGAAGACGTCATTTCTTTTTCTCCCTTGTCTTTTCCTAGAAGGTACTCTTTTCCCAATGCATCCTATACATAGTTTCCTGTATGGAAGAGCAACATCACTTCAGGATCCTGTTGCCATCACTCTTCTTCTCCAGGGGCATCCGAGCCGTGCCAGGCCCAGCCAGATCAGGCTTCTGCATCTAAGACCAAAGCCCACTTTGTCTTCCCTGCTAGGAATGCCTTCTTCAAGTTCCTCTTGCTAACTCTCTGCCCTGCTTTTGTGACACTGGGGTGTTTTCAATTATCTTCAGGAGTATCATGTAATTGTCAAAATTCCCTAAGCCAAATCAGATTTTAAATCACTATGAGTACAAGTATATGCTTTATGGCTTTCCAACGGATTTGCTAAAACAGTTTGAGGGGTGTTATGAAACAAATGTGGATACTGACTGGCTTATATCATTGTTTCAAATTTTCAAAAGTATTAAATCTTTTTACTGCAATGTAAAGTTAATATATGTCAAAATCTAAAAAAAAAAGAAGAGAGAAAGGGAAAAAGAAGGAGAGTGGAACAGACAAGGGGAGAGAGGAAATAAGGGAGGAAGTGAATATCATTATGCTCTTAGGATTGTATCTACAAATCATATTGAATCTGTTACAAATTAATTCAAAATTAAAATTTAAAATTTTTTTTAAAGTTGCTGAAAATATTTGACAAGCACATTCAAATATTGCAGGAAGGGATGTGGAAGATGTTCTTTTGTTTTGTTTTGTTTTGTTTTTTGTTTTTTTTTTAAACTTTTATTTAATGAATATAAATTTCCAAAGTACAGCTTATGGATTACAATGGCTACCCCCTCCCATAACTTCCCTCCCACCCGCAATCCTCCCCTCTCCCGCTCCCTCTCCCCTTCCATTTGCATCAAGATTCATTTTCAATTCTCTTTATATACAGAAGATCAATTTAGTATAAAGATGTCAACAGTTTGCACCCACATAGAAACACAAAGTGAAACATACTGTTTGAGTACTAGTTATAGCACTAAATCACAATGTACAGCACATTAAGGACAGAGATCCCACATCAGGAGCAAGTGCACAGTGGCTCCTGTTGTTGACCCAACAAATTGACACTCTAGTTTATGGCGCCAGTAACCATCCTAGGCTGTCGTCATGAGTTGCCAAGGCTATGGAAGCCTTCCAAGTTTACCGACTCTGATCATATTTAGACAAGGTCATAAAAGACAGAGTGAGGATAGTAACCAATGATCCTAAGAGTGGCATTTACCAGGTTTGAACAATTATACAGCATTAAGTGGGGAAGAGGACCATCAGTACACACAAGTTGGGAGTAGAGCCATTGGTGGTAGAGTAGATGTTATGATTATGAAGGAATGAGGCCCAAGTGTGCTAGACAGGGTCTAGAACAAAGGACAGAGTCATTATTAGAGGTGCTAAGAAAGGTGCTGTCTAAGCTACAAGTAATTTTTCTGATTGAGAGGCAAATAGAACCTGATAGAAGGGGCTTGATAATAATTTGGTGGGCTTTAGGCCTTATAAATTCAGAGGCCCAGACCTATCTATCTCTTCACATGGGGTATATCCTAAGGGAGGTGTGAACCTCCTGGGGGAAGGCACTCTGTTGACTTTCATGACTTGGCTGGCCTGGGAGGAGAACTGGCCAGGTAAAGGCAGGTGGCATCTCTAACAAGAAATTTACAGTTCTGCCTTCAATGTTACTGACCCTACCTGACCATACCCTCAGCTGCAGTGGTCACTTTGGAAGTTGGGCTGAGTGAAGGGCTTTTCAGCTTAGAGCCAATAAGATCTGTGGCTCTGACCTGGGCATCCTTCAACTCCAGGGCAGGTCCATTTCCAGTGATCCCACTCTTGGCAGAGCTGCCAGGGCTCTTCACAAGCTGACTTCTGCTGAAGCACAGGCTTACCACATTGAAAGCCACTGCAGTGGACTGGCCTGTTGGGTCTCCTTGAGGGCAGATCACTGTACAGATCTTTTTTAAGATTTATTTTATACTTGAAATATTGTTATATTATTTATTATTTAAAAGATTTATTTATTATTTGGAAAGCATAGTTAGTGAGAGAGAGGGGAAAAGACACACACAAGGAGAAATATTCATCTGCTGGTTCACTCCCCAAATGGCTGCAATGACTGGGGCTGGCCAAGCCAAACCCAGGAACCAGGAATTTCATCCAGGCCTCCCACGTGGGTGCAGGGGCCCAAGCACTTGGGCCAAATTCCACTGCTTCCCCAGGTGCATTAGCAGGGAACTGGATTGGAAATGAAGTAGCCAGAACTCAAACTGGTGCTCATATGGGATGCTAGCACTGCAGGCAGCAGCTTTACCCACTATGCCACTTCACTGGCCCTGGAAAATATTCTTAGTGATGCAGGGACAAGTGATAGCACAGTGACAGTGGAGCCAGAAAGAAGGAGCGATGGATAGAAAAGACCTTTTCATGAACTCATGAGAACTCTTTGAGCTTTAGATGTGAATTTGTTCTGTCCCATACATTTTTAAATTTTGGCACTTTATACTAACAAAATGTTGTTCTAAGGATGTTGTAAAAATTATTTTATTTATTATGTGCATAGCCTTATGGTACATACATAATGATTGTCCTTATCTTACAGATGAAGTAGTTGAAGCTTGGAATAGTTATCCAATGCACAGATCAAGGCCTACAAGCAGTTCTGAATCCTCCTCTTCCATACTGAGCTCTTATCACAGAGATCTTTTCCACAATATGTTACATTTGTGTCAACAACAAAGTAAAAATGTTTCTGATGAGAGGCCAGCACTGTGGCACAGGGGGTTAAAACCCCAGCCTGCTTTGCTGGCACCCCATATGGTTGTCGATTCAAGTCCCAGCTGCTCCACTTCCAATCCAGCTCCCTGTTAACGACCCTGGGAAAGCAGTAGAGGCTGGCCCAAGTCCGTGGGCCCCTGCACTCACATGGGAGACTCAGAAGAAGCTCCTGGCTCCGGATCAGCTCAGCTCCAGGTGTTGCTGTCATTTGGGGAGTGAACCAGCAGATGAAAGATCTCCCTCTCTCTCTGTCTCTACCTCTCTCTGTAACTCTTTCAAATAAATAAAATCTTTTTAAAAAAAGTGTTTCTGATGAACCAGTCTCCCTGAATGGGAGCTGGGGGATATAGTGTAGCTTATGGTTGTCCCTTATTTAGCAGTTTCTTATAAAACAAATTTTACCTATGTACGTTTAAACATCTCAACTACTCCATAGTTAGGCACAAGTCTACTCATGTTAGCTTATGAGTGGCAATTGTTAAACTGCCAGGCTATTTTTGAACTAATTAAAAATATTATCATTCTTGGCTGGCACCACAGCTCACTGGGCTAATCCTCCACCTGTGGTGCCGGCACCCTGGGTTCTAATCCCAGTTGGGGCGCTGGATTCTGTCCCAGTTGCTCCTCTTCCAGTCCAGCTCTCTGCTGTGGCCAGGGAGTGCAGTGGAGGATGGCCCAAGTCCTTGGGCCCTGCACCTGCATGGGAGACTAGGAGGAAGCACCTGGCTCCTGGCTTCGGATTGGTGCAGCGCGCCAGCTGTATCAGCCATTTGGGGGGTGAACCAACAGAAGGAAGACCTTTCTGTCTCTCTCTCTCTCTCACTGTCTAACTCTGCCTATCAAAAAAAAATTATCATTCTTAAAAAATAAGGAACATAAATTTAAATTTAAAATAAATGGTTTTATAATTAAATTTTAAAACCCAAAGCTTCCTCATTATTTTGATATATTTTCCATAAATAATGCTTCCGAGTTGATGTGTTTCTTGTATTCCTGTGGTGGAAACACTACAGAATAGTGTGCTACTCTACTGCTCTTTCCAACTACATGTTCAGTGGTATTAGATGAGGAGCTAGTCATGGTGGGAGTATATGCACAACAGATATCAGCTATACTACAAATAAGGTGTTTCTATATTATTTTGTTGATTGTCTCAATCTAAAACTCAATGCCATTGAGGCAGATTAAATGAAAAATTGTTGAATGCTGCTACAGGCTATCCTTAACCTAATTTTCATTAAAACCAGAACAAGCTGATAATTTCTTGCTTTCACATATCTGTAGCTATCATATTGGAACAGGACGATGTTCAGGAAACATTCTTCTAGTATTTGAAAATTACTATGCACAGCAATGAAGTCACTTGTGTTGCTGATGAGTGAGTGAAATTCTAGTCTAATTCTTCACTGTTTCATTTTGGTCTTACTCATTAATATAAACATCAACCAAAATTAATGTCAAAACTATACTCACCCCTCAATAACACGAATGACTTCTTTGCAGAACTGGATAATAATCAGGTGTTTATTCATAGTCTAACATGCTTTTTTTTTGGTTATTTGATTATAAAAATGACAGTGGATTTATAAAGAAATAGCAAGCTGGGGCCAGCATTGTGGCATAGCAGGTAAAGCCACTGCCTGGAGTGCTGGCATCCCATATGGGCACAGGTTCAAGTCCCAGCAGCTCCACGCCCCATCCAGCTCCTTGCTAATGGCCTGGGAAAAGCAGCAGAAGATGCCCCAAGTGCTTGGGTGCCTACACCCACTTGGGAGACCTGGAGGATGCTCTTGGCTCCTGGCTTAAGCCTGGCCCAACACCAGCTGTTGTGGCCACCTGGGGAATCAACCAGCAACTGGAAAATCTCTCTCTCTGTCTGTCTCTCCTTCTCTCCCTATAACTCCAACTTCCAAATAAAATACATAAATCTTTAAAAAAATGGCAAGCAACATGGAAATTATCCTGATTTTTTTTAAATTGTTTTTGTTTTTGTTTTTGACAGGCAGAGTAGACAGTGAGAGAGAGTCAGAGGGAAAGGTCTTCCTTTGCCGTTGGTTCACCCTCCAATGGCCACTGCAGCCGGCGCACCGCGCTAATCCAAAGGCAAGAGCCAGGTGCTTCTCCTGGTCTCCCATGGGGTGCAGGGCCCAAGCACTTGGGCCATCCTCCACTGCACTCCCTGGCCACAGCAGAGAGCTGGCCTGGAAGAGGGGCAACCGGGACAGAATCCGGTGCCCCGACCAGGACTAGAACCCGGTGTGCTGGCGCCGCTAGCCGGAGGATTAGCCTGTTGAGCCATGGCGCCGGCCCCTGATTTCTTAAAATTTGCAAAAAAGAAAAATCTCTTCACATATTGTGAAAAACAATAATTAAACAAACACCTACTGATTTTATATCTTCTGCTTCCAGGCCAAGGTCGAGAAAAAAGAGCCATATTTGTGCTACTGCCTGAATCGAACACACACAAAAATAAATGAAAAAATGGTTTTCAAGAAACTAGACAGGAGGAAACAAAGGACTGTGATCCAGAAGAGGTGGGAATCAAATGAGGTAAGCCTTAAACTTGTTCTTGCTGTACTATTTTAGGAGAGTTTCTCGGCCACAGCACACAGAGGAGGAAGGTGTGATAAGCAAAGAAAATAGTGCTGAAAGTCCAAGGAAAGCAAGACAGTTTCTTTTTTTTTTTCATTTTTTTTAACTTTTATTTAATGAATATAAATTTCCAAAGTACAGCTTGTGGATTACAATGGTTCCCCCTCCCATGACTTCCCTCCCACCCGCAACCCCCCCCACTCCCTCTCCCCTTCCATTTGCATCAAGATTCATTTTCAATTCTCTTTATATATAGAAGATCAATTTAGTATATATTAAGTAAAGATTTCAACAGTTTGCACCCACATAGAAACACAAAGTGAAACATACTGTTTGAGTACTAGTTATAGCATTAAATCACAATGTACAGCACATTAAGGACAGAGATCCCACTTGAGGAGCAAGTGCACAGTGGCTCCTGTTGTTGACCCAACAAATTGACACTCTAGTTTATGGTGCCAGTAACCACCCTAGGCTCTCGTCATGAGTTGTCAAGGCTATGGAAGCCTTCCAAGTTCGCCGACTCTGATCCTATTTAGACAAGGTCATAAAAGACAGAGTGAGGATAGTAACCAATGATCCTAAGAGTGGCATTTACCAGGTTTGAACAATTATACAGCATTAAGTGGGGAAGAGGACCATCAGTACACACAGGTTGGGAGTAGAGCCATTGGTGGTAGAGTAGAGGTTATGATTACAAAGGAATGAGGCCCAAGTGCGCTAGACAGGGTCTAGAACAAAGGACAGAGTCATTATTAGAGGAGCTAAGAAAGGTGCTGTCTAAGCTACAATTAAGTTTTCTGATTGAGAGGCAAATAGAACTTGACAGAAGGGGCTTGATAAGCAAGGAAAATAGTGCTGAAAGTCCAAGGAAAGCACGGCAGTTTCACAGGAGAGAGCACCAGAGAGCACTGCAAACAGAAAACAAATGTTTTAAAATGATACCAACCACAGTGGAAGAAAGAAATATCAAATAACAAGGAATAAATCTAAAGAAAAATTCACTATATTTCTATAAATTAATAAGCATTCACTGTAACCTAAACACTCCACCAAAAAGCTATTAGAATTTGTAAGTCAATTCAGCAAACTTACATGTCACAAAATATGCATACCAAAAATAATGGCTTTTTATATGCTAATGATGAACTCACTGAAAGAGAAATCAAGAAAGAAATCCCATTCACAATAGCCACAGAAAAAAATAAAATGTTTAAGAATAAATTGAACTAAAGAAATAAAAGATCTCTGCAATGAAAATTATAAAACACTGGTGAAAGAAACCATCAAAGATACAATTTAAAAATATTCCTTGTTCATGGATTGGAAGAATCACTCTCACAAAACGTCTATAATACCAAAAGCAATTTACAGACTCAGTGCAATCCCTATAAAAATACCAATGACATTCTTTAAAAAATTAGAAAAAACAATCCTAGAATTCATATGGAATCACAAATGACTCAGATACCCAAAGTGAACCTGAGCAAGAAAAATCAAGCTGCAGGCATCATTATACCTGATTTCAAAGCATACTGCAAAGCTATAGTAATTAAAACAGCATGGTACTGGCATTAAAAAAAAAAAACAATACATAGACCAATGGAACAAAACAGAGTGCTAAGAAATTAATCCATGTACATATAGCCAACAAATTTTTGGAAAAAGTGCACAAATCATACAGTGGAGCAAGGATAATTAAGCAACACTGGAAAAACTAGATATATGTATACCAAACAATGAAATTAGATCTATACCTCTTACCATACAAAAATAAACACAAGATGGATCAAAGACCAAAGTTTAAGACCTGAGATTATGAAGTTTCTGGCAGAAAATAAAGAGGAAAACACTCCAAGACATTGGTGTAGGGGGTAACTTCTTAGACAAGACCCTTAAAGCACAAACAAAATCAAAACTAAACAAATAGGACTATATAAAACTCAAAATCTTTTCAACAGCAAAGGAAATGATTAATAGAGTTAAGAGACACCCAAAAAAATAGGAAAAAGTATTTGGAAGCAACTTTCTGACAAAGGATTAATATCCAGAATATAACAGCAATTTAAAAAATACCACAATTAAAAAAAAATAAAAAACTCCACAACAGAAAAACAACCAATCCAGTAAAGAAATAGGCAAAGGACCTCAATAGACAGTTCTCAAAATAAGAAGTAAATATGGTCAACAAATATACGAAACAATGCTCAACATCACTAGAAATCAGGGAAATGCAAATCAAAACCACAATGAGATATCACCTTACCCATGTCAGAATGGATAAAATCCAAGACAAATGGTAACAAATACCAGCAAGGATGTGGAGAAAGGGAAACATTTATATACTGTTGGTGGGAATGTAAATTAGTGCAGTCACTGTGGAAAAAAGTATGGAGATTTCTTAAAGAACTAATAGACTTGTCATATGATCCAGTAATCCCACTACTGGGTATATACACAAAAGACATGAACATTGTATCAAAGAGATATCTGCACCACCATGTTTGTAGCAGCACTGTTCACAGTAGCCAAAATTTGAAATCAACCTAGTTGTCCATCATCAGATGAATGGATAAAGAAAATTTTGTATATATATGCCATGGAATATTACTCAACTGTAAAAAAGAATGAAGTTCTACCATTCCCAGCAAAATGCAACAACTAGAGGACATAACGTTGAGAGAAATAAGTTGTACACAGTAAGACAAACATGGCATATTCCCCCTACTATGTGAAAGCTGAAAATAAAAATAAATAAACAAAAAAACAGAAACAAAAAAGAAAGAAATGTATATGAGTATCAATATTGCTACAAATATAATTTTCTAAAACTTTGTTTTATACCTTTGTCAAACCAGTGGTTTAAAATGTTATACTACTATAGTTTTAATGATCTGTGATTACTTTAAAATTTACTGTATATGAGTGAAATGGTCCTATTCCCATTCAATATTTGTTTATAGCCATCATCTATATTCCCATTAAAATAGAGTCTTTTTGCTTTTTACTTGGTAAACTTCTTATTTGGTTAAGTATTAAGTCTTTTCTAACACAAAATTTAAATTTAAAAATTTTTTAAATTTAAATTAAAAAAAAAAGAGAAAGAAATTCATGCATCCAAGAGGTCTTCAAAAAGTTCATGGAAATGCATACTATAAAAAATATTCATGAATTTCAAAAAACAATTTTATATCAGAATAAGATTATATTTTAATTCTAAGTCTCCATGAACTTTTTGAAATACCCTCCTACTTTCCCAATGTAATACTACACAATAGTGCCCAATTTAAAACTATGTACTGCAACACAGATGGAACTGCATACATATAATGTTGAGTAAAGTAAGTAAAACACAGTAGAAAATATACTATGTGATTTTATTTCTTACACTATATACAAAAAGTTAATCTATGTAGTTCCCTAGGATATAAGTGATGAGAGGAGAACATAAAAAAAGTCCTCTGGGGGGCCGGTTTTGTGGTACAGTGGGTTAAAGCCCTGGCCTGCAGCACTGGCATCCCATATCAGCACCAATTCAAGTCCCAGCTGCTCTACTTCCAATCCAACTCCCTACTAATGTGCCAGGGAAAGCAGCGGAGGATGGCCCAAATCCTTGGCCCTCGAACCCACATGGGAAACCCAGAAGAAGCTCCTGGCTCCTGGCTTCTGATCAGCTCAGCTCCAACTGTTGTGGCCATTTTAGGAGTGAACCTGTGAATGGAACCTCTCTCCCTCTCTCTCTCGGTCTCTACCTCTCCCTGTAACTCTGTTTTTCAAATAAATAAAATTAATCCTAACAAATTTTTAAAAAGTCCTCTGGGTGCTGTGGATGTTCTGCTTTTTGGTCTGGGCTTGGGTTAAATAGATGCTTTGAATTTGTGAAAAGTCATAAAGCTACACACTTTTTACAAATTTCTGTACATATGTTATACTTCAATAAAAAGCTTAAAAATGTTTGACATCCAAAATATCAGCTTCATACTATGTTAAAAATGCTACATCTCTAAAATTATATGAACAGAAATTGCTTATAACCAGAGGAAAATAATAAAGCTAATGTAGTCTTCTAACTAGTAGCACATTTTAAAGGAGTCACTACAATGGTTGCTACTTTGACAAATACAATTTCGCAAACCTACTTCAGTTTTACAAAATCTTTTATTTTTAATTGACACAGTGATTACACACATGTATGGGGTATAGTGTAACATTCCAATACACTTATACACCATGTAACGGTAACGATCACAGTAATTGGCACATCTTTACTACCACACATTTATCATTTCTCTGTTATGGGAAGAGTCAAAATTCTCTCTGCTAGCTATTTCAAAATAGTCAGTTGTTCTTCACTTTACACACCCTACTGAGCAATAAAACATTAGAGATTATGCCTTCTATCAACTGTACTGCTAACCATTTTCTCTTCTCCTTCTGTTACACCCTTTCCAGACTCCGGTAATCACTATTTTACACTCTACTTCTTTGAGGTCAACTTTGAGTATCCACATATGCTACTTCAGTTTTCTGGTATCCTAATTTCACTTTTCAAAATGGCTTCTTTTCTATTTATAAACCAAGATACACTTATTATAGAGAATTCCAAGAAGTACAGAAATCACAGAGAGAAATCACCTGTGCTAAATAGAATGTTTCAGCATATAGCCTTTCAAATGCTTGTGTGTGCTTGAAAAGTCTCTATATTCAAACTATGAGGGTACCTAGGAAAGTTCTTGGAAAAATTTAATGGTAAATTAAAGGTAAGTTTATTTTGGTGCAAAAACATTTTGAAACCCATGCATAGTGTGTAGTTGTTGCATAATTTTTCACAAATGTTTTGAAGATCTCTCATATTTAGTTCTGGCTTTTAGTCCAACTATTAGATTAGTAATCTATTTTCCATTTTATGTGCCACTTTTTAGAGTAATCATTATGAAAAAAGTATTTAAATGTGTTTTTAAAACCCTCCTAAATACAGTGTAATGTTTCTGTAATTATCAGTTTAGCAAACTAAATTTTAGTTATCCATCTTATTATTTGGTAACATTAATTTGATTCCAAATATTTTGTGATTATAAGGAACATTGTAGTGAAAATCTTTGTACAAAGTTGAATGATTCATCCTCATCAATGCTACTTTATCAAAATGAACTCCAGATATATTAAAAAGCCAAATGGAAGAAATGGAACTATTCCGCATTTACCAGGTCATCATTTGCTTTAACAATTCAGCCCATGCTAATACACTACATGTATCTTTTTGCAGAATACATCTATACAACTTTTTCTTTATCTTTTATAAAAAAGAAGATAGTGTTATTTACCTATTTTTTGAATTATTATTTAAAATTTTCCTCCTTAAAATACTAATTATTTTTCATGAAACTCATCCTGATGTCCAATTTCTTAAATTAATATTGTACTTTTGAAAGGGTAGATCCTACTCCTTAATTGATCTCTGATCCCAGGACCAACTTCTGCCCCAGAACCTCTTAGGTGCACAAAAGAGGAATTGCATTTAATTAAGCCAAGATTATCTCAGTCCCTCAACCTAGAGTTTTCCCTCACAGTTGAAAGTTAACTCTAGGGACCAGCCTTTGGTGTGGTAGTTAAGATGCCAGTGGAGACTTCCACATGCCTTATTGGTGGTGCTTGGTTTTCAGCAACAGCTTTGCCATCAAAACCATCTTCCTGCTAATGCACACTCTGGGAGGCTGGTGATGGCTCAAGTACTTAGGTCTCTACCAGGCTCTTAGCTTCAGCTTGGCCCAGCCAGGCTATTGAGGGCATTTTGGGAGTGAATCAATAGATGGAAGATCTTGCTCTGTTTCTGTCTCTCTGCCTTTCAAACAAATTTACAAACTGCAAACCAAAGCTAATTTTAAAAACCAGAGAATAATGAATTATTTTCAAACTAGTCTCATAAGTGCTTTTTAAATGTGTAAAACTATAGTATGAGTTATAATTTTAGGAATGTTAACCTAATACACTCTATTTCTAGTAGTATGTATATGGTTTTAAAAGTCTCAAGATACAGAGGTGGTGAAACTGTTTTTTGTTTTGTTTTGTTTTTCCCAAGGACCATTTGGATATTTATAACATCATTTATGGGCCACACAAAATTATCAACTTAAAAATTTGCCTGTTACAGATTTACTGAATTTCGAGTCCTGCCTGCTGTTGCCTTGGCAAGGTCAGATCAAATGATTCTGTGGACATTATACAACCTGTAGGCTGCACAGTCCCTGCCCTTGTGAGAGTCTGCGACATTAACATAGTTTCTTTAGTCACTCCCATAGCATGCTCAGTTTCCTCCAGGGAAAAGCTGTAGATGTTTTCTCTTTCTTGCTGTCTCCCTAAGAACACGTCTCTGCATAATAATGATGATGTCCATGCTTGTGATATAGCCATCAGCTCTAAAGGGATTAGTAACCAGGGAACCAGAGTCTCTAAATGAGTTGTAATGGAGATCATGAACAATAAATTAAAGATAAACAAACAAACAAAATCTTCTATAATAATATCCAGAGGTGAAAAAATTGTGATGCGGTAACTCTAATTGATCTCCCTTTTGAAAGGCTTGTATTTGTAAGGGAATAATACAAAAAGAAAAATTATGAAGGGCATTATATTTTGATAAAAGGTTTGAATAATCAAGAAGACATAACAATCATAAATATATATGCAATCAACACAAGACCACCCAGCTATATACAGCAAATACTATTAGACCTGAAAGGATAGATAGACTCCAATACAATAACATTGGGTGACTTCAACTCCAAACTGTCATCAATGAACAGGTGATCCAGACAGAAAATCAATAAAGATAGATCAGAGTTGAAACATACTATTGAACAAATGGCCCTCACAGACATTTATAGGACATTTTACCCAATCACTACAGAGCACACCTTCTCAGCAGCACATGGAACGTTTTCAAAGATAGACCACATATTAGGCCACAAATCAATCTTTTAAAATATTGAAATCATACCATGTATCTTTTCAGAACATAAGGGATAAAACTTGAAATCAATTTAAAAAACAATAGAACACTCAGAAATACTTGAAAATTAAACTACATGCAAGTGAAGATCAATGGGTCATTGAAGAAATTAAAAAGGAAATAAAAAACTTTCTTTATTCAAACAAAAATGTAAACATATCAAAACCTGTGGGATACAGCAAAAGCAAACTTAAGATGGAAGTTTATAGCATTAAGTGTTTACATTTTAAAAAGAGAAATGTCTCAAATTAAAGATTTAATTATGCATCCTGAAGACTTCGAAAAACAAGAACACACCAAAACCAAAATCAGCAGGAGGGAAGAACTAAATGAAACTGAATTAAAAAAAAATAAAAAAGGTCAACAAAAGTTGGTTTCTTGAGAAGATAAACAAAATAGATAAACCTCTAGCCAGACTAACAGAAAAAAAGAGAAGATCTCAAATATATAAAATTAGAGATGGAAAAGGAGGTACTACAACTGACACCACTGAAAAACAAGGGATCATAAGAAACTACTATGAAGAAAAATGGTAAAAAACTGGAAAATATTGAAGAAATGAATAAATTCCTGAATTAATATAATTACCAAGGTTAACTCAAGAAGATAGAGACAATCTAAACAGACCCATAACAAGCAATGAGATTGAAGCAGTAATCAAAATTCTTCCATCAAAGAAAAGCCCAAGACCTGATGGCTGTACTACTGAATTATGAAATATTCAAAGAGGAAGTAATTACAATACTTTTCAAACTATTCCAAAAATATGGAACAGGATGGAACTCTTGTCAAACTCTTTTTATTAGGCAAGCATTACTTAGATAACAAAACCAAAGATGTGCATGAAAAGAAAACTAGATACCTATATTGTTAATGACATAGATATAAAGATTCTATAGAAAATTTAATCCAAAACCACATCAAAAACTTCATACATCATGATCCATGGTTGTCTTCGTTTTCTTTCTTCTTGTCCCTCAGATCTTCAAGTCTTCCTTGTTTTTTCCAGTTTTGTGGCAAAAATTTCCATCATCCCCGTTTACACTGACTTCTTCAGTTGGCCAAAGAGATGCAGGCAGGCAGAAACACAGGACAAGGTGGCAGACAATCCACTCAGACTGCCGGCTGCTCCGAAGCTGCACCTTGACTTCGCTCTCAATTCAATGTTTCCAGGAAGTCTTTGAACCTTCTCCTGCGCAGGCCTGGCAGGTGACTACAGTAAATGCTAGAGCATGCAGTTATTTAAAATAAATGTTAACATATATAAAGGGAGACAACAGCTCTGACACAATAAAAATGGGGCTCTTCAACACCCCACTGTGATCAATGAACAGATCAGACAAAAAACCAACAAAGAAACAACAGAGCTAATCTATACTATAACCAAATGCACCTCATTGATAACTCTGGAACATTCCATCCACAGCTGCTGAATACATATTCTTTTTATCATCAATGCATGGAACATTCTCGAGGATAAACCATATACCAGGCCAAGAAATCAGTCTCAACAAATACAAGCACTTGAAATCATACCATGTGTCCTTTCTAATCACAATGGAGTGAAGCTGAAAAATCAACAACATAAGAAACCTTAGAAAATACACAACACGTGGAGACTGAGCAACATGTTCCTGAATGAACAGTGGGTCAAAGAAGAAATAAAAATTCCTAGAAATAAATGAAAATGACAATACAACATATCAAAACTTATGGGATACAGTAAGAGCAGTGCTAAGAGGAAAGAATATAGCAATTATTGCCTGAATCAAAAAACTGCAAATCTATCAAATAAATGATTTAACAGTGTATCTCAAGAACATAACAAAATAAGAACAAATCAAACACAAACATAGTAGGAAGAAAGAAATAATAAAAATTTGACAAGAAATTTAAAAAATCAAAACAAAAAATACTAATAATCAGTGAAATGAAGTTTTTTAAAAAATAAACAAAATTAATAAACCATTGGCCCACCAAAGACCAAAAAAGGGAGAAATCCAAATTAATAAAATCTGAGTCAAAAAAAGATCTTACAACAAATACTACAGAAATAAGAATCATCAAGAATTAGTACACACAACTGTATGCCAACAAATTCGAAAATACGGAAGAAATGGATAGATTTCTGGACACACATAATTAACCAAAACTGAGGCACAAAGACATAGAAAACCTACATAGACCTATAACTGAGACAGAGATTGAATCAATCATAAAGAGCCTCCTGGGGCCAGCATTGTGGTATACTGGGTAAAGCCGCCACCTGCAATCCCAGTATCTCATACAGGTACTAGTTCAAGTCCCAGCTGCTTCTCTTTCCATACAGCTTCCTAAAAATGGCCTAGGAAAAGCAGCAGAAGATTACTCAGGTGATTGGGCCACTGCCACCAACACTGAAGACCTGGATGAAACTCCTGGCTCCTGGCTTCATTGCAACCATCTGGGGAGTGAACCAGCAGATGGAAGATCTATCTCTATCTCTATCTCTATCTCTATCTCTATCTCTATCTCTATCTCCATCTCTCTCTCTCTCTCTCTCTCTCTCTCTCTCTATCTCTCCCCCCTTCCCTCTGTAACTCTTTCAAAATAAATATTTTTAAAAGACTATTAATATCACAACGAATTCATACAGGAAAAATGTTAGCTAAATTCACAATTAAAATTTATGAAAAAAAAAAAAAGCCTCACAATTAAGGTAAGCCCAGGAATGTACGGCTTCACTGCTGAATTCCACCAACCTTTTAAAGAAAAACTAGGGGTCGACACTGTAGCATAACGGATAAAGCCACAACCTGCAGTGCCGGCATCCCCTATGGGCACTGGTTCAAGTCCTGGCTGCTCCACTTCTGATCCAGCTCTCCGCTATGGCCTGGGAAAGCAGCAGAAGATGGCCCAAGTACTTGGGCCCCTGCACCCATGTGGGAAACCTGGAAGAAGCTCCTGGCCCCTGGCTTCAGACTGGTACAGCTCCAGCAGTTGCAGCCATCTGGGGAATGAACCAGCATATGGAAGACGAAGACCTCTCTCTCTCTCTCTCTCTCTCTCTCTCTCTGCTCTCTGTAACTTTGCCTTTCAAATAAAATAAATAAATCTTTTAAAAAATAAAAAATAAAGAAGAACTAAGGCCAACTCTTCCTAAAATACTCAAAACAACTGTAAGGGAAGGATCCTTCCACCATTTCTATGAGACCAACATTACCTTAATTACACAATTAGAAAAAGATAAAACAAAGAGAACTGTATTTTAGATGAACCTAGATACAAAAATCCTCAACAAAACACAAACAAACTGAATCCAATAACACATCAGAATTATCTCCCACCTGGACCAAGTGGGATTTATCCCAGGGATGCAAGGAAGGTTCAATATTCACACATCAATAACTGTGATACATCACAACAACAAAATGAAAGCTAAAACCATATGATTATCTCAAAAAATGAGATAAATACATAAAACAAATAAATAAAATCCAACGTGCTTTCATGATAAAAAACAAACCTGAAGATATTGGGTCTACAAGGAACATACCTTAACCCAATCATGACAATATATGACAAACCAACAGCCAGCATCATATTGGATGGGGAAAAGCTGGCAGCATTTCAAACTAAGATCTGGAACCAGACAAGGATGTCCACTCTCACCATTACTTTTCAATACAGTTCTGGAAGTTTTAGCCAGAGCCATTAGGCAAGAAAAAGAAATCAAGGGAATACAATTTGGAAAGCAGTAAGTCAAATTATCTGTTTGCAAATGATATGATGCTTTATTAGGGGGAACCAATAGGCTTCACTAAGAAACTATTGGGACTCAAAAGAGAATGCTGTAAAGTGATAACATATAAAGTCAACATAAAAAATAAATAGTATCTGTATACACCAACAGTTCTGGTAACTGTTGGGTAGGTAAGCTAGTACAACGATTATGGAAGGTAGTATGGAGATTCCTCAGAAAACTAAAAATAGATCTCCCACATGGTGCAGCATGTCCACTCCTGGGAACACACTCAAAGGAAGGAAGTCAGCTTATGAAAGAGTTACCTGTACCCTCATGTTTATAGCAGCTATATTCACAATAATTAAGATATGGAAGAAACTTAGATATCCATCAACTGATGACAAGATAAACAAAATATGGCATGTATATCTCAGTCATAAAAAAGAACCAAATTCTGACTTATATAACAAATGGATGCAACTGGAGATTATGCTTAGTGAAGCATCATACCTAAAAATGCAAACATCTCATGTTTCTCTGATTCGTGATAGTTAATATATAGACAGAGTATAAAAAATTTTAATGTATGTGAGGGAAACTAACATACTTGTATTTCATTGTTGTTTATAGTCCTTGTCTATATTCCTACTGAACGGTGGTCTTTCCATTTTTCACCTATTGAACTCTTTACACAGTGGAGCATTAAGCCTTTGACGATAAAGTAAGTTAAAAATATGCTGTCAAAAATTAAGAAAAAAAAGAAAGGAAAGGAGAGAAGGAGGTAGAGAGGGAGGGAAGAATCACTATTACTTAGGATTGTACCTATACGATACATTAAATCTCTTATTTCTCTTTATATTAATAAAAAATGTAAATTAAAAACAAAGAAAGAAAAAGCACAACTGGTTTCCCAGGAAATAAACTGTTTAGAGCTCAACCTCATCTGGGGAACAGAGACTGCCCCAGAGAGGATATAGGCCATGCAGTAGATTTATATTCCTACAGTCTTAAGACTGCTCCAGCATTTCTCAGACTAACAGGTTAAGCATCTCTAGGTACATTTAAATAGCAAAGTTTCTGTATCAGCCTCTCAAGAACAATCCAAGACACGCCCCTCTCAATTGGGAAAGAACACAATATAGCTTCTGCTAGTTAAATGTAGTCATGACTAGGATCCCTGTGCCAGGGTTGTTAAACCTGATTCTTCAAGACAATCAGGCAATTAGACATGCTAACTACTGCCCAAAGGATGTCTGTACCATGCTACACGAATGCTTTTTTGGTCAATCAAATTAGACAGGTGCAAAATCCTAGTTGCCATTTCTTGAACGAGGCCCAACAACTCCAGGACCAGGCTGAACAAGGTTCAAGTTTATGACCCAGCATTGGATTATGGAATTCCTTGTTGTTGTCTCCTTGGCCCTACAGCTTCCATACTCTCACTGCTGCTTTTATACTATGTCTCTTTAATGCCCTTGCTCGTTTTGTCTCCTACAGAATAAAAGCAATCCAGCACCAGATGGTTGTGAGGCAGGGCTTCCAGCCTATTCTGTTGTACAATTTGACCAACTGTCTGGACAACGCAAGACAATCTTTTCCCAGGCTACTTCTGAATACCACAGGATGGAGAGTAAGAATAACCATAAGCAGCTATACACTCACATCTCAGATCAAAGAAAGTACAGAAGATGGACCTTCATCCATGTTACCCATAGAAAATAATTACTTTTCTTGAGGGAGGGATATTAGGTAGCCAATAGACATTAGCCTATGTGTGTAAGAAAGGATGAAGAAAATGGTCATCTTTTTAAAAAAAATTGGAACTTTTATGTGGATGGATGAAGGAAGAAATGCAGAAGCAAGTCTTGGAAGCAGACTCTTATTATTTATCTGAAATATTTCTCTTGTTCAATAACCTTGTTGGGTGTGTCTTTTGTGTGGTTGAATAAGGGAAGAAGCAGAGAAGCAAACCAGCATTTACATATCAAAAATCTTGTCACTGGGGCCTCTCCTTCATTCTCTGTGTAACTGTAGCTTTCAAATAAATAAAATAAATCTTTAAAAAAAAAATCTCGTCACTGTTCAATGACCTGGTTGTGTGAATGCCAGTCCTCTCCCTGGGGGCAGCTCAGAGGACTCTCTTCTGCCTTGCATCAAGGGGGTCATTAGGTTCATTATAAAGTTTTGGGAGGAATTTTAGGTTCCACACCGAGGAAGCCCTCCACCCACCAATATCATAGAGAGGGTATTGGAGGGAGTAGAAACAGAAGGCCTATACCCAAATCCATAAAACTCCAGTCTGAAGGCCAACTGGCCTCTCATTTCTTTCCTGAGATGTATGCCTGGTATGTCAGGTGTACTCTCTTCATTAAACTTGGCTAGCATGTCTAGTGCTATAAAATATAAAATATGTTGGCAAATTATAGTTGCAAATACTTACAGAGTACAAAATGTTATTATAATTTTTTAATACAATGTGGGATAAGTGACCTATTGTAATGAATATACTCATCATCTCAAATACTTAACCTTTTTTTATGAGAACATTAGAATTTACTCTCAGCAATGTTAAAATGTACAGCACTCAATTATTAGCCATATTTTTTTTTCATTGCAGAGACTATAATTAATCTTGGTCAAAAATTACGTTCAAATTTCTGGAATATTTTATAAAATGAGATTTTAAGAATCTTTAACAGATTCATTCTTATAATTAAAACTTTTCCTAACAATTGGAGTATCATTACCTTGTAAAAATTAAACTTTTAAAAATTAAAATAAAAAGTGCTCTTTGATAGAATTCTTTGGAGGCTGATTGACAAATCTATCTGTATTATCTTGCTGAACATCATGCAAAAAAAGAGATTAACTGTCAAAGAATCATTGACAAATTTATAAAACAGATGTCTAGAAATGGAAACTATAATTTCATTCTTTATGTAATAGGCCAATATTTAGGTACAAGAATTTCCCTTTTCAAAAAATTAATTACTATAAATGAACTATATTAAGCCATTTTTTATTTTAAGAATTTTACACTTATTTTAATTTTTAAAAAGCTTGCTTTAATTATTTATTTATTTGGCATGAAGAGTTAGAGAGAGTGAGAGAGCCCCCATCCGCTGGTCTACTCCTCAAATGACATCAATGCCCGGGACTGGGACAGGTCAAAGCCAACAGCCAAGAGCACCATCCCAGCCTCCCATGTGGATGACAGGGACCCAAGGAATTGGGTCATCCTTTGCTGCTGTCCCAGGCATACCAGTAGGGAGCTGGATCAGAAATGGAGCAGCAGGGACTTGAACTGGTCCCCATATGGGATGTGGGTGTTGCAGGCAGTAGTTCAACCTGCTATGCCACAATGCCAGTCCCAAACCAATTTTATTTAAAATTAAAAAAAATATATCATTTACATTATTACACATGTGCAGTTAAATAAAAGCAAACTTTCACTGTTTGGACATTTCTTTTCTAAGCACTAATATTATTTGTTTCATATTATGATTATTAATAAACCTAGTTTTCTTGCACAGAAGAGAAGGGTGATTTAAGCAAAAAGACTATCTTCTCTGCATGTGAAATGTTCTAGACGTGGGGCCATCATCAATGATCCTGCCAAGATTATGAGGAACAATTTGTCTAAATAAATAGAACAGTCTTTAGCCTTAACAAAATCTAAAGTGACTAAAAATCACAGTATCGGTTTGGGGTTTTTCTTGAGTCACTCTCAGAAGGCCAAGAGGAAAAATCTGTACCACACAGATGGCACAGTTACTGGAACAATCCAGCTGTTTAATTATCATTATTATACCATATTTTTTAAAGATTTTTATTTATTTATTTGAAAGTCAGAGTTACACAGAGAGAAGGAGAGGCAGAGAGAGAGAGAGGTCTTCCTTCCGCTGGTTCACTCCTCAGATGGCCACAATGGCCAGAGCTGCACAGATCTGAAGCCAGGAGCCACGAGCCTCTTCCGGGTCTCCCAGATGGGTACAGGGGCCCAAGGGCATCGGTCATCTTCCACTGCTTTCCCAGGCCACAGCAGAGAGCTGGATCGGAAGTAGTACAGCCGGGGCTTGAACCGGCGCCCATATCGGATGCCAGCGCTGCAGGCGGAGGCTTCACTCACTACGCCACAGAGCCGGCCCCATTATTATACCTTAATAACTCAAGGCTCCTCTTCAGACCAGTTATACTCTCCTTACTTTTTCTCCTATCATGTAGGAGTTCTTGAAGTAGTCATTTCCTATAATCTAATAATTATATAGCTTATCAAGCCCTTAGTGTTTTATATACAAGAGTATGTCAGAAAGTTTGTGAAAAAGTGTAATTGAAAAATAAGTTTAGGGATCAACATTGTGGTATAGTGGGTAGGGCCAAAGCCTGAGGAGCCAGCATCCCATATGGGCACTGGCTCCTGTCCTGGCTGTTCCACTTCTGATCTAGCTCCCTGTTGGCCTGGGAAAGCAATGGAAGATGACTCAAGTGTTTGCCACCCATCTGGGAGATCTGAATGAAGCGCCTCACTTGTGGCTTTGGCCTGGCCCAAGCCTGGCCTTTGAAGCCATCTTAAGGGTGAACCAGCAGATGGAAGATCTCTCTCTCTCTCTCTCTCTCTCTCTCTCTGTGTAACTCTGACCTTTGAATAAATAAATGGCTTTAAAAAATAAGTTTACATTGGTGTAAAAATTTAAAGCTACACAGAGATTTTCATAATATGTATTCAGATAAACATTTTGAATATTTTCTTACAAATTTTCTGTAGCGCAGTGGGTTAAAGCCCTGGCCTGAAGCGCCGGCATCCCATATCCAGCTCTCTGCTATGGCCTGGGAAAGCAGTGGAAGATGGCCCAAGTCCTTAGGTCCCTGCACCCACATGGGAGACCCGGAAGAAGCTCCTGGCTCCTGGCTTCAGATTGGCGCAGCTCCAACCATTGTGGCCAATTGGGGAGTGAACCATCGGATGGAAGAACTCTCTCTCTGTCTCTACCTCTCTCAGTAATTCTTTCAAAATAAATAAATAAATCTTTAAATATATATATATTTCTCATCTTGCTTAATTGTTCACAATTCCAAGATGCAATTTATCAATTTTATATCACAAATCACTTTATTAAGGATTCTCACTTTGAGAAGTTGAGCTAAAAGTAAAACATTTGTAATGAGCCCCAGAAAAAATGCACTACAGCTTTTTATCACACAAGAAAATGGCTGAGGTAGAATTCACTAAAATAGTTTATATACTGTGACATACTGTATGCCTTCATAGTACTTACATTCATTGTTAGAAAAACATTACTGAAGAGGAAGTGAAATTGTATTTATTATGCAAATGATTAAATTGTACTTACTCAAGACGGCGCTGTGGTATAGGCAGTACAGCTGCAGCCTGCAGGGCTGGCACCCTGCATGGGTACTGGCTCATGTATGGCTGTTTCACTTCTGGTCCAGCTCTCTGCTGTGGCCTGGGAAAGCAGCAGAAGATGGCCCACATCCTTGGGCCCCTGCACCCGCATGGGAAGACCTGGAGGAAGTTCCTGGTTCTTGGCTTCTGATCGACACAGCTCTGGCAGCCAACGAGGGAGTGAGCTAGCAGATGTAAGACCTCTCTTTCTCTCTGCCTTTCCTTCTTTCTCTCTGTAACTCTTTCAAATAAATAAATAAATCTTAAACAATAAATAAACTATATTTACTGTTAAATATATTAGAGAGATAAGCACAACTACATATAGACGTTTAGTCCCCAATCAATACTTCTAAGTATGATGTTTTGACATCTTTAATTTATAGATATTGTTCCTTTTTCACATACAAATTCACAAACTATGGAGAGTTGACTAAATTTTCACATGTATGATAACTTTTTTCATTTATTAAACTTTTATTTAATGAATATAAATTTCCAAAGTACAGCTTATGGATTACAATGGCTTCCCCCCTCCCATAACTTCCCTCCCACCCGCAACCCTCCCCTTTCCCATTCCCTCTCCTCTTCCATTCACATCAAGATTCATTTTCAATTCTCTTTATATACAGAAGATCAGTTTAGTATATATTAGGTGACGATTTCAACAGTTTGACCCCATATAGCAACACAAAGTGAAAAAATACTGTTGGAGTACTAGTTATAGCATTAAATAACAGTGTACAGCACATTAAAGACAGAGATCCTACATAATATTTTTTTAAAAAGTGCAGTGGAGGATGACCCAAGTGCTTGGGCTCTGCACCCCATGGGAGACCAGGATAAGCACCTGGCTCCTGCCATCGGAACAGCGCGGTGCGCCGGCCGCAGCGCGCTACCGCGGCGGCCATTGGAGGGTGAACCAACGGCAAAAGGAAGACCTTTCTCTCTATCTCTCTCTCTCACTGTCCACTCTGCCTGTCAAAAATTAAAAAAAAAATTAATTTTCTATGCCATTTCCAATTTAACATCAGGTTTTTTTTTCATTTCCAATTATCTTTATATACAGAAGATCGATTCTGTATATAATTAGTAAAGATTTCATCAGTTTGCACCAACACAGAAACACAAAGTGTAAAAATACTGTTTCAGTACTAGTTAAAGCATCACTGCACATAGGACAACACATTAAGGACAGATCCCACATGGGATGTAAGTACACAGTGACTCCAGTTGCTGACTTAACAATTTGACACTCTTGTTTATGGCGTCAGTGATCTCCCTATGCTCTAGTCATGAGTTGTCAAGGCTATGGAAGCCTTTAGAGTTCGCTGACTTTGATCTTATTCCGATAGGTTCATAGTCAAAGTGGAAGTTCTCTCCTCCCTTCAGAGAAAGGTACCTCCTTCTTTGATGGCCCCGTTCTTTCCACTGGGATCTCACTCACAGAGATCTTTCATTTAGGTCTTCTTTTTTTTTCTTTTCCATGGTGTCTTGGCTTTCCATGCCTACAATACTCTCATGGGCTCTTCAGCCAGATCCGAATGCTTTAAGGGCTGATTCTGAGACCAGAGAGTTGTTTAGGACATCTGCCATTCTATGAGTCTGCTGTGTCTCCCGCTTCCCATGTTGGATCCTTCTCTCCCTTTTTGATTCTATGAGTTAGTATTAGCAGACACTAGTCTTGTTTGTGTGATCCCTTTGACTCTTAGACCTATCAGAGCCATCAATTGTGAACTGAAGTTGATCACTTGGACTAGTGAGATGGCATTGGTACACACCACCTTGATTTGGATTCTATTGGATCCCCGGGCACACTTCTAACTCCACCATTTGGGGCAAGTCTGATTGAGCATGTCCCAAATTGTAAATCTCCTCCCTCTCTTTTTCCACTCTTATATTTAACAGGGATCACTTTTCAGTTAAAATTTAAACACCTAAGATAATTGTGTGTTAATTACAGAGTTCAACCACTAGTACTAGAACAACAACTACAACAACAACAACGAATACTAAAAAGGATAAAGTATTATTACATTGTACATCTAGAGTCAGGACAAGAGCTGATCAGGTCATTGTTTCTTATAGTGTCCATTTCACTTCAACAGGTTTCCCCTTGGTGCTCAGTTGTCACCAATCAGGGAAAACAAATGATATTTGTCTCTTTGGGACTGGCTTAATTCACTCAGCATGATGTTTTCCAGATTCCTCCATCTTGTTGCAAATGACTGGGTTTCGTTGTTTCTTACTGCTGTATAGTATTCTATGGAGTACATGTCCCATAATTTCTTTATCCAGTCTACTGTTGATGGGCATTTGGGTTGGTTCCAGGTCTTAGCTATTGTGAATTGAGCTGCAATAAACATTAATGTGCAGATGGCTTTTTTATTTGCCAAATTAATTTCCTTTGGGTAAATTCCAAGGAGTGGGATGGCTGGGTTGTATGGTAGGGTTATGTTCAGGTTTCTGAGGAATCTCCAGACTGACTTTCATAGTGGCTGAACCAGTTTGCATTCCCACCAACAGTGGGTTAGTGTCCCTTTTTTCCCCACATCCTCTCCAGGATCTGTTGTTGGTAGATTTCTGAATGTGAGCCATTCTCACCGGGGTGAGGTGAAACCTCATTGTGGTTTTGATTTGCATTTCTCTGATTGCTAGTGATCTTGAACATTTTTTCATGTGTCTGTTGGCCATTTGGATTTCTTCTTTCGAAAAATGTCTATTGAGGTCCTTGGCCCATCTCTTAAGTGGGTTGTTTGTTTTGTTATTGTGGATTTTCTTGATTTCTTTGTAGATTCTGGTTATCAACCCTTTATCTGTAGCATAGTTTGCAAATATTTTTTTCCCATTCTGTCATTGGCCTCTTCACTATCCTGACTGTTTCTTTTGAAGTACAGAAACTTCTCAATTTGATGCAATCCCAAATGTTAATTTTGGTTTTGACTGCCTGTGCTTCTGGGGTCTTTTCCAAGAAGTCTTTGTCGGTGCCAATATCTTGCAGGGTTTCTCCAATGTTCTCTAATAATTTGATGGTTTCAGGTCGTAGAATTAAGTCTTTAATCCATGTTGAGTGAATTTTTGTGTAAGGTGAAAGGTAGGGGTCTTGTTTCAAGCTTCTGCACGTGGAAATCCAATTATCCCAGCACCATTTATTGAATAGACTGTCCTTATTCCAGGGATTAGTTTTGGATCTTTGATCAAATATAAGTTGGCTGTAGATGTTTGGATTGATTTCTGGTGTTTCTATTCTGTTCCATTGGTCTATCCATCTGTTTCTGTACCAGTACCATGCTGTATTGATAATAACTGCCCTGTAGTATGCCCTGAAATCTGGTATTGTGATGCCTCCGGCTTTGTTTTTATTGTTCAAGATTGCTTTGGCTATTTGAGGTCTTCTGTGTCTCCATATGAATTTCAGCATCATTTTTTCCAGATCTGAGAAGAAGGTTTTGTAGTTTTCATCGTAGAGATCTTTAACATCCTTGGTTAAGTTTATTCCAAGGTATTTGATTGTTTTTGTAGCTATTGTGAATGGGATTGATCTTAGAAGTTCTTCCTCAGCCATGGCATTGCCTGTGTATACAAAGGCTGTTGATTTTTGTGCATTGATTTTATATCCTGCTACTTTGCCAAACTCTTCGATGAGTTCCAGTAGTCTCTTAGTAGAGTTCTTTGGGTCCCCTAAATAAAGAATCATATCATCTGCAAAGAGGGATAGTTTGAGTTCTTTCTTCCCAATTTGTATCCCTTTAATTTCTTTTTCTTGCCTCATAGCTCTGGCTAAAACTTCCAGAACTATATTGACTAGCAGTGGTGAGAGTGGGCATCCCTGTCTGGTACCAGATCTCAGCAGAAATGCTTCCAACTTTTTCCCATTCAATAGGATGTTGGCCATGGGTTTTTCATATATTGCTTTGATTGTATTGAGGAATGTTCCTTCCATACCCAGTTTGCTTAGAGTTTTCATCATGAAAGGGTGTTGTATTTTATCAAATGCTTTCTCTGCGTCTATTGAGAGAATCATATGGTTTTTCTTCTGCAGTCTGTTAATGTGGTGTATTACGTTGATTGTTTTGCGAACATTGAACCATCCCTGCATACCAGGGATAAATCCCACTTGGTCTGGGTGGATGATCTTTCTGATGTGTTGTTGCATTCTATTGGCCAGAATTTTATTGAGTATTTTTGCATCTATGTTCATCAGGGATATTGGTCTGTAATTCTCTTTCAATGCTGCATCTTTTTCCGGCTTAGGAATTAAGGTGATGCTGGCTTCATAGAAAGAATTTGGGAGGATTCCCTCTTTTTCGATTGCTCTGAATAGTTTGAGAAGAATTGGAGTTAGTTCTTCTCTAAATGTCTGGTAGAACCCAGCAGTGAATCCATCTGGTCCTGGGATTTTCTTTGTTGGGAGGGCCTTTATTACTCTTTCAATTTCTGTGTCAGTTATTGGTCTGTTTAGGTTTTCTATGTCTTCCTGGCTCAATTTAGGTAGGTTGTATGTGTCCAGGAATCTGTCCATTTCTGATAGATTCCCCTGTTTGCTGGCATACAAGTCCTTGTAGTAATTTCTGATGATTCTTTTTATTTCTGTGGTGTCTGTTGTTATGTTTCCATATTCATCTCTGATCTTATTGATTTGGGTCTTTTCTTTTTTTAGTTAGTTGGGCCAATGGGGTGTCAATTTTGTTTATTTTTTCAAAAAAACAGCTCCTCGTTTGGCTGATTTTTTGTAATTTTTTTTGGATTCAATCCTGTTGATTTCTTCTCTGATTTTAATTATTTCTCTTCTTCTACTAGGTTTGGGTTTGGTTTGCTGCATGTTTTCTAGATCCTTGAGATGACTTGAAAGCTCATCTATTTGGTGCCTTTCCAATTTCCTGATGTAGGCACCTATTGATATAAACTTTCCTCTTAACACTGCTTTTGCTGTATCCCATGGGTTATGGTATGTTGTGCTGTTACCCTCATTTATTTCCAGAAAATTTTTTATTTCTCTTTTAATTTCTTCTATGACCCATTGTTCATTCAGGAGCATGTTGTTCAATCTCCATGTGTTTGCACGTGCTCTAGGGATTCCCGAGTTGCTAATTTCCACCTTCATTCCTTTGTGGTCTGAGAAGCTGCATGGTATGATTCTAATTCTTTTGAATTTGCTGAGACTTGCTTTATGGCCTAGTATGTGGTCAATCCTAGAGAAGGTTCCATGTACTGCTGAGAAGAATGTAAATTCTTTACATGTAAGATGAAAAGTTCTGTAGATATCTGTTAGGTCCATTTGGGCTATAGTGTCATTTAAATCTACTGTCTCCTTGTTGATCTTCTGTCCTGATGATCTGTCTAACTCTGAGAGTGGAGTATTGAAGTCCCCCAGAGCTATTGTATTGGTGTCTAAGTCTCCCTTTAAGTCTCTTAACAAGTCTTTTAAATAAACTGGTGCCCTGTAATTAGGTGCATATACATTGATAATTGTTATATCTTCCTGTTGAATGGATCCCTTAATCATTATATAGTGTCCCTCTTTGTCTCCCCTAACAGTTTTTGTGGTAAAGTTTATGTTGTCTGATATTAAGATGGCTACGCCCGCTCTTTTTCATTTCTGTTGCCATGGTATATCTTTTTCCAGCCTTTCACTTTCAGTCTGTATGCATCATTGTTGGAAAGATGAGTTTCTTGTAAGCAGCAAAAAGATGGGTTTTGTTCCTTAACCCAATCAGTCAATCGGTGTCTTTTAACTGGACAGTTCAAGCCATTAACATTCAATGTGACTATTAAGAAGGAGTAACTTTGCCCTGTCATTTGACAAAGATATTTTCTAATATATGGTTTGAGATTCCTGTGATCTTTTGCTGTGAGGTTTCCTTCCTTTACCTTCTTTCATATTGGTGACCATGTTTCTGTGTTTCTGTGTGTAACACATCTTTAAGCATCTTTTGCAGGGCAGGATGAGTGGCAACAAATTCTTTCAATTTCTGTTTGCTGTGAAAGGTCTTTATTTCACCTTCATTCACAAATGAGAGCTTTGCAGGATATAATATTCTGGGCTGGCAGTTTTTCTCTCTTAGTACCTGGGCTATATCTCGCCATTCTCTCCTAGCTTGTAGGGTTTCTGATGAGAAGTCAGCTGTAAGTCTAATTGGAGATCCTCTGAGAGTAATCTGGCGTTTCTATCTTGCACATTTTAGGATCTTTTCTTTATGTTTCACTGTGGTGAGTTTGATTACGACGTGTCGTGGTGAGGATCTCTTTTGGTCATGTTTATTAGGGGTTCTATGAGCTTCCTGTACTAGGATGTCTCTGTCCTTCTCCAAACCTGGGAAATTTTCTGCTAGTATCTCACTAAAAAGGCCTTCTTATCCTTTCTCCCTCTCCATGCCTTCAGGAACTCCTAGAACCCGAATGTTGGGTTTTTTAATAGTATCCTGTAGATTCCTGACAATATTTTTTAGATTTCTGATTTCCTCTTCTTTTCTTTGTTTTGACTGCTTCCTTTCCTGTTCTCTGTCTTCTAAGTGCAATATTCTCTCTTCTGCTTCACCCATTCTGTTTTTAAGGCTTTCTAATGCGTTTGTCATTTGATCTATTGAGTTCTTCATTTCATTATGGTTTCTTGTCACTATCACAGTTTCATGTTCTACTAGTTGTGTCATTTCATTTTGATTCCTCCTTAATATTTCATTTTCACGAGAGATTTTCTATCTTGTCCATTAAGGATTTCTCTAGTTCAACAATTTGTTTTTGAGAACTTCTTAATGTTCTTATCAATTTTTTTGAGATCTGCTTCTTGCATTTCCTCTCTCTTCATCTTCAAAATCTTGAATTGGGGTGTCTCGTTCATTTGGGGGCGTCATAGTGTCTTCCTTGCTCTTGTTACCTTGGTTTCTACATTTGTTGTTTGGCATGTTGGAGATAATTTTTTTTTTTTTGCTGTGGTGTTTTTTTTCTTGTTATACTATTCCTCTAAGTGGGCTGTCTGCTTTGATGGATCCTTAGAGGCTGTGATGGGTGTGGCCAGAGAGCTCTGCTTGATTCTCCAGGTTTAAGGCTGTGCAAAAAGTGACTCACCCAGATTGTTCTCTCCCTTGTTCCTTGCTCAATCTCTCTCTCTCTCTCTCTCTCTCTCTCTTTTTTTTTTGACTCAGTTGGGAAGTAATTCCGCACAGCTGAGTGGAACTGAGGGTAGTTGAAATCTGGCCTCTGTATTTGTTTCGTCTACCCCGGGACCACACAAAGAGTTTATGCAGCCCTCAATGTGTTCTCAAATTTGGCCACAGTCCCAAGATTACTGAGTTTGTGTACTCTGTGAGTTTGCTCGCCCCCCCCCCCCTCGGATTTTCACAGTCGCAGATTGTTAGATTTACCTGTTTTCACTAGATTCTAACCTCCTGTTATTTCTCCCGACCAGAGTCAAGTTTTTCTGCTTGGCTACTTGTGGTTGCCGCTTTGCATATGTAAAATGGCTCCTGCTCTTTGTTTTGCTTGGGTTTGTAAGGTGAGTGGAGAGAGAGGCTAGTGTCCATGCTGGTTCCCCTGATTTATTTGTGTTTTATTTTTTTCTCTCCTCCAGTCAGCCTGGTGATCTTTGCCCAGTGGGGCCTCAGGCCTCTGCCTTTCCTTGCCAATGTCTCGGGTTTCTGAGGTTTTTGTCTTACCTCCCGTTCCCGCGCCAGCGAGATTCTGCGGCTCGGCTCCTGCAGCTGCGCTTCCACACGGTGGGCTCCCTGTAGGTCCTCTGTGTCATATCCACTAGATCCAGAAGTGTTTCCTCTGCAGTTTTTTTTCTTGAGTCTTTTCCTGAGGCTACAGTAATTCCACTTTTATTAAACTATATTTTCCCAGACTATTGGTGCACGTCCTCACTATCCACCATCTTGGCTCCACCCCCCTGCATCACCTTAATGACTAAACCTGAATGATGTTCAACCTCCAAGCAGAAGCTTCTCCGGAAGATGCAGGAGGGACCCACCAGCTGGCAGGACCAGAGAAGAGAGAATTGCCCTGCGCCCACCGCAGGGAGGTGGAGCCCAGGAGGGCCTAGTGTCAGAAATGAATCCACACTCCCTTTTGTTCTCCCATCCAGAAAGACCTCCACATGTATGATAACTTTAAGATCTTAGTAAATAAATTTAGTAGTTATGGTATAACAAATTAACTGATGCATGATAATTTTCATCTTTTTATTGTAGTAGGAAATTTAGTCCAATAGGTAAGGCTAAAGGACTGCTTTGCTTGCTGGCTCTTGCACTGCTCTTTAATAAAAATGAAGATAAAAGTATTTTTGTTCAAGTGATTAATAATTGCAGGGGAAGACATAAAATTCCTGCCAATATTGACAGATCCTAAATATCTTTCTTTTTATTTATTTATTTTATTTGAAAGGCAGAATTACTAGAGAGAGAGAGAGAGGGAGAAAATCTTCCATTCCATTTAAACCCAAATGGCCACAATGGCCAGAACTGACTGATGCCAGGAGCCAGGAGCTTCTTCCACGTCTCCTGTGTGGGTACAGGGTCCCAAGGACTTGGGCCGTCTACTGCTTTCCCAGGCCATAGCAGAGAGCTGGATTGGAAGTAGGGCAGCCGGGAATCGAACCAGCACCCATATGGGTTGCTGGCATGGCTGGTGGCAGCTTAATCCACTTTACCACAGTGCTAGTCTCTAAATATCTTAATCTAAATGAGAAGAGAACATTAACAATTTAATATGCTTTCCCAAATAACAGAAAATCAAGAATGATTGCAGAGATTATTCTATCAGATTTATTTTTATTTTATTTTTAACTAAATCACTTAAAGTAGAAGAGAAATTAAAATTATTAGAAACCTTGTGATGAGAGAAACTATTGCAACACTTCAGTAAGTGAAGAATAGTGCTAGATATAGAGTCTAATCTCACTTTTTAAGAAACTTATCACATTGTTTTAAAGTCCTTTCTGCCTTACAACTGATTCCACCTCAAACTAATGATTTAAATTAAGTAATATAAAGAAAAAAACATATCTGTACTCAATCTTGGAGCTAAACAACCATTAATCCTACATTTTACAGGCATACCTCAAAAGCTTTTGAGAGGTTCTAAACCATCACGCAAAGATTTAATTCTCCAAGAGAACTAAACTGGAGAGGAGAAATATGACATATTATACTGACTCTTGTTCAGTATAAGTCCCTGCTAGAATATTCCAAAAGCCCGACTTCATTAGAAGTTCTCTTTCTAATGGCTTGTCTCTTACTCTAGGATACAGGTATCCAAAACACAGACATATATATGTACACACAGATTGATAGGGAGGGAGAAAAAATTTTGCTATATCCACAATGATCCAGATGAGAAAAAGAATGCAGGAATCAAGATAATTTGCAAGTCACAAAGTCATCTATTTGGGGCTGAATCAAAATTCAAATAGTGAAGCTGAAATCGGACATGACCCCCTAAAATTTACGCAGAAATGTGGCCCCTTAAAGCTCCCCAGAAATGCTATCTGGGGTGGCACATATGCTATCAGAATTGGGGGTGCCATACAATTTCACCATGGGCTTATTACTAAATCCCCAATATTAATAAGCCCGAAAGGGTTCTTGCCTAATATTTAGAGAAGAATTCTAAATACCGGCACAGATAAACAAGGCAGCATGGCACGTTTTAGGCTTTTGTTTAGTGCAAGAGGTATCTAGGAAAGTGAGGGTTTTAGTTCAGGTTGGAGAGAGAGGAAAGTCTGGAAACTAGGGTGGCGTCCATACCACGCAGAGAGCAGGCTAAAAGCACGCAGAGAGCAGGCTAAAAGCTGCATGAGGCAAGCACCTTGAGCTGCTATCCACTGCTTATCACTGGCAGCAAAGCAGAGGCAGAGAGCTTTATTTAAGAGAGAGAGGTAAATATGGGTTCATACCGAGCACCAGGAACCAGCCACGTGGTGGCGTATCTAGGCCAGGAAGCCTAGGGCACGTGGCCCAAAGGCCATGCTCCGTGGAGGCACAGGACTACAGCAAGCCCCCCTCCTGGCAAGAGGCCAGGGCCGAAGAGAAGGGGCCAGGACACACCATGTCCCAGGCTTTTAAACCACTTCCAAAGGGGAGTAGTTAATTAACCTGATTGGCTGGTGGGCACCCTGGTGTGGCCAGGTAGGGGCATGAGGTCACACAGGGGCGTGACGAAAGCGTGGTCTTCCAGTTCAGAAACCTAATCAGTTTTAACCTATATGCCTGCCTACTTCAAAGCCCTTACAGAACCTCATAATGTGATTATATTTTTGGAATATTTTAAGTGTCATCAAAAAGGTAGTTGAATTAAAATTAGGTTATTGGAATTGGGAGGAGTCAGATGGGCTAATGGGCAGTCAGGGTGGTCCCAGTGGAAATTTAGTTTGCAAAATGCTTGCTTTCCCCAAAAGTTATCTTTAGCAAGGTCAAAAGAGCTTGCTCTGCTCTTTGGAAGCTTCCAATTTTACCATAAGAATAGCAAGGGAGTGATGACTCCACCCTTCTGAGCTCCCAGTTTACTACAAACAGATTAGGTATCCAACCCTTCTGATGGCTCTTTTGATTTATCTTGAGCAAGACAGATAGGGTAAAATATTGAAAATCACGTCTTTTCATGGGTTTTGTCTTGCCTTGTAATTAAATGTCAACCTGATTGTTAAGTTTTTTTTTTTTTTTCCTCCACAGTTGTGTTTAAAAGCTCCACTACCACCAGCCTCTCTTGGAACCCTCCTCCATGCCACTCTGGCTGGAGGACTCTACCTCTAATAAATCTTGCTTTTAGATCTCTCTGCTTGTCTGCTTGGAAATTCTTCTTCCATGTGAGACAAAGAACCAGGGTAATATTTTGTCCACCACCATTTCACCCATAGCAGAATGATTACTATTCCAATATGACTGGTGTACTTGCAAGAAGAGATTAAAACACAAATCTGCACTTAACAAAGACCTTGTAAAGACAAAGGTAGAAGACGGTTAAGGAAAAATGTCTTAAGAAACCAAGCCGGGGGCCGGCACCATGGCTAACTTGGTTAATCCTCTGCCTGCGGCGCCGGCATCCCTTATAGGTGCCAGGTTCTAGTCCCAGTTGCTCCTCTTCCAGTCCAGCTCTCTGCTGTGGCCTGGAAGGGCAGTGGAGGATGGCCCAAGAGCTTGGGTCTTGCACCTGCATGGGAGACCAGGAGGAAGCACCTGGCTCCTGGCCTCGGATTGGCACAGAGCACTGGCTGTGGCGGCCATTTGGGGGGTGAACCAATGAAGGAAGACCTTTCTCTCTGTCTCTCTCACTGTCTAACTCTGCCTGTCAAATAAAAAAGAAAAAAAAGAAAGAAACCAAGCCTACCAATGCCTCAATCTTGGACATCCAGACTCTGAAATTTAAGAAAATAAATTTTGATTGCTTAAGCCACTGAGAGGAGAGGAGGCAATGGCAGTTTGTTACAGCAGCAAAACTAATGCAGTGTCCATGACCCCCTACTGAGGCTTAGAAATGTTCACAGCAGTGCACTTCAATAACGGTTTCATTCAACAGATATGTCTTGGAGGCTCTGACATACACTGCTAATTTGAGGAGGTACTCAGATGAACATGAAAACAAACACTTCAATATCACTGCCTATATAAATGTTCATGGGGAAATAATGATGCCACTGACATAGATGGAAAACCCAGAATTCTGTTTCCCAATAAATGATTCTCTGAAAACACTGGCCAACCTGTCCTCTATTTTTTGGAAATTCTTTTCTTCATCCCTTATTGCAATGCCCTATAACCACCAAAAGCAGCTCTGCAAGCTTCGTGACCTTTAAATAAACATCTGAACAGATGTTCACCTCGCTAAGAAACAAGAAAATGCAAATGGAAAAAATAAGAGGTGGTTTTTTAACCCTTCAGATTTTCATGCTTCGGAGGTGCAGATTGGGTTTAAATTATCTACAGAAGTGTCTACAAAATATATTACTGAGATACTACTGTTCCTTGAGATATTAAATATGATGTACAAGGAAAAAAGAAGTTTATTTTCTGAATTGTAGGTTAAACAAAGAAACCAGGCATGGTTAGCACATTACTTCTCAAGGTTTCTAATCTGCTGATGTGCTTCAAGGATCTTTAAAGAAGTGGTGATCAGTATTTCTTCAGATTAAAATCACCTGAAAATTTTGAGAAAATTCTACACTTGGGGTTGAACTTCAGAAGTCTGACTTAGTTAGTCTGATGTGCAACATGGGCATTGGCACATTTCTTTTATTTACCCAGAAACCTTTTATTTAAGGAAATGCAAACTTCATGCATTTCATAATTACAACTTTAAGAACATGGTGATTCATCCCACCATACGCTCCCTCCCACCCATTATCCCACCCCTCTTCCTCCTCCCTCTGCTATTTCCATTCTTATTTTTTACTAAGATCTATTTTCAATTAACTTTATACAAATATGATTAACTATAGGTTAAGTAAATAGTTCAACAAATAGTATGTAAAACACAAAAGAGTGTTCTTCAACAGTTGAGACAAAAGGCTATTCAAAGTCATATTTCAAAGTGTCAATTTCACTTATATAGATTACCTTTTAGGTGCTCTATTAGTTACCACAGGCTAGGGAGAACATATGGTATTTGCCCCTCTGGGACTGGCTAATTTCACTAAGTATGATGTTTTCCAGTTTCATCCAATTTGTTGCAAATGACAGGATTTTATTTTATTTTTGTTTTACTGCTGTGTGACATTCCATGGTGTACATATCCCTTAATTTCTTTATCTAGTCTTCAGTTGATGGACATCTGGGTTGATTCCATATCTTAGCTATTGTGAATCTAGCTTCAATACACAGGGAGGTATAGATAATGTTTTAATATGCTGATTTTATTTCCCTTGGGTAAATTTCCAGGACTAGAGTGGCTTGATCATATGGTAGGTCTATATTCAGATTTCTGAGGTATCTTCAAATGGTTTTTACACGGCAGCTGTTTACATTGTGGATTAGGGTACCTTTTTCCCCATATCCTTGTCAGTATTTGTTGTTGTTGATTTCTGTATGAAAGTCATTCTAATGGAGGTGAAGTAAAACCTCATTGAAGTTTTGATTTGCATTTCCCTGATGGCTAGTGATCCTAAACATTTTTTCATGTGTCTGTTGGCCATTTGGATTTCCTTTTTTGAAAAATATCTGTTTAAGTCCTTTGCCCATTTGTTAACTGGGTTGTTTGTTTTGTTCTCGTTGATTTTCTTGAGACATTTATATATTCTGGATTTAATCCTTTATCAGTTGCATAGTTGCAAATATCTTTTCCCATTCTGTCTTTTACCTCTTCACTTTCCTGAGTGTTTCTTTAGCAGTGCAGAAGCTTCTCAATTTGATGTAATCCCATTTGTCAATTTTGAATTTGATTGTCTGTGCTTCTAGGGTCTTTTCAAAGAATTACTTGCTTATGCCAATATCTTGCAGGGTTTCCCCAATGTTCTCTAATAATTTCATGATTTCAGGCTAAAAAGGTATTGATGTCACCAAATGCTTTCTTTGCATCTATTGAGATAATCACTGTTTTTTGTTATTCAATTTGTTAATGTGGTGTATCACATTGATGTCTGAATGCTGAACCATCTCTGCACACCAGGGATAAATCCTACTGGGACAGGCTGAATGATCTTTCCAAAGTGTTGATGATTTGATTGGCTAGTAATTTTTGAGGATTTTTGCATCCATATTCATCAGGGAAACTGGTCTGTAGTTCTCTTTCTCTGTTGTATCTTTTAAGGTTTAGGAATTACGATAATGCTGGCTTCAGAGAAAGAATCTGGAAATATTCCCTCCCTTTCAATTGGTTTGAATAGCTTAGAAGAATTGGAGTTAGTTCTTTAAATGTCTGGTAGAATTCAGAGGTAAGGCCATCCAGTCCTTGGCTTTCTTTATTGGGAGAGTCTTTATTACTGATTCAATTTCTGTCTTGGTAATGGGTCTTTTCAGGCTTTCTATGTCTTCATGGCTCAATTTAGTTAGGTTGTATGTGTCCAGGAATTTATCCATTTCTTCTAGGTTTCCCATTTTGTTGTATACAGCTCTATGTGGCATGATTCTTTTTATTTATGTGGTGTCTGAGTAACATTTACATTTTCATCTATAATTTTATTGATTTGAGTCTTCTCTCTCCTTTTGGTTAGTTGGGCCAATGATATGCCAATTTTGTTTATTTTTTCAAAAAACCAGCTCTTGGTTTTCATAATCCTTTGTATTTTTTTGTTTCAATTTTGTTGATTTCTTCTCTAATTTTAATTATTTCTCTTCTCCTACTAGTTTTGTGTTTGGTTTGCTGCTGTTATTCCAGGTCTTTGAGATGCATTGGTAGCCTATTTACTTGGTGCCTTCCCAGTTTCTTGATGTAGGCATCACTTGCTATAAACTTTCCTCTTAACACTGCTTTTGCTGTATTCCATAAGTTTTGATATGGTGTACTATCATATTCATTTGTTTCCAGAAATTTTTTTAGTTCTTTATTAATTTCTTCAATGACCCACTGGTCAATAAGGAGCATGTTTGTCAGTCTCCATGTGTTTGCATACGTCATAGAGATTCCTGAGTTGTTGATTTCCAGCTTCATTCCATTGTGGTCCGAGAAGATGCATGATATGATTCTGATATTTTTGAATTTGCTGAGACTTGCATTATAGGGTAGCATTTTGTCAATCTTAAAGAATGTTTCATGGCGAGGCCAAGGCAACTTGGGCTGGCTGACAAGGTCACAGCAGAAGGTCTGTCTCAGCAAGGTGTGAGAAGGACAGCTGTGTTCCTCTTGGTGGTTTTAGGTTTGTTGGGAATTACACTCTGCATAAGAAAGCCAAATTTCCTGGTGGTCCTGCTAATGATTGCTGTATTCCTAATTTTAGGGAAAATGCTTAGTCTCATTATCCCCAAAATATCCACTGCTTTATGGAATTCTAATCAAATTAAATGCTAGTGTAGGAGAAGGGGTTAATGCTTTATACAAGGTTGAGTTGTTTGTGGAAAAGAATTAAAAGCAACAGGTTCTCTGGTATATAATTCCCACTAGAATAAAGATAAATGTTATTAAAGCTTTAATTCAATATATGCTACAAATACAACATTGGTTAGGATATCAAAACTGTAGAATGGATCTCAGTGAACCTCTAAATAAGTACAATAAAGAAATTAAAGAATTGCAGAAAGAACTGCAAAGAGGGGATATATTTTATTTTATTTTATTTTTTGACAGGCAGAGTAGATAGAGATAGACAGAGAGAAAGGTCTTCCTTTTTTGCCGTTGGTTCACCCTCCACTGGCTGCTGTGGCCGGCGCATCTCGCTGATCTGAAGCCAGGAGCCAGGTGCTTCTCCTGGTCTCCCATGCGGGTGCAGGGCCCAAGCACTTGGGCCATCCTCCACTGCACTCCCAGGCCATAGCAGAGAGCTGGACTGGAAGAGGGGCAACTGGGACAGAATCCAGCACCCCAACCGGGACTAGAACCCGGTGTGCCAGTGCCGCAAGGCGGAGGATTAGCCTGTTAAGCCACGGCACCGGCCAAGAGGGGATATATTTAAAAAGATTCTGCTTTGAACTTGGGGCTTCTAGTAAAGATTAGATTAGGAAGGTATTATTCTAGCTTGTGTAGCCAATTTCTGTACAACTTGAAAGTACTCCAGGCCTTGGCTTGTGTAGGCAGCCCATTATCTCACACCTGTCTGTGATTGTAACCTATGCTCTGAATATGCCTTTGAAAATCAAAGAAAAATTAGGAAAAAAAATGAATAGACTTGTTATTGTGGGAAAATAGAATCATTAATTGAATTATGATATAAAAATAAAGTCTGGTGCTCTAGAGCCAGAGCCATGCCATCAGCCTTGCTGTGAGTGTGTCTCTCATTTCTCCGAGCACCGACACCTCTCACACTTTGGGGCCCCTGGACTGGCTGGAGCTGGTCTCTGGAGTTTCATGCACTGGTGAGAAGAATGTGTATTCTGTGTCTGTAGGATGGAAAGTTCTGTAGCTATCTGTTTTGTCTGATATTAGGATGGCTATATCAGCTCTCTTTGGTTTTTGTGGGCATGGAATATCTTTTCCATCCTTTCACTTTCAGTCCACATATATCTTTGCTGATGAGATGTGTTTCTAGTAGGCAGCAAATAGTTGGTTCTTGTTTTTACTCCATTCAGTCAGTCTGTGTCTTTTAACTGGAAAGTTGAAGTCATTTACATTCAAGGTGACTATTGATAAGTAATGACTTCACCCTGCTATTTTTCCATATATATTCCTTTTGTTTGGATTTACTTTGTACTTTTACTGGGAGAAATTCTGCCTTCATCTTCTTTCATAATGTTGGCTACAGAGTGTTTCCTTGTAGCACAAGCTTAAGCATTTTTTATAATGTCAGACAAATGGTGATGAAGTCTTTGAATTTGTTTGTTACAGAACATCTTTATTTCACCTTCATTCATAAATGAGAGCTTTGCAGGGTACAGTAGTCTATGCTGACAGTTTTTTTTTTCTCTTGACACTTGGAATATATCTCACCATTCTTTGCTATCCTGTAGAGTTTCTTATGAAGTCAGCTGTGAGTCTAATTGCAGATACTCTGAAAGTAATCTGACATTTCTCTCATGTACATTTTAGAATCTTTCCTTTATGTTTCACTGTAGAAAGTTCAACTACGATGTGCTGTGGTGAAGATCTTTTCAGGTCATGTCTATTAGGAGTTATATGTGCTTCTGGTACTTGGATGTTCCTTTCTTTCTCCAAATTAGGGAGATTTTTTGGAAATTATTTCACTAAAAAGGGCTTCTAGTCCATTCTCTCTTTCCATGCTTCAGGAACTCCTAAGACTTGTATGTTGGATCATTTGACATTATCCCATAGATCTCCAACATTGTTTTTAGTTTTCTAATTTCTTCTTTTTTTTCTTGGTTTGCCTCTAAAATTTCCAGCAATTTATCTTTTAACTTGGATATTCTTTCTTTCTTCTGTTTCAATGAGTCTGTTGTGAAGGCTTTCTATCTCATTGTTTATTTGTTCTATTGAATTCCTCATTTCTAAGATTTCATTTTGATTTCTCTTTATGATCTCAATTTCATGGGAGAGATTTTCTTTCTTGTCATGTACAGATTTCATTAGTTCATGGATTTGCTTCTGACAACTTCTAAATAATCCTATGATCAATTTTTTTTTTTGAATTTCATTTCTGGCATTTCTTCAAACTCTTCCATCTCCACATGTTAGTATGAAAGTGTTGTCTTCTTTTGGGGGATGTCATGTTGTCTTCCTTATTCTTGTTTCTTGAATTGCTATGTTTATTATTTGGCATTTGTAGAGATACTTATTGGTTTTTTTTTTTTTTAATTCTGTGATAGCTTTTATCCTTGGACTATACCTCTGTGGTTTAGTGGAATGTCTGCTCTTTCAGTGAATACCCAGAGGCATGTGGTGGGTGTGGCCAAGGAGTTCTGTTCAGTGCTCTAGGGTAAAGGGAGTGTCCAAGGTGATACCCAGGATGGGAATGGTAAATTTCCTCTTTTTTCTTTTCTTCCTTTCTTTCTTTTTTTAATCAGAGGGGAGGTTTTTTCTGCTTTTTTGGCATAGTCTCATTTTCACCTCCTATACTCAAAGGAGACCAGTGCCTAGGTGCTAGCCCAAGTGAGCACAACATCTGTGATGCCTCAAAAACCACAAAAAAGATCTGTGTAGTCCTCAATGTAAGCCTGGATCCCTCAGCAATGACCCTCACCAGGGAGTCAGGGAGCTCCAAGTGTATGGAATCACTCACAGTGATTGACCAAAGTCCCATCCATTTGCATTTTTGTTTTTTCATTTAATACATACATATCTCCCACTTTCTCCCTCTCTCTCTCTCTCTCACTCTGCCTCACCCCTCTGTCTATCCTCTGCCTTTCTTAAAGAAATAAAATAAATTTTGATAAAGAAACCATCTCTTTATCATGCCAGTATTTTCTACATGACACGGTATGTGATAGAATTCATGATCACATTATCATTTGCTATAACTAACCTCTACTGATATAAGTACATCCTATTGTCTCATGTAATGTTAAAACATATCCCATCTTTTTTGACTGAGCAGTATATAAGCTTGATTAGTGATGCTATCTGAATTTGAAAGTCAGGAAAGTCAAAGAGATTCACTCAAAACTTTTAGTCAAGATGAGTATAGGAAGCAGAAATGGTTCAATGTGGTCAACTTTTCACCAAATAGCTAGTCAGTATCCTTAAGGATGGGGGTATATCAAGAGCACTTGGCAAACAGAACAGTTGGCAGTAATAGTCATTGTTATTTCAACTTTAGTGAGTGAGAGGCCATGCAATTGGGCAGCATCTATACCTGACAATGCTCTCTTCATGCTCCTAATGTGCTAACACTGGGGTAGCTGGAACAGAGATTTTATATAGACAATTGACTATGCCATTCTGTCTTTTGGGAGGGATGTATCTCTGGTTTTTGATAATAAATGATACAAAAATCTTCACACCTTGTACTCTCTTATTTTTTATGCCCAATAATAGATATAACACTTCTGTATTGTGAATACTTGCTGCAAGACCCATTGAACCTTATAAAACCCAATGCACAATGACAAAATATGGCCATATGATCAGTAGTCCAATTTTTAGGCACTCATGTTCTGTAGGATGCAAGGAGATTGTTTTTGGGATAGTTTTAAATTTTTCTGCCTAGCCTTGTTCCAAACATGCAGGGCACCTAGGTTGTGATTTTTATATTTGGGTCTTTCCATAAACTCTACATTGTACCTTTTCCCTTCACAGTTACCTCTAGTAGCATGGCATCTGCTTGGTCAAATCTTCTAAGCATCAGAGGTATTTGGATTATAGCCAGTTACAACTACAGCCCTTTCTTCCTTTATATTTGGTAATGCATGTGAGCACTGATCCTAAGTGAGGAATAGACTCCCTCTAGAATATGAGACCCCAAATAAGTCTACTTGGCATTATACTATAGCTATGAGACGTAAGAAAGGTAATATGTTCCTTAATCTGTAAGGGCATATCTCAGCATGTTCTAGATCTCTGTAGATCAAACAGTTCACCAATTTTTCATAGATAATGGACACTTTGAATACATCTCTAACCTGGAGCACATAGACTTCTATTCTGAGTAACATGAAGGAATTAATATTGCAGACTGGTGTTACATTCAACAGAATGTTAAGAAAGTCTAGGTGCATTTGAACTATATTATGAAGGAATGGGAAAAGTAGCATAGTCCTAGGACTTGACTATAGGTCTAGCACATATGAATGTAAACTACTTCTAGTCTTCTCTCTTGACAGAAATGGGAAAAAATGCCTTTACTACACCAGGTTTCTCAATATCAGCATTATTGATATATTGCTCTAGAAATTCTTTGTTGTAGGCATCTGTCCTGTGCAGTTTGGTGATTAGCAGCCTGTCTGGTTTCTACCTAGTAGAGAACCATGGCCCCATCCCAGTCATATCACAAAAAAACTTTGCTCCCAGTTGAAAACCACTGCACTTAATACCAACACTTAAACCTGAAATTACATTAATCTAGTCTAGCAAAGAAATCATGACTGCCACAGGACCTACAAATTATGCTAAATTTACTTGGTTAAGTTTGTAGAAGTGCGGCCGGCGCCGCGGCTCACTAGGCTAATCCTCTGCCTCGCGGCGCCGGCACACCGGGTTCTAGTCCCGGTTGGGGCACCGATCCTGTCCCAGATGCCCCTCTTCCAGGCCAGCTCTCTGCTGTGGCCCAGGAGTGCAGTGGAGGATGGCCCAAGTCCTTGGGCCCTGCACCCCATGGGAGACCAGGAGAAGCACCTGGCTCCTGCCATTGGATCAGTGCGGCGCGCCTACTGTGGCGGCCATTGGAGGGTGAACCAACGGCAAAAAGGAAGACCTTTCTCTCTGTCTCTCTCTCACTGTCCACTCTGCCTGTCAAAAAAAATGAAATAAATTAAAAAAAAAAAGTTTGTAGAAGTGCACTGTTGCCCTAAAGGATCTGTGCAGTTGATATAGAGGATGTCAAAAGTTTCTAACTGACCCCTAAAATAGCTCTCACCAAGATCAAGAAACCAATGTGGGTTTCTGTCAACTACAAAATGAGTATGTTCCAATAATACATCAGGAACCAAGAACATGATCACAGTGTGAGTGACTGGACAAGGGAGCCTACTGTGAGCTGAGCCTGAGCTGATATTCTATTTATTATCTGTTGCTCACTTATTTTCTGCTCTAACAGGGGGACCATCATAGTAAAATTTGTTGGGTCCCTAGAAATGAGTGTCAACTCAAACTTAGTGTTCAGTAGTTCTTGAAATGTCTAATCTCTCTTAATCAGTTTATGGTACTATGAGTAAATGGCTATATGTCCTTCTGGGATAAGGAGCACAGGAATAATTACTATTTACGATTGCCATGGTGTTGCCATATTTCCTTCTGGAAACTCAGTTCTTCAGTTGTGGCTTTTTTTTCTTTTTTTTTAAACTTTTATTTAATGAATATAAATTTCCAGTGTACAGCTTATATTACAATGGCTTCCCCCTCCCATAACTTCCCTCCCACCCGCAACCCTCCCCTCTCCCGCTCCCTCTCCCCTTCTATTTGCATCAAGATTCATTTTCAATTCTCTTTATATACAGAAGATCAATTTAGTATAAAGATGTCAACAGTTTGCACCCACATAGAAACACAAAGTGAAACATACTGTTTGAGTACTAGTTATAGCATTAAATCCCAATGTAGGAGCCGGGCGGCGGGAGCCAGCCGGGCGGCGGAAGCGGAGCCGGGCGGCGGAAGCGGAGCCGGGCGGCGGGAGCCGAGCCACAGAATCTCGCCAGCGCGGGAACCAACAGAGGAGGGTAAGACCTCAGAAACCCAAGACATTGGGGGGGGGGGGGTGGGAGGGAAACAGAGGCCTCTCCCTTCACTCAACAAGTAAAACAAAGAGCACCGCAATTTTACATATCTAAAGCGCAGCCAAACTCAGTAACTTTAGCAAAACTGGAGAACACATTGAGGGCTGCATAAACTCTTTGTGTGGTCCCAGAGGTAGATCAAACGAATACTCACAAAGGCCAGATTTCAACTACCCTCAACTCCACTCCCAACTGAGTCAAAAAAAAAAAAAAACCATAAATTATCTCCAACATGCCAAACAATAAACATAGAAGCCGAGGTAACAAAAGCAAGGAAGACACTATGACGCCCCCAAATGAGAAAGACATGCCAAAGCAAGATTATGAAGATGAAGAGATAGAGGAAATGCAAGAAGCAGATCTCAAAAAAGTGATAAGAACATTAAGAAGTTCTCAAAAACAAATTCTTGAACTACAGAAATCCTTAATGGACAAGATAGAAAATCTCTCCCGTGAAAATGAAATATTAAGGAGAAATCAAAATGAAATGAAAAAACTAGTAGAACATGAAACTGAGATAGTGACAAAAAACCACAATGAAATGAAGAACTCAATAGATCAAATGGCAAACACATTAGAGAGCCTTAAAAACAGAATGGGTGAAGCAGAAGAGAGAATATCGGAATTAGAAGACAGAGAACAGGAAAGGAAACAGTCAAATCAAAGAAAAGAAGAAGAAATCAGAAATCTAAAAAACACTGTCAGGAATCTACAGGATACTATTAAAAAACCCAACATTCGGGTTCTAGGAGTACCTGAAGGCATGGAAAGGGAGAAAGGATTAGAAGGCCTTTTTAGTGAGATACTAGCAGAAAATTTCCCAGGTTTGGAGAAGGACAGAGGCATCCTAGTACAGGAAGCTCATAGAACCCCTAATAAACATGACCAAAAGAGATCCTCATCACGTCACGTCATAATCAAATTCACCACAGTGAAACACAAAGAAAAGATCCTAAAATGTGCAAGAGAGAAACGCCAGATTACTCTCAGAGGATCTCCAATTAGACTTACAGCTGACTTCTCATCAGAAACCCTACAAGCCAGGAGAGAATGGCGAGATATAGCCCAGGTACTAAGAGAGAAAAACTGCCAGCCCAGAATATTATATCCTGCAAAGCTCTCATTTATGAATGAAGGTGAAATAAAGACCTTTCACAGCAAACAGAAATTGAAAGAATTTGTCGCCACTCGTCCAGCCCTGCAAAAGATGCTTAAAGATGTATTACATACAGAAACACGGTAGCCAATATGAAGGAAGGTAAAGGAAGGAAACCTCACAACAAAAGAACACAGGAATCTCAAACCACATATTAGAAAATATCTTTGGCAAATGGCAGGGCAAAGTTACTCCTTCTCAATAGTCACACTGAATGTTAATGGCTTGAACTGTCCAGTTAAAAGACACCGATTGGCTGATTGGGTTAAGGAACAAAACCCATCTTTTTGCTGCTTACAAGAAACTCATCTTTCCAACAATGATCCATACAGACTGAAAGTGAAAGGCTGGAAAAAGATATACCATGCCAACAGAAATGAAAAAAGAGCAGGCGTAGCCATCTTAATATCAGACAACATAAACTTTACCACAAAAACTGTCAGGAGAGACAAAGAGGGACGCTATTTAATGATTAAGGGATCCATTCAACAGGAAGATATAACAATTATCAATGTATATGCACTGAATCACAGGGCACCAGCTTATTTAAAAGATTGTTAAGGGACTTAAAGGGAGACTTAGACCCCAATACAATAGTACTTGGGGACTTCAATACTCCACTCTCAGAGTTAGACAGATCATCAGGACAGAAGATCAACAAGGAGACAGCAGATTAAAATGACACTATAGCCCAAATGGATCTAACAGATATCTACAGAACTTTTCATCCTACATCTAAGGACTTTACATTCTTCTCAGCAGTACATGGAACCCTCTCTAGGATTGACCACATACTAGGCCATAAAGCAAGTCTCAGCAAATTCAAAAGAATTAGAATCATACCATGCAGCTTCTCAGACCACAAAGGAATGAAGGTGGAAATTAGCAACTCGGGAATCCCCAGAGCACGTGCAAACACATGGAGATTGAACAACATGCTCCTGAAGGAACAATGGGTCATAGAAGAAATTAAAAGAGAAATCAAAAATTTTCTGGAAGTAAATGAGGATAACAGCACAACATACCAAAACCTATGGGATACAACAAAAGCAGTGTTAAGAGGAAAATTTATATCAATAGGTGCCTACATCAAGAAATTGGAGAGGCACCAAATAGATGAACTTTCAAGTCATCTCAAGGATCTAGAAAATCTGCAGCAAACCAAACCCAAACCCAGTAGAAGAAGGGAAATAATTAAAATCAAAGAAGAAATCAACAGGATTGAATCCAAAAAAAAATTACAAAAAATCAGCCAAACGAGGAGCTGGTTTTTTGAAAAAATAAACAAAATTGACACCCCATTGGCCCAACTAACTAAAAAAATAAGAGAAAAGACCCAAATCAATAGGATCAGAGATGAAATGGGAAACATAACAACAGACACCACAGAAATAAAAAGAATCATCAGAAATTACTACAAGGACTTGTATGCCAGCAAACAGGGAAATCTATCAGAAATGGACAGATTCTTGGACACATACAACCTCCCTAAATTGAGCCAGGAAGACATAGGAAACCTAAACAGACCCATAACTGACACAGAAATTGAAACAGTAATAAAGGCCCTCCCAACAAAGAAAAGCCCAGGACCAGATGGATTCACCGCTGAGTTCTACCAGACATTTAGAGAAGAACTAACTCCAATTCTTCTCAAACTATTCAGAGCAATCGAAAAAGAGGGAATCCTCCCAAATTCTTTCTATGAAGCCAGCATCACCTTAATTCCTAAGCCGGAAAAAGATGCAGCATTGAAAGAGAATTACAGACCAATATCCCTGATGAACATAGATGCAAAAATACTCAATAAAATTCTGGCCAATAGAATGCAACAACACATCAGAAAGATCATCCACCCAGACCAAGTGGGATTTATCCCTGGTATGCAAGGATGGTTCAACGTCCGCAAAACAATCAACGTAATACACTACATTAACAGACTGCAGAAGAAAAACCATATGATTCTCTCAATAGACGCAGAGAAAGCATTTGATAAAATACAACACCCTTTCATGATGAAAATTCTAAGCAAACTGGGTATGGAAGGAACATTCCTCAATACAATCAAAGCAATATATGAAAAACCCACGGCCAACATCCTATTGAATGGGAAAAGTTGGAAGCATTTCCGCTGAGATCTGGTACCAGACAGGGATGCCCACTCTCACCACTGCTATTCAATATAGTTCTGGAAGTTTTAGCCAGAGCTATTAGGCAAGAAAAAGAAATTAAAGGGATACAAATCGGGAAGGAAGAACTCAAATTATCCCTCTTTGCAGATGATATGATTCTTTATTTAGGGGACCCAAAGAACTCTACTAAGAGACTGCTGGAACTCATCGAAGAGTTTGGCAAAGTAGCAGGATATAAAATCAATGCACAAAAATCAACAGCCTTTGTATACACAGGCAATGCCATGGCTGAGGAAGAACTTCTAAGATCAATCCCATTCACAATAGCTACAAAAACAATCAAATACCTTGGAATAAACTTAACCAAGGATGTTAAAGATCTCTACGATGAAAACTACAAAACCTTCTTCTCAGATCTGGAAAAAATGATGCTGAAATTCATATGGAGACACAGAAGACCTCAAATAGCCAAAGCAATCTTGAACAATAAAAACAAAGCCGGAGGCATCACAATACCAGATTTCAGGGCATACTACAGGGCAGTTATTATCAATACAGCATGGTACTGGTACAGAAACAGATGGATAGACCAATGGAACAGAAACACCAGAAATCAATCCAAACATCTACAGCCAACTTATATTTGATCAAAGATCCAAAACTAATCCCTGGAATAAGGACAGTCTATTCAATAAATGGTGCTGGGATAATTGGATTTCCACGTGCAGAAGCTTGAAACAAGACCCCTACCTTTCACCTTACACAAAAATTCACTCAACATGGATTAAAGACTTAATTCTACGACCCGAAACCATCAAATTATTAGAGAGCATTGGAGAAACCCTGCAAGATATAGGTACAGGCAAAGACTTCTTGGAAAAGACCCCAGGAGCACAGGCAGTCAAAACCAAAATTAACATTTGGGATTGCATCAAATTGAGAAGTTTCTGTACTTCGAAAGAAACAGTCAGGAAAGTGAAGAGGCAACCGACAGAATGGGAGAAAATATTTGCAAACTATACTACAGATAAAGGGTTGATAACCAGAATCTACAAAGAAATCAAGAAAATCCACAACAACAGAACAAACAACCCACTGAAGAGATGGGCCAAGGACCTCAATAGACATTTTTCAAAAGAGGAAATCCAAATGGCCAACAGACACATGAAAAAATGTTCAAGATCACTAGCAATCAGAGAAATGCAAATCAAAACCACAATGAGGTTTCACCTCACCCCGGTGAGAATGGTTCACATTCAGAAATCTACCAACAACAGATGCTGGAGAGGATGTGGGGAAAAAAGGGACACTAACCCACTGTTGGTGGGAATGCAAACTGGTTAAGCCACTATGGAAGTCTGTCTGGAGATTCCTCAGAAACCTGAACATAACCCTACCATACAACCCAGCCATCCCACTCCTTGGAATTTACCCAAAGGAAATTAATTTGGCAAATAAAAAAGCCATCTGCACATTAATGTTTATTGCAGCTCAATTCACAATAGCTAAGACCTGGAACCAACCCAAATGCCCATCAACAGTAGACTGGATAAAGAAATTATGGGACATGTACTCCATAGAATACTATACAGCAGTAAGGAACAATGAAACCCAGTCATTTGAAACAAGATGGAGGGATCTGGAAAACATCATGCTGAGTGAATTAAGCCAGTCCCAAAGAGACAAATATCATTTGTTTTCCCTGATCGGCGACAACTAACTGAGCACCAAAGGGGAAACCTGCTGAAGTGAAATGGACACTATAAGAAACAATGACCTGATCAGCTTTTGTCCTGACTCTAGATATACAAGGTAATACTTTATCCTTATACTTTGCGTTTCTGTGTGGGCACAAACTGATGAGGTCTTTACTAATTATATATTGAAGTGATCTTCTGTATATAAAGAGAATTGGAAATGAAAAAAAAAATAACAACCTGGTGTTAAAATGGAAATGAAATAGAAAATTAATTAATTTGAAAAAAAATCATGTAGGTTCTCTGTCTTTAATGTGCTGTACATTGCTATTTAATGCTATAATTAGTAATCCAATGGTAGTTTTTTCACTTTATGTTGCTATATGGGCAAAATGTTGAAATCTTTACCTAATATATGCTAAGCTGATCTTCTGTATACAAAGAGAATTGAAAATGAATCCTTACATGAATGGAGGGGGAAAGGGAGCGGGAAAGGGGAGGGTTGCGGGTGGGAAGGAGGTCATGGGAGGGGGGAAGCCATTGTAACCCATAAGCTGTACTTTGGAAATTTATATTCATTAAATAAAAGTTTAATAAAAAAAAGAACTTAAATAATAATCTCATAGCTAGATTCACTTCGCCATCAGCGAAGTATACAGTAAGTAGAAAAAACCTCCCTTTCAGATCAAAGGGAAAGAAAGTTTTAAAGTGAGAATATAATTTTCCTCATGGGCATTGTCTACCTTAGAAAAACTACTACAGAACATGCCTGTGACTATAGACTTGTAGTTCAGGCCACCGAAGATTAGAGATGGGACACGAGCACTCCCTTGACTTGCATCCTCTGGTCTGCTTGAACACAAACCAGGAGGAAAAGAAAGCTTGGCATCAGAAGCAATGGGTGGCAGGCCTATTAATGGCTGATCTGTACAGTGATCTGCCCTCAAGGAGACCCAACAGGCCAGTCCACTGCAGTGGCTTGCAATGTGGTAAGCCTGGGCTTCAGCAGAAGTCAGCTTGTGAAGAGCCCTGGCAGCTCTGCCAAGAGTTGGATCACTGGAAATGGACCTGGCCTGGAGTCGAAGGATGCCCAGGTCAGAGCCACAGATCTTATTGGCTCTAAGCTGAAAAGCCCTTCACTCAGCCCAACTTCCAAAGTGACCACTGCAGCTGAGGGGATGGTCAAGTAGGGTCAGCAACATTGAAGGCAGAACTGTAAATTTTTTGTTAGAGATGCCACCTGCCTTTACCTGGCCAGCTCTCCTCCCAGGCCAGCCAAGTAATGAAAGTCAACAGAGTGCCTTCCCCTAGGAGGTTCACACCTCCCTTAGGATATACCCCATGTGAAGAGATAGATAGGCCTGGGCCTCTGAATTGTGATTTAATGCTATAACTAGTACTCAACAGTATGTTTCACTTTGTGTTTCTATGTGGGTGCAAACTGTTGAAATCTTTATACTAAATTGATCTTCTGCATATAAAGAGAATTGAAAATGAATCTTGATGCAAATGGAAGGGGAGAAGGAGCGGGAGAGGGGAAGGTTGTGGGTGGGAGGGAAGTTATGGGAGGGGGAAGCAATTGTAATCCATAAGCTGTACACTGGAAATTTATATTCATTAAATAAAAGTTAAAAAAAAAAAGAAAAAAAAAATCCCAATGTACAGCACATTAAGGACAGAGATCCCACATGAGGAGCAAGTGCACAGTGGCTCCTGTTGTTGACCCAACAAATTGACACTCTAGTTTATGGCGCCAGTAACCACCCTAGGCTGTCGTCATGAGTTGCCAAGGCTATGGAAGCCTTCCAAGTTTGCCGACTCTGATCCTATTTAGACAAGGTCATAAAAGACAGAGTGAGGATAGTAACCAATGATCCTAAGAGTGGCATTTACCAGGTTTGAACAATTATACAGCATTAAGTGGGGAAGAGGACCATCAGTACACACAGGTTGGGAGTAGAGCCATTGGTGGTAGAGTAGAGGTTATGATTACAAAGGAATGAGGCCCAAGTGCACTAGACAGGGCCTAGAACAAAGGACAGAGTCATTATTAGAGGAGCTAAGAAAGGTGCTGTCTAAGCTACAAGTAATTTTTCTGATTGAGAGGCAAATAGCACCTGATAGAAGGGGCTTGATAATAATCTGGTGGGCTTTAGGCCTTGTAAATTCAGAGGCCCAGGCCTATCTATCTCTTCACATGGGGTATATCCTAAGGGAGGTGTGAACCTCCTAGGGGAAGGCACTCTGTTGACTTTCATTACTTGGCTGGCCTGGGAGGAGAGCTGGCCAGTTGTGGCTTTTGAGTCTGCAAATTGGCCCAAATACAGAAATTGGGCAACAGATTGTAGTATTTTACTAGAGTGACTGCCTCAGTCCTTGAAATATTTATCCTTGATTTCTTTTGGTCATACAAACTAAAGAAAACCCTTGTTATGTTCTCATGTCTTGCCGCTGGGATTACGAGGGGTTAATATTAAAATAAAGATCCTCCATGCCCTTTTTTGTGCTGTAAACTCAAAAGCCTAGAGCTATATGTTGTGTTTTGTTGTTGCTTGTGGGCTTGACACACTACATAGAGAAAAACAAGCTTTACTTTTAACTTGAGATATGAAGCAAAGATTGGTATGTGTGTGCTCCGCCGCTTCACTAGCCTTTCCTGGGAGAGTGGAAACCCTACCTAGTCCCCTCAGGACTTTTGAATGAATGCCACTTTTGTTCAGAATGGCTTTTTAAGGGACATTGGGAGGAAGAGACTTTAAAATCTCACTCGTGGAGAGGAACTCTGCTCAATTGGGACCCAAAGGAAGCTGTTCTGGGATTCCCAGCCATGATTCTTCAGGCACAGGTGTCTTTTCCTCGGTTTCTGAAGCTCTACTCGTAACTACTTCTTTCTCTTTCTCTTTAATTGTAAAAAATTTCTGATTGTTATTTCTCTGTGTTGAGAGTGCTTTGTTGCCCACAGATTTGACCCTGTTAAATTATGCGGCCACACCTTAAAGTAGCTTTTTATGCTACAGATTTTTTACCATGTCTTATTAAGCATCTCCTTATCTTTTAGTAAGTTGTCTCTGTTGGGTGACACTGTCCTTGCTGTTCATTATAACAGCATTATAATCTACTTAATCACTGGAAAACTAGTTGTGATTCTTTATGTAACTGGTATGAATTGTTTCCTGACTGGGCTCTGTTTGACCATGCAGTAAATACTTGTTGAATGGATCCATAAATTTATTCCAAATGAGACTTTGTCAAAAACTTTTCAAGGAAAATACCTACAGGATTCTTGGTATGGAAATTCTGGGAAGAATCATCATGCTCTTAAAACTGTATATATGAAATACATGAAATTTGTTCCCTTTATAGAGTCTTCATTTTATTTTTAGACCTAGTTTAGTGACCATTAGTCATGGTTCTACTTGCTTGTTATTACCCTATCTTTAGTAAAAGTATTATGCTTTCCTCATAATTGTAATTTCTCATCTATGCTATGTTAGAGCCTTTGTTCATAAAGAATTCTAGCATTCAGGACCTATAACTACTAGCAGAAATCTGTTTCTCACCTCTGACTCCACCACTACATGAATAAGGCACTTACACTTACAGTCTCAATATCATTCTCTGTATCAGTTTCCATAAACACAGAATACATTCTGTTACTTATGATAATCAAATAGCCTATTGATAAATAAATTAACTGAAGTAATTCAGTGGTTAGCATGTTCAAGAAAACCCTTAAACACCTTAGTTCTTCCATTTCACAATCCTCATTAAGTATGATGTTGAGAGTAACCCAAGCCAATTTTGAACATAAAGGTTAATATTACCCAATGATCTCACTTCTGTTAAAAAAAATTACTTCCTAACAATCTGACAACACGTTTCTGAATTAAATGTGGCATATCCCTGGCATATCTACCAGTTTTGAAATCACAAAACAGTACAAATGAATTTAAAGCAACACAACACAAATATAAAAAGAGCCTCGTTTCCTTGTGACTTATAACTGTAGAAAGAAATTAAATAGTTGTTCACATTTACGTAAAGCTTTAGACTTTTAATTTGCTTCTAAACATCAGACATAGTTTTGAAATATGAAACTTAAGACGTAGGATCAAATTTAATGCTTCTTAATCCAGTGCAAATTGTTCACAAGGATATTGAGGTAGAAAAGTGGTTCTGTTAAGGGAAAACTCCCAGTGCTCCTCTCTGGAGGTATAGAATATCTTTGAGTGCATCAAAAATCTTACAGATATTCCTCTGATTATCTTTTACACAAAGGAATTTTCTTTCATTTTATAATGCAATTTATACTGAGAATGAATTGAAAATAAGCTTCTTAATATTATTGACATTTTGTTGATAATGACTGTGGATCAATGTGAAATTGGACATGAAGCAAATAAGTAATGTATGAATTTAATCAGGGAACCCAGTTCTAAATACCGCTGTCCCTTAATACTCTTGCACATACTCTATTCCTTGGTGATAAATTTTGCTGTATTTGTAAGTGGTGCTAAGATAACACTAAGAGGGCGAAGTATTTAAATGATGTAGCACTGACAAAAGATGATGCTCAGCTAGAAACAGACAATAAAATGAAATGAATTAACCCATGATTTTGATGATCATTTCATCAGATTGGTATTTTCCCTTTATGCTGATCTTCTTGCACACTTGAGTTTCTAACATAATCTCAGAAGCTGCACATTTATGTTTTCTTATATCAGCTATGAAATTAGAGAACAGTCTTGGCTCAGAGAGGTAGCCAAGGTCATTTACAGCTGCAATTCCAATGCCACTCTCCTTGTAGACTGTAGCCTAAATAGTTCTCAGCACAAGGAGATTGCAGCATTATTTCTTTCAGCTTTTAAAAAAATTTTCATACAATGAGAGACCTGATATTGGTTAAAACAGGTCACTTGAAGTACGTCTGTAGTGCAAAGGGATACACTTTTGCAGGTCCATTTCAAATTAAATAATAAAACAGCAATATGCAAAAATAAATATGATGTTTGGGCTGTGCTCAATAAAAACAAGGTAAATCCAAATTTAGGTTCTTGCCACGTCATTTGCCAAGCCCCAGTTGTTCCTAGGTATTGAAGCACATATGGTCTGCAAGATCACCCACAGACTTCAGGCCCCCTATTAGATGACCATATGGACAGGCTAAAGTCCTGGGGAGCAAGAGGGCTATGCAGACATTTCACTGCCCAGCATTGCAGTGTCTTTTACCAAGGTGTATTTTACCTAATTATAAATTTTTGAAAGCCATAACTCAGTCTATTTTAAAATATTTTTATTTTCAAATGATATTTTAAACACTTCCCCTGACCATATACAGTAACATTTCTTTGAACAACAACAACGTATGGTCAAATAATACCAAATCAAAATTTCATAACATTAATAATATTAATTAATTTCAGGCTTGGCAAATTTTCATTTAATTGTACTTTGTAACAATCTGGGGCAGGTGTTGTAGTGCAATGGTTGAGACACTGCCTAGAATGCCTGAAAGCTGTATTAGATTGCTGGTTTGAGTCCTGATGCTCTGCTTACGATCCAGATGCTGGTTAGTGCATCCAGGGAGGCAGTGGATGATGGTTCAAGTGCTTGAGTCCCTAACACCCCCATGGAAGACCATGATGGAGTTCTGACCTCCTGGATGCTGTAGGCATTTGGGGCGTGAAGCATGAGATGGAAGATCTCTCTCTTTTTGTTTCTCTATCCCTGTCTCACACTTTCCTTTGCTTTTTTGCTATGTCTTTCAAGTAGATGAAAATAAATGAACATTTTGAAAAGAATTTAAGTTATTTTGTATCTGTTAAAAAAGTCAAATGCAAATTGTTTGAATATTTTATGTTTAACCTTTACAGTATCAGTGAAATTTATATATCTTACATAAAGATATATAATATATAGAACCCTATATATGTGTCTATTTATATATCTTATCTGTGTATTTTGAGTTTGTAGGGGAATAAGTAAAAATAGTTTTGTATTTTTAATTAATTATCCCATTTAATTCCTGAAAAAAATAAGGAATGAAACATATGACAATAAAACTCAGAACACTGAAACTGCATTCCAGTGTTATGTTTCATTTGCTCCTTCATCCTTTAAATAACATGAAAAGTTCTTTAATATGTTATAAATTTTATAGTGGTCAAATTGAATGTCAGCCGGTGCCACATTTCACTAGGCTAATCCTCCGCTTGCGGCGCCGGCACACCAGGTTTTAGTCCCGGTTGGGGCACTGGATTCTGTCCCGGTTGCCCCTCTTCCAGGCCAGCTCTCTGCTATGGCCCGGGAAGGCAGTGGAGGATGGTCCAGGTCCTTGGGCCCTGCACCCACATGGGAGACCAGGAGGAAGCACCTGGCTCCTGGCTTTGGATCGGCGCATCGCACGCAAGCCGCAGCGCGCCATCCATAGCGGCCACTTGGGGGGTGAACCAACGGAAAAAGGAAGACCTTTCTCTCTGTCTCGCTCTCACTGTCTAACTCTGCCTGTCAAAAAATAAAAATAAAAAATAAAAAAAATTGAATGTCAAATAGACATAATTAGAAGTTAAGATATAAAAGTAAAAGGAACAGAAGTATTTAAATCAGATCAAATCTGGGTTCTAATCTTGCTGCACCATCTTAAGTATATTACTTAATCTTTCTCATTACAAAATAGACAAATTAATATCCACCTGATAGGTTGTCATGAAGATGAATTCTAATCCTTTATGTAAAGTTCTCAACCCATGATAAAGACCTAACCAATAAATACCTGACACTGCCTCTTATTAATTGTGATATTTGGCAATTCACCTGTACCCTTAGAGAGTTAGTTTGCCACAAAACATAATATTGATTTCTAACCTCAGAGTTACTATGAAAGTTTTAAAAATGTATATGTTTAAATTAAATGTAATACAAAATAAGTCAGTATTTTTACTGCTACATGGGAAACAATGGACTAAGCATTTCGAATTAGTAGCCTATATTACTGATTCAAGGTCATTATTAATGTGAATATCTAGAGTGAATTGAAAGCAGTCATTTCCTCCCCATCCTGACTCACAAAATGAGCATCCTCAAACCTGTATTTATTTTATTTGGAATGACAACTTTCGGAGGACTTAAGCAGGCTCTCCTACCAGTAGTGATTTTTGATTAAAGAATCACAAATGTATTGGCTGTACAAAAGGACTATTAGGAGAGATTTAGCTCTATATTAACACTGCCTGATCATTGACAAGTTTAAACTAGACCATTAGGCCTCCAGACTTTTGGGAAAAAACTACTGTCCTAATAATTTGTTTTTTAAGAATTTAATTACAATTTTTATGTACAGACAAAAGTAACAGCTTGATCCATATATGTTTACCTGTTTTCAAAGTTCTCACCTACTGGTTATCAAGTTTGGTGATGCAGTTTCAGGGGTTATATCTCTTATTCAACTGCTTGTTACTTGCCCTCTTCCACAGCTGGTCTAATTTATGCCTGGAGAAATGTGTAATCTGGCCTGGCTTGGTCAGAACGGGATGGAGTTTCTTATTTGGTTGGGTCCCTTCTGCGTAATTGTTTACATACATCCTTGATTTGGTGCCCTGGACTAGTCATTTATCTTTAGCCTCTGCTGACACAAAGATTCTATTGGCCAGTCCTCCAAAGCCCAACTCAGATCTCAGATCCACATTCTGATAGTTTAGGAGAACTGAAATCATTCATTCTTTTAATAGTTCACTGAGCCTTCAAGTTGATATTTCCATGTCCTGGGTTGCTTAGGAGAAGCAAATATCTCTTTCCAGAGTCCAAAACTAGGATTGCAGGTAATAGAGCTTTCCACACACCTTGCCATTATAAGATCCTTGTTTGTCAACCATTATTGAGCTAAGCCCATAAAGGAGAAAATCAATACATAGACATCTTATTAGCTCTCTCTTCTGTGTCTGTCCATACACTTGTATCATAATCCTTAGGCACTGGAAAGAATTTGAGTGTCCTTTTACTTTCTCTATGTCAAATCCTTCTTCTATCTGAATCAAGAGCTCAAGTAAACCCATGATAATGCTAAATGAGAGCTACAAGAACTTGGAAAACTTATTCCAGAAAAATAACATGACTTAAAAGGACTGTTCTATTTTGAGGCTCCAAAGTCACATATTTCTTGTATTTTTTTGTCTTACATTCATTTGAAAGATTCTTAATTTCTCTACCCTACCTCCTTCTCCTAAAAAGTTGGCTCCGAGCAATTAGGGTGACATCCGTAGTAATGAAAGCAGAGAAAAAGGGATATATTAATAATTGCTTTCAGATACTACACCTAGTAAACACAATAGACCTTGAATTAGTGAGGAGAGAGCCTAAAAGGCTTTCTTCTTATTGTTATTTTTACATAGTAAATCTAGCACATTTGGTTAATATAAGAAACAATACAGAAATGTATTAACATTAGTTATATTATTTCCTATTACAAAATAAAATTCAGCATTACTCTAGAAATACTCGAGTGTCTATTTTGATCTCAGGAACATAATAGCCATTTGCAATAGATATTTACAAGATCCTGCACTCCTAAACTCATAAAATATTACAGAGGAAAAAGAAGCACAAATACAATAAGCATCTGTGTTCTTGTAGAAGTCTTATGTCAGTGTCGTGTCCAGCATACTACAGGAGCGCATACTACATTGTCTTAATTTGTATGTCTTCTACTATCCCTACTGAAGTCCTTTAAATTCAATTCTGTTGAACTCATTTGAATGCATCCATGTGTGACCAAACCAAGAAATTTCACAGAATTGAATAACACATTACTAGAAGCATTGCTTACTGTTTCTAAGACTTCGAGGTTCTATTCAAGGGAATGTGAACAATATTTCCTTATCTTTCCCCTCTATTGGATCATATTAATGGGTCCCTCCAATTCTAATGCATCCAAATAAACCTTTTAAAATAAATATGTAGTTTCAGGTTATGATGACAACTACCTTTCTACCATGTTTAGACTAATACTGCAGTTTTCTTGCCTGATGCTGATCATAAACGAGGAAAAGAGGGTTTCAAGAAGCACAAATTCATGCAACCTTAAATAAATCAAGGGGGTCTCAAGAATCAGATTCACACTGAGAAGTACTAACTTTGCTACCACCAACTGAAAAAAATCTATTCCATGATATTAGAAGCACACACATTACTAAAACCAATGGAAATCTATTGCTCCCCAATCCTGTTTTGTCTGAAAAAAGTTTTATAAAACTAAGGCACGTTCTTGCAAATGTTCAGCCTCAGAGTCATAAGAATATTCCAAAATAAGAAATTCACTTAGGATTCCATTTGTTTTCACACTTTCCTAATTAAAAACCTGTCCATGTACTGCAGCTAAATTTAGATGACAAACACTAACCAGGGGTATTTTAAAGTTTTAATGCTCAATTTGAGGCTCTTAAATTCCAGTCTTGATTCAAGAGGACATTCTTTGGGGGCTTTCCAACATACAATTGCAGAGCATTTTTCTTCCTTCCATCAAGAAAGATAAAAACAATAGCAGCAGGATGGTGTGCAGCAGCAAGTTATTGCTGCAAATCTTTTTACTCTCAAATCTGCTATGGAGATTTCATAAGGAATAAAAATGAATCAAAATTGACTGAACACAAACTGCATAATTATGGAACCTAGGCAGCTCCAGAGACACATGGCACTTCATGAAAACCTGTAACAAGAGTTTCAGTAGAAGCCGGTACTGTGGTGCAGCAGGTTAAGCCACAGTCTGCAGCACCAGCATCCCATATGGGCACCAGTTTGAGTTCTGGCTGCTTTGCTTCTGATCCAGCTCCATGTTAATGTCCTGGGAAAGCAGCTAAGGATGGCCTGAGTCCTGGAGCCCCTGCATCCAAGTGGGAAACCTGGAAGAGAAGCTCTTGGCTCCTGGCTTCAGCCTTGCCCAGCCCCAGCTGTTGCAGCAATTTTGGGAGTGAACCAGTGAAGAGAAGACTTTTCTCTCTCTCTCTGTTTTCCTTCACTCCAATTCTGACTTATAAACAAATTAATATATTTTTTAAAATATAGTTTTGGTAATTCACACTGTTACTCCATTGAGAGGAAAAATGAGTAGGCTCAAAGGAATAAATTCAAGCTGATACCAGGTGATAAACAGTTGCATCTGAAGATTCATAAATGTAAATAATGTCTTTTTTAAAGCTATTAAATATGCAATCTTATTACTGGCAGATTAATTAACTTGTTACTGGCTGTGTTCACTTTCTTGAGGTTTTTATTTTTGCTCCACAGACTCTGTTATACTGTAATAATTTAACTTCTCAAAACACCTCCAGCTACTTTTTGTATGTAAATATAAGTTATGTTAAATTCTCCTTAAATATTTTGATGAATTATTTTGATAATAATGTATGTTCTTTTTTTTTCTTTCTTTTTTTTTTTTTTTTTTTTGACAGGCAGAGTGGATAGTGAGAGAGAGAGACAGAGAGAAAGGTCTTCCTTTGCCGTTGGTTCACCCTCCATTGGCTGCCGCGCTGCGGCCGGCGCACCGTGCTGATCCGAAGGCAGGAGCCAGGTGCTTCTCCTGGTCTCCCATGTGGGTGCAGGGCCCAAGCACTTGGGCCATCCTCCACTGCCTTCCCGGGCCATAGCAGAGAGCTGGCCTGGAAGAGGGGCAACCGGGACAGAATCCGGCGCCCCAACCGGGACTAGAACCTGGTGTGCCGGCGCCGCAAGGCGGAGGATTAGCCTGTTAAGCCACGGCGCCGGCCAATGTATGTTCTTACATATGATTTATTTATCCACAATTTTCTGATATGGAAATTTCTTTAAAGATCTCTTGTTTCAGATTATCAGAATAGTACACTTAACAATAAATAAGTAGGATATTCAAAAATAAGTAGATTAAGAAAGGCATGCCCGAGAAACCTCTTATGGGTGTAACTCAAAGCTATTCAATCAGTTAAGTATTAAAAACAAGGCAAGAGGGGCTGGCACTGTGGCATAGTGGGTAGAGCCGCCACCTGCAATGCCAGCATCCCATATGGGCGCCGGTTCGAAGACCAGCTGCTCCACTTCGAATCAGCTCTCTGCTGTGGTCTGGGAAGGCAGTAGAAGATGGCCCAAGTCCTTGGTCTCTGCACCTGTGTAGGAGACCTGGAGGAGGCTCCTGGCTTCGTATCAGCACAGCTCCGGCCATTGAGGCCAACTGGGGAGTGGGCCAGAGGATGGAAGACCTCTCTCTCTCTTTCTGCCTCTATTTCTCTCTCTGTGTAACTCTGTCTTTCAAATAAATAAACAAATCTTTAAAAGCAAGGCGAAAAATGACATACTTGGCTGATTAAATATGGCAAGTCTATGAAATGACTGGCCAAATTTAAAGATGATTTGAGAAACATAATTCTTTCTGATACATTTTCCTTGTACCTGAGGATCTGTAAAAGTAAAAGGATCTATCTCCTGTTCTATTTAACATTTTTGCATCCTCATTATAGAATTACAAACAGCAATGTCAAGGCAGATAGATGTAACATTTGTCTGGTCACCTAAAAATCAAGAAGGACATGGGAATTTTAAGATTCAAAGTATCTCACTCTTCTGGACACTCTGGAGTTCACCTCTTCAACTGTCACTTCCTCTCACATGCTACACACAGAAGAACGTATCCTCTGGTAAACACGTCCCTGGAGATGCCACATTTTTCTCTCCCAGTCATTTCTAACATCATCCTCAATGCCTCCAGGGTGTGAGAAAAGAAAGTGAGTCACCCAAGAGACTCCTGAATGGAAACCAAAGTCACAACAACCACAGGGAGAGGGAAGACCACAGAACGAAAAAGAGTTTAGGTTGGGAGAAGTGTCAGGCAGAAACATTCGCATGTTTTGTCCCTGGGACTTATTCTGTCATCTCTGGATCTTTGTGTTATTGACTCTCCCAGGATTTTAGCATTGTGGAAAGTGCAGATAGGCTTGTCTTTGAATTTCAGCTCTGGCACAGAACAACTGACTGAGATTTACCAAACTAATTGGCATTTCTAGTTTTGCTTTTCCTTTTCCATAGAGAATGTTGATTAAAAAAAAACAAAACAAAACAAAAAAAAAACACTGTTCATTCTGCCTCACTAGATTATATCCAGATTCAATAAACTAATGTAGAAGTGCAAGTATTTTACAAGTGGCCAGTCCTGGTAGTGATCCTTAGCTTGACAGCTAAAGCCCATTACCATTCAGGGCGTTTGAACCCACTAGACAAGGCTACAGAAAGGAACAAATGCAAGGCTAGCTATCCCTAAATAAAACAGCAACAGAACAAAAAAGGAAAGGCAAGTCACATGGTGCTCAAGAAATAATCTAAATACTCAGGAGGGATGTTTCCATTAATTCAAGAATGAGGAATGAGTTTCTGGAATCAGAACATGATGTTCCTGAAGATAGGGAACCAAAAATAACCCAGTATTTGTCTGTTGGCTTTCTTTTGCTGGACTCTAGACAGATTGTTAACTTCCTGATAGCAAATTATCAACCAGATTCTTGATTATTACCTATGATCCACTTACTGCCAGTTTCTACTAGTACTATTTCTCAGATACTTAACAGCAAGTTGCATGGTTCAATACAGTTACAGAGAACACTTTCATCATATATGTTGAATTAAAAACCATTCTACTTGAATACAACCTAGTCTATTAAACAAAGACCTGGAAAATATTACCACTGCTATTTAACAAGGTGAGGGCCTTCTGCAAAAAAAAAAAAAAAAAAAAAAAAAAGGAATTTATCTGTTAATCCCTCTATTTCAGTCACATTTTCCTGATCTTGTTTCCACCCTTCTGTGTTCACAAGTGCTACTTATAAAGAGTGAACGTCTTCAGTCTTCAGGCCGTTTGAAACACTAGGAAGAGTGAGAGTCATACAACTTCTGCTACTACATAGTACAGAGATATATGACAGATGCCATTAATAAAGCCATTGTGAGTGAGGCAAAGCCCCATGTCTTTGACTAAAGGAAATGTAAAAAGCATGATAATTTTGAGGTACACATTAACAGCATATTTCTGAACTGCTGCCGTCTGAATATTTATGTCCCTCCAAAATTCACATGTTGAAACCTAATCCCCAGGCTGATGATATTTAGAAGTGAGGGCTTTTTGGAGGTGATCAGGCCTTATTAAAAGAGACTCCATTTGTTGAAAAGATTGTCTTTTCTCCAGGGAGTGCAACTAATCTTTGATAAATGAGCTAAAATCACTCCCTGGAGAAAGGACAGTTTCTTCAACAAATGGTGTTGCGAAAACTGGATTTCTGCATGCAGAAATATCAAACAAGACCCCTACCTTACACCTTATACAAAGATCAACTCACAGTGGATCAGGGATCTAAATCTAAGATCTGAAGCCATCAAATTACTAGAGGAAACAAAGAGGAAAGCTAAAGGAAAACACTGCAAGGCATTGGCATAGGCAAATACTTCTTGGATAAGACCCCAGAAGCACAAACAATAAGGGAAAAAATAGACAAATGGGATTACATCAAAATGAGAAGCTTCTACATAGCAAAGGAAATATTCAACAAAGAGGCAACTGACAAAATGGGAGAAAATGTTTACAATTTATACATCTGGTAAAGGATCAATACCCGGAATATTTATGGAGCTCAAAAAACTCAACAACAGCAACAACATGAAATCCAGTTAAGATACTGGCTAAAGAGATGAACAGGCATTTTTCAAAGGATGAAATGCAAATGTCCAACAGATACATGAAATTATGCTCAGGATTACAAGCCATCAGGGAAATGCAAATAAAAAGCACAATGAGATTTCACCTCACCGCAGTTAGAATGACTATAATTTAAAAATTTTTAAAAATAATAAATGTTGGCAAAGATGTTGAGAAAAAGATAACCTAATACTCTTGGTGTGAATGTAAACTCATACAACCAGTATGGAAAACATAATGGAGATTCCTCAGAAATTTGAAAATAGACCTAACATATGACCCATCCACTCCAGTTCAGGGAATTTATGAAAAGGAAATGAAATCAGCATATGAAAGAGTTATCCATATCTCCATTTCTTTAGCAGCTAAATTCACAATAGCTAGGATATAAATGCAAGTAGATATCCTTCAACTGATGGCTGGATAAAGAACAGTATTCATGGAATGAATACTACTGAGTCATAAAAAAGAACAAAATATGTCTTTTGCAACAAAATGAATGGAACTGGAGACCATTATACTGAGGGAAATAAACCAGTGCCAAAAGACAAATATCACATTTTTCCTGATTTGTGGACTATAAACAGAGTACAAAATATTGTAATGTATATGAGTGAAATTGACATATTAAGTTTTGATTATTGTTTATAGCCCCTGTCTATGTTCTTGAGGAACCATGGATTTTCTACTTTCTACTTGGTGAATTCTTTATTTAGTGGAGGGTTAAGCTTGTGATTATGAAGTATATCATTGTAAAAAATACAAGAAAAGGAAGAGGAGGGAGGGAGGGAGAGAGGGTAGGATGGGATGTATCATTATGCTCTTAAAACTGCATATATGGGGGCCGGTGCTATGGTGTAATAGGCTAAGCCTCCTGTGGCACTGTCATCCAGTATGGGCACTGGTTCATGTCCTGGCTGTTCCACTTCTGATCAGCTCTCTGCCATGGCCTGGAAAAGCACCAGAAGATGACCCAAGTGCTTGGGACCATGCACTTATGTGAGAGACCGGTAAAGCTTCTGGCTCCTGGCTTTGGATTGGCCCAGCTCAAGCCATTGCAGCCATTTGGGGAGTGAACCAGCAGATGGAAGACATTTCTCTCTCTTGCCCTTTGTTCCTAACTCTAACTCTCAAATAAATAAATAAATAAATAGATAAATAAAATCTTAAAAGAATTGCATATGAAATACCTGAAATGTATTCTCTTTATATATTTTAAATGTGAAAAAAAGAGATCCCAGACAGCTCTCTTACCTCTTGTGCTTTGTGAAACCAGAGGGAGAAGATAATAAAAAGGCCCTCAGCAGACACTAAATCTGCCAAACTTTGATCTAGAATTCTTAGCCTCTAGAAATATAACAAATAAAGCTCTGATGTTTATAAGCCAAACACTCCAGAGTATTGTTATAGTAACCTGAAGTGAATAAATCATGAATTCACTGGACGTTAAGTCTCCTTGAAGACCAAAAGGATGCCTGGCCACTGGCATAGCTGCCTTAACAGTGGTGCTCTAAGTTCTTCTATCCAATTGGTTAATCTGTCTTACCTGGTACACACTCTTCCCTAATCTCAGCCACAGTGGTACTTCCTGAGACATACAGAATGGGAACAGAACAGAAGGCACTCATGCCCAGCAAAATTTCTGGAAGCTCTCCAATCCTCTGTTGATCCACACAGACCTGGGGTAATGGGACGCTTAAGCTGTACTTTTAAGCAATTCTTTCCAGTTTGGATATATGTCCATTTCACTATCCAGCAATGACTGGTCTCTGCTTATGTAAGTGCTAAAGCAAAACTGAAGCCTTACCTCCATCCTGAATCCTTCCCTAAAAATCTATATCATCTTGACTGGGTTTTTCCCTCAAATCCTGCAGCATATGTGCCTATGTCCTAATTTAAGCCATAATTTAACTATCTCAAAGCTTCTTCAAATTATCTATATGCATCCTCAGCTAGACTAAAATAGTTTTCATGTAGAAAAATCTATCCTATGGTCCCTCTGTTGCAACACTCTTGATATTTCCAGCTGAATGATTCGTCATTGTGGGTGACACACCTGTGCATTATAGGACATTCTGCAGCATTCTCTGCCTCCAGCCACGTGATACCAGTAGGACCCCAACTGTAACAATGAAAAGGTCTCCAAACATTGTCAAATATCCTCTGGAGACAAGATTGCTCTTGACCGGGAACCACAGATCTTCCCTGACATTAGAATTAAATGTATTTGCTATTACAAAAACAAATTTAGGTAAGACATTTGATTTCATTCAGGGTCATTTTCACACAGAAATCATCCAGGCTGGTCATTGGCACATGAATGTAAACGACTAGAGCCCGTGGGAAGCTGGAGCCTCTGGAGTACACACCAGAGAGCTGAGCCTAAGTCCCTGAGAAATGTTCAGATTCTTTCTTTAGATCTTCTCCCAGTCATAGAACCCAATAATGGTATGGAAGGCTAACCAGAGAGAATAAATTTCCTCTTGATATCCAGAGTAGATGACTGATGGGCTTGGCTAAAGCAAGTTTGGCTTGAAAAGTCAGATGAAGCCTTTGGAGCTACTGGCAACACAAGCCTCTGTTGAATGTCAGTACTGCTGGACACAGGGGATTTTGCAACATCAGCTCCTACTTCTATCTTGTAGACACCTCTTTTCATCACATTCCACTCTAGAGTACAACCTCACCCTTCATCACCAGTGGTACAGTAATCCACTGTGACCTGGGCCTTAAGATGGGTAGCCCTCAGTGTTGTTGGCTATTGGGCTCATGTGGCTCAGACCTCCAGTTACACACTCTGAATTGCATCCCCATAAAATTCAATACTGACTTAAATGGTGTCTTACTCACTGATTAGTTGGTTAACAGCTAAGGTCCACGAAAACAGTGAGATCTTTTGTGATGACCATATGTCCCTGGTCAATCATTAAGGTCAGAATCAGCAGGCTATTTGCTTTATCCCAATCATGAGCTCCAGGCTCATGAAGTCTCAGAATTTCTTTCTAGATTCTATTTATAGTATCTTTCTGCCTGGACAATGAAAACTAAAGACATATTTATTCATTCCTGTTCCTAAACACCTTTAAGAAAGTAGGTCGCTGGCTGTGTTTTAATTGTAAAGCATCATATAAGACTTTGTAAAAGGAGCTAAATAAGGGTTTGTTGTTGTTAGGGGAATTGTTTCTTAAAGAATGCCCACAGTTTGGCTTTGCCAACAAAATCATTCCACAAAACACGTAATTTAAAGCATCATTTTATCTTATTTGGTGAAATTAAGTAAAAGGAGGACAGCTTATTTTAACTACTTCTTAAAAGTAGAAAAGAAAGACCACACTTTTCCATACAATTCTCAAAAATGAAAATTTGCTTTGTGATATGCTAATTTTCCTTTCAACTTATTGCTGTTTTATTAAAACAGATGCATATATGAATGTGGAATACTGTGTAATATGTAACACACTTTTTAATGCCATTCTCTTTTCACAACAGACAAAAAATACACTCAGAAAAAAAAAGCTGTACCAACTGTAGCTTAGCCATATATTTTCACCAGTAATTTCTACATGATTGTATATGTCCTGGTCAGGAAAACAAAGTGTTTATTCAGAATGACAGAGTTCTATTCCACATGGCCCATTTTAAGTAGATTCCATCCAGTACAAGAGTACATGAGGTGGTATATTTCATGTCATTAGGGATATCCTAAAGAACAACTCGGGAAAGCAAAGGAAAAACAAAAGGAAGAATGTATTGATTAGCTGACACAACTTATCTGGAGAAAGTTTTTGCCCGGAGAGCAATAAGCCAAGTAATCGGAAAGAACAGTTAACAGCTTTTAATCTTGTGGGAATTTTTGGTCCAGACAGGAAATGTGCAAAGAAAGGACATTTAAAATTATCCGTCAAGATTTTCTTTTTTTTTTTTTTTTTATTTCAGAAGACTCTTAGGGCTTTGCATAGCTCAGAGTATAGCTGCTTCTCTCTGCTAAGCCTCATTCACTTTTTTGGATGATGGCATTTAGGGCCTAATACTTCCATGTATTTCAAATTGAGGGGATTTGAGAAAACCACAGGAGCAGGAAGGCCACTCACCTTCCCTTGTTGTCTTCCCTGACCCAGGCCATGACACCTACAAAGCACACTGTCAGACCCTCTTGTGAGAGGAGCCTTCTCTATATTTCGAGCAAAGGAACATCCTTATCTTTGACGAAGAAGGGATACAGAGAGGAACATGAGTAAATATGACTTGCTAACTTTCTTCTAGTTTATTACCATTAGATCATTCCTTTTTCATCCTGCCATGCTTCTGCATAACTGTCCACTGTTCAGCAAAACTTTTCTAAAATATATTTATCTGTTGTTTTGGGTCTTCACAGCCTTATGATGGCCGCTGTGTCACTGTTGAAGAGATGAACTCAGGAAAGTAAAGTTAGCGAATCCCCATGCCTTTTGCCTTTGCCCACCATCTCTGTGCCCCCATGTCTCTGTCTCTCTATGGTAACTGGTTTCATGGCAATTGACAACCACCTATCAATTGCTGCCCACAAGTCTGTTATGTAATGATTTGGTTCTGGGCTACTTTTGTCTGTCAACCTATAGAAGCAACTGGAAGGCATGGCTAGGCACAATTGCCTGTGTATGGAGGTGGACATGAATGCGGCTGCCTGAGAATGGATGTATATATTCACGTGGCAATCGGTGGATGCAGTCGTACGTGGCTATGTGACTGCATGTGTGTGTGTGTACGTAGATGTCTGCTGTCTGTGTATGTGTGTGTCTGACCACTGCCACGGACACAAAGGCAGATATCGCCTACGGCCTTTCTACCATAGGAAGCAAGTGGCTTTTCCTTGTGCATTTGTCACTGCTGCCATGAATAAAGGAAATGTAAACCCACAAACAGCACTGAGTTGTTCTCTGAGCTGTCAGAATCTGGATGTGCTTGTCCTGAGCCCTAAGCCTTGTGCATATAGTCACATCAAACTTAATTTTTTTATGCTCTTCTCTCATTAAGCTTTTATTATATGGACCTCATCTGTGAATCCAGGATGAGTGAAGGAAATATGTATTTCCTCTTATACCTTAATATTCAAATACTCTGAAGGTTAATTGCCTACAAAAATTTTAGAACAATTCATGCCCTGCCACGCTGCTGCACTGTGCTAATAGAAAGTGACCAGACATACTATGGCAGGATTGAAGAGAAACATTTTATTTAAGCCCTAGGACTCTTGAGTTAATGTCTACTCTAAGCTCATCCCAGTCAGCAGGAAGGAATTTCAAATGGAAGAGTTTGTTTTATTTTTTAATCTTACAGGGGAAGCAAACATTTTGACCATTTCATAAATATCCTCTTCTTTGGAGCCATATTGGAGACCTCGTGAATAAAATAGAAGTAATATTGTGAAGACTAAAAGTACACATATTTTTCATTCTTTCTGTTGGATATCAGCAAAGGTGATGACTTTCCCATTAATAGAACTTCTTTTGCAAAACAAAAAAACAAACAATCAAAAAAACTGGTATGAGCTGCCATTTGTTGTGTTTAAGTGCCAGAATCTGAGTTTTACATTATGTTAACAGTAGGAGTTATGTAAAAAAAAGTCATTCCAGGGCTGTCAGGTAAAATACAGGGTGTTTAGTTAAATTTGAATTTCAAGTGAACTATAAACATAAATATATCTCAAATTTTGCCTGCAACACCCTTATACTCAAAACACCTACTGATTATATGAAGTCAAAGTTAACTGAATATTCTATATTTTCATTTGCTAAGTTAGACACCCCTAAATTGTGAAACTTATAACTGAAATTCCAAACATGGTAGAATTTGGTCTACATACTTTCAGAGACAGAAATAAGACTTCCTAAGTACACAGAATTTGGATTCATTGCTCAATTACATTAACTAAGTTCATAAAAGTCTAGCAGGTTGCTGAATATTCAAGTTAGTTTGATAGGCTCACATAATCTCATAAGCACATCTATATCACACTGTGGCCAGGTAAAATTACTTTTCAGACACAAAGAATTCATTAGAATGTGTGAATATTCTATAGTTTACAAGTAAAAGAGACAAATTATTAATTCCACACATTTGGGAGCTAGGAATGGGAACTTAATATTTAAAATATCTACTGGCTCAATTCTCTGTTTCCTGAAAGGGCCCAGCCAGATGGGTTCTGCTAATGTTTGTCTCTATGACTCTTCTATCTAAGCTCCACTGGGTTGTCTAACCCCCTACCTCAGAGTGACACATCCTTCCGTTAGTTGTATTAATAGCTCCAGTCATATTACATCAACTCCTGCTGTTGAAAAAGAGACTGTTTTTATCCATTATGTGATTTTGAAGTTTAACTCTCACAGGGCAATATTTTCTTTCCTAATCCATTCATAAAGAACCTGTCACTGTATGCCTCATATGCTTACTGTACTTACTAGACAAGTGGACTCGCTATACTAGCATTCTCTGTAATAAGGGTAACATTGATAATTCCTTCAAGCTAGGTATTTATATTATCTCATTTAGTAGTCCCTAAAATCTTGGGAGGAAAATAGCACAGTTACATAGTAGCTTATCAACTATCTAAATCTAGGTTTGTCCGATTCCAACCTATTAGACTACTATGGTACTAGCTAGTGCTTGAAAGTAAAATGTTCACCATGGACTGATACTTAAAAATAATGCTAAAACAAAGCTAGATTAATTCATCTTCTCCTGGAGCTCAACCACAATAAGAGGCATAAATAAACACTGGCTTATGACCACTATAAAACTCTAAAGAAATGAACATGGTTTGAGGGTAATAAAGATGTATGCTAGAATCACACCTCTGTCACTGGAGTGAGGTAGGGGCAAGTGGACCAAGTTGGACCAATTGCTGCAGGCTCAATTACCTCTCTCCAAAATTAATATGCTATCCTCCTAACCCTCAGTATCTCACGATGTGACTATATTTGGAGATATAGTCTTTAAAGTAGTAATAAAGTTAAAATGAGGTCATGCATGTGGACCTAATCTAACATGACTGATGTCCTTATAAGAAGAGAAAACATAAATACTGCATTTTCTCCTTCATATTCAGATGCTTAAAAAAATCTTAACATAGAATAGCAATTACCAGAGGCTGTGCAGTAGCAGAGATAAGGGTTAGAGAGAAGAGGGTAACAGGCAGCAAATCATAGTTAGAAAGAAGGAATAAGCTCCTAGTATTACACAACACAGTGGGGTGACCATAGTGGGCAATAACCTATGATATATTGGTTGAGAAAGTGGAAGAGAAGAGTTAAAAGGCTCCATTCATAAAGTTATGACAAAGAGAGGGAAATGTTAATGCCTTGATTTTATCAGGACACTCTGTATACATTTATTGAAAAGTCACATACTACTCCATAAATATGTGATTATTTTTAATTGAAAAAAAAAAAAGCTTAAAGAGCCAGCAATGCTGACTACCCTGATTTGATGTTTGCACAAGAATACATGTTTTAACTTATCACACTTCACCCTAATTATTCTTAAAAGATGAAAATTTAAGACAGTCCTCTAAAATCCAGTGAGGCCTCAGTCAAGAAACACTGCCAATTCTTTGATCTCAGACTTCTAGCCTCAAGAACTATAAAAAATGAGTTTCTGTTGTTTAAATCATCCAGTCCATGGTGCTTTGTTATGGCAGCCATAGCCAACTCATACAAACAAGTTTCTTCGCTCAGATATTGACTTTTCTTTTCAAAACGACTCAATCCCTATGGACTTAATGGGATCATTAACTAGTTGCCTAGCATGATGCTTTGAAAAATGAGGGAGTTCAATGGATATAAGAACTATCTCTTTCACTTAGGTTCACAATATGAAATAGCATATTCAATAATTATCCTTGGCAAATTCATTAAGGATCTGTTAGGTGCAAATACACAAATCAATATCACCTTTCCAAAGAGCTTCTTCAGATTGAGAATGGGAGGGCAGTATTTGTTTTCAGGGGGTGCTTTATACACTATAATTTGTTGATGCTGCAATACACACTTTTAAGATTTTTTTTTTAATTTCAGAACAATTTTGATTTACAGAAAAAACTTGCAAAGATAGTACAGAGAGTTCCCATATCCCCCAAACTCAGTCTTGCCTATTACTAAATACTACGTGTGTATGGAACATTTGTTAAAATTAATAATTAACACTGATGCATTATTAACTAAAGTCCATACTTTATTCATATTTCTTTACTTTTTACCTAATGTGATTTTCTTCCCTCCAGGATTCTAAAACCACATACCATGTAACATTTAGGTTGCTCCTGACTGCACTTGTGTCTCAGACTTTCCTTTTATTCCATGGTCCTGAGAATTTTAAGGACTAGTCTGGTAAACTTGTAAGATGTTCCTCTATTGAGATTTGTCAACATACTCTTCATTATTAAAATGGCAGCATGGGTTTTACGGAGAGAAACCATAGAATGGAATAGGGGCACCATGCCATTTTCTTCACACGATATTAAGAACATGACTGTCAACACGACTTAACCTCTTAAACCCCTGGATGCAGTAGGGTTTCAGGTTTTCCATTACAAAATCAATCTTTTTTGTAATTCTCCATGCAATAATTTTCAGGGAACAGACATTATGTACAGCCTACACTTATGGAATGGAGAGTCAAGTTCCACTTTTTTTCATGTGACATTCACATAAATTATTTAGATTTATCCTGCATATTTTTCTAACCTGCTCCCTTATATGAGCATAGATTCACTGATACTTATTTTATGCTTTGAGCTATAGCACAATATTGATTTATTTAGCTGTTCTCAAATTGTTCTGGCTTTGGCCATTGAAAGTTCTTTCATCTGGCCTTTGATATACACTTTGTTTTATTGCTTTTGTTTTCCTTTTCAGCAGTATTTGTTACCCTAAATTGGTACTGTGCATAATGTATTTTCTTCATTCTATCTAGCACATCCTTTTATCTCTAAAAAAGATAGAACTAATAATATTCTACAATTATAATTGGTAGTGATGTTTTCCTTCCTTAGTCATACATAAATAATATATGCTTTCTGATTAATCACATCCTAGATTCAGTAAGTCAGAAATTGCTAAGTAATAAGGAACAATTTTCCACGATAGTATTTTCAATTCGAAGCACCTTCATCCCATCAAGTCTGAAATTTTACAGAGAACATTTTCTTTTGAGACTGCTATATTTTGCTATATTTGCTTTTCTGTATACATGTTGCTTTTTCTCTCTATTGATCATTTGAACATATACACAAATCTGTTGAAACAAAGAATTTGTGTTCAGAGACAAGAATATGAGCAAGGGTCATTTCTTGGTTCTTTCAGCTAATTCTGTAGCTTAGGTATATTTAGCTTCCTGATATCAATTTTAAGGCTATCTTTTGAGACAAAAACTGATTAAAGTAGTCATAAGTGGCACAGTTTTATAATCCTGATTTCTTCCATTTTAATAATAATTTCAGTGTGGATACGTGAATTTCACTTTACTTACAGTGGATTACAGTGGAATTCAACTGCATATCACTTACAGACATGAAGATGTATCATTATGTTTGGCTTCATAACTGAACTCAGTTATTTTAACTTACTTTATTCATTTGTCAATATGTTTACTGAGCATGTGTGTGCCCTGTCCTCAGCTCCTGGATTTCTGTCCTTGTCCCAGAAGAAGCCAATGTAAGCTTTACTCACATTCAGAGTCTGTCTTCAGGACATTCATTTAATTATATCTCAAAACAAATATAAAATATTTTTAATATGCTACCTCTGAAAATTGTAGAAATGGCCAGACAGGTAAAAACTTGAATAACCCATTTTAATTTTTATGAAATATTTACATAGAGAAAATCTTTACAAGGTCAGGTAAACTGACTTTTTTTTTTAATAAATATATGTAGTTCCAATATCTCTGTCAAGTAAAATATCAATATTTACATCATATATAAGAAATTGATATTAAGAGAGATTAAGGTTAATTTAGTATCAAGTCAGTAATTAACATGTCCACTGCTGACACACTTATGAAACTCTCATAAACCAGGCCATATGCTGGTATTCTATTTAATCACCAACAATGTTAAGGTAATTTAGCACATAAGCAAATAAATCACCAAGTATATCTGATGGTTTTAAAATGGCAAAGAAGGTAGATACTTTTCCATAGTGTTAATGTTTGTCATCAAACATCTTTAGAACCTCCTTTGATGGACTTTAGTAGCTATTAAATAGTGTCCTTTAAGCATTCATGATGAAAGTGTGCTAACACTGAAATCTTTATGAAAAAAGATCCATCAACATTCAATTGTATACACAGTGCCTTTGCAACAATATAATCTGGTAAAGGAAAATAAACATTTTATTTTTTATTTTTATTTATTTTTTTTATTCTTTGACAGGTAGAGTGGACAGTGAGAGAGAGAGAGACAAAGAGAAAGGTCTTCCTTTGCCGTTGGTTCACCCTCCAATGGCCGGCGTGGCCGGCGCACCGCACTGATCTGAAGGCAGGAGCCAGGTGCTTCTCCTGGTCTCCCATGGGGTGCAGGGCCCAAGAACTTGGGCCATCCTCCACTGCACTCCCGGGCCACAGCAGAGAGCTGGCCTGGAAGAGGAGCAACCGGGACAGAATCCGGCACCCCGACAGGGACTAGAACCCGGTGTGCCGGCGCTGGTAGGCGGAGGATTAGCCTGTTGAGTCATGTAATATATTATAATGATTAGATCTTTTATTGAGTAACAAATGATTTTTTTTAGTACTTAAAATTTCCAAAGCACTTTCTATCCATTAATTAGTCCTCTAAAAATCCAACCAAAGAGAAGGTTAGGGCAATTTTCAATAATGTTAGGTGGTTCTAGGGGCCAGCTCTGTGGCACAGTGGGTTAAAGCCCTGGCCTGAAGCGCCAGCATCCCATATGGACACTGGTTTGAGTCCCGGCTGCTCCTCTTCCAATCCGGCTCTCTGCTATGGCCTGGGAAAGCAGTAGAGGATGGCCCAAATGCTCGGGCCCCTGCACCCACATAGGAGACCTGGAAGAAGCTCCTGGCTCCTGGCTTCGGATCGGCGCCGCTCCGGCAGTTGCAGCCATCTGGGGAGTGAACCAGTGGATGGAAGACCTCTCTGTCTATAACTGTGTCTTTCAAATAAATAAAATAAATCTTTAAAGAAATGTTAATTGGTTCCAAGTTTAAGGATAAGAGGAAAGGTAATCTTGCTAATGCAAGGAATGATGGAACTTCAAAATACAAACCTGAACAAAGAACTGTCTCATTATTATCAACTTACTTGCCATGTTAGAGTCTCCCTTCTGGAAAACTCCAGAATATATTGTCACCAGTAGTCCATTTTGCAAGCTAACATTTCTCAGTCATGACAGTATGAAAATTTCAGTCAGCTCCATATCCTCAAACAACTAATTATTCTGCAGAATACGTGTGGTATCAAATTGATTCCAATAATAGAGGTAGAAATCAATGCGACCCAAAGAGCATAAATAGAACTTCAGGTTATTTTCTTTTAATGATTTTAGCTGGCCCTTAATGATTTTAGCTGCACTAGTTGCATTTTGCATGTGATACTGACTGAGATCAATGTTATGCTAATACTATGTGTAGGGCCTTGAGATGTTTGTTATTATTTCAGCTGGCCAATTCTCTTGCTTGTATGTGTTACTGACAGTGTCCCATAGAAAAGACACAAATTCCAGACTCTATAAGAGATTTTGAAAACCAAGAATTAGTATGAGTTTATATTTTTATGGGCATGGTTCTCAAATTAGTTTTTATTGTTTATTTTAAGAAAATGCTAAAAATTAAAACTGCACCTGAGACAGTTTTAATAAATAATATATGCACACACTTCTAGAGGAAATTTTCAGATTAATTATTCAGAACAACTATTTATACATAATCTCCATTCTCAGTATGTGTTTAAGAGAGCACATTTTAATACTGCTCTAATAAGCATTTTGGAAATGAAGAACAAGTTATTATTAGATGTGAAGGCACACTGCCTGTGAATATTTGTATTCCTGTTTTTGGAAGAACATGCTAAAAACTAGAAAAAATACAGATATTAGAACTCTGTACATGGTGTATAATTTACTTAATACAGATACTAAAATCTACTTCATCATATATCTTATCATCATTACCTAACAGATTTACACTATGAATGAACCACTGAAAGTATTAAGTGGGAGTATTTTGTTTTGTGTGTGTGTGTGTGGTTTTTGTTTGTTTGTTTTTAGATAGAAGGAGAGAGAGAGATATCTTGCATCCAATGGTTCACTGCCCAAATTGCTACAACGGCTGGGGTTGGAACAGGCCTAAGCAATTAGACAGGAGCTTCTTTTGGGTCTCCAACACAGGTGGCAGGGGCCCAAGCACTTGGGCCATCCTATGCTGCCTTCCCAGGCACATTAGCAGGGAGCTGAACTAGAAGTAGAGCAGCCAGGACTTGAACTGGCTTCCATATGGAATACTTTCACCACATGTAGCAGCTTAACCCACTGCACCACAGTACCAGCCCCTAGGTGGGAGTTTCAAAGCCCTCTTTTAGCTAAGAATAACTTACAGTGGGTGTTAAATAAGATTCAAGAGCAAAATTGTACACTCACTCTGATAAACAAGTTGGTAATTCCTTTTAAGATTAGATAAATACTTTTTGTAAACTCTACAATCCTATTCCTACTTTTAAGATTAGATAAATACTTTTTGTAAACTCTACAATCCTATTCCTACTTATCTAATTTGGAGAAATTAAAACACATTTTCACAAAAAATACACAATACATACAACAGTTTTGTTCATAATTACCCAAACTTGGAAACAACCCCAATCCTATATAACGAATGAAAGTTTAAACCTGACCCACTTATCCAAACAGTAGAACACTACTCCAACATAAAAAGGGATACACTAGAGGAACAATGAGTATATGCAGCAACTTGTATGACTCAAAGGCATTATGAGGAGCCAAAGAAGCTACTCTCAAAATGTAGCACCAAGCACGTATTTATTCTATTGACAAAAGTGAAGTTGTAGTAGTGGAGAACAGACTAGTGGTTGTAGGGCTTAGGATGTAATCACAAAGGGACAGCATGAGGGGCATTCTGGGGGTAAAGGAATTGTTCTGTATCGTGGTTATAGTGGTGGTTACATATGTTAAAATTCACAGAACTTCACACCAAAAAAATCAATTTTAAGACACACTAACAAATGAAATTTAAAATTGTTATTCTCAAAGTACTGAATAGGTCTGAGTGAGGCCCAGGATTATAAATTAACAAATATGTGTGCATGCTCCAGGAGTTTACACAGATACTAACCATGCTTTAAGGCACACTGCTTTAGAAGAAAATGCATCACCTGGAAGTTAGAAAATCAGAGTATAGAATTCTGCCAATTGATAGCTATGTGACATTGGGTACAATTATCAGTTGAATCCTAACATCCCCAAGAAGGTATCTTGGAGTCGTCACCTTGTCACTCAGAATGTGACCTCATTTAGAGATTGAGACTTTATACAGACAAGTTAAAATGAGAACATGAGGATGAGCTTTAATAAAATATAATGAATATTCTTTTTTTAAGGGGGACATTTGGAGATACTTGGCAAAGGGAGAACTCACTGAATCTAATAACAGAAACTGGGCTGAAGGATATCTAAGCCAAGCATTGCCAAAGATTGCCAGAAAGTAGGAGAGGGGCATAAAAGAGATTCTTCTTCACAGCCCACAAAGGAACCACATCTGTGGACATTTTAACTTCAGACTTTTAGTGTCCAGAACCATTGTTTAAACACCAAATTCATGGCACTTCATCGTGCAACCCAAGGACACAATTAAAGGTGCTTCGCTTAAACTCTCTGGCCTTAGGTCTCCTCGTTTATAGAATGGAAATAACTTTCCTATCCATCTCAAGAGAATTTCTTTAAAATTAAATGAGATAACATGTCTGCATTAGTTAAGAACTAAATTGAGAAATCACCAATAAAAAGGATTGTGGAAATAAAAGATATTATTTCTCTCTTCCATAACAAAAATACAGTGAGTACACAGGCCTAGATCAGTGTAATGGTTGATATTATCAGGAACCATATCAACTAGTAGCTTTTTAGTTTTACATATTGAAAGTGTAACATTGTCCTCACACTTCCAATTTAGATGCTGAGTTCCAGCTTATGTACCATAGTACCAGGTGAAATAAAGACAAATAGCAAAAGGAACAAGAGTAAAAGAAGAAAGCAAGTGAGATCCCTATCCTTAAAAACAAAATAAACCACCTTACCCAAGTGCAGTCCAGTAGCTTGCAGTTACATCAGCTGTTTTTATTGGCTGAAACTGATTGATTTGCAGGGGAAACCTGGGTAATTTGCTTTGTTGGTAAGATTGACACACCAACAAAACTGTGGTTTTCTTTTTTTTTTCCCTTACTTTTTTTTTATTTTACTTAAGTTATACAAGTTCATGTGTTTCATATTTACAGATTTAGGAATAGAGTGACACTTCTTCCCCACCATCCCTCCAGCCCATACTCCAACCCTTCCTCATCCTCCCTCTCACAGTTCCACTCAATTTCTAGAAAAATCTAAGTAAATTTAAGTTTACTAAATGATCTTATCATTAACCACACACTAAGTAAAAGTTCAACAAATAGTATGAAGAGAAAAAAAATTTTTTTCTTAGTACAGAAGGAGAGAATGTATATTGGAGAGTACATTAACAGTCTCTGTTGCAGTATGCAAATAAATTCTGTAGCTTATTTCACATTGTACAGTTGAAGTATGATTTTGTTATTTTCTTTGGTATGTTTCTTTAAAAACATATTCCTAACTAGTAGAAAAGATACTCAAATAGAAAAGATACTCAAATTTGAGGACATATTCTTTTAAACGTCAAATGCTGCACTTACCTCTAAATCTGTCATTCTCAAATTTTTGGTGATAGGATCCCTTTACACTGTTGAACATTTTTGAAAACCTGAGTTTTAGTTTGTGTACATTATAACCACTGATAAACATAGCATTATAGAAGTTCTTAAACTCTAATTTGTACCATATTAAAGATTAAAACTGAGTCACTTCACCTACAAATTTGTTAATTCATTTACAAACAACAATAAAAAAGCAATCACATATCAACATAAAAGCTTATTTTTCTGAAAAATAACTACATTTTCCTAAAAATATATAGAATGAATAGTGGTATTGTTTTACATTTTTGTTAACATCTTTCTTGTTTGGCTTATAAAAGGCAGCTAGATTCTCATAATGGATCTTTCCTTCTATCTGTTGTGATGTGTCATTTCAATTAAATTGTATGAAGAAAATTTGACTTTCCACAAACATATAGTCAAAAAAGGGAGGAGCTTTTTAAGAACCATTTCAGAGCCTCGTGTGCTGGGACTGTGAACACACTGTGGCTGCTGTGAGCTTAGGATGTGGCTAGGTCTCTGAGCAGTCACTGTGGGCAACAAGAACAAAACATACCAACCCAGTTAACAAATGGGTTAAACAGACATTTTTCAAAAGAGGAAATCCAAATGGCCAACAGACACATGAAAAAATGTTCAGGATCACTAGCCATCAGGGAAATGCAAATCAAAACCACAATGAGGTTTCACCTCACCCCTGTTAGAATGGCTTTCATATAGAAATCAACAGGCTGGCATGGTGGCTCACTAGGCTAATCTTCTGCCTGCGGCGCCGGCACCCTGGGAGTGAACCAATAGAAGGAAGACCTTTCTCTCTCTCTCTCTCTCTCACTGTCTAACTCTGCCTGTTAAAAAAAAGAAAAGAGAAATCAACAAACAGCAAATGCTGGCAAGATGTGGAGAAAAAGCTTCACCAATCCACTGTTGGGGGAAATTTAAACTGGTAAAGCCACTATGGAAGACAGTATGGAGATACCTCAGAAATCTGAATATAGACCTACCATATGACCCAGCCATTCCACTCCTGAAATTAACCAAGGGAAACGAAATCAGCATATGAAAGAGTTATTTGCACCTCCATGTTTATTGAAGCTCAATTCAGCATAGCTAAGATATGGAATCAACCCAGATGTCTGCCAATTGAATGCTGGATAAAGAAATTATGGGATATGCACACTATGGAATACTACACAATGATAAAAATAAATGAAATCCAGTCACTTGTAACAAAATGGGTGCAACTCAGAAACATCATACTTAGTGAAAAAAGCCAGTCCCAAAAGGACAAATACCATATGTTCTCCCTGATTTGTGGTCACTAATAGAGTACCTAAACAGTAATCTATAGAAGTCAAATTGATGCTCTGAAATGTGAGGACTTTGAACAGCCCTTGTCTTGACTGCTGAGGAACAGTCTTTTTTTTAATATGCTATTTTTTAAACTCTTTACTTGGTGTAAGGTTAATCTTCTGTGTGTAAAGTTAACTGAAAATATATATTAGTAAAAATATGAATGGGAATAGGAAGGGGAGGCAGAATAATGGTAGGAGTGTAGGCAGGAGGGAAGGTAGGGTAGAAAATCACTATTGTTCCTATTTGTATTTATGAAATACATGAAGTTTGTATACCTTCAGTAAAAGATTTCTAGGTTGAAAAAAAAGAACACTTTCAAAGACTCATGGTTATCCTTCATTGACATTATAGCAAAACATATTACGTAATTTTTAAGGTTTACTTGCATTCTGGAATCTAGAACCATAACAACTATAATGTTCCATTACATTGAACAACTGATTCATTTTGAATGCAGAGTTTTTACATAGCACACATTCCCCATGAGCTTTCTGCAGACTCCTTGTATGCATGGATTTCAAAATGCTTTGCACCAAGATAAACTTATCTTTTAATTCCACTTCCCACAAACTTTTTAAATTTATCTCACACGAATTACAGATTTGTTGTCCTTAAAGTACTCATAGACATTTTATACATCAATAGAATTTGTTTGTGAAATTGGATTTTGTGATTTAGGAGATTGGCAGACATATGATTCTTATTTAATATCCATGTGCTCCTCTTGCTTTCTCAGCTACCATTAAATCAGGAGGTACATGTGTCTGCCATATGAAACCCAAGTGGCTTGTGTCCCCCTTACACCAAAGCACTAGAATGATTCAGCTGTCTTTTCTCTTGCCTCAATGCCCATGGAGGTTGCAAAATGGAGACCGAGCCACACCTTGTAACAAATCTGAATTTTTTACTAACTACACGTAACAACCTGATTTAAGAAGGTTGTAGACTTTGAATGAGAAATAACATTTGTTGTGGATAGACACTGAAAATGTATTTATTACTAGAGCAAAGTCTAGCCTTTCCTGACTAATAAAAGGGCAGAACCAAGAAGATTAATTCAACATGATTAGAAGTAATCAACTGCATTGTTTAATTAAATGCTTGTGGCCTGATAACAGTTCCAATTCCCAGTATAACTGCATTCTGTTCCTTACCGGGGGAAGAAGGGAAAGAAGATGAATCATAAGCCAGAAGATTCTATCTTCTGTAATGAATGAGGTGAGACAGCAATATCCTCAAGTAGACTTAAATAAACAGGAACTAACTATGAGCATGTAAGTCCAGAAAACAAAGATCGCATTTAAAACTTTTGGTCCATTTTTAATATCATAAAATTCCAATTTGCATTAACTATCCCAAATTCATGATAAAGATATTACCTAACAGTATTAAAACAAAACAAATGACAAGCAAAACCTACTGCCTAGCTTTGGAGTCATAGGCTTCTCTCAGGAATTTCTGTCTGTCATCATCTGACAAAAGCAAACAAACAAACAAAGAAAGTGTGTTCCTTAGGTGAAACAGGTCTTAGTATTAATGGGTTTTTCAAACCCTAGCCAAATGAGTCCCTGACACAACACAGAGACACCCAGTGTTCATTGAATATGGTTTTATTCGTGAGGGATTTTTGAGCTTAAGGCATCCAAACCTTTCCACTCCAATTTCTGAAATGTGCTCTATTTCAGAATGCTACTACATAAAATTTAAATAATATTTTAAAATTGTAATTTTCTATATATTAGCTTTTTTTATTGCTGGCATAACAAGCTACCACTAATTTAGTAGCTCAAAAATAATTCAAATTTAATATTATAATTTTATGGGTCAGACATTTGTCACAGGTCTCATTGATTTAAAATAAATATACCTAAATGTCTTATACCTTTTAGAAGGCGCTAGGATAAAAATTCATTTCTTTGCTTTTTCTAGCTTCTAGAAGCCACCCATACTCCTTAGTCCGTAACCCTGTCCTTCAAAGCCAGCAACCCTTTGACTCCTCTTCCGTAGTCACATCCTCTGCCCACAACTGGGAAACTTTCTCTGCTTTTAGGAATTCATGTGATTAAGCTGTTCCCACCTGGATACTCATAATCATCTCCCAACTTCAAGGTCCTCAGCTATAATCACATTCTGTAAAGTTCCTTGGCCACGTAGGGTAATATCCACAGGTCCTGGGGAACAGGACACAGATATCCAGAGGGTAAGGGAAGACGGCATTCTGCCTACTCCATCTTACAAAAAGCCAGATACTCTGATAAAGCACTTCGCTCGGAATTCAGAGAGCTCTCTCTGTAGACATGCTTCTCACTTCAGGCCAAATGGGAGCAAATATTTAACTTTCTTGGACCTTTGCCTTAGAAAAATATGGGTAATACCTCAGTTGGCAGAAGGTAAAAAGTTGGACAGCATGCATTCATATTCATTCCTTCTTGCTTCAAATTCTATGATCTTATTACTTTAATATGAGGAGCCAAATCTGTATTTTGCAGAATATATATACATATAAAGTCATATAAAATGTTTAATCATTTATCTATTTCTCTGCTAAGTTTCCCACTGCTTCCTTCTTCTGCTTGATTAACTTTATAAGCTTCCCACTGCCAGCAATTCTACATATCAAATTCAATTTTCCCACTTTCCTTTTACTTGGGATAAAATTCTGCAGCAGATGAACTAGGACAGTATGATACATGGGAAAAATGAAGTAATATTGCTAGTGGTTGACAGGAGAGCACAAGGAGTAAAAGGGATGGTAGGCATTCCAGCAGAAGGGCTGCCACAACACTGGTTTGACGTGATGGTAATGGATTCTTCAGATTTCATCCAGTGCTTTACGAAAGCTGAACTATGAGCAACACTAGGAGTACGAATGTGAAAGTCCAACCTAAGTATAAATCACTTCTCTTCCAATTACCACTGATATTTTGGACAAATTATTTAACCACTCTGAGCCTCCACTGCATCATCTATAATAATACCCAATTCACAAGGCTGCTTTGAAGTTTAAAGGAGATCATGTTTATAAAGTGGTTAGAACCAAATCTGGCATTAAATTACATGTAACAAATAATGACTATTGTACATATTTTTATTGCTCCTGCTTGCCTCTCAACATATGTCCTGGTGAACTGATGTACCCAGGTCACTGAGATCTTCCACATGCATTCACCAAGAGTTCACTGAGAATCAAGACACAGACACAAGACACAAGACACAGGGACTGCAGAAGGGAGTAAAATAGACAAAGTGACTTCCATACTGGAGTTTACAGCCCAACAAGGGAAGCCAGAAAAAGAAGAAAAAAAAAGACAATAGTCAAACACAAACAACTTTATTTTACGTGGTGGCAAGTGCTATGAAGGAATTATACATGGTAATGTGACCAAGAGTAGTGGGATAGAGTAAGGAAGAGGCACGAGATGGTCATAGAGGGTCATCTAGTGGGATGACATTTTAGTTGCCACCACAAAGATATATCTAGCCAGGAAAGTGAATAGCAAATACAAACAAACTAAAACTGAACAGGGCATGGTATGTTTGAGAAGCAGGAAACAGAAGTCTTGCATGATCAGAACTGGGTATGTGATGGGGAAGTGGCATGAGCTGCTGCTGAGTAAAGGGTCACTGGACAGATTATTTCAGACTTGGGTATCAAGTCAACTCTGAGGATTTTACTCTAAGAGCAGTGAGGAAACATTAACCAAAGTATGCAAGGATAACGTGCTTTTATAGGCACTTTTACAATATGATACCTGAAGAGAGAAGAGATTTAGATATTGAAGTTAAGGAGGAGATGAGCTGTTAAGAGTAGAGTTAGGAAAACTAGGAGATTTCAGTATTTCTGAAGAGAGACTGTACAGGTTAGACATAGCTTGAGAGTGTAGCTGATGGATTAAAATACATATTTGCAATAGAACAATGAGATTTGCATTATATCAGGATGGGGAAGTGAAACGTCTCCTTTTAAAAAATATTTATTTATTTATTTATGAAAGTCAGAATTATAGAGAGATAGGGAGAGACAGAGAGAAACTTCCACCCATTGGTTTACTCCCCATTTGGTCACAATGGCCAGGAGTGAGCCAGACCCAAGCCATGAGCCAGGAGCTTCATCTGGGTCACCCACATGGGTGTAAGGGCCCAAGCACTTAGGACATCTTCTGCTGCTTTCCCAGGTACATTATCAGGGAGCTGGATCATCGATGGAACACCCAGAAATAGAACTGGCACGCATATGGAATGCCAGTGCCACAGGTAGTGGCTTAACCCATTATGCCACAGCACCAGCCCCCTGAAATGTCTCCTTAAAAAGAACTTTCAAGGAATGATTCTTAGATTTTTGGCTCAGGTTTATGGATGGATGGCAGAGATATTTGCTCCATTAGATAAAAAAACAATATGAGAGAAATAGGTGTGGAGAGTGCTTGGAAAATATAGATGCAGAGTCCCATCTTGGACATGTTTTCTGAGCTAGTAAACCTGGTAACAACATGGTCATGTAGTCATCGAAGTTTTCTAAGTGCAAATGACAATAGATTCCCTGCTCGTATGGGTGACTTCCTATTAATGACAGTAGCACATGGAGTAAACCACTGTCATATATGTGTTACCTTGTCCTGAGACAACTGCGTTGTTTAGTTGGGCCCCACTGGTCTTTGAAAGTGTCAAAGACATCTTGGTGTCTGTATGCAAGACTCAATACATAGCCTAAAGCAATAGCCCAAAATGGCTCTCCTTTAGCTTATCATTTTTATATCTGATGATTCCATTCTCTATTACAAAATATCTTTATGACGATAGTCTTCTCCAATGTTCCCAGTAACTTATTGATTGTTAACTGTTTCCTGCCATTCACATATACCCAATCAATGTTGCCAATAACTTTATCAACAATTACAAAATTCTAATCAGATAGTAGAATGAAAACCATTTCTCTTGATCCAGGAAGACGACTGATTAGAATGAAGCACACGGAGGAGGTCCCAGAACAAGTTTTCTTCTTCAACCATGCTACTGAGCAGGATGCTAGGCTTCTTCATGAAAGGATGCTGTAGTTGTTCAGGGTACAGGGGTAGGCATTACTGGCATCAAGAATAGTCTAGGAGAGAATCTGCACAATACATTCCTCTAACTCAGTCAGGAGAAAGGCCACCAGGACAAGGAAGTTGTGGTAATATCAGGGTTAACCCTCTAATTAGCAGGCAACATCTTTCGTGGAGATTCACAAAATAAATTGACATTAATACTGGGGCCAGCACTATGGCATAGCGGGTAAAGCTGCCACCTGCAGTACCAGCATCCCATATGGGCGCCGGTTCAATCCCAGCTGCTCTACTTCCAATTTAGCTCTCTGCTATGGCCTGGGAAAGCAGTGGAGGATGGCCCAGGTCCTTGGGCCCCTGCACCCATGTGGGAGACCCAGAGGAAGCTCCTGGCTCCTGGCTTTGGATTGGTGCAGCTCTGACCATTGTGGACATCTGGGGAGTGAACCAGCGGATGGAAGACCTCTCCCTCTCTCTCTCTCTCTCTCTCTCTCTCTCTGTGGGTTTGTGTGTGTAACTCTTTCAAGTAAAATAAATAAAATCTTTAAAAAAAGATTTATAAATTGACATAATACTGATCTATGTGACCTTCTCTAGAAATATATATCCCCAAACTCGATTAGTTATTTTCCTTCTGATACTCAGCTTGTCAGCTGCAAGAAACTAGCAGCATTCATTTTTTTCTTTTATGTTTTCTAACACTGCCACACTCCACTTCTTTTTTTTTTTATTTGACAGGCATAGTTAGTGAGAGAGAAAGAGAGAGAAAGGTCTTCCTTTTTTCCATTGGTTCACCGCCCAAATGGCTGCTACGGCCGGTGCACTGCAGTCAGCGCGATGCGCCAATCTGAAGCCGGGAGCCAGGTGCTTCTCCTGGTCTCCCATGTGGGTGCAGGGCCCAAGCACTTGGGCCATCCTCCACTGCCTTCCCAGGCTACAGCAGAGAGCTGGACTGGAAGAGGAGCAACTGGGACAGAATCTGGTTCCCCAACCAGGACTAGAACCCAGGGTGCCGGCGCCATAGGCGGAGGATTAGCAAGTAAGCCGTGGTGTCAGCCTTCTTCATCTTTTTTTTTTTTTTTTAAGATTTATTTATTGATTTGAAAGTCAGAGTTACACAGAGAAAGGAGACACCGATGGTTCACTCCCCAATTGGCTGAAGCTGCACCGATCCAAAGCCAGGAGCCAGGAGCTTCTTCTGGGTCTACTATGTGGGTGCAGGGGCCCAAAGACTTGGGCCATCTTCTACTGCTCTCCCAGGCCACAGCAGAGAGCTGGATTGGAAGAGGAGCAGCCGGAACTAGAAATGGCACCCATATGGGATGTTGGCACTTCAGTCCAGGGTGTTAACCTGTTGCACCACAGCACAGGCCCCCACATTCCTCTTCTTACATCCCTCTGAAAGTTTCTTGCTTTCTTCTAATGTCACAGCTTATCTGAGTTTTACTTGTTCCAAGACACAGAATCAGACTCCTCTGAGTCTAGGTTTCTTGATGGAAAATGATATTCTAGACCAAAATATTCAGCCAGGAGTGAGAAAGTGTATTTGTAAATAGTTGGATCAGGAACGGAGGGGCTGTCAGCACTCTTATAACAGGGTACATATACAACTACTCTCCCAAAAGGTCAAGAGTTCTGTTAATGTTTCTAATTGATGCTACTGCTTGCTTTCAATTTTTATATATACAAAAGCATATATGGTACACGTAAGGTATGAAGAATATGTCCTTTTTATAAAACAATATACTAATAGCACTCTAATACTTTAAAATACTTTAAGTGTCTGACTTTGGCTGATCTGAGTCTACTCCCTTTCCCAGCATCTGAGATGGTCTCCACTATGAAACTGTATTTATTATACCCTTTCATTTAAAAAGTTTTATCATATATCCCTAGTAACATATCAGAATAAACTTCATAGAAAATATGCCTGTATACATATTCTTCTGCAACTTGATTTTTGCTCAACATTATTCTTGAGATTTATCCACATTGATATGTGCAGCTGAATGTCATTCATTTTCACTGTTTTGTAGATTTGTTCTTATCTGTGGACTCACTAGTTGATTTATTCCCTGGTGGATGGAAATTTGGGTACTTAACCTGTTTCATTCTTTACAAATGTTGCTGTTAGAAACATTGTGGCTGTTGTCTCTGGTTGTATATATCAAATAGTTTCTTTGGGGTATATATCTCAAAATGGATTTTGTACAATGAAAATATGCCTGGATTTAACTTCTGTTAAATATAAGTAAAAATATACTTTACTAAAGTATATTAAAAGTATATAAAGTATATTAAAATATACTTTGAAGTATATTTTAAAACATTATGCTCTCAATAGCAGGGTATGAATTATACATCTCTTTCCTACTTATGGCAATATTTGTCCATCCTTACCATTCAGATTGTCTTTAATAACTTCCAATAAAATATAGTATTTATAATTTTTCCATAAATGCCTTGATTTCTTTGGATGAATTATTTATAGTTAATATTTCATCATTTTTCATTGTGTATACTTACAAATAACATTGTTTTTGGGCTTTTAGAAATGCAATTGGTCTTTGATTTTGTAACTAGAAACACTGTTAAATCATTTCAACAGATTTAATGTTAACTATGAATTCTTTTGATATTTCTGCATAGACTATCATGTCAGTTATGAACAGTAAGAGTTTTGTTTCTGCCTTCCTAATACTTTTACTTTTATTTCTTTTCATGCCTTACTTCGCTAGCCAGGATAATTAATTCAGTGTTGAACAGAATCATTACAGTGTTCCTAATCTAAAATGAAATACTTTCCAGCTTCTTTGCTAATTTGATATGTCTGCAGATTTATTTATATGTATAATTTACATGGCCATGGAAGTCTCTTAATGTATAAGAAGACAAACATAAAAAGATATTAAAATGTTACTTAAACATGTTAAAAGATGTTCAGTCTCACTCAAGATAAAGAAATGAAGGGGCCAGTGCTGCAGAGTAGGGGGTAGAGCCACCGCCTGTAGTGCTGGCATCCCGTATGAGTGCCGGTTCGAGTCCCGGCTGCTCCACTTCTGATCCAGCTTTCTGCTATGGCCTGGGAAAGCAGCAGAAGATGGCCCAAGTCCTTGGGTCCCTGCACCCGCGTGGGAGTCCTGGAGGAAGCTCCTTGTTCCTGGCTTTGGATTGGCCCAGCTCTGCCATTGTGGCCATTTGGGGAGTGAACCAACAGAAGGAAGACTGCGCTCTCTCTCTGCCTCTGCCTCTCTGTAAATCTGACATTTAAATAAATAAACAAATCTTTTAAAAAATAAACAAATGAAAACTAAAACACTTATTATCTAATGACTTCTGTAATATTAAAAGTCTGACAACACAGTCTCTGATGAGGCCTTAGAAAAGAGGGACTGCCTGGTTAGAAATCAAATGTGGATAACCCTTTTTGAGGGGAATTTGGAAACACTGACAATACTATGTATATGAATATCTTTCAGTCCAATTCTCCTACCTCTAAAATTTTAATTTGAAGACACACCCCTAATAATACAAAAATAACAGTACCATTTGAAATTGCAAATCATTAGTAACAACCTCAATATCCATACACACATGAGAATGGGTGAAAACACTACAGTATATCCACACAGTGAAGTTCTATGAGGTTACAAAAATAAAATAAATTTATCTGTGAATGGATACAGATTTACTTCTTGGATATATTGTTATATAAAAAGCGGCGTAGTAGGCTAACCCTCCACATGTGGTGGTGGAATCCCATATGGGCACAGGTTCATGTCCCAGCTGCTCCTCTACCTGTGGGTGATCCTGTGCCTTGCTGGGAGACTGCCTGCCTATCCCATGCAGGAGGTTAAGAGTGCATGGCACTCCATGCCCCCGGGGAAAAACCATGGCTGAGGGCTCAGCTCACTGGGACCTACAGGTGGTAGGGACCCCAGGCACATTTCCCCCAATCCCACTTCCTGTTGAAGGGCCTTGTAATTGTCAACTAGGTAAATAGCTCCCAGTGTGGCCCAGACCCATAAAGACCACCTGGAAGGCTACATGGACTACGAGACCTTCAAGCTGATTGGGGAAACACAGTGGCCCCAGTGTCTGCTTTATCCTATAGAAACGTGAGAACATCCTGAACTGGCTACTTCTCCTTGCTTGCCCTTTAAAAGCTTGCACCTGATTGTTAATAAACAGATATGTTCACCAAAACGTGTCTCCGGTGCTTCATGTTGAAGAACGCCATCGCCCCACCATCCTGGCAGTATGGGCCTCGCAGGATGAGTCTACATCTTCCAATCCAGCTCTCTGCTATGGCCAGGGAAAGCAGTAGGGGATGAACAAAGTGCTTTGGCCCCTGCACCTACATGGGAGACCTGAAGAGGCTCCTGGCTCCTGGCTTCAGATCAACCCAGTTCCAGCAGTTACAGCAATCTGGGGTATGAACCAGTATATGGAAATCCTTTTTGTCTCCCCCTCTTTGTCTGTAATTCTACCTCTCAAATAATTTTAAAAAAAAATGACCTAAATAAAAAATCTCTTTGATTGAGATTCCAGTGGAAAGAAGGGGCCATCAAAGAAGGAGGTACCTTTTTCTGACAGGAGGAGAGAATTTCCACTTTGATTATGGCTTTGTCTAAATAAGGTCAGAGTTTGTGAACTCATGAGGCTTCCATAGCCTTGGCAGCTCATGACAAGAGCCTCGGGTGACTACTGATGTCACCAATAAAAGTGTCAATTGCTAAATCAACAACAGGAGTCACTGTGCACTTGCTCCCCATGTAGGACCTCTGTCCTTAATGTTTGTACTATGAGAATTAATGGTAAAACTAGTCGTCAAACAGTACTTTATACTTTGTGTGTCTGTGTGGGTGTAAACTGTTGAAATCTTTACGTAGTATAGAGTTGATCTTCTGTATATAAAGATAATTAAAAATGAATCTTAATGAAGAATGGGATGGGAGAGAGATAGGAGATGGGATGGTTTGCGGGTGGGAGGGTGGTTATAGGGGAAAAGAACCACTATAATCCAAAAGTTGTACTTTCGAAATTTATATTTATTCAATAAATTTTCTATAAAAATAAAGTAAATCCACAATGATTACTGTATGCTACTTTCCGTATTAGAAGAAAGGGAAATAAAATTTAAATACCTGCTTTTTTTGTGAAAAAAAAAATGAGAAAAATAAACCAGAAATGAGACGATGAGATTGATTACTGAGTAGGTTGAAAATAACTCCCAAATATTTGTGCATGCCCTCACATCAAAACCTTTGAATGCTACTTTATTTGGAAAAAGGTTCTTTGTAGATGTGATTAAAAATCTCTAGAGGATTCTGATCATCTTGTGGACCCTAAATGCAATTTTCAGGGTTCTTCCAAGAGACAGACAAAAGACATTTGCCAAAGACACAGAGAACAAGCTGATGTGAGGACACAGGCAGTGTTTGGAGGGATGTGACTATAAGCCGAAGAAATCTAAGAATACCAGGCAGCCACCAGAAGGTGGGTGAAACAAGAAACAGATTTTTACCCAGAGCCTCCAGAGGGTGGGCAGTTCTGCTGTTACCTTGATTCCAGGCTTCTGTGCTCAGGAGCTGTGAGCGAATATTGGCAAATGGAAATGGAGTCAAAGGGATGAGGAAGGGGACCTTTCTGTGAGCAAATCTTTTCTATAACTGACTTACATGTTAATGTTTCTCAGGTTCAAATATATCCCTCTAGCAGGATGCAGGAAGAACACCAAATGGAATAGGCAGTGTTGCAAATGAATAACATAATCACACTGAAGGAGTGGAAGGAAGGAACTAGCCTAGGTTAACTGAGAAAGAGTATTTGACAATGTATTCCAAGACTAAAGAAAAAACTAACTGTAAACCAATGCTGTGTTCCCTTCAGCAAACTTGTGTTACATAGAGGCACGCTTGGCAATTCTGACACTAGTTTACATGTGTACTAGGGTTGAATAATAAGTGAAAGCATGTGGGCGATAAGATATCTTATAAAAATCTGATGTCAGGTTGGAATCAATGGCATCAGTATGAACTCATGATTTTAAATATGCATTTATAAACAGTGTGCACACACAATTTGTGCACACACACAGTTATACTTCCTAGTTCAGTTTGTTAACAAAGGTCTAAAGGCAATAAAATTCCATTGGCAAGGAGTACATCGAGAAACCATATCTTCATTTCTAGGTATTATTCTCCAATACAATAATTAGAGCTCCTTAGAGAAATAGCTGATTTCAAGGCTAGTCACATAAAGTACAGCAGGAGATTGGCACATCTTTCAGTCTTCAAAATAAAAAACTGTTAGGGACATTCCAAAAGAAAGAATGTAAGAGTTATTTTGAAGTGGCTTACAATGGCCCAAGTTAGGAAAATTTGAGTAACAAAAGACATAGTGAGAGTAATAACCCATGTAGTAAAATAAATATTTGTAAGCTTATATTGATATTAATTTTTAAAATGGTGAGAAAACAAGTTCTTACAGAATTTCAATTATTGAAGATAGAATATTATAAATAGATCATTATTTTAACAAACAATAGTAATAATTTTTGCCATCCAAGTACCATAAATTTTGGGCTGGTGCTGTGGCGCAGCACATTAAATCGCTGCCTGTAGCACCAACATCCCATATGGGCACCGGTTCGAGTCCCAGTTGCTCCCCTTCCAATCCAGCCCTCTTCTAATGTGCCTGAGAAAGCAGCACAGGATGACCCAAGTCCTTGGGCTCCTGCACCCATGTGGGAGACCTGGATGAAGCTTCTAGCTCCTGGCTTCAGCCTGGCCATTGCAGCCTTTTGGGGAGTAAATCAATGAGTGGAAAATTTCTCTTTGTCTCTGTAACACTGCCTTCCAAATAAATAAATAAATCTTTAAACAGAAAAAAAAAAAGTATCATCAATGGATACCCAAATTAGGGAACAAAACTGTGATGATAAATAAGATATTTACATGAGCAAACAATCTCTCCACAAGATATTTACTTCTTTTGAAAGAGGAAAACAGTATTTTTGTAATGCAATATATATGTAAATACATATACTTATTTGTATATCTTAGCAAGTAGTGTCTTAACCCATTGATTTTAAAGGTGGCATGCCCTAGTGAGACATATCAACATTACAATCTTCCTAATATGATGGATGAACAGAGATGGCACATCTTTTTCATGGTATTTTTACCACAAAAAATGCAAAACCTTGGGGTCAGTGGGTTAATGCCCTGGCCTGAAGCGCCGGCATCCCATATGAACACAGGTTCAAGACCCTGCTGCTCCACTTCCAATCCAGCTCCCTGCTATGGCCTGGGAGAGCAGTAGAGGATGGCCCCAGTCCTTAGGCGCCTGTACCCACATGGGAGACCCAGAAGAAGCTCCTGGCTCTTGGCTTTGGATAGCACAGCTCCAGCCGTTGCAGCCAGTTTGGGAGTGAGCCATCAGATGGAAGACCTCTCTCTCTCTCTCTGTGTAACTCTGACTTTCAAATAAGTAAATAAATCCTTAAAAAAATGCAAAACCTGAATTCAATTCATTATTTGGAGTTGCAAAACAAATCTAAATTAGGGAATGTATTACAAACTAACTGGCCAAAGGGAAGCAGAGAAAGAGAAAGAGATAATGGTAAATTGTCTCTGCTAGAAGAGACAAAGCAGCTATGACAATCAAATCAATGTCTGATCCTGGATTTTGAGAAAAGTAAATTTTACTGGTACAATTAATAACATTTGAATGTCTGTACATTATGAATATTATGCTGGTGTCGATTTTTGATAGTTGAATGCAGATTCTGTAAGATCCTACTATTTGGGTAGGAATGTTATACAGGAACCATTTGTATTATTTTTGTAGGTTTTTGAAAAGTCTAAACTTGTTCCATAATGAAAAATATTTAAAAAACTGTAAGTTTAGAAATTCTCCTTATTCTTCATTGGCTAAATTTTTTATGGAAATACTAAAGATCTAATTTTTTTCTTATTTTCCTGGATTTATTGTGATGATAATATTTTTCTTTCATTAATTAAGTGAAGTATATTGTTTGATTTTTCTAGGCTTCATCAAAATGTGTGGGGATGATGTTGTGATGTAGTGGGTTAAGACTCTGCTTGCAACTCCAGCATCCCCTATTCCAGTGCTAGTTTGAGTCCCTGCTAGTCTGCTTCCTAGCCAGCTAATGCACTTTGCTTCAGCCTGGCTGAAACTTGCCTGTAGCAGTCATCTGGGGAAAGAACAGGAGATTTCTCTCTCCTCTCCCCACTCCCCTCTCTCCTCCCATCCTCTCTTCCTCCCCTTCCCTCCCCTCTCCTCTCCTTCCCCCTCCTTCCTCTCCTCTCCTTTCCCTTCCTCCCTCTCTCATGTTCTACCTTTCAAAATAAATCTTTAAGAAAAACTTGCACCTGGGTGTAAAACACTTAGTCTTTAATATTGTCCTTCCAAATATTGTTGGATTGGTTTGTTGTCTTGTTTGGAATTTTCTACCTGTATTCATGAGTGAGATTGTCATTTGGGGGGGAAGCCACAACAATACAAAAGTTGCACTTTGTAAATTCACATTTATGAAATAAAAAATAAAAAAAATTTTAAAAAAGATACTCAGATTGAATAGGATGCAACACTAATTGCATCATCTGTATAATCAAGCTGACTAAACAATAAATCTAACAAGCAGTTTGTTAGATAATTACTAAAATTTTAATTAACAGTATCTTTGTGAAAAAGTTGTACTCCAAAAAAGAAAAATAAAATATTTTTGATTAAAAAAAAAAGAGATTGTCATTCATATTTGTTTCACTTACTGCTTCTGCCTGTTTTGTTGTTCCACTTTTGTAATATCTAGTTTGAGTCATACTCTGAGTTTATCTAAAGATTGGGATTTACTATGCATAGTTTATTGTCTTATTTTCATTCCACTGAAGTTGGACCTGCCCTGAGACTGGCTCTAGCCAAGGGAATGTGAGTGGATGTGGTTTATGCCACATCCAAGAAACAGCCATAAAGCAACAGGATGGTTGCAGAGTATTCCTTACTTCCAAGACCTTATCGTGAGAAAGATTATCTAAATTGGAAGCAGCTCCTTCCACCTCAGTCTTGGAACTAGAAGACATATATAAACAACATAATCACAATGAACAGGTAGAAAAGAATTAGAGCAAGGCTGTAACATGAAAAATATCATAATATGAGCAAGAAATACATATATTCTGTGGAACACATGTCTACTTTAAAGTTGCTTATAGATAACATAGCCTAAAAATTGGCTAATATTCTATATCTTAAATATTCTGGAAACTTTATTGATAAGACAGTTCACTTGTTTTCTTTCTGATGTTTTAAGTGATTAAATTTATATAATTGTTATAAGATTATTCAAGTTGTCTGTCTTAAGTCAATTTGATTCTTAAAATTCCATGTACATTCTCATATCTGTTGATATAGCTATTTTATAATTTTCTTTTTTCTTTTTAATGATAGCAGAATTTAAGCCCCTCCTCAAATTGCAGATTTATTCTATTTCTTCATGTTTCTTTCCTTTTAAGGGAAAATTATTATTTTTCCTTTTAGTACTGCATTGTTATTATTTTTCTTTCTTTCTTTCTTTTTTTTTTTTTTGACAGGCAGAGTGGACAGTGAGAGAGAGAGACAGAGAGAAAGGTCTTCCTTTGCCGTTGGTTCACCCCTCAATGGCCGCAATGGCCGCTGCGGCCAGTGCACTGTGCTGATCCGATGGCAGGAGCCAGGTGCTTCTCCTGGTCTCCCATGCGAGTGCAGGATCCAAGGACTTGGGCCATCCTCCACTGCACTCCCGAGCCACAGCAGAGAGCTGGACTGGAAGAGGAGCGACTGGGACAGAATCCGGTGCCCCGACTGGGACTAGAACCCGGTGTGCCGGCGCCGCAGGCGGAGGATTAGCCTATTGAGCCGTGGCACCAGCCTATTATTTTTCTTTTTATTACATATTATTACCTTCTCAAAGAACTATTCTTAAGCTTTTTTGGTACATTTTTTGAATTACAATTAATTTTAGACAATAGTACCAAGGAAATGTCAACAATAATAATAAACTTAAAATTCTATCTTTGCCTCACATGAAGCTTCAGAGGGAAATCCTAAGATATCAAACTCCTTCAATTATATCACCTCATCTTTTTCTTCATGGTCCAAAATAAGAAAGAAAAGAGCAAAGAAAATCCAGGAGCTCTTTTTTACTGAAGATTCCCAAGAGCTGCCACAAAACATATTCATCAGCTTATCATTGGCCATTACCTACTGCTATAACTACACCTAGCAGCCACTGTAGTCACTATATTGGATCACCATGAACCCTAAATATTGGGTGTTATACTAATATGGATAAATAAAATAGAATAATTATTGGAGGAAAACTAAAACTTCTGACAAGATTGATCTTTGCTATTATACATGAATTTTATAAGTCTGTCCTTATTTTCATTATAATTCACTCTACAGAAATTGAAGTTATTCTTGCTTCTCACTTCGCAATTGTAAAAACAGCTAATATTCAGAATGGGGAGAAGAGGTGAGTACAAGTTTTATTTGTATTTTATGGTTTAAAAACAGTGATTATCCTTCTAATTTAAGTTGAAATATGTAAAAAATGTCTATAATACCCAAATCCATCCTCTTTTTCTTCTGAATAGGGCAATATGATAATTTATTATGGACCAGAAAACAAGATCAATTATCTTTGCAATTGAAAGATTTTATATTTTCATCTTCCCACTTTTCTGCATTTTCTAACTTCTCTTTGAAAAAACCTGTCATATTTTAATAAAAGAAAACAATATACCTAAAAATAAGGGGCTCAGAGATAACAAAAATAGCTGACAAAATGTTAACACAAATAACTACTAATATAGAATGAGACAAGATAGCAATCACAACTTGTTGGCCAAATACATTTGAGAAATATTTTAGAAACAAGTTAACTGGTGGATAATAGAAAGCTATCATGAAACAGCATTCAAGTAAAATATATTCAATTCAAAATTCATATCCCATATAAATAAATTTTAAAATAATTATGAAATTGCTAATTGCAAAAAATACCAGATCATGGTGAATTATCTAATGAGTCCCTTCATGGTTACCCTGGATCAAGTCAAATATATTTCATGGCAACAGACCAGAAGTGGGGCCATCCTGCATTTACTGGATGCCTAAAGTCACAGCCAAATCAATATATCTTAGTTACACTGCTAACAGAAATTCTGATTAACAGCCACCCAGGTGTCTCCTTATTAGTGTATTCTATCAGACAGAAAATTAGCAAATCCTGTTTACCTGTCATTACTACAGACTCATCCAAAACCTAATCAACGACCATCTCCTTCTCTTTCCATATGAGGTACTACATCTCAAGTTAGAATTACATTTCCTAAAGTACTCTACATCCTTTGTCATTATTGACCAATTTAAATATTTGGCATTATAACCTGCAGAGTACCTTGGGAACTGCACACTGAAAGTTCTGAGAATTTATAAACAGATGATGCACTTTCTGGGAAATACAAATCAACTATCAGCTAATTGTTACAAGGGTAAAGAAAGCCAAACATGAAGAACAAAAGAGAAAAGTGAATCTTAATTTTATATTTTGGGAAAAATTGGAAGAACATTATTGAAAATAATTTGTGAAAGAAGATACTATAAAATGTATCCAGATTTATGATAAAACACATCTTATCTTATTAATAGAAATAATGTCTCAGAAGATTAAGCCAAGCAGTCACATATGCCTTGACTTTTTAGTTTTTCATATACAACACCAACCATAAATCTTACTATTGTCAACCTCATTGCCTCATGGCTTCTCCCTATAATTGTGTTGTTTCAGTATCTGCTTTTACTACTAACACCTTCAACTTTCTCTTTTATATCATTCATTCATTCATTTTGACAGGCAGAGTTAGACAGTGAGAGAGAGAGAGAGAGAGAGACAGAGAGAAAGGTCTTCCTTTTCCGTTGGTTCACCCCCCAAATGGCCGCTACAGCCGGCGCACTGCGCCAATCCAAAGCCAGGAGTCAGGTGCTTCTTCCTGGTCTCCCATGCGGGTATAGGGCCCAAGCACTTGGGCCATCCTCCATTGCCTTCCCGGGCCACAGCAGAGAGCTGGACTGGAAGAGGAGCAACGGGGACAAGAACCCGGTGCCCCAACCAGGACTAAAACCCTGAGGTGCCGGTGCCGCAGGCGGAGGATTAGCCAGTGAGCCATGGTGCTGGCCTCTTTTATCTCATTTAAATTCCCTGAAATATTCTAGCAGGTCCCTGGCCTCAAAACCTCTTGCCGAGGAGGAAGCTGGATCAGAAGCAGAATGGCTGGAACTTGACCCATGTTGTCCAACATGGGATATCAAGGTTCTGAGAAATTCACTGTACCTCAATGCCCAACCCCAAAAGTATTTATCTTATTGAGTTAAATGAAATAAAATAATTGGAGTATTAGAACAGTGCTGGGAATCCAGTGTTTTACATGTGTTAGTTGTTATTATTAATGATGTTTTGTTATGGACTCCTTTAGATGGGAATAAAATAATTGGAATAAAATAAATTCTTCAGTGTAAAGTCTAAAGCTGCTTCCACTTTTGAATTTCAGTAACCAATTAAAATCAAAATTTTATCAATTATGGATATTGTTAGCCTTAAGTAACAGCATACATGAGTAACTATGACTTAATTAAGACATCAAATTATCTTATATAGTGGTAAAGGGTTAGAGATTTGGTGAAGAAACAATATAATCAAACACCAAATCTTTACTTATTCTTCTCCTCTGTTATCCTCAGCCTATTGGCTTTTTCCATTATGATGATAGGCTGGCTGCCAGTTACAATCATATCATCTGCCAAGGGGAAGTGAGATTTTCATTGCTGAGAGTGAAGCAGGTTGCCATCCTACACAAAATTGGAAATATGTTAAAAGTAAAGACGGGGATATAACTGTTGTGCAGGCAGTTAACAATGTCTCACACAATCTTCATGACTTAAAAATTTCCTGAGTTGTATTTTTGTAGGCAAATCAAATAGCTACCAGTAGCAAGGAGAAAGCATATGTAATATTTAGATAAAAAGATCATAAGGGATCAGGATGAAAAAAGATATAAGAGTTGTCAGCTCTTTAGGCAAGTTTTTCACAGTGAAATTTAAATGCAATTGTATGCATAAAAACATAAATTTATTTTCAGAAATGCAAATGAAGCACCTGGAATAACTGTAAACAATATAGCTGAGTTTCTTATATCATCACTCCCAATCATATGTATTATCTGAGTTATCAAAAATGTTTTGAACTGATATTTAAATTCAGTTTTTCTTAAATCCTCTCCTAAAATCCTGCTCTCCTTTCATTACCTCCTTTTACAGCAAAATTCTTGGAACAGTTGACTCCATTCTGTATGAACTTCTGCTAAAGCTGTTCTCTCTTGAATGCTCTCCAGAAAGTTCCTTACCTCTACTGCTCTACCTAGTCTTTGATCCAGGTCATCAGTTACCTTCATGCTGCCAAATGTAATGGCCACCCAATCTCTGACACTTTATCACACACACCTTGAAACATTTTTCTTTGCCTCCTAACACTCTGGCTGTTTCTGCCAGTCCTCCTTTACTGAATTCTCCTTACTTTCTCAAATTTTATGTGTTGAGGAATGTCCTTAGGATCCATGAATGATGAGTCTTTCAGATCTCTTCTATTCACAAACCTCACATACCTTCTTAGATGGTACATCCAGTCTTCTTACTTTAAATACCATCTGTAAGGCCAAACATTCTCCCAAAATAAATCTCCACTGAAGGTATTTCACTTGAACTCTACAGTCCTATCTATCCCATAGGCATCTGACACTTAGCATACACAAACCTATATTCTTGACCCTCACCACCAAAACCTGCTTTTTACAAAACTTTACTAAATCAGTGCTTCATTCTACACTTCACCCAATTACTCAAACTCTAATCTTTGAAATGATTCTTTTTAAAAAATTTTATTTAAGTTATAAAAGCTTCATATAATTCATATATACAGATTTAGGAACATAGTGGCACTTCCCCTCCACTTCCTGCCCATACTCCAACCCTTCCTCCCCCTCCATCTTGGATTCCCACTCCTAATTTTTACAAAGATCTATTTTCAGTATACCTAATGATTGTATAGTTAACCCTACACTAAGTAAAAGAGTTCAACAAATAGTATAAAGAGGAAAAGAAAATAAAAATATTGTTCCTCATCAGAAGAGACAAGGGCTATAAACAACCAATTCTTAAAATGTCTACTTCACTCCAATATATTAAATTTCAGGTACTCTATTAGTTGACTCACTCCTGTCTCTATTATCCCTCACAGCCCATCCACTGGCAAACACTGTAGGCTGTATGGTCAAAACATGTCTTGACTATGACTACTTCTTATCACCTCTACCCTACCTTTCTGTTCAAAATCATTGATATCTATCATTTTACTACTCTACTGGTCTCCCTACTCTCACCCTATGAACTGTTCTCCACAGAAGAGCCAACCACATATTTTGAAAGATTGAAGTCAGATGTTATTACTCTGCTCAAACCTCTCCAAAATTTTCTGGACTCCTTCCAAGTAAATTCTAAGTCCATCCAGTAGCCTCTAAGACAATACGTATTTCAGCCCCCCACACACTCTCACATCTCTTCTTCCTCCACTCTAAACCTTGCTCACTGTAGTCTAATTACTCTGGCCCTGTGGCCCTTTCTGAATGTTTCAAGCAGCTCCTGTTCCCTCTGGTTGGCATATTCTTCCAGATAACTACACATATGTTTCTTGTTCCTTCCATTATTTCTCCAAATACCTCTCAGCAGAAAGGTGTAACCATTTGTGTATAATACCACTTCTCAGACCTTTTCCTCTTAATTCTACTTTGCTCCAAAGTCCCTATAACCAACTGCATTATGTATTTTTTTTATTAAATGGCGGCACCCTCACACCAGTATGTTTGCAATGGGATATCAGAGGCTTGTGTGTGTTCATTCACTGCTGTGCCCAGGGCATGGAATGCTGCCTGGCTCATAGTAACTGTTTAGTACATACCTGTATAAAATAAGTGATTCAATGAATACATAGATTATTTTATTTTTTTAATTCTATATAAGCCTCATACAAATTTTGAGAATTGTTTCTTTATTAGAAGCTCACATTTTCAGTAGATTCCTTTTTCAAGCAAGTAATAACAGAACCATTTTTCTGTTTTAGAATACATATAACTTAAGGTTTAATACTTACCTTGTAAGTTTCATTACATTTTAAAAAATGATTCAGCCGGCGCCGTGGCTAACTAGGCTAATCCTCCGCCTTGTGGCGCAGGCACACCGGGTTCTAGTCCCGGTCGGGGCACCGGATTCTGTCCCGGTTGCCCCTCTTCCAGGCCAGCTCTCTGCTGTGGCCAGGGAGTGCAGTGGAGGATGGCCCAAGTGCTTGGGTCCTGCACCCCATGGGAGACCAGGATGAGCACCTGGCTCCTGCCATCAGATGAGCGCGGTGCGCCGGCCGCAGCGCGCCAACCGTGGCGGCCATTGGAGGGTGAACCAAAGGCAAAGGAAGACCTTTCTCTCTGTCTCTCTCTCTCACTGTCCACTCTGCCTGTCAAAAAAAAAAAAAAAAATGATTCAAGGTCCTAAATCTATGACCAATACCATCATTACTGGAGAACATTGGGGAAAATCTGCAAGATGTAGGCATAGCCCAGACTTCTTGAAAAAGACCCCAGAAGCACAGGCAATCAAAGCCCAAATTGACAAATGCTATTATATAAAGCTGAGAAGCTTCTTCACTACAAAACAAACACTCAGCAACCTACAGAATGGGAGAAAATATTTGCAAACTATGCAACTGATAAAGGAGCAATATCCAGAATCTATAAAGAGCTCAGGAAACTCAACAACAACAAAAAAAAATCTAGTTATAAAATGGGCAAAGGACTTGAACAGGCATTTTTCAAGAGAGGAGATTCAAATGGCCAACAGACACATGAAAAGATGCTCCAGTCACTAGCCATCAGAGAAATGCAAATCAAAACCACAATGAGATCTCACCTCACACCAATTAGAATAGCTCTCATTCAGAAATCAACAAACAATAAATGCTGGCAAGGATCTGGGGGAAAATGTACCCTAATCCACTATTGGTAGGAATGTAAACTGGTCCTGCCACTGTGAGAAACAGTATGGAAATACCTCAGAAAGCTGAACACAGAGTTACCATATGACTTGAACTTCCCTTTCCTGGGAGTTTATCCAAAGGAATTGAAATCAGCATATGGAAGAGTTATCTGTACCCCATGCTCACTGCAGCTCATTTCACAATAGCTAAGATATGGAATCAACCCAGATATACATTATCTAATGACTAGATAAAGAAGTTATGATATATATATATATATATACACACACACACACTATGGAATGCTATTCAGCAGTTTAAAAAAAGAAAAAGAAACGAAATCATGTCTTTTGCAACAAAATGGATGCATATGCAACTGGAAACCACTATACTTAGTGAAATAAGCCAGTCCCTAAAAGACAGATATCATATGTTTTCCCTGATCTGTGATAACTAAGAGTACCAAAATGTAATGTATAGGAATGAATAACATCTTGAGATTAAATGATTGTATACAGCCCTTGTCTCAACTGTTGAAAAACAGTGTTTTTTTCTTCATACTATTTGGTCAACTCTTTAGTGTAGGGTTAATCTTTTAAGTATAAAGTAAACTGAAAATAGACCTTTTTAAAAATTAGGAGTGAGAATAGGAGAGGGAGGAGAAAGAAGGGTTGGAGCAAAAATGGGAGGGAGGGTAGGGTCGGAAGTATCACTCTGTTTCTAAATCTGTTAATATGAAATATTTGTATACCATAAATAAAATTTTAAAAAAGAAAATAATTGAAAATAATTGCAGATAAAGCTTTTATTTTCTGGCCACTTGTGATTTCCTATGCATACTAATAAAAATTATCTAAGTTTATCAAATGTAAGGGTTTCTAATTTGACTTGAATTACTTAATATCATCCCCACCCCACCCTTTTAATACTTGTCTGGCTTGTCTTTGCTTTCTATTGAGAACCTTTCTTTAATCATAACTGGGTGAATTCAAAGAATTATACAACATTTCTACATTTCTATTTGTGGAATATATTCTCGATATAGTTTGGTTTTTCTCTGTGTGTCCATAGTCTCCTTCATTCCGTATCTCTTCTCTAATTCACTGAGTAGCTTTCCATTTTTTGCTATTGCCCTGAATTTGCTGACCACACTCTGCCCATTGTGCTCCTCTGTCTCTCACTATTGCTTAAGAATAATATGCTAATAATGTTTTCTCTTCTTAGCCCCTGACCTTTGTTATTTTCTTTACTGTGTTCTAACATGGGTTCATTCAACTACACTTAAATTAGTATCTCCACAATAAATTGTATCTCAATATCTAACTCAATATCTAACTGATTTCACCTTAGTGACACATGACAAACCCAAATTCAGCATCATCAAAAAATTAAGGACATCATTTGTCCTCTTAAATCTTCTCCTCTCTCTTTTTTTTCTGATGTACATTACTCAATTCCTTCTATAATACATCTCTAACTTATAAATCTGGTGTACTTTTCTATTTTTTCCTCTCTGTCTTCGAAATTATCAACTTCTAAATAAAAGTTATGAATAACTGCTTATAAAGAACAGAGGTTCTTTTAAATGGGCTAACTTCAATTCTAACTTGTATTGTTTGTTTTAATCAAAACATAAAATTATTTGGAAGCCCATAACTTCAAATAAAACATTAAATTGTTGAAGAAAATCAGTCTTAAATTACATGCAAACAAGGTAGAGCAGATTAAAATCAAATTTTCAAACCTTCCTGATTATTTTACTTAGCGTTAAAAATCTATGATTTTGCCCCAGCAGAAGGAACAGGCCATCAAGGAGAGAGGCGCCTTTCTCTGAAGGGAGGAAGGAACCTCCACTGTGACACGGCCTTGACTAAACAAGTTCAGAGTCAGTGAACTCAAGGGACTTCCATAGCCTAGGCAGCTCATAGCAAGAGTCTCGGGTGATTGCTGACGTCATAAATAAGAGTGCCAACTGTTAAATCAACAACGGGAGTCACTGGGTACATGCTCCCCACGTAGGATCTCTGTCCTTAATGTGTTTTACTATGAAACTTAAAAACACTACTAGTCGAACAGTACCCTATACCTTGTGCGGTTGTGTGAGTGCAGCCTGTTGAAATCCTTGCTTAGTATATACTAAGTTGATCTTCAGTATATGAAGGCAATTGAAAATGAAACTCGATAAAGGGCGGGATGGGAGACGGAGAGGGAGAGGGGAGGGCCACGGGAGGGAGGGAGGTTGTGGGGGGGGAAGCCACAACAATACAAAAGTTGCACTTTGTAAATTCACATTTATTAAATAAAAAAAAAGTGAAAAAAAAAATCTATGATTTTGGGGCTGGCTCTGTGTCACAGTGGGTTAAAGCCCTGGGCAGCAGCGCTAGCACCCCATATAGGTCCCAGTTTGAGTCCTGGCTACTCCACTTTCGATCCAGCTCTCTGCTATGGCCTGGGAAAGCAGTAGAAGATGGCCCAAGTCCTTGGGCCCCTGCACCCACATGGGAGACCTAGAAGAAACTCCTGGCTTTGGATTTGTGCAGCTCCAGCCTTTGCAACCAACTGGGGAGTGAACCAGTGGATGGAAGACTTCTTTCTCTCTCTGGCTCTACCCCTCTCTGCAACTCTGTCAAATAAATAAAAATAAATCTTATAAAAAAAAAACCCCATGCTCTCTCTTCATATTCTTAACCAAAACATGTTTTCATATAAATGTTCATAATTACTTGCTACCCACAGCGTTTTAAGGACTGTTCACTAATTTCTCTCAGTTGCACAGTGCTTAGAAATTGAAATCCATATTAACACCCTTAAAATGTGGAACTTCCAGCAAGTAGACATCAACATTCCCCAAATACAGAGGCACACATGGGGACTCTAAAAAGGCTGATTCCCTATGGTATGTTTCAAATTTCAGAAGGGATACCAGGACCAGAACACAGGCATTCCCATCCCTGGTAAGTGCTCGCTCTAATGTCACCTATCTCTAGAGGAGAACATTCATTTAAAAAAAAAAAAAAAACTCAAAAACATTCATGGTCATACAGGGATTAGGTGTACTGTGGTAACACAGTACATACATGAATAACATATTTTGTTTCTCTCTCAATACTGTGTATGAATATGTATTTTCTTTGTGGGAATGTGATTTAATTTTATCCCTCTCATGCATTTAGTATTTTTATCTTTATGTTTCTAGATAAAGACAAATGTTAAGAAAATTTTCGAAACCTCTGTGTTCATATTGCAATGCTTATTTCAATTAGGTAATCAGGTGCGATTCTAAACATCTAGCACAGAATGAAAAAGATAATCCTGCGTGCCTGGGACTTGGCATTTACTTTCCTGGCTCTCCATTTCCTCATCTAATAAATTGAAGGAGACATACTCATTCATAAAAATAATACAGTGATATTGATAAGACCTATAACGAACCGAGCCCTTCTTTTAGGCCAACCACAATGCTCAAACTTTGCATTAGTCATCATGTTTAACATTCACAGAAATCCCCTGAAGAGGCTGTTGGTATTTCTCTCCTACAGATGGTAAAACTGAGTCAGAGAAATGTAAGGAAGCTTCCTAAGGTAACACAGCTGATGAATGATAGAGTAGGATTGAGGCCTTGGTCTGCTCGATCTCAAAGTCTGTACTCATATAATACCACGCCGCGACACCGCTCACTGCTCCACCACAATCATGATTTCTAAACTCCCCTACAGCAAGGATGTTTTATTATTCTTTTCTATTAAACAGACATGAAATTATTTCCTATTTTCTCATTACCAACTGAAACATTCGGGACTTGTTTCCTTAATTATAGAATCAATATTTGTTGTTTAAGTTAAAGAATTAGGCAAGGGACCAATAAGTGGAAAGTCATTGAAAGTTCCTAAATTGATGTTGGAAGTTGCTAAATTAAGAAGTCTCATCATTCAGGCAGAACTTTGTTAATAAAATTTCAATTAAAGCAAAATCACATAGTTCTATTAGCTGCAACAACAAAAATCAGTCTCCTAGCATTTTCTTCCTCATTTAAAACATTTACATTTCAATACCATTTCAACCACAGATATTTGTAATGCATGAAATTGAAAGTTCTAGGTTTTTCTTATACAATGTTTAAACTATACATATTTATTATTTTCAGTTAACATTAATATCAGATATTTATCAAATATCTTAAAGATATCATAAATCAATAAAACATATAAAACATTTTGAATATGCTTTAATTGAAAGAAAACATTGATTTAAAGTATTTGGGATTGTTATTTTTCCTACTAGAATTGACACAAGGATAATAATAACCAGAATTAATATCTCATTAGTCTCTTTCATCCCTAAATAACCAGAAATGAGATTCAGTAGATCTTAACTCTAAAGCCATTTTGTATTCTAAATACTATCTTTATTTCAACATATTTTTATTTATCTTATAAAAGTCTTCTATTCATAAAAGATAAATATATTCAAAGAAATAACTCTGTTCAGATGGACCATTCAAATTTTTGCTCTAAAATAAAATTTGACTATGTACATTTATATTAGACAAAGGAAATAGCCAAGAAACATGAAAGTCTACATTGCTTCATATCAGAATTTAGAGATTATTTTGATATTTTAAAGCATGAAAGATACATACAATACATACCAAGAAATTAAAATTTTAGTTTCCAAATCAAGAGATTATAAGGTAGTGAAAATATTAATGAAATCTGCTAACTAATGATGTCAGGTTTACATGTATTTCTACTTGAAATGACTTTTGAAGTATTTCTGTTTTATTGGTACTTGAGAATGCTTTTCAATATTAAATAGAAAATTATTTGTTCCCCAAACATGAATTGATCTTAATATAAATACTCATGTCATACCCTTAAAACCAGCTGCAAATACTGCTGTCATCAGCAGACCAAGAAAGTAGCATACTTGCTTATAGAAAATTATACTCATGTTTAAGAGTCCTTGGAAGATACTCATATTGTTAATAGACACCAGGGGTCCCTAGGCTTGGGATGTTACTGAATAATCAGCATCAAGGGTGAGTTTCTCAAGGGGAAGCTTTGTTTATTTATGAAAAGCAAAGGACACAGTGGGAAAGTATGGTTCTCTAAAGAAATGGCCTCTCCATGGAGATGCTTGTCAGTGCTTTTAGAGAAACAGCCAGAGGAGTGAATAGGATGTAGAAAAGGAAGGAAGAGTATGAAGTCCCTTCCTATTCAAGCAGCACACTTCTTTGTATATTATATGTTCAAATCTCTGTTTTCTTGTAGCTTTCCTTGTTCCAGGAGGTCTGGCCTCCTCTGAGTACAGTGCAGCAGGGTAAACTTTCCTGGACTGAGAAAGAAGCCAGAGAAGAAACTGTTTCAGATTCTGTGCCCCAGTTCCTGTGCCCTCTCCTGCCTAAATCCTATGCTCTTGGTTACAAAATCCCCCCTGAAGACATTTCACTCCAACTTCTTGGGGGGTGGAGGGGTGAGGGTATTCTTCTGTAGCCACTTCCTGCTGAACCCAGTCACTAGCATCTCAAACGTTAGAGTAGTGAAACTCTCGGGCTGCAAGATTAAGATAAATCTTGGGTCATGAGGAATAGCTGGTAGGGTCTGCCAGCAACAAGGTAAAGCAAAGTAGACTTACCACTATTGCTTTCTTTGGAAGAGAAGTTTTAGGTCTAACTCTGGCTCACAAAAGTACCTCTGGAGAAGGTTCAGGGTAGGCTCAGGGGCTTTCTTTACTCACGTGTGGTGACTACAAGGAGTCATATCTGTAACTGAAGAATAAGCGGCTAACAGAACCAGGTAGGATTCATCCAGGTGGGACTTAACTGATCTTGAGAGAAGCCCAGTTTCCATACCTGTAAGTAGACCCAGTCTCCCAGTTCATATGGGAGGACCCCAATCTCAGTAGGCAATGGGAGGCTCCTATTTGCATACTGGTTAACAGCAGTCACTGCCTGCCCTAACGGTATTACCTGTTTTATTGATCTCTCAGTTTCCACATCTGGGCTTATCATGGGGCCAGACATGCTGGGAAAGACTAAGGTCCAACTTTCCTTTGGGAGCTGCTCTAACATGAGTTATGATGATATAAGATGATATGATGATATAAGAGCTTTAACCAATTTTAATGTTTCCTGGCAAAGGTACCTTTAGGGGTTAGATTGTTTCTTTAAGTATTTCTGGATGATGGAGGTCTCTAGGCAGCAAGTCATTTCCAATTTACCCTAAAGCCTGGGACACTCCAGCTACCACCTTTGAAATAAAAGCTGACCCATTACCACTTTGCACAGTCACAGGTAGACCAAATCTTAGAATAATTTCTCTTAGCAGCTTCTGTAGAGTTCTACTGTCTTTTCAGATGGGAGGAGAAGATTTCCACCTACCTAGAGAAGATATCTACAAACATTAGGAAGTATTTAAATCCTTCTGAGCAGTAGGCATAGCTGTAAAGTCAACCTGCCAATCTCCAGACAAGGTACCTTTTTTTTTTACCCTGCTTTGGCTAGTGGAGGAATGAAAATCCTGGTCTGTACGTTATTTTAAGGCAACAACTACATTATTTTGCTGTTTTTCATGTACCAGTTTCTTCATCCCTGGGGTTCTGATTGCCTTAAGTAGCCAGTAATACCTTATCTCTTTACCATGATAGGTGGAATCACAGAACCAGCATAGGTTTCAGAGTATCCGCCCGTTTCTCCTCTTTTGTCTACTATCTACCCCACTGAGATAGTGAGCCAATGGTCCTTTGAAAACCCTATAGTTGAGCTTCTGTTGAGTTTGCCTGAGAGTACTTAGGCTGAAACTTATAAAGGAGCAAAGAAGGAATCAGAGGTGACAAGAGAATCTCCTTTGTCAGGACTGCCTGCCTTGAAGCAGCATCGGCTGGGTGGTATTCTCTTTTCACTGCAGAATATCCCTTTGGATGCCTTCTGCCATGTACAGTGCTGTTTATTTAGATCTCTCTATAGCTTGTAGCAGTCCTGAGAATTTATTTACCATATTTAATTTCACTATTTTTGGTATTTGAGATTCTTCTTTCTTTCCAAATGGCTGAAGAGCAAGGACAACTGAGAAGGCATACCTGGATTCTATAAAGATGCTCAGTCTTTCCTATTCCCAATTCTAGTGCTTTAGTCAGGGCTTTTACCTCTGCCTTTTGTGTAAACAGCCTGGAGTGATTCTTAGATGAAACTGTTCCATGTAAAAACAACTGCATCATCTGGAGCATTTACCATAAAACTGCTACAATCTACAAATCATAGTCATTCTGTCTTGGGCAGAGGTTCCCATCTGCAACAGTTCCTATTTAAGTACGCCAGGTCTATCTCCTCAGGGTCCTGGCAGTAATCTAGCAGGGTTCAGGAACTCACAGAGTTTTAGATTGATGTTTGCAGTGCTAGCAACCAGACATGATACTGCAGCATCTCACCACCAGGGAACAAATTGGGGACCATTTGTTTCTAGTACCTTTGCCACCTGGCGTGGGGTCCACAGCCAGGACTTGTCTCATAGTTTTTCTACTTCTGTAATCAGCAAACAGGTGGCTGCAACTAACTGTCGGGGGGATGGGGGTGGCCATACTGCAAACATTTTAACTCTTTAAAAGCACAAGCCACCATTCATACATGTTAATGATTCCAGCATTTGGTTTTGGATACCCTGCCCAAGATTCCAGTATCTCTAGGATGTCATAAAATCTAGATACTTTACAGTTTCCTTAGAAATCTGTGCCTTTCCTTTGCATCCCTTATAGATCCTCTGTGTCAGACAATTCAGCTTGCAATGGTATTATCAGAAGCCTCTTGAGGTGCTAGTGATAAGAATGCCATCCACATATTATAAGCCTGTTCTCTCCTTTAATTGTAGCCCTATCTGGTCTCTACTCAAAATTTCTCTGAACATTTTTTGAGGAGTTTATGGTAGAACAATCTAATAATACTATAATTTCTGTTGAGTTTTTAGGTTTTTTTTTTAACTTTTATTTAATGAATATAAATTTCCAGTGTACAGCTTATGGATTGCAATGGCTTCCCCCCCCCCATAACTTCCCTCCCACCCGCAACCCTCCCCTCTCCCGCTCCCTCTCCCCTTCCATTTGCATCAAGATTCATTTTCAATTCTCTTTATATACAGAAGATCAATTTAGTATAAAGATTTCAACAGTTTGCACCCACATAGAAACACAAAGTGAAACATACTGTTTGAGTACTAGTTATAGCATTAAATCACAATGTACAGCACATTAAGGACAGAGATCCCACATGAGGAGCAACTGCACAGTGGCTCCTGTTGTTGACCCAACAAATTGACACTCTAGTTTATGGCGCCAGTAACCATCCTAGGCTGTCGTCATGAGTTGCCAAGGTTATGGAAGCCTTCCAAGTTTGCCGACTCTGATCATATTTAGACAAGGTCATAAAAGACAGAGTGAGGATAGTAACCAATGATCCTAAGAGTGGCATTTACCAGGTCTGAACAATTATACAGCATTAAGTGGGGAAGAGGACCATCAGTACACACAGGTTGGGAGTAGAGCCATTGGTGGTAGAGTAGAGGTTATGATTACAAAGGAATGAGGCCCAAGTGCACTAGACAGGGTCTAGAACAAAGGACAGAGTCATTATTAGAGGAGCTAAGAAAGGTGCTAAGCTACAAGTAATTTTTCAGATTGAGAGGCAAATAGAACCTGATAGAAGGGGCTTGATAATAATCTGGTGGGCTTTAGGCCTTGTAAATTCAGAGGCCCAGACCTATCTATCTCTTCACATGGGGTATATCCTAAGGGAGGTGTGAACCTCCTAGGGGAAGGCACTCTGTTGACTTTCATTACTTGGCTGGCCTGGGAGGAGAGCTGGCCAGGTAAAGGCAGGTGGCATCTCTAACAAGAAATTTACAGTTCTGCCTGCAATGTTGCTGACCCTACTTGACCATACCCTCAGCTGCAGTGGTCACTTTGGAAGTTGGGCTGAGTGAAGGGCTTTTCAGCTTAGAGCCAATAAGATCTGTGGCTCTGACCTGGGCATCCTTCGACTCCAGGGCAGGTCCATTTCCAGTGATCCAACTCTTGGCAGAGCTGCCAGGGCTCTTCACAAGCTGACTTCTGCTGAAGCCCAGGCTTACCACATTGAAAGCCACTGCAGTGGACTGGCCTGTTGGGTCTCCTTGAGGGCAGATCACTGTACAGATCAGCCATTAATAGGCCTGCCACCCATTGCTTCTGATGCCGAGCTTTCTTTTCCTCCTGGTTTGTGTTAAAGCAGACCAGACGATGCAAGTCAAGGGAGTGCCCGTGTCCCATCTCTAATCTTCGGTGGCCTGAACTACAAGTCTATAGTCACAGGCATGTTCTGTAGTAGTTTTTCTAAGGTAGACAATGCCCATGAGGAAAATTATATTCTCACTTTAAAACTTTCTTTCCCTTTGGTCTGAAAGGGAGGTTTTTTCTACTTACTGTATACTTTGCTGATGGCGAAGTGAATCTAGCTATGAGATTATTATTTGAGTTCTTATTTTGGCTATGCTATTGCAGAAAAATGTTAGCCATCTCTTTTATAAGGTCTAAAGATTAAATTGTGCCGTCCTACAGATTCCTTCATAATAGAATTAGTATCCTACCTTGAAGAGAATAGAGAAATGAAAGAACAAGTTGGGCTTAGAATAGAGAAATGAGGGAGCAAGTCCTAGATCGCTTGCTGACAATAGCAATATCACATGAATACTTAGCAAACCGTTTCAACCATTAGATAACAACTTAAGAAAACATTTACCAGAAGGTCCAATGCCTTCTATAAATTTTAAGAATCATGTATTTGAAAACACCTCTTAAATATCTAACATGGTGTAGTTTGTTTAGCCAGTAAACTTAAGCACAACCATCTAAAATGTTTTTAGTTTCTTTCTACCAACAAGTCTAAAACAGATACACAGATTCAGGTCCCACAAATTAAAATGTATCTTTGATTGATTTTAGCAGCTTAAATTTATGGACAATCTTATCTATAAGCCATTTAAAATAAAACTCTTAATAAAATTTCCCCATGTGGACATACAATATGTACACACATATAATATAGCATCATAGACCAATATAGCAATTTTAATAATAGCTTTTAAAATCTTTAACTCTTTTTGTAGATTGCCAATTGATTTGAATTGCTTTTTCTTTTTAGTAACCTCAGTTAACCATACTTTCTCTCAGTTGGTACTGTTAATACATTATTGGCTTCATCTGTTTACAGAGCCATCCCAAAGTACTGAATACAATAAAAGTGGCTGGAAAAAGTCCATAGGAACCTATAGGAGGACAGCTAAACACAGAACCAACAACGCTTTAGTTTTATGAGCAGCAGATCATATATAACTGTGGATGACAAAAGACTTTAAGTCGCCATGTTTAAAATTATAAACTCATCAATCAACAAGAGGCACTTGCTTACTTCACAGTATTTTTGAAAGCACCTGTAGGATTTTACAAGTATTTAACCCTTTAAGCCTCTGGGGCTTTCTCATTAAGATAACTATCATGTCTAGTAACACAAGATCATTAGACTTTTTAATTTTCAAACATTTGTATTAATAGCATTTTCCATTATAGAAACTTAAAGTCTGGTACCACATCACATCTTGATAGGTCTTTTTTTTTTTTTTTTTTTTTTTTTTTTTTTTTTTTTTTTTTTTGACAGGCAGAGTGGACAGTGAGAGAGAGAGACAGAGAGAAAGGTCTTCCTTTTGCCGTTGGTTCACCCTCCAATGGCCGCCGCGGTAGCGCGCTGCGGCCGGCGCACCGCGCTGTTCCGATGGCAGGAGCCAGGTGCTTCTCCTGGTCTCCCATGGGGTGCAGGACCCAAGGACTTGGGCCATCCTCCACTGCACTCCCTAGCCACAGCAGAGAGCTGGCCTGGAAGAGGGGCAACCGGGACAGGATCGGTGCCCCGACCGGGACTAGAACCCGGTGTGCCGGCGCCGCAAGGCGGAGGATTAGCCTGTTGAGCCACGGCGCCGGCCTCTTGATAGGTCTTTTTATGCAATGACAAATAGGTCTTTGAACTCAGGGTCCATGAGAATGTAAAAGAATGCATGCTTTAAATCTAAAATAGTGTAATACATATTTACTTATTTTATCCTGGAAAATCAGCCTGCCATAGCGGCCACTTTGAGGGTGAATCAACGGAAGGAAGACCTTTTTCTCTGTCTGTCTCTCACTGTCTAACTCTGCCTGTCAAACAAAACAAAACAAAACAAACAAACAAACAAAAAAAAAAAAACCAGAGGAATATCTGAGGATGAGATGGAAATAGAGATGGGAATCTCAGGGAGAAGAATGATCAACACATTTTTTTGTTCATAAAGGAAAGGATTTAATAGAAATTATCAACTTAAGTAAAGACTTCTTTCAACTTTGACTGAAGGACATTTTAAGTCTTGTCTTCTGTCTTTTTGATATAACCTCAATCCTACTTCCCACAAATTTAATTTTATATAGAAAATAAGTATTGATTACAGATAGGAAGGTATTTCTACATCTGGAAAAAAACTGTATCTTGTCCTTGAAATATTATGTCCTGTTTAGCCTAATCAGAAACTGAATAAAATCACCTTTTGAAAGGAAATCATGGTAACAGTCTTTTTTCCTTTACAAAAGGGAATTCATTCCATCAGTCTTGATTCATTAAAACAGATTGAAATTGTATCTACTTTGTCTCTGTTGACCTTCATCTTTGAATGAGGATTTGTAGCTCCTATAATAAATTTCTCCTGAGATTTTTGGTGTCAGTTGTAATTTCCAGGAATTAAAAGAAGAAAAGAAGACTATGATGATAGAATCAGATACAGAAAGTGGAGAAAGCCATAGTGCTTCTTCTTTATTGTTGTACGGTGGAATAAGGATTGAATGGGAACCAGAATTTTGGTTGAAGTTCCAGGTCTGCAGCTTTCTATCTATTTGACCCTAGACAAGTAAGTTTGCTGAACCAGAGCTTCCTCTGGAGCATGCAGATAATAATGCTTACAGATTCAAAAAGTAAATATCAGGGCAAGTATTTGGCCTGGCAGTTAAGATGTCAACTGGAACTGCACATCCCACACCAGAGTGTCTGGGTTCAACACATAGCTCTGACTTCTGACTCCACATTTTTGCTGATGCCAGTTCTGGGAGGCAGCAGTGATGGCTCAAGTACTTGAGCCTCTGCCTCAACAAGGAAGACCTGGACTGAGTTCCTGTCTCCCATCTTTGGCCTTGTGTCATCCTGGCCATCGCAGGAATTCAGGGAGTGAAGCAATAGATGGGAGCTCTCTTTCTCTGACTCTCTGCATTATTATCAAACATTATTTGTAATAATCAATTTATACATTAACTGTCAATAAACACAAAATATATTTAAATTAATTATTGATCAAGTAAATGAAATTAAAATATATATTTAATTAGCAAAGAATTCTTCAACATCCAGCGTTGTTGAATGCAAAAATGAAGGCATTTTCACATTCTGTTGGAGATAAAGTATCAGTGGGTTATAGGAACCTTGAAAATGCTGAAGAAATTTGATTCAGCAAATCACTTTCTAGGAATCTATCTCAAAGAAATCATCTAAAAAACACATACTATCCTTTATTCATAAAGATAATTATAACAACTGTAACAGTGAAAGTTTGAATCCTCTAAATATTTGGAGAAAATCCAAAAATAGAACTTCCATAAAGTATATGCAACAGGGCAGACATTTGGTACAATAGTTAGACTCTGCTTATGACTCTCATATCTCATACCAGATTGCCTGGGTTTGAATGCCAGCTTCACTTCCATTTACAGCTTCCTGCTCTGTACCCTGTGAGGCAGCAGATGATAGTTTAGTACCTCAGTTCCTTCTATCCCAGTGGGAGCTGGATTGGGTTTCTGGCTCCTGGTTTCAGCCTGGCCCAGCCAGGGCCATTATATGCATCTGGGGAATGAACCAGCCAATGAAAGATCTCTTTGTATGTCTACATATCTCCCTTTCCCCTCTACCCCTCCTCCTCTCTTTCTGTCTCTCTCCTATTAGAGTTTTTAAAATGAAAATGGGGCCAATGCTGTGGTGTAGCAGGTAAAGCTGCTACCTGCAATGCCAGTTCAAATGGTTCAAATCTTGGCTGCTCCAACTCTGATCCAGTTCCTTGCTGGTGGCCTAGCAGATAGTCCAAGTACTTGGGCCCCTGTACCCACATGGGAGACCAAGAAGATGCTCCTGGCTCCTGCCTTCATACTTGCCCAGTTCCAGGCATTGCAGCCATTTGGGGAGTAAACCAGCAAAATGGAGGATGTAATTTTGCCTATCAAATAAATAAATGTTTTAAAAATGAAAATAAATAATAAAAATTTTAAAATGTGTGCAATGAAGTAACCTTAGAATACAGTATATGAGCTTGCATATGTGTATCAATAAATGCATAGAAATCTCTTCTATCCCATCTCAGTGGCCTCAGCAGTTGCTGAATATGAAATGAGCTATTTTTTTGTATATTCCAGTTATATAGTCCTTACCAGTCTATTTGTTAAAAGTTCACCCTTCTCCCACAGTTCCTAGCAGCTGTTCTGGGAATTTGTGAGCCACTAGCCCATACCTGCTCCAGGCAAGCCCCTCAGCTTCTTTCACAGCTCCCTAATCATAGCCCATTGGCTCCCTTGACTGTAGATGGCTGCCAGCAAAGCAAATAGTGAGGATTCTTAATCAAAAAGCGGAGGGAAGCAACACTGAAGGCAGGGATGGCTGAACTAGGCTGCTTGGCCAAATCTAGTTAGTTGCCTGTTAGTAAACAGAGTTTTATCAGGGCACAGCCATGGCCATCACTTGCCTGGTACCCATAACTGCTTTAGTGTTGCAATGGCAGCATTGAATAGATGTGACAGATATCTACAGCCTGGAAAGTCTAAAATATTTACTATTTAGTTCTCCGATGAAAACATTAGCCCACCCCTAATGTAAGATCAGGAAACGTTGCTGAGATTAGAGGCTGGAAAGCTAGCTTTGTAGCGAATAAGCCCAGACAATTACACTGAACCCTCAGAACAGAACTGTAGAAACTGTAAAAAGGAATCAAGGAAGACAGCAAGTTAAAGTGAAGCAGGACATGCAGCAGCTCAGCTTGCAGATACACAACCGACAGCACCAAGTCAGATGCGAGTAAGACTCAGAGTAGACAATGCCTCACTGCCAAAGGTGATGATCTGTTTTGAAAATATCGCCAGAATATCTTTCACACAGGATAAAGATGGGGTGATCATGATAAAGAGGGGATTTTCACACTGCACATAACACTAATCTATTTGGAGTTTGGGTAGTGCTCAGAAGGGGAATGCAGTGTCTCGGATCCCAGTGCTCCTCTGACGTGTAACCCTTACCTGCAGCTGTCCTGCAAGCTAGTCCAGAGCAGCCAACAGAAGATGTCCCTTCTTTTCTAAGACCCCACTCACCTATCACTTTTATAAATTAGTAAAAAAAAAAAAAAATGGGATGAGTACTTGGTACAACAGTTACAATACCACTTAGTATGCCTGCATTCCATATCAGAGTGACTAGGTTTGAGTGCCAGCTCTGCTTCTGATTCCAACTTCTTGCTAAAGCCAGCAGATGACAACCCATTTGGAGGCCCAGATTGAGTGCCTGGATCCTGGCTTTGGCCTGGCCCATCCCTGTCTGTTGTGGGCATTTCAAGAATGAATGAGTAGATGGAAGATCAATCGCTTTCTCTCTCTCTCCCTTTCAAATAATCTAAAATAAAAATTTTAAATAATCAGAAAAAAAGAAAATAGAAATTGGCAAAGTGCACACAGTAATAATCTTCAAAAGAAATAATACAAACAGCATGTATCAATGCATACCAAAACTAGTAAAAATAAGTAAAGATAAAATCACTTAGGACTTTTAATAGGAACACAGCTCCCCGGCCCCTATTCCCAGTATATTGATGCAGAATTTCAAAGAGGGAGCTGGAGAATCTGCATTTTTCAATTAAGCATCTACAAATATTTCTAGAGCTTAGTTTAAGCCCACTGATATTGGACAAATTAAACTTGCTTAGGGATATTACTCATAGAGTCCGAATAAATCAGGAAGACAAATGGTCCTAGCCAGAAAGTTAAATGGTAAATACTCTAAGGTAGGAACCAAAATAGCAGCAGGAGGCCTAAATCACAACCAGCAACAACAAACAAGTGATGACACATCGATGGTGTCCTACTCAGAAAACACTTCCTTCTCCACCTATTACTGTATCCAAGATTCCAATTGTATCTTCCTGTACATCTTCTATAACCTACTCATACAATAATTTTTTCTCAATTTTGTCTTTAATAAAGATTTTATTGCTAGTATTCAATTTAAAAGATGTCTGCATATTATCTTTATCAAAGAAGATTCCTTTTTGCCTTGACTTAGAAGACAGAGACAACCAGTTACTGGTTTCCAGGTCTTGAGGATTATACATAATGCTTTGATTAATTAATTTAAATTCAACAGAAAGCAAAAAAAAAAAAAACAATAATACCTGCCTAAAGGAATGTCTCACCTGCAACCCATGTATGTACTCAGGAGAACTCCTAGTAGGTGATACTCAGATGCACACAAAGTGGGTAAGAAAACGATGGGCCGGCGCCGTGGCTCAACAGGCTAATCCTCTGCCTTGCGGCGCCGGCACACCGGGTTCTAGTCCCGGTCGGGGCACCGACCCTGTCCCGGTTGCCCCTCTTCCAGGCCAGCTCTCTGCTGTGGCCAGGGAGTGCAGTGGAGGATGGCCCAAGTGTTTGGGCTCTGCACCCCATGGGAGACCAGGAGAAGCACCTGGCTCCTGCCATCGGATCAGTGCGGTGCGCCGGCCGCAGCGCACTACCGCGGCGGCCATTGGAGGGTGAACCAACGGCAAAGGAAGACCTTTCTCTCTGTCTCTCTCTCTCTCTCACTGTCCACTCTGCCTGTCAAAAAAAAAAAAAAAAAAAAAAAACCTTAAAAAAAAAAAAAAAGAAAACGATGGCATTTGTGAATTGGATGCAGCCTACATGAAATCCTCTATAAACAGCCTTCTTTCAAGTAGATTGCTCTACACTGTACTTGTATTTGTTAACAAACATAAACAAGTTATGTTACACAGGAAAGGAAAATGAGAAACAATTTTACCATTCGGAGAATATTCCATTTTCAATGCTGCCATCAGGGTTGGCACTGTGGCACAGTGGGTTAAGCTGCTGCCTTTGAACTGGCATCTCATGTCAGAGTGCCCATTTCAGTCCTGGCTCTCTGCTTCTAATCCAGCTCCCTATTAATGCACCTGAGAAAGCAGCAGAAGATGGCCTGAGTGCTTGGGTTAATGCCTCCCACATGGGAGAGTCAAATGAAGCACCTGGCTCTTGGCTTCAGCCTGGCCCATCCCTGTCTGAAATTTGATCCATTTGGGGTATGGAAGACCTGTCTCTCCTGTCTCTCTGTCTCTCTGTCTCTGTCTTCCTTTCTTTCTCTGTCAATTGGCCTTTCAAATAAATAAAATAAACCTGAAAAAAGAATAATATTCGCATCTTCCCTTCACAAAAAAATTTTGTTAGCATCAAGATTGCCATTCAAAAGGCCAGCATCCTAGATTAGAAGGTTAAGTCTCCATCTGTGGCGCTGGGATCCCATATGCAGTGGTTCATGTCCCAGCAGCTGCTCTTCCAATCCAGCTCTGTATGGCCTGGGAAAGCAGTAGAAGATGGCACAAGTGCTTGGGCCCCTGCACCCAGGTGAGAGATCTGGAAGAAGCTTCTGGCTCCTGGCTTTGGATTGGCCTAGCTTCAGCCATTGCAGCCATTTGAGGAGTGAACCAATGAATAGAAGACCCTTCTCTCTGTCTTGCCCTCTCTCTGTAACTCTACTTCTCAAATAAATCAATAAAATCTTTAAAACAAGGATTGTCATTCCAAAATTTTAGTGCCAAGTTTTATAAATTCATAACTTGCATATTAATGTCAATGTTTGTTAATTGACCAGAAAACAAAGTAATCACATCCCTGCAAACTATATATGTGTAATTAGAATAGTTCTTGTCCATAAACCATAATTGGATAGTCTTTGTAAAAGTTTGTGGAAAAGTTCTGATTTGAAAGATAGGAGAATAAGTAGGTTTACAAATTACTTAGTATCTTCCCTAACCTATTCTGCATCCAAATAATATACCTATCCTATACTTAATTGACACTTCACCAAATTCCTCTATCATCACACATGGTGTATTGTAGCATAATCATCTCTTTAGCTATCCATCTCAGCTCCTTAATCATGAGTAAGTTAAGGAAGCTACCTGTGACAAGAATGTACCTGGTACAGGCCATGCTTAATGAGTAAACAAGTGATTCCATAACCAAGGAATAATAAAGATAGGCTTATATATTTACATCTAATCAGACAGTGTAAGAAGATAGAACAGACTGTGGTAGAATGAGAAGGCCATGCCAAAATGGCCGCTTGCAAAGGAAACTGCCTAGCAACAGGCTGTGATTGGATGGCTTCGGAACTCACATGGCAATGGAGCCTGACTGGCAACAGGCTGTGATTGGATGGCTTCAGAAACTGCCTGGCAACAGGCTGTGATTGGTTAGGGCATAGACTGCCCCTTGACCGGATTGGCTGCCTTGACTATATAAGCTGCTGTACCAACTGAAATAAATGTGTCTGCAGGATGCTCGCCTCTAGCCCACTTTCACCCGACTTTCACCTGACTCCCAGGGACTGTGTAGTGACTCCGTGCCTCTTGCCTCCACCATGCTCCTCCTCTCAGAAGAAATTCAACTCAGCGAGGTCCCCAGCTTGATTTCGGCAAGTAGGCCTGTCGGTGTTTTGTGTGTTGTTCAGTTCTGTGAGGGTGAGCACAGAACCCCCTCCTACACTCCTTTCCTTGTCCTTGTCCTCGGTCTAAGTGACCCCAGGTTAGGTACACACCACCCAGAAGCATCAGGCTGCTTCTTGGCCCTTCATTTTACTTTCTGTTTACCCAGCAAATTCACATAAGGGACTGATCATCCCAGAATTCAGAACCAAGTCATCTTCCCTCACTCAAGAGAGGTGACGCTCCGACACACCATGTGGGCATACGGCCTTGACCTAACAAATCAAGGAAGTCCCCCACTAAGCACAGGAAATTCGTACAATCTGACACACCACTGTCAGTTCATCTAACATAGGGAAACCCCTGCATAATGCCATCAGCTGCTGAGGTGCTAGGAATTTGCTTTGTTATGGCAGCAGTGCTGTGGGTGTCTTTCCTTAGGCTAGAGTTGGCGTAGTGTGCTGATCTTAAGCACTCAAACATGGTAAAGATACCCCCCTCTCAGAAAGCCACCCAGATTACCAAACATGATGAATCTGTGAGTGATAAGAGCCTGTCACTCCAAGCCTCTGCCTCACAGACAACAGTTGATGACTTAGGGAGAGAGAGCTCCAACAGTGAAAATGACATGACAGCAAACAATGCAGCAATGCCTAGTCAGCCATCCCCCAAATATCCATGGGATGAACTTGGACGACCTCGAGGCAATAACCCATGTGAGGTCATCCCATCCACACTCAGTGAGGGTCCCCACATTTGTGGCAGTCCCCAGGCACCCCAGGTTCTCAGGGCAGCTGCTAGACCCCATCCCACCACATGTTTGCCATTAATGTAGGAGCAGACACAAAATTCAGGCCCTGGATTCCAACGCCCATAGAAAGGCTTCTGCTAACCAAGGGCCGAGGATATGTTGTGTCTTTCCAGAGAATGCAAGACAATCCATTTGGGTACCAGCCAGAAACATCAAGCCTGCAACTGACAGTCAACCAGAACCAGCTGAACAAGACTGAGAGTCTGCCTTGTTAGCAGACGCACCTGCCCTATCATCCTACCCTGCGGAACTGCCCATAGCCACATCTGTTACTGCTTTATACCCCACTAGCTCTGGTCAGCCACTCAAATGACCCACAGCCTGCGTGTGGTCATGTCATCCCTGATTACCATTGTTCCTCATTCCTACCCCCATCTGAGCAAGCACTCCTGTGGTATCCCATTTTGAGTGCTGGTTAGTCAACGATGGGTAAGATCCCCTGGGGGACAACCTAAGACAGGCACAGCCATGTACGGAGACCACATGGAAATGGGGCAACAATGGTATGACCAAGAATCATGCCTCCCATTGCTCAAAAATAAACGAAAAGGGGGAAATGTGGTGGAATGAACAGGCCATGCCAAGATGGCCACTGGCAACAGAAACTGCCTGGCAACAGGCTGTGATTGGATGGCTTCAGAAACCACATGGCAATGGAGCCTAACTAGCAACAGGCTGTGACTGGATGGCTACAGAAACTGCCTGGCAGCAGGCTGTGATTGGTTGGGGCATAGACCGCCCCTTGACCGGATTGGCTGCCTTGGCTATTTAAGCTACTGTACCAACTGAAATAAACAAGTCTGTGGGATGCACACCTCTGGCCTGCTTTCATATGGCTCCCAGGGTCTGTGTGGTGACTCCGCACCTCTTGCCCCCACTGCACTCCTCCTCTCAGAACGAATCCACCTCAACAACAGACGATCTTGTTCAATGTGTAAAATAGACTATGTCAATAATATATGTTAATTCTTAACACAGAATTCAATGAACACTTTAGTGTACCATCTATACAATGCTGGTGCACATCAAATATTACAAATTTACTTGCTTTTCCATTTGTCCACGTTGAAGGAACCCTGCATGAGGTCTTTGCAGAGGTGTCTCTCACGTGGCTGGGACTGGTGCAAACTTCATTGAAAACAACTTAATCTTTCATAACCATAAAGAATTTTTCATCATTGAAAGCAACAGGAAATGTAGATATTTTCTAAGGATCTTTTCAGTATGTTTTATCAAAAATTTTGAGGGGGATGGTTTAAGTACACATCTATGGTTATCAGCTTAATAAGTATCATATTTCATACCTATTCTTCTCTAAGTCTCCCTTCTGCTACACCACTACCCAGGATACGTATTGCTCTTTCTAGCTGTCTACTAGGTCAATGATGCCCCCTCTACCAATTGGTATCTTCCTAGGGTGTTGCATACATATCTTACAGGTCACCACACAGCCCTGGGTCCAGTGTTTGCATAACCACAATCTCTCTTGGTCTAGAATCAACAGAGTTCATGTTTTAAGTAATTAAAAATATCATCTTGTATATCTACAAATCTCTCATGAAATATTGTTTACTAAGGTTAACAGCATTTGCAGATTCTAAATTTTTAAAATGATTTTAAAATTTATAATAATTTTCATGTATTTGGAGATTTAGGAAAATGGCTGATTAAAATTTAAAATTCTAAATTACATATTAAAAGACTAATGAATGTCAGTTTATTTAAGAACTATTTTCTAACACTTTCTAATGATTTTTGTCCCACATTTGTAAGATTCTTTAATACATACTCTTTAATGCATCATAGAATAAGTAATATCACAGGATAAAAGTTGGCATGTTTGTCATTTAATCCTTCTTCATTCCAACTGAATGCAAACAAAGGTGATTTGGTGTTCACAGATAGTAATCCTAAGTAGTAAGAAGAGGTATGTGTCTTATCCTTTGTGCTTCCTTGTTTTAAAATACTGTTTTCAAAATTCCTCATTGTCTTGAACATTTCTGGGTCAATCAAAAATTTTTTCCAACTATCAGAGTTTTCTACTCTGCTTTGCCAAAGCTTTCTTTTCATTTATGTTTCAGCCCCTGTTTCTCTGAGCGTCTGGTACAGATCCTCTCCTTCCTCTACCTGTCTCTTATCTATGAGAAGTCTGCAGTCCACTCCTTGGGTAGTCCCCTTGATGAGTAAACCCAGGAGAATGGGGCTACCTGCAGGAATCCGGTACCACTGAGATGAGCGGAGGTGCAAGGCAAGTGAAGATCACCAAAAGTGGCTTAGTTATTGACCTACCATTACCTAAATACCTCTGTTCATCCAAAAAGTCTTATCAAAACTGAGGATAATAATTGACACCGATGGAAATGTCTGTTATCAAAACTCCATAAAGCATTAGGAGGTAAGGGTTACAAGAAACAGCAATCGGGGCCGGTACTGCAGCGTAGTGGGTAAAGCTCTGCCTGCAATGCCAGCATCCCATATGGGTGCTGGTTTGAGTCCTGGATGCTCCACTTCTGATCCAGCTCTCTGCTGTGGCCTGGGAAAGCAGTAGAAGATGGCCCAAGTCCTCAGGCTCCTGCACCCATGTGGGAGACCCAGAAAAAGCTCCTGGCTTCGCATCAGTGCAGCTCTGGATGTTGTGGCCAATTGGGGAGTGAACCAGCAGATGGCAGACCTTTCACTCTGTCTCTCCCTCTCTGCCTCTCCTTCTCTCTGTGTGTAACTCTTTCAAGTAAATAAATAAATCTGAAGGAAGGAAGGGAGGGAGGGAGGGATCAGAAAACACGAATGCAAGCTCAAGTAGGACCATTTTTCTCAATTCCTTAAGAAACTGATCCAAGTGCACCCTGAGTCTCATGAATAACTTGCTCAGAAATTCCAGATATCTGGACTAAAAGAGATTATAAGGCATCCCCCAACCCTACTAGGTAGAAGTAAATCTAGGGGGCTTTCTGACAGGAAATGATGTAAAGTTTGTCAGCATATCCCTACTATTCTCAAGTAAAATTTGCATAGCAGTTAACTATCTTTAAGTTTAAAACAATTAATAAGAATAGTTCTCCAATGGCATTTTATAAGCACTGCAGATAGAAATTACTTTTTTTTAATTGAAACTGTCAAAGCAAACACTTCACTGGATTGTTAAATAGGTAAAGAAGCTTTTTTCAAGACCATTACAATAAAGGAGAAAATGCAGTCTGAATTCAACTCTGTTGTAAAAAAAAAGAGATTTTTTTTAAAAAGATTTATTTATTTATTTGAGAGGCAGAGTTACAGAGAGGAAGAGAGAAAGAGAAAGAGGACTTCCATCCACCAGTTCACTCACCAAATGGCTGCAATGGCCGGAGCTGGGCTAAGACAAAGCCAGGAGCCAGGAGCTTCATCCAGGTTTCCCACATGGATTCAGAGGCCCAGGCACTTGGGCCATCTTCCATTGCTTTCCCAGGCCATAGCAGAGAGCTGGATCAGAAGAGGAACAGCTGGGACAGGAACCAGTGCCCATGGGATGCAGGCACCATAGGCAGAGGCATAATTACTGAGCCACATCAAGGGACCCCTGGGTTTTTTGTTTCTTTTTTATTTAAGAGTTGGCAGGGAGAGTACAGATATAATTGTAGATAATTTATTTTTTCATTGGACTTACCCAGAGGAAAAGTAAACTTTATCAGGTTTTCATGACAAAAGGTGCAACTCTGAGCAAAGCACTCAAGGAAGTTAGGATCCTTACCTCAGGAATATTGAACTGGGAGATATCTGATATCTGATAGCCACTGGTGCTGTCTTCATCGGTTGCAATTCTAAGAGATATATCTGAGATCCTTGTGAAAGACAGTCCTGGGTTGTGAAACTAGTAAGACATTGAGAGTTACACACACTTTGGAGGCTTTCTAAAGTAAATACTCAAAAAAGGTGGGGTACGGGTAGCAATCAGGAGAATACTGTCTAAAGTTTAGTTCATGCTGAGTGAAGCATTAAGGTCATCTTGGCCATCATGTGTGAATATGGGGTTTCTGTGACTCTCACTGTTAAGAGGATAATTTATGCACTGTTTAAAAGACAGGTAATTAGAGCAATGTCACCCCTAAAGCATTGCCTAATTTTATTAAAAGTTCTAAGAGCACTGTCAGTAAAAACACATTTGGAATTTATTTTGACCAAATTAATTAAAAAGTAATATGTTCATTTTAAAACAACTACTTAATCGCCAACAATATGCAAAAATCTCACAATGACATCCATAGGGTAAGTGTTGATTACTGCTGAAAAGGGATTTCAATGATTTAAATAATAGTATAAACAAAATAATTTTTATTTATATATGTCTCTAGCCAGTGATTCAAGGTATTTTATTTTATTTTTTTAAATTTTTGACAGGCAAAGTGGACAGTGAGAGAGAGAGACAGAGAGAAAGGTCTTCCTTTAGCTGTTGGTTCACCCTCCAATGGCTGCTGCGGCCGGCGCACTGCGGCCGGCGCATCGCGGTGATCCGAAGCCAGGAGCCAGGTGCTTCTCCTGGTCTCCCATGCGGGTGCAGGGCCCAAGGACCTGGGCCATCCTCCACTACACTCCCGGGCCATAGCAGAGAGCTGGCCTGGAAGAGGGGCATCCGGGACAGATTCCGGCGCCCTGACCAGGACTAGAACCTGGTGTGCCAGCGCCGCAAGGCAGAGGATTAGCCTGTTAAGCCACGGCGCCAGCCTCAAGGTATTTTTAAGATACCCAAAATAAATACTCAATTTGGATTAATGAAAATCTTATGTCTTCCTTCTTTGGCCTACATTTACCATTTAATAAATATTTTTAATTCCTATTATATGCAAAAATAATTCTTCATGATTTAGTAAATTAAAAAATGAATAGGACAAATTTTTTAAATGTTTTAAAATGCTCTTCTCAAAATTCTTTATTGTCTTAACCATTTCTGGGCCAATCAAAAATTCTATGTACTAAATTATATTATGTAATTCATCAAGTAGCTATTAATACATAGCAGATGAAACAAAGTGCCAGCAAGAACTATTGCTATGGCATTACCAAAAAAGAAAAAATGAAATACTACTAGATGAGTCTCTTAAAGTTCATTATTATCTTGGTCAAGTACTAAAAGGTGGCAAGTAACATAAACCTTCTCAACTTCTTTATTTTTTTTAATATTTTATTTATTTATTTGAAAGTCAGAGTTACACAGAGAGAGGAGAGGCAGAGAGAGAGAGAGGTCTTCTATCTGATGGTTCACTCCCCAGTTGGACGCAACAGCCAGAGCTGCTCCGAAGCCAGGAGCCAGGAGCTTCTTCTGTGTCTCCCACACAGGTGCAGGGGCCCAAGGACTTGGGGCATCCTCTACTGCTTTCCCAGGCCATAGCAGAGAGCTGGATTTGAAGTGGAGCAGCTGGGTCTCGAACCGGCGCCCATATTGTTCTCTCTCTGTCTCTCCCTCTTTCAAAAAATTTCAAATAGAACATTAGAAAATATTAATTTATCTCATGGAATCCAAGGTCAGCCCTCAGAAGAAAACAGATCCAGAAACCAGATATTAACAAAACAAAATTACTTTTGAGTGTCAAGGTCTCTTAGCCTTGCTTTTCTTTTCTTAATTTGTTTTCTTTTTCTGCAAAATTAGTTTCTCTACTTTCTTATGCACGAGGTCAGATATGGCTGACCCTGCCCTTAATTTGGACCACTTAACAGTTTCAGAGCTAATGAAGAATTACCCATGCCTCTGACATTCAAATCCAAATACCATTTAAAAAGAGTCTCAGTGGTCCAACACAGGTCAGGTGTCTTCCCAGTTCAAACTGCAAAAGCTGGAACTGTCAAAATGCAATGAAGTCCACAACTATGTAGGGGTGAAGAATTCACAAGTGAGAGAAGCCTAATTTATGATACAAATCTAAAATATGTCTAAAACAAGAAAATGTTACAAAGAAGAAATTACCAGATTTTATCAATAAACGTATTCCATAAGAGTTGCCCCTTAGTAGGGATTAAAATATAAAGTCAGAATCAGGTAAACACAAAATTATCTGAGACATTTTAAATTGTTCTAAATTCCTTCATGCAAGTGATTTTACATAAATAACTCTAGAGTCTTTTAAGATGTTGGCTATTAAAGACAAAGAACTTTGATCCAACTGGTTTAAACAAAAAAGAGGAAATCTTGCTAGCTCACAGATTGTTAGAAGGTTTGCTAATTCGGTTCATTGATATTATGTGAAACATTGTTTTCTCTTTCTGTTCTGCCATTCTTAGCACATTTGACTGTTCCATGCTAGCACCCTTCATACTCACAAATGGCCACAGCAGACTAAGCAGTCATTCCACGTGGGATAATATAAAAAGTCTCCCCTCCTTGCTCTAGTTTAAGGAATGATGCAAATTCTTTATCAAGCCTCCTTCTCTCAGTAGATGTCCCCTAAGTCTCAGTCAGAAATTTGACAGAACTCACACTAAATGAACCCCTAGATTAGGGCAGTAAGTCTATAATCATCACCATTTATTCAGGATTCATTCTGGTCAAGGCCATGCAGAATCAGATATCTTTCAATACGCAAGAGAGCATGAATAATTTGGAACTCATAATACTCTTGGTTCAAGCTGTGTTAATTTTAGGTTTAATTAATAAAAGGAAACAGTGAAAATAAGCCTCAAGTTCACTAAGCACAATGAACTCCAAAATTATTGACTATGGAAACAATAAGACTTTGTGATTTAGAATATTCTTTTGCAACTTCTTGTCAAGGACGGAAAGGTAGCATGTAAAAAACCCAACTTTTAATTTAAGAAGTGAAGTAAAATCACTATTTTATTCTGAAGAGAAGTAATGTAAATAAACTTAGGTGCGTTTGGAAAATTCATTCACATAAAATGAGAGAATTATTTTCATTGACCCTGTCATTTCAACGCTTATCTCAGGATGTTCTGAGGGATCATACTGTCCTCAGTCCCCACCAGTGAAGGCCGAAGTCTGAATCCATGCATCTTCTCTATGACACCAACAGGTTCACTTTCTGTCTATATGAAAGTCCCACCCATGTATCTATTTGTACTAAATTCCCACAAGAGTCTGAAAAACATCGTCCTACTCTATGGAAATTTGTCTCTAGGCAGCAAGAACCGTTTTGCATGTATCTTAAAATCCTTATCCACGTGTCCTAATGGAGTTCTGTTATTTTTAGAATGCATTTATTTATTGTGCTTAAACATAACCTCCTTGAAAGCAGGTCTTTGACACTCACAGAATCAAGTTAGAAGCTAGGGTCACACTGCTCATAAAGTATCCAATGAATCAAAAAAAGGGCACATTTGCTTTCTTTATCCAGTTCAGCACTTCTGTCCAAGCCACAATATTATGCCAGCCTCCTTGTAAATGCATAACTATCTTCAGTAACTTAACAGCATAGCCCCCTTGTAAAATGTTGCACAGCAGCCAATTCATATAAAAATTAATGTTCAAAAACTGAACAGAACACATGGAGTCATCAAGGAGCTGGAGTGCAACTCCCTACTTCTTAAGTCTAGGCAGTACACAGAGACTTTCTTCCAAATAACATGTTCTAGAAAGAAACAAAGAGTAATTCTTCAGTGCAGAAACTTCACAAACACAACCTCAGCCAGGAGATCAAGGTCAACATCAACAGTGAAAAGTCATGTTGATATGATGTACCCTCTAACTGATGAAAGAAGACTTCTGAGTCTTCTTTCCCAAAACCACATCACTCCACTGTAATCACAAGAAAAACATTAGAAATTCCCAGTAGTGGGGCATCTTTTAACCTGGCCAGTATTCCTCAAACTCCCAGATCATCAAAAACAAGGAAAGTCTGAGAAAATGTTGCAACCAAGAGTTGCCTTAGGAAATGATAACTAAGTATCATGTGGTAAGCTGGATGGGAAGAGAAAAATGACAATAGGAAAAAAGTAAGAAGACCTGAATAAAGTATGAGCTATAGTATATAATATATCATGGTTTATTCATTAACTGGAACAACCATACAAGTGTAACATGTTAGGTGAAACCGGATGTAGGGTATATAGGAACTCTATAATATTATTGCAAATTTTCTATAAATCTAAAGTTGTTAAAAAATACATTACATTTTTTGAAAAAGTTCAATAGATTATCTCCCATCCATCACTAAGAACTGGATAACTTGTGCCGACATCCTATATGGGCACTGGGTTCTAGTCCCAGTTACTCCTCTTCCAATCCAGCTCTCTGCTGTGGCTCGGGAAGGCAGTGGAAGATGGCCCAAGTGCTTGGGCGTCTGCACCTGCATAGGAGACCAGGAAGAGGCACCTGGCTCCTGGCTTTGGATCCACATAGCTCCGTCCATGGCTGCCATTTGGGGAGTGAACCAACGGAAGGAAGACCTTTCTATCTGTCACTCTCTCTCTCACTGTCTAACTCTGTCAAATAAATAATAAAAAAAAATGGATAATTTTTGTAAAAAGTTGAGGTGAGCCATTTGAGGGAAAGTATGTGCTGGCAGAGCAGGTGCAGTTACTCAGCCCTTTACCTCATGCTGGTCTGAAGTGGCTAGGGAAGGAGAAACTCAGTCTGCACACTATGGAATTTCAATAGATTATCATCGCCCCTCCTGCAGTTCACCCAGGAGACATGCCTTCTTTAAGGGAAGTGACTTGAGGATGAGGTTCGGGCCCGGGCATATTAATCTCATAGAGGACACTGTCCATGAGTATATGAGGAACACTCCCAAACATCAGGATTCTTCTTTGCACCACCCACTCTCAAACCACTGGGGAAGAAGAGAACAGTAGAAAGAATATGTGTACTGACAGATCTGGCAGAATAAAGCCCAAAGTTCCCTGAATTTCTAACTCATCTTCTCCCAGAGTTTTGTCTCCTAAGAACCCATAAAGATGCAAACATTTTTGTGAATGAAATAAATCATATTATACTACTACACTTCTTAAACAAATTTTTGAACAATTTTATTTAACGAAGACACAAAAATAAAAGCAAAGGAGATCAAGGATAACGTTATCTACAGCTGGCTCATTTACATTTATGTTGGTTATAGAACAATAATATTACTTTTTTCTTAAAATTTTGCAGGGGCCAGTGATATGGCGCAGCAGGTTAAACCGCTGTCTGCAGTGCTGGCATCCCATATGGATGCCAATTTGAGATCTGGCTGCTCCATTTCCAATCTAGCTTCCTACTAATGGCCTGGGAAGATAGAAGAAGATGGGTCCAAGTCATTGGGTCCCTGTATCTACACTGGAAGAAGTTCCTGGCATGGGCCTGGCCCAGCCCTGGCTGTTGCAGCCATTTGGGGAGTGAACCAGTGGATAGATGATCAACCTCTCTCTCTCTCTCTCTCTCTCTCTCTCTCTCTCTCTCTCTCTCTCTCTCTCTCCAACTCTGACATTCAAATAGATAAATAAAAATATTTTTTAAAAATTTTGCAAACATTAGAAGGAGGGACAGAAATGTGTTAATGTTTCAGTAGAACAGATGTAGAGCAACAATCCAGGCTCCTGATTCTTTCTGACTCATGTGATAAGTGTTAAAGATTTTGAAAATTCCTATCATAAAAAAACTTGCTGAACTTCGCTTAGTCCAACCTTTTCCAATGTTATTTGAGCAAAAAAACCTATTTTTGTGGCTACTTCACAGTGATTAGTGTCTGTAGAAACACTGTGTGAAAATCACACAAGACCAAGAATTTTAAGAAAATTAGTGTTGGATGATGACTGTAAATCAATGAGCATGTATAATCTACTCTACAGATAATGCCTATTAAATTAACAAGAATTAGGTCTAATTAACCACTCTGTCTGTTCTTATTAAAATTCCCTTTACCAGATTTGCAACAAACAGAGAAAGGAGCTCCCTCCCTCCCAAGAGGTGTCTTCCTTCACAGGGGAAGATTTATAGTGCATGCGTATATATGTATGTGTGTATATGTATATGTACATATGTATATACATGCTATATATATGATATATAAATATTATATATAATATATATGTGCACATACAGAAATGCAAGCTGTTAATCTGAATTTTACTTTAACATTGTGTCTTAGTTATGGTGTTAAATACAATGTGAAGATACTAAAACTATTTTGAGAATTATTAAACTACCCCTCTTAAATGATTAATATGTTATCACTTATCAGTCATTCATCTGACAAATTTTTCTTGAGGACCTACTGTATGGATATACTGCTTCAGGTCTTGGAGACACAGTAATGAATCAAAGTTCATGGCCTCATGAGCTTACATTATAATGTGGGAGATAGATATGTACATAAGCAAATAATGTTCCAGGGGCATTAAGTGCCGTGAAGAAAATAAAGCAAGGTAAAGAGAAAAGAAATGTGTAAGGATGGTGCTATTTTATACGGTGATGTCAGGGAAGATGCATAAAATGGTGATATTTGACAGGGCATGAAAGCAATAATAGAGCTGGCCATGCAAAAATTGAGAGTAAAATGGTTCCAGTGGGAAGGCACGGTCAAGGCAGAGACCCGGAAGTGGGAGTACACTTGGCATGTCCTAGGAATAGCAGAGAAGCCAGCATAACTTATGCAGTAGAGTAAGCACTCTACTGTATCCTAAGCACTCCACTTTCGATCCAGCTCTCTGCTAATGACCTGGGGAAAGCAGTAAAATATAGCACACATGCTTGGGCCCCTGCCACACCCCTAGGAGACAGATGAAGCTCCTAGCTCACGGCCTTGACCTGAGTCAGCCCTGGCCTTTGTGGCTACTTGAGTAGTGAACCACCAAATAGAAGACCCTTCTCTCTTATCTGACTTTCCCTCTCTGCCATTAACTCTGCCTTTCGAATAAATACATCTTTAAAATAAAAACAACATCAAAATGTAGTAATCTGCATAGTTACAAGGACACAAATAACACTCATCAAAACTAAATTCAGGGCCAGCGCTGCGACTCACTAGACTAATCCTCCGCCTTGTGGAGCCGGCACACTGGGTTCTAGTTCCGGTCGGGGCACCGGATTCTATCCCGGTTGCCCCTCTTCCAGGCCAGCTCTCTGCTGTGGCCCGGAGTGCAGTGGAGGATGGCCCAGGTCCTTGGGCCCTGCACCCCATGGGAGACTAGGAGAAGCACCTGGCTCCTGCCTTCGGATCAGCGCGGTGCGCCGGTCGCAGCGCGCTGGCCGCGGCGGCCATTGGAGGGTGAACCAACGGCAAAGGAAGACTTTTCTCTCTGTCTCTCTCTCTCATTGTCCACTCTGCCTGTCAAAAAAAAAAAATTAAATTCAGAACACTTTTTCTCTTGTTCAACATTCTTTTATCTTAGCAGCAATACAATGTTGCTATCTTTTCAAGTATTAAGATATTTTGCCATAGATTTTAACTCAAAATAATGATTATATATTCTTGCTTTTGGTAATGACTTTGAGCCCTGCCATTTCTAGTTAGTTTTTATGTTTTTTTTATTAACCATTCACAGAAAGTCTACCCTTTCTCTCAGGCTTTTATTTCAGCCTGCAGCTCCCCAGATACTTGGTGTTATATTACCTGATCTACTCAAGTTTATTTCCTAGTTATTCTACTGCAAGATTCTCCCTTCTCTTTACTGAGTTATCGTCTATATTTAATCCTTAAATGTCCTTGACTACTTTATGAAACAAATCCACAATGTTTAAAAGAAGTCTTTTATTTTTTTAAAGATTTATTTACTCGTTTGAAAGAGTTATACAGAGAGGGGAGAGGCAGAGAGAGAGAGAGAGAGAGAGAGAGGTCTTCCATCTGATAGTTCACTCCCCAGCTGGCCGCAACAGCTGGAGCTGTGCTGATCCTAAGCCAGGAGCCAGGAGCCTCCTCTGGGTCTCCCATGCAGGTACCGGGGCCCAAGGACCTGGGCCATCTTCTACTGCTTTCTCAGGCCATCGCAGAGAGCTGGATCAGAAGTGGAGCAGCCGGGTCTCAAACCGGTGCCCATATGGGATGCGGGCACTTCAGGCCAGGGCATTAATCTGCTGCACTACAGCGCTGGCCCCTCAAAGGAACCTTTACCCACTAGCCAAGATTGTTCACTAGCCAAGAAACCTTTGGGGTCAACCAATTTAGTAGTAACTAAATCTGGTTGAAGATCGAAGAGATCCGGAATTTGTTTCTTTCTGTTGGGCAACATATAAATGAAGCAATAATATTCTGTGTTGCAAATTCATTACCAATTATAGGCATATCACATACTATATTTTGGAATCTGCTATATATCAATTTGCAGAAAAAGAATTCCAGAGATTGCCACTAAATTCCTTCTTTGTTTCACTTCATAATGAAGTATTAAAAGCAATTACAACATATGGATATGGCCCAAGATCATACACCATAGTTTTATAAATAATTCATTTCAAAAACTTAACACAGGGGGCGGTGCTGTGGTACAGTAGGTTAATCCTCCTCCTGCAGCACCAGCATCCTATATGGGCATGGATTCTAGTTCCGGCTGCTTGTTTTCCAATCCAGTTCTCCGCTATGGCCTGGGAAAGCAGCAGAAGATGGCCCAAGTGCTTGGGCCCCTGCACCCTTACAGGAGACCAGGAAGAAGCACCTGGCTCCTGGCTTCAAATCAGCAAAGTTCTGGCTGTTGTGGCCATTTGCAGAGTGACCCAGTGGATGGAAGACCTCTCTCTCTGTCTCTCCCTCTCACTGTCTGTAACTCTACCTCTCAAATAAATAAATAAAAATCTTAAAAAAAAAAAAAAAAACTTAACACAGTTAACCAATCATTGATTAAATTAAAGTGAAGCGTTGCTTTGATTGTCAACCAAAACCGACAAATGATTTTGATTAGGTAAACACCAAATAAACTGTTACATAAACATAAAGGTACCCATCTGTTATCAGTATAAATTCAGTGTAACACAAAAAATACTTCATTTTTATCAAAGCAGGTGAGCTCTGATTACTTATTTGAAATATATGGATTCCTAGTCTTCCTTTGAAATTCATTTTAGTTCAATTTTTAAAATAACAGTGTTGTATAAAATATATCCATGGTAATCACTGACAATATTTATTAGCATATCTATTCTTTTATACTCTATTTACCTCTTATAACATACTGGTTCTTTTTAAGTAGGTATTCAATAACTCACACTGAAATATGAAGGGTGGTAATAAATTCTAGGACAATCTCCATGGCTGAAGGGAACTTAAAAGGGGAATATGAGGAAAATATAGCACCATTGTTCTTTTATTCATTTGTTCAAAGACACTTGAGTGCATACTCTTTTCTTATTCTAGAATAGACACAACTAAGGATGGAAAAAAAGCATGGTTTTAGAACTAAATAGTATATTGATCAATGAAAAGACAATGTGTATGTAGTTACAGTACAACAAAGAGGGATCTGAAAGGTATGAGTGACAACCGAAACTTTCAGGATTCAACGGAAGGCAAAGATCACTTCCATCTGAGATTAATCTAGAGACTGCTCACAAAAAAGAATGATAATAACTAGCATAACCAAGTTAATGATTCCTAACTGGCTTGAAAAGAAGACACAGTTGCAGTGAATGAAACCAATTGTCTGGATTCTAACAGAATCTTACTAACGTACAGTCAGGTGAAGCAGGACAGGGAGTCCACACCTAAAAGATGCCTTGCCAATGTGACTCTGATTTGCAAATTAATCAACCTGACAATCTTATCAATGTAATCCCTAAGAGCTTTATATTAGTTTTACTTATCAATTTTATGTTATAGGTGTCATTTTTAATCTCTAATTTTAATCTCTAATTTTTTTTTCATTTTCAATTCTCTTTATATACAGAAGATCAATTTAGTATAAAGATTTCAACAGTTTGCACCCACATAGAAACACAAAGTGAAACATACTGTTTGAGTACTAGTTATAGCATTAAATCAAAATGTACAGTATATTAAGGACAGAGATCCAACATCAGGAGCAAGCGCACAGTGGCTCCTGTTGTTGACCCAACAAATTGACACTCTAGTTTATGGCACCAGTAACCACCCTAGGCTGTCGTCATGAGTTGCCAAGGCTATGGAAGCCTTCCAAGTTTGCCGACTCTGATCATATTTAGACAAGGTCATAAAAGACAGGGTGAGGACAGTAACCAATGATCCTAAGAGTGGCATTTACCAGGTCTGAACAATTATACAGCATTAAGTGGGGAAGAGGACCATCAGTACACACAGGTTGGGAGTAGAGCCATTGGTGGTAGAGTAGAGGTTATGATTACAAAGAAATAAGGCCCAAGTGCACTAGACAGGGCCTAGAACAAAGGACAGAGTCATTATTAGAGGAGCTAAGAAAGGTGCTGTCTAAGCTACAATTAAGTTTTCTGATTGAGAGGCAAATAGAACCTGATAGAAGGGGCTTGATAATAATCTGTTGGGCTTTAGGCCTTGTAAGTTAAGAGGCCCAGACCCATCTATCTCTTCACATGGGGTATATCCTAAGGGAGGTGTGAACCTCCTAGGGGAAGGCACTCTGTTGACTTTCATTACTTGGCTGGCCTGGGAGGAGAGCTGGCCAGGTAAAGGCAGGGGGCATCTCTAACAAGAAATTTACAGTTCTGCCTGCAATGTTGCTGACCCTACTTGACCATCCCCTCAGCTGCAGTGGTCACTTTGGAAGTTGGGCTGAGTGAAGGGCTTTTCAGCTTGGAGCCAATAAGATCTGTGGCTCTGACCTGGGCATCCTTCGACTCCAGGCCAGGTCCATTTCCAGTGATCCAACTCTTGGCAGAGCTGCCAGGGCTCTTCACAAGCTGACTTCTGCTGAAGCCCAGGCTTACCACATTGAAAGCCACTGCAGTGGACTGGCCTGTTGGGTCTCCTTGAGGGCAGATCACTGTACAGATCAGCCATTAATAGGCCTGCCACCCATTGCTTCTGATGCCGAGCTTTCTTTTCCTCCTGGTTTGTGTTAAAGCAGACCAGAGGATGCAATTCAAGGGAGTGCCCAAGTCCGATCTCTAATCTTCGGTGGCCTGAACTACAAGTCTATAGTCGCAGGCATGTTCTGTAGTAGTTTTTCTAAGGTAGACAATGCCCATGAGGAAAATTATATTCTCACTTTAAAACTTTCTTTCCCTTTGGTCTGAAAGGGAGTTTTTTTTTTTTCTACTTACTGTAATCTTCGCTGATGGCGATGTGAATCTAGCTATGAGATTATCAGTTAAGTTCTTATTTTGGCTATGCTATTACAGAAAAATGTTAGCCATCTCTTATTAGGTCTAAAGATTAAATTGTGCGTCCTACAGATTCCTTCATAATAGAATTAGTTCCCTACCTTGAAGAGAATAGAGAAATGAAAGAACAAGTTGGGCTTAGAATAGAGAAATGAGGGAGCAAGTTAATCTCTAATTTTTAATTTTAATCTCTAATTTTTAATTTTAATCTCTAATTCGTGCAACCTGTGTGACAAAAATTTGAGACATTCAGTCATGGCTACAAAACAACTAGCATGAAATCTAGGGTCTTGGAATAAAGCGTTTAGCTGGAATTGTAAAAGCCTAGCTAATACTCAGGGCAAAAATTTATGTAATAAAGAAGATTATGATGAATATTACTCACTACAACCATTTGAGTTATCTAAAAATTAAATTAATCATGGCTTTAAAACATGAAATTGTCATTTCAAGGGAAGAAGTCTAGTTTTGTGTGACTGTAAGCTGCAAATTCAGAATAGAGTTCGGGATCATCAAGGGGCATCATGACAGTATAGAGATAACCCGGCTGATATTTGACCCAGTTACCAGACTTCAGAGACCCTCACCACCTAATGCCATCTTTTCACTTGTCAGTATGGGATGTATACACAGACTCTGAGTATACCTGTTCTTTACATTTTCATCTCACGCACTCTCTGCTTTAGTTTCTGCTAACCTTTGCTTCCTATAAAACACTTTGGGTCTTCCCTTGTTTTGCCTCCTGAAGTATAGACCCCCACCTCCACATTTCTGGATGCATTTTGCCCATCAATTCCTAACAAAAATACTACTTTCATAAAACAAAATTATTTTAGTTTTTCCTCATTTAAATTTGCCTGGGCATTGTGTAACATGTTCAACAATTCACGGGGGAACTAGAAAGCTGTTGACAGTATCTCAAATCATTACCAAGGGTGCTCAACTACCAGGTATCCTGGTGTACCAGGAGCAGTTTATGTGTGCAGCTAGCTCATGTGTATGTGTGTAAGCATTCCCGTGTGTCTGAGTGCCTGAGACTGGAATAACAGGAGAAACAGGTATGCAGGAAGTTACTGAGAATCCTAAGCAGTGATATGGCAAATTCAGACAAGGTTCCTAAAGAGATTAATATTTTTTTTTATCATGTTCGCTTGTTGCTTTGTTTTTACAAAGGTTTTATTGAGATATAACTCACACAGCAAATAATTACCCAAACCTCCCCTTCTCTGAAAGACTCATTCCCATTCTTTTTTTTTTTTTCCTTTTCTTTTTCAAGATTTATTTATTTATTGAAGGGCAGGGTTACAGAGAGAGAAGGAGAGACAGAGCGGTCTGCCACTTGAGAGTTTACTCCCCAAATGGCCACAACAACCAAGGCTAAGCCAGGCTGAAGCCAGGAGCCGGAGTTCTTCCAGGTCTCTCATGGGGGTGCAGAGGCCCAAGGACTTGAGCCATCTTCTGCTGCATTCCCAGGCACACTATCAGGGAGCTGGATCAGAAGTGGAGCAGCCTGGGCTCAATTCAGTGCCCATATGGGATGCAGGCACTAAAGGCCACAGCTTAGCCTGAGACACCACAACGTCGGCCCCAAACTCACTCCTAATCTAAAGAAAAAATGTCAGCAGGTGTCTCTCTGCCCCTCTTGACTGGTTTCATATTTTTGGTCAAATGGAAACATTTGTTTTCTACAAGGGAAGGGAACTCCAACTAGATAGTATCTAAGGTTCTTCCAATTCCTCATGCTAAAGATAAAATCACCATCTCTACTTCAGAGTCAACATCTCTCATTTGATAATGGCCACTGATCACCAAAGGTAGAAATCTTTCAGTTTTTTAATTCCTCCCCTTGTTTTTCACTCTCTTTATGAAAGGTGTCCAAATCACTTTCCAATCACCTTTTGAAATGCTCATTGTCCTCCTCTCTCTAGTTGCAAACATTACTTAATTCCTTGTTCTTTTTTTCTCTATCAGAAATTCCCCTAATACTTCTGTCTGCTATCTAAATCTCATTTATGTGAAATTCTGATTCTGTGACATCAGACTGTATCACACAAATATGTGTGTTGTATAAATATTCAAATACACTTACACAAATATTATAAATACAAATTTTCTACCTTAACAATCATTTGTTTTTATTAAGGTAAGTCTCAATCTTAAAATGTCTCTACTAGAATTGATTTTAGATGCTTGGGCATATACACAATTTTAATATCCTGAGCATGAGAAATGCAATTTTCAAAGCATTCAAAAGTTAAGTCAATCAAAATGGCCAAAAGTGTCTCCATGTTTTAAAATTGTGGTGTTAAAAGACAGGTATTCCCATGTGGTCTTATATCTCACTTCAAGAGCAAATCCAAATGACAATATTCCAAAACTGTTACCTTCTGGAACTATCAACTTGCAGAGGCAGTTTGCAAAAGTGACCCTTTGTTTGATAATGTTCTTTTAAATATAAAAATTATGTTTTGTATTTTAATAATCCCAACCTGCCACATATTATTCAAAACATTTCTTATGTATCATTTTCCCAAAAGCAAAGATTGTAAGCTGCCTGAGGACAGAATTTCTTCCCTCACATATTCTTATCCAACACATACAAAACACTTCAGTTTGAGGCGATCATAGTGGAACTGACAGAAGCCAATACAATGTGTATGAGACTTCATCACCCAACTCAAGAATCAGAGAGATGGCCCTCATATTGGCAATGATTCTTGATTTTGTTAAGGAGTTTACATACTGATTTTGAATTATAAGCTCAAAAAGTCCCCAAAGGACAAAGCCAAAAGCAATTTCAAAAAATAATGAAATGGTAAACTGCATTTGCAGAATTGCTTTTGGATACTGGAATGTACATGAAATGAAACTAATGGAAAATATTGAAGCGATAAGTTTAATAATATGGTCCCAAGAGATATCATGATATAAACAAAACTAACCAATTTAGATTACTCAGTTTAGTTATTATTTTTCACTTCAGGGAAATTCCTGAATCATTAATAACTTATAATTTCTATAGTTACTACGGGTCTCTGATTATATTGCTCACCTAATGAAACAGTAAACAGATCACCAAATTAAATGCTCCCAAGAGGGGAAAAGGCTAAAGCGTTCATCTTTTCAAATTTCAAATATTAATCAGGATTGTTAGCAATCTAAGATAGGCTTAATGAAGTTTCATCATGTAATAAATTCAAATATAAACCATGAAGACTTTTATATTCTTTTTAAAAGCGTTAGCAGTAGGGGCCAGTGTTGTGGCATAGCAGTTAAAGCTGACATCTGCGAGGCTAACATACCACATGCACACCAGTTTGAGTCCCAGCTGCTCCACTTCCAATCCAGCTCCCTGTTAATGGCCTACAAAATGCAGCTGAAGATGGCCCAAGTATTTGAGCCCCTATCACCCATTTTGGAGGCCTGGATGAAGCTCCTGGCTTCTGACTTTGGCCTGGCCCAGCACTGGCCATTGCAGCTATCTGGAGAGTAAACAAGCAGATGGAAGATCTCTCTCTGTGTCCCTCTGTCTTTATATATAACAAAGGTGACTTTCAAAGTAAATAATTTTTTTAAAAAAACCATAACAATAGACAGGTGTATGACATTTAAAATGAAAGGTTTGTAGGGACACATTATTTGAACTAAGCATTTAGATAAATAAAAAATAAATTCTTGACCTCCAAGGGAAAGTGGAAATATAATCATGTAATAAGTTGGTGCTTTCCTAATCCTCCTATATTTATGTACTGTTCTCTTTAAAAAGTAAACTTACCTATCATGAGTTCTTTCCTGAGGTACCAGATATTGGAATTTTGCCCTTAATAAATGTATTGGACCAGGAATAAAATATCCTCAGGAATGCATAATCACTCTGGATAAAAGTTGACATCACCAAAGCATTTCTCATCTAAACCTTATCTTTTGAAGTTTGGTGCTTAGTTAAGTGGGGGGTTAATTTCTGAGTATGCAAAAGGTAACACATGATTTTCAAGGTAGTAGGGTGAAGGTACCATATAATGGGCAAAGCCTCTTTAATAATAAGCTATGATAGTTGGGAAACAACACAAAATTCTTAATGTAAACTGGAAAAATTTAAACTCTTTAAGATTTTAGTTCAGTGAGGCAATGGTTTAAAACAGGTTGAGAAATGTGGGTTAACCTATCTAGAAATTAACATTTTTAATCCTAGTAAAGGTTGTTTATTCTTTGACAATAACAACTCCATATCTTTTTTTTGTTGTTAATTAAAATCTAGAATGTGAAATATAAATTTTCCATGTATATTTGGTTTAGTCTTAAACAATTGAAAAAAGTTCTGAAAACAAATCTTATACATGTAATACTCTTCATTCCTTCCTGCATTAAACAGTGTACTGCTCTATTTTAAAAGAGGAGTCCTGGGGCTAGCGCTGTGGCATAGTAGTTGGGCCTCTACCTGCAGTGCCTGAATCCCACATAGGTGTCAGTTCAAGTTCTGGCTGCTCTACTTCTGATCCAGCTCTCTGCTAATGGCTTGGGAAAACAGTGGAGGATGGCTGGTTTCGAATTGACCCAGTTCTGGCTGTTGTGGCCATTTGGAAAATGGACCAGTGGATGGAAGACCTATCTCTCCTGTCTCTCCTGTCTCTCCCTCTCTCGTTCTGTAACTCTGCCTCTCAAATAATTAAATAAATATATATATATATATATATATATATATATAGAGAGAGAGAGAGAGAGAGAGAGAGAGAGAGTCCAGTACTGTCACTCAACCACTTCAATGTGATATTTATGAGTGAAATAATATAACACATCCATACCTTTTAAGTCACTCAAGTTAAACTTTTGACAGGACACAAAAGAATTGCCCATGAGAAAGACATTTTAATTATTTACATACTAATTTCAAACTCAAACAAACTTTTTCAGTAAGCCAACCCTATACTTTATTTCTTTTCTAATTCCACATAGCGAAAAATACAAGGAAACACCACATCTGAAACCAAAGTAATCCACATTGTTTTCAAATATGTGTCTCATGTGAAGATTTGTTTTAAGCTGATATTTTTACTTTCATTCACTAACCTCTCTGGAGGATATAATCATCCAGTCTTTGTACCTGCTATCAAAGTTTACAGTTTACAAACTGACTCAAGTCTTTAGTATTATACATTGCTGCATCTCATCAATTTGCCATACATGTTTGACATTATTTGAAGAAAATGTTTGTTTCAAAAACTTTAGCTTTTTATCTTGTCTATTTAAGCCCCATGCTTTTTAGAGAAATTGTTTCTTTTTTACCCTGTAGAATAGGGAATCCACGAGGAGTTTGCAGCCAGAATGTAAAAGTATTTGAAAATGAACTGATTCCAAATTAATTGTACATGTTTAGGAAAAGTAGTAATTCAGAAGTCTTTTACCTTATTGAATTGAGGAAAGTGAGAATTTAGAAATTGCCTAAATACTTTAATTTAGTAGTTTTTAATTTTCTAACAAGTGCTACTGGTCAAAATATGCCCCCAGGGTGCCCACAGTCTGGTCGGAGAGAAGTGAACAAAATCATATTTCCACACAGTGTGTACTGATAGCACTAAGTGTAGCTGATGCATGACAGAGAGTAGAAATAATTTAGCATCATGAGAGGAAAGTACGATGAGTAGGTTGGTGCTACTTCTGAGGGTGACAGACCCTTAAGCTCCTAAATTTGGGAAAGGAAGCGAAGTGAGGGAGACTACTGCCAGAAACACCAGTATATGCGATGACAGAGACACAGAGAAGAAGGTCTCCAGATCATTCAGCATGGATGGAATAAAAGGGCTTAGAGAGGGCCGGCGCTGTGGCACAGCAGGTTAAAGCCCTGGCCAGAAGCGCATGCATCCCATATGGGCACCGGTTCTAGTTCCAGCTCCTCCTCTTCCAATCCAGCTCTCTGCTGTGGCCTGAGAAAGCAGCAGAAGATGGCTCAAGTCCTTGGGCCCCTGCACCAAAGTGGGATGTCTGGAAGAAGCTCCTGGCTTGGATCGGCACAGCTCTGGCCATTGTGACCAACTAGGGGAGTGAACCAGTGGATGGAAGACCTCTCTCTCAGTCTCTTCCTCCCTCTGTAACTCTGTCTTTCAAATAAATAAAATAAATCTTTAAAAAAAAATGCCTATTCTTTTTTTTTTTTTTTTTTTTTTTGACAGGCAGAGTGGACAGTGAGAGAGAGACAGAGAGAAAGGTCTTCCTTTTTGCCGTTGGTTCACCCTCCAATGGCCGCCACGGTAGGCGCGCTGCGGCCGGCGCACCGCGCTGATCCGAAGGCAGGAGCCAGGTGCTTCTCCTGGTCTCCCATGGGGTGCAGGGCCCAAGCACTTGGGCCATCCTCCACTGCACTCCCTGGCCACAGCAGAGAGCTGGCCTGGAAGAGGGGCAACCGGGACAGGATCGGTGCCCCGACCGGGACTAGAACCCGGTGTGCCGGCGCCGCAAGGCGGAGGATTAGCCTAGTGAGCTGCGGCGCCAGCCAAAAAATGCCTATTTTAAAAAAGGGCACAGAGAAGAAAATGGAAAATGGTAAATTTAAAAACTTAATTTGCCACCTTTAAGTGTTTGGAACTAATCTTAAAATGATGGGAAATCACTGAAGGTTTGTGACTGAAGGAGTGACACCGATTTGACTTGTACAGTCTGCTGAGCCTATGGGAAGTTGGAACATTTTAGATCTTTACTGCGAAGTGTTAATAGTTCCTGCTAAGTGTGTGCGCTTCCTTCCCATTAGCATCTCTAGCTAACTTTATTTTTTTAAGATTTATTTCTTTATTTATTTGAAAGTCAGAGTTACATAGAAAGAGGAAAGCAGAGAGAGGGAGAGAGGTCTTCCATCCACTGGTTCACTCCCCCAATTGGCCGCAACGGGCTGGAGCTGTGCCAATCCAAAGCCAGGAGCCAGGAGTTTCTTCCAGGTCTCCCACGCACTGCTTTCCCAGGTCATAGCAGAGAGCTGGATCAGAAGTGGAGCAGCCAGGTCTTGAATCAGCACCCATATGAGATGCTATCACTTCAGGCCTTGGCTTAACCTGCTACGCCACAGAGCCAGCCCCCTCTAACTAACTTTAAATGTCATCTCTCCCTTCTGATGCTGACAAATTTAACTGCAATAGCAGCCCGGGCTCTCTTTGCTTCCTCATGTGTTGTCCATCACTGTCGTTGCACACCCACTGATTGCACCAAAGTTGCTGATGAAGACTGCGGAAAAATATTTCCTGGAGGAAGAGTCCAAGTGAAAGCATCAGGGTGTCTTGAAGCCAATCTTGGTTTCAGCAACTTTAGTTGTGTGGCCTTGGGCAATTCTTTGAATGCTCTGAGTCTTGCTTTCTCACTTTAAAAATGGAAGTAGATAGAGCTACACAGCAGGGTTGTGAAAATTGAAAGTCATGTAAGTAGTCTAATACAGGGTACACCCTCAATGAGAAGCATACATATTTTTTATCAAAGATGAAAAAGCGTGCATCAATTTCCCATATCCCAGTTACTCTGCTAAAGACAGATACTGGCAGGAGCACACAGTGGAGGACTGGAGCCTCAGATTCTCCTGTCACTCTGATTCCAGGTCATCAGTACTTCTCAGGAGCTCAGCAGCTGAGCTGCTCCAGAAATATATGCAAAACACTCTTAGTTTTAACTATGTAATCAAACTGACAGGGCCATGGCTGAAATAAATGTGAACACCATGGCCAGGTGGCTATGGGGATTGTGGAGTGCAATTAACCTGCCCACTGCCATCCTCAGAGTGCCCCAAAGAAGGGTAATTGGAGTTGCCTTTTCACTGGCTGAGTTGGATTCTGGCCATTAATTCCAAACACCTTCTGTGCTTTATAAGCATGGTCCTAATCAGAACCACTTCCAGAGATCAGAGAAAACCAAATGAAAACTGTCTCCAGCACATATCCCCCTATACGCTTCTCAGAAATTTCGAGGGATGCAAATGGGTAGTGAAGTTCAGCAGAAAAGAATCTGGCACTTTTCTCCTATTTTCATAAGCATATGACAGGGAAACCCACTCATTTCTGAATATTACAAGGAGGATATAGTTCACAGTCCAGACAAAGAAACTTGGGGAAAGAGCAAAGTTGGGGAGCGGGGGTAGGGTGGTGTTGTGGCATAGCAGGTAAAGCCGTCACCTGCAGCACTGGCATTAAACATGGGCAACAGTTCGAGTCCTGGCTGCTGCACTTTCAATCCAGTTCCGTGCTAATGGCCTGGGAAAGCAGTGGAAGATGGCCCAAGCGCTTGGGCCCCTGCACCCACGTGGGACACATGGAAGAAGCTCTTGGATTTGGCCCAGCACAAGTCCCAGCCATTGTGACCATTTGGGGAGTGAACCAGCAGATCGAAGATATCTCTCCCCCACTCCCACCCCACCTACCTCCCTCTCTCTGTCTGACTCTGACTTTCAAATAAATAAGAAAAAATATAAGAACAAGTAGGGGACTTCTGTCTTCAGCAGTGTGGTTCAACAGCTTTGGGCAGAAGTTGTGGAGCCAGAAAAGGAACAGCTTCTATGTCCAATTTGCATTCATTTAGTCTTCTTTCATTTTTCTGTTTCTAAAACCAAGAAAAAAAAATCTTTACCTCCATAGCTGCAGCTAGCATTTTTGCAGTGTTCATTTGTCCAACATGTTGGCAGCAGAAAACAGCTTCAGCATTTACAGAACTGGCTATCATTTGTGCCAAAAGCAAATGGGAACAGCAATAGTCACACCAATATTGTTATTACCATACCAGGAGTCAGCTCACTATTATTCTGAGCCCATCATTTTTGTAAATAAGTCATGCCTGCATCCTTAGCTTGCCTTATCTTGCCTCTCAGCACCACTTCTGTATGGGAAATAGGAAGAGGCTGGGGTGGGGAGGTCAAAGACTTGTCACCAAGTTTGAGTAATCACCTTGACTTTGTCACCCATGACTGTCTCTTCCCAAGGGGTTTACCTTTTTAACTGCAGGAACAGTTTGAGAGTTAAACCCATTTTAATGGAAGGATTTAATAGTAGAAGATTTCCAATAAGTAATTTGGCAAATTTGATCATATTTGCTGATAACATGTTTTTAAATGACATATGCAAAGTTTTGATGGAGAATATCATTTTAAAACTATTCATGTGGGGCAGGCATTGTGGCCCAGTGACTTAAGCTACTGCCTTTGAAACTAGCCATCTGTATCAGAGCACTGGTTCAAGTCTGGGCTGCTCCAATTCCAGTCCAGTTCCCTACCACTACCTCTGAGAATTCAGTGAAGGATGGCCCATGTACTTGGATACCTACCACCCACAGGTAAGACCCAGATGGAGTTCCAGGCTCCTGGATTTGTCCTGGCCCAGCCCCTACTGTTGCAGCCATTTGGGGAGTGAATCAAAAGCTGGAAAATTTCTTTTTCTCTCTGTCTCTCCTCTCTCTCTGTCACTCTGCCTTTCAAACAAAAGAAAATAAATATCTTTGAAAAACTATGCAATAAAGAGGTTTTATAAAACTTTAACATATTGTTTAAAATTTCTCTTTTCATGTATTTACATGAAAAGCAGCAGAAGTTGGGCAGGAGAGGGGTCTTCTATCTGGTGAGGCAATCTGGAGAGTGAACCAGCAGATGGAAGATATCCCCTTACACACATTACTTTGTCTTTCAAAGAGTTGAAAATAAACAAATATTTACAAAATAAAAATTATGCCTGCCTCTGAAATGTTCAGATGGCACCATTTACCAACAAGTATCAATAAAGTCCATGGATCACTTCTTGGCCTTTTGGCTAAGATCAAGTGAAGAAACTCCCCAGAACCATAACATCACCTAAAGAGCAAAACAGGATACCATAAGCAAATCATCTAGAAATTGAAATTTCCAACTACTCAATTGAGTATTTTAAAATATTTGTTTTAAGAAAACAACAAAATTCAAGAGAACTCGGAAAAATGATTGACTATTCTAACAAGAGATTTCACAGAGAGATGGAAGTAATTAAACAAAATCAAGCAAGAATCCTTCAACTGAAAAGTATACTAAGTGAAAATGAAAATATAATAGAAGGTATTAGTAGCAGGATAAATTAAACAGAAGAGTCAATGAGCTTGGAGATAGGCTATATGAAAATACACAATTTGGAGGAGAAAAAGAAGAATGAAGAAAGTTTATAGGAAATATGGGACAACATAAACAGATAAAATATTTAAGTTACTGGGATTCAAGAGGGATTTGAAAATGCCTAAGAGTTACAAACCAATTCAAAGAGACAATGACAGAAAACCTACATAAACCAGAGAAAGATCCAGTTTATCCACGTACAAGAAATTCAAAGATCATTAGAATCAACTCAACCAAGTCTACACCATGACAGAAAACCAAGATTTCCCAGGTAAAAAGAAGATTCTCAAAGCTGCAATAGAAAAGAAAGAAATAACACATAAAAAGGGTCGCAACTTGCCTAACTGCAGATTTCTCAACAGAAACCTTAAAAGGAAAGAGGGTGAGGATAGGACTTTTACAGTGCATAAGGAAAAAACTACCAATCAAGAATAATGTGCCAAGCAAGGCTATCCTTCAGAAAAAGCAAAGATAAAGAAATTTGTTGGAAAAAAAGCTAGGAGAATTTATCACCAACAGACTTTTTTGCTTTATAAGAAATGCTAAAGGAAGTTCTTCAAACTGAAAGAAAGGGGGGCTAACAAGCAAGCAGAAAATGTAATAAGGCAGAAAACTCAGTGCTTAAAGTAACTACACAAAAATTCACAATGATCTAATATTAAACATCCTGTGTAAATCATTTGTATCTTTACTGTGAAAACTAAATTATAATTACTATATCAAAGTGTTAAGAGACAGGCAATATACATAGAGATCAAATTTAACACCAAAAATATAAAATCTAGGGACGAATGGAGCACAAATACTGAGTGCTCTTTGTTTTTGGTTTGTCTCTTTCCTTATCTTTATAATCAATGTTAAGTTGTTATAATTTTAAGATCGCTTGGTAGAGTCAAAAGAAATTTTTTGTAAGCCTCGTGGTAACCAAAAATAGCAAAAACTTAGAATACCAGAAATAATAGGCAATGAATTAAAGTACACCAGGAGAGAAAACTACTTAACCATAAATGAAGGTGGTAATTTAGAGACAAAGAAAGAAAAGAACTACAATAATAATATAAAACAAGCAACAAAAGGGCATTAGTAAGACCTCACATAAAACAAGCACTTTGAACACCAATGGACAAAATTCTCCAATTGCATCCTAATTTTTCTAAAAAAGAGGACCAGGGCCAGTGCTGAAGCTCACTAGGCTAATCCTCCGCCTGCGGCGCCGGCACCCCGGGTTCTAGTCCCGGTTGGGGCGCCAGTCCTGTCCCGGTTGCTCCTCTTCCAGTCCAGCTCTCTGCTGTGGCCTGGGAAGGCAGTGGAGGATGGCCCAAGTCCTTGGACCCTGCACCTGCATGGGAGACCAGGAGAAGCACCTGGCTCCTGGCTTTGGATCAGCGCAGCGCGCTGGCCACGGCGCACCAGCCATAGAGGCCACTTGGGGGGGTGAACCAATGGAAAAGGAAGACCTTTCTCTCTGTGTCTCTCTCTCTCACTGTCTAACTCTGCCTGTCCCAAAAAAAAAAAAAAAAAAAAAAAAAAAAAAAAGGACCAAAGAAACTCATTTCACATCTAAAGTTGCACATAGAGTGAAAACAAAAAGATGGAACAAGTGGTGAACGGTGAACTAACTGCTGAGCCAAATGCCCACCTTGTGTCCATATTTCTGAAGTAGCAAAAAAGAAAAAATTAAAAAGTCGTCTTGGAAAAAACAAAGATGCTGCTAAAAGGAAAGGAAGAGGAGGAAATGTCAAATAGTAATCAACTGCCAGTCATGAGTCCAGTAAAGTAAAGGCTAGAAAATATCCTTTACTTTGAGGAATAGGGGGACCTTGTAGAGGTCAAACTGAGGGGAGCCTGAAGAGCACACAGACAGGAACAGCTTCGTGATGACATGGAGACTGAAGTATATGGATGAATTGGCCAACATATGAAATAAATAGGTGACGGCTAGGAAGGCATGCAGGGTCTAAGAAATCAATGTTATTGGTTAACTAATAAAAGATGTGTACATGCTTAAACAATATTATAGAAGTAATCAAGAGATCAGAAATCAAAATGAAAAGCAAATTATTAAGTATATAATTTTAAAAGACTACAGTGAAATAAATAAAAAGAAAAACATGTAACTTATAACCTGAGTATTAGAATCCATTGTTGGAAACAATTTTATTTCACTTTTGTATTTTTTTATTTTTGAAAAAAATATTTAATTAGCTAGTTGTTTGAAAAGCAGAGTGACAGAGGAAGAGGGAGAGGGAAAAGAAGAGGAAGAGGGAGAGGTGGAGGGATGTGAAAGGGAGGGAAAAAGGAGAGAAGGAGAGAGACAGTAAGAGAGAGGGAGAGAGCCTTCTATCCATTGGCTCACTTTACAAATGCTGGAAACAGCTGGGGCTAGACTTGGCTATAGCAGGGAGCCAGGAACTCCAACTGGCTCTCCCACATTAGTGGCAGGAACCTAAGTACTTGAGCCATTATTTGCTGCCTTCCAGGGTACACAACAGCAGAAAACTGGATCAGAAACAAAGGAGCCAGATTCAAAGGCAGGCACTCCAGTGTGGAATGCGTGTCTCTCAAGCAGCAGCTTAAGCAGCTGGGCTACAATATCTGCCCCTGTTGAGAGCCATTGTAAAGATTTTCTAGATTTATAGGAATTTTTAAAATTTACTCTAGTGAACAAAGATCTATTTTATATTCAGAAAAATGAGGATCATCAACTTCATTTTACAAAAGAAATAGAAAATCCTGGTCACCAGGGGCTGGTCCTCTGAGCTACAGTGCTGAAATCCAAACGTTTTGTGCAGTGCTTGGTCCTGACTGATCCTTTCCACCCAGGAGCAATGAATGCTTTAAGAATGTCATACTGCAAGAAGCTAGAGAGCTGCAAGGCTGTGAAATGATGTTTAAATGGAGGATGAGCATTAAAAAATAATGCAGACTTCCAGTTCTCCCTATCTAAATGGAATAGGCGTGTTTGACCCTATTCATCTCTGCTTATAACAACTAAAAACCTCTGGACAAAATACATAAAACAAATGAAAGATTCTGAAAAGAAGGCAGCTTCTTACAGATCTTGGGATTCAAGGAATGACTGAGCAGGTGTTTTGTTTCTGCCTCCTAAACATCATACCTTGTGCCCTGAAGAATTTCATGAGCCAGAGAGAACAGCTAAGTTCAAACCATAACAATAGCAAGGCAAAAAAAAAAAAAAAAAAAAAAATCCTGGTCTCATTTGCCAAAGGACTGGTTAAAGTGAAGCCATGCAGCCATAAACCTTTAGGGCAACACCACAAAAACTCCAGAAAAAAACAAAAACCTGTGCCTTCCATGGCCCTATCATCTGTGGTAACCAATACCAGGACTCTGTGAGCAGAATACAAACACAAACCAGCAGTGACCACAGGGTACTCCTGCCTGGACAGTAGATATCTCTGTGTGTGAGCAGTGCCCAGCTGAGTACAACTGACTAACATGATCTGAACACAATCAAAAACAACTTGTCATATCAAGAAAATACTAGGAAAATCACAAGTTGAATGAAGAAAAGCAATCAACAGACACAATATCTAAACGGCACAGATACTGGAATAATCTGACCAAGATTCTAAAGCAGCTATCATTTTTAAAAATGCTTTAAAGAACAATTATGAATACTCTTGAAACAAATTAAAATGTAGACAGTCTCTGCTAAGAAATACAAGATATAAAGACCCAAACCAAAATTGTAGAACTGAAATTACAGAAATAAAAGGAAAATAAAAATTTACACTTTTCATATAATTTGAATGACTGGTATTGACCAATATTCACACACAGAACAAGTATAAAAGTGAAATTAAAACATGCAAGCACCTATTTAAGTGTATCACTGAAATACCAAAGGAGCCAGGCCTTGAGAAACAGAATTCCAGAAAGAAGATACACATATTGAGGGGTACATTATATCCTCTAGCACTTTCCCCTTGAGACATTTGCTAATTTTTAAGCGGAAATGGAATAGGCAGAGGAGGTTGCTAACAGGATCTGAGATGAGCTTTTGGCAGTCTTCCAAGGCTGGGGGTGGGGGCACAAAACTTGAAGTTCAGGGCTATCAAGGCAGGAAAGATTTGCAGAGAAGTTAATCCAGGGAGAAACAAAGCACATCAAGAGGAGAGCAATGTGGGAAAACTGGTGAGATGAGTGTGGTTCATGTCCTAGTGTCAATGACGATTTATGAGACCAGACACAACAGTGAGAGTAGAAGAAATGATGTTTTATTTATGTAAGAAAAAGAGAAGCTCCCAACACCATGATTCTAGGGGTCTGGTAGAAAGACCCAACTGCTGAGGTCTTAAAGTCTAGGTGTATTTGTACGTCCTTAACACGTTATCTCCAAGGAACAAAGCAGTGGTTATATATTAGTTACTGTGAAGGTACAGGACAGTCTTAATGGAGCCCTTTCTAGCTTGTTTCTATCTAAAGCTAAATCTTGTCATCATTGATAAGTATTTGTTACAAGGGGCTTCCATCCTGTTCTGCTTGTGGTTGGTGAGGGGAAGGCACTGCCTTTGTGCACCCGCAGGCAGCTGTGGGATGGCATTAGTCTGGCCTGCTTTTGGTCCTGAGCTTCCTCACCTATACTCTGAATCTTATTTCTCCTGAAGAAATGTGTTATCTTTTACACAGCACAGGCGCTCAAGGTAAAGATGCCAAACAGAAATCAGTGTCTAATAGTGCTGAAAATGAGTAGAGCTCTTGGAGACAACATAAAGCTAGAGAGAGAAAAGATGGAGACCGGCACTCACAAATACCCAAATGTTCCAGCCAAAGCTGGAAAGGACAGTATCATCAGAGCAGGAATCTATTGAAAATAAAATAGATACAAAATGAAGTTAATACAAGTCCAGGTTCGTATGACAGCAATTAGGTAAGAAAAAGAAATAAAATTTTTTTTCAAATAATAAAGGAAGACATGAAACTGTTTCTGTTTGAAGATGACATGATATTACATCAAAAAAATGCAAAATACTTCACCAAAAACCAATTAGAACTAATAAATGAATCCAGCAAAATTCAGGGTTAAAAAAATAAACTCACAAAAATCACTGCCTTTTGTATACACTAACAATGCTGTATCCAAAACAGAAAATTAAGAAAATAATCCCATTCATAATAGCCTAAAAGTACTTGGGAGCAAAATAGGAAAAGGAGATGAAAGATTTTTATTCATAAAACTATAAAACATTTATGAAAGAAATTGAAGATGACATAAATTAATGGAAAGATATCCTAAATTCATGGATTTTAAAAGCATCACCAATCATTGATCTTTAGGGAAATGCCAATTAAAACCATGAGATGTTCCTTCACACTTGTTAGAATGGCAGCTATAAAAAAGACTAAAGATTCGGCCGGCGCCGTGGCTTAACAGGCTAATCCTCCGCCTTGAGGCGCTGGCACACCGGGTTCTAGTCCCAGTTGGGGCACCGGATTCTATCCCGGTGGCCCCTCTTCCAGGCCAGCTCTCTGCTGTGGCCCGGGAAGGCAGTGGAGGATGGCCCAAGTCCTTGGGCCCTGCACCCGCATGGGAGACCAGGAGAAGCACCTGGCTCCTGGCTTCGGATCAGCGAGATGCGCCGGCCGCAGTGGCCATTGGAGGGTGAACCAACGACAAAAAGGAAGATCTTTCTCTCTGTCTCTCTCTCTCACTATCCACTCTGCCTGTCCAAAAAAAAAAAAAAGACTAAATATAACAAATGTTGGTGAGAATATAGAAGAAAAAAAACCTTGGACGCTGTTTTTAAAACTGTAAATTCATAGATCATCATGGAAAATGGTATGGAAGCTTCTAGAAATACTAAAAATAGAATACCATATGATCCATCAGTCTAACTTTTGTATATATCTGATATGGTTTCAATGTGTCCCTCAAAATTCTTGTGTAGCAAAAGTAACCCCTACCGTGGATGTGTTAGGAGATGGAACCTTGAAGAGGTGTTTTGGTCATGAGGGCTCCGCACTCACAGAAAGATTCATATTATTATCACAGGAGTGGGCTTGCTATTAATGGGATTCTTTATACAAGGACAAGACCTAGCTGCTCCACTTCTAATCCAGCTCTCTGCTATGACCTGGGAAAGCAGTGAAAGATGGCCCAAGTCCTTGGGTCCCTGTACCCTTGTGGGAGATCTGCAAGAAGCTCCTGGCTCCTGGCTTTGGATTGGAGCAGCTCTGGCCATTGCAGTGATTTGGGGAGTGAACCTGCAGATGGAAGACATTTCTCTCTCTCTCTGCCTCTCCTCTCTGTAACTCTGCCTTTCAGATAAATAAACAAATCTTTTAAAAAATTAAATAAATAAATTTATTTATTTAAAAGCAGCAATCACAAAAAAAAGAAGATAAAAAAATTCATCTTTTTTTCCTTAAAAAAAGTAGAAAAACCACTGTTCCTCAAGAGCATAAACAAGGGCTATCAACAGCAAACACAACTCAAAATGTCAATTTCAGTCATATAAACCACATTTTTGTACTCTGTAAAATATGCATCAATTAAATAAAGAAAACATATGGAAAAGCTTAAATTATGATGATTAACACCATCTGCTTGCTTTTAATGTATTCCATATTATTTTATTTTCTATTATTTTCTTCAATTTTCAGTTGAATTTTAATTCATAGCTGTTACTTTGCTTCCAAATTTTTCATTAGTTTTATCCTTATTAACTCTCAATTTAAACTTTAAAGTTTTCTGTTTTATCTTCAAGTGTATGTAAACATTTCATCCCACATCAGAGTATATTTGTATTTATTAAATAATACCATATAATACCAAATGGTCACTCAATAAATAAATAAATCTGAAATTTAACTGAGCGCTAATCCCTTCTTTCCCCAAATCAAGATGTGTACTAGATTCCCCCTGAACCCTCAAAAGCCCAGGAGGTTTGTGTTGCTCAGTTTGTAGAACCAATCTTCTATTGTGCTCCATTCTGACACTTGGTTGGAAGATGCATAAGCCAAAGAGAATGGAACTTGGTAAGACAACTCTCTGGGGCCGGCGCTGTGGCACAGTGGGTTAATGCCCTGGCCTGAGGCGCTGGCATCCCAAATGAGCGCCGATTCAAGACCTGGCTGCTCCTCTTCCGATCCAGCTCACTGCTATGGCCTGGGAAAGCAGTAGAAGACCTCTCTCTCTCTCTCTCTCTCCCTCTCCCTCTCCCTCTCCTCTCTCTGTGTAACTCTGACTTTCAAATAAATAAATAAATCTTTAAAAAAACAAAAATAAAAGACAAGTCTCATGACAAAGCTGAGGAATGCTTTACCCAGAAACTCTTTCCAGAAAAGGAATGTGCCTGCAAACAATTTGTGGACATGACAAAAAACACCAAGTGTCAAAGGTAAGGTTGCTGCTGGGGACAGGTTGCTATTTTTTTTGTATCGGACATGGTTAAGGGCCTAATGAAGAGACCAGACAGTGAGGACCCCCAGCTTTCAGCTTCTCTAGCTTCGCTCATTCCATGTATGTCTTATTCCTTCAAGTGTTGCCCTCTGATAATCTCCCCAGTCCATCAACTCTTTGTTCCTGGAGATATCTCCTGTCTCAATCTCCACACTTTTCCACAACATCTTGTCAGGTTACTTATCATCCTGGTGTTTTTGGTTTCTGGAGGCTTGAGTGGCTATAAATATTTTCCCCCCACCACACATCCAAGGAGATATGCACATGGGAATCTCATGATTAAGCCAGGTGAATGAGTGCAAAATGGATACCAGGGAAAGCAACTGAGTAAACCAAAGCTACCATAATGCATAAAGTTGAAATGATAACGTTTCTTACTTAAGGAAAGAAGAAAGTGGACTCACTCAGGAAGGACATGAGATGAAACACATTCCTATGTGTAGTTTAGTGTTACCTGTTTGCACAATCAACCTATTTAATGACTCTACATATAGGCTTAACAAAAATACTATTATTAAATTCTAGTGTACATTCATTTATTAGTAAAATGAAAATTAAAAGGTATGTGTGATTATGAAAAGCTTCATATCTTATTTTCCTACTAGAAGTCACTTAGAAACATAATTCTATTTTTTAAAAAGCTTTTCTCTGGAGGCATTGTACTGTGGTCGATATTTTTGATACAGGAAATGAAAGTTTTCATTGTGGAAACAAACTCGATGTTCTGTAACTCACAGGCCATGACAGAGTGTTCCAGAAAGTAAACCATTTCTTTTACAAGTCAATTTCCTCCATATTATAAACTTAATCAATTTCCTTCATCTTACAAATATCACAAAAATATAATCTTGGCCAAAGACATACACAGAGAAAGAACACAGAGATTTGTATAAAACTTATATGCATGTTCAAATATGTGCATCTCTTAAAAGCCCAGAATACATATTTTTTTAATTTTTCAAATATTCATTTTTTTGTATTTATATGTTATTTGTAGGAGAGCTCTAAAATCTCAAAAACAAATTCATCTTAACAAAAATGACGCTATGATCAATAACAATTTCTAACTTATCTCCCATATAGTGCTAAGTAGAAACAAAAAAAAAGTTTTTTTATTTTTTAAAACATTTTAAAAAATTTTTGGTTAACATGCAATACTTGAAACTTTTATAGGAAAAGTACAGTATTTCATAAACATGAAACATAGCAACTAGCTTTTCTATTTCCTTATCTTTTTGTGTCTGGAGCCTACTAGCTCTTCTCTTCCAGTTCTTTGTACAGCGTATGAGGCATTATTGTAAACCACAGTCAACCTACTGTGCTGTGGAATGCTAGAACTTGTTCCTTTTATCTGACTGTGTTTTGGTTCAAATTCCCTTTATCCTCCCTCACCCAATTCCTAACCTCTAGTATTCTCTATTATAAGTTCAGGAAACTCTAGTTTTGTTTTGTTTTTTAACAATTGCATATGAGAGAAAGTATGGGTATTAGCCATTCCATGGCTGGCTTATCACTTAGAACAATCAATTCCATTTTGACCAATCTTCTTGCAAATGTACAGGATTCTAATCCTTTGTATACTTCAATAATATTCCATTATGTCCATGAACCAATTGGTATGTAATGGTTGTGGAATCAAAATTACAGAGACTAAAAAAAAAAAAAAAAAAAAAAAAAAAAATTGGAACAAACTCTGAGTCTGGTAACCTTCCACACAGAAGAACTTGAATATACTAGTAAACTATGATGGTTTCTAGGATCCCAAAAGTTTGCAATGTCCAGGAGATGCTTCTTGGGTCCTTTAATTTAGAGGGCAGTTATGAGAATAGGACTTTGTTTCTTTGATATTGCTTCTTCCTAACACCCAAATGTCTATGTCAAGAATATCAAATTAGGGGCCGGTGCTGTGGCATAGTGGGTAAAGCCACCGCCTGCAGTGCCAACATCCTATATGGGTGCTGTTTCAAGTCCTGGCTGCTCCACTTCTGAGCCAGCTCTCTGCTATGTCCTGGCAAAGCAGTAGAAGATGGCCCAAGTCCTTGGGCCCCTTAACCCATGTGGGAGACCTGGAAGAACCTCCAGACTCTTGGCTTCAGATAGGCCCAGCTCTGGCCTTTGCAGCCATATGGATAATGAACCAGCAGATGGAAGACACACTCTCTCTCTCTCTCTCTCTCTCTCTGTGTGTGTGTGTGTGAGTGTGCCTCTATCTCTGCCTTTCAAATAAATCTTTTTTAAAAAGGAAATCAAGTTTATTTACTGTTAAATTTTTCCTCTTCTTAGCTATAGATCCAAAACAAAGTTATACAGGTATAATAACACACACCTCCCACTTGAGATCTAGATTTCTACAGAGTCAGTCTCAGATAATGTTCATTGCAGGAGTCTAAGTAATAATCATGAGTAATTGTTCTTCTTTGTAGAACTGAACTCTAACTAGAACTGCCATGATTAATAAATCTTTGAAAACACCAACTAATACTGATCATTCTTTTTTTTAAAGAATTCTTTTATTTATTTTGAAAGACAGAGGAGTTACCAAGAGAAGTAGAGCCAGAGAGAGAGAGAGAGAAAGAAACGTCTTCCATTCCACTGGTTCACTCCCCAGATGACCGCAGTGGCCAGAGCTGAGCTGATCCGAAGCCAGGAGCCAGGAGCTTCCTCCAGGTCTCCCACATGGGTGTAGGGGCCCAAGGACTTGGGCCATCTTCTACTGCTTTCCCAGGCCATAGCAGAGAGCTGGATCAGAAGAGGAGCAGCCGGGACTAGAACTGGTGCCCATAGGGATCCTGGCGCTGCAGGCTGGGACTTTTAACCTGTTGAGCCACAGCACTAGCCCAATCATTCTTTTTAAATTCCCTTTTCAATAAAACTGGAAAGCTATATTTGTGTCAGTGGAGCAAAGGCAGGGGACTCTAGCCATCCATTTTGAAAATTCATCTTACTGTGCTATACCATAATTCTGCTTCTTTCAAACCTCACAAATCGCTTATTAACTCTATGACATCTCCTGATATCTGACATGGTAGTATATGTGTAGCTCCCAGGGATATTTATTCAACCAGTTCTTCAAGTGATCTGATGTCCAGCAAAGTTTAAAAGTAACAGAAGTGGTCAGAATGACTGGAAATAGCCAAATTTTTAGAACATCAATTTGGAATGAATGTGTGTTTTCTCCTTAAAAAATCCTCTACCTTCCTTTTTCCTTTTAGCAGTAACTTCAAATAAGAGTTACTGCTCAAGACCTCTGACTCTCTCCACAGAGCCAACAAAAGAACTTCCTCAAAACTGCTCTATCCTAAGATTATGGTTCTGACTGGCAATGTAGAGCTATAATTTTCCTCCAGACAAAAGTGGAGGAAAAAACGCAGCAATTTTTCTTTTGGACTACTTTCAAGAATATCACCTTTTGAGACAGAGTAAGTATTATCATTCAGGAAGATGCTTAATACCATCTGCAGAAATTCTGTCTTAGCCCTGCAAGCTTGAGATGTATCTTCCCTCTGCCTACTAGTCTCAGTCCTGGAAACACTAATCAATACAAAATAATTTGTCATCCCGAATACTCTAGTAGTGATACAATTTCTTGTTGGATTTTTTTATCTAAGGTATATCTATATTCATCATTTTATTATGATAAATGTAACAGATACAGAGCTTTGTCCATATCACTACTTCTGGTTTTCCAGTTTTATAGTGTTGGCTGTATTCTTAATCCCCTATTGTTTGGGGATACTAGAACTCTCTTTTATGATCAGAAATCCATTCAGATGAAATCCACAAGTCTTGTGGTCCAAATGAGCAGATTCTACACAAACTTAGTATATCCTCTTCTGTAAACACTAATCAAGTATTGTCTCATACCACAGGTTCCCAGTGTCTTTCATGCAACTCCCCTTTTCTGGCTATTTTCTAAAATTAATTTTTTCTTCATTGAGCAATTATGTCAGTTTTTAATGATATTATTGTGAAACTATAGATTTTTTTGACAACCTCCATACCCTATTCCATGAATTTGAAATGTGCACCAAGAAACTGAAGTCTTAGAATTTTCAGATACTCTTTACATATGCAAAACTATAAAAACCCAAGAAAATTGCATTATATTCTATAACTGTAAGATTTGCTACTTTTGTCCATTTGTGTTTTTTTTTTTATTTCATAAATGTGAATTTACAAAGTGCAACTTTTGTATTGTTGTGGCTCCCCCCCCCCAACCTCCCTCCCTCCCGTGGCCCTCCCCTCTCCCTCTCCCATCCCGCCCTTTATCGAGTTTCATTTTCAATTACCTTCATATACAGAAGATCAACGTAGTATATACTAAGCAAGGATTTCAACAGGCTGCATTCACACAACTGCACAAGGTATAGGGTACTGTTCGACTAGTAGTGTTGTCTTTAAGTTTCATAGTAAAACACATTAAGGACAGAGATCCTACGTGGGGAGCATGTACCCAGTGACTCCCATTGTTGATTTAACAATTGGCACTCTTATTTACGACGTCAGAAATCACCAGAGACTCTTGCTATGAGCTGCCTAGGCTATGGAAGTCCCTTGAGTTCACTGACTCTGAACTTGTTTAGTCAAGGCCGTGTCACAGTGGAGGTTCCTTCCTCCCTTCAGAGAAAGACGGCTCTCTCCTTGATGGCCTGTTCCTTCCGCTGGGGTCTTGTTCACCAGGGTCTTTCATTTAGATTGTTTTTTGCCACAGTGTCATGGCTTTCCATGCCTGTGAGACTCTCATGGACCTTTTAGCCAGATCCGAATGTCCCAAGGGTTGATTCTGAGGCAGGAGTGCTGTTTTGGGCATTTGCCATTCTATGAGTCAGCTGTGTGTCCTGCTTCCCCTGCAGGATCATTCTCTCCTTTTTAATTCTATCCTTCATTATTTGCTTACACTGGTCTTATTTGTGAAATCTTTTCGACACATACCCTATCTTTTTGATCGGTTGTGTATTTATACTTATCACTTTACCAAGTGTGCTGGCATTGGTACCTGCCTCCTTGGTAAGATTGATTTGAAATCCCCTGACACATTTCTAGATCCACCATTGGAGGTAAGTCTGAGTGAGCATGTGCCAACCTATATATCTCCTCCCTCTCTTATTCCCACTCCTATGTTTAACATAAATCACTTTTCTGTTAATTTTAAATGCCTAAGAATGATTGTGCATTGATTACAGAGTTCAACCAGTGGTCTTATGTAGAACAAACAGAGCAACAACCACAACAACAAAAATACTAAAAGGAACAAAATAGTAAGTTGTTCCTCAACAGTCTAGACAAGGGCTTTGCTTCATTCATATGAATGCGTGGACTTCATTGGGTTTTACTTCACAGGATAAATTGGCATAAAGATAACTAAACAAAATATCCCTAGCCTCTGCTCTTCAAATCCATTCTTAATCAACTAGCCAAGGCCACCTATCTAAATGCAGATGTAATCACGACTTAACACCTTAATGATTCCTTTCATTGTGTACCTACAGCATAAAAGGCTGAAATCCTTAACATGGTAATATACAAGATCCTTCATATCTTGGCTATATTAATATCCATTCTTTATCTTGTATTTGTGCTTAAACAAAAGATGCACTTGATTACAGTCAAATAACACACACATGCACACCAACATCTTGCTTATCTACTGATACTCAGCAGCTATGATGGGCTCTCTGTATGAAATGCTTCTGTAACTGGTGGCACACAGTTTAGGTCATAGACCCACATCCAGAATAAATTAGATAAATCATCTTTGTGCTCCTGTAATACTGTGCCTATTTTATGTCAATTTATGTAATATTATTATATACTCATTTCCTACTGAGACATTTTCTTGGCCCCCATGAGTGAATTCTTTGAAAACTGAGACTTTATCTTATTTATCTTTTAGTCTCCTGGCTGATATCAACAGGGCTCAAAAATGCTTGCTGAATAGATGAATAAACACAAGAATGAAAAAATAAAAGCACCTGTTAGTTAATGTAGCCCACAGGAAGAAATCTACTTAAATATAAACAGGTTCCTCTATGGACAAATAGGCATATAGGCTTTATATTCAAAGTATATAAAGACAAGATTTGTTTTTCATAATTCTAAAAAAAGCTTATTTAAGATACTATTCTGGATAACTTTTCATTTTATTCATTTGTACTGCAAAATTTGGCTACAAAATATACTATTTTCTTGTCTCAGTGGTAGCATAGAAGGGTAGTGAAGGACAAGTGATATGTGGGATCAATGTTGGAAGACCTGACTTATATCCCATCCTTTCACGCACTATCTGTGGGTTTGCTTAGACCCCTTAACTCTCCAAAGCTCAATTTTTATTTGTAAAACAAATAATACTTATCTAGACAAGTCACAACATTTCAGTGTAGATCAAAAGAGATAGCTATGTCAAGATTTCAATAAGAAGTGTTTCTCTCTATTTTAAAAATATGATGTTTTTATTTGTTTGAAATGCAGAAACAAAGAGATAATAAATGGAGCGCTCATCTGCTGGTCACTCCCCAAATGTTTAAAACAGCCATGGCTAGGTCAGGCCAAAGCCAGGAGCTCTGAACTCAACCTGAGTCTGCTATTTGGGTAATAGGGAATAACTATTTGAGCCATCATCTTCTGCCTCTCAGAGTACACATTAGCAGGGAACTGGAATTGGGAGCAGAGTTGAGACTTGAACCCAGTAACTTTGATATGGGATATGGGAGTCCCAAATCTATCTTAGCCACTGAGTCAAATTCCCACCCCACATTTTTCCTTTTTTTCTCTTCACAGTAGAAATCTTATTGGAATTACAGACCTTGAAACTGACTTAAAACATTGATATGCTATTAATTAGAGAAATGGAACACATAAGGTAGTGGAGACCTTGAGTAACAGAGAAGAAAAATGAAAGAGGGATCCCTGAAGCTTATCCCAGGGGAAGGTCAAGAAGTACCAAGAGTTTTGGATATTTTTACTTTGCAAGCATGGATTTCTTCTCATGTAAAATGAGAGCTAGATTAGATTATGTTTATTTTCCTTTTCATTTTCTAATGTATAAAATTTTAGAAAATTATGCATTCCCATAATTGAGAGCAAAGATTTTACTGTAAGTTAGTTGTCAAGGACAAATTATATAATTACACAATATTTTATGTTTCAACTATTGATTCATAGATTTAATATTATTGATTCAGTTCTAAGACAAATTCTTACATACAAATATGCTTATTGCAACATCATAGAATTAACTTAGCTATTTCCTTTAGTATTTAGACATTATAATAGTCCAACAACCAAAGTAATTAAATATTAAATTAAACATTTATTAAAACCAGCATTTGTGGGGCTGGCGCTGTGAAGTAGTGGAGAAAGCTGCCACCTGCAGTGCCAGCATCATATATGATCACCAGTTCAAGTCCCTGCTGCTCCACTTCTGAACTAGCTCTCTGGTATGGCCTGGGAAAGCAGCAGAGGATAGCCCCAGTCCTTGGGCCTCTGCACCCATGTGGGAGACCTGGAAGAACCTCCAGGGTCCTGGCTTTGGATCAGTCTAGCTCTGGCTGTTGCAGCCATTTGGGAAGTGAACCAGCAGATGGGAGACCTCTCTCTCTCTCTCTCTCTCTCTCTCTCTCTCTGCTTCTGCCTCTCTGTAACTCTCTGGCTTTCAAATAATAAGTAAACCTTTTTAAAAAAAAACAGTATGTTTTTCTATGAACAGGAATTTATAAACCAAAATCTTCAATTTCCCTCTTCTGTGCCCAGTTTTTACATTTTTTATTTTAAATGTATTTGTATTTTATCCAAAAATCTGTCATGAAGCTTCTTTTTTCATGTTGCAATTTCAACTCTCCTCTAAAATTTCTTGCTTTTACACCATGAGAAAAGGCTTTTGCTTTGCTCCCTATTTGTTCCATAATGTTTTTTGCAAGGGTGCAGAAAAAAAAAAGAACCTCTCCCATGGATACGGATACTCACACATCTCTAGTTTATGTTCCTCTTTTATACATATGATGCCTGTGTACATTCGTACCTTCATAAAGATTACAGTCTCTCATGATTCTCTGTGCTTTCACATAAGTCTCATCACACTTCACTGTCATCTCCTAGCTCTTAGTACAGGAGCCAAGTATAGGTACCCCTCTTTGTAATTCAGGCACTCACTAATTCACTCAATGCTTTCAGATATCAACTCAGTAAGTGGCAGTCCTGCCTTTGCTGGTAAGGACTTCAAAATACAGCAGGGGAGACATGAAAACATATATGTTACTGTCTGTTAAGTAAAATGATTCAATTGGTTCAGCTCTATTTTTCTCCTTTGTGCTACTCACTGTACAAAGATCTGAGAATACAAACAAAATACATAAAACATGTTGGATAAAGACAGTCTTGGAGAGAGCTAGCAACCCCAAAGAAGTGCTCTTTAAGCTTTTATCTGAAGGATGACAGATTTTGTCAGCTCTCAGAGGGAACTGGCATATATGGAAGCTTACAAGGCAGAATGAATTGGCATGAAGCAAGGACACAGAAAATTCATTATCTTAGAAGCCCTCATTGAGAGTGGGAAGAGAGCTAGACTGGAGAAGTATGTAAACACAGGCCATAGGAGGCCAAGTAAAACCAACAAAATGTTGAGCTTTATCCCATGGACAGTAGGAAATCAATGAAGCAGTCCTGATTCAGGACAGACCATAGATTAATTTGAATGCTAGGGGACCAGTACAGATTCACTTCAGTGGTATAGCATGAGAAACCAGTGGTGTATACTAGGGTAGTGGCGGTCAAGATGGGAGAAAATTGATGTATGTAGAGAAGTACAGGAGATAGAATGAATATCACTGAAACTTGATTAGATGAAGGACCTGGGAGAGAAAGCAGGGTTTCTGACTTATATAAGGGAACAGTAATTGAGATTTGGACAATGGAGGAGAGAGATATGGTAAATCCCATTCAAGTGTATGAGAGATATCCAAGCAAAGATGTCCAATAAACACTTACTGCACTTGTAGGAGGTACAAGTAGGAGTAGCTGCTTTTTCAGAAGTGATCAAGGAAGTGAAGAGTCCAGCAATGTGCCCACTGGCTTCAGCAATATGCAGGACACTGAAGAACAGAATGAAATGGTTTAAGAGGAGGGGATGGCTGAGAGCAAGAAATAGAATGTGTACAAATAAGAATATCAGTAATCTAAGCATATGCAGTAGATCAACTCCAGAATATCATGCAGCTTTCACTCTCCCTTCAGTGTAACGAATTCAAGCAGTGATATAGGGAAGAGTTTCCTTCCTTCTTGCACTTCCACCACAACATCAACAGAAAATGGTCTTTGGGTCTAAAGAGCAAGAGAAAGTCAAGTTTTATACGTGAGAGAGTGTTATCAAGAACATATAGCATTTACTCCTTCCATACATATTCAAGATCTCTTAGATCTGCTTAGGTGCAAACCAAAAAAGATAACAAAAACTCAAACTCTGTATATTTTGTTTTGTTAGGTTCTTTTTTTTTTTCCACGAAACTTATTACACAGGGCCACTGCTGTGGTATAGTGGACTAAGTCTCTGCCTGCAGTGCCAGCATCCCATAGGGCAGCTGGTTTGTGTCCTGGCTGCTCCTCTACCTATCCAGCTTTCTGCTATGGCCTGGGAAAGCAGTTGAAATGGTCCAAGTGCTTGGGCTCCTGCACCCACGTGGGAGACTCAGAAGAAGCCTCTGATTCCTGGCTTTGGATTGGCCTAGCTCCAGCGGTTGCAGCCATTGGGGGAGTGAATCAGCAGATGGAAGACACCCTTCTCTCTCTCTTTCTCTGTCTGTAACTCTGCCTCTTAAAAAAAATTATACTCTGTTACATGTAATAAACTAACCAGAATTCCCCTTTTGATATACAGACATACTACTCACAGACTTTCTCTCTTTCAGATTTGTTTACTTGCTTATTTTTTTTTTTTTTAATATTTGTCCTCTCAGCTTCATTATTTAACCTCAATGAAAATACTGGCTAGTTTACCAAGAAGTTTAGGAAACTTTGTTACCACTTTCTTTTAAACAATTGATATATTTCTTTCTTTCTTTTCTTTTCTTTTTTTTTTTTTTTTTTTTTTTTTTTTTTTTTTTTTTGACAGGCAGAGTGGACAGTGAGAAAGAGAGAGACAGAGAGAAAGGTCTTCCTTTTTGCCATTGGTTCACCCTCCAATGGCCGCTGTGGCCGGCTCACCGCGCTGATCCGAAGGCAGGAGCCAGGTGCTTATCCTGGTCTCCCATGGGGTGCAGGGCCCAAGCACTTGGGCCATCCTCCACTGCACTCCCTGGCCATAGCAGAGAGCTGGCCTGGAAGAGGGGCAACCGGGACAGAATCCAGCACCCCGACCGGGACTAGAACCCGGTGTGCCGGCGCCGCAAAGCAGAGGATTAGCCTATTGAGCCGCGGTGCTGGCGATATATTTATTTCTAATTGAAAGACAGAAAGAGGAGCCAGACTAACAGAGAGGTTTACCATGTGCAGATTCACTTCCCAAATGCCTGTAAGGCTGTGCCTGGACCAGTCTGAAGCAAATTATAAGCCAGGAAATGAATCCAGATCTCCTACATGGCTGGCCATGAGTTTAGCCATCACCTGCTATACCCCAGTATGGATAGTAGAAGGAAACTAGAATCAGCAGCAGAACATGAAATTGAATCCAGGCACTCCAATATAAGGGCATCAGCATCCCAAGTGCTACCTTATCTACAGTGTCAAATCCCTGCCCTCGTTACTGCTCTCTTATCAGAAATTCATAAAGTATTTGAAATTTTACATAAGTTCCTTAAAATAAGTTCCTTATTTAAAAAAGAAATTATTTATTTCTTTGAAAAGGAGAAAGAGAGTGAGAGCGAAACAGAGAGAAAATGAAAGTTCCCATCCACAGGTCTGCTCTTCAAATGTTTGACAATGGCCAGAGATGGGACAGGGTGATGCTGGGAGCAGGAACAAAATCCACGTCTCCCAAGTGAGTGGCAGGGATCCAACCACTTGAGTCATTGCCACTGCATCACCGTTGCCTCCTAAGGTATGTTGGGAAGCTGAAGTCAGGAGCTGGAGTTGGGAATCACATCCTGATATTCTGATAGGGGATGTAGACATCTTAAAAACCAGGCTAAATGCATACCCTAAAATATAAATTGCGATGAAAATGATTTTTAGTATTTTTGTATTCTTCCTAAATAATTAAAATATTTTATGCATGCCAGGCTAGCTCAGTCAGTAGAGCATGAGACTCTTAAAATATTTTAGAAAGATGGGGGTCAACACTCTGGCACAGTAGGTTAATCTTCTACCTGCTGTGCCAGCATCCCATATGGGCGCCGGTTCTTGTCCCGGCTGCTCCTCTTCTGATCTGGCTCTCTGATGTGGCCTTTGGAAAGCAGTAGAAGATGGCCCAAGTGCTTGGGCCCCTGCACCTGCATGGGAAACCTGGGGCAGGGTAGGGGGTGGGGGATCCTGGCTTCAGATGGGCATAGCTCCAGACATTGTGGCCATTTGGGGAGTGAGTTAGTGGATGGAGGACTTCTCTGTCTCTCTCTGTCTCTTCTTCTCATTGTCTGTGGCTCTACCTCTCAAATAAACAAATAAAATTGAAAGGAAGGAAGGAGGCCGGCGCCGCAGCTCACTAGGCTAATCTTCCGCCTGCGGCGCTGGCACCCTGGGTTCTAGTCCCGGTTGGAGCGCCTCATTCTGTCCTGGTTGCTCCTCTTCCAGTCCAGCTCTCTGCTGTGACCTGGGAGTGCAGTGGAGGATGGCCCAAGTCCTTGGGACCCTGCACCTGCATGGGAGACCAGGAGGAAACACCTGGCTCCTGGCTCTGGTTCAGAGCAGCGCGCCGGTCGCAACACACCAGCTGTAGCGGCAACTTGGGGGATGAACCAACGGAAAAAGGATGATCTTTCTCTCTGTCTCTCTCTCTCTCTCACTAACTCTGCCTGTCCAAAAAAAAAAAAAAAAAAAAAAAAGGGAAGGAAGGAAAAGAAAGTAAATCTTGAAATCTTGAAGGGGCACATCAGGACAATGTTTCTTATTTTGTTAATAAAGAACAATAACAAAATGTGATCTGCAGCACTATTAGGGATAATTAGAAGTATAATTATTCCAGAGAATTTTGGATTTAAATTGTCAGTTCACTGCACACATTATTCAAATACCTGTCAATCTCTTTCCAAAAATGTCTAAATCAATTGCAAAAATAATTCCTGATTAATTGACTTGAGAATCTATATATTTCAAAGTTAACATGTGACCCAGTATTGTGCTATAATTTTAGTTTTTGACTTTATTTCCACTATTTCCAGAAGGCATGATATTAATTATAATAAAAGTAATTAGCTATATATTAGTAAAATCCTTTTCCGTTATATTTTCTATCATATGATTTGAAGTTATAAAAGGAAAATATGCATTCTAAAAAACCTATGCATGGCCCGCGCTGTGGCAGAGTGAGAAAAGCCGCCACCTGCAGTACTAGCTTCCCATGTGGGTGGGAGTCTCGGCTGCTCCACTTCCAACCAAGCTCTCTGCTATGGCCTGGGAAAGCAGTGGAAGATGGCCCAAGTCCTTGGGCCCCTGCATCCACGTGGGAGATCAGAAGAAGCTCCTGGCTCCTGGCTTCGGATTGGCATTGCTCAGACCATTGCAGTCATCTGGGGAGTGAACCAGCAGATGGAGGACCTCTCTCTCTCTGTAACTTTGTCTTTCAAATAAATAAATAAATATTTAACAACAAAAACAAAAATCTATGCATATATTTCAAAATCTTAGGCACAAAAATACCTTTTTAAAAAATGTATTTATTTATTTGTTTGTTTATTTGGAAGGCATAGTGTTGGGGGCGGTGGACACAGGAGGAGAAAGATAGAGTGACCTTCCAACTGTTGGTTAATTCCCAATATGGCAACAACAGCCAGAGCTGGGCTGGTCTGAAGCCAGGAGCCAGGAATTCCATCAGGTTTACCACATAGGTGTCAGAGGCCTCAGCAAATTGGACCATCCTCCAGTGCCTTCCAAGGCACATTAGGAGGAAGCTGGAAAAGAACTGGAGCTTTGAACTTGAACCAGAGCTTCAATATGCAATGCCAGAGGTGCAGTAGCTGGTTTGATCTACTGCACTACAACATCAGCACCTCCAGTTGCTCTGCTTTCAGTCCAGCCTCCGGCTAATGCACGTGAAAAGATTACAGAAAATTACAAGTGCTTGGGCCCCTGCCTCCTTATAAGGAAATCTGGCTGGAGTCCCTGGCTCTTGGCTTTGGCCTGGCCCTGGCTATTTGGGCCATCTGGGATGTAAACCAGAGAATGGAAGATTCTTCTCTTCTCTCTCCCTCTCTCCCTCCCTCTCTCTCTCACACACACACACACACACCCACTCCCTCTCCTTCTCTCTGACATTTTACCTTTAAAATAAATATATTTTTTGGAAAAAGAAAACTTTAAAGAAAGTACTGAAATGAAAGAACTGTGAGTACCAACAAAAATTTACCAAGCAAAAACACTTTCAGACTATCACACATGTACGAATCTCAATTATTCTCAATTGTGAGGCCATCACACATGTCACAGTGTCAATTTTTTCACTTGAGACTCCTCATTCCTAGCATTCCATGCACCAACCACAGAGACAGAAAGGGTACAATATCTATTTACATCAGGTACCTGGAAGAAACTCAGTAGCAATTCCAAGTATTCGGCCATTTATTATGAAGAAACTGCCAAAAAAGAAAGAGCGCCACCTAGTGAATTCCTTAAGGAACCCTTCCTGCCAGTCATCCAAGTGATCCTTTTCATAGGGCATCAGCTCAGTGGTACACACTTCTCTCAAGCTAGTACTTTAGCTCAGTGAAATTCTCCCACGAGCCTTTCCTCTTCCCTATGTACCCGTGAATAATGTGTATGCCCTTTCTTCATAGCTACTACATTCCACTCACTTTGAAAACAGAGTTTAAATAGCAGCTCCTCACTAAGACTTTTCCAACTGCTTCTTTCTTCAACCAGAGTTATTTTTGTGGATTTTGAGCTGTACTGCATTTGCTATTATCTCCTTCTGTCACTTATGTGTGTGTGTATGTATGTGTGTGTATCTGTGTGTATGTGTGTTCACACCCAGTTTTACATAATGGTGTACCCTATTCCACTGTGTCTTTAGGGACAGAAGCAATGCTTACCATTAGTTTTGATGGCAGGAATCAACTATGAAAAAAAACTTCCTTGTTTTTGGTACTATTAACGGTTCTCCTGTTTAGCCCTGTTCTAATCATATGTTTTGACAATATCAAAGAGAGAGGACTACTCAGAGGTATCTTCACATGGGTAGTCTACCTAATTGACTCTGAAAAGATAAATGTTTCTCTACTATGGACTTCTTTACTTCTAGAAGAAAATGCAGTAACAACTAATAAACTCAAAGCATCAACCTATGATTACTATATAAAACTAAAAGCAGACCCAGAAGACACTCAGTGAATAATTGTGAATGAATTCATAAGGTGATGTTGTTAAGAACTCTGCTCATGTAAGAAGCTATATTAGAAAGAGAGGTGACCAGAAGATGATCACTAATAGATCCAGAGAGCCCTAGTGGGAAGTTCTTCTCTCACTGTCCTACAAAGGACCATACAAACTCTTCAACCATTCCCTCACCTCAAAGTTATGCCAAAATGTACAGAAGGTCCATTTAAGAGGCAAGAAGCAAGAGGTGAAGTGATCAAAGGAAATGATTTCAGTCTGTCAAATAGACATCTGTAACACCATGTTTATTGAAGCACTATTCACAACAGCTAAGAAATGTAAATGACCTAGGTGACTGGTAACTGATGAACAAATAAAGAAAATGTGGAACACATACATGATAGAATACTATTCAGACAAAAAATGATGAAATCTTATCATTTTCAACAACATAGATGGAACTGGAGATCATAATATTAAGTGAAACAAACCAAGCACAGAATGACAAATACGACATGACTTTCCATGTGAAATTGATATCGGAGATGACCAATCTTACAGAAGTTGAGAGTATAATGGTGGTTACCAGAGACTGGGGAGAAAAAGGGGAAGGGAGAGATGAAGAGAGATTAATTAACAAGTACCAAGTTAGAGTTTAAAATAAGCAAAAAGTCCTGATATTCTACTGCACAGTAAGGTGGGTAATGATATACACCATATATTTTTTCAAAAAATACAAATACAAAGCCATACAAAACCAGATGAAAGAATTGTGAATTTTTCACCACAAAAAAAATAGTAAATGTTTGAAGAGATGGATATATTTACCCTGATTTGAATATTATACAATGACTACATGTACATGGGATCCCATAAATATGTGCAATTGGTTAATTAAGAGTTAAAAAAATTTAAGTGCTAAACAGTTCTTAAGAAAACACGTATAAAAAAGCAGCAAGAAGGCAGCTGGAGTCTGGTGGAGGAGCCTCATGCATGGGATCAGGACTTGGTTTACAATGAGAGCAGGGAATGGATGTTGCTGGAAGAAGCCACAGTAAAGGATGAAGCAGGATCTTAAAATGGAAATGAAGCAGAAGAGGGAAGTTGAAATAGAGAAGTAACAGGTGTAAGAACTCAGGGGAGAAGACAATATAGTCTATTAGAGTTGCCCAAAAACTTTAGATAGAAGAGAGAAGGCATGAGTCAAAAGAAACTAGATTAATAACATCTGAAAGGCCTTGTCATAGCAAGACGATTTTGCCTCATATTTAGAGTACCTTAGACTTCAAAAGCAAAGGAGGAAGACAAAAACAAAGCCAGAGGTATGACAATACCATATTTCAAGAAATTATTATATGTTATGCATTTTTTATGTCTGAGCTAGTTCTTGTGAAAAAAAAGTCTACAACTGGAAGGTCTGTTTCTGTTAGTTTTGTGCTAGGTGGAAGAGTAGAGGGCTATGGTAACAGGATGAAAAGCCTACAAGAGACAGCATCTTAGTAAAAGAAAATATTTCATTATTGATAGACTATGAACCCTTGCTTTCTTCCTTTGGTCATTTAAGGGCTGTTTGAAGAAACTTTTTGAACTAGAAAAAACTACGTGAATGTAAAACAATTTTAATGATCCCAAAATATGGAAACTTTGAACAAAAATATCCTTCCTGTCTGTGTCCTTCCTATTTTTAAAGAATCTATTTAATAGCATGAATGTGAGCTTTACTTTTGTATGAAAATATTTATTAATAATTTTGCTTGTGATATTTTCCATTCTATTGTGAATGGTGTCTGACTCATTCTAAATATGAAGATTCTTTCAAAAAATAAATAAGAAATTCCTACTAAGCAAAATAAGCATACATGGCAGATTATGAAAAAGAAGTTATAATGTATAATCTTCCAAAACAGGCTGTGGGAGTCTCTATAAAAATCACTATAAATTTACAAATACATATGGGTAATATCCTGATGTCAGCTGTTCTTACCTTTTAATACTTTCTTGCATCCATTTAAATGTAGCATCTTTGGAATTTCTAGTTGAACTTCATTTTTTTTGTGTGAGAGAACAATCAGCAGTATTTTTATTTTATACAAAAGTAAATATAATAATAAAATCCACTGAACTATACCAAAATGAAAAGAAATGATTTGTAGATACATGGAACAATTAGAATGAACCTCACAAACATAAGTGAGATAAGCAGAAGTCAAAAGGGGACATACCCATCTATTTATCAGAAAACCAGCAAAATTATTTATGTTATTAAATACCAAGATATGGGGACTCTTAAGGATGCTGGTATTATTCTGTCTCTTGACTTGGGTCCTGATTATCTTAGTGTGTTCAGTTTGTGAAAATCCAATTGTGTGCATGCTTTTCTTTTTTTATTTACTTGACTGGTAAAGTTATAGATAGTGAGAGAGAGAGAGAGAGAGAGAGACATAGAGAAAGGTCTTCCTTCCGTTGGTTCACGTCCCAAATGGCAGCCACGGCCGTCGCTGTGCTGATCCGAAGCCAGGAGCCAGGTGCTTCCTCCTGGTCTCCCATGCAGGTGCAGGAGCCCAAGCACTTAAGCCATCCTCCACTGCCCTCCCAGGCCACAACAGAGAGCTAGACTGGAAGAGGAGCAACCGGGACTAGAACCTGGCACCTTCATGGGATGCCAGCGCTGCAGGCGGAGGATTAACCAAGTGAGCCATGGCGCCGGCCCCCACACATACTTCTAATAGGTGCACTTGTTACTATGCTTTGATGAAATATAAAGGCCCACTAGAAAATCCACCAAATGCCCATTTTTAAAACATAATTGATGGAATCAGAAGCATTAAGCAAGAATTATTATCATTTTACTTTGGAGTTGGGTGGCCTGTGTTTAAGTCCTTTCTTTGAGAATTACCATCTGTGTAGTCTTGGGAAATTACTTAACTTCCCCTGAACCCAGGTAACTCACTGGGAAAAGTGGATTATAAAAGCCTCACTTTAGAGAAGTAATAGGAAGCATAAATCAAGTGATGGTTGTAGTGTAGTTTCTAGCACATGACTATATAAATCAAATCATAGCTCCATAGTACATTTTGTTCCTCTTAATGAGGAAGTTTTAAATTTCCTAGCATTGAAAGAAAAAAAAACCTAGAATTCTAGTTTCCTAGAATTGTAACACTGTGTATCTATTCTTGGTTTGTACTTACCCATTAAACTATAACATGAACAGAGTACACACAAGAAGGATGCCTTGTCATGGTAGTGGAGAGTCAAATGATTAATTGTTATCACCATGTCCTGTGAATGTGTGAATGAACAAGGTCATCAAAGAAAGGGAGTCTTTGCCTGGGGCATACCCCACACAAAGGTATTCCAATTTAATGGAAATGTTTGTCTATGTAAAGGCTCTGGCATCCAAACAAAATACTCCTGCTAGGTAGGATTAAGCCTTTGTTTCCTGACTCCTAAGTGCATATCATTAGTCTCCTGGGTCCTGTAGTCCTGTAGGCCCTGATTCTATCTGGCTACCTCATTCTATCTGTTTCACCTTGGGCACATTATTATATGTCTATAAACCTCATTTTCTTCATTTGTAAAATGGCCATTATAATATTTTCCATACTACACCGAGGAGACCAAATGAAAGTGCTCTGTCCAACATTTAGCTATGGTTGCTAGGAAGCGATAGTATTCTTTTATATCCGCCCGCACCTCGATTGATGAGCAGTGCTGAGAGAGTCAGAAGGCTAAAACATCACCTAAAATACAGAGATTTTATTGGCTGGCTGATTGAAAAAGTGATACCACAGTTCTATTATGTATATTAAAAATGTTATATGCTTTTTCTTTGCAAATCAATTCCTAATGAAATTTGACCGTTGACTACAAGCTGAACATACTTTATTGAACATACAATTTTGATTTGTCAGGATCAGTGATTAAATTTTGTCAATTAGTCCACATTTGTTAATTATCCCACTTTTGACAAAGAGAAAGCAAAAACTTGAGGCCCCTGACTCGGGCTACCAATCACAAAATCAGATGATGCTCTCTAGTACATGGTCTTCTAAACCCTATTAACTCAATTCCAACAATAAGAATCAGTATATGCTTGAACGCTGATAGGCCTGAAAGAAGCTATAAATGTTATTAAAACACAGTTCCATCTATAAAGAGCTTTGGAATAAAACAAGGGGAATAAGTTATGCACAGAGCTAGCACAAGGTGGATTGGACTTGACCAAGCACAATCCTTTAAGTTCAAATGAAGTAGGCAGGCATATAGGTTAAAATTGATTAGGTTTGTGAGCTGGAAGACCACGCCTTCACCACACCCCTGTGTGACCTCATCCCCCTACATGGCCACATCTGGGTGCCCACCAGCCAATCAGGTTAATTAACCACTCCCCTTTGGAAATGGGTTAAAAGCCTGGGACACATGGCTGGCACTGTGGCTCACTTGGCTAATCCTCCGCCTGTAGCACCAGCACCCCGGGTTCTAGTCCCTTTTGGGGCACCAGATTCTGTCCTGGTTGCTCTTCTTCCAGTCCAGCTCTCTGCTGTGGCCTGGGAAGGCAGTGGAGGATGGCCCAGGTGCTTGGGCCCTGCACCCACATGGGAGACCAGGGGGAAGCACCTGGCTCCTGGCTTCGGATTGGCACAGCACGCCAGCCATAGCAGCCATTTAGGGGGTGAACGAACCAATGGAAGGAAGACCTTTCTCTCTTTCTCTTTCACTAACTCTGCCTGTCAAAAATAAATAAATAAAAAAAGCCTGGTACACAGGCTTTTTCTCTTCGGCCCTGGCCTCTTGCTGTAGCCCTGCACCTAGGCCACATGCCCTAGGCTTCTCGACCTAGATGCTCCTCCACATGGATGGTTCCTGGTCCTCGGTATGAACCATATTTCTCTCTCTCTCTTAAATAAAGCTCTCTGCCTCTGCTTTGCTGCCAGTGATAAGCGGTGCATAGAGCTCATGGTGCTTGCTGCACATGGCTTTTGGCCTGCTCTCTGCGTGGTATGGACACTACCCTAGTTCCCAGACTTTGCCCTCTCTCCAACCTGCCCTCACTTTCCTAGATACCTTTCACACTAAATAAAGCCTAAAATATACCATGCTGCCTCGTTTATCTGTGCCAGTATTTAGAATTCTTCTCTAAATATTAGGCAAGAACCTTCTTGGGCTTACTAAGATTGGGGATTTATTAGTAAGCATATGGTAAAATCATATGGCACCCCAAATTTCGATAGCACATGTGGCATTCCAGATAGCAATTCTGGGGGACTTAAGGGGCCATATTTTTGTATAAATTTTAGGGGGTCATGTCCGATTTCACAAAGACTTCTGGAAGCACGAGAAATACAATAAAGTTGTCATCCAGGCTTGTGTAGAGAATGAAATACATGCAAAATAGAACTCTGAGGGACTCTGTATAATAAGAGTGTAGAGAAAGAAGGATGACCCAGGAAGGAGACAAAAACAAAGTAAACTCTGAGATAGGAGGAAAGTCATAAAAAATAATTCATTCTTTGAAAGTTAATGGAAAAGAAAAATTTTAAGAAAAATTATTGGGCAGTATCTTCAAACACTGCAATGGGTAATAAGGACAGAGAACAGGCCACTAGATTTGCTAGGACTTGTCATTTGGTTCATTGGTGACCTTTACAAGAACAAGCTCTGTGGAATGAGAGAAAGGGAGAGCATTGAGGGGGCTAAGGAAAAAGGGGGAGTGAGTAAGCTAGAATATGTAGCTTTATCTTTGGGTAAGTTATATTATTACTGAAAAGAGAGAAAGGTGAAGAATGGTCAAAGGAAGAGTTGGGACAGGGAACTGCTTGTGCTGAGTGAGAGTAAACAGGAACATAGAGGAGCCTTTAAAATGTGTGTGCGCATGTGGGGCAAGGGGGAGAGGGAGGGAGAGAGGGGGAAGAAGGAAGGAAGAAGAGAGAGAGAGAGAGAAAGAATTATCACATGGATAAGACAGAGAGAGAAAAGCAGGATTCATTTAAGTTGGAAACTTCCCACTGAAGTGGCTGGGAGGGGGGTTTCAAGATAAGAAGACCCAAAGGGGTGGGTGGTGGTAGTGGTTGGGGGAGAGAGACAGAGAGAAATGTTAGGAAAAGGAGCACACAATAGAGACAAGGCAGCATACGAATTTACAGCCAGACGGAATTTATTCAGAGAACAAAAATTTGCAAAGGTGGGTCACCAACTGTTGGTGTGCACATTGACAGAACATGTGGCAGAAGGCCCTGACCCCAGGCACTGGGCCTTTTTATATTTTAGGAGGGCTAGGGATAGGGGTGGGGGTAGGGGGCAGCAGGCAGAGGTGAATGCCTGGAACTAGGCAGGGCCTTGGGAACCTGGATAAGAATGCACAGTAGGGTATGAAGCCAACAGGGTGTGAGATCCAATGGAGACTCAAGGGCAAGAAATAAATTCCAATGTTTATCAATATTTGGGCAGCGAGCAAAAATGGCTGAAGCTTATGTCTTTGTTCCATCAGGAAAGAGAGAAACAGAGATTTTATGTAGAAGAAAGAAGTCAAGGAAGTGGTGGTCTTGATTCACTGGTGATGAGAAGGAAGTGCTTGCATGTCCTTGAGGGGACTGCATAGGGTGGGAAGAGTCTCCTGAGAAAGGCAGGCTACAGCGAGTCAGGGAGAAGAGTCAAATCAGTACTGAGAAATGTTTTCCACTTAACTTAGTGTGAGGAGTCAGCTGGGATAATAGGCAGTTAGGTGGGTCCTGGTGGAAATTGAGGGTGCAAAATGCTTGCTTCCCCCAAAAGTTATCTTTAGCAAGATCTAAAGTGCCTGCCCCACTGTTTGGGAGCTTCCAGTCTTATCAAGAGAACAGCACTGGAGTGGTGAGTCAACCCTTCTAAGATCCCAGTTTACTGTAGAACAAGTTACATATCCCACCCTTCCGATGGCTCTTTTGTTTTATCAGGACAGCCATACAGTGTAAATAAGATTACAAATCAGGTCTTTTGATGGGTTTTTTCCCCCACCTTGTGTTACCAGTGAATGGCAGGGTTCTTGTCTTTGCGCAAGAAAGAATTCAGGTGTGAGACAGAGAGTAAAGGAAAGTTAAATAGCAAGGTTTACTAGGGAAGGGACATCCAGAACGGATGGACACCTCTCCAGACAGAACCTGAGAGAGAGTGCCCAGTCACTCAGACTCGGGGAGAGCGGGGATCACGGTTGAGTGGAGAGAATACACCTGGCCAGGCCAGGCGAGCGGCTAGGCAGCAAGCAGAGGGCTGAGCGTGCAGTCCGGTTGAGGCCAGGGGTTTTTAAGGGGATGGGTCTTTGTCTTCTCACATCTCCTCCTGAAACAAAAGACTTTATGGGTGTAAATACTAGAAACTTCTGAGTTTCCCCCCTGCAGTTATCAGACAGGAGGAAGCCTGGCTGGCGCCCCCTGGGTGTAGAGGAAGCATGGGCAGGACCCCCTGGAGGAGCAGGATATTGAAGTGCAGACACTGGGCTGCACCTGGAAGGTTTCAGGCAGAAGGGCAGGGACCCCCACCTGGCAGGTTATCAGGTAGGAGGGGGCAGGGCAGGATGTAGATAAGGTTATTGGGATGAATTTGAGCTGCATATGCTGGACCTAGATGTCAACTCTTTAAGCCTTTATGTCACACACACATAAGCTCATATCTGACTTCCTACCTAACTCTTGTAATGATTAGAAATTTTTTTCCCCAAAATTGTGCTGGAAAACCCCACTACCACCATCCCTTTGGGTCTTCCTATCTTGGAACCCCCTCCCAGCCACTTCAGCAGGAAGTTTCCAACTTAAATAAATCCTGCTTTTCTGTCTTATCCTATAAAATCAGAATCAAAATGGAGTGAGTGTGGCTAAAAGCTAATTGCAGATATTTTGCTTCTGTACATATTAGCTTTGCTTGCCAATGACTAAGTGTGTATCTTGTGAAACTATGTGGGCCACGCCGGCACCTTGGCTCACTAGGCTAATCCTCCACCTTGCAGCGCCAGCACTGTGGTTCTAGTCCCGGTTGGGGCGCCAGATTCTATTCCGGTTGCCCCTCTTCCAGGCCAGCTCTCTGCTATGGCCGGGAGTGCAGTGGAGGATGGCCCAAGTCCTTGGGCCCTGCACCCGCATGGGAGACCAGGAGAAGCACCTGGCTCCTGGCTTCGGATCAGCGCGATGCGCCGGCCGCAGTGGCCATTGGAGGGTGAACCAACAGCAAAAAGAAGGAAGACCTTTCTCTCTGTCTCTCTCTCTCTCTCACTATCCACTCTGCCTGTCAAAAAAAAAAAAAAAAAAAGAAAAAAAAGAAAAAGAAAAAAAGAAAGAAACTATGTGGGCCTAAATTCCCAGGAACTAGGTAGACCGAAATGTGTCCTCCACTGTTATCTTACAAACATACCTTGGATCTGTTATTGGGTTTGTTATTGTTAACTGCTATCTTACAACCATATTCTGGTTTTCCTCTTTATTTTTCACTGCATACCAGCAGTCCGGTTTGAAATTGTGAGCCCTAGTGGACAGAATACTATAAAAAGCTGTGTAACCCACTGTTGGGAGCTGCACTCTGATAAGGTGTATTGGTCCCGATTGGTGGCCGGTCCCGATTGGTTACCTTACCTCTCATTTGTCTCTCATTTGCTTCTTCTTTTTTTTTGGACAGGCAGATTTAGACAGTGAGAGAGAGAGAGAGAGAGAGAGAGAGAGAGAGAAAGGTCTTCCTTTTTTCCGTTGGTTCACCCCACAAATGGCCGCTACAGCCGGCGTGCGGCAGTCGGCGCACTGCGCTGATCTGAAGCCAGGAGCCAGGTGCTTCCTCCTGGTCTCCCATGTGGGTGCAGGGCCCAAGCACTTGGGCCATTCTCCACTGCCTTCCTGGGCCACAGCAGAGAGCTGGACTGGAAGAGGGACAACCAGGACAGAATCCAGCGCCCCAACCGGGACTAGAACCACACAGTGCCGGCACTGCAGGTGGAGGATTAGCCAAGGGAGCCGTGGCACTGGCCCTCATTTGCTTCTAATTTTCAATAAATCTCATGTGTGACTGTCACTGGTTTTTGTAACATTCTATTTTAGCTGACAAGTGGATGCAACAATCCATGTGATAATTCTTTCTTCACGTGAGACAAAGAACCGAGGTCATCTCTTTGCCACCACCTCATCACTCATAACATTAGGGCAACTACTGATTTGTAGTGGAAGAGCTGGTGGGTCATTCCTCCTAGGCCTGTCAACAGCAATGGTTACCATTAGAGAACTGAGGAAATGCATGGGGAGGACAGGATGTGTTTATTAGCTGCATTAAATGAGGGAGTCAGCAAAGCAGCTATGTCCAGTAGGAGGGAACATGGACTATGAATAGGAGGCATTCCCAGAAAGAACTTGAAAAAGGTGGGTTTATAGAACAAATCACTGAGTACAGGCAAAAAAGAGGAATTTTTCCAAATCCCAGCATCTAACATGGCACAATTTTATAATTTTAAGTATTTGTTTTCATCTTCTTGAAAGGCACACATATAAGCATACAGATAGAGAGGGAGATCTTCTGTCTACTGGTTCACTCCTCAGATGCCTGCAACAGCCAGAGATGGGCAAACTAGGAGCCTAGAACTCCATCTGGGTCTCCCACATGGATGGCAGGAACCCAAGCAATTGAGCCATCATTTGATGCCTCTGAGGATGTCTTAGCAAGAAGCTGGGTTGGAAGCAAAGCAGCCTATATGCAAACCAAGGACTTGGATGTGGGATGACAGTTTGCAACTGATAGCTTAACACACTGCTCAAAAACACACTGACCCCAGTGCCGGCCGGCGCTGTGGTGCAGCAGGTAAAGCCACTGCCTGCAGTGATAGCATCCCATATGGGTACTGGTTCAAGTCCCAGCTGCTCCACTTCCAATCCAGCTCTCTGCTACAGCCTGGGAAAGCAAGAGAAGATGGCCCAAGTTCTTGAGTTCCTACACCCATGTGGGAGACCCAGAAGCAGCTCCTGGCTCCTGGCTTAAGATCGGCACAGCTCTAGCCATTGCAGCCATTTGGGGAGCGAATCAGCAGATGAAAGACATCTCTTTGTCTCTCTCTCTCTCTCTGCCTCTGCCTCTCTGTAACTCTGCCTTTCAAATGAATAAATAAATCTTAAAAAAAAAAAAAGTATGAGAGCAAAAAATGTGTCTTAAAAAATAAATAAAACCCTGACCCCATGGTACAGTTTTAAAGAATAAGTTACTAATAAATTTTTAAGTAAAAGTCATCCTTTTTCTTTTAAGAAAAGGGAGTTTTATTAAAGGAGAGGAGTATAGGTAAGAAAAAATAAAATAAAAATAAAGAAGTAACCTGGGAATAGAATGGGAAGAAGGAGCTTGTTTTATATTGGTATGCATATATTTCAAAAAGTTTTGCATCAAAATCAAGTTAACTTTTAGTTCCATTTTCTGTGATCTTTAGAAGTAGCCTTATACTTTGGTTATGAACAGCCTAGGTGATGAAGTGCCATTTGGAAAAATTAGCAGAATAATGGTGGAGGCATGACATTATCTGGGGGAAGAGTGCTACAGAGAAGGGAATCTGCAAGTTCAAAGGTCCCTATTGTGAGCATGCTAGGTGTTCAAGGAACAGCAAAGAGACCAACATCACTGGAGCAGGATGGAGGAGGGAAAAACAGGGAAGGAGTTGGAGCTGGAGAAGTAGCAGGGACCTAGAGCATATACATGCAAGAAAAACCAAAAAGACTTGGGCCTTTCCTCTGTGGAAAACCATCTGGGAGACTTGGAGAACAAGAGTGAAATACCTAACTTATACTTAAAAATGATCCCTTGAGCCGGCGCCGTGGCTTAACAAGCTAATCCTCCTCCTTGCGGCGCCGGCACACCGGGTTCTAGTCCCGGTTGGGGTGCCGAATTCTATCCCGGTTGCCCCTCTTCCAGGTCAGCTCTCTGCTAGGGCCCAGGAAGGCAGTGGAGGATGGCCCAAGTGCTTGGACCCTGCACCCGCATGGGAGACCGGGAGAAGCGCCTGGCTCCTGGCTTTGGATCAGCAAGATGTGCCGGCCGCGGCGGCCATTGGAGGGTGAACCAATGGCAAAAAGGAAGACCTTTCTCTCTGTCTCTCTCTCACTATCCACTCTGCCTGTCAAAAAATAAATAAACAAAAATTTAAAAAAAAAATGATCCCTTGGGTCCAAGTCCCTTTTCACCACAGTATTTTTTTTAAGATTTATTTATTTATTTGAAAGGCAGAGTTACAGTGAGGCAGAGGCAGAGGCAGAGGCAGAGGCAGAGAGAGAGAGAGAGAGAGAGAGAGAGAGAGAGGGATCTTCCATCTGTTGGTTCATTCCCCAAATGAATGCAATGGCTGGAGCTGTGCCGATCTTAAGCCAGGAGCCAGGTGCTTCTTCTGGGTTTCCCATGTTGGTACAGGGGCCCAAGGACCTGGGCCATCTTCTGCTGCTTTCCCAGCCACATTAGCAAGGAGTTGGATAGGTAGTGGAGCAGCCAGGACCCGAACAGGCACCCATATGGGATTCCAGCACTGCAGGTGGAGGCTTTACCTGCTATGCCACAATGCCAGCCACCATTACCACAGTTGAAGTAAATATTGGATTAACAATCATTGGGGCACAGTATAAGGCTATTATTTTTAAACTCAGTAGACTTTGAAAAATAAGTACATATTCTTGGTTTCCAAATCCTAGAGATTCCAGTGCAGTAGGTTTGAAATGGGTCCTCAGGAGTCTCAGTCTCTCTCTTCCTCTTCCTCTTTGTCTTTTCTCTTCACCTCCCTCTCTCCCTCCCTCCTTCTCTCTCTCTCTCTCTCTCTCTCTCTCTCTCTCTCAGGCCCTTATATAATTCTGCTGTAATAGGTCTGTGACCTGTAACTTGGAAACTTCTATTATAATGAGACATTGTGTTAAATAGCCATTTCACCTTTGTCACAACTGTGACTTTTCTGGACTTCTGGTAGCTACCTTGTTTTCACAGTCTGAAAACAGTAAGTGGGTTACAGGCTTGGACCAATATCAACAAAAGCATTTTATGCATATTTCATTATTAATTGCAAATTGTGATACATATCCTTTATATCAGTAAAATTTATAATATTTTTTTTAAAATCCCTGGCTACTTTGTGAAGTGTGTGTGTGTGTGTGTGTTCGTGTGTGTGTTGGGGGGGGGGTGGAACAAAGGCGAAAGCAGGAGACCTCATGAGAGATTATGTTAATAATCTTGATGAGAGAGAGTACTATGGTTTGAATGTGGTTTGAGGCAGTCCTCCAAGGATTAGGAGTTTTATCCTCAGTGTGGTAATGCTGGAAGGTGGAACTTTCAAGAAGCAAGGCCCAGTAGGAGATATTTAGGTCAACTGGAAACACTGCACTCTGAAAAGATTATAGGACCCCAGTGTTTCTAGTTACCTGTTTCAAGTGTGATCTCTTGCTACTACACACACTCCTGCCATGATTGGAGAATGGAAATGTCATTTGCTAACAGAAGCCACTGGAAGAGAAGCAGGTTTCAAGGGTGGAGAGTTGGAATCAAGACTTCCTTTTGGATCAGGCATTGTTTGAGACTTTTATTAGGCATGTAAGTATAGAAACTGATTACATATGCCATACATTAATCTTGAATTCAGGGTAGAGTTCAGGACCACAGGTACAAAATTGGAAGACACTGGCATACAGATATTCCAAACTAGAGTGCTAGAAGAGATCAGTTGGGGGAAAGGATAGATGATAAAGGAAAGTACAAAAAGAGAGTCCTGGTGCACTAATGAAAAGGAAATCAGAAGGAACAAGCAATGAAGTCTGAATGGAGGTAGGAGAAATACTGAAATAGTGCTGCATGTTTTGGAAAGCAAGTGAAGAAAATGTTTTAAGAGGTGAGAAGGTATCATCTCTGCTAAATTCTATTAATAGGCTCAGGAGATGGATGACTAAGAATTGAGCATTGACTTTAGCATTGCAGAGGTCAGAAGTAGCCTCAACAAGAGCTATTTCTGTAGAAGGGAAGATAAGGTCAAGAGAATTTGCTGTGGTTCTTTAAAATTGGAAATTTTGGAAAAAGTATTGAATTATGAAAATAATTCAATAAAAGAGGACAAACAGATTATGGGGAAAAACAAGATCTTGAGGAGGGCAAAGATGGGATCTGTGCACAATTAGGGGCACTGGCTTTAAAAAGGAGCAGGAAGAGCTGTTTCCCAATAACAAAAGGCATACAGAGAACACAGACATAGAGGTCAACAGACCAGCACTGCAGGGATCCTGAAATCTTTTTGATGGCTTTTCTGTGAAACATGAACTAAAGTTAATGACTGATAATATAGAGTATGGAAGAGTAATGGGATGTTTCAGAAGAGAAAAAATATTACCAGCACTCTGGTATGGATGCTGTTAGCAAATTTCAAACCTGCAGATTTTTAGATTAAGATATATTCAATTTTCTTACATTTTACAAAAAGAAGTCCCTAGTTTCATTTATGAAATGTATATTATAACATTTCTATTTATAACTACATATGATGAAGGGTTAGTCAATGAAAATAAAAGTTGGAAATACAGACAAATGATAGGTTAAAGGATCCAATGAGATCCTCCTGAAGAAAATATGAGGATTTGGGATATAGAACAAAAGGGCAGGGATTGGTCTTGGATAGTAGAGAAGGAGAAAAAGATGGGCACAATCGTGGATGTGTGTATTAGGCAGTATGTCAATCTTGTTAGATTCATTTTACTTGGGTGATATATTTACAGCTAAGAATTAGGAAGATGGTGGGAGTAGAATACGCAAGTTAAAGAGAAGTTTGGAAGATCAACTGTGAGGAATGGGAAAGTATTCTGAGAAGTATGTGCGAAGAATCGCTGTATCTCTGAGTAGCCAGCTATATATTCAGGCACTCAAAAGCCCCTAGCATTATTTTATTTTCTTCAGTGATTCCCTGAAGCTAAAAACTAAATGCCTAATTTTATGGAAGCCAACATCCTTCCTTAACAAGAAGTATCAGGAGAAGGAAACATAGCTGGCTTTCTAATATAAGCAAAACAATTGTGGAATATTAAATACACATCCATTGATTAATTCATTCAGTAAAAGGTTACTAAATGTCATCTATATGCTATGAGCCAAAACTAGACCCTGTAGTCTAAATGAAACAAGAAATTTATCAAATTACCTCACAGATAATTTGAAAATCCCAATGGTGAGCTCCCTAGAAAGGAAAAGATGGAGGAACTATAAAAGCATTAACAGTGTTTCCCCCTCCCCCACCCCCCATGGCACAATGAACAGAGAAGTCTTCCGAAGGAGAAAAAAGACTGGGAAGAAAAAAAAAAAAGCTGAAAGCTGAGTCAGCATACCAGGAGTTCCTTAGAGGAAAAGTGTGAGGCAATTTCAGGCTGGGCAGAAAAAACAGCAAATGCCCTGGGCTTGGAGAGAGCAGGGAACACAGTGCACTGAGTACTAGGGACTAAAAGCCAGTCAGAAAAAGGGAAGAGTTAGATAATAAACAGAGCAGGCTACAAGACCATGTTACATATGAGTATTTTCATTTGATGTTAGAATAAAGAAAGACACTGAACACACCAGCAGGAGCATCAAGAGAGTGGATTGAATTCTTTAGACTATCTTAGGAGGGGTGTGGAAGTTTGGGTGATCTGAAGGAGACCCTAAGAGAGACAGTGGGAGTGAGATTGGTGAGGAGAGGGTAGGAAGGATGGAGAGAAAGAAGTGAATGGACACATGAGGTCTGTGGGAGGTAAAGCGACGGAACCCTGTGATTCATGGTGTAACAAGCGTAAAGCAAGAAGAGAAAAAATAAAATCCACCTTGTTTCTGGCTTTTTCGGCAGGCTAGATGGTGTACCATGTAGAGGAAGAACACGAGTTCAGCTCATATTATATCCAAATGATCACACTCAAAGGAGAAATTCTTACATAATTTGTGTAGATTCAAAACAACTAGAATCAATAAATCCCATGATGGAGCCAAATATAAATTAAATTCTAGAAGTCGGTTCTGATATTACATATCACTGTTATCAGATTTTTGCCTTTGCTATCTCTCTTTGCTTATGGATATATTAAATGGCATGCCCTCATCTTCAAGGAGACTTCTGGCATATGACAGATACATTTTCTGTTGAGAAACTAAATATTAATGTGGTTTTAACTAAACCATATTAAAGAAGAGCAGAGGGAAGAGCAAAGGAGAGAAGTCAGGAGCAGTGTATACAGAAAGAAGCATGGATGAGCTGTCTGGATTCCAAGTCAGTCGCAGTTAACCAGCTCTCTGACTGCAGGGCAGTTCCTTCACCTCTTTGAACTCAGTTTATTCATTTTCAAATGCATGATACAAACAGAATGAACAGGCTGAGCCATGATCTCTCCAGAGTATCTTCTAGCCATAACATTTAAAGGAATTACTTGAGAACACGAAGCTATGCTATAAATGCTAAGGTCTGTGTTCTGTTTTCTTTTTCTTTTTTTATTTTTTAATTTGAAAATTCCAATTACAGAGAGAGTGATTCCATGTGCTGGTTCACTCCTCAAATGGACAGAGCTGGGCCAGGCTGAATCCAGGAAGCAGGAGCTTCATCTGGGTCTCTGATGTGAATGCAAGGGCCCAAGCACTTGGGCCATTTTCCACTGCTTTCCCAAGCGAATTAGCAGGGAGCTAGATTGGAAGTGCAGCAACTGGAACTAAAATCTGCACACATACAGGATGCCAGTGCTGCAGAGAATGGTAACCTGCTGTACCACAATGCCAGCCCCTGTATTCTTAGATTTCTGAGATTCTTGTGAGGACAGAGTTCTTTTCCCAAAACTAAAATAAAAAATAAAGAGATCCCAAATAGAAAGTTTAAATAAAAGCAACAAAGGTCAAGAGATATAGGAAAGAAGAGAAAAATTGATATTTTATGTATTTTAAGAAAACATATTATTAAAGGAATGAGCCAAGCATACAAAAAAAAATGCCAAGGATAAGGCCACTAAATAAACATAAGGGTGTTAGAAGAAATAAAAACAGTAGAAGACTGTTTATGATTAGCTATTGACAAAACAAGTACCTGCATTTTATATATATCTATTTCATCTGATATTAGTACAGCTACTCCTACCCTTTTTTTTTTTTCCATTAGCATGGAATATCTTTTTCCATCCTTTCACTGTCAGTTTGTGTATTTCTGTTGGTGAGATGTGTTTCTTGTAAGCAGCAATACATGTGTCTTGTTTTTTAATCTATTTGGCCAGTCTATATCTTTAAACTGGAGAGTTAAGATCATTTACATTAAAGGCAACTATTTTTTTTAACATTTATTTAATAAATATAAATTTGCAAAGTACAACTTTTGGATTACAGCGGCTTTTTCCCCTCATAACCTCCCTCCCACCCGCAACCATGCCATCTCCTACTCCCTCTCCCATCCCATTCACATCAAAATTCATTTTCAATTATCTTTATATACAGAAGATCTACTTAGTATTTATTAAGTAAAGATTTCAACAGTTTGCACCCACACAGACACACAAAGTATAGAGTACTGTTTTAGTAGTATTTTTAGCATTAATTCGCATAGTACAAAACACTAAGGTCAGAGAGCCTACATGGGGAGCAAGTGCACAGTGACTCCTATTGTTGATTTAAAAATTGACACTCTTATTGATGACATCAGTAATTACCCAAGGCTTTTGTCATGAGCTGCCAAGGCTATGGAAGCCTCTTATGTTCGCCAACTCTGATCTTATTTAGACAAAGTGGAAGTTCTCTCCTCACTTCAGAGAAAGGTACCTCCTGCTTTGATGGCCTGCTCTTTCTGCTGGGATTTCACTCACAGAGATCTTTCAATTAGGTTTTGTTTTTTTTTTTGGTTTGGTTTGGTTTTGTTTTTTTGTTTTTTTTTTTTTTTTTTGCCACAGTGTCTTGGCTTTCCATGCCTGAAATACTCTCATGGGCTTTATAGCTGGATCTGAAAGCCTTAAGGGCTGATTCTGAGGCCAGAGTACAAAGGCAACTATTGATAAGTAACAACTCGGCACTGCCATTTTTCCAAAAATACTCCTATTGTTTACTATGGATTTCTTTTATAATTTTAGTGGGGGATTTTCCGCTTCAACATTCTTTCATAATTATGGCTATCTTTCTGTGTTTCTGTGTGTAGCACATCCTTAAGCATCTTTTGTAAGGCTGGATGGATGGTGACCAATTCTTCCAATTTCTATTTGTTATGGAAGGTCTTTATTATATCTTTGTTCATAAATGAGAGCTTTGTACACTTTTTAGCATTGACCCTTTGTTTCTCTTAAGACTTGGACTATGTCTCATCAGTCTCTTCTAACCTATAAGTTTTCTGATTAGAAGTCAGCTTGTGAAGATCTTTTGAAAGTAATCTGTTGTTTCTGTTGTGCACGTTTCAAATCTTTATGTTTTACTGTTGAAAGTTTGACTACAGGCCGGCGCCGTGGCTTAACAGGCTAATCCTCCACCTTGCGGCGCTGGCACACCGGGATCTAGTCCCGGTTGGGGCACCGGATTCTATCCCGGTTACCCCTCTTCCAGGTCAGCTCTCTGCTATGGCCCGGGAAGGCAGTGGAGGATGGCCCAAGTGCTTGGGCCCTGCACCCCATGGGAGACCAGGAGAAGCACCTGGCTCTTGGCTTCGGATCAGCGAGATGCGCCGGCCGCAGCGGCCATTGGAGGGTGAACCAATGGCAAAAAGGAAGACCTTTCTCTCTGTCTCTCTCTCACTATCCACTCCGTCTGTCAAAAAAAAAAAAAAAAGAAAGAAAGAAAGAAAGTTTGACTACAGTGTTTCAGTGAAGATCTTTTCTGGTCGTATCTATTAGATGTTCTATGTGCTTCCTGTACTTGGACTTCCTTTTCTTTCTCTAAACTGGGGGGATTTTTCTGTAATTATTTCACTAAATAGGCCTTCTAGTCCATTCTCTCTTTCCACACCTTCAGGAACTCCTAGACCTATATGTTGTTGCCTCTACTCTAACTTCAATGGCTCTCCTCCTGACCTGTGTGTATTGATGGTTCTTTCCCCCACTTAATGTTGTATGATTCTTCAGATTTGATCAGCAGAGAAACCCCTCTACCCACAAAAGATGAATGGCTTTTCTCCTGGTATTGGTTGGGATCAGCTTTAAACCACATCCATCAAAAAGCCTTCACAAAGGTCCAGAGACCCTCCTCAGTTCCTCTCCTTTATGAAATCCTCTCATTACTTGGTTAATGCCACTCTTAGGATAATTGGTTGCTAGTCTCACCCTGTCTTTTATATTACAATATCTTTTTAAGTGTTTACAGGAGGTGATAATGGAACTTGTGACCAAGACTTTAACCAACCAGCAGTCAACCAAATACTGGTACAGGGATATACTCAGTTCCCCACCCAGGAGACAACAGTTTGAGACATTGCCCCATGCTGGCAAAGAGTACCTTGTCACTCTATATCAGCAGGAAGTAACTCTAAAGACACATCATCAGGGCCAGCACTGTGGCATAGAGGATAAAGCCACCTCCTGCAGTACCAGCATCCCATATGGGCACCGGTTTGAGTCCTGGCTGCTCCACTTCCAATCCAGCTCTCTGCTGTGGCCTTGGAAAGCAGTAGAAGATGGCCCAAGTCCTTGAGCCCTAGCACTCACAAGGCAGACCCGGAGGAGGTTCCTGACTCCTGGCTCCTGGCTTCAGATTGGCACAGCTCTGGCCATTGTGGCCAACTGGGGAGTGAACTGGTGGATGGAAGCCTGCCTCTCTCTCTCTCTCTCTCTCTCTCTTTGTCTCTCTCTGCCTCTCCTTCTTTCTGTGTGTAACTTTGACTTTCAAGTAAATAAATAAATCTTTTAAAAAAAAAAAAAAGATCATCGTCCCTCTACCCATCTTGGACTTTTGAGGCTAACATAATCCCATACAACTCTTGCTTTATAAAAAACAAAATGGGGGAATATTAATAATGGCACAGTCTTATCTATGGCGCGATCTACACCCCAGACACCATCCTAGGCTCTAGCCCCTGCCACCATTGCTGGAAGCCAGGGGGCCACATGGCCCAACTACTTGTGTCAGCTCCACCCCCATCCTAATGGGATTCGCAGCTCCTACTTCCCTGCCTGCCCCCCGGCAAAGTTTTAAGAGGACCTGTTCCTGAACATGTGGATCTCTTTCTGTCTGTCTTATGATCTCTCTCCCTCTCTCTCTCATTCTCTCTCTTGTTCTCTCTTACACTCTCCTTCTCTCTCTTTTCCTTTTTTGCCCTTTCCCTCCAGTGTGTCGGGTTTTCCCCAATAAACCCTTTCCCTTTTAAAAAAAAAAAAAGATCCATATGTAGGGTCATTTGATGGTATATCATAAATCTCCAACACTGTTTTTAACTCTTCTAGTTTCTTCTTAATTTTTGTTTGTTTCTTTTTGGTCTTACTGAAAGAACTCCAAAGATTTGTCTTCCAGGTCAAATATTCTTTCTTCAACCTGGCTTTCCACAGCATTTTTTACTTGATCTATTGAATTCTTCATTTCTAATATTTTGACTTCTCTTTAAAATCTCAATTTCTTGGGAAAAACTTTCATTCATGCCATGTAGTTTTCTTTAGTTCATGTATTTGCTTTTGAGCAATGTTATGACAAATCTTTTGAATTTCATTTCTGGCATTTCATCAGTCTCTCCATCTTATATTCTAATATTGAAATGTTGTGTTATTGGCAGGGTGGGGGGCGGGATGATGGTGTCTTCCTTATTCTTTTTTTCTCAGATTTCTGCATTTATTTTTGGGCATTTGTGGAGTCACTTGTTGGTTTCTTCCTCTGATGGATTTTATGTTGGCAAATCTTCTATTAACAGAACGGGGTTATGGTCACCTCTGATAGTGTGATCACCCCCTCATCTCCCTTCCTCCAAGCTGTGCAATGCCTGGTGTTAGCCCTCAGTGGGTTCAACACTCTTCTGCACCAACATACAAATGATCTCCACAGTCCTCACCCTGATCACTGTTCCAACTGCAATGACCTGCCCTGGGTAGCCAAGGAGCTCCAAGCACGTAGAGCCACACCCAGTGATTGCCCAAAGACCTTACACCCTCTAATGCTATCACTGAGTCCCCACAGTCTCAGCACACAAGGCTCCACGGTTTCTGGGTTCAAAGGTTTGGCTCTGCCTTGCCAGCCTGTCCAGTCAACTGAGAGGCAGATGTTCCCTGAACCAGCTCCACATAGGTGGCTTGGCCCCAGAGCCTATGGTATGTTGGAAGGCTATGTGTGCCTCAGAGTCCTATAGGGGTTACTCAGGAACCTGTCAATCCTGCGAGCCAGTCTCAAACATGGCAAGTATTATGGAGTTTTCCATCTGCTAGAATCTCTGGATCACACAGGTATACAAAAGCCACTTGTATAAAAGGCCTCCACAGCTTCCACCCACACCCAAAATGGTGCCCACCCTTTCTCAGTTGGGCAGCAGACACCATTGTGGGGAAGACAGGGTGAGATAAAGGTCAACAGGAACTGCTAGAAACTGCCAGCCCCCAGGGCTCCAATCCAGACTCAGCACATGCTCTCCCTCTGGCTACATCACCATGAGTTGCTGCAGTTTGGTCTCACCCACACCTCTAAGCTGTCACGTGCTCCGGCTCTCAGCTGCTGCAGTCATGCTGCACATCCTCACCTTCCACACAGGTCCACAGCATTCCTCTTCCTTTTGCAGAATTTCTAGTGTGGTTTTCTCTAATTCTCCCCTGAGTGCACTTCCTACATTTTTTTTTAACTATTTATCCTTAGCCTAGCACAGTGTGTCATTCCCTAATTTTCCATCTTGGAATCCAAACAAGATTTTCTTAAGTGTTACTATGATAAATTTAAACTTTGAAACATTTATTGTTTCTTTTACCTGATTATTAAAATAATAGATAAAACCTTTAAATGTGAAAATTTAACAAAATGTAAAGAAAACAATACTCTTAATTTCACCCATTTTAGAGATGAAAATTTCATATTCTATTTTTTCCCTTTAAGTGTCAAAATTTTTTATGTAGATTAGAGTAACACAGAGTACCTACAATTCTGTGTACTGCTCTAAACATGTTTGTTCTTTTATATTAAATGTTTTTCTTTCCTAAACATTATTTAGAACATTATTTTTAATGCATGCCTCATAAGTAATTATGTAGATATCTAATAATTTATTAAGCTAATATCCTGCATTTGAGACTTTAGGGTTTTAATTTTTCTCTAATATGAATAATAAAATATATAAATCTTTAAATATCAAAATCTGTTTGCCTGTCTGAATATGTAAAGCCAGATGTTGCCTCAAATGAAGCACTTTAACATTTATATGTACTGCTCTAACATTTCATGCATATTTTTATTTTCTTAGCTATTAGTGGACCAATTTACCTTTCTCTCCACAAGAAACTGTCATTTTCATTATAATCTATGCCAGATGATTATTTTTTCTTCTCAGAAACAAGAAAACAAATCTATGAACAGTGAAGCGTGAACTAGAAAAGTACATATTTGAAGAGAAAAATTTTAATTAATAGAGTACATGAAGAAGATGGGGCAGGAGACAAGTTCCAAAGATTAAAATAGCAAAACAGCTGAAGAAGTGGTTGGGGCTGGAGTTGTGACTTAACAGGTTAAGCTGCCTGCAGCCCAGCATCCCAAACTAACACTGGTTCCAGTCTTACTGCTCCACTTCTGATCCAGTTCCCTGCTTATGGCCTAAGATAGCAGTGGAAGATGACCGAAGTGCTTGGGTCCCTGCACTCATGTAGGAGACAAGAAGCAGCTCCTTGCCCCTTGCTTTGGTCTGGCCCAGTGCCTGGCCACTGTGGCCATTTGGGGAGTGAACCAGCAGATGAAAGATGTCTCTTGCTGTCTTTCTCTGCAACTCTACCTTTCAAATAAGAAAAAATAGAAATTGAAATAGAGAGGGAGAGAGAGATTTTCCACTCAATTTTGTTTTGAGTACCCGCACTGCCCCCACCCCGCCCCCCCAGGCAAAGATTCATTCATGGTTTCCTAATGATAGACTCTCCCCGGGTGCTACCCCTCCTCCACATTCAGATCTCATGCTTTTGGGTGGTCCATCATTTTTGGGTGGTCCATCATGCCTCCAGCTCTAAGGAGGTCCTTCAAAGTATTCACATGTGCTTCTGGGATCCCAGCTGGGATGGGCCTGTTTGGCAAAGCTGGGGTAATTGTAGGTTTTAGTAGAATACGAGCAGGCATTATTGGAAAAGAGTTTTCTTCTTTCACAAGGATGGAGTTCAGCTGACAAATAAACAAACACAGCCACGAGCAGGGGGAGAAGGGAAGGAAGGGGAGGAAGAAGAAGAGGAGGTGGGAGGGCCTGGGGGCTACCTCAGCCTCTTTTATTTTTCTAAGCTGCAGCACTCTTCTTAAAGTTTTACACAGAAACTCAAACACAAATGCAAATCCCACCCTGGAAAACCCTGAAGAATATTTTAAAAATCAAATCTTTATTTACTTTACCATAAAAGCACAAAGATTTTTAAATAGTGTTTCATGCAGAGAGCTTTTGAAAAATCCACTTTAGATATCTGCCTGCCTGTCCTTAAAGCTTCTCACTCTAGGCAACTACAAATAGTTTGTCTGTTTTCTCCCAGGGCCTTTACCACCTCTCTGCTCTCTCTCTCCCTGCCCTTCTACTTGGTCATTCTACTTGGGATCCTCCCTCTTATGCTCAGCCCTGCTGTGTAGTCTGGTTCCTTGCCAGGAGTCAGCTCTCCAGAATTCTGATGAACACTACCAACTTGTGATGCATAGAACTATTAGTCCAGGATCGAACTTCCCTGTTAGACTTGAAGCTCCAGGTGAGCCAGCATTTTATTTATTCCTTACTCTGTATCCACCAACTAACAAACAGCAGTCAAGAATCAGAAAACATAAAACATACCTGACAATCAAGCCGGATAATCTCTGGGGCCGGCAATGTGGCATAGTGGGTAAAGCTGCCGCCTGCAGTGCCAGCACCCCATATGGGAACCAGTTCAAGACCTGGCTGCTCCACTTCCAATCCAGCTCTCTGCTATGGCCTGGGAAAGCAGTACAAGATGGCCCAAATGTTTGGGCCCCTGCACCAGTGTGGGAGATCTGGAGGAAGCTCCTGGATCCTGGCTTCGGATTGGAGTAGCTCCAGGCATTGCAGCAATCTGGGGAGTGAACCAGCAGATGGAAGACTTCTCTCTGCCTCTGCCTCTGCCTCTGCCTCTGCCTCTTTGTAACCCTTCCTTTCAAATAAATAAATAAATCTTTTAAAAAAAACACATACCTGACAATCAAGCCAGAGAATCTCTTATTTTCTGACCCATGTCTCTCTCCCCTTCCCAGAGATGCATTCATCAGCTGCATTGGGAAAGTGAGAGGACAAAGAAGTCGTCCAGGTTCTCACACAAGCAGCTGCTCTCTGATGGGTGACAGGCTCACTCCCAACCTCTCATTGACTGCTGTCACTATTGCTATTGTTATTGTCTGTGTGTAGGAAAGGAGACTTGCAGAAGATAAAGAGAGCATTCTGATTTAGATTTTCCATCGGAAGCCACAGGAATTAAAAGATCTTTGAAATAGAAAGCGGTGTAGAGAGTAAAAAGGAAGATTCCAAAGCATTTCTGAGTTTTTCATGGTAGAGAAGGAAGACTCAATGATATTCAATGTCATCTTAATACCAGAAAGAAAAATATATATGGGGGATTCCATTTTCTACAAGGCAGGGCTTAGGTTTTGTTTTTTAGCTGTTGCAAGAAAATAACATACAACTTGTGCTGGGAAGTTTAGGTGGTAAGTACAGGCCTCTAAATTTAGCTTTCAGTCATCTCAATTTGTATCTAGTAGTTCTAGACTTGGATTAGAAAAAAATTATCATTCCTGACATATCACAAAATAATAAATAAATATGCATAGGAAGGAAGGTAACACTATAATTAAAAAAAAAAAATCCTATCTCAGGGCAGGCATTTGGCCTAGTGGTTAAGTTGCTGGTTTGGGACATCTATGTCCCATATCATGGTACCTGGGTACAAGTCCCACCTTCTGATATCAGCTTTCTGCTAATGCAGACCCTGGGAATCAGCAATGATGGTTCAAGTAGTTGGGTCCCTGCACCCATGTTGGTGACCTAACTGAGTTCTCAGCTCCCAGCTTTGGCCTAGGCTCAGCCCTGGCTACTCTGGGCAGTTCAGGAGTTAACCAGTAAATGAGAACTCTCTCTCTCACCATCTATCTATCTCTGTCTCCATCTTCTTCTCTGTCTCCATCCCCAGCCTCGTCCCTGTCTCCACCTCTTTCTCACTCTCAAATGAATAATTAAAAAATATTTTAAAAAATCATCTTTTTTCTCTACCACCAGTAGAAAGAAAAGGAACTAAATGACCTAAAATAAGGCACAGTTTTACAGTTGTATCCACTTTGGGTGGTGTGAAGTGCAAGTGACCTGCATTCCCAGTTGTCTATATTCCAGAGTTAATTAGTAGTAATTATCCTGAATCTAATGCCTATTTTTTTAATCAGTGATCCCACGGGAGGATAGCATGTCTTTCTCCCTCATTCATAATCACAGCACATACTCCTACTGCATGAACAGTGCTATTATGTTCAAAATTAACCTCACTTAACTTAATGAATGTTAAAAAACACTTCTATCTAAATGGGATTAAACACAAGGTGATGCAAGAGTAAGGAATGGGTGGATAGCAATGTAGTTTAGGAGGAAATCTTGTATAGCATATCACCTTAACAGAAAAATGATGGGCTGAGTTTAAATTTCAGGAGGAATTTTGAAATTTAAACTCTACAGAATGTAGATAGCAGACTGGCACACAAGATCAGTGATCCAAAAGTCTTCCACGACATCTTAATACTCATGCAACCTCAAAAATTCAGATGTGTTCTCTAAAGCTTCAGTAAACTCAGGTGTTCGTGGAGTAAAGTACCTACCTGCCTATAATGGGGAAAGTATTACATTAAGATTTGCTACATGGTTGTCATAGCCAGCTCCATACCATACATGAATTTACATTAAGATGGCCAGTCAGCTACAGGATACAGCTGGTTATACTGAACAGACTAAATATTTCTAAATCAGCATAGAATTACTTTCATACCAAAACTAAGCAAATCACTTCGGTAGGTATTTCTGAGTTTTACTGACTGCACTAATGGAGCTCTGGATCATTATACCATTTGGAATCTAAATCTGAAAAAAAAAAAAAAAGAAAGAAAGAAAATCTTATAGTGGACTGAACGATATCCCCCAAAATGCATGTCTACAGTCAAATATTCAGAACCTGTAAATGCTACCTTATTTAGAAAAGGGGTTTTTGTACATGTAATTAGGTAAAAATAATGAGATGAAGGGTCCGGCAGCATGGCTCACTTGGTTAATCCTCCGCCTGCAATGCCGGCATCCCATATGGGCACCGGGTTCTAGTCCTGGTTGCTCCTCTTCCAGTCCAGCTCTCTGCTGTGGCCCAGGAAGGCAGTGGAGGATGGCCCAAGTGCCTAGGCCCCTGCACTCACATGGGAGACCAGGAAGAAGCACCTGGCTCCTGTCTTCGGATCGGCGCAGCGCGCCAGCTGTAGCAGTCATTTGGGGAGTGAGCCAATGGAAGGAAGACCTTTCTCTCTGTCTCTCTCTCTCTCTCTCACTGTCTACAACTCTTACCTGTCAAATTATGAAAAAATAATGAGATGAATATCACTTTCAATTATGGAGATGAACCCCACATCCAATGACAAGTATTGTTATAGACAAAAACAGGAAAAGGGGATATGGAGGGAAGAAGGCAATCTGAAGGCAGAGACAGCAGAAAAGTGCAAGAAGGAGGGTAGCTACTGGGGGTTGGCAATTCTCCCCTAGAGCCCACAAACGGAGCACAGCGCTGATGAATTAAACTGTCAGAGAATAAATTTCAGTTGTTTAGGTCACCCAGTTTGTGGCAATTTGTTATGGATGTCCTAGGAAACTAATAAAGCCATTATTCTATACTTCAAATGTATATACATCCTCTAATGAATCCCAACTACAGAGAAAACTCTGGACTGGTCCTTAGGAGAGATGACTTCATATACAGGCCCCACCGAGAATCACCACATGACCATGAGCAACAGTCTTAGCCTTCTGTTAATTAATTTCTTTATTTGGATTGAACTATGTGATCTTAAAGCTTCCTTCAATTCTAAAAGCTAGGTGTCTGGTAATAAGAAGCAAACTAAAAGAAAAGAAACACACTCAGTGTTGTGCCAATATACAGTTAGACCCAACACAAGCTCTCCCTCATACACACGTTTGCTCCCTCCTTCTCTCTCTCTCTCTCTCTCACACACATACACACACACACACATACACACACACACAATCTCTAACAAAAAAAACACATCAGAGTTTGTGGTAGAAGGATAGAGGGAAGAGAAAATACTATCTATGGCTCTTATTGTTTATTATGTCATTGTTGTTTCATGTAATCCTCGTGATATACCTGCTATAGCAATGTGAGTCCAATCCAGAGATAGAAACAACACAATGTGTTCAACAAGAGAAATATGTCATAAAGGAGAATTAAATAAAGATATAAATATAACTATGAGGTAAGATTCTATACAGCACCCCAGGACTGAGGGAGAATGCTCAAAGGACCATCCTGAAAGTGGGTCAGACCTCACTGGAGAAGGTGTGATTCAGTCACCAGACAGCAGAGAAGTCAGCAACATGGCCAGGTCAGCATTTGCTTAAAGGCATTGAGTAAGTGACAGGCCACTATCCAGAGTGTAGGCAGGAGGCGAGTAGGCAAAAACCATGTGGTATCATGGTATGCAGTGGTATTCCGGCACTGGCAAGGACAGAGGCCTTCAAAATGTAAGGAGGCAGGTTGCAGAAGAAATTACAGCCTGTATTGTGATGCTCTGGATTCCGTGTCTAGAAGGCTACAGACAAGACACTGTCCAGCCAAGCTTGCAAGATCACAGAGACCACATTCTGGGACATTTCTGCCATATGTCCTCATACCCACACAGTTCATTTCTCCTGCCCATACCAGAAACTGCAGGAGACTGCTTCCTCTCCAATGTCCTGTGCTATCCTCTATTAAGAAAACTTAACATGGTGTTTCATTTAAATGAGAAATCCTTAAAGGAATTCAGTTATCACTGAACATATATTGGAACTGAGAGGTAATAAATTAGTAAGTGATATACTTGCAAAGTAGCCATTATCTAAAATCACAAATAGGCATGCAAAGATATGAGTACATTCACTAAATGGCAGAGCCAGATTATGTCAAAGCCATAAATGATTGCTAATTCCCAAAACTAGTCTCTAACCATGCCTCAAGAACAGTGTGATGAAAATTGGCCACTTACAGTATTTCATAGATAGCACTGTATTTCGAGTATATTATTACACTTTTGATCATGTGATAAAACTTCATCTGATGAGAATTTTCTGAATAGCTTTTGTTAACAAGAGGAATGAAAGAAATATCTAGGCTGGACCAAATGTCTCCCTCCTCACTGTTAAACTGTCCCTCCTTTCAGAAGATGCATCTGTAGGTTTCTCCAAAGCGTTTGTCAAATTCAAATGTAGTCATCTGCTTCCTCTGTGTTGTTTACCCTAAACTCCAACTTCCTCACCTGTGGAGATAGCCCCACTCTTCTTCACAGTTCTAAGACCTGGTTTGCACCTTGGCTCACAACATATTTTTAGGATATGGGTGTTAAACTAAACTAAGTAGAACAAATTCACATCACAGATGTAATCAAATAGATCATTTCCAGGATATAACTCAGAGTCAGAACAGTCTGCTGATGGAGGGGTTAAAGGACACACAGCAGGACATACACCAATCAGTCCCGCATGACCCTTCCTGCACACAAGGTCTGCCACATGCAAAGTATCAGAGTGAATTTTGAGATCTGTGTCCTAGAGGAAGGCTAGGGTTGGCAATGCAGTGGGTTAAGCTGTGATGCCAGCATCTCATATTAGAATGCCAGTTCCAGTTCTGGCTGCTCTGCTTCCTATCCAGCTTCTTGCTAATACGCAGGATATGGTACTAGAAGATTATCCAAGTACCTGGACCCCTGACACTCATGTGGGAGAGAGGATGGAGTTCCCAACTTCAGCCTGGCCCATCCATGGCTATATCAGTAATTCGGGGAGTGAATTAGCACACGAAAGATATTAATATTCTCTCTCCCCCCCATCACTCTGCCTTTCAAATAATAAATAAATAGGTAGATATAGATATACTTGATCTTAGCCAAAATATCCAGAAGTGATAAACAAATAAATATTTTACAAAAAAATTTAGAAAGAGTAGTTCAAACAGTCTTAATCAAAGGCAAAGGGCCAAGTATTAAAAGAAAACCTGGGAGTATGCAGTTGAAAAATTTGAAGTCTTGAATCACAGAGGGAAGCTTACAGAGAAGAATGTTGTGATCTGGTTAGCGGGAGGGGGTCTGGGTTAATCCCAAGTATGCCACACTAGTGACACCTTTGCAGGCCCTCCCAGTATGTATTTTTGGTTATAATGAATTGATTTAAAGAGTCTGAAATGATACCTTTGGCCTGTTCCCCAACACTGTAACAGCCAGCTTGCTCTCTCCCTGTGCCTTAGAATTCTCACATTGCATTTTACAGTCAAAAGCATGTTTAGGTTCTACTCCACTTGAAACTAAGCTGGTCAAATCCCCAGCCCTGGGAAAGCACAAGTGCAGCCACATCTGTAGCCCTGTAACAAGTACCTGTTTAACCAAGTAACTTGCTAATGCTCCTGGGTACTTCTAATCTTTTTTATCTAGATGGTCTCTTTTCATTTCCATTTTCTGGAAGAATATGGTTTTGACTGTCCCGTTCTACTACCTCTTCCTCAGAGACTAAAGTTCTAAATTCCATATATCTGCCCATATTATCCACACCTTACTCTCTCCAAAATCATATTTTCCTAGATCTAGTACATTATTCTATTTACTAACAGATTTTTTTTCCCACTTTCAAGTCATATACGACCTCATATAGGATTTTTGGTTGTCAACTTCTCACAAGCCAAGACCTTTCCGACTGAGTCTCCTGAAGTGTCTCTGGGCTACATGCCAGCCTTGACCTATATATTTGTCTATGTTTATCATTCCCTGATCAATGTATTGGCCATTAAGCCCTAGTGAAACTGCACTGCCCAAGTCTACAGTGTTACAAAGTGATTACTGGTGTTCAACACTTTGATCTAGAAAGGCTATTAGAATCATAGATAAGAAATACCAACTTATACCAAATTTTTTCTATCAGGAAAGCAAATAAAGTAATATAAAATTTGTTTTTACTTTTAACAATAAGCATGCTAATCAAGAATACACCTGAACAACCAGGCAGGCATCTCAGTGAAGAGCTGAGGGCCCACTCTGTATTCGATAGTTTTTATGGATGGAGGTAATGGCCCTCTGTTTCTTCTCCTCCCTTACTCTCTGGGATATGGCTGTGTGAAGGGTTTTCTGCATGTGGAATTCCTGAAATTCCTCCCAGAGGAATTTGGCCCACTTGGTATAGGACAGGAAAGATTCCCTAAGGTACCCGCACCTACCACCAAGAGAGGGTTCATACCCACCTTACAATGTTATCGAATAAGGCAAGACTTTTGATATGTAAATGTTGGTCTGCTTCCAAGGCTTGCTTCTACAATTTTTCTAATTCAACTCCACAAAACTTCCAATTTTATATTTTAAAAAATTCTTTTTTTTTATTAATTTTCTATGCCATTTCCATTTTAACACCAGGTTGTTTTTTTTTTTCATTTCCAATTCTCTTTATATACAGAAGATCACTTCAATATATAATTAGTAAAGACCTCATCAGTTTGTGCCCACACAGAAACGCAAAGTATAAAAATACTGTTTCAGTACTAGTTATAGCATCACTTCACTTTAGACGACACATTAGGGACAGATCCCACATGGGGTGTAAGTACACAGTGACTCCTGTTGCTAATTTAACAATTTGACACTCCCGTTCATGGCGTCATATTCTTTGGCCTCTCTCACTCACATAGGCTAACGTCTACCTAGCTACTGTAACATTCCCTCCTTAAGAGAAGTAACCCATAATCTTATGGGGGTAGAGTGGTGAAAGCTCATCTTCTGTATTTTCTTCAAGTTGGCATATGGGTGTAGAGCTGCTTATGGATATTCTTCTCGTGATGTATGTCCTATAGTGTTTGGACATGGCCTTGGAAAAGATTGCCTTGTTCCACCCAGAGGACTGATGATGTCATTCAGTGGGATAGGTCATAAGCCCTGCCTCAGGACCCTCTGGAGCTGGATGACCTTTATTCTGTTAGATACAAGATGAATGAGTACATTAAATATGCATGGTCCAAACAGAATTCATTAAGAGAATGAAAGCTATAGGGCCAAGGATAGGCAACATCTAGGATTTCTGTATTAGGCCAGAAGTTGCCACCTGTTGGGTTTGGGGCTGGAGTTGTTTGAACTCATCCAAGAAATAGTGAATATGCTTTTGTATCTGTCCAGTTTGACTCAAAAAACAACATTCTTCATAGAACATGGCAGAAATGCTTCCTTAGGCAATAATAAGTATGTCAAAGTCCTGCCTGTTGAGAAGGACTGGGTTTAACAACCCCAGCATGGGGCCCTCTAAATGGGTGAAGGCTGTGTTTTGCTCTCTTTCCCTAAAGAAGAGCCCTGTTCTGGCTTACTCTTGAGAACCTGATACAGGAGATTTATAGATATATCCCTATATCTATGGATCTGTAACATGTTAGTCAGAGAAACGCCAATGTGGCCTTAAGGTTGTAGAAATAAGAATTTTCGGCCGGCGCCGCAGCGCCGCACACCGGGTTCTAGTCCCGGTCGGGGCACCAATCCTGTCCCGGTTGCCCCTCTTCCAGGCCAGCTCTCTGCTGTGGCCAGGGAGTGCAGTGGAGGATGGCCCAAGTGCTTGGGCCCTGCACCCCATGGGAGACCAGGAGAAGCACCTGGCTCCTGCCATCGGATCAGCGCAGTGCGCCGGCCGCAGCGCACCTACTGCGGCGGCCATTGGAGGGTGAACCAACGGCAAAAGGAAGACCTTTCTCTCTGTCTCTCTCTCACTGTCCACCCTGCCTGTCAAAAAAAATTAAAATAAAATAAAATAAAATAAAAAGAAATAAGAATTTTCTATGTAGCCTATAAACTCTCTGGGGCTAGTCTCTGTTTCCCAGATAAGAATGAGCCCTAAATAGTTTGCTTCCTGACATCAAGTTCTTCTTTTTTTTTCTTGGATACCTGGTAGTCACACTTTGTTATAAAGTTAAGAGTGCTAGGGGCCGGTGTTGTGGCGTAGGGGGTAAAGCCGCCTCCTGCAGTACCAGCATCCATATGGGGCAGGTTCATATACTGGCTGCTCTACTTCTGTTCCAGCTTTCTGCTATGGCCTGGGAAAGCAGTAGAAGATGGCCCAAGTCCTTGGGTCCTTGCACCCATGTGGGAGACCCAGAAGAAGCTCCTGGCTCCTGGCTTCGGATTGGTGCAGCTCCGGCTGTTGCGGCCAACTGGGGAGTGAACCAGTACATGGAAGATTCTCTCTCTCTCTCTCTCTCTCTCTCTCTCTCTCTCTCTCTGCTTCTCCTCTCTCTGTGTAACTTTCTAACTTTCAAATAAATAAATAAATATTTTTTTAAAAAAAGGAGTGCTAGTCACATACCAAAAAATGTTGTCTCCAGTTAGAAATAGGCTAGTAGATCATCTACATTTTAGATCGTTTCTCCATCCCTGTCAAGAGATTGGTCCTTTAAGTCCTCTGCAAAGGCCTTTCCAAATAGGAGGGGGCTGTCTGAACTTTTGTGGCAGCAATGTCCAGGTTAGCTGTCAGTTTATGCCCTATATGCTAACCAATTTAAAAGTAAATAATAAATGACATGAGTAGGGTTTAAGACTTAATAACAGGGTGGGCTTTAAGGCCTGGCCAGTTATGTTTGGCCCGGACCTGTGGGCTGACCTGTAGATTTATTTCTTCACATGGGCTACTGAAAAAGACAATACAAGGGAGGTGTGAACATACTTAGGAAAAGCACCCTGTTGGCCATCATTTCCTGACTACACTGGCAGGAGAGCCGGCCTGAGAATAGGAGACCTACAGAGTACGTGGCTACTCCATCTAAAAGAGAATCTATGGTCCCACAAGCTATGTCAATAATGATCCTAGTCTCTGTTCCCTCAACAGTAAAGGTCTGCTTGGGAAGCAGGCAAAGTGAAGGGCTTTTTTTAGCTTAGGGCCAACAGAGTCTGATGTTCTGGCCCACAAGTCCTTCAACCTTCTGAGAAGGTCCATTTTCAGTGGTCCATTTTTTGGCAGAGCATCCATAGTTTCCATAGAGGCCAATTTCTGTTGCAACAGCTGCATGCCCAATACCCTGGCTTTCCACATACATAACAGGTTCTATTTGGGGAATGAACTGGCCTTCTTGGGTCCTTTTGAAAGATCATCACATAAAGCGGTTATCAAGATAGGCCTGCCACATATCCTTATTTTGCTCCTTCTGCCTAAGTCACTCCTCTCTTTTTCCTGGTAGACCTGGAAGCAGCATTTAGAATGTCAGCCAAAGGGGCCAGTGCTGTGCATGGCACATAAAGCCACTGGCTGCAGTGCCAGCATCCCACGTGGGTGCCGGTTCGAGACCAGGTTGCTCCACTTCCAATCCAGTTCTCTGCTATGGCCTAGGAAAGCAGAGGATGGCCCAAGTCCTTGGGTTCCTGCACCTGCATGGGAGATCCAGAAGAAGCTCTTGGCTCCTAGCTTTGGATCGGCTCAGTTCCAGCCGTTGCAGCCATTTGGGGAGTGAACCATCAGATGGAAGACCTTTCTCTCTCTCTCTCTCTCTCTCTCTCTCTCTCTCTCTCTCTCTCTTTCTCTCTGCCTCTTCTTCTCTATTTTTTTTTCTTTCTTTTTTCTTTTTACAGGCAGAGTTAGACAGTGAGAGAGAGAGAGAGAGAGAGAGAGAGAGAGAGAGACAGACAGAGAAAAAGGTCTTCCTTCGGTTGGTTCACCCCCCAAATGGCTGCAACAGCCAGCATGCTGAGCCGATCCGAAGCCAGGAGCCAGGTGCTTCCTCCTGGTCTCCCATGCGGGTGCAAGGCCCAAGGACCTGAGCCATCCTCCACTGCCTTTCTGGGCCACAGCAGAGAGCTGGACTGGAAGAGGAGCAACCGGGACACAATCTGGCACCCCGACTGGAACTAGAACCCAGGGTACTGGCACCGCAGGCAGAGGATTAGCCTAGTGAGCCGCAGCGTCAGCCCTCTCCTCTAAATCTTTAAAAAAAAAAAAAAAAGAATGTCAGCCAAAGCCAGGGGCAGTGGGGGGTTCGGGGGTTGCTAGTCCCATCCCTAATTTTTGAAGACTTTTTCTAATATCAGGAGTGGTCTGAGCTAGAAATTTATAGTTATGCGCATGTTCTGATATTGTTTGCCTTTTCTTACAAGTTAAGACAATGCTCATGAGAACTGTCTTTCCAGGTAAGGTCAAACATGGTAACTGTCTTATTCAACCTGCTTATAAGAGGTCGTAGGTAAAATTTCCTATCTCCTATTAATTTGATTTCAAAAGGGGACTTCTAGCCACTTACTATACCCACAGCAGAACAGATCTAGCTATAAAATCATATTATAATTTAAGGTCTCATTTTTTAAACAATGATTTTTGGTCCTCTAATTTATATTGTGGCCAGAGTTACCAAGGAAGATTAACATCTGGGTGTCATTTTGTGCATCCTAATGAAGAACTAGATGATATAAAGCATCAGTTTCCCATCTTGAAGGGAACAGAGGAGAAATGGGGCCACCATGCATGTCTGCCTGGTTATTTTCCCCCTTGGGAAAAAGCTGATGTCTTTCCCCTGGGTTTTCAGATTTAACCAGTGCTTATTGAATAGTCCCAGTCTCTGGGCTTTTGAACTTAACTGATACTCATTGCATAGCCCACCTTCTTGGACTGTAGGATAACTGGTGCTCCCCCACGTAACCCAGACTTAGTCATCTCTAAGTCTGTCGGATGGGCCTTCCTCTCACGTGGCAAGGAGGAAGGGTCAGCTCTGGAATCTCATCCTAAAAGTAGTAGTTGACTACAACACATAAAACATCAGACTTTATACATGCATAATGTAAGTGTGAAATCATTTTGTAACCTGACAGTGTGTTTTACAGCACCTAAATTAACTCAAACAACTACTGTCTCTCCATGTTGAAAGTCTCATCCTTTGAGAGTGCCAGGGTTTCAGCTGGAAGCTGCTTCATCAGAAGGCTCAGCTTAGAACTTTAAAAAACTGACAGAGGCTCAAGCCATTTGCTAAAAGTGAAAGTAATAATCAATTTAACCTTAACATTTGAACAAAAACTGTGGGTCAGATCTAATCAGAATTAAGATAATCACTCCAACATTTTAGAATAGGCAGATGTTAATTCCTTTAAAACTAAGTTCTCCCAAGCAATCAAGACTCAATAAAGACAACAGAAAGCATGAGAAACTTCCCCTAAAATGGACAAATTTTCACTACCCAGGCCAGTTGCAAAAACAGAGGAAAACCTTGATTAAAAGGATTAGCATCTGACATCAGCAAATGAACTTGTTGTTACTTCAGAGAGTTCAAAAAAATTGCTTATTAACTTTAGTCACTGAATACGTTCTCATGCTTATGGCTTCCTCCACATCTTTCTTTCTTTCCCATCTACTATTACCTTCAATTCACATCCTGAAACCATCCTCTAATACCTCTAGACAAAAAACATCTTCTAAAAGAACATACAAAATTTTAACCCATAGCTACATAAGCAGTTTTTGAATCTTGGAAGAACCAAGTAGAATACAAGTAAATGATTGATATACAATTATACTTCACCAAAGTGTTGAGAACACTAGATTTCTCAGGAAAATCTTTAAACCTAGAAGACCTTCTATCAAGGTATAGAAGAAACAATGTTTTGTTAAAATACATAGATCCATAAATATAATCAGAAATATTTTCAAAGAATCATAACTAGATGACAAAATGACTTAAAATGGATGATGACTATAACAACTGAGCAATTTACAGCATTTTAGGAAGTACAGTAGGCTTTCACAGGCTGTTTTATCCTTTTGGGCCTCAGTGCCTACAATGGAGGGCAGTGCAATTGGAGAGTTCTCTGAGTTAAAAAAAAGGCATATATTGGTCCCAGTCTATGAGAGAAGGATCTTTAATAGGCAGAGAAGCTTCCATAATTTAGTGAGCAAGAAAATGGGAAGACTTACAAGAAAACAGAAGATTCACTGTTAATAAACTTCAGAGCATGCTGGAAAACATAGCCCTGTAAGGGGCCTGGTCAGTGGTAAAAACCGTGGTTTAAAAATAAATCATGTGGGGCAGCTGCTTGTGGCGCAGTGGGTAAAGCCACTCCCTGCAGTGCTGGTATCCCATGTGGGCACCAGTTCAGGTCCTGGCTGCTCCACTTCTGAACCAGCTCTCTGCTATGGCCTGGGAAGGCAGTAGAAGATGGCCCAAGTCCTTGGGCCCCTGCACCTGCATGGGAGACCCAGAGGAGGCTCCTGGCTCCTGGCTTGGATTGGTGCAGCTCCAGCCATTGCAGCCATTTTTGGGAGTGAATCAGCTGATAGAAGACCTCTCTCTCTCTCTCTCTCTCTCTCTCTCCTTCTCTCTGTGTAACTCTTTCAAAAAAAAACAAAAACAAAAACAAAAAAACATGTTATTTGTGGGACTTTTGAGGTCAAATTACAAGTCTTTATTAGCCAGCTGGCGACTGCCCTCTCATTGAGTAAGTCTGCAGAAGACGGCCCAAAGCTGTAGTGGGGAGGGGAGGGGGGTTAAAGGCAGAAACTACATTTTGGTGGCCTTGGCCATTACCAAGCAAGCATGCAGAAGTACAGAAGCCAGAAATATGCTGATTACAGCCGGATGAGCAGACTGATATCTATAACTTGTTTCTCTCAGAGGAACAGTCCTGCTCTGAAGCAACTAAGCAAGATAACCTATAACCACCTGGGCACGCTATGTCCTGTGGGAAAATTTTAAACTTAAAGCTACCCTGTCACATTATGACTAATACTTGACCATGCTTTTTTTCAGATTGGTGGCAAAAGAGATAAGGAAATTGAGGCATATGTTGTTCTTCAGTAGGGAGGCCTTACTGACCAGGTGTAGGGCCTTGGCTGGACAGCAGTAACATTCCACTCACTTCCAGACACCTGAAAGGAAGGAGTGGGGATAGTGAACAGACACTAGGCAGGTCAGACAAGGCAGAGAGGGCCAAGGGGGTCTAGGTAGAGAATTTGAAAGACAGTAAATTGTCCTCGGAATCTTGTAAGGTTCTCTTCCTGTGTGAGCGCAGTCAGACAACTTGGGCTGAAAGAAGAAGTCAGCAGGGCAAGGTCAAGGTGGCCAGTGTAAAGGAAAGTGGCCGAGGCTCTAGCGTCTCCATGAAATGTTGGCAAAGAGAATTTAGTTACCACTACACAAAGCAGGAGAAAGGATAGAAGACTAGACATGGAGCATTCTTCAGAATGAGGTTGCTCTGCCCACACCACTGCTCTCATTCTCTCCTGGCTGGTTCTACCAAATACACTACTGGTCTTCACAACGACAAGACCAAACTCATACGTGAGACAGAAAGTAGCCCTAAGCATGCTAGCCAAGTTTAATTAAAAGTATACTTGACATACTAGGCCAGGGAATATCAGTAAAGAATTGAGAGCTTAGGAAGATTCTGAACAGAAGATATGAAACAAGATATATCAAACATAACTAAAACTACAATCAATCATGACACTCATTACTTACATCCAAACATTTTATTGACAGTGTTTGGTTATAACACCAATCAAATTGAAACATGAAGGTTTCTATACATACATAAATATACATATAATCACTATTTTGGTCTCAAATGTGGTTTATAGGCTCTCACAACTGATCTTGAAATTCTTTTTATGGTGCATTCCTCCTTATAAAAATTTGATGTGTAGGACAACAGAATTTTAGCATATCAATTTTGCTGTGAAGAGACAGAGTGAGATTCTGGAAGAGATCCATATTCTGTTCACAAGGCTTGCAGAACATCTTCTAAATGATTCCAGATTCAATTTACAAGTCTCTCACAATTTATGGTAAGCAGTAAAAGTTTTCATTTTTTTATTTTATTTTTTGGCATACATAAAATCTGAATAATTGGACTTTTACTTCCAACCAAGATAGGTAATCAGGACTAACCTTCCTCTATCATTATGCAACTAAAAAACTGAGACCAACTATGACAAACAGTTTTTGTACATCAAACAACAGACGATGCAAGAATCTGATCTCCAAAAGATGAGAAACAAGCTAGGTGAGCCCTAGGACTTTCCCCAGTCTACTACCTCAGTGTCTCCAAGTCCTGGTGCCAGGAAGCTAATGGTCTTCCCACACCGGAGAAACAGAATGGAAAATTCAAGAAGGCAGAGATGGAGAGAATTTTTAGGGCAAAATGGTGGATAGGAGAGAGACACAGAGAGGTGAGGAGTGCCTGGAGACAAGAGTTGCACAGGAAGAGCAAGACATTCATATTGGCAGGTGTTACCTGGGTACAGGTGAATATCTGTGTGGGAGGTAACCACCTGAGTCACGGAAAGTACCACCAGACAGGAGCAGGAAGGACAATTACCAGGACTCACACAGGGCTGTCTGTGCACAGTGCATATTCCCACCAACTGGGATACGAAAAATACCTCATAATACAGAAGGCATCAGGCAGAGTATTTGCAACCATACTGCTGTGTCAGTGAGGAATATTTAACTTTGCATTTAAATGCTCCTGGTCTTGCCTCACAAAGCTTGAAAGAGACACCTTAAAGGACCAAATTGTTCCCAAATAACCCAACTGCAAGTCAGAACAAGATGCAATAATTTTTCAGAGAAAAAATATCAGTACTGCATAAGGTAAAATTCACATCTAGTATTCAATCTAGAATAGACAATCTAGACAAGGACGTAGGAAAACATAACCCATTATGAAGCAGGAAAATCAATCAATAGAAATAGCTTCCAAAATTGCATACATTATGGTATTAGTAAAGACATTAAATCTGTTACTATAACTATATTCCATATGGTCAAAATCTGAATAATTAAATTACTCTTGGCAATAATACTGCTCATTGAGTTTTAAAATCTGACTATAAATCAAGGCATGTTTATTTGGTTATAGTTCTCATAGAAAATTTCTGGGACTGTTCCATTTATATACTTCATTTACTTAAACCTTTTTAAAAGTATATACTTTTCAATTGGATAGATTAGGGAGTTTATAAGTCATTTCTATGTGCAAACTGGTTAAGCCAATATGGAAGTCAGTCTGGAGATTCCTCAGAAACCTGAATATAACCCTACCATACAACCCAGCCATTCCACTCCTTGGAATTTACCCAAAGGAAATTAAATTGGCAAACAAAAAAGCTGTCTGCACATTAATGTTTATTGCAGCTCAATTCACAATAGCTAAGACCTGGAACCAACCCAAATGCCCACTGATGTAGTGGAATTTAGTTAACAGTCAACATGTAAGTCAATGATAAAACAGAAAATCAGATAATGCTGCCATACTCAGCAGACAGTAAACATGTTCATGGTCATGGTGTGTGTTAATAAAAATGATGACACTTTCTGAGGTACGGTCAGGTTAAGTGAGACTTCAGGTGAGTATGTCACATGATTAAACAAATTACATCCAATCTGGATTTCTAGGATATAATTTATTTTCTTCCCTGGCTCACAAAATGACCTCACAGACAGACAAACCTCTAAAAGAACTCCCACAAATGGGGTCTGGTCTTGATCCTTCAAGTAAATTAAGCTCTCAAGGAGAAAATGGTAGGGTTGGGGGAGAGTAGGCAATGCTTTTTGACTTTTATTATACCCAAACACCTGTCAGTAGTAGAGCCAAAAAATGTAGAATTAAGTAAGGAAGTGGTGACAAGTTTTATCATTGACTTGTCTTCATTTTTACCCCATTATTTCTCCTGATTTCATGACCTCATCCCAGTTCACTCCAGTGTCTCTGATAGGTTACCTATCCTTAGATGTCACTTTCACAATGTCACTCAGGGAGCAATAAAGGCCTTCTGCCATATTAAGTCACAAAATCAGAATTCATGTTTCTTATAATTAATAATATGAAATATGTGGCCTGATTCTCCGGTAGAAGTAGACTAGACTCAGCAGTCAAACTTTCTAGGTACAAATTGTGGCTCCATTATTAATTTGCTATGTGAACAAAGGTAGTAAGTCCCAGCATCCTAATTTGTCAAGTGGTGGTGAAAATAGCGCTGCCTACTTCATAGGATTTTGGTTAACAATGATATGAATAATTTATGAAGGACATTGTATTGTATGAACTTTATAAATGACAGCCCCCTTCACCTATTCAAATATATTTACATGTATTTCAGCACTCCCCTCCCAACATGACTACTAATTATAACCTGCCCTTCACCACACCCACACTTAAATAGATACACAGACACATACATACATTTATACATAAACACACAAAGACACATATACACATAAACATATACACAATACCTAAACACAGCGACATACATAGACATATACACACAAACATATGCCCATACCCAAATTTATACATGTAAGCATATACAAACGTATATATACATACATGCATGCACATACATATACACACATACACATGAACACACATACAGGCATAAACACAGACATATGCAAGCAAACATATATGCATACAAGCACCCAAAGGTATACACATAAGCATATACATACACACATACACACACATGCAAACATATATGCAATTCATCCCTAGCTCTTCTTTTCTCAAGTGTCCTCTGAGCCATCTCATGGTAAATCTATCTCATCTTTAAAATTAATCATGAATCCCACCTGAATTATTAAATGTCCTTTACTACTATAAATCCTGGTTATAATTCTTTTCTGAAACAACTGATTTTCTTCTCAAGTAACTTCTACACATTGGCTTTTTAATAAAAAATATATTTAATTCTAATTTTGAGGAATGTTCCTTCTATACCTAATTTGTGGAGGGTATTTATCATGAAGTTTTGTTGAATATTATCAAGGGATTTCTCTGCATCTATTGAGATAATCCTATGTGTTTTTTTCTCCATTCTATTGGTGTAATTAATTTATCATACTTACTGATTTGAGAATGTTGAACCACCTTTGCATTTCTGGGATAAATCTCAATTGTTTTTGATATGTGATCTTTTTGATGAGGTTCTGGATTGGATTTGCTAGTATTTTGTTCAGAATCTTTACATCTATGTTCATTAATGATACAGGTCTGCAGTTTTCTTTTCATTTTATATCTTTGTTTGGTTTTGGTACCAAAATAATGCTGGCCTCTTTAAAATAGTTTGGCAGTTACATTCTGTTCAATATTTTGGAACGGCTTGAACACTACTGGAGTTACTTCCTCTGTGAATGTTTTACAGAATTCAATAGCAAAGCCATTAGGTCCCAGACTTTCCCTTGATGGAATATTTTGATTATAGCTTCAATCTCATTGCTTGTTATGGGTCTATTTGGTTAGACTATATCTTCTTGATTTAATCTTGGAAGGTTATATGAATCAGGAATTTATCCATTTCTTTGAGATTTTACAGTTTATTAGCACATAGTTCTTCATTGTAGTTTCTTATGACCCTTTGTATTTCAGTGCTGTTGGTTGTAATGTCTCCTTTTTTATCTCTAACTTTCAGGTTTGTTTTTTTTTTCTTTGTTAGTCTGGCTGGATGTCTATCTATTTTGTTTATCTTCTCAAAAAAAAAAAAACAAAATTTTGATTTGGTGATCTTTTATATTTTTTCTCCAGTAAGAAACATGTTTTTATGTCAGTCACTTATGCTTTGTACCTCAGCCATTTCTACTTTCCACATGAGCCAATTATATCCATGGATCATGGGAATGCAAATATCTCTGGAGGTGCTCTGTAAAAGTTTAATTGTTCTTGATAATTGGTCATTTGACCAATGTTTTTCAAAAATAACAATTGTCCTACTGTGCCTTGTCATTGTCACTCCTAATGAAACAATAATTGTAGTGCTAGGGAAAGGTGCTCTCACAGTACACAAACCCTTAGCTCCAAGCTAACTGCCTCCTTCCCACATGCTCTTTGTGTTTTTATGTTGGTTTTACTGTTGTTTTTCTGTTAATGGATTTTTTAAAATTTATTTGTAAGGAGTACAAATTTCATAAGTACAACTTTAGGAATAAAGTTATTCTTCCCACCATACTGCCCCTCCTCCTCCATCCCTCTCCTCTTGCCAGTCCCATTCTCCATTAAGATTCACTTTCAAATAACTTTGTACAGAGAAGACCAACTCTATATAAAGTGTGCACACACACACACACACATAAAATGTTTGAGAACTGGCTTTAAACTCTAAATAATAAAACTCACTGAGGACAGAGGTCCTGCATGGGGAGTTAGTTCACAGTGACTCCTGTTGGTAATTTAACAATTAACAATCTTACATATGACATCAGTGACCACCCAAGGCTCTTGAAATGAGTTGCCTAGGCTATGGAAACTTTTTGAGTCCACAAACTCCACCAGTATTTGGACAAGGCCATAAGAAAAGTGGAAGTTTTCTCCTCCCTTTAGAGAAAAGTACATCCTTCTCTGATGGCCACTTCCTTCCGCTGGGGTCTCAGAGATCCTTCATGCAGAACATTTTTTGTTGCAGTGTCTTGGCTTTCCATGCCTGAAATGCTCTCACAGGCTTTTCAGCCAGACTAGGAAGACTTAAGGGATGATTCTGAGGTCAGAGTGTTATTTAAAGTGATTGTCATTCTATGAGTCTGCTGTGTGGACTATTTCCTATGCTGGAACAATCTCTCCTTTCCAATTCCATCTATTATTATTACCAGGCACTTGATCCTATGTATGTGATCACTTTAACACTTAATCCTATCTATATGTTCACTTTAACACTTTAGATAATCACTTTATAACAATTAAGATAGCATTTTTACCACCAGGCTTAATGGGATTTAGAGTCCCATGACAAATTTTTAAACTGTATCCTTAGAAATAAGTCCATAGGGATGTATACAGAACTATAAAGCTTTATAGTGACAAACTTCCTCCTCCCCCTCTTATTCCCACTCTTACTTTCTATTGAGATCTATTTTCAATTGACTTTATACACATATGATTAACTCTATATTAAAAAGTTCAAGGCTGGTGCTGCGGCTCACTAGGCTAATCCTCCACCTGCGGCGCCGGCACCCCAGGTTCTAGTCCCGGTTGGGGCGCCGGATTCTGTCCCAGTTGCTCCTCTTTCAGTCCAACTCTCTGCTGTGGCCCGGGAAGGCAGTGGAGGATGGCCCAGGTCTTTGGGCCCTGCACCCACATGGGAGACCAGGAGGAAGCACCTGGTTCCTGGCTTCAGACTGGTGCAGCGCGCTGGCCAGAGCAGCCATTTGGGGGTGAACCAACGGAAGGAAGACCTTTCTCTCTGCCTCTCTCTCTCACTGTCTAACTCTGCCTGTCAAAAAAAAAAAAAAAAAAAGTTCAACAAATAGAATGAGGAAAAACAAACAAACAAACAAAAAAAGAAAATGAAACTATTCCTCAGTAGTCAAGACAAGGGCAACTCAAGTCATCCCTTCTTGAAGTGTCAATTACACTTCTATAGATTTCATTTTAGATGTTCTCTTAGTTCTCATGGATCAGGGAGAACATACAGTATTTCTCCCTTTGGGACTGGGTTAATTCACTCAGCATTTTGTTTTCCAGATTCATCCATTTTGTTGCAAATGACCAGATTTCACTTTTTTTTTTACCACTGTGTAGTGTTCCATAGTGTACATATCCCATAATTTCTTTATCCAGTCTTCAGTTTATGGACATTTAGGTTGATTCCATGTCTTAGCTTTTGTGAAATGAGCTGCAATAAGCATGGAGACAACTCTTTTGTTTACTGAATTAATTTCCATTGGGTAAATTCCCAGGAGTATGATGACTGGGTCATACGTTAGGGCTATATTCAGATTTTTGAGGTATTTCTATACTGTCTTTCATAGTGGCTTTACTAGTTTACATTCCCACCAATGGTGGATTAGGGTTATCTTTTTCCCCACATCCTTGCCAGCATTTCTTGTTTATTGATTCCTGAATGAAAGGCATTCTAACTGGGATGAGGTTAAACCTCATTGTGGTTTTGGTTTGCAATTCCCTGACAGATAGTAATCCTGAACATTTTCTCATGTGTCTGTTGGCCATTTGGATTTCCTTTTAAAAATGTCTATTTAAGTCCTTGTCCCAACTCTACTGGGTTATTTGTTTTGTGGTTTTGGAGTTTCTTGATCTCTTTGTAGATTCTGGTTATTAATCCTATATCAGTTGAATAGTTTGCAAATAATTTCTCCCATTCTGTCAGTTGCCTCTTCACTTTCCTATTTCTTTTGCTGTATAGACAGAAACTTCTCAATTTGATGTAATACTGTTTATTAATTTTGGCTTTGACTTCTTGTGCCTCTGTGGCCTTTTCCAAGAACTCTGCCTGTCCCAAAGTCTTGCAGGGTTTCCCCAATATTCGCTAATATTCTGATGGTGTAAGGTTGTAGATTTAGATATTTAATCCATGTTGAGTGGATTTTGGGGTAAGGTGTGAGGTAGGGGTCTTGTTTCATACTTTTGCATGTGAAAATTCAGTTTTCCCAGAACCATTTGTTGAAGAGACTGTTCTTGCTCCAGGTCAAATATAAGTTGGTTGTAGATGTTTGGATTGATTTCTGGTGTTTCTAGTCTGTCCCATGGATCTATCCATCTTTTTTTGTACCAGTTCTAGGCTGTTTTAGTTCTACATCTGAGATGTAGTATGTCTTTTTTTGTCTTCTATTTCTTGCTTTTAAGTTTTGTAATTCTCATCTCATCCTTGGTTAAATTTATTCCAAGGTGTTTGAAATTCTTTTTGTAGCTTCTGTGAATGTGATTGATTTTAGAAGCGCAATCTCAGCCTTTGCTTTGACTGTATATGCAAAGACTACTGAATTTTGTGTACTGACTTTATAACCTGCTCCTTTACCAAACTCTTCTATGAGTTCCAATAGTCTCTTAGTGGAGTCTTTTGGATCCCCTAGGGATAGTTTGACTTCCTCCTTGCCAATTTATATCCATTTGATTTCTGGTTTTTGCCTAATGGCTCTGGCTAAAATTTCCAGGACTATACTGAATAGCAATGGTAAGAGTGGGCATCCCTGTCAGGTACAAGAACTCAAGGGGAATGTTTCAACTTTTCCCCATTCAATAGGACACTGGAGGTGTGTTTGTCATAAATTGCCTTGATTGTGTTGAGGAATTTTCCTTCTAACCCTATTTGCTTAGAGTTTTCATCATGAAAGGGTGCTGTATTTTATCAAATTCTTTCTCTATGTCTATTGAGATAATCATATGGTTTTTTTCTGCAGTTTGTTAATGTGATGTATCACATGGATTGATTAGCAAATGTTGAGCCATCCCTTCATACCAGGGATAAATCCCACCTGGTCTGCACAGATGATCTTTCTGATGTGTTGTTGGATTTGATTAGCCAGAATTTCATTGAGTATTTTTGTCTATGTTTATCAGGGAAATTGGTCTGTAATTTTCTTTCTGATGATTCCTTTTATTTCTGTGGTGTCTGTTGTTACATTTCCTTTTTCATTTCTAATTTTATTGATTTGTGTCTTCTTTCTACTTTTCGGTTAGCTGGGCCAATGGTGTGTCAATTTTATTTATTTTTTTCAAAAAAACAGCTCTTCGTTTTTCTGATATTTTGTATTGTTTTTTGGAATCAATTTTATTGATTTCTTCTCTAATTTTAATTATTTCTTTTCTCCTACTAGTTTTGGGTTTGGTTTGCTGTTGTTTTTCTAGATCCTTGAGATGTAATGACAGCTCATTTATTTGGTGTCTTTCCAATTTCTTGATGGAGCACCAACTGCTATAAACTTTCCCCTTAACACTGCTTTTGCTGTATCCCATAAGTTTTGATATGTGGTATTGTTGTCTTCATTTGTTTCCAGAAATTTTTTGATTTCTTCCATGACCCAATGTTCATTCAAGAGCATGTTGTTCAGTCTCCATGTGTTTGTATATGTTCTACAGATTCCTGAGTTGCTGATTTCCAGCTTCATTCCATTGTGGTCTGAGAAGATACATGGTATGATTTCAATATTTTTGAATTTTCTGAGATTTGCTTTATGGCCTAGCATGTGGGCAATCCTAGAGAAAGTTCCATGCACTGCTGAGAAGAATGTGTATTCTGCAACTTTAGGATGAGAAGTTCTGTAGATATCTGCTAGGTCCATTTGGTCTACAGTGTCAATTAAATATAGTGTTTCCTTGCTGATTTTCTGTCTGGTTGAGTTATCCATTGCTGAAAGTGGGGTACTGAAGTCCCCTATTACTATTGTATTGGAGTCTAAGTCTCCCTTTAAGTCCCTTAAAATGTCTTTTAAATAGCCAGGTGCCCTGTAATTAGGTGCATATGTGTTTATAATAGTTACATCTTCCTGTTGAATTAATCCCTTAATTATTACATAGTGCATTTCTTTGTCTCTTTTAATAGTTTTTTTGTGTTAAAGTCTATGTTGTCTGATATTAAGATGGCTACACCAGCTCTTTTTTGTTTCTGTTGGCATGGAATATCTTTTTCATGCTTTCACTTTTTTTTATTTATTTGACAGAGTTAGACAGTGAGAAAGAGAGAGACAGAGAGAAAGGTCTTCCTTCCATTGGTTCATTCCCCAAATGGCCACCACACTGGCGCTGCGCTGATCCGAAGCCAGGAGCCAGGTGCTTCTTCCCAGTCTCCCATGCGGATGCAGGCGCCCAAGCACTTGGGCCATCATCCTTTGCCTTCCCAGGCCACAGCAGAGAGCTGGACTGGAAGAGGAGCAACTGGGAATAGAACCCAGTGGCCATATGGGATGCAGGCACCGCAGGCAGAGGATTAACCTAGTGAGCCACGGCGCCAGCCCCATGCTTTCACTTTTGGTCTGTATGCATCTTTGTTGGTGAGATGTTTCTTGTAGGCAGTCAATAGATGAGTTATGTCTTTTAATCCATTCAGCCAGTCTGTGTCTTTTAACTGGAAAGTTGAGGCCATTAACATTCAAGGTGATTATTGATAAGTAATGACTTTGCCCTGCCATTTTTTCAAAAATATTCCTATTTTTTACTTGGAATTTCTTTTTAACTTTTACTGAGAGATTTTCTTCCTTTACCTTCTTTCGTAGTGATAACCATGTTTTTGTACTTCTGTGTGCAGTACATCCTTTGGCATCTTTTGTAGAGTTGGATAGGTGGTGACAAATTCTTTCAATTTCTATTATGGAAGGTCTTTATTTCACCTTCATTCATAAATCAGAGCTTTGCAGGGTATAATATTTTGGGCTGACAGTTTTTTTCTCTTAGTACTTAGACTACATTTTGCCATTCTCTCCTAGCCTGTAGGGTTTCTGATGACACATCAACTGTAGGTCTAACTGGAAATCCTCTGAAAGTAATCTGGCTTTTCTCTTGTGCAATTTTAGAATCTTCTCTTTATATTTTATGGTGATGAATTTGATTACAATGTGTCATGGTAAATGTCTTTTCTGGTCATGTCTGTTAAGAGTTCTATGTGCTTCCTGTACTTGGATGTCACCAGTTTTTTTTCTCCAAATTAGGGAAGTTTTATGTTATTATTTCACTAAACAGGCCTTCTTATCATTTCTCTCTTTCCACAACTTCAGAAACTCCTAGAACCCATATGTTGGGCCATTTGATAATATCCTGTAGATTCCCAACAGTGTTTTTTAGTTTTCTAATTTTCTCTTCTTGTCTTTGGTATGACTATATAATATCCTGTGCTTTGTCTTCTAAGTCTGATATACTTTCTTATGCTTCACTGATTCTGCTGTCAAGGCTCCCCATTGCATTTTTTATTTATTCTACTGAATTCTTCACTTAATTTTGATTTCTCTTTAAGATCTCATTTTCATGGGAGAAATTTTCTTTCATGTCCTGTATGGATTTCAGTAGTTCGTGCATTTGCTTCTGGTTACTTCCATATAATCTTATGATCAATTTTTTGAATTTCATTTCTTTCATTTCTTCCATCTCAACATCTTTACAGTTTAGTATTAAAGTGTTAAGGTCTTTTGGGGGATGGCATGATGTCTTTCCTTATTCTTGTTTCTTGAATTGCTGAGTCTGTTGTTCAGCATTCTTATCTGTATACTATGACTCTGAAGATAAGTGGAATGTCTGCTTTCAGTGAATATTTAGAAGTTTGTAGTGGGTGTGGCCAGAGAGCTCTCTTCAGTTCTTCAGTGTTAAGGGCATGCCCAAGGTGACACACCCAGGTTTGGTGCAGTAAATCTTTTTTTTTTTTAATCAGAAGGGAAATTTATTCTGCTCAGCTGAGTTCCTCTCCTCAAAGGAGACCAGTGCCTGAGTGCTAGCCCCAGTGTGTCCCAAAGACCACACAAAGGATCTGTGCAGTCCTCAGTGTAATTTCAGATTGCCCAGCAATGTCTCTCACCAGGTAATCAGGAAGCCCTGAGTATGTGGAGTCTCCCACTATGACTACCAAAAGTCCCAGCCACACTGTGAGTCCTCCCACACACTCTCAGTTTTTTTCACAGTCCTGGCCCAGTCACAAGCTCCTAGCCTCCTGTTAGTTCTCACCACCAGAGCCATGAGTCTACATTCAGCTGGTTCTTGGGCACAGACACGAACTGGTGCAGATGTTATGTATGTCAAAAAAGGCACCCACTCTATCAGCTTGTTACAGGATGCAGTAACAAGCTAGTTTTGCACGTACACTATCCTCCATGGGGCTCCAAGCTGGGTTCCCTCTAGGCTCTTCCTGTGGCTTTATTGCCAGTGGCTTGGGCTGCTGTGGTCTGGTCTCACCTCACTTCCCAACACAGGTGCATAGGCTCTCCACTGCTGGAGTTCTGAGTAGTGGGCATCCACAGCCTCCACATAGGTCCACCACATCCCTCTAATTTCAGTAGAGTTTCCTCCACCATTTTCTTCCTAACTCTTCCCTGAGACTGCACTCTCTCCACTTTTTTAAAGCTATCTTCTCCAGGACTAGCACAGTAAGCTCCCTCCCTCCTCCACCATCTTGGAACTCCCCTTGGATTAATTCCTGAATATATCAGCAACTTATAAACCTGAACAACAAAAAAAAGTCCAGTTGAGAAATGGGCAAAACTTCAATAGCTCTCAAAAGAAGAAATACAAGTGGCAAACAAATACGTGAAAAAAATGTTCAACATGACTAGCCATCACGAAATGCAAATCAAAATCAGAATAAGATATCAGTTCACCATATCAGAATGGCTAAAATCAAAAACACAGAGAATAACAAATCCTGGCAGGATGTGGACAAAGGGGGATACTTATACAACATTGGCAGGAATGTAAATTAGGCAGCCATTGTGGAAATCAGTGTGGAAATTTCTTTTTTTTTTAAGATTTATTTTGTTTACTCAAAAGTCAGAATGACAGTGAGAGGGAGGTAGGGAGGAAGGAACAACAGAAGGGAAGAAGGGAGGGAGGGAGGGAGGGAGGGAGGGAGGGAGGGAGAAGGAAGGAAGGAAAGAGAGAGAGAGAGAGAGAGAGAGAGAGAGAATGAATGAGAATCTTCCATCTGCCAGTTCATTCCACAAATGATCACAATGGCCAAAGCTGGACCAGGCTGAAGCTAGCAGCCAGGAGCCTCCCCCAGGTTTCCCATGTGGATTCAGGATCCCAAGCACGTAGGCCATCCTTTGCTGTCCTCCCAGGTGCACTAGCAGAGAGCCAGATCGGAAGGGGAGCAGCCAGGACTCGAACTGGAACCCATGTGGGATGGCAGCACTGCCTGTGGCAGCATTACCTGCTACACCACAACGCCTGCCCCATGGATATTTCTTAAAAATCTAGAAATAAACTTGCCATATGTACTGGCAATCTCACTACTGGGTAAATACCCAGAAGAGTTAAACATGATATATGAGAGATACCTGCACCACCAGGTTTACACCAGCACTATTCACAGTAGCCAAAATTTGCAATCAACCAAGGTGTCCGTGATCAGCTGAACAGATAAAGAAAATGTGGGGTGTGTGTGTGTGTGTTTGTATACATATGTGTGTATATACATACATACACACACACATACACACAATGAAATATTATTCAGCTTCTGATCCTGCTCTCTGCTATGGCCTGGAAAAGCAGTAGAAGATGGTCCAAGTCCTTGGGCCCCTGCACCCACGTGGGAGACCCAGGAGAAGCTCCTGGCGCCTGGCTTCGGATCGTCACAGATCTGGCCATTGTGTCCAATTGGGGAGTGAACCATCAGATGGAAGTCCTCTCTCTCTCTCTCTCTGCTTCTCTTCTCTCTGTGTAACTGTGACTTTCAAATAAATAGAAATCTTTAAAAAAAAATTTTTAAAAAGCATGAAATTCTACCATTGAAGCAAAATGGACACAACTGGAGGGCATCATGTTGAGTGAAATAAGCCAGACCCATAAAGACAAAGCCACATATTCTCCCTTACATGTGGGAGCTAAAATTTAAAAACAAAACAAAACAAAACAAAAAGGAATGTCTGTGTCTATCAGTATTGTTGCAAATATAGTTTTGTAAAACTTTGCCTTATGCCTTTGTCAAAACAGTGGTAAAGAGTGTTATACTACTATAGTTTTAATGATCTGTGATTACTTTAAAATTCACTGTATATAGGTGAAATGGTCATTTCCCAATTAATTAATGTTTATAGTCATTGTCTGTATTCTTATTAAACTACAGTCTTTTTGCTTGTTAAAGTTCTTATTCAGTAAAATATTAAGCCTTTTTACTGTAATGTAAATTTAAAATGTTATCTCAAAAAAACAGGGAAAAGGAAGGAGGTGGGGAGAAGAGGAAGGATGGAGGGAGGGAGGAAGGGAATATATTTAGTTTTTAGAAATGTATTTACAAATCACATTGAATCTGTTAAAAGCTAATTAAAAATTTAAATTTTTTTTTATTTTTTGTGTGCATTGTATCTTGTTTCCCCAAGAATCTGAGATCTCTGATGACAGGAAACTGTTTTTTTTCCAGATGATATTTTGTATCATATGATAGATAATACAATCATAGATGATGCAATGTAAGACAAAAATCAAAGACTTGGAACGTATTTAATGAGTTTGTATGACAAGAGATTGACTTAAAGGTATTGAAAAAGTTACATTATTAATTTGTCCTTGGTGATATATCAAAGAAGAAAGAATCAAGGAATAGAAATACTGTTTCTTTAGCTTTTAAATGAAGTATAGTCACTTCCTCTCTCATCCTGTTTTGATTTTTATTGTTTAGCTTTAATCCTAATGCTCTGCTTACCAGAAATGCATGTTTAGCAATTTAGACTACCCCTAAAAAGTATATTTAAAGGCATTATTCAGTTAGTAAGTTATGTAATAAATCTATAAATTTTCAAAGATCAAATTGAGAGATAAAGTGAGGAAACATCATTTGGAAGCTCACAAAATCAACAGATGATGAATAATAGCAACATACCAAAAGTAATCTGTAATAAGAAAGCTTTTGTAATTTTTTTTGTCAAGAAAGGAACTCACCACATCCACTTAGGATCACAGTATTTCTTTAACACAATGCACATAATTATGGATTTGATCCTAAAGAAAGCTGTTGCCAAGTCAATCATATCGTAATAATATCCTGAGATTGAGATATATTGAAAATATTCATAATCCTGCACAAATTCTAAAACCAGGGAGCCATGAATCAATAAATTAACAGCTTGTATTCAGCTGTTTCCAGAAGAGGATGCCTCATCTAACCCTCATAATGTGTGTCACTAAGGGTTAGAAATGTGCAGATGGAAAATTACTGGTGTGTCCACTACTCTAGGTAGTTGGAAGTATTCCCCAAGAATATGGATGACCTTTGTACAGTTTTGACATTTGCCAATCAACATCGCGTTCTCCAATTTGATTTCCTAAATGGGATTGGCCAATGGAGTAGAGATGGGAGCCTCTATGAACATTTGGTCTGTAGACTATTGGGTAGGATTTAGAGTCCTGGGTATATTCATAATATGATATCTTGTGAAAATCAGCTTCTTTTGTATCTGCTTATATTTTGTCAACACTGACACTCAGCTCATCTGTGAGAAAAATGATAAATCGTGTCCTTTACTTCATAGTTTGAGTCTGGTCTTGGAATCAAGAATGACCCACCAAGATATGTCAAACCTGTGGGATCTAGCATGGACCCTAGCCATTAGGGTTCCTTCTTGCTGACTAGCTCTTCAAATACAACATATAGCCTTATATGAAGAGATCATCTGTAAAAACTGTTAGCAAAGAAGAATAATGTTCCTCAAATAACAGACGTCTCACTTCCTTCTTAAACTCCTACAATGCTGAACTTGCATGCCTTACTTTATCTTAAGATCACAGGGAAATTATCTTCTTCTGTCTGGAATTCCATTTCCCTTCTCAGGGCCAGGTTGATTTTTACACACCAGTTGCAATGAGGTTCCTTTGACCTATTTGTACTCCTGGATTTGGTACTCTTACCAGGGATTTTCAGAAAAATTCTTGCTACTGCAACTGCATACTGTTTTTAAATGATCCTTGTATCAGTCTGTTAACTGCAATGTTCTATTATCAAAATTCAGGCCTTATTCATCCTTAAATTATTAGCAACTTGTATTGTATTAATACTCAGGAAGCCCTTAATATTTTTGAGTATAAAATACTTTTGTATTTTTATTAAAGTACAAGACAATATACTTGCCCATGCAAGCATATTAACAGACATTAGAATTAAATTTTGACTAGAGCTCAATCTTCCTAACATTTACAAAAAGATGATACTTCTAAAAATGTGGTGATTCTAAGTATATTTTAAAATGTATATTTTATATTACACTTATATAGTACTTGCTTATACATCAGCTACTAAGTGTTTTATAATTATTAACTTGAATTATCCTTACATCAAACCTATAAAAGAGGTGATTTTCCCTATCACCAGTACCACTGGGGACATGGAAATATAGATGAATTATTTAACTTGGCCAACATGGTTCAGTCAGTGAGAGGAAGAACCAGGTCTTGAATCCAGGCAACCTGGCTCAGAGCCCTCTGTGATCCAGGCCTAATGGATCTGCCAGGAAGTCTTCATCCACAAAGTGAGTGGGCATATTTGAACACAGGAGCCTTGATGTAGAAGTCATTTCCTCCCTTTTCCCCTTGTCTAGCCTTCTTAACCAGATGTCTTTTAAACTTTACACTTTAGACAAGTATTTTATTGAATATTTTCCTCCATGGAGTCTGGCCTATTTTACAAAAAGGAAACATGAAAAACAAAACAAAAACAAGAACTCAGTAATCCTCACAAAATCCACTGAGGAATATACATGTTAAGAAAAGGAAATGTTTTAAAATGGGTATTAGCTAAATTCTTACCCCCTTAGGATATGACTGAATAATGATTTCATCTACCCTGACATAGAAAAATAAAAGCCTTTAAGCCTTGGAAAGGATGCAAACAGATCTAAAGGCTCTCTATGAAAACCTTCCATTTCCATTTTTTTGAAGTTCAAATCCTGCTACGATTAACTGCAACTGACCTTGAGTTTCCACTCTGCTTAGGGAGACGTATGCTATCATAGAAACCAGAAATCAAATGCATTAGACTCTGTTTGACTCAACATTTTAATTGCATCTAGAAGAAACTATCTGTAGACTCATCAGGGCTGAAAACCTTTCATCAGAAGTATCTTTGTCAAAACAAGTGAGGCTCCTTTGCTAGCAGGGCCATCAAGTCATAAAGGAGAGAGGAAAAGAAAAATAGTAAAAAGAGAAGATGCCAGGACTAATTGAAAGCTGAGTATAATAAAAGGAATGTTGTCAATTAAACTGTTACATTTTTATCTTATTTTTATTTTTAAATATTTATTTATTTATTTGGGAGTCAGAGTTGCACAGAGAGGAGAGGTAGAGACAGAGGTCTTCCATCTGCTGGTTCACTCCCCAGATGCCGCAATGGCCAGAGCAGTGCTGATCTGAAGCCAGGAGCCAGGAGCTTATTCCAGGTCTCCCTCACAGGTGCAGGGGTCCAAGGACTTGGGCCATCTTCTACTGCTATCCCAGGCCATAGCAGAGAGCTGGATTGGAAGAGGGGCAGCCGGGACTAGAACAAGTGCCCCTATGGGATGCCAGCACCCCAGGCCAGGGCTTTATCCCACTGCACCATAGTGCCAGCCCCAAACTGTTACATTTTTAAAAGGATAAATACAGGTCAAAGAAAATATGTCTCAATACAGTTTAGAAAATTGATTAAGAAGAACTCTTAGGAGACTAACTTGGAAAATGTCTTTAGCATGTATACCTTTAGCAAATGTATAAAGACCAAAGTGTATATCCAAATAAGATCTTATTTTATCTATCGGAAAATAAGGAAACCTCTGTCTTGAAAAAAAAAACTTTGGACAGCTCTTTTCTTTGACCTAGGGTAGTATCCTCACTGCATCCACAGGACAGCATTCAGCTGAGAACTGTAGGGGACTATTTGCATATGTCTAGAACTCTCTATGTATAGTATACTTTACTGAGCATTTTAACTGCCTTGGTCTCCTCAAGTTAGAAAGTCTGCTGGGCTCCACTTGCTTCTCCTTCCTTAATCCATAATCTAGAATTTCTCTCAATGCAGTATACTGAGGCAAACATAAGATAGTTTCATTCATTTCCAGTATCTTGAAAATCATTGTTTTGTATGTTTTACCTTTTTTGGAAGAAATAGGGAGAGGTCCAATGTTGAAGACAAATATGTTCTTAACAATCTTAACTTTGTAAAGAAGTCCCTACCAATGATCTTTTGTCATAAGAATTACCCTGTTTTCCAGTGGATAGGGGTATATTTGGACATCCAACTTCCTCACTGTACATTTCTTACTAAAAACACAATGTTCCAAGTTAATCTCCTGAAGACTCATCCTGATCAATTTTCTTTATTTTCTTTAATTATTTGAGAAGCAAAAAGAGAAAGAGAACTCCTAGCTGCTGGTTCACTCCACAAATGCTTGAAACTGCTAGGACTGGACTGGAGCCAAAGCTCAGAGCCAGGAGCACAGTCCAGTATTCCACATGGCTGGTAGGAACCCAATTACTTGGGTTATCACCACTGCTTCTATGGCTCTGCACTGATGAGGGGGCTGTAGTCAGGAACCAGAGCCAAGTATCTGATGTGGGACATGAGCATCTACCTGCTAGGCTAAATACCTTCTCTTCTGATTGGTTTTATAAACACTTCTCATTATGTTGAGGAATTAACTCAAAGTGGATCATAGACATAAATGCAAAATGTATGCTTTTAAAACTTCTAAAAGAAACCATGAAAAAACCTAGGAAAGCCAAATTCCTAAAACTAAAATTAATAAATTGGATAACATCATAATTTGAAACTATTCTTCCAGAAACTCTATTAAGAAAATTGAAAGATAAACCACACACTGGGAGAAAATATATTGGGATTATGTATCTGATAAAGAAGTTGTATCCAAAATCATAAAGAAGTCCCAGTACCTAATAAGATAAACCACTGAATAAAAAATATTTGCAAACTGTGCAACTGATAAAAGACTAGTACCCAGGATCTAAACAAGCTAACTCAACAACAACAAAACAAACAATCCAGTTATGAAATGGGCAAGGTCAAGAACAGACATTTTTAAAATAATCAAATTCAAATGACCAACAAACATATGAAAAATGTGCAGGATCATTAGCCATCAGGGAAATGCAAATAAAAACCACAATAAGATTTCACCTCACCCCAATCAGAATGGCTATCATCTAAAAATCTAAAAATCAGGGACCAGCACTGTGACTTAGTGGGTAAAACTGCCGCCTCCAGTACCCACATCCCACATGAGCGCTGGTTCATGTCCCAGCTGCTCCACTTCCAATCCAGCTCTCTGCTATGGCCTGAGAAAGGAGTAGAAGATGGCCCAAGTTCTTGGGCCCCTGCACCCACAAGGGAAGACCCAGAGGAAGCTCCTGGCTCCTGACTTTGGATCAGCGCAGCTCTGGCCATTGTGGCCAACTGGGGAGTGAACCAGCGGATGGAAGATCTCTCTCTCTCTCTTTGCCTCTCCTTCTCTTTATGTGTAACTCTGACTTTCAAACAAATAAATAAACCTTTAAAAAAATCTAAAAAACAATAAATGCTGGTGATAAATTCTCACTGTTGGTAGGAATGTAAACTAGTATAACCATTATGGAAGATGCTATGGAGATTCTTCAGAAATCTGAAAATAGTTCCACCAAATGACCCAGCTATCTTACTTATGAAATAGTTTACTGCTGTTCAATTCACAATAGCTAAGATATAGAATTAACCCAGATGTCCATCAACTGATAACTGGATAAAGAAAATGTGGTATATATACACTATGGAATATTTTGCAGCCATAAAAAGAAACAAATCCTGTTTTTTGTAAAAAACAGATGCAACTGGGAAACCATTATACTCAGTAAAATAAGCCAGTCTGTAAAAGATAAATACCATGTGTTCTCTGAAATGTGGCAGTTATTAGAGAACACACAAAAAATGTATAGCAATGAAACAAATATCTAGTGATATAATTGTTGTTTTTAGCCCTTGTTTATACTTCTGTGGAACTTCAGTCTTCCTACTTTTTACTTGTTTAATATTATGGTTAGTGTTGAATATTATGAAATATTAAGCCTTTGATTATAGAAAATTAAAATTGCATCCTTGCAAAAATTAGTGGAAAGAAAAGAAGGCAAGAAAGTAAGGCTATTGGAAGGGTGGGAGGGAAGTATAGTTATCTTCTTAGAACTGTACCTATTAAAATCATAAAATCTGTTCTCTTTATATTAACAAAAATTTTTTAATTTAAAAAAGAAAACAAAACTGCACATAAACAAAACAACTGAAGTATAAATTTCTAATTTTCAGCAATTATGCATCAACATATATGTGTTAAACTATCCAGAGAACTATAAAGATTTCGTAATGTAGATAGATAAAATATTTCTATTTCATCTCAAAAGGTGAAGAAGCTTAAGGCAACATTAAGTTAAAGGATTTTTCAAAAGTCATAGAATCTCAAATTGGACGAAAAAATTTTGTCTTTCAAATTATGCCTATTCATGGATGTTTGCATTCCCCTCTACAATCCTCTGAAAAGCTTGGCAGATCTCTGCTGGAGGAAGCCTTCATACTAAAGAACTTGATATACCCAAGAGAAAAGGTTTTCATCTTTGTGAAGTATAGACACTTAGGAAGGCCAAACGTGAACTCGCTGTAGTTCCCGTCCACAACATAACATTAATTTATCAGAAGACATCTATGTCAATGTCCAGATATCTTGACTTCCATTTTAACACGCATATTTACTCTACAAGGATGCTGTACAATTATTACGTTGTTTAGCCCAATCCAGGTCTTAGAGTTCCAGTTCTCCCTCAGATACACATTCCCCAAAGCAGGGACAGGACTCATCATATTCTCCATTCTATGCTTAGAGACGAATGTCATGCCTAGCAATCAAGCATTCAATAATTTTGACCCAAACTTATAATTTTAAAATTCAAAGTAACCATATATAAATCACCTAAGCAATTTTCCAACATCTCTACTCCACAATAACACTTATTATGTGTGGATGTTCTGAAGAGATGAATATCCTGTGTTATACATGACAGCTAAGCAAAACATGGGTAAGTGCTAAGGTAGGTAAGTCAGGGTTCTCACTGATATACCTAAAAATGAGCCTGAAACTTGCCACATAGAATGAAATGAACATTATTTCCAACCCTTATGACGGTGTAAAGAATCCAAGTTATTAGAAGCTTTAAATTTTTAGATGTTTTATTTGGAACTGTATGGTAACAAGAACATCATGGCAAAAGTCAACATGTGCTCCTGAAAATGATTTCTGAATTAGTAAAGAGCAATAACTTCCATTTTAGATATAGAGAAACATGTTGCAGTAACAAAAAAACAAAGAGAACAAAATTTTAGAAACCAGAAGACCTATATCCCAGTGTCCCTCATTTTAGCTGTGGCCAACTCATTCAATAACTTCACTTTGCTTAGCAAAGAGGATTTTAATTGCTGCTATGCATTCTTCAGAGAGTGGATATGAAAATGGCTGTGAAACTCTGAAGTGAGAGGGAGAGGCATTAAATTGCTGGAAAATTGATTATCCATGTTTATTATACTATATAAGATAATTCTTTGATAATCAGAATACTCACTTCCCTGTGAAATAGCAAGTTTGTTCTATGTTTTCATGCCATCAGTTTTACAAATGGCTGTCATTACTCCATGTGGCAAAGCTTATGTCTTAAATACTAGACTGAGCAGTTTCTGCAAAGGAAGTGGAGAACACTCTGCTTGTAATGAGCACTTAGTCAGTATGCTGTTTTGAAGAGACGCTCTCAGACATCCTCAAATTATCATTTAGGGGAAAATTAGCTCTTTGGCAACTTCTATAATTTATCTATATCTTCATTTATTTTTTATTTAAAATGTAACATGCATAACTCATTAAATTGGTGATTCTTAAATAACTTTGATTCTGGTCCGCCACTGGGAATTTGATGTAAGTGAGAAAAACCTATATCCAATAAAGAGCACATACGCACACACATTTGAAATTCTGCCTACAGTATCAGTAAATTCACAGATTTTACATGGCCTACAAATTGATCTACAGTCCACAGACTCCAGTTTAAAAGAAACTGTTTTAAAATTTGAATGTGAATTCTTAGGTAGCACAAATAAAAGTCATAGAATAAATCAAGTCTTTACTTTTTTTCAATTTTGTTTATTTAAACAACTGTTCTTTACTTTTGCTAATTCACAGCTTTTATTCTGACTATAATAGTTTATCCAGCAAACAAATAAATAGGAAGTCATTATTCATTATGAGATAGCATTTACTGAGTTGAAAACAGTAATGAGGTGGAAAATTAATTAAATGTGGCTGAAATTATAAATTATTTAACATTACCTCAAAATTCACTTATGGAATAGCCATTACAGGATGGAGATGGGTACCTTTCTAAAAGTCCTTTAACTTTTGCAGAAATACCTCTGTAAATCAAAACACTGTCACACACATGTTCCAGGAGTTTAGAACAAAGTCTTCCCCTCAATTCCCCTGTGTTGTGTGATATCAGTTAAATATGGTAAGCGTATTTATGAAGGTTTTTTGGACCTCAGGCTTACTTTGCCAGGACCTGCCATGAATCTGATATTTTTCTACCAAGGTGCTGATTAAATTTTTGCCTATACACAACAAATCCAGGGTGCACTGTGTAGTTTTCCCTGAAATTTAAGGCATACTTTTAATGTAAAAAAAGTGTTTCTCAACTTGTTCCATAAAAGTAGAATCAACAGCATGTATGAGACCTTTCCAGGATTAATTAGATAATTACGCCACATATATCTATTTAGTTTTGTTTCTTGTTTCAGGAAAACAACTGCATGAAAAATGGATTCTTCTTTGATAGGCAGACCGAGAGAGAGAGAGAGATAGACAAACACGCACACAACTCTGGTTTACTCTGCCAGTTTACTCTCCAAAAACCCACAAAGGCTGGGACTGAGCTAGACTGAAGCTGAGAGCCAGGAACTCAATCCAGGATTTCTACATGGGTGGCAGGAACCCAATGACTTGAGCCATCACTGCAGTCTCTCAGGGTGTGCATTAGCAGGAAGATAGAGTTGAGAGCCAGAGCTGGGTATCAAACCCAGGTATTCCCAAATGGGATGCCAGTGTCTTAACTGGTAGGCTAAGCATCCACTCCAAAAAATAGATTCTTTACATGATAAATTTCTTTTATAGTTCTGTTCAGCTAAGATATTTCACAGTGAACTACAACCAATTTTTTTTCCGTTTGGAAAGAGCTTTTATACATGCCCCACTAGAAAAATTCATTTTGAGCTAAAAATTGATATCCGCTTATGTTATAACAGATTGTGTAATCACTGGATCTAAAATACATTTAGGAGACAAGTATCCACAGCCCACAGACACTCTTGGAGATTTTTTTTCTAGGGAATTAGTCCTCATTTTCACCCTTCACAATGCTTGAAAATTTTTTCAATACTTTTTCTTCACAGAAACTAAACCTGACCAAAATTTTTCCTCATAAAACTGTATAGCTAACATATATTCCATTTTAACCTTAGAGCCTAGGGCTATAATGCAAAATACCAGCACTATATGTTAGAAAGTACTCTGCTTTCTGTCTTCGGTGAAAATAAAAAAAAAAAAAAGTTGAACCAAGAATTTGGCAGTCAATGAGATTTGACATCCAAATATTTTAAAAATATTTTAACTTGTAGTAGAAACATACACTCTCTCATAAACCCCATCCCCAACCCATCCCCTAATGCCAAATATGTGATGTTCGTTCTATTTCCAGCCTGCTTAGAGACACATTAGCCTTAAGAGCAAGAAACAGCCTTCTGAAATTGGAAAGGAGGGTCTTCCTGCAGACTACACTAAGACATTGATTAAGACATTGAGCTTTGTCTCTCCAAAGTATAGATGATCTCCGCTTCAGTACAATTAAGGAAACCTGAGGAAAGTGACAGAAGAAGTGACTCTCAATGCCCTACCCTGTGTTTAAGCAATCAGTTCTGAAAACCACGGACATAGGATGCCAATTCCTATATTTGTGTGGGAAGGGGCAAACAAACATCAAAATCTTTAAAAGCTTCAGGCAACTGTTGGGAGACAGGACAGGAGAAGTTGGAACATTCATGCCTTGTCTGCTCTACTGAGCCTAAGAAGATAACCCAGATTGGAAAAGATCCTGGCTGTGGATCATAGAGGAGAGAGCCAAGCCTTTTGGTCCATGGAGAAATAATCATAAGGCTCTGCACGGTGAAGAGACTCCCAAGGGGAAGCTAGGTCTGGCAGGAAGTGCCTGGGAACAGCATAGCCTCTGTAAGGGAGTTTCCCACATTCCAGGCTCAGAGATGAGCCTGGAAACTCCAGGCTTTTTCCAGCATCTTCTCTTTGAGTACTCTCACTTCTGGCCATATCCCACTTGGTCTTTGCTCCCTTGCAGCAAAAGGTATCACTATAGTCACTACATCTCAGTATTTTGTATCATTGTTATTTTTTCTAATTAGTTGCAATGATAAGGCACTAAACCAAATCAAATTAGCTACTGTTTTCCCTAGTGTGCTCCCATTGCTAATAGTTACAGTTTTCATGTATTACCCATTAGTCTCCAGGGAAATTGGCATGTGGAGGAGCAGAATACACCACCTGTTAGAAAAGGTGTTTGCCTTATACCTGATTTCTGACTTCTCACAGCAGTTCTCACATGATCATGATTCACAGAAGTGATGAGGAAACCATGCTAATTAACAAGATTATAATTTCCTAGCTCTGTGCCAGCATGATCCATGCTGTATACTACTGCGGGGGTGGGGGGGCTAAATGATAAGCAGAATTTCACACTGCATAGTAAATTTCATATTTTTGACATTAAGTCAACATACCAATAATAGAAAGGAGAATGCGCCAAATATGGTCAAAGAGCTAGCAGTGGTTTGAGGATTACAAAGCAGCCCAGATTAGAGGACATTATCCATATATCAGCCTAAGCAGTAGGTATAAATAGGTAGGTCATGGAGGCTCTATAACATTCCAGAAAGCTTTTAATTGCAAGTGCTGATGTTGAGAAAATGATTGTTCTGAATTTGAAACAAACTCAGTGAATCACAATAAGCAACCAGAGGGGCTAGTGATAAGGTCCTGAAAGTGTGGTTAGAACTCTGGTGGTCAGCAAGCAATAGCTCCCCTCCATGCTTTGGGGAGGAGGGCACCTCCCAGTCCCACCTAGGAAAATCTGCCAGGTGCCCAGGATCCCACAGTGGGCAGGTGAAAATGTAATCCTTTCTTCTGGAGAATTCTAAAATGCCCTGTTTTTTTTTTTTCCTCTTTAAAATGTAATTTACTGACATTTTATTTTTATCCAACAATATTTTAATAGGCATATAAAATTATATGTATTTAGGTGAACCATATAATGTTTTAATACATGTATATATTGTGTAATGTCTCATCAGGATAAATATATCTACCTCCTCAAATGTTTAAAATTTCATTACAGTGGAAAAAAAAAAACTGTAGCCCTAGCATCTAGTTTTTTTAAAGAGATATAGTACAATAACATTATCAATAACCACCCTACTGTGAAACAGAACCCTAGAACTTCTTACTCCCATCTAACCACAGCACATTACCTATTAATCAACATTTCCTAACCTCATCCTTCAACTTTCCTTCCTCAGTTTCTGGATGCCACCATCATACTTTTAACTTCTACAAGACTATCTTTTTTGAAAGTCTACATGTCTTTCTTAATTCACTTAAGATAATGGCCTGCAGTTCCATCCATGTTTTTGAGAATGACAAGATTTAATCCTTTTTAAAGACTGAGTAGGGGCTGGTGCTGTGGTGTAGCTGGCAAAGCCACAGCCTGCAGTGCTGACATCCCATATGGGCATGGGTTTGAGTCCACATCTGATCCAGCTCTCTGTTATGGCTTGGGAAAGCAGTGGAAGATGGTCCAAGTCCTTGGGCCCTTGTACCCATGTGGGAGACCTGGAAGAAGCTCCTGGCTTCAGATCAGCCCAGCTCTGGCCATTGCAGCCATTGGGGAGTGAACCAGTGGATAGAAGACCTCTCTTTCTCTCTCTCTCTCTCTCTCTCTCTCTCTCTCTCTCTCTCTCTGCCTCTCTCTGCCTCTCTGTAACTCTGCCTTTCAAATAAATAAATCAATATTAAAAAAAAAAGACTGAGTAGTACTCCACTGAGTATATGGACCACATTTTCTTATTCTGTTCACCATTGGACAGATACTTGTTTCCATTTCTTGATCATGGTGATTAGTGCCGCAATAAACTTAGGAGTACAGATGCCTCTTCAGTAGACCGATTTCATGCTTTGGATATACAACCATGCTAGATCATGCTGTTGTTCTATGCTTAGTTTTTTGAGGAACCCCCAAATTCTTTTCCACAACAGTTGTACTTATTTACACTCCTCAGTGCACAAGCATTTCCTTTTCTCCACATCATTGTCCACATTTGACATCTTTCTTCATTCTTATAATGGTCGAACTGGAGGGGGTGATATCTCATTACAGTTTTGATTTGCATTTCCCCAATGATTAGTGATAGTGAGCATTTTACCATATATCTGTTGGCCACATGTATGTCTATCCTTTGAGAAATGCCTATTTAGATCTAATGCCCAACTTTAATTGGATTTTTGCTTTTTAATACTGAGTTGTTTGAGTTTCTTACAGATTTTTATTATTAGTACCTCATCAGATCTATAATTTGAAAATATTTTCTCCTATTCTGTAGTTTATTGCTTTACTCTTGATTGCTTTCTTTGCTGTGCAAAAGCTCTTTAGTTTGATGAAATCCTGTTTTCCATTTTACTTTTGTTTACTGATTTTCATGTCATATAAAAAAAATCCTTACCCATTTTAATGTCCTGAAGTGTTTCACTCCCCACCCACCCACACACACAGGCAGAGTGGACAGTGAGAGAGAGAGAGACAGAGACAGAGAGAAAGGTCTTCCTTTGCCGTTGGTTCACCCCCCAATGGCCACTGCGGCCGGCACACCATGCTGATCCGAAGCCAGGAGCCAGGTGCTTCTCCTCCTCTCCATGCGGGTGCAGGGCCAAAGACTTGAGCCAACCTCCACTGCACTCCCGGGCCACAGCAGAGAGCTGGACTGGAAGAGGAGCAACCGGGACAGAATCTGGCGCCCCAACTGGGACTAGAACCCAGTGTGCTGGCGCCGCAGGCGGAGGATTAGCCAAGTGAGCCTAGGGGCCGGCCTCCTTACTTTATATTCTAGTAGTTTCAAAGTTTTATTTCTAGCCGGCGCCGCGGCTCACTAGGCTAATCCTCCGCCTTGCGGCGCCGGCACACCAGGTTCTAGTCCCGGTCGCGGCACCAATCCTGTCCCAGTTGCCCCTCTTCCAGGCCAGCTCTCTGCTGTGGCCAGGGAGTGCAGTGGAGGATGGCCCAAGTGCTTGGGCCCTGCACCCCATGGGAGACCAGGAGAAGCACCTGGCTCCTGCCATCGGATCAGCACGGTGCGCTGGCCGCAGCGCGCCTACCACAGCGGCCATTGGAGGGTGAACCAACGGCAAAAGGAAGACCTTTCTCTCTCTCTCTCTCTCTCTCTCTCTCACTGTCCACTCTGCCTGTCAAAAAAAAAAAAAGTTTTATTTCTTACATTTAGGTCTTTAATTCATTTAGAGTTGATTTTTGTACTTGGTGAAAGACAGGGGTCTAGTTTCATTTTGAATGCAGGTATTCAATTTTCCTAGCACCATTTATTGAAAAGACTGTCCTTTTTCCAGGGCATATTCTTAACACCTTTGTAGATCAGTTGGTTGCAGATGTATGAGTTTACTTTTTTTTTTTTTTTTTTGACAGGAAGAGTGGATAGTGAGAGAGAGAGACAGAGAGAAAGGTCTTCCTTTTTGCCGTTGGTTCACCCTCCAATGGCCGCTGCGGCCAGCGCATCGCGCTGATCCGAAGCCAGGAGCCAGGTGCTTCTCCTGGTCTCCCATGGGGTGCAGGGCCCAAGCACTTGGGCCATCCTCCACTGCCTTCCCGGGCCATAGCAGAGAGCTGGCCTGGAAGAGGGGCAACCGGGATAGAATCCGGCGCCCCAACCGGGACTAGAACCCGGTGTGCCGGCACCGCAAGGAGGAGGATTAGCCTGTTAAGCCACGGCGCCGGCTTTTTTTTTTTTTTTTTTTTTTAATGAGCTTACTTCTAAAGTATCTATTCTGTTCCATTGGTGTGTAGATCTGTTTTTATGCCAATACAGTGCTGTTTTAATTACTATAGCTTTATACTATATTTTAAAGTCAGGTAGTGTAATTCCTCCTGCTTTGTCTATTTTATTTGAGACTGCTTTGACTCTTTAAGGTCTTTAGTGGTTCTATACAAATATTAGTAGTTTTTTTTTTTAAGTCCTATAAAAGATGTCAACAATTTTTCATTAGAGATTGCTTTAAAATTGTAAATAAATAACTTTAGGTACTATAGATACTTTGAGTCTTCAAATCTATCAACACAGGATGTTGTCCCACTTCTTTGTGTGCTCTTCAATGTCTTTCATAAAAAATTTAGTGTTTTAGGAGCAGCATTGTAGCACAATGGGTTAAGCCACTGCCTGCAATGCCAACATCCCACATGAACACTGGTTTGAGTCCTATGTTCCACTTCCAATACAGCTCCCTGCTAATTTGCCTCCAAGGTCCCTGCAATCCACATAAGAGACCAGGATTGTCTTCTGGGATCCTAGTGCTGGCCTAGCCCAGCTCTGGCAATGGCAAGCATTTGGGGAGTGAACCACTGAGCAGAAGCTCTCTACCCCTTTGTCTATTTCTCTCTCCCTATCTTTCTAATAAATAAATTTAATCTCATTAATTAATTGATTTTAAAAAACTCCCAGAATTGCTGCTTGGGTTTTCTGTAACTCAGTCCAATATGCATGTTTGCATATAATTAGCTGCTATTAGGGTTTGAGAATCAAGCCCTAGTCCGGATCAGGGAACTGACTGGTGGTTCCACGAGACAACCAAAAACTAGGGATGTGTAGAAGGAAGGTTCTATGTCCTTGTCTTTTCATTCAGAAAATATACCCCATGATGTTATTTCTCCTAACACAAATATTCTTTATTAATTTAAGCAGAGAGGGTTTTTCCCCCCTGTGGCTCTGAGGATCTAAAATAACACTGATTTGTGACAAAGCTATACCAATCCCATTAAAATAGAGACAATTATTTCAAGTACTGGTAAGAGTTATTGGAACAGAAGGGAATACTGCAGTTCCTTCCTTGAAGTGCTGCATAATGGGGCTTCTGACTGGACTCCTTCAGCTTTTATCTGGCTATTACTATTTCAAAAATGATACTCACAAAAAAGCATATGGATGACACTCATCATTTACATAAGAGAATATTTAATACTAAAAAAGAAAGTGATGACTGAAACAATGTGAAACAATGTAGCAAGTCAGGTTACTGCAAACCACAGAGGCCATGTGAGAGCTGAGAAGATAACCTGTGGAGCCTTCTTTGCAGTGTCAGCAGGGTGGGAAGCCTACAAAATCCAAATCAGTCCTCACATCAGCAAAGAAATACCTTGTAAATTAAAACAGAGATAAAAATTAAACTCCTCAAGTTGACTTTCCTGAACACGGATAGTAACATCTCAAGGTTAACTGTATTTTCAAGTTAATTTTATTATTTATTTATTTATTTATTTATTTATTTATTTTTTGACAGGCAGAGTTAGACAGTGATAGAGAGAGAGACAGAGAAAAGTCTTCCTTCCCTTGGTTCACCCCCCAAATGGCCGCTACGGTCGGCGTGCTGCTCCGATCTGAAGCCAGGAGCCAGGTACTTATCCTGGTCTCCCATTGCAGGGTCTTAGTCCACCCATACAGGATGGACTGGGTCCGAGGAAAGGTGAGTGCGCCGCTCGCCTGTTCCCCAGCCTCCTGATCCCGGAGACAGACACAGCGGGGAGCCAAGTCTAGTAGCAAGGACTCATTTACTTTGTGCGTAACAGTACCTTTTATAGCACAAAACTGCAGAGTCATTGGGGCAGGGCTAAGGACCAACCAATCACTTAAAAAATCACCTTATGGGGGGACTTCTATAGGACTAGCCCTATGTCTATACACTTGTTACTAGTTTTGTTACCTCCCCTGATGTTGCGCAGCCAATTAGTTTTAGTGGTAAACAACTTTGGATTCCGCCCATCTTACTTCCTCTGGCACCATCTTTGAATTGCTTCATGTAACTAATTTCCCCACATCCCATGGGGTGCAAGGCCCAAGCACTTGGGCCATCCTCCACTGCCCTCCCGGCAGAGAGCTGGACTGGAAGAGGGGCAACCGGGACAGAATCCGGTGCCCCAACCGGGACTAGAACCCAGGGTGACGGCGCTGCAGGTGGAGGATTAGCCTATTGAGCTGCGGTGCCGGCCTCAAGTTAATTTTATTACCTGGTACAGAGGCTATAGGAGTTTGAAGGTAAGTCAGGTATCCACCAAAAACCATCTGATTCCTAATTCCCCTGTTGGAAACAGGAGGAAAACAGATTTCTTGGGACAGAAATTTCTTGAAAGCAGAGATACAGAAAAAGTGAGAGACACAGAGACAGGGAGAGAGAGAGATCTGTCTGCTGGTTTACTCCTCAAATGGCCACAATGACCAGGGATGAGCCAAGTCAAAGCCAAGAGCCTGGAACTCCATCCTGGTTTCCTACATAGCTAGTAGAGGCACTAGCACTTGGGCCATCTTCCACTGCTTTCCAAAACACATTAGCAGGAAGCTGGACTGGAAGGGGAGCAGCTAGGATACAAAATCCCACTCAGATGGGATGCTGGCATTGCAGGTGGTAACTTAACCCACTGTGCCAAAACACTAGCCCCAGCAAACCGTGTTTCATTCTACCCACTCAACACGTTTATTAAATACTTCCTCATTAGCACATTTATTAACACAATTAGCACATTTATTGAATAGCTCTTCAGGCTCTGTGAACACAAAGTGGACAAAAGCAGATACATTCCCTGCTCTCACTGTACTTACTGTGTAATAGAGATACAGAAAGGCAAATGATAAGTGTGTTCAACAAAAAGCAAACAATGTGATAATATTTAGTTACATGCTTTCTAAGTTACTTACAATGTATATATCATTTTATAATAAAATATATTTTTAAAAAGACCATATAAATATTAGACTATGTTTATTATAGTGGTTTTACACAATTAATTTATGAGAATGATAACTGCTCAACAGGTTAAATGGCACAATAAGATCACAAAACTGTAGGGAATAAATTAGAAGCATGCACATAACAACATTTTACCAAAAGGATTTTTTTTTAACTTTTATTTAATGAATATAAATTTCCAATGTACAGCTTATGGATTACAATGGCTTCCCCCTCCCATAACTTCCCTCCCATCTGCAACCCTCCCCTCTCCCGCTCCCTCTCCCCTTCCATTCACATCAAGATTCATTTTCAATTCTCTTTATATACAGAAAATCAATTTAGTATATATTAAGTAAATATTTCAACAGTTTGCCCCCACATAGAAACACAAAGTGAAACACACTGTTTGAGTACTAGTTATAGCATTAAATCAAAATGTACAGCACATTAAGGACAGAGATCCCACATGAGGAGCAAGTGCACAGTGACTCCTGTTGTTGACCCAACAAATTGACACTCTAGTTTATGGCACCAGTAACCACCCAAAGGGATTTTTTAAAAAGAAAACTAAGATTAAACCCAAGTCCTCCAAGACTCTAAACCTAGACCCTTTCTACCACCTGACAGTGTCTGCTAAAAGCCGCAGTGTACAGTCTCAAGGATCAAGGTAAGAACTGTAGAAACTTATAAGAAAACTATCTTCAAAATTTGCACTTTACTCTTTTGGCTTTAGCTCCAACATTTCCTAAATTTGCCTGTACATAAAAATTTTTTAAATATTTTACTTATTAATGTTCTCTCTTTGATATAACTCTTTTAAAATTTTTTTATTTCTTCCATCTTATTTCTTATTTGTATTAATATAAGACCCCTGCTAAAAGTAAGACCCCTGCTAAAAGTAAATATTAAAATAATTCTAGCAAGGGTTAAAAAGTTTGGCTGCTGACAGTAGCCATTCCTTAAGATAACTGTGTCTCCACCTGCCTGCAGAATAACCTTGGGAAACTGCCTTGTGAAACTGCTCTGTGTCTGTGTAACGGTCTCACGCGATAACACTTGCAGGAGTCCGGAAAAGAGTTACAATAAGGTTCTGTGACTGAAAGGGCTAATCAAGAGACAAGATGGGGGAACTAAGGTTAACACTAACCAATTTTTTTTACTTCTGTATAATGGCTAAGCTTGTAAAACATGTGTTATTTTTAGAGAACAAAGAAGAACGGAGAGTCTCCAACCCCTTATCTTGTGACATACTAAGGTTTTACTGTTCTACTGCCATCCTCGTCCTTGCTTGCTTTAGCTGACAAGAAGAAACTGCCCGTGACCCCCCTCCCAAGCACCTTACCTAGCAACCATTAACTTACCCAATAAAATGCTAGTAACCTGTAGCTTGCCCAATAGAATTGTAACACAATCAAATATGCTAATACTGTGGTTTTAAGTTTTAAATACTCTGTAAGCTATTGTTTGGGGCCGCTCTCGCTCTGCACCTTACTAGTAGGTGTTGCTGGAGCGGCCCATTTGCAAATGTAATAAACTTCCCTCTTGCCTTTTGCATCGATTGGAGTGGAGTCTGTGTTTCTGGGGTTCGGGTTGTGGGACGCCTGCTTAAGGGGTCTTACATTTCAACATATCCTTAAATGGTATTGCATAGTCCCACTATACTAAAAAGATCATTGATGATAATGTGAAATAATTCCTTTTACTTTCTTCCCTATAGTTACAGGCTACTTTTCAACACTATCATAATTATGCTATACCCTCAATTATAAATTTTGGGGGGATTTCTAATATAATTCCCCAAACTGTTATGAAAAATGTGGTCAACAGAGGAAAAATCTCTAAATTTAAAGTTTAATAATTATATCAGACAAGCAATCTCAAATCAACACTTCCTTAAGTTTGTGTCACAAAATACTAGATCTAGAAAATGATCATTCAGGAAGAGGTTAGTAGTGAATCAAACTAGGCAACATTATATATTCTTATCCATTTGGAGATTCACAGTACACTTTACAAAAATCTCTGAGAGAAGTATTTTAATTAGGAAAAACTTGTTCATTGGTATTACTTGGCGATTATTCTTTTACGTTTCTTCCTTAGAAATGAAGGTTTGAAATCATCCTTTTTGTTTGTTTGTTTCACCCTGTCTCTGTCTCTACATTGAGGTGTACAAATACATCGACCCCACATCTCACATATACTTTCTTTCTTCTCTATGCCCAGTCTCCCACTCATTCACTTAACAACTCCATTGGGGCCTCTATTCTGTGTTCAGCAGGTGCTCAGCAGAAATGTGAAACCCACAACCCAGTAGGGAGACCCACCCACTCAAGCAATTTTGTCTCTCACCAGGGTCACCATAGTTGTTACTTCCTACCTCCAAGCCCCCTTTCGTCATTCAAAACCCAAATCCAATTACGTTACTCTCTGGCCTAAAGTCAAGTAATGACTGCCCAATGTATTTATATACATATTTATTGAATTACATAAGATTGTGAGTATTTGACTTTTTCACCCACAAAGATGGCAATTTCAGGTGGCTTAACATAATAAAATGAAATATTCACTTTTCTAATTGTTGACTAACATGTTGTTATTATTAAAATCTTGAAAAGGAACTTTTCCAAATCTAACCGTGCTTAATATGGTCAGACTTAAAATACAGATTTCGAGGCATGCATAAAATTCATTTTATCAACCTCAAGTCAAAATTCATAGAGCACATTCTCCTATTACATGCAGTGACCTAAAATCTAGATATTTCTTGAATTCAGTATGTTTGCTCTTGGGTGAATACCAATATTAAGTCCTTCTACATGTACCCATAACACCATAAATTTCCTACATTTTGTTCTATTTCCTCATTGGGTTACTGTGAAAAGTTAAAGAGAAATAGGCAAAGTAGGTGACTAATTATATTTGCTATTAGCCATAGTCCTGACAAACACTCATTCTTTCCATGAAACCATCATTTACGACCCTATGGGAAGTAATATCTCCCTCTCTGCTGTTCTAGCACTGCCTTTGTATCTTTATTCAAGCACATATCAGGGTCTGTCTTGAATTAGAATTATTTATGCATGTGTCTATTTTCTCCCCCAGATTAGGGCCCCTTCTGAGCTGGGATCATATTTTATTCATTGCGTCTCACCCACATTGGGCAAGGAGGCCTTGCACTGTGAAGCACTTTGCCAAGTATAAAGTGATATGAACTTAGTGATGATTTCCATCAAGCATATTTGGAGCTATATTGCATTCTTTGTCAGTGAGGTTCCTACCGCTCCTTTCCTGGAGCAACATTTATGAAGCTAGAAGTTAGAAAATTCTTCTTTCAAGAAATGTAGAGTCCAGATGTATCATCTTATTGTTCTCCCTGGAACAATTTCATGCTCCTAAAGATAGAATTGTCTTTTTGCCTTACTTACACAGTGTAAGCAAGTATGAGAAAAAGTCACCTTTTCTAATGGTTTCTTAGACAAAGGCATGAATGCATAAAACTTCCCATTTAACTAAGTAACTGTGGCAATGGAAAGGAAGAATTAAAAAAAAAAAAAAACGCAGTCCATAACTTCTTTTTCAATGATTTGTGAATTTGAAGTTATAAAGAAAGGTGAACTATGCAAGGCTATTCCCATGAATAACCTCAGTACTAACTCAGTTCCAGTCTTCCATTCACACCTAAGGAAAACGAACTCCTGAGAAGAGGAGAAATATGCTTAAGAACCAGTGGTAAGAGAAAACACCTCTGTTCTGAGATAGAATTTTGGTCAACGAATACAAAAGCAATATAGTTTCAGAATTTTCTGATTTTAGGAAATATACCTTCCTAGCCTCTTGCTATTGGTATCCTTGCTGTCAAAATACTGATAGGAAGAGAAGCCAGGGTGAACAAAACAATAAAACCAGAACTTTGAATACTGTCCCATTAAATTCTACTACTGGTGATTTCCAGACAACCTAGAAGATCTAAAACTGAAAAGACTGCTGTGGAGAGGACCACAGTGAAACTCAAGTTTTGAGAGCCTGGTTCCAAAACAAGTAACCTTTTATACCTATCTCCTAACCAGCAGGAGAAGATCTGAGAAAGGAGAATGTGTCCTCATTTCTTTTACAGGTGTTATTCTGAAGTTCTTCATATCAATTCTACTCATAACTCCTTAGCTAGAACCTAGTTAATGGCCACGTCTAGTTTCAAAGGATGCCATTTATGCCTAACTACAACTTTTATTCCTATGGCAAAGAAGAGAATAGAAATTGGAGGGAAACCCCATAATCTACATCAATTATGTGTTTTGCAGACTAAATTAATTATGCATCTGAAACATGTAAAATAGTGCCTAAAATATAAGAAAACTATGATGATTGTTAGTTATTAAGATGGTACACTAATACTTAATGCTATGGGTGTATCTTATCCCTGCTTTTGTAGTATATGCTCACAGATAGTGAAAATCATGTAAAGCATTTAGATTCTTTAATTTAAAAATAACAATTTATTAATATGAAGTGCATGTTGACTTTTAAAAACTACATGAAAGTAAAAAGAACAAAATAATTGCCCACCTAACCTTTCAATTATAAAAAGCTACATAATTATAATAGAAACAATTTTGAGTAATAGGATTTTTCTATGTTATTTTCAGAAAATCTATATGTATACATCAAGGTACTGACTGGAAATTAGAAAACTGGAATTCAGAAAAATCGATGTTTGCTTTGACATATGATCCTTCATGTTTGATACAAAATGAATTTCTTAGCACAAAAAGTTGAGACAACTAAAGAATTGTTTTCTTTTTAGAAGATCAAAGGATTTAAATCATTGAACTGGTACCTCTTTAATCCAATAACACACCCATTAGAGTTCAATAACTACTATAGGTATTTCGGAGAATAAGGAGGCCCTCCAAATCAAAATGTGAAAAATAAAAAATGACTAAATGATGGTAGTCTTTTTAAACCAGCAATGGCAAAACTGTGGCCAGATAAGCTGTACATAAAGACTTTTTTCTCCTGCAAGGATGCCTTAGATTAAAATTGTCCTACACTTGGGGGGGGGGGCAGAATGCTAGCTTCTTCTACTCAGTGGAAGTATTTCTATTTTTTATACCATCTGTTACCACGGAATTGTATTCGAATCTTGGAGATAGGTTTAAAAGGTTACTCGTTTTGGAACTAGGCCATCTGGGTTTAAATCCTAACTATTTACTGGCTGTCTGACCTTCGACAAATTACTTAACTTCTATGCTCATTGTCATCTGAAAATAGAAATGTCCCCCATAGAGTAATTACGATGAGTAATTAATATGCAGAAAGTCTTTAGAGCAGAAGCATTCAGAAAGTGTTAGATACTCAATAACTGATGTTACTCAAGTTTTAAAAGTTTTACAGCATTACAAACAACTTCTTAATTTTGTACAGACTTACCAGTCACTAAATTGTTATCTCAATTGATTTTCAATATACTATTCAAGTAGGGTTGGTATCTCCATATTAAAGGCACAAAAATCGAGGTTCAGAGACAGAAAATAACTTGCCTACAGTGGCTGGAACAGAGGCTCAAGGCCATGACTTGGTGTTCTTGTGAATCAGCTTCTCTCTTCTGCAATCAGAGAAAACACACGGTAATGACATGGGCACCTTAGGTAATGTGGCCTAGGCAGCTCCTTCCATTCAGGTTTTCACCAGCTATGCCATATGACCATGCCTTCCCGAACACAGACTGGGCCAAGGATGGCATATAACTTGAGGGCAATGCAAACACTCTACCCAAACACAGATGACAGCAACTTTCTACTCTAATCAGTCTTTGAAATGTATAAATTTCTACAACTGATTCTTAGTCTCAATTCATTCCTATCCCATAAGCTTTATCAATGTTTACTTCAATTTCTTAAAATGCTCAATTTTATTAATACCCATTTTGAGATTTCTTTTCAAACTTGATGGTGGCCCTTTAGTCTCACATATGCAGAAATTCTAAAGTTATCACTGAAAGGAGAGTTGAGTAGTTTCAACAAGGAACAAAAGCTGAAAAGCATTCAAAGGAAGGCCAGGGTTCTTGGGAGAGGCATGTTTTTCATAAGGACTGTCTAGTGATGAAGTCGCTATTGCTGGTAGTGTGAATGGCAGCTGTAGTAACAGAGTTTCTGAATGATGATAAAGGCAAAAGAACAAAATCTTACTTCCAAAAGGCTAGAAGTTAACCTAGTTTCAGCTTCTGAGTGCCTATTTGGAAATCCAAACCTTTCTTTGTTAATCTCCACAGGATCAACCTTCTTATTACATGAGTAACTCAAGGTAATTTAGTTGAGTCTGTTTGAGGGAACTAGAAGCCTAAAACAAGGAGATATCCAAAATATTCATAGAGAACTGTTAGGATTTTGAAAGAAAAGTACTCTATATGCTACATATTAAACCATTTGGACAGAAACGCATCCATAGGGAGCTGAGGTACAATGAGATAGAAGAATAAACAGAGGCACACAGCAAAGTAGAAAATGAAAAAGAGAAGCAAAATCCTTCATTGCAGCTCTTCTTCACCTTAGGTTTTCTTGGTTAGACAATGGCCTTATAATAAATTCTATGGTTTTGCTTAAGCTAGCTCAAGTCAGATTTCTGTACTTGATTAGTTAAATAAATTAATGCCTATTTTACCATCCCAGAAATCTGTGGGGAATTCAAGTAGATTTACTCTAAATGTGCAATTCAAATATGTATTTGGCCCCAAATAGGCTGAGAAGTCTAGGGATACATTGACGTATGCTGAAAATCCTGAATTTAACTGGCTTTAGTTCTGAAAAGCTAGTCATGCACACCAGTGATACTCAACTAGGATGACAATTGTTAGCAGAAATATTCCATGAAACTTATAATATTTCTGAGAAAAGAGCAGTGGAACTTGGCTTAAAATTTCATAGAATTACAATTTTTGTAACTCATTGCACATCAAATCCCTCTGTGCTTCTGTCCATATGGCTTAATATATAATATAGAGAGAGCTATACAGCTTTACCTTCCTAGAGCCAGATATTTACATTCTTCTCCACAGATAGGATTTGTTTACATTCCAGAGCAAAAATATCCCCATCTCTAATATTAACTTTCTTTCTTTCACCAGGAAAGAGGGTGAGCAAGCATGCCAGCTGCCCTATATAAATTTGCCCTATATAAGTTTTGAGTTTCACAGTGGGGTGCTCCTTTTCTGCTACCTGTACAGGTGCTCAGAATTACCATATGGGGAATACTGCATGGGGAACTGGTGCTCTGTGAGGAATACAAGATTTATTTTCTGATCTAGCCAAACAACTTGTCTGTTAGTACATTAGCACATACACACACACACACACACACATAGAGGCAGAGAAATTTGTTAGTTTGCAAGTACAGTGATGTCTCAAATTTTGTCCAGTTTCAGACTTCAAACTACATTCAAGATTGCCCAGGATAGTCTTTTATATCAATTACCCATAATGATCAATATAACTTACTTTCACTCTCAATTCTATTCTCAAAAGTGTCTCTATTTAGAAAGTAAATATAATTGTCACCACATGCAATCCACATCATATCCTGAAGAATCTTCAGAAAAATGAAATATTACTGTTTGCTACAGTTTTTGATATTTATTAACTCTTTTAATTGGACAACTCAAGTTACTACAGTAAAATTTTTCCTTGATCTTTCTCTCTCAATATCTTTAAAAGCTGATGTTACTGTTGTAATACATATCACCTACTAATTTGCAATAATAGCATATTTAAGAGCCACTTCCCACCATTCTTGTCCACAATATTTTTCTTCTTATATACATGTCCACTGATAGTATGGAGTAGAACAAATAAATGATATATCTCTTGAATACAGCAAATAATTATACCAAATTTTTGTTACCTAATGATTCAGATTCAGGTTTGCTAAGAATATCATTCACCTATTCAAATGTTGTAGAGAATTTTTCACCTTGCAATTTAAAAAGGTTTAATATTGGTTTTCTTCCACAAATGGAAGATTAAAACACACAGTATTAAATCACTTTCCTGAGTTAGTGGCAAAAGAAAAAAAAAAAACAAACACGAAATACAGCTACCAAATTTCCTATTCAGCATTCTACCCTCAGGGTGACTGCATGTTTCTATTTTATGTGTTTGCTTTGTGGGCATTTCTGTGTGACTGCATTTTACTTGTTGTAGGATATGTCTCTGAAATATTGTGCCACCTTCACTCTAATAACACCCATTAATGATACTTCATTCTTAAGGATCATGATTCATTTATAAAAGACAGGAGAAATAAAACTGAAAGAGATAGAGATTTAAAAATTAGGAGGCATAAAAGCTGGAAACTTTTGGTAAAACTCAGTCACAGATATGCAAAATCAACAAAAGTGAAGATATCACTATTGATAATGAATATACACAGTAAATTGAATCCAAGATCCCTCAAGAATACCAAAATCTGTGAGTACTTAAGCCTTTGATATGAATTTATATAGTATTTGCCTATAATATATGCACATCCTATGGTACATTTTAAATCATCTCTAGATGATTAAAAATATCTAATACAATGCAATGTTATATAAATAGCTATTATACAGCACTATTTAAGTAATAATGACAAGAATAAAATATCTGCCCATGTTCATTACAGATACAATCTTTCAAAATTTTTCAAAAATGTTTTCCATTACAGTGGGTTCCATACACAGAAGTGGAATCATGGGATATAGAGAGACATCTGTGTGCACATATGTGTGGGTGTATAGGCAGGACCAGAAACAGAAATGTTGCTCAAACCTAGGATTGGAATGTGTTTTAATTAATCTACAACTTTTTAACCACTGGAGGAGAATATACTCCATCCTTAAATTTAAAAACTAAAGTTTAGTAAATTTAAATTAGAAAATTCTTGAGAACTGGAAAATTCTAGTGATGCATTGGTCATTCATTCTCCAAAATTTAATAATATAAGGAAATAGTCAATATACTGCTTTTCAGTCATTCAAAAAATTATATAGTAATATTACACTGATACATGTATACCACTGGCCTATAAATGTTGGAAAAATAGCCCTTGGAGGATGTCATTTACAGAAATGAGATTATGGGATAGAATCAGAATGACAGGGATTTCTGGTAAACTTTCTCCCAATTTCCCAGAAGCAAGGAGAGAATTCCTGTGTGCAAAGTGCCTTAAGTTCTTTGAGGAAAAGCTGCTATAACAATATAAATATATAATTGTCTCAGATATGAATAAAGAAACAGAAATGTAGTATCACTAACTACTAATAAAATTCCAAATTTTCAGATTAAGGATAAGAACTCTATTTCCTTCTATGTCAGTTCTACATACTATATTTTATAAAATACAACTCAATTATAAAACATTTTGTTATATCTGTCTTGAATGCTAATACTTAGTATTAACACAGTTTTTCTCTGACTAGAAAACAGAAATCCTGTAACCATAAGCACCAAAAACAAGAAGACCCTCCTCCTGGGATTTTTAAATACAATTTATTGGGGAAAATAAGGGGCTTGGGGGAAAAGGCTGGCAGGTTGCATCTAAGCCACTGTGCATTTTAACCAGCCTTCAACATTAATATTTAGGCCCAGGGGATCTGTGACTATCTAGATTCAGCTGTAATATAATATTAACAATCAGGAAAAATAACTTTCCACTTCACAAGCAAAAACTCATTACAGTGAAACTAAATGGTATAGCTTGGAATGACATTTCAAATGGAAGTATTCATTTTCCCATTGTCTCAAATTGTTAACAAATAAAGTTGTCATTTAATGTTGTTTAACTAGATACCATTAGATAACCTAAGAATGGGTCTAATAAACTGTATAACTATATATAATTGATGCACAGTATTTTATGTAACTCTATGTGCACATATATATTTCAGACACAACAATTTAGAGAGTGTGTTAATACAGGTATTCAGTATTTTTGAAACTATTCAGATAAGAGCTATGTCAGGATCAATGTTGCAGCATTTAAATGAGTTGAGTGCTGAAGGGACAGAGGAAGAAGCTCAATGTATTACAGATCCTTATAATCTCACTTTTATTTGACCATTTTGAAAATAAGTTGTTAATTGCAGTGGATGTTAAAATAGACCAAGTGCAAAGTGATCAGTTTCAGTTCATAATTGATCATAGTGATAGGATTAACAGTCAAAGGGATCACATAAACAAGACTAGTGTCTGATAATACTAACTGATAGAATTAAAAAGGAGAGAATGATCCAACATGGGAAGAGGGATACACAGCAGACTCATAGAATGGCAGATGTCCTAAACAGCACTCTGGCCTCAGAATCAGCCCTTAAGGCATTCAGATCTGGCTAAAAAGCCCATGAGAGTATTTCAGGCATGGAAAGCCAAGACACTGTGGGGAAAAAAAAAATGACCTAAATGAAAGATCTCTGTGAGTGAGATCCCAGCAGAAAGAATGGGCCATCAAAGAAGGAGGTACCTTTCTCTGAAGGGAAGACAGAACTTCCACTTTGACTACGGCCTTGTCTAAATAAGATTGGAGTTGGCGAACTCAAGAGGCTTCCATAGCCTTGGCAACTCATGACAAGAGCCTCAGGTGATTATTGATGTCATAAATAAGAGTGTCAATTGTTAAATCAACAACAGGATTCACTGTTGCACTTACTCTCCATGTAGGATCTCTGTCCTTAATGTGTTGTACTATGTGAATTAACGGTATAACTAGTACTCAACCAGTACATTATACTTTGTGTTTCTGTGTGGGTGCAAACTGTTGAAATCTTTACTTAGTATATACTAAATTGATCTTCTGTATATAAAGATAATTGAAAATGAATCTTGATGTGAATGGGATGGGAGAGAGAGTGGGAGATGGGATGGTTGCAGGTGAGAGGGAGGTTATGGGGGGGGGGGGAGCCAATGTAATCCAAAAGCTGTACTTTGGAAATTTATATTTATTAAATAAAAATTAAAAAAAAATAGACCAAGTGAAAAAGTATCTGGGAAGCAGAACACTTGTTTCATTGACCCTGATAGGAGTTTGAATCTCAACTCTGCCACCTACCTAGTTTGGTCAGTTACATTTATTGACATGCTTCTCTTTAAGAAAAAAGGGTGTGTTGGGGGAAGGAAGGCTTGCAATTCATTATCTCACTAATATACAGAATTTAAAGAAGTTGAACTTGTAGAAACAAAGGTTAGAAAAGCGGTTGCCAGGAGCTCCAGTGATGGCGAGTGGAAGGCAGAGGGTGAGACAAAAGAAATAGTTTCTGGAGAGCTATTGTTCACCATGACTGCAGTTCATTAGAATGCATTATGTACTTGAAAACTGCTAAAGGAGTAGATCTTAAATAGTCTCACCACACATACACACACAGGCACACAAGATATGGAGGCAGGCTTTGTGGTATACTGTGATTAAGTTGCCACATAGGACATCCACATTCCATATTGGAATGCCTGGTATTGAGTCCTCTCTCTATTTTCAATTCAGCTTCTTGCTAATGTTCACTCTGGGAGACAGCAGATAATGACTCAAGTACCTGGATCTCTAACATCCACTTGGGAGATCCAGATGGCCTGGCCCAGCACCTACTGTTGCAGGCATTTGTAGAGTCAACCCGTGGATAGGTGTGTGCATGTGTGTATATGCATATCTCCTTTTCAAACATCTAAACTTTAAATAAAGGATACCTATGTGAAAAGATGGATGTGTTAATTAGCTAGACTTAATCATCTCACATTGCACATGTTTTGAAATATGATATTCATTTCTTATTTATAAATTATACCTTAATAAAAATGGGAAGAAACATCTGTAATTGAGTCTGTTCAAAACAATCCTGATCATCACTAGCCATCAGGGAAACGCAAATCAAAACCACAATGAGGGGGGCGGAGCCAAGATGGCGGATAGTGAGGACGTGCACCGATAGTCTGGGAAAATATAGTTTAATAAAAGTAGAATTACTGTAGCGTCAGGAAAAGACTCAAGAAAAAAAACTGCAGAGGAAACGCTTCTGGATCTAGTGGATGTGACACAGAGGAGGTATAGGGAGCCCACCGCGTGGAAGCCCAGCCGCGGGAGTCGAGCCGCAGAATTTCGCCGGCGCGGGAATGGGAGGTAAGACAAAAACCTCAGAAACCCGAGACATTGGCGGGGAAAAGCAGAGGCCTGAGGCCCCACTGGGCAAAGATCACCAGGCTGACTGGAGGAGAAAAAAAAAAAAAAACACGAATAAATCAGGGGAACCAGCATGGACACTAGCCTCTCTCTCCACTCACCTAACAAAGCTGAGCAAAACAAAGAGCAGGCGCCATTTTACATATGTAAAGCGGCAACCGCGAGTAGCCAAGCAGAAAAACTTGACTCTGGTTGGGAGAAATAACAGGAGGTTAGAATCTAGTGAAAACAGGTGAAGCTAACTATAAGCGACTGTGAAAATCCGAGGGGGGGCGAGCGAACTCACCGAGTATACAAACTCAGTAACCTTGCGACTGTGACGAAACTTGAGAATACATTCAGGGCTGCATAAACTCTTTGTGTGGTCCCAGGGGTAGATCAAACGAATACTCACAGAGGCCAGATTTCAACTACCCTCAATTCCACTCAGCTGTGCAGAATTACTTCCCAACTGAGTCCCAAAAAAAAAAAAAAAAGAGAGAGAGAGAGAGAGAAAGAGATCCAGCAAGGAGCAAGGGAGAGAACAATCTGGGTGAGTCACTTTTTGCACAGCCTTAAACCTGAAGAATCAAGCAGAGCTCTCTGGCCACACCCATCACAGCCTCTAAGGATCCATCAAAGCAGACAGCCCACTTAGAGGCATAGTATAACGAGAAAAAAACACCACAGACAAGAAAAAACCATAAATTATCTCCAACATGCCAAACAACAAACGTAGAAACCAAGGTAACAAGAGCAAGGAAGACACTATGATACCCCCAAATGAACAAGACACCCCAGTGCAAGATTATGAAGATGAAGAGATAGAGGAAATGCAAGAAGCAGATCTCAAAAAATTGATAAGAAGTTCTCAAAAACAAGTTCTTGAACTACAGAAATCCTTAATGGACAAGATAGAAAATCTGTCGCGCGGAAATGAAACATTAAGGAGGAATCAAAATGAAATGAAACAACTAGTAGAACATGAAACTGTGATAGTGACAAGAAACCATAATGAAATGAAGAACTCAGTAGATCAAATGACAAACACATTAGAGAGCCTTAAAAACAGAATGGGCGAAGCAGAAGAGAGAATATCGGACTTAGAAGACAGAGAACAGGAAAGGAAACAGTCAAATCAAAGAAAAGAAGAAGAAATCAGAAATCTAGAAAATACTGTCAGGAATCTACAGGATACTATTAAAAAACCCAACATTCGGGTTCTAGGAGTTCCTGAAGGCATGGAAAGGGAGAAAGGATTAAAAGGCCCTTTTAGTGAGATACTAGCAGAAAATTTCCCAGGTTTGGAGAAGGACAGAGACATCCTAGTACAGGAAGCTTATAGAACCCCTAATAAACATGACCAAAAGAGATCCTCACCACGACACATCGTAATCAAACTCACCACAGTGAAACACAAAGAAAAGATCCTAAAATGTGCAAGAGAGAAACGCCAGATTACTCTCAGAGGATCTCCAATTAGACTCACAGCTGACTTCTCATCAGAAACCCTACAAGCTAGGAGAGAATGGCGAGATATAGCCCAGGTAAAAAGAGAGAAAAACTGCCAGCCCAGAATATTATATCCTGCAAAGCTCTCATTTGTGAATGAAGGTGAAATAAAGACCTTTCACAGCAAACAGAAATTGAAAGAATTTGTCGCCACTCGTCCAGCCCTGCAAAAGATGCTTAAAGATGTCTTACATACATAAACACAGAAACACGGTCACCAATATGAAAGAAGGTAAAGGAAGGAAACCTCACAGCTAAAGATCACAGGAATCTCAAACCATATATTAGAAAATATCTTTGGCAAATGACAGGGCAAAGTTACTCCTTCTCAATAGTCACACTGAATGTTAATGGCCTGAACTGTCCAGTTAAAAGACACCGATTGGCTGATTGGGTTAAGGAACAAAACCCATCTTTTTGCTGCTTACAAGAAACTCATCATTCCAACAATGATCCATACAGGCTGAAAGTGAAAGGCTGGAAAAAGATATACCATGCCAACAGAAATGAAAAAAGAGCGGGTGTAGCCATCTTAATATCGGACAACATAAACTTTACCACAAAAACTGTCAGGAGAGACAAAGAGGGGCACTATTTAATGATTAAGGGATCCATTCAACAGGAAGATATAATGATTATCAATGTATATGCACCTAATTACAGGGCACCAGTTTATTTAAAAGACTTGTTAAGGGACTTAAAGGGAGACTTAGACCCCAATACAATAGTTCTGGGGGACTTCAATACTCCACTCTCAGAGATAGACAGATCAACAGGACAGAAGATCAACAAGGAGACAGTAGATTTAAATGACACTATAGCCCAAATGGATCTAACAGATATCTACAGAACTTTTCATCCTACACATAAAGAATTTACATTCTTCTCAGCAGTACATGGAACCTTCTCTAGGATTGACCACATACTAGGCCATAAAGCAAGTCTCAGCAAATTCAAAAGAATTAGAATCATACCATGCAGCTTCTCAGACCACAAAGGAATGAAATTGGAAATTAGCAATTAGTGTCTCTTACCTGCTTAAGACAGAATTCCCAGTCTCCTGTGAATTTCCCTTCATGATGTGTAGAGTACATCACACATGTTCATGAACCCACCTGACTGATCACCTATCTTTGGTTTCAGTCCTTCAAGCTTCAGAAATGTTCCCTCATCCCTGTGCTTGCCTTAAGGCGTCTACCTGCCTGACCTCTTCCTCCATCAAGATCAAAATCCTTACAGAGAACAAAGGCAACCTATGGAATAGGAGAAAGTATTTGCAAACATTGAATATGGTAAGGAATTAATCTCCAAAATTCATAAGGAACACCTAAAACTCAACAGCAAAAGTGAAACAAACAAAACACCCAATAATTCAATTGAAAAATGAACCAAGTATTTGAATAGATATTTCTCCAAAGTCATCGAAATGGTCAATAGGCATATGAAAAAAAAAATGCTCAACCCCACTAGTAATAAGCGATATGCAAATCAAAAACACAGTGAGATATCACTTCACACCTATCATGATAGCTACTATCAACAAAATAAAAGACAAGTGTTGGGGAAAAATGTGGTGACACTGAAAACCTTAGGAATGTAAAATCGTACAGTCAATATGGAAAACAGTGCAGAACTTCCTCAAAAATTAAAAATAAAGCTGTACAATTCATCAATCCCCCTACTAGATATATCCATCCAAAAGAAGAGGGATAGAGATCTTGACAAGATATCTGTACTCCCATGTTCACTGCAGCACTATTCAAAATGGCCAAGATGTGGAAAAACCCTAAGTATACACAAACAGATGAATGAATGTATAAAGAAAATACATATAATGGAATACTGTTCAGTCTTTACAGAGAGGGAAAGGAAATTCTGAAATTTGGGACAGGATATTGGGTGAGTCTTGAGGACATTATGCTAAATGAATAATAAGCCAGTCACAGAAAGACAAATGTTGGATGATGCCACTTCTATAAGGTTTATTAAATAGTCAGATTCATAGAATCAAGGAGTAGGATGGATGGTGGTTAGCAGCAGCTAGAAGAAAGGGAAATGGGGAGTTATTTATGAATAGGCTTAATGTTCCCATTAAAGAAGAGGAATAAGCTCTAAAAACCAGCTGTATGACAGTATACCTCTAATCAGCAATGTATGGCACACTTCAAAATTTAAGAGAGTGGGTGGGTCTCCTGGTAAATGTTATTAACAAAGTTCAAAAAAGAAAAAAAAAATGGAAACTCCCAAGTCATCTCTGCTCAAGACAGGGCTTCTACCATTGGTTGGTACAAAGAGAGTAAGACAGAAACAACACAGTTCTATTTAGGCATGTTCTGGGGGATCCAACAGCATAGTTAGTTGGGACCTGAAGTGTCACAAAATGTTAAGAGTGCAGCTTCCATTTGTAGTGAAACTTCCATCTCAAGGGAGTACACACATGTCCATGGGGCAGCTGGGTCAAAACTATTTCTAATCAATTCCTGTGCTCTATACAGAACACCTAACCTAGCCCAAACTATCTTTATGCCTGAACCTTGGTTGTATTCAAGGTTCTTTGCATGTCACTTTTGTATTTTCTAAAATTTTCCTTAGCTCAAAAATAACAGGAATAGATACTTATGGAAGAGATAATATTGGTTTTTTAAAGATTTTTTTTTTATTTGAAAGACAGTATTACAGAGAGAGGTAGAGACAGAGAGAGAAGTCTTCCATCGCTGGTTCACTCCCCAGATGACTGCAACAGCTGGAGCTGCGCCAATCTGAAGCCAGGAGCCAGGATCTTCTTCCGGGTCTCCCATGTGGGTGAGGGGGCCCAAGGATTCAGGCCATCTTCTACTGCTTTCCCAAGCCATACCAGAGAGTTGGATAGGAAGAGGAGTGGCCTGGACTAGAACTGGCGTCCATATGGGATGCCAGCCTTTCAGGCCAGAGCTTTAACCCGTTGCGCTACAGTGCCGGCCCCAGAGATAATATTGTTTAACTCATGCCAGACCTGAATCTTAGTTACAACTAAGGATATTCTTTCCACCCTGTGAACTGTTATCATCACTTTACACAAAAGAAACAGAGACTCACAGTAATGTAATAAATTATGAAACTATACAGCTAGCAAATGACAAGACTGGAATTTGAACCCAAGAAGCTCTGACTAGAAAATTCATAACTCTTTTCTACTTGGCACTATCCTCTCACCTCAATATTGTACTCTACTTTGGCTAACTGGCACTAGGTAACCAGTGGAGCATGTTTACTATTTAATAATGATTTCTATGTGTCAGGGGCTTTGGATTTTATATCATGATTCTTATAATAATTCTGCAAGGAATATTTTGCCATTATCATTTACTGATGAGAACTATCTTAGCTTCAGCTCTCCAGAATCAGACCTTAAGATGAGAATTCCTCATGCAGGTGTTTTATTAAGAATCACACTCAAGAAGATAGGAAAAAGAATGGAGAAGGCAGGATAGGGGACAGGAATAAACTATGTATCTATTAGATTTCAGTGATGCCCTGCTTTGTGAAACTTCATATAACAGGAGACCTCTGCAATGGAAAATGAGGCTCTTTGTCACTCCCGCATGTATCAGTCATCAGCAAAGACCTACAGAGGTACGGTGGTGGGGCCAGGGTAGGAAGACAAACTAGCAGGCCCACACAAGACAGGGCTCCCACTACAGAAAAAGGGATCTGGGCAGAGCACAACTTTGCCTATTGGAAAGTAAAGTAACTTATTACATATCACAGACAGCAGGGCTCAGAGGCAAGATTCCAAGATTCTGTAACACTCCACTAACAATATCTAATAGCAAAACTTACCTGCTGAGAAAGGGCAATGTGCTTGTAACAATTTTAGTGAGATTATCTGATAACTGTCAATGTGGGTAGAAATTAGATTGGGATAAGTATATCATAACTAGGTTTCCTTGAACTACATGGTTTCAGGCAGTTTTAAATGATTACCTAATGAACTATTAAATATATTTTCTAAGACATTTCATCTTAAACATAAATATAAAAATTGGGAAAAAAAACTTTCAAGGTTAAACATTCCAATTTTCTTCTAGCTTCCTATTTTCGAACAGCCCCTAAAGTAAAATTGACATACAATAAAATGCATGTATTAAAAGAGTACAATTACATATATTTCACTGGAGCTGCACAACAATCAAGATTACTATCAGATCCATATCCATAGCTCCAATGCTCCTCCTGTCTCTCATTCTCTATTTTTTAAAAAAAGATTAATTTATTTATTTGAAAGTCAGAGTTACACAAAGAGAGGAAAGGCAGGGGTGGGGGGGTGGGAGTCTTCCACCGATGGTTCACTCCCCAATTGGCTGCGATGGCCGGAGCTGCGCCGATCTGAAACTAGGAGCCAGGAGCTTCTTCTGGGTCTACCATGTGGGTGCAGAGGCCCAAGGGCTTGGGCCATCTTCTACTACTTTCCCAGGCAATAGCAGAGAGCTGGATGGGAAGTGGAGCAGCCAGGCCTCGAACTGGTGCCCATATGGGATGCTGCCACTTCAGGCCAGGACGTTAACACACTGTGCCACAGCGCTGGCCCCATGTTTCTCATTCTCACTCTCCCTCACACTACCTACCTCTTCCCAACCCCAGGAAACCAGCGTTATAATTTATATTCCTATAGATTATTTTGTCTTGTTTAGAATTTTAGGATCACAATTTGTGTACTCCCTTCTGTCTGGCTTCTTTCACTCAGGACAACTATTTTGAGACCCAACTATGTTGTAGTATGGATCCATAGGTTATTTTCTGTTATTCATAAGTAATACACTACTGTATAAGCTGATCTCAGTATACAAGATTACTTCAAAACCGTCAGGGCAAATAGAATAAAATGATATATTTAGGCTGGCGCCACGGCTCACTAGGCTAATCCTCCGCCTGCGGCACTGACACACCGGGTTATAGTCCTGGTTGGGGCACCGGATTCTGTTCCAGTTGCTCCTCTTCCAGTCTAGCTCTCTGCTGTGGCCCGGGAGTGCAGTGGAGGATGGCCCAAGTGCTTGGCCCTGCACCCGCAGCAGCCATTGCGGGGTGAACCAACAGAAAAGGAAGACCTTTCTCTCTGTCTCTCTCTCTCACTATCCACTCTGCCTGTCAAAAAAAAAAAAAAAAAGATATATTTAGGGGCTGGCACTGTGGCGCAGCGGGTTAAAACCCTGCCCTGAAGCACCAGCATCCCATATGGGTGCAGTTCTGGTTCCGGCTGCTCCTCTTCCGATCCAGCTCTCTGCTATGGCAAAGAGCTGGGAAAGCAGTGGAAGAGGCATAAGTCCTTAGGCCCCTGCACCCACGTGGGAGACCCAAAGGAAGCTCCTGGCTCCTGGCTTCGGATTGGCACAGCTCCAGCCACTGGAGCCATCTGGGGAGTGAACCAGCAGATGGAAGACCTCTCTCTGTGTCTCTACCTCTCTCTGTAACTCTTTCAAATAAATAAAATAAATATTTTTTTAAAAAAATTTAAAAAAATAAAGATATATTTATTTTGATGCAAAGATTTTTGAAATCCATGCATTTTCTTTATAATATGCATTTTCCATGAACTTTTTGAAGATACATCATATTTATCAAATAACATCTGAATGGGCATATATAATGTTTCCAGTTAGAGGATATTATGAATAAAGATTCTATGAGCATTTGTATATGTTTCATTTCTTTTGCATAGATGCCTAGGGACAAAATGGCTGGGTTGTATAGCAGATAAATGTTTAACTTCATAAGAAATGGCCAACTTATTTTCCAAAGGGTTTTACATTCTCATCAGCAACTAATTAGTTCTAGTTTTTCAGATGTGCCAATATTTGATAAGGTTAAGCAATCTATCCCAAAAGATGAAAGTAGTTTCTCATTGCCATTTTAATTTGCTTTTTCCTCATAACCATCAATACTGAACATACTATTTTGTGTTTATTTGCTATCCTTACATTTTGTTGACTAAAAGTTATGTTCAAGCATTTTGCCAATTTTTTATTTGGTGTGTTTGCTTTCTGTCTTAGTTCATTCAGGCTGCTGTTGTAATTTAAAATAGCGAAACTAGGAGGCTTATAAACAATAGATATTGATTTCTCACAATCCCAGAGGATAGGAAATCAAATATCAAGGCACAGGCAGATTCAGCGTATGGTGAGGGCCTGCTGCCTGGTTCATAGCTGGCCACCAGGATTCTCATTGTATCCTCTCATATCAGAATGGTTAAGGAAGCTCTCCCAAGTCTCTTTATTAGGGCACTCATTAATCACCTATCAAAGTCCAACTTCCTAAGACCATCACATTAGAGCATAGGATTTCAACATATAAATTGAGGTGGAAGTATACAAGCATTCAGCCTACAGCATTTTCTTACTATCAAATTCTAAGAGTTTTTATATAATTTGTTACAAGTTTTTTTTTTTTTTTTTTTTTTAACAGAGTTGCAGATACTTTCTCCAAATCTGTGGCTTTTCTTCTCTTTCAACAGTGTCTTTGGGGAAGCAAAAGTTTTAAATTTTAATGAAATCTAATTTATCATTGTTTTTGGTATATTACCAGAGAAATCTGTGCCTAATTCAGTTACAAAGATTTTTATTTCTATAAATTGTAAAGTTTTTGTTTTACATTTAATTCAATATTCCATTTTGAAGGAATCTTTATATGTGTTATGAGGCATGAATGGAAATTTGTATTCTGGCATGTGGATATACAATTTTTCCAGTTTCACTTGGTGAAAAGAATGCCCTGTCTCAACTGAATTTCCTTTTCATCTTTGCTGAAAAATTTTTGGCCATATATGTGTGAATCTATTTCTAGATTCTCTATGCATTTCCATTGTTCTAATTCCCTCTCTTTAAGCCAATGCCACACTGTTTTGATTACTAAAGCTTTAAAGCACTCTTGAAATGAGATAATTTTAATCTTCTAATTTCCTTCTTTTTCAAAGTCCTATGGTCTATTATGAACCCTTTGCATTTCCACATGAATTTTAGAAGTAGTTTTTCAATTTCTACAAAAGTAGAAAAAAACAAAACCAAAATCCTTCTAGCACTTTTGTTGGTACTGAATTGTATTTCTATATTAATTTGGGAGAACTGGCATCTTAAATGTAATCTCCTTGCACCCATAAGCACATTATAGTTCTCCATTTATTTAGAACTTTTAGAATTACTCTCATCAATATTTTAGAGTTTTCATTGTGCTGATCTTGGTCATTTTGATCTCTAAATATTAAATATAGTGATTCTATTTAAATGACATTTTAAATTTAATTTAAAATTGTTCATTGCTAGTATTAAGGAAGTGCAAATTTTTTAAAAAAAAATTATATTGGATCTTGGGGCCTTGATAAAAGTATTTAATAAGCCTAGTAATATTTTGGAGATCCTGTCTATAGGTTTTGGCTTCATGCACTTTGAAGTTCTTGTATTAGGTGTATGAATAGTTAATTTTAAAACATTTTCTCTTTAAGGTTTAAGGTTGATTTTATTTATGTGAAAGGAAGAATGAGAGAGAGAGAGAGAGAGAAAGAAAGTGATCCTCTAGAATTAAAAGGGAGAGAATGATCCTGCGGGGGAAGCAGGACAAACAGCAGACTCATAGAATGGCAAATGCCCCAAACAGCACTCTGGCCTCAGAATCAACCCTTAGGGCATTCGGATCTGGCTAAAAGGCCCACTAGAGTCTCATAGGCATGGAAAGCCATGACACGATGGCAAAAACAACCGAAATGAAAGATCCTGGTGAACAAGACTCCAGCGGAAGGAACAGGCCATCAAGAAGGGAGGCGCCTTTCTCTGAAGGGAGGAAGGAATCTCCACTGTGATATGGCCTTGACTAAACAAGTTCAGAGTTGGTGAACTCAAGGGGCTTCCATAGCCTAGTCAGCTCATGGCAAGAGCTTCAGGTGATTGCTGACGTCATAAATAGGAGTGCCAATTGTTGAATCAACAACGGGAGTCACTGGGTACATGCTCCCCACGGAGGATCTCTGTCCTTAATGTGTTTTACTATGAAACTTAAAGACAACACTACTAGTCGAACAATACCCTATACCTTGTACAGTTGTGTGAGTGCAGCCTGTTGAAATCTTTGCTTAGTATATACTAAGTTGATCTTCTGTATATGAAGGTAATTAAAAATGAAATTCGATGAAGGGTGGGATGGGAGAGGGAGTGGGAGAGGGGAGGGCCGCGGGAGGGAGGGAGGTTGGGGTGGGGGAAGCCACAACAAAAATTGCACTTTGTAAATTCACATTTATTAAATAAAAAAAAAAAGAAAGAAAGTGATCCTCAATCAACTGGTTCACTCCCCAAATGTCTATAACAAACAGGGCAGAGCCAGGCCACCTAGAAGCCCAGAAGGTCACCTGGATCTCCCATATGGATCAGGGGTCCTAGTACTTGGGCCATCCTCTGCTGCCTTCCCAGCCGATTTAGCAGGGGCTAGCTGAGAAGTGAGAAGGACTGATATGGGATGTAGGCATTGCAAGCTGCAGCTTAACTCAGTGTGCCACAATATTTCATATGGTAAAATTCTCCTGATCAGTCAGTCCTCTATCGTTATGAAGTATTATTTTTATTCATGAATATATTTATCCATAGGCTTCTGATCAACTGCTGTTCTGAAATCCAGTTTTTCTGATATTAATATACATAATACATCTTTCTTTTGGCTACTGTTCACATAGTTGGTGCTTTTATTTTTACCCATTTGGGTCCTTACATGTAAGCATGTTTTTGTAAGCAGAATAGAGCTGAGCTTAGGTTTGTTATCTAATCTCTGATTTAACTGAAATATTTAGTTAATAATGTACATTGAGATTATTAATATAGTTAAATTAAAACTGTTCTCTTACTACTTGTTTTAAATTTATTTCATATGTTTTTGTCCTACTTTCTTCTTCTTCTACCTTTTTTGGACTCATTAAGTATTTTAAATTAATTCCATTGCAACTTCTTTGTTGATTTATTAAATCCAACCCTTTGTTCTCTTATTTTAGTGGTGGCTGTAGGGTATGCAGTATATATCTTCAACTTATCACAGTTTTATTTCAAGTTATATTATACCATTTTTCTATAATATGAGAACCTTACAATAATGCTATTCTAACTCCCATCACTGATTTCGTGCTAATATTATGTTTTAACTTGCATATGCTATAAATTCCACATTACTTTTCTATAATTTTGTTTAAACAATAATTTTTAAGAGCTTTTTTTTACAATAAGAAAATTATTTCATTTACTTACTCATATAAATACAATTTTCAGTGCTTGCTGTTCCTTTGTCTAAAGCCACATTTCCATGAGAGGTTTTCTTTAATATTTTCTGTTATACAGATCTGCCAGTGTTGAATTCTTTCAGCTTTTTCTAATGACTTAGAACATCTTTATTTCACTTAAGCTTTCAATTCTGTGAAAACATTGCTCCACTGTCTTATCACTTATACCGTTTATGAAAAGAAAACTGTCCATTGTCATCACTGTTCCCCTGGCGTAATGTATCTTTGTATCTGGCTGATTTTTAGATTTTGTCTTCATAGTAATTTTTAGCAATTTGATAATTATGTGCCTTCATATAATTTTCTTCATGACTTTTGTGCTTAGGATTTATTTCTTGTACATGTGGGTTTCCAGGTTTCATCAAATTTAGAAAAATGTTGGCTATTATTTCTTCAAATATATTTTCTATTCCTCTCTTTTCAAGGTTCTCAAATGCATATAGACCACTTATTATTTTCTTCCAAATTGTCAGTGCTCTGTTCTTTTTGTTGATTCTCTTTTTTTCCCCTGTGGTTTATTTTATAAATTTCCTATTGTTTTGACTTCTAGCTTATTATATTTTTTATGCAATGTCTTGTCTGTTATCAGTCCCTTTCACTGTAGTTTTAATCTCTGGAAATTTGATTTGGGTCTTTTTCATATCTTACTTAACTAAATTTTCAAACATTATGAAATACATCAGCAGTGACGGTTTTTTAAAGATTTATTTACTGGGGCTCACACTGTGGCATACTGGGCTAAGCCCTTACCTGCAGTGCCAGAATCCCATATGGAAGCCGGTTCTAATCCCAGCTGCTCCTCTTCCAACCCAGCTCTCTGCTATGGCTTAGAAAAGCAGCAGCAGATGTTCCAAATGCTTGGGCCCCTGCACCCATGTGGCAGACCCAGAAGAAGCTCCCAGCTCCTGGCTTCAAATCGGTGCAGCTCCAGCCATTGCAGCCATTTGGGGAGTGAACCAGCAGATGGAAGACCTCTCTCTCTGTCTCTCCCTCTCTGTCTGTAACTCTGTCTCTCAAATAAATCACATATTTTTTTAGTTTCAGGGTAAAGTGTAGATCTAGTCCCTGTTAAGACATCTGGGTTCAAAAATATAACTTCCTCCTGATTTTTTGGATATATGCTTACTTTAGACATGTAGTGTTAAGAAGAAAATCTAGACATGTAGTAGTAAGAAGAAAATTTCCAAATAGAAAGATAAACCTCAATAAGACACCACTTTGGATCATCCAAGGACAGTACAAAGACATAGGCAATAGGAAAAACAGCAGGGGGGTAGCACAATATAAATGGTTCTGAATCAACAAAGCACAAAGGTTTTTCCTTTTTGAACAGTCCATTCCACAGCTCTGCCTAGTCATAGTACATGCTATATAAGACTGACCTGCCTTTAAATGCATGAGCCAGTCTTTATTTAGAATTAATTTTTGATCCTTTGACCTTTTATGAATTCTTAGCTTCAAAATGTCAAAATGCTTCAAATATTTAATGGAAATAATGTCATTCCTTCTCATGGTGAAATTCTGCACTGTGCACCTTTTAATAATGACTATGTTTCTTTAAAAATGACTATGGTTATTTGTTTTAATTCTCATTAACTTAATGTAAAAATATTTGAGCCCACAATAATATCTGTCTAATTGTGGTGCTCTTTATTTCCTGGTACACCCTTTGCTTTGCTCAGTTTTATTCTAAACATTTTCCTATGAAGCTTAAGCAAGCACAAAAACCTGTGTCAGGGGCTACTGGTGTTCACATTAAGGCAAGTGACAGAGTCAGTAAGTGAATTGGGACACTGAAGTCCTAGAAAAACAAAGATGACTCCACTAATGTGTGCTACAGCTGTGTAATGTACTGACTTCAGCAGGGGACCAGCAAATAAATCTTAAGTACTATGAATATGAATCATCAAATTTGGCTGCAGAAAGTGAAGGAACCACCAAACCCAGAACTTAGAGAAGCTAAGGCACTGAAAAATAAATACTCCAAGTCTTATTCTGACCTGTGCAGCTGAACAACTCAATTAAGTGTTAAGTTAATTATACCTAAGATCAAAATGGTAGTTATCAAGGGCTTTTCAAGTATCTTTCTGGCATTGCATTCACCACCTAACATATATACCTCATTTAACGCTCACAGCAAACACCGAAGAGTACTGCTCTTGTCCACAATTCATAGATGGAAAAAACAGGCACTAACAACGTGGCAGAATCACTACTTGAATCTGACCTAATTCCAAAGATTTTTTTATTTTTTTCATGGATAATACATAATACAGGAATGGCACACAGAAGTAAAAAGGTCGGAAAGGGTATAAGATAAAACAGTAAATCCTTCTTCTCTCTTCTGTGCCCAGACATAATTTCCCTCCCAATAGACAACCATTTTGTCAGTTTGTTTTTCTTCTAGATATGTTTTATCAACTATGATAGGCATTGTCTATTTCTTCTTTCAGTTCTACTGGCTTTTACCTCATACTTTTGACAATCTGTTCTCAGGTTTATAAAGTTTTAAGACTGTTACATCTTCTTTGAGAGTGGACTCCAGTATCAATGTGTAATGCTCCTCTTTATTCCTAAAAATTATCCTTGTTCTGAAATCTACTTTTATGACATTAATACAACTTTTCAAACTTTCTCATAGGTCATGAGCATAAGTACCACCATCTTACAGCCACACCACCGTCCTAGGACAACCCCCAATCAGCGAAGCACAGATCTGCAGGCAATGCAACCCTACTCAAAAGCCCCAGAGCCTGCACAAGCCTGCCTAGCACCCACCCAGAACCAGCTGATAAGAGGATGTAACTCCAACTATATGAAGACTCAGTCTGTAGGAGAACAACACTCTCTACCCTTGCTGATAGTGAGTCCCTCTCAGGTTTGTCTCTGAATAAACCTGTTCTGGCTGTTGAGTTCGTGATCTTTCTCCTCTTTGTCTTGTTCCTGTATTTTGCTGTCTCCTCTTTGTCTCATTCCTGTGCTCTAACACTTTCTTTTGATTAGTATTAGCATACATTCCTCCACTCTCTACTTTCAACTTACCTGAGTTTTTATATTTCAAACAGATTTCTTACATATAACATAATTGCACCTTGTCTTTTTATCTACTCTAATTATCTTTGTCTTATTTGGTGTTTTGAGACCACTCACATTTACAGTGATTAGGTATATAACAAACATCTAGTATCTTTGTCACTATTTGTCATTTGCCGCACTGGTTGTTTCTTTTCTTCCCCAACTGCTACTGACTCAGCACTGTCCCTGCAAAATTCAAGTGTTGAAGCCCTAGTCTGTAATATGATAGTACAAGGAGGTGGGGCCTTTGGAAGATAATTAGGATTAGATGAGGCCTTGAGTCAGGCCCTCATGATGGAATCAGTGCCATTATAAGAAGATATACCAGAGTTTGTCCCCCCTAAACCTCTCTCTCCATCTCCCATCAGAGGACAAGGGAGAAAATTATATCTATAAGCCACCAAGAAAGCTCTCACCAGATGCTGATCATGCTGGAAGTCTTACTCAGATTTCTAGCCCTAGAGCTATGAGAAAAAATAAATTTCTGTTGGTTAATTGGCCCAGCTTATAATATATTGTTATGGCAGCCCAACCCAACTAATATGCCTTTTATGAACTGAATTGAGTTGTATTTCACAGTGACTATGATATAGGTAGGAGAAAGTTAGCTAGGTTAGGTTAGACTTAGGCAGACAGCTAAGGATTGGCAGGGGAGGGCTACATGATGAGGATACTGGCCCTTGTTTATTAAGCAACACAAGGACATGCACTTATGAGATATGCTTTGCAAAACTAAATAGCAAAAGTCCGGAGACTATAAACTAACAGGGTAAGAGAAAAAAAAAATTATATGACTGTAAGGAGTCCAAGGTCAAGAACAGCAAGATGGGGGTTGGGAGTAGGACTGGTGGAAACCCTAGATAAGACACCTGGGACCAGAGACTGACCAAATGGGACAATGGGAGATACAATGGGAGATAAGAAGGCAAGATGAACTTTCCAGAGGATATAAACCCCCCAGACCATTTCCTTTTTTTTTTTCCCCTTGCTGAGAAACGTCCCTCCCAGCTGCTCTCTCTGGAGTCCTCTCTGCTCTTCAATAAGACCTGTTTCAAAAGATCTCTCTTGCTGAACCACTTGGCTGCAAGAACTGTCTCTGTTCACTTTAATTAACTTTGATAAAAAAAAAAAAAGAAAAACCTTCTCGTGTGTCCACTGGTCTCAAACTTCATCATCAGTAGAACAAGCTCCTGGGTTTACTCTCAGCTGTAACAAGTACTTCTCTCCTTCCTTACTGTAAATATAGCTTCTCTCATTCTAACAATGAGAATCTGGTGAGGTTCCTGGTGTAAAAACTCACGGAAGTTTAGGGCCTTGCCACCAATGTGGTTCTGCTGTTTCTTATTCTGACACTAGCCCACTTGCAGCCTCTTTAGCAATTTGTCAAAATTACCTTCTAAGTGTTCCTACTAAGGCTGCTGCTCCAGGTAAGCAGACCTCAGCTATAACTCTCTGGATGTACCTCTTGATCCACACTTGGGGGGAATGGTTTTCCCTGCCAACTCAATCCTCTTATGGGTCCAAGAAAAGTTATTTCTCAATTGTCCAGATTTTTCCACTTGAGAATAAGAGCAGTGACATGCAAGCTCTTTTTGAAAAATTTTATTTAAAGTATACAAATTTCATGTATTTCCTATATACAGATTCAGGAACACAGTAATATTCCCCACCTTTCCCTCCCTCCCACCCACACTCCCACCCTTATTCCTCTTCCCTCTCCTATTCTCACTCTTAATTTTTACGAAGATCTAACCAGACATTTTCTCTCAACCTAATTGTTTTTAAAAGTAGTTTCTCGGGGCCAGTGCTGTGGCGCAGTGGGTTAACACCCTGGCCTGAAGCGCCGGCATCCCACATGGGCCCCAGTTCTAGTCCTGGCTGCTCCTCTTCCCATCCAGCTCTCTGCTATGGTCTGGGAAAGCAGTAGAAGATGGCCCAAGTCCTTGGGCCCCTGCACCCACTTGGGAGACCTGGAAGAAGCTCCTGGCTCCTGGCTTCGGATCACACAGCTCTGGCTGTTGTGGCCATCTGGGGAATGAACCAGTGGATGGAAGATCTTTCTCTCTGTCTCTACCTCTATGTAACTCTTGTCTTCAGGGGGGAAAAAAAAAGGTAATTTTTCTTCAGACAGAGAAAATGAACATGTATTTTAATGAAGATAAATTTTTATCTTTCTGTTGACTAGAGCAGTAGTATGTGCATTCAATTTAAGAGTTTATATATTGTTTTTAAATAATAAAGAAAAATAGAATTAAACTCTATATTGTTTAATATTGGATTTGCATTTGTCACAAGATTGTTCTTACTATGCGTTTTGGGACTGGCTCTGAGAAAGCATTACTAGCTAGAAAGGCTGGCTTTTTATATTTAACCTGTATTTTTGTTTTGTTGGGGAAATATACTGCCTAAGGTTAACTTGATAAAAGCTGCAAATAGTCTCAAACTATTCTTAACTGTGTCCCTTGGACATACATTCTGCTATGGATTTGGTAACCAAATATTTTTGTTTTTAAAAAATATACAACTCGGTAATGTATCAAAAAGATACTGGGAACAGGTATTGTGGCACAGTGGATTAAGATACTGCTTGTTAGAGTATCTTGGATTGAGTCTCACCTTCATTTCTGATCCAGCTGCCTACTAATGATACTAAGAGGTAGTTGATAATAGCCCAACAATTGGATTCCTGCCCTCCAGGGAGGAAACACAGATAAATTTCCTGTCTCCAGGCTTCAGCCTGTCTCAGCCTGTTGAGGGCATTTGGGGAGCGAATAAACAGATGGTAGTGTGTTTCTCTCTCTCTCTCTCTCTCTCTCTCTCTCTCTTCTTTTCAAATAAATAAATCTTTTAAAACATTTTTAATGTAAAATCTGACTTAGAAACAAAAGAAGGAGCAGGCATTGTGGCATAGTGGGTAAAGCCGCCACCTACAACGCCAGCATCCTACGGTTGCTCTACTTCCTATCCAGCTCTCTGCTAATGTGCCTTGGAAAGCAGAGGAATATGGCCCAATCCGCACCTACGAGGGAGATCCAGAAGAAACTCCTGACTTCGGCCTGGCCCAGCCCCAGTCACCATAGCCATTTGGAAAGTAAACCAGCAGATGGAAGAACTCTCTCTCTCTCTGTCTCGTCCTCTGTGTAACTTTGACTTTCAAATAAATAAATAAACCTTAAGAAAAACAAACAAAAGAAGCTATCCATACATTTTGTAGGAATGTTTATGTGTCTATTTAGTCTCTGTTGTTACCCTTGGACCCAGTGATGGATCATAAAGCCAAAGACAGGATCCAAACAACTGAGTTCATAGTAATCCATCTTCCGAGAGTTTTTCATTTTCCATTTTAAGTGGTAATTCAGACCTCTTAGACTAGGTAGAGTTGCTAACCTACTAACCCCTAAAAGGCAAAATCCTTGTAATTTATAAAACTAACATAGTTCTTGAAAATTTTGTGTAATTAACAAATCCCACTCATAAATGTAGATTTGTGATACTTCTTGCTGATGACATATAGTTGGAAAACATATCATTCCTGACAGACTAAATTCCTTCCCTTGAAGAACTAAGTGAACTTTTAAAAAACTGAATGTAGTATATCATTTCAGTTATATATTGCTGATGAACTAAACACCATTAAATATGACTTATACTACAACAGTTTCAGATAAGTGTGGGTTTAATAATGGCATCTTCCATGTACGCTTTACTGAACTTACTTATATGGCTTCATTTGACTCATGGGAACCCAAGGATGGACTCAGCTATGATAGCTGGGACTCTCGGGCTAATCTGTCCATGTGATCTCCAGACTCTATCATGCCATGGTGGTCAGAGGATGCATTACAAGAACACAAACATCAACGATAAACTGTTATTGAGTTTTTGCTGTATCATGTTTGCTGACACCCCACTAGCCAGAACTCATACAGCCAAGCTCACAGACAAATGACAGGGGAATATATGCCAGATATGTATGCTTCAGTAGGAGGACGTTATTGTAAAAATCTAGTCTTTTCTGGTCTGCAGAATTCACATCTTCTCCCATAGGCAAAATACACTAACCCCCTCATAAGACTCAAAATTTCATCAAATCACTGCATAAGGCTTAGTTCAAAGTATAGGATCCATTAATTCACTTGAGTTCCTGATGCAAATGAAGCATCATCTAAGATGCTTTGGGATCAGGTCTTCTTTGATCATGGATCTGTGAACTAATTTTTTCACACCCATATTCACATAAGACTTTAAAAAAATGATTTTATTTATTTGAGAGGCAGAGTCATAGAGTGAGAGAGACAGAGAAAAACAGAAAAAAAGGTCTTCCATTCAATAGTTCACTCCCCAAATGGCTGCTACAACCAGAGCTGGGCTGACCTGAAGCCAGGACCTTCATTCAGGTGTCCCACATGGGTGCAGGGGCCCAAACACTTGGGCAATCTTCCACTGCTTTCCCAAGCCATAACCTGAGAGTTGCACTGAAGGAGTAGCCAGGACACAAACCAGCACCCATATGGGATGCTGACACTGCAGGCAGAGGCTTAGCCAACTACACCACGGTGCTGGCCCCATTTTTTTTCCACTTAAGACTTTAAACCCCAAAGTCATGTGTTATGATACTAAGAAAATAGGAAAGTCATTCAACTATGGTGTTTAGGAGATGGGACTAATGGAAGGTCCTTAAATCATTGCACATGTGGCCTTAAAAGATGGTTCTCATGAGACTATTGTTATAAAAGCCCGCATTTGGGCCCAGCCTCTCTCATTGTTTCCTAGCTCACCACGTGCTTCTCTTTCTATGTGTACTCCATCATCTGCATGGTCCCCTCCCAAAAGCCAAAACTTGTGCCATGTCATCTGGACTTTTAACCTCCAACACTGGACAAAATGAAATGTCTCTTTCCTTCTTAAGTAGCTTGTCTCAGGTATTTCATTGTAGTAATAAAAAGCTGACTAATACAACATCCAACATATATTGGTGAGAAAGGGAGAGGATAACTTCAAGCAGACATTCGTAATCCAGAGAGTCACACATGCTCATAGCAGTCCTTGGTTCATAACAATTATGCAGTCCTACCAGGCTTATATTGCCAAGGCCTACAACTCTGGGGACTAGAAGTGATCCTTTCTTACCAATAGGGTTACCGAATAACCTTAATCCTTGTTTTTCTCAGATTCATTTCTTATTTTAGCTGTTTTAATATGACATAAATTTGACTGAATTTTGTGGTATTTTGTGAATCTTCACTTTTGGAAAATTTAATGTGGTTACATTTATAAATATTCCTTCTGCCTTAACCCTCTCTCTTCCTTTGTGAAATTTCAATTATACAAGTGTTAAATCATCTCACTTAATCTCACACTGCCTTGTGGTTTGCACATGAACTCTCTAAACCATTATAGAACTGCAGTCAGTACATTCTGTTAAACTGAGATGTAGTGGAATATACAACTCTCATTCCCAGTGAGTCTGTAGGCTTCCTGGACAATACAGTTTGGGGGGTATAAAGCTGAATTTACTATTGGATATTAGTTAATTTCAATCTATCAATCAACAGAAATATTAGATAGATCTCAAAAAAAGGACCTTTATTATAAAAAAGATAAGAGGAAAAGAAGGCAGAATATAAGGGACATTAGAGGCAGGTGTTATATAAAGCATGGTCAGAAAACACTTCTACTTCCAAACCAGCATCTTTAGTGCAGACAATTCTTTCCAGACATTCTAGTTCAGTATTGTGTCTTATCATCCAGTTTTTGTTACTACCCAATGACAGAGGAAAGAAGAAAAAATGGGTAAGAAGTAATGCATATGTGGAACTTATTCTCTCGCGTCCACTTTATCAACCATCAATAGTTTAGGACAGGAAAACTTTCATGGGAATTTCCAATTCACAGTTAGTCTAGCATACAAACTCCTAAGAAAGTACTGAATTTGCTGCAGTCTTATACCCTACTATGTATAACTTAAATGTAGATTTTAGTTGATAAGGAAGTGGAGTGAATGTGTTATAAGCCAGCTATTGACAGTTTCCAAATAGTCACTATTTACTAAAAGACGATGAAGCAAATAAGTATCTTATAGGAACTATGTCGGGTAGAAAAGTAAATTGACTCTCCTTCACTGAAATAAAAACAGAGGAGCTCTACATTCACCTGAAAAATAGGACTTTTTTAGGAAAAAAGAAGATACTCAAGCTCAATCATTTAAAGCAAATACAACAGAGCAACAAACAAATAAAACACTTAAGAGGCCAGCACTGTGGCATAGCGGGTAAAGCCACTGCCTGCAGTGCCAGCATCCCATATGGGTACCAGTTTGAGTCCCAGCTGCTCCACTTCTGATCCAGCTCTCTGCTATGGCCTGGAAAAGCAATAGAAGAGTCCTTGGGCCCCTGCACCCCGTGGGAGACAAGGAAGAAGCTCCTGGCTCCTGGCTTCGGATTGGCACAGCTCCAGCTCTCTCTCTCTCTCTCTCTCTCTCTCCTTCTCTATGTAACTCTGCCTTTCAAATAAATAAATATTAAAAAAAAAAAACACTTAAAATATGGTACAGAAAAGAAGGTACTGCGCTTAGACCCAGAAGTCTATCCCAGCTATGTCACTCACTAGCATTGTGACCTTTGGCTAAATATTTAAAAACACTGAGCCTCAAATTGTACAGCTTTAAAACAGAGAGGGAGATATATGCAAACTCTACCGCTGTTACTATTTTGTTAGAAGAATAAAATTAGATAAAGCACACAAAGCACTTGTAAAGCCTGGAGCACTGTGCAAATGTAAGACATTATTTTTGTACTGTTATCTATTATGAGAAAAATAAAAGATTAATCCAAAACCATACTGCATGGTTATGAAAAACTCTGTACTTCAAGATATTCAGTTATTTTTAAGGATCCACATTGCCATGGGCATGAACACTGAATCAGTTACTGGAAGAAAAAAACCCAAAAGAGCTTTGTCTAAGAAAAGGTGATAAAACAGAGTTACATCATGATTCTCTCTTAATCTTCCTTTAGCATCCTTCCACCCTTCCTGGCTTTTCATACTTAGAATTTGAGGCCATTGAAAATATGTGCACTTTTTTTGAATGGAAATGATGCAACAGAAATAGATGCCATTATTGTAGTTGGTAAAAATCTAGCTTCAGGGACAGTATCTGCAGTCAAATGTGTACCTAACCCAGTAAAACTTTGTTTGCTCTGTTACAGAAAAAGCCATGCTGAATCTGCATGTGAATAAAGAACATTCTCTCCCTTAGGATGTTATAACTTCTGCCAATACACCTCACTGGTTTTATCTTTTGGAAAGAATCTTTAAAACAATAGAAAAATAAGAAATCATTGGTACAGAGATAGAGAACATGGAGGCTACCATAAACGAAACTTAAACTTGTGGCCGTTTCACATTATAGCAAACGTGGGCATGAAACAGAGACAGAATTTTTCCTGCTTACTTAGCAATGTCCTATTTTTCTTAGCTATTCTTAAAGACTGAATAAGAACACCTCCTTATGTCATTCTCCTTCCTGAATCTAAAAATAGTGGGTAAAAGTAATGTGATAGTGATAATATAAAAATAACTACCATTTATTGAGCATCTTCTCCAGGCCAGGCAGTTTTGATACATTATCTTACTATATTATTATCAAGAGCATTCCAGGTAGATATCATAATTCTCATTTACAGACAGATAAGAAAATGAATTGTCACAAAGTTTAAATAATTTGATCTGGGGCAGGTGCTGTGGCTCAGCACCTTAAGCCACCAGCTGCAGCGCTGGCTTCCTATATGTATACTGGCTGGAGTCCAGGCTGCTCCACTTCCAATCCAGCTCCCTACTAATGCACCTGGGAAAGTAGTAGAAAATGGTCCTAGTCCTTGGGCCCCTGCCACCTATGTGGGAGACCTGGAGGAAGCTCCTGGCTCCTGGCTTTGGCATGCCCAGCCCCAGTCACTGTGGCACTTTGGGAGTGAAACAGTGGATAGAAGGTAGTCCTATCTCTGTCTCTCCTCCTAACTCTGACTTCCAAATGAATAAATAAATCTTTAAAACTAGTAATCTGGGCTGGCGCCGCGGCTCAATAGGCTAATCCTCTGCCTTGCAGCGCCGTCACACTGGGTTCTAGTCCCGGTTGGGGTGCTGGATTCTGTCCTGGTTGCCCCACTTCCAGGCCAGCTCTCTGCTGTGGCCAGGGAGTGCAGTGGAGGATGGCCCAAGTGCTTGGGCCCTGCACCCCATGGGAGACCAGGATGAGCACCTGGCTCCTGCCTTCGGCCGCAGCGCACTGGCCCCAGCGGCCATTGGAGGGTGAACCAACGGCAAAGGAAGACCTTTCTCTCTGTCTCTCTCTCTCACTGTCCACTCTGCCTGTCCAAAAAAAAAAAAAAACTAGTAATCTGATCTGATAACACAATTAGTAACAGGAAAAATGGCAAAATAATGCTCTTGGGAAAATGTTTTAATCAAGTAGCAAGATATTTGGGAAATGGGAATATTAATTTTTTGATAACTGAAAATCAACCAGAAAATTTGCTGTTATAACTATTGGCACAACATCTGCTTATAACATCCATTTTTCTGCCTTTTCATACAGTGGAGACAGAACCTTTGGGGATAAAAGTAGGAAATTAAATGAAAGGGTAGGGAAAAGGAAGGAGGGGAGGAGAGAAGGGGAAAAAGAAAAAAAACCTAAAACATAATTTATTTTTCTTTATTATTCCAGACCATCAGTTCATCATTTTCTTTATTTAAAAAAAATTTGTATTTTATTTATTTGAAAGACAGACTTACAGAGAGAGGCAGAGACAGAGAGAGAGTCTTCTATCTGCTGGTTCACTCCCCAGATGGCCGCAATGGCCGGAGCTGTGCCGATCCGGAGCCAGGAGCTTCTTCCGGGTCTCCCACATGGGTGCAGGGGCCCAAGGACTCAGGCCATCTTCTACTGCTTTCCCAGGCCACAGCAGAGAGCTGGATCAGAAGAGGAGCAGCTGGGACTAGAACCGTCACCCATATAGAATGCTGGAGCTTCAGACCAGGGCTTTAACCCGCTGTGCCACAGAGCCGGCTCCTATTTTCTTCCTTCCTTCCTTCCTTCCTTTTCTTTTTCTTTCTTTTCTCTCTCCCTCCATCTCTCTCTCTCTTCCCCTCTCCCTCTTTCTCTATTTGCCTGCCTGCCTTCCTCCTGTAGACACAGAAAGAGTTCCCAATCACTTATTACTCCCTAAATGCCCATAAGGCAGGGCTGAGCCACACTCAAGCTGGGAACCATGATCTCAATATGTATCTCCCACGTGAGTATCAAGGATTCAACTACCTGAACCATCACCTGCTGCCTCCTAGGGTGCACATTAGCAGAAAACTGGAATCAGGAACTGGAGCCAGGAGTCAAACCCAGGCACACCTATGTGGGATGCAGGCTTCTCAATCACTGTCTTAAATGGTTGGCCAAGTGCCTGTCTCTGGGTCATTATTTTATACATGAGTTCTAGTTATAACTGAATAATATGCAGGACAGTGAGGTGATTCTACTTTGGAACACTGTCTTATTAGTCAGAATTCTTTCAGCTGTATTGGAAAGGAAACCCAACTTAAACTAGATTTCCAAAACAGAGAAGGGGGCAACTGTAATCGGGAAGTCTGAGACAGAGGCTAATCTTTCAGTAAGAGGCAGATCTGGAAGCTCAAACAGTATTTAGTTTCCTTCTTCCCTCTCAATTTTTTTTTCTCTCTTTTCAAAGTTAAGAACCAGGAAAGAGTTTCCATCTGCTGGTTCACTCCCCAAATAGCCCCAACAGTTGGATCTAGGCCAATCCAAAGCCAGGAGCTTCTTCTGGGTCTCCCACATGGGTGCAGGGGCCCAAGGTCTTGGGCCATCTTCCCCTGTTTTCCCAGGCACATTAGCAGGGAGCTGGATCAGAAGTGGAAGAGGATTGGCACTCATATGAGATGTTCGCACTGCAGAGGGTGGCCTAAGCTACTGTGCCACAGTGCCGGCTCCCCTTCTTAATTTTTCTTTCCTTGCTGATGGCTAAATCCCTAGGAAGCTCTCTTCCATGTCTCTGAGAAGATGGTCACCTATACATCCAACCTTCTATCGTCCTTATAGTCCAACAACTGAAATTTCTGGGGACTATACACTCACAATTGGGCCACTCTTCGAATCCAGGAGGGGATCATCCTCTGATTAGCCAGCTCACATATCTGGGCACAGAAGAAAAACATGGCTGACATCCTCATGCTCTCATCTAAAGGAAAGGATATGGGGCAGGAAAAAGGAAGCAACAAATATCTACAGAAATTAATTAGAACTGTCGATTATTCCCTAGAAGCTTACCTTGACATTTATTTCATTTTTTCCTCAAAGCAGACTGTAGGGAAAATAAGAACATACTTAAAGAACTTTATCTAGATATTTTGAGATTAGTCAACATTCTGACTGGATTTTTCCCTTGTAGCTTACAAAAGCAAAGATGGGATCTTTAGTTATACTAACGTTGGGGTGGTAGCGATGGGGAGGGTTCTCCTCTCCCCTTGTCCCCGCTTCTTCTCTTGAATAAGCCCCAATCTGGCTGGTGTAGACAATCATTTCCTATAGCCTGGAATCTTTGGGCACCAGTAATTTTCTCATCTATACAAACTTTGCAAAGAAAAAATTTTCCCTGGAAACACCACAGTCACCAGTATGCGTAATAACTACATTTACAAAACCAAAACCAAAACCCTGGTCTAACCAAAAAAAATGAACGCTAAGTCCGAGTACTGGGAAAGTTTAATTTGAGTATAATGCTGGAAATTTTGTATATTTCAATGGTTTAAGGACACTAAGATACTGGAAGTTTATAGAGTGCCATGGATAATAGGCTGTCCTTAAAAACAGAGATCTAAGGTGACTCTCAATAGAAAACAGAGATAAGAAAAATCACCTTCAAGATACTCCCAGTGGGGCTGGCATTATGGCGTCATGGGTAAAGCTGCCACCTGCAGCACCTGCATCCCCCCAAAAAATGGGCACTGGTTCAAGTCCCGGCTGCTCCTCTCCTGATCCAACTCTCTGCTATGGCCTGAGAAAACAGGGGAAGATGGCCCAGGTGCTTGGGTCCCTGCACCCACATAGGAAACCCAGAGGAAGCCCCTGGCTCCTGGCTTCTGATAGGAACAACTCCAGACATTGCACTCCAGACATTGTAGCCACTTGGAGAGTGAATCAGTGGATGGAGGACCTTTCTCTCTCTCTTCCCTCTCTCGGTCTGTAGCTCTACTTTTCAAATAAATAAATAAGTAAAATCATAGTGTGTGTGTGTGTGTGTGTATATATATATATATATATATATATATATATGTATATATTTGGAATTTCTGGTTCCAAATATGCCAAGGCTGGCTGTTATATAGTAAAAGATTCTTCTCTAATTTCTTTTAAGAATGGATTTGTCAAAAATCTACTGACTGGCTATGGAAGAAAAATCAGCAATGAAAATTTTTGTGCTATTCATCTAAGAGGTTCCTGGATACAATGGTCATTAAAAAGTGAATCCAGCCTACTGGGATGATACAGTGGAAAGGCCATGGGCTTCATAGTCACTAATTGTACAAATATTTACTTAGCAACTTCTACACGGCAAATAGTTTTTTTAATATTTATTTATTTTAAAGTCAGAGTTACACAGAGAGTGGGGAGAGATGGGAAGGGAGGGAAGAAAAGAGGAAGGGAAGAGGGAAGAAGAGAGGGAGAGAGAGAGAGAGAGAGAGAGAATCTTCCATCTGCAGGTTCACTCAAAAGAGGATCACAATGGCTGGGGCTGAGCCAGGCCAAACACAGAAGTCAAGAGCTTCTTCTGGGTCTCCCATGTGAGTGCAGGGGCCCAAATACTTTTTTCCAGGCCATCAACAGGGAGCTGGAACAGAAATGGAGCAGCCAAGACTCAAAACAGCACCTATCTGTGATGCCTGCATTGCAGGCAGCTGCTTAACACACTATCCCACAATACCAGCCCTATTCAAATAGTTTTTTATTTTTATTTTTTTTAGATTTTTATTTATTTATTTATTTATTATTTATTTTATTTATAGAATCACAGACAGTGAGAGAGAGACAGACAGAGAGAAAGGTTTTCCTTCCATTGGTTTACCCCCCAAATGGCCACCACAGCCAGAGCTATGCCGATCCAAAGCCAGGAGCCAGGTGCTTCCTCGCACGGCCCAAGCACTTGGGCCATCCTCCAGTGCCTTCCCAGGTCACAGCAGAGAGCTGGACTGGAAGAGGAGCAACTGGGTCTAGAACCCGGTGCCCATATGGGATGCCAGCATTGCAGGCAGAGGATTAACTAAGTGAGCCATAGTGCTGGCCCCTCAAATGGTTTTTATAGACACTTAGGATGTGTCAGTGAACACAACAAAGAACCTTGCTCTGTGTAACAGATACACAAGTCATGTAATACGTTAAAGACCAAATAAGTGCCCTTGAAAATCAGAACATGAAGTAAGATATAAGGAATTGGGAAGGCTCAGGAGAAAGGATAGGATGTGGTGTTAATCTGAATGTTTGGGGAGTTTTTGTTGACAAGTGATATTTGAGGAATGGCCTGAGCGTGGTAAAGGAGTCTGCAGGTAGATATCTAGGGAACATTCCATCTAGGGGAATGGCTACAGAAACTGCCCTGACAGAAAACATGCCTGGTGAATTTATGGAATTTCAAGATGGCCAGGAGTGGAGTAGAAACAGGGGAAAGTAGAAAAAGCTAAAAAGATCATTGCAGCCATTGCAAGGATGACCACAGCAAGTCAAGCACAAGAAGAGAGTGATGCAGTCTGAAAGTGATAGCGATATTTTTTAAGGGGAAAGCAAATAAGATTTCTTGAAAGACTGGATGTGGATTATGAAGAGAGACAATTGTCAAGAATCACTCTAAGGGAGCCAGCATTGTAGTGCACCAGGTTAAGGTGCTGCGTGTGATGCCAGAATCCCATATGGGTGCCAGTTCAAGTCCCAGGTGCTCCACTTCCAACCCAGCCCCCTGCTAATGCTCCTGGAGAAGCAGCAGAAGATGGCCCAAACCCTTGGGCCTCTCCACCCTTGTGGGAGCCTGGATGGCGTTCTAGATTCCTGGCTTCTACCTGGCCCAGTCCTGGCTATTGCAGCCATTTGGGGAGTGAAGAACTCTGAACCCTCTCTTGAGCTCTCACTTGCTCTCTCATTTGCTCACTTGCTCGCTCTCTCTCTTCCTTTGTACTCTTTTCAAATAAATAATTAGAATTTTTCTAAGAAAGAAAAGAATGACTCTAACGATTGTGACCTGAAAAACTATCTCCACGTAACCTTTAGTAATTAATTTACCCATCAGTTCCTCCTTAGTAAAATGAGGCTGAAATTGTATCCAATACTCAGCATGTTTGTGAAGCTATTAACTGAGAGACTGTTTACAAAGCATCTGGTACATGACAGACACCAAGCAAGTGGTTAACATAGGTCACTTCCCTTTTGGGATTCGAACTCATCAAACTAGCTTGGGATATCTTATGTTTATTTCATTAAAAGAAGACTATCCATTAAACACATATACACAACCCTTATAATCTCGCCAACTTGAAACTCACTGCTTTTATTGTACACACATGATTATTCCAGTTTTGTGCTGGAGTCTTTCCAAGTCCTCATACTCTCAACAAAACCCAGAGACAGAGATCAGTTCTTGGGATTTTGGGGAGCCTGAGCTAGTGTGGTGCGCACCTGTGATTCCTCCCAAAAATGGCCAGTCACTTCAGAAGCCCTGTCAGTGGACAATTAGTCTCTTTTGGGAACATCCTGGTTTATCGAGTATTTTTCTTTAACCAAATTATAGTAACCATCTAGAATCGGGACTCACCTAACATTTGGTAGGGTTAATCAACTATATAACTTCAATGCCAGGAAATTAGATTTAGAGACACTGAAACATCTGAAAATTTTTTCTTCAAGGACATTTATTTTACCAAAAGAAGAACAATTTGGATTCTGATCGCATTAAAATCATAATTAAAATTTAAATCATTGCGTTAAAATCAGATGCTGTGTTTTTAACACCTACCATGTAACAGGCCCTCTATTAAACATTTTGCCTCATCCAGCCCTGAGCACAATCCTTCTAGGCCTCATTCGTCTGGCTGGACAGCTGAGGTCTAACCCCAGGTCACACACAGGGCTCACAGCTGACAAAGACGCTGTGAAGCCAGGTTTCTCTACCTGAGTCCATGGTTTTTTGCTGTTGTTGTAGTTGACATTTGTTTGCTTGATTGGTGGAGGGGAAGGGATTTTTTGCTTTGCTTTGCTCTGTTTTGCCTGTTATTCACTATCACGCAAATGATGGGTCTTGTTTCCCTTTAACTGTATGATTTCTACTTTACTTTTGTTTGCTGATCCACTCTTTTGCTATCAACCAAGCTTCAGAGCCTGGAGGGTTGCTGGAAGTAGACACAATTTCCAAAATATATTCTGCAGATCACTGAGCTTACTGGTGCCTATCTCAAAAATGGTTCCTTGGCCAAAAGTCTTTTAGCAAAGAAAAAAACGTTGACCTCATTTTATCTAGTAGTTGCTCAATTATTAGATCACAGAATCCTTGTATTGCAAAATAGTTATTAACACTCTGAGTGTAGGTCTGAGGAACAAACATTAGGAACAAGAAAATCTCTTAGCCGCTTTTCAGAGGCTCAGCAAAGAAAGGTTAAAGGCTTTCCCATGAAAACACGGTTATTGAAATAAAGAAACAAGAGGAATCTCCTTGTTATTCAGTTCAAACTGCAGAAAACCTCTGCCATCCAAGGCAGAAGAGTGAGTAATGATGCCGTTTGCAGGGATGACAGATCAAGCATTAAATTTAGAATCTGAAAGGGAAAAGCTGCTTTGTGTAGAATACAGGGCAACTTCAGGAACCATTCTGCAGTGTGGTGCCTGCACCCTGGCTCGGCCCCAGGAGTTGGCCCTACACCTCTCACCTCAAGTACCCTACTTGTGCTCCCCAGCCCCGGGAAGAACCATATTTCACATTCTCTGTTCAGATAAATGAAAAGCGAGAAATAAGCCAGCACAGCAACCGGTCTCATTTTTTTTTTCCCCCGGGGGCTTTCTCGCCTGGCGTGGGGGCGGAGGTCCCTCGAGCCTCGCCCGTCCGTTTACAGGGCGCGCGGACGCCCGCCGCCGGGGACCTCGGCGACCATTCCACCTGCGGGGCCGGGCCCCTGGGGCGCTCGGACGCACAGAACCCCAAGAGGAGGGACGCTCCCGGCGGCGAAAGCGGCAAGGACCTCGGCCAGGGAGTCACAGCCGCCCCTCAGGCTCGCAACCGGTCTCATTACACAGCTTCAGGAAGAGCCTGAAAGGACTTCCCAAGATCCCCCCAACCCCGCGCGTGCCCCCAACAATGGCACAAATCACAGCACTAGGCAGAGCTTCTCTGTGATCCAGCCCTGCCCCGCCCCGCACCCCACCCAGTTCTCCCCGGTTCTAGGCCCTTACTGTGAGCACCTAGCCACCGATGGCAGCACTGCCTACCACACTGGTAGTCCTATTTCTCCCGTGTTGGAGCTAAATGGCTGGCTTACATCACCAATTCCAGTAGTTTTATTAAGTGGTTATTACGGGAGCAATGAATATATTAGTTTTTGAACAGGTTCTTGTCTGCACGGAGACAGGACTACTAAGCAATTTTAAGGTATGTTGCACAAATACAAACAGACTTTATCTGGTAGTGAGGGAATAAACGCAAATTCACACATGAGTATGGGCCACACCACACAAAGAACCTAACATGAGCAGGCCAAAGAACTGCCCGTAAATAAGAGGAAAAGGTACCTATATTTGGGAAGGTCCACCCGGCAGTTGGAGAGGTAATGCCGAGACAGCTTAGAGCTGTAGAGAGAGCGGTTCGGCCCAGTGCAGCTGCAGCGGAAAGAGAGAAAACCGGTATAGCTCCTCCAAGCAGGATCCAAACCGGAAGGGCTCACTACCGCCTTCTACTTCCTTTTATAAGCGAAGCGGCAGTAACCCGATTGAATATGCAAACGCAGGGTCGGAGCATGCGCCCTGGTCCCAGATGCAACAGTTGCATCCTGGGAATGTGGATGTATCAAAGTCATAGTTAAAGAGATAGTATTACATTGCAAGTTCCAGCTTGCCTAAACTCTAACGGCTTAGTTATCCCATAATTAGATTAGTCAACAGAGAAGGGGGTTCCTGTGTGTTTGTGCTTTAAAATCAATACTCACCATCCTTTTAATTTTATTGAATGTCCAATTAACTATATTTATACATAATTACCAAAACTGTGAAACCGAATTTCCTTAAACAGTTAAACATTATGGTCTTATTTAATTAAAATCTCTTAAATGATTTTAAAAATAATTATAGATCTACTACAACTAATTACTTTCAATGTTTTTAAACTCCAAAACCAACCAGGTGTCTTTAAATACAGTAAGTATAAAACTTATTTCTACACTTACACCTATTTTGTAAAAATTAAGATCCTTAGGGCCACCACCACGGCTTAACGGTAAAGCCTCCGCCTGCGGTGTCGGCGTCCCGTATGGGCACTGATTCCAGCCAGTCCCGTGGCTCCACTTCCAATGGCGCTCCCTGCTAACGGCCTGGGAAAGCAGCAGCAGATGGCCCACGTGCTTGGACTCTTGCACCCACGTGGGAGACCCAGAAGAAGCTCCTGGCTCCTAGTTTTGGATCGGCCAAGCTCCATCAGTTGTGGTCATTTGGGGACTGAACCAGTGGATGGAGGATCTCTCTTTCTCTCTCACTCTACCTTTCAAATAATCTTTAAAAATATTTTTTAAGAAAAAAATTAAGACCCTGGGTTTATTTTTTCTGTTGTTCCTCATTGTTTTTTCACACTATTGTTTGTACATGTATTCTTTTCTTATAGAATTTTGCTTTAAAACCAGATCTTTACCCACTCTCCTATAACTAACAGGATTTAGGTAAACAGTCAATTGCCTTCTGACTACTACCAAGAATCTTGTTACTTCTCCCAAAGAAAATCACATTTTCTACTAGCTATCTGAGTTATTTGCCTTGCTTTCTAAACTGAACTTCATATTTTTTGGTCACTATGACTAAGTTCATGCCAAATTTCACCTAGATTTTTTGCAACCTAGCATTTTGCTTCCTCGTGTGTATTGTTTTAAAATCTTGCATTGTCAGTCTGCTTTAATTCTTTTCATCACACTGTATAAATCAGGTCTTTTATCATTATCATAAACTCACATGGGCTTTGTTATATTTGTAAGGTCCCTATTGAGATTTCATCTCTTAGAAGATAAGTCATAAAGCTTGCCTAAGTTTTGTTTCCTTTTGCCTTGTTACATAATTCATGGCCTTCTTACCTTTAATGTTGATCTTTTCTACTTTGCTGTGTGATCCACTCCTCTGACATGTGTGAGGCCTTATTGTTCTGATTGTTCAGTAGACCCCCAAGAACTAGTTCTTGGTCCAGTTCCTACATTTTCCAATTCTATTTGGCTTAATCACTTCCTGCTTACACAGAATAAAAGAATAGCATATCCATACTTTATAAATATAAATTTAATAACAAAGTCAATGTTATATATGAATATTCCTACTAATTAAAAACAATTAAACAAACATGCCATCATATTTTCCTTTATTTTCTATTAAAGTGATTGTGCCATTTATATTGACTTTTCTTGAACTTTTAAGGTTTAGAAAATACTTATTTCACTTAATTGGAATCAAGTTGCCACAAGGTGATCAAAAGGAACATGTTAGCTATGGGCAAATACACATTGTTCCTCTTGGCCACTCTTTATCTGGAGCTGGAAAGATCATCTTCTTTTTGTTTTTGTTTAGATGTATTTATTTATTTGAAAGGCAGAATTTCAAAGAGAAAGGAAGAGACAGAGATTTTCCATCTTCTGTCTCAAAACCAAATGGCCACAAGAACCAGGGCTGGGCCACGCCAAAGCTAGGAGCCTGAAACTCCATCTGGGTCTCCCACATAGGTACAGGGGCCCAAGTGCTCGGGCCATCATCTACTGCTTTCCTAGGTACATTAGCAGGGAGCTGGATCAGAAGTGGTGCAGTTGGGACTCCACGCCAACCAGCACTCATAAGGGACACCAGTTTTACAGGCTGCAGCTTAACCCACTGTGGCACAATTTGGCCCCAATATATTCTTTTTAGGATCTTAAATTTACTTTGTTGTTGTTGTTCCATTTCTATTTGACACAATGAATTGCTGCTGCATGTATTTGCTAAAGATTAAGAGCCTGTCAAATAAACACACCTTAAATATTTAGCCTTCTGAGAAGTTACCTTCCATCAGCTAGTATCCTACTAGCAGTAGGGGGCTTCCTCCCAGGCCGGGGTCATGTGACCTTCTTATAAACTGGAATTTCTGGGGTTCCACAGTGCCAGGACCATCCCTGAACCATCCTTGCCATCTCATTACTTGCTATCCAATAGCAGATCATCTGTTCAAAAGCTTAAGTTTTGGGGCCAGCATTGTGGCATAGTGGGTTAAGCTGCCCCTTGTAATGCTGGCAACCCATTCCAGCTTTTTTGAGTTTTGAGTTCCTGCTGCTCCACTTTAGATCCAGCTTCCTGCTATGCACCTGGGAGGACAGCAGACAATGGCCCAAATACTTAGGCCCCTGCTACCTACTTGGGACACAGGATGGAGTTCCTGACTCCTGTCTTTGGCCTGAAATAGACCTGGGTGTTACTGCCATTTGGGGAATAAACCAGCATATGGATAATATTCCTCTTCCCCTCTCCCCTTCTTTCCCCTTTTCCTCTCCCTCTCCCCATTCCTCTCCCTTCCCCTCCCTCTCCCTCCCTCCCTCTCTCTCTCTCTCTCTCTCTCTCTGTTTGTCTGCCTTTCCAAATAATTATTTTTTTAATCTGGTCTTGTTTTATTGTTTTCTCTACATTGTGAGCAGTGAAAATGTCCTCATAACAAGTCAAGAATTTTCAGAAACTCTGTTTTTAGAATTATGTTTTTCCCAAGTGAACACATTTGCATCTCTCCTTTTCCTCTATGAGTAAAATTTCCTTATTAGTGGAATGCTCTCTTAAGAATTAGACTCCTTCCCAAATTACCAGGCTTCAGAGAGGTCTGGTGGGAGGGATTCCTGTGGGCTCCTCCAAGTCCTTGAGCAGCGTTCCTGTAGGATCCCTGCCACTAACCAGAAAAGTGGGCCACAGGCAACCTGCTTAGTAAATGTACACCCTAGAAGGTGGCAGCTTTTCTCCTCTTAGAATTACCCCAGGAGAATTCTTCCCTGAACAGAATACTTTTCCTGTCCTAGAAGAGGCATTTGGTCTTTTGAGCACTCTTAGAAATTCAATATTTCCTCAGGTAAGAATCTTGGACAAACCTGTCCCCTTATCTGAGATATTCTTTGCTGTTCAATGCCATCCAAGTTTCTCCTGGAAGAAATAGCCTAGAGACAGTATTATTCATTGTTAGCATTGAGCTATCACACATTAAGCACTATTGTTATGTATCATCTCAATCCTAACACCCTCCTGCAACAGTGTCACATTTATTTCCCTTTCCAGAGGGAACAGCACAGATCTGGAGAGCAGAAATCACCCAGCTGGAGAGTGACTGCACACCACAGCCGCAGAGGCCAGCTTAGAAGTGGCGGGGCAGCACTGAGAACTCCCAGTTTCACCTCGGAGTCTGTATTCTTAGGTATTAATTCTACTTCCTTGAGCCTTTTCATCTTTTTTCTCATCCCAACTTCACATTTAGCAATGAGTCCCCAAAGCAGATTTTTATATTCCATTAGCCTAATCATAGCACAATTGTGTTGAGGTACAGTCCTGGCAAGAGCAACCATCCCTCATAATGCTATAATTGACAGTAACCTAGAGACCACATGCTGTTGCCAAACTATGCCCATTAAGTTTATATAACATCAATTCCTCAACTTCTCCTATTATTCACATGCAGCTTCTCTTTTGGGCTTTTATCAGTGAAATCAATTAGAAACTCATAGCCTTGCCTTTCATATATTGTCAAATCCATTCTCACACTACATGCTTAGACTAAGTGTGTGAATTCCATTCCCCTGAGTTGCTGACTTTGAAAGGGTTCTGAGCTCTCACCACCTGGTCATCAACACACACTCAGTCTTCCTAAAATGATACCTTGGTCTCACTTCAGGTTAACCTTTTTCTGCTACTCTGATGGTATATCTTCTTCTCTCAGCTCCAACGGTCCCTTTTACTGGCAATTCCAACTCCATATTCAGATTTTCAAATCACCAACATTGTTTGTGAACAAGAAGAAAAGCGAAGGGGCCAGCTGTGGTAAAGTCACCACCTGCAACACAGGCATCTCATACGGGCATTGGTTTGAATCCCAGCTGCTCCTCTTCCAATCTAACTCCTTCCTAATGCACCTGGGAAAGCAGTCAAAGATGCCCCAAGTGCGTGGGCCCCTGCACCCATGTGGGAGACCTGGAAGAAGTTCCTGAACCCTTGCTTCAGACTGGCCCAGCTCCAGCAGTTGCAGCCATTTGGAAAGTGAACCAACAGATGGAATCTCTCTCTCTCTCTCTCTCTCTCTCTCTCTCTCTCTTTGTGTGTGTGTGTGTGTGTGTAACTCTGCCTTTGAAATAAATCTTTAAAAAAAGTGAAGAGAAAACATACATATGAGTGTATATATATATATACACACATATATATGAATCTACTTCACAAAAGACAGATATTCCTTGTGTACAAAAATGGTAAAATAAAGGTACAGCAGAATAATATTAGACACACAGACCTGTACATATGTATGTATATAAGGAATTATCAAAAAGTTCATGGATGGGGCCATCCGGTTCATGACCCCACTGCTTTTCTTCCCATCCAGCTCTCTGCCTATGGCCTGGGAAAACAACAGAGGATGACCCAAGTGCTTGAGCCCTGCATCTATGTGACAGACCCTGAAGAAACTCCTGGTTCCTGGCTTTGGATCAGCCCAGCTCTGACCATTGCAGCCATTTGGGGAGTGAACCAGGGAATGGAAGACCTTTCTCTCTGTCTCTCCCTCTCTCTGTCTGTAGCTCTACCTCTCAAATAAATAAACAAAAATCTTTTTTAAAGTTTATGGAAATATGTATTATGAAAAAACTATGCATAGGATTTAAATTTTTTGCACCAGAGTAAACTTAGGTTTTAATTCCATTTTCTATGAACTATTTTAAGTACTCTTATCTGTGTGTGTGTGTTTTCTTCTATGCATCACAAGTTCTCATGTGTATCAACTTTGGGAAGTCCAGCTTGAGCATCTGATAATTTTTAAACATTTCAATTTTTACAAGTAACTTTAGCATTGCAGTGTTACCTCTCTAGGTCTTCCTAATGGGAAACTGAAGAATCCTTAAGCTGAGCCCTCAGACACACAAATTTACATTCTCTTGGATCAGATTGCTCAATATTTTGAAATTTCTTCTGGATAGACATTCAAAGAACCTTTATAGTAGAAACCATTTGTATCTCACCTATTTCTCTGCCTCTTGCTAGCTGATGCAGGCTTTACATTCTCTTACATTGAGACTGCCATAATCATGAATAATGAGATGTCAAAGGATGTCTTCTAGTCATTATGGTATCTGAGTGATACTTTTAAAGAATTTTCAGCATGTACTAGAGAATTCTAAATTGGAAAGACTTAAAAATCACCTAAAACAATGCAGTCATTTTACACATAAGAAATTTAGGGGTTTTTTTTTAATAGAAAATAATGGACATAGCTTTTAATTGACAAGAATATATTCCATTAATAATAGTAATCTCTGGCATCTCTGACCAAATTCAAAAGCAAATTTAGGTTTAGTAAATTTAGGCCACAAACTCCTAGGTTATAGCTGGCACTATGGCACAGTGCATTAAGCTACTGCCTATGATGCTGACATCCTATAAAAGCTCCTGTTTGATTCCCAACTGCTCCACTTCTGATCCAGCTCACTGCTAATGCACCTAGGAAAGCAGCAGATAATGTCTCAAGGGTTTGGACCCATGCCATCCATGTGAGAGTCCCAGATGGAGTTCTAGGCTCCTGGCTTTGACCCAGACCAGCCCAGTCATTGCAGCCATTTGGGCATGAACCAGCAAATGGAAGATCTCTAGTTATCTATTTATCTATCTATTATCTATCTATCTATCTCCCTCTCTATATATGTAACTCTGTCTTTTAAATAAATAAAATAAATCTGTAAAAAAAAAAGTGGAAATGATAGTGGTAAACTGTGGAAAATATCAGGATCCATTGCATCTCTGAAACAATACTGGCTCCATCTGGTGGCCAAAGTAATAATTCCCAACTGCTTCTGTGTTTATGAAAGCAAACTGCACTTCAGCATGAAATGCCTAATTGGGTTCAATTATTGAAATTTTTCAAATATAAATGTAACCTCAAGAAGACTTATTATTAGATTCTTCCATGGAATATATTAATAAACTTGTTTATACTGAAATTGAAATGGGGGCAAAAAATGTAGTATAGGAAATTATTTTTAAAAGATTGAATTACTTGAAAGTCAGAGTTACACACACAGAGTGGGAGAGAGATCATCCACCCACTGGTTTACTTGCAAGATGATTGCAACAGCTCAGGCTGGGCCAGGCTGAAGCCAGGAGCCAGGAGCTTCCTCTGGGTCTCCCACGTGGACGTCAGGGACCTAAGCACTTGAGCAATCTTCTGCTGCTTTTCTCAGGCCATAGCAGTGAGCTACACTGGAAGTGGAATAGCCTGGACATGAACTGGCACCCGTTGCAGGCGGAAGCTTTACCTGTTATCACATAATACTGGCCCCCCAGAATAGGAAAATTCAGGTAGCTCCTCAACTATCTTCTGAGATAAATTTGTGGGTCTTCTAAAAATATATTGATATATTTATTAAGAAAAAATAGTAATAAGCTCATTACTGTTTCTAATGAAGGCTACATAAATAATATTGATTTGTTACTTAACACGTATTGCTAACGAACATGTAAAACACAATATAAACTATTTAGTTTTTCAAAAAATTCTGGGTGAGGAGGAGAGGCACTGGCATAGCCGTTAATATGCCATTGGGATGATTATCTAAGTAAATGGGTCCCTGCTACCCACTTGGGCAACCTGGATTGAGTTCCTGGCTCCCAGCCTTGTTAAGGGCACGTTGGGAGTAAACTAGTAGTGAGAAATCTTTACTTCTCTGTGTGTCAGTCTTTCAAATAAATAAAACAGATAAATAAAACTTTTTAAAAATTTTAAAATTATGGGATTGGTAATTTATTATTATCCCCCCCCCTTTTTTTTTTTTTTGACAGGCAGAGTGGACAGTGAGAGAGAGAGACAGAGAGAAAGGTTATCCCTGTTTTTTTTAAAAAAGATTTTATTTATTTGTTTGAGAGGTAGAGTTACAAAGAGTGAGAGGGAGAAACAGAGAGAAAAGTCTTCATTCCACTGGTTCACTCCCCAAATGGTCACAATGGCCGGAGCTGCACAAATCCAAAGCCAGGATCAGGAGCTTCTTCCAGGTCTCCCACATGGATGCAGGGGCCCAAGGACTTGGGCCATCTTCTACTGCTTTCCCAGGCCATAGCAGAGAGCTGGATCAGAAGTGGAGCAGCCGGGACTTGAACTGGAGCCCATATGGGATGCTGGCACTGCAGGCAGAAGATTAACCTACTGTGCCACAGCAATGGCCCCTGTCTGTGTTCTTTAAACTAAGAAACTAAAACTGAAAAAGTAACCTTTCTTATTCTCATAGGGAAGTAAAACTCATTTTGTGTTTATTTAGAACAGAATTCTTTCCTGGGTTTTGCAAAAACCTTGAAATTCCAAACTGTGCTTTATGTTTGCGCCTGTTGTGTACCAAGAGGCCTCAACTTTCTTGGGACTCTCTCAGAACCTTCTGCTATCTGAATGGTTTATGAAACTGTACTATATGTTGTTATTCTCATTACCATTATTACATAATTATCATTATAATAACTAACCCTACTATATGCTGAGATAAATACAAATAATTTTAATTAATAATTAATTTACTTATTTGAAAATCAGAGTTATACAGAGAGAGAGAGAGAGAGAGAGAGGTCTTCCATCCACTAGTTCACTCCCCAATTGGCCGCAACGGCCTGAGCTGCATCGATCTGAAGCCAGGAGCCAGGAGCTTCTTCCAGGTCTCCCACGCAGGTGCAGGGGCCCAAGGACCTGGGCCATTCTCTACTGCTTTCTCAATCCATAGCAGAGAGCTGGATCAGAAGTGGAGCAGCCGGATGTTGAACCTACTGCTCATATGGCAGGTTCCCAAGCCCATTTGGGATGCCAGCATTCCAGGTCAGGGCGTTAACCTGCTACACCACAGCACCGGCCCCAAATACAAATAATTTTTAAAATTCATGGAAAGTGGAATTAAAACATGAGTTTACTTTGATGCAAAAGATTTTAAATCTATTCATACAAGGAGTGTTCAAAAAGTTCAGGAAAAATGATGCATGAATTTCAAAAATGTTTGCTCCAAAATAAACTTCCCTTTCAGAGCAGTCTTTGAAATCCCAGCTGCTCTGCTTCCAATACAGTTCTCTGCTAATGCTCCTAGGAAAGCAGAGGATGACGGCCTAAGTATCTAAGCCCCTGCCACACACATGGGAGACCCAGATGGAGTTCCTGGCCCAGCTCTGACTGTTGTGGCCATTTGGGTGGAAGATCTCTTTCTCTGGCAGTGTGTGTGTGTGTGTGTGTGAGAGAGAGAGAGAGAGAGAGACTCTTTCAAACAAAAAATCTTTTTTAAAAATTTGCCTTTTCATCATTTTAGAACAGTTTTAAATTTAAAAAAAAATGAAAATTAGTAATACAAAGTGTTCCCATATACCCTTCATCCCATTGCCCCATTAACGTCTTATAATAGTTTGGTCACAATTAATGAACCACACCCAGGCTCCTCTATTTTGCTCTATCCAAACTCCTTTGATATCTTCCACCCCTCCCATCCTCTGTTGATCACTAGAAACTTGCTTTTTAAGTTCATTGTCCACAAGCTTTCTGAAGTCTCCTCATATACAACAAAGGTCATTAAGATGTTTGCAGATTCTCCCTCCCTTGGGTTATTATGAGAACAACTATATAAGACAAAAATCCCCTGAAACTTGGTTCTGGCTTCTTAAATCCACCCAGGCTGCTTCTTCCTAAATCTTCCTTTGTGGTGTGCAAGGGATGTTCAGAATCATGAATGCACTCATTGCCTATGGGATTACAAGATTACCCTATGAACACAAGAAAAGAAACCTGGGGAAACTGAGAAGTGAAGGACATGCACATATTGTATTGCCAAAGTCAAAGTACAGCTTTGCGATGTCTGTGCGCTGGTTATCTACTTATTGCCTTCTAGTTCCAACTTCACCTTGCTTTCCTGCTCCATGCAATGGATCTGGGACTTTAAATATTTTTTCCTATTGTCATCTGCCTCTGAAGCTTTGTGAGTACCTGAGTACTGAGTGCTGGAGAGACCTGGAAAGAGTTTTGGGTCCTAGTTCCACATGCTCACTCAGCAGATTCCTGATTCACAGCTACTCCAGCATCAGGCTCTTGTACTCACAGGGGTCTCCAGCATCCAGTCCATGCAGTATGCAGTGCTCAGCACTCTTCAGTTAGCAGCTCTATCCAGCAACCTCCCCTCCCATGGGCAGACTTTGTTGCAGAAGGCCTCTGGCTCCTGGAGCATTTATGACAACTCTGGTGTCCCACTTCTGCAGTGCATGGTGCTTGGCAGCACCCAGCATCTGTCTTCCTCCCCTTCTCCCCTGGAGTTTTGCTGTCAACTCCCCTCTGTGGGGGCCGATGCTGTGGCATAGAAGGTTAGACCTCCACTTGTCCCATATGGTCACTGGTTTGAGTCTCAATTGCTCCACTTCTGATCCAGCTCCCTGATAAGGAATCTGGGAAAGCAGAAGATGGCCCAAGTCCTTGGCCCCACACCCACATGGAAGACCCAGGAGAAGCTCTTGGCTCTTGACTTCAGCCTGACCCAGCCCCAGCCATTGCAGCCACTGGGGAGTGAACCAGCAAATGGAAGATCTTTCTCTCTCTCTCAATCAGTATTTCCGCCATTCAAATAAATAAAATAAATCTAAAAAAAAAAAAAAGTGCCTCCTGGGAGATGGCTCTCAGCTCCCTGGCCCAGTCCCAGGCAGTAACTGCTCCTTCTACTACTATTCCTACACTCTTTACAATTATCTTCCAATTCTCACTAATTCATCCCTTGTATTCTAATCCCCTGGCCTTGCTACTAATTCTTCATATTAAACTTTCCCCCATTCAGTTTACTGTATGGTTGCTCTCCCCAGATTGTACAATGACTGATGCACCCTCATACTTGTCACTCAGCTAAGATATACAAAGGAATCTAGTATATATGCGAAAAGAACAATAAATTGTTTTAATTCTAAAGAACAGTTGATCTGGTTACATAGTTTTGTGGAGTGCTAATTGTGCTTTACAAGAAGTTAAAGGATAATTTCATTGCTGGGATTTATGTCAACAGTTCCAATTTGTGTCTGTAATTCAGAGAAATTTGTAAATCAGCTGTTTGCACATAGAAGCTGTTATTAAAAAAAAAAAAAGATTTCTTTATTTGAAAGGCAAAGTTACTCAGAGGCAGAGAGAGAGGTCTTCCATCTGCTGGTTCACTCCCCAAATGGCTGCAGCAGCCAGAGCTTTGCTGATCCGAAGCCAGGAGCCAGGAGGTTCCTCCAGATCTCCCAAGAGGGTGCAGGGGCCCAAGCACTTGGGCCTTCTTCTATTGCTTTCCCAGGCCATAGCTGAGAGCTGGATGGGACGTGAAGCAGCCGGGACTCGAATCTGCGCCCATATGGGATGCCTGCACTGCAGGCGGAGGCTTAGCCCATTACACCACAATACCAGCCCGAAGCTGTTATTTAAAGTATAAAGACCATAGTTAATGAAACATTTTAACAATTCTTATTGAACTCATCAAATACATTTTTCCCTTTAAGGGTCTCAGAAAATTACTGACTATAAAGAATATGAGTCATGATAGCAATGGAGAGGTTGTGCTATTGCAGCGGCTACTTCCCACAGACACTGTCGTCTATGTGGGTTTCACCTGGTCCCAAACCTCCACCATTCTCTCCTCCCTCTAAGCCCCATTCTAGTGTCAGGAATATGGCACAGGTCTGGCTACTGAGCTCTTCTACCCTCTGACCGTGATGAATGTTTAAAATGGACAAATGAAAGAAGTCTATCTGAAGAGCCTGGTGTGAAAAATTTTGTTAGGTTTTTTTTTTTTTTTTTAAATTTGTCTAATTGTTTTTTAGAGGAAAGGTCTGTTTTTTGGGGGTGGTGTTGAGTTGCTAGGATGTAAGCCTGCATCTGCTGGTCAGTTTCTTGCCAATGTTCGACAGAAGCTTGTCTGATAACAAGGGAAATGGGAAAACAGAACCCAGAGTCACACACTGAAAAAGAGACCCTCAATGACATCATTTGGCAGCTTGGATCTGGCCTCTGGCCACAGAGAGCTGAAGTTTTCAGACACATGGGACAACAAATGCCCTAAGTCAATTCAAGTTGGATTCTGTCACTTGTGTTCAGTGCAGGCCTGGCTGCCACAGTTAATACGGGGAATTTGTGCAACTGAGGCCCTTGAGTCATTGTCCTAAGTAATTTATTGTCTCCTAGGTCAAGGTCCGGGAGGGATTTTTCATTCAGATATGAATCAAGCATTTGCCATGTATATAGTGTTCCCTGCTAGAGAATGAGCATTACAATCCTCAAATCTACAAAAGTTACTCAGTGTGGTTGGTGCTGTTACTAAAGTGGACACTTCCGCCCTTCAATAGTAACAAAGCTATGGTGCCCTGGGTCAGACAATCCGTCTTAGACTATTTGGAATAAATACTAGGCAAAATGGCCAAGTGCGATATTTTATGCTGCAATTCTTTCTTGCAACCTCTGACCTATTGTTTCCTACCCTTTTACCAGCCGATGATGGGAGAGTGACTGAGATAGAAGTAAACTGCAAACATCTAGCTTTGATTTCAGAGCAAAAACACACAAGTATAGTTGATTTTAGGTTGGCATCTTCTGCTCCTGTCTCTCCTGCACCCACATTACTATGCTGCCCACACTGACATGTCTCATGTCACCTAATATGATTGATTAAAGGATATATTTTTAAATCTCACCAGTTTCTTTGTTTTTATTATTTTATTTTCTAGACTGCTTGTCACATGCCCCAGATCGGTGAGAGGTTTGTGTAAAATATAAAACATACTTTAAAAGAAATACAATGTGTGACATAATGACAAAAGCCAGAAAATTGTGAGTTCCTGCGGACATGCCACTCTTCCCTCAGGTCCCTGCTTTGTTTTCTTCAGCTGGGAGAGTGACAGACTGAAGGGGCTGGCGTTTGTCAGTTTATGTCACAACCATGATATTTAAACACAGGCCTCTTTGTAGTTATTTTCTTCCATCCAAATGTTTTTGGAAATTTGCCAGATATACATTTACTCAAACAAATACAAAAGGTCGGCCTTTCTCCCCTGCCTTCTCATTTAAAGCAAAATATTACTTAGTCCCAACCCATTACTAATGTTAGTTTTTATAATCTAATCTGTTTGCAAATGTTGGAATTTTCTTCTATATGTCTATTTCAGTGTCATAACTTTTTAAAATCTTTTTGTACTTACTAATAAAAGCTTAATGCCAATCTTTAAAAGAAAAATTATAATCAGTTTTTCCCTATGATTTTTTAAAGAGGGAAATGCTTTTATGATAGTAATTACATTACAATCTTAAACTAATGCTGCTTGCTAAAGTATGTCCTTCTAAATATATCAGTTTAAGTAAATATATCACAAGATGGATTCCTATAAAATTATTCTAGAATACTTCTAATTTAATTTTACATTATATTATATGCTAGCAGTAAACTGTCAGCTTTAAGTAGAGTTTGTAAATGATCTAACAATAACACAACATATTTTTGGTCCTAGAAGCCGGCACTCTTTTTTTTGAAATGAACATTAGACATTACAAAACCAGAACCAACTTTTCAAATATCCTAGAATAAACTAACAACAATATTTCTCAGAAGTAAACAGAATGAATCTGACTTATTCTTATTTTCTTTTCTCATGAAATTTTATTAACTGACCAGAAATACCCACATTTGCTAAGACATTAAAATTTATGCAATTCTCAGGAATATCCCATTGACCCATGAGTAGCTATCCCTACAAAGCTTAAAGAAGTTAAACAATAGTTCCAATGGCTGAGAACTTACATGTACTATAAATGGATAAAATCATAAATTTCTAACAATTGAGTTAGGTTTGCTCTTTAATTAGCTTCCTGTTATTATTTAGATCATATTCATTTTAATCTGCATGTTTTCTGTTGCTAAAAGGATTTGACATGGTCACAATAAATAGCAGTATATGTCACTAAAATTATCAGGATAAGACAACATCAGTCAATTAAACAGATGCTAAAATAACTGCACTAGATTAAAGAAATAGTCTAAGAACAACTAGTATAAATTTTGCCAGGCAAGGCAAAAACAAGCATAATATATTGTATAATGACCAACCAACATAAGGAAGTATAATAATTTAACAGAAGAAACAAACATTTTTCTTAGCATTAATCTCTAAAATTTGATTGCTTCAAAGTTTATAGAAGAAAAAATTATGTTATTTTTATACACAAATTTCTTTTTCAAAAATATCGAAAATCTATCCTAAAACTAGCTTTTACTCAGTAATTATCAATAATATCCAAGGAATATACTTTAAATCTTCCTCTTGCTTGTGAAAACAATGTTAACGAGGCACCAAAGTATCTTTTTTAGGGTAAATGACTTCAATCAATATGTCGATCAGAAATAGGAAATGTAGGATGGTGGTTTTCAAATTGTTCTGGGTCAAGTCTTAGCAACTCTGTTCTGGGACCTCCAGGCTTGGCTGGTCACGCTGCAGAGAACTGCCCATTCTCACCGCCCTCCCCCATCTCCACAGAAGCAACTCCACTGGTACACATTTTAGGCCTCTGCATGAGACTGGCTCTAAGTCACAGTGTCTAATCTAAAAATGGTAAGCTGTCCAGATTCAACTTCAGGTAACCTTTCCGAGGCATGTTTTTTCAACATCATGTAATTCTTACAACAAGCCCAAGAGGAAGTCATGATTATATCTATTTTACTGACAAGAGGAAGCTAAGTCTTTTAAAAAGACATTTTGTGAATAGGGAAGAGGTCAGATTCCTGAAAGGCCAGGAAACTGGGATTTTCAAATCTTAAAGGAGTATGGTAGGAATATGTACTGCAAGGTAGGAATAAGAAAGAATGAGTGTCCCACAGGTTGGTCAATGGTTGCAGCAAACAGTGGATAGTGAAATCTGATAGCCAATTAAGGCATATAACATTTATGGAAGGGAGAAAGTCAAGGTTTTGGAAGTGGCAACAAGGAGCAAGAATAATACCTATTCTCCCTCCCAGATCATCAGCTTGAGGAGTGTGAAATAAAATCTGCCCTCAGGAGAGAGCCAGATGTCATTTAGAACAGCTCTAATGGAATATTCAAAAAAGAAGCTTGAGGACACAGATTTGTGTCGCTAACAAACGAAGAGTTCCAGAGGGCACTGTGGAAGGATTAGGACATTGAGGAAGGGTCAGCACTGTGGCATAGTAGGCTAAGCCTCTGCCTGAGATTAATGGAGCCTAGAAAGGGGTCAGCTTGCACTGAGTTCCTGGGTTCACCACTAAATTTTGCAATGGAGCACAAAGCCCACAAAGAGACAGTGCCATCCCATGTTACCTTTTCTAGTAGAAGTATGGAACCCAGAAGTTGTGTGACCTGACTCTGAGGTTCATGAGTGTTGTGTTTTGACATCTGCCAGTGCAAACAGTTTGGAGCTTACAAGTTACAGAGCCATCTAGCAAGACACAATATCTCTCAGTCCTAATTCAGAAAGTCCGTGGAAATAGATTATGATTGATCTGTCTCGAGTCTGGGTCTAATTATTTGTGTCCAGGGCCTGTATGATTACGTTGTTTAAAACAAATGCCAAGAGTCTAGCATTGTGGTGGACAGAAGCAGATAAGGCATCTTTGCGCATGAGGCAGACGTTCCAACAGGTGTCCACTAGGGATTGCACCAACAATAGAATTTGCAAAACACTTTCAGATGTTGGGGCTTCTGTCTGTTAGCAAGAGAGGATAGAAAAATATGTTAATGGGACTATTGCCATATACATGTGTCCAGCTTTTTTGCTTGCTTCTACATGCTAAAAAATATTGCTGTCTGAAAATTCAAGTTCTCTCCCTTCCACACCCTCTAGAAAGGGATATATTGTTGATACAAAGGGATTTAAACTTTTGTGATGCAAGATTAGGAGAAAGAGAGGAATGACTTAGAACTTCTGAAAGAGTTTTGGAGAAAAGAAAATACTTGGGAATATATGCATGGTATGCAAGAAAAATGGGAGAGAAGTATGGAATATGAAGAAGTATTTTTATTTACTATGTGCTATTTCATGATGTTTAATGAACACAAGAGAATGTTTTTAATGATTTTGAATACACTTTTGGTCACTGGAGTGTGTTTTCATACAGGGATACCAATCTTAGGTCAGACCACACAAACTGTGGCTTCTATGAATCTCATTGAGTTTGCAGGGAAGATTGGATTCCTTTAAACACTGGGGTCGCACAATAACTGTACACCTAAGTAAAGACATCTTATATAGTTGGAGATGTGAACCTGAAGTACAAATGAGATGTCATTTTGAAGTTTATATACATAGTGCTAAAATAAATTTTGAGACTGAATTACTTATGTATATGCAGAAGGAAAAGCAGATGATAAGGAACCAAGCATCAAGAATGACTCACAATTGAGATACATAAAGAGAGAGAGAACATAAAAGGAAGAAATATCAAGATCTATGCAATTTATTATTTCAGAAGCCAGAAGAAAATATTTCATAAACAAGGAAGAAGTAAAGTAATATGAGACGTTTCAGCTTCGTTTAATTCACGTATAATATTCATATTTCTGAGATACAAAGTGATGTTTTGACAGATGCATACATGTGTAATGATCAACACAGGGTAATTGGCATATCTGTCACATGAAACGTTTATCATTTCTTTGTCATAACAACATTCAAAATCCTCTTCTATATGGCCATAAAACAAGTCTCAAGAAATGTTTTTAAATATTTTCTCTGATCACAATGCAATGAAACTAGAAACCAATAGAAAGAAAAGCCTTGAAAACCATACAAAAACACAGAGATTAAACAATATGTCCCTGAACACTTTTGTGTGCCTCTGAGCAATGTTTTGGCCACATTAGTCCCTCTTCTGCAGAAGAGGGTTAATTCCTTTCAGTATTTCTGACATGAGAAGATGCCAACACCTATATCAAACGATGTGGGTTCCTCAAGACTCTGTGTAAGTTTTCAATGACCATTTTAAAGCATCCAACAAAAACACAGCCCTTAGTGGGGACACATGAGGCAGTGGCCAGAGCTCTGAAATGAGGAGGCCGGCAGAGTCCCTGCTCCACCAGTGGCAACCAAGAACCTGAAACCAATCTCTTCCACTTACTTAGATCTGTATTTTAAAGAAACCAACTAAGTGCTTGGGTTTCTGTATAATGTTAAAGTTTTTATGACCTTACAAATTTCTATGTGAAATAGGCAAGCATTGAATATGGCAAGGTTATGCTTCTCAAGAGCTAAAATGAATTCGTCAATGGAGTCTGTTTCTTTTCCTTTTGCCACATCATTCTATGTGCTGATACTAAGCTCTAGTCAGCCAAAACCCTGAGCTATTGAGCTATTTTGTACACAATTCTACAGCAGAACAAGAAAGTCTCTGTATTTTATCAAGGATTAGAAACTGATGAGTAAAATGTATTAGTGTGTTAGCTATATAATAAACTTCCAATAAGTTTTCTCATTTTGTTTGACCTTTTGTTTAATAGAAGTTAAGGATAGCAAAAGTAATGACTATCTAAAACAACATGTAATTAATGTTTTTTTTTTAATGTATCAGTTACATAAGGATTGATCTGTGTTTGGGGTATGTGTTTCATTGTGTTTTGTTTTAAGTGTCAGTGCATTCATAGCTTTACTGAGGCTTGCTCCAATCACAATGGCTAATCAAGTAGGTGAAAATCAAGTGGCAGGAATTTTCAGCAGTTTTTATTCTGAAGGCAATATCTCAAGTTCCATCTTGATTTCAGTGACAATTATGATTGTATTTCCTGTTCCTTTTTATACCCTTTTCCCACATCGAAATTTATTTTCTCGTTTCCTACATCCAAACAAGAAGCCCTCATGTGCAAAGAAAGCATTGCTTAACTGTGAAGAATAAATCTAACAAACCAAATGTACCTCATACAATATAGTTTCTTGGTTCCCTTCCACCCACCTGCAAGGAGCATACATTCAGAGATATAGATAGAGGTAGAAGTAAAGGGAGACATAGGGACACAGAGATTGAGAGATAGCAGAGAGAATAGAACCAAGGAAAGCACCTAAGACTTGCAGAGGCAAGAAACAGAATTTATAAGGGCCCATGAAGGAATCTCAGGGGAAAAAAAATTGAAGGAAATGATCTAAAAGATAGAAAATTAGTTGGAAATGTATGCTCATTGTAGAAAGACATTCCACATTTTTCCACACTTGGAGGGTGGTATGAGCACAATAAAGTGTGTGAAGAAGGTGCATGCATAAAGGGACAGTGGTATCCAGCGTTGGTGCTAACAGTAAAGACAGATGTGCTCAGAAAGAGAGGTTTCGGTCCAGTTACAGTAGAAGTAGTTTGAACTCCACATTCCAGAGCCACTGAAGTCTTCTGGGGAGAGAAATGGCAAACCCAATTTTTATGACAAGTATTATCTAAGATGGGTTTGGGTATATAATGACAATAGAAAGAGTAATTAGAAAGCAAAAGCACTAATCCAGTGTGATAAGAGTCTGGACAGGGGCAAGAGAACAGGAGTCAGAGTAAAATACAAAGAAAGATTGCAAAGGGAGGAATAGAAGTCAGACTTCATTAATTGACTGAAGGTGTACGAATAGGAAGAAGAATCCTGGTGAATATGGCAGAATAAGATGCCAAGTGAAATACTGCCCTCTGATTTTAACCACCGAGAAATATGTGTAACGATCACAAAACTAAATCCATAGCTGCACTGGACTGAAAGTCAGAGTGGTATTTGGCAGGTAAATCTAGAAGCTTAACAAAAAATCAAGATGGACACTAACACTTGCCCTAGAAAGCACAATGGCTGGATCTTGATACACAGCTTAGAATCAGGAAGGGCTGTCTCATAGATAAAACAAATATGAGAAAACTTGCACACACATTGACCATAAAAAGAAGTTAGACAGCTTGCCAACATCCCATAGCCAGGGTAGAACATAAAAATCTGTGAGAATTAAGAAAAACAGGCCTCTGCCACATACATCTGTAGTTTGATTTAAAGCAACCCATATGGTACAGAAATCGTTTATGAAAAATTGGCTTAAAAACTATCTGAGACAAGGGAAAATCCATAAGTTCTCTGTAGAAGGAAACACAAATCACTCTCTAAGGTTTCTGATATAAGCTATGGCAGAAATTACAACTCACACCATGAAATGAATCAGTATGATGGGAAAGAACAATGAGAATTTGTACTTGTGAAACAAATGATAATAGATTTAAAAAAAAAAAAAAACCACAGAATCAAAGTCAATATAATTGGATAGTCAAACATGAATAAGTAGAAAATGGCTACAACATTCCTCATGCTTCTTAAGCCAGGAGAAGAGGCCTCCCGAGGCCGCAGGAGAATGAGAGAAAACTCTCCTAGCAAACCAGCTGAGCTGCAGCCTATCACAGCAACCAACCCCTCAGCCGATCCCAGGCTGAAGGCTGCCAAATTGTACCCAAGACCAAATAAGGCAAAGGTCAAACTGTACCAATCAGCTAATCTCTGTATGTCATAGCTTGTCTTTCTGGTTATAAAACACAACTCATCACATTGTAAAAGAGGACATTCTGAACCAAGTTCAGTCTAGAATATTGCCCAGTTCTGGAATCATTTTCTTGTCAAGTAAACTTTGTTAAATACAACTGGTCTCAGCTTTTTTCTTTTCATAGCACAAAGATTTTCTGTTAGCTGTGTCAAACAACCTTGTCACCAAAGCCAGGGATATTAAATGCTGTCTTCTATAAGAAGTGGCAATAAGTTTGCAAAACAAATAATTTGGGAAATTCAAAATATAGTATGAAATAATGCTCAAGGCAAACAATTTTAGTAAATGAATGAACAAGTGACTGAAGAAATGACAGATCTCCAGTGTCACTCAACAATCATAACTGTAGTCCACAACAGCGTATGTCTGATCCACCTTTAATTTCTTTAAATTTTTGGTGGTTTAGCTACAAGATCAGTTTTCCAAATGATAGACCATCTAGAAAGCACACTATTATACTGTGGGTGAGATTTGTACTTCTACGCACTTCATGAAACTTGAAACTTTAGGTTACAGATTGAATGACACAGAACCCTATAGCCATAAATCAGAAATCCTGAGTAAGATTCTGTCTCTGAGCACTCATAGGGCAAACCAGATGGAGGTCACAGCTCCTGGCTTGGCCTGGCCCAGTCCTGCTATTGTGGACATCAAAGGAGTGAATTAACAGATGGCAGCTCTCTCTGTCTCTGTTTCTCTCTGTGTGTTTTTCTCTCCTCCCCCTCCTTCTTCTCATCTTGCTTCTCCCCCTCCCTCACAGTCTTCAGTGGCTCTGCCCTTCAAATAGTCAAAATTTATATATAAATTTTTGTTCCTTTATTTTGTTTTACTTTTATTTTTGAGATAACTTTTTTTTTTAACCTGAAGGGGTTGATGGTACTCAGGGTTTTGGTTTGGTTTGGTTTGGTTTGGTTTGGTTGTTTGCTTTTAGATTTTATTCATTCATTCATTTATTTGACAGGTAGAGTTAAAGACACAGAGAAAGAGAGGCAGAGAATAAGGTCTTCCATTGGCTGGTTCACTTGTCATGTGGCCACAACAACCAGAGCTGGGCCAATCCAAAGCCAGGAGCCAGGAGCTTCTTCCAGATCTCCCACACTGGAGCAGGGACCCAATCACTTGGGCCATCTTCCCCTGTTTTCTCAGGCCATAGCAGAGAGCTGGATCGGAAGAGGAACAGCTGGGACTTGAACGGGCAAGCATATGGGATGACGGAGCTGCAGGCAGAGGCTTAACCCACTACACCACAACGCCGGCCCCAGAGATAACATATTTTTAATTTATATTATAGTCAAAGACTTAACACTCCACGAAATAATGCGTTCAACAAATAAGAAATAAAAAGACCATAGTTCAGCAGAAATATAGGCAAGGACTATAAACAATAATAAAATTAAATAATGTTGGGGCCAGTTGTGACATAGAAGGAATAGCTGCCACCTGCAATGCTGGCGTCTCATATGGGTGCTGGTTCATGTCCCATTTGTACCATTTCTGATCCAGCTCCCTGCTAATGGTCTGGGAAAGGCAGCAGAAGCTGGCCCAAGTGTTTGATTCCTTGCCACTCACGAGGGAGACCTGGATGAATCTCCTGGTTCCTGGCATTGGCCTGGCCCAGCCTTGGCCATTGCAACTATCTGAGGAGTGATCCAGTAAATGGAAGGTCGGTCTCTCTCTCTTTCTCTCCTCTCTCTCTCCTTCTCCTCCTCTCTCTCTCTCTCTCTCTCTCTCTCTCTGTGTGTGTGTGTCTCCCTCGCTCTGTAACTCTGACTTTGAAATAAATAAATATTTTTAAATTAAAAAATTTATATATTTCATTTATATGCAGTAAATTTTAAATAGTCACAGCTCATTAAACTATAGTCTTACATCATTCCTAACAATTTGTTTGACAAAGATTTAAAACAAAGTTTGATGAAACAATATATTTAAAGAATAACTGGTACACACAGGCATTTGCTTTTGTTTTGTTTTTTAATTTCAGCTCCCACATATAAGGGAGAATATGTGGTATTTGTCTTTCTTGGTCCAGCTTATTTCACTCAATATGATGTCCCCCAGTTGAAGCCATTTTGATGCAAATGAAAGAATTTCATTTTTTTAATAGCTGAATAATACTTCACTGTGTGTGTGTGTATATATATATATACATATATATATATATATATATACATGTATATGTATACACACATACATTATATTTTCTGTATCCATTCATCTGATGGGCACCTTGGTTGATTCCATATTTTAGCTGATGTGAGCAGTGTTGCTATAAACATGGTGGTATAGCTATCTCTTGGATCAAATATAGTCATGTCTTTTAGGTATATACCTAGTAGTGGGATTTCTGAATCATATGGCAGATATATTTCTAGTTTTTCAAGAACTCTCCATATTGTTTTCCAGAGTGGCTGCACTAATTTTCAAATTCAGAAGCTTCTGCACAGCAAAGGAAACCACCAACAGACTGAAGAGGCATTCAGCAGAATGGGAAAAAATATTTCCTGATAAAGGATTAATATCCATAATATATCAGCAACCCCAAAAACTCAGCAACAGAAAAACAACAAATCCTGTTAAGAAATGGGCAAGGAACCTCAGTAAACAGCTCTCAAAAGAAGAAATACAAATGGCCCACAAATACATGAAAAACTGCTCAACATCTCTAGCTATCAGGGAGATGTAAATCAAAACCACAATGAGGGGTCCAGCACTGTGGCATTGTAGGCTACACCTCCACCTGTGGCGCTGGCATCCCATATGGGCAGTGGTTCATGTTCCTCTTCTGATCCAGCTCTCTGCCTATGGCCTGGGAAAGCAGTGGAAGATGGCCCAAGTGTTTGGGCCCTTGCATCAGTGTAGGAGTCCGGGAGGAAGCTCTTGTCTCCTGGCTTTGGATGGGTCCAGCTCCAGCTGTTGCAGCCATCTGGGTAGTGAACCAGAAGATGAAGACTTTTCTCTCTGTTTCTTGCTCTGTCTGTAACTCTGCTTCTCAAATAAATAAATAAATCTTAAAACACACACACACACAAACATACACATACACACACTGAGATATCACCTCAACCCTGTCAGAATGGCTATTATCCAGAAGAGAGTAAATAACATTTTTTTAAAAATGAATAATTTTTCAAATCTCATTCCATAGTCTTAAAATGTAGATTACCCATGTCTAAAGAGTTGTCTTAAAGGTGAATGAATGTATCTAAATAGTAAAATCCTACTGCTAATAATTTTACATGTATACAGGAGTAGTATAGTATAATACAGTTTACTTTTTCAACATTCGTGTAAAGGAAAGCATTTTATCTTTCTATGTAGATAGATATATATACATACATATGTGTATGTTTGTAAGTTTTTTCATCTGACATAATTTCATGGTAAATCCATGCTGATAAATGTAAAACAAATTTATTTATTTAAACTGACATACAATATTCTGTTTGCTGACTATATCAAGGTGCATTGATTTTTGCTGATGGACATTTAAATTACTTATGCTTTTTTTCATTTTTAAACAACACTGTAAACAATATATATTCATTGTACACACATATGCTCATGACCAGAATTTCACAAGGTTATATAGACCTACGAGTGAAATTTAAAGTTCTAAGGTAAACACACCATCAGTTTTTCTAGATATTGGCAAATATTTCTCCAATGTGGTTATATCAGTTTCTATAGTTACCAACAGTTGGCATTATTAAACTTTTAATTCTGGCCTTTCTGATAGTTTGAAAAGTGTCTTGTTTTAATTTTTATTTATAAGTTAGGCTGCATATCCTTTTAACTGATTGCTGGCTGTTCAGATGTCATCTTTTAAGAACTTTCCTGTTAACCTTTGGTCATTTTTTCATTGGGCTTTATATCATTTTCTCATTGATTATGGGTGTATTAAGCATTCTCCATGTATTTTGACTACCAGTTTTTTTTATCTGCTACATGTTATCCAAATATCTTCCTTGGTTTATTTTTAACTTTATGCAAGGTATCATAAAAAATATATAAATATATACATAAAATATCACTTTTGATGTATCACATTTACTAGTACTTTCCTTTGTGGTTTATGCTACTTGCTTTTTGTGTCTAGATTTAAATTTATTTCCATAGAATTCAAATATAAAATGTTCAAATTACTTTCCAGAATTGTTGGAGTTAATATCCCACCATCATCACATGAGAGTATCTTATGATTTACCATGTACTTGAGATGGACAATCTTGTAATAACCTGGTCAGGCCACAGTATCCAGATGCTTTGTCAAACACATCTGGAAATGCTGTAAAGGCATTTTTTTATATGCAATTATCACTTAAGTCAATGAACTTTCTGTTAAGTAGAGTACCCTCCAGAATGTGGTAGAACCTCACTCAGTCAGCTAAATATCTTAAGAAAAAGCCCAACTTCTTTTGAAGAGGTAGAAATTCTGCTAGCAAACTTGCCTTCAGACTTGAATGCAACATCAATTCTTCCCTAAGTATCTAGACTGCTGGTTCATCTTGCAGATTTTAAACTAGCCAGTCTCCTTAAAATAAATCTCTCTTTATATATACATCCTATTGATTCTGTTTTTCTAAAGAACCCCATCTAATACAGTTCTGTTATATAATTTTCAATTTCTATATAAGTTAGAAATATATATTGTTATATAGTCATTCATAATTAATATGAACTTTCAAGTATTCTGGTTCCAGATTTTTAAATTTAGGATCATATTTTAATTTCAAGTGTAGTATTCACTTCCTTCTGCTTTTTTGATCATCATGTTGGTCTTTATCTTGAGTTGGCTGACATTTTATCTAGAAGAACTTCTTCTAAAACTATGTCCTTAAGGATTCATAAAGTTTTTGTACTCAGAAAGTTCATTTCCACCCATGAAATTTCAGCACATTATTCCGAATTGTCAAATCACTGGCATATACAATTAATTTACTGCAATATATTTTTATTCTCTAATTTTTCAGTAAGCAAATGGTGGCACTTCAACTAAATAACATCTTATAAGAGAAAAACAATTTGTAATTGTTTGATCTAAAGTGTCTCAATATGATTCAAGAAGAAAATTTTATATCGGTAAAGACAGTGATAACAGTTATTTTGAGGAGTAAGAGAAATGTTTTTTTAAAGAAGTGGTTTTTTTTTAGAGTTAATATTAGAGGCATAGCTTTATTATTCTCAAGAAAATGTAATATTCTAGGCTAAGTTTTATTTCAATAAAATTATTGACATTAAAAAACCAAAGAAATAAAATATTCTTGGACTCCTTTGAATATGGTTAGATAATTCTTTTTTTTTTAACTTTTATTTAATGAATATAAATTTCCAAAGTACAGCTTATGGGTTACAATGGCTCCCCCCCCTCCCATAACATCCCTCCCACCCGCAACCCTCCCCTTTCCCGCTCCCTCTCCCCTTCCAAACACATCAAGATTCATTTTCAATTCTTTTTATATACAGAAGATCAGTTTAGTATATATTAAGTAAAGATTTCAACAGTTTGCCCCCATATAACAACACAAAGTGAAAAAAAAAATACTGTTGGAGTACTAGTTATAGCATTAAATAACAGTGTACAGCACATTAAAGACAGAGATCCTACATAATATTTTTTTAAATTAATTAATTTTCTATGCCATTTCCAATTTAACACCAGGTTTTTTTTTTTCATTTCCAATTATCTTTATATACAGAAGATCGATTCAGTATATAATTAGTAAAGATCTCATCAGTTTGTACCCACGCAGAAACACAAAGTGTAAAAATACTGTTTCAGTACTAGTTATAGCATCACTGCACATTAGACAACACATTAAGGACAGATCCCACATGGGATGTAAGTACACAGTGACTCCTGTTGCTGACTTAACAATTTGACACTCCTGTTCATGGCGTCAGTAATCTCCCTAGGCTCTAGTCATGAGTTGCCAGGGCTATGGAAGCCTTTAGAGTTCGCTGACTTCGATCTTATTCCGATAGGGTCATAGTCAAAGTGGAAGTTCTCTCCTCCCTTCAGAGAAAGGTTCCTCCTTCTTTGATGGCCCCATTCTTTCCACTGGGATCTCACTCACAGAGATCTTTCATTTAGGTCTTCTTCTTCTTCTTTTTTTTTTTTTTTAAAGAAGTGTTTTAAAATGTGGCGTTAGAGAATCTGATAAGCCTTGCAGGTAAGACATTGGTTTAGATGACTTTGCCCACATCAGAGGAGTATCTGGGTTCGATATCCCTTTCTAGCTCCTAACTCCAACTTGCTGCTAGGGTAGACCTTAGAAGGAGCGGCAATAGCTTGGATAATTGGACCTGAATTGGCTCAGGCTCAGCCTGTAGAAATTTGGGGAGTGAGCCAGTGGATAAGATATCTCTCTTGTCTCTTTCTAATGATAGGTTTTGTAACATTTTCTGTATGTTCATATCTATGGTAGTATATGGAAGAAAATAATTTCCTGATCTATGTAAACTATTTTTCATTTTAATCTGATGCTGTCTGTAAAATGTAGCTTGAAAAGCACAATGAAATTTCAATAAGCAAACTCATAAACTGAAACCAGCTTTATTCACATTCTACACCAGTAGCCAATGGCATTCATGGGACAAAATAATTGCTGACAGCAACAGAAATATTTTTAGACTAATCTCTTCTTTTTATTCACATCTGTTTAGTGCTTCAATGATTTTCACTTTGAGACGACATTGTTAACTGTGTGTCAAGTAGCTAGGTCTGCAAATGTGAATGAGTGAGAGAAGAGCTGATATGTAGTGCATCATGGCATGGCACTCTAACATGATAGGGTCACAGAGACCCATGATGGTCTTTCCCTTGGAGGATAAAGCGTAACAGAACTCTTCATTAGTTCCCCAAACATAAACAATCCATGCAATTGTATGCCTTATCATTCTGAAATCATCATGTGTTATTCTTAGAAAAATTGCCGGCGCTATACGAGGGTGCTTAGTTCCTAAGGTTCTCTAGAGGAAATCACTGTTTTACAGTGTGAACTGCCTTTTGATTTTAATATTATCAGAACCCATATTTCCTATGTGGAGAGAATTGAAGGAATTGAAAAATAAACTGCCTTTTACTGTCACCTTCATGAAGTGCTAACTATAACTAATAGAAAGTCTTAAAGGTTTCAATAAGACACAAAAATGTAAGAGAAAAGAGACCTCCTGTAATTGTAATCCTAGTCATATTTCTTCCTCTGAAAAAAAGGGATTTCTGTTTCTGAGAACTACTTTCTCCTTTGAGGAATACGGCCCAATGCTGGACTCGGCTCTCACCAGTTTCTTGTCCCTGAGGACATTGTTGCATAGAGCAGTTCATAAGGCTTTTCCCCTATCAGGGGCGCCTTCTGGATCATACGTTCATCCTTGCAGCCAGGTTTGTGCTAGTATCTGCTGCCTTTCCAAAGCAGAAGAGTTCTTATGAACTTGAGGAGATCATTAACAATAAAAATATCTTCTTTTTTTTTTTAAAGAAACTTCCCACAGTATATGCCATATCACTAGGATATATCCAGTTATTAGGTTTTTCTTTCTACGTGAAGAACCTGAGGCCAAGAGTGGTTTCTGGACCACAGCTATCACAGCCGAGTTGCCTTTGATTCCACTGCCTTCACACCCCAAACCCATCCCTAAGAACATCCTTTCAGCTTAGGTTCAAATTGCAGCCTGAGTCCAGTTAGTTTTTATCATTCTACTGCTGCCACCCCTGTCCAGTTGGCAACCATCCTTCTTTAGAGCCACTGCAACAGCCTCTAACTGGTCTTTTGAATTCCTACTGTTCAGCTATCCAAGGCTCATACAGTAACCAGAGTGATCTTTCTAACATAAATCAGATGGCACATCTCCTCTGCCTACAAATCCTCCAGTGGCTTCCAGTGACTTTCACGGGCTTTAATCATTTGGCCCTGCCTATATTTCTGACTTCATCTTTTTAAACTTCTCCCTAATTCATCATATTCCAGCCAAATTGACTTTCCTCCTATCTTTCAAACACACTGAAGCTCTTCCTGTCTAAGGGTCTTTGCACGCATTCCTACTGCTTTATGAACTTCTTTCCCCCCAGGCCCTTCCAGGGTTGCCTGTTTATGATCAGTCATGTCTCCACTCAAATGCTATTTCCTCAAAGAGGCCTTTCTTTTCCTCTCTTAGCAACCGCTCCCATGCCTTGATTATATTGTCCTATGTTGTCTTCTTCAAAACACTTATACACCTGAAGATATTTTATCAATCTGTGTGTGCATTTTTCACTTCCTGTATATTATTTACTAATTTCTACATAATAAACTATTCAAAATAAGAATAATCTGCTTAAAACAGCATACATTAGTTATGTCAAATATTTTTGGTAGGAGGAATTTGGAATGCCTTACTTAGGTAGGTAGGTCCGGCTCAGGGTCTCACGTGACTTGCAGTTATAAGTTAGGAAGGGCTGAAGTCATCTGAAGCCTGAAAATATGATTTCAAGATGACCAAAGCACATGGTTGGCAGGTTTGTGCTGGTTATCGACAGAGGGTCTCAATTCTTCACCATACGGACTTTTTTGTGTTGCTGGACCCTTAAAATATAGCCCTGGATTCTCTGAGAACAAGTGATCCAAGAGATAGCAGAAATGAAACCCCAATAGGCTTTATAATCCAGCCTCCCAGGTAACACGTGGTCATTCCAACAATATCTTATTGACTACATAGGTGATCCTTATGTGAGAAGGGACTAGATAAGTTGCATGGATGTCAAAAGGTAAAAAATTTATTGGGGGGCTATCTTATTAGCCTACCATATGCTGAAGGTCATAGACTCTCCGGTTCAAAAATATCCTCACTGACCAGGAAAGTATCTAACATCAATGGATGTTTGGTAGTTGACCAGCTGGTTAGTTGTAAATCTATGTCTCATTTTCTCAGTGTGTATTTATGCATGTGTGTGTTAAAAAAAATACTAACTGGAAGTTAAAGGATCTGAATTCCTTCCTAACTCTGTTCCAACTTAGTAATATACCCTTATATACATCCTTTAACCTCCATGATCTTCAGTGTATAGTAGGAATAACATCTATCTTGAGGCCTTTGCATATTTGTTGTAAACACTGTGTAATATAAACTTAATTCATCTGGGTTTCAGGATAGCAGTCAGTTTCCAGATTCACATCTTGTGTTTTTATTTTTTTCATTGTGTTACATTTATCCTAACCCTTCATCTCATTTTTTACAGAATAGGCTAAATGAGATCATCTACAATGTTCTTCTGACCTTTAGATTCACAGGTCTCTATGGCTACAGCAACAAATGACATGATATATTTTGATGACACTTTAAGAAACAGTGTTGTATGGCTTAGCCAAGGAACACCGTTGTTATTTCCAAAGGGGTCACAGTACAAGTTAACCTATCATTAAAACAGCTGAAAGTCTTCTGACTGAGGAGATGGGACAGGTCAGCAGCGCAATGCAACACAGCAAGAGCCCAGGAGAAAGCTTGCGATGGGATTGACCATGACTGGCAAACCTGCCCTCCGTCATGCAGCTGCTGTCACTCACTCCAAGGGCTCCACCTGAGCTGACTAAACCTTGATGATGGCCTTTGAAGTTTCTAATTTGAGGGACCATAGAATTTCAGAAAAGTATGAGAAAAGATTTTTCACCAGGGCCCAAGAGGGCACCCTTGCACCTTTCTAGAAATGAAGGAAAGCAGCCCTAGTTACGGGTCAGCCATGATTTGTGCACAGTATAAACACACACTGGTTTTGGAATTCCAGTCAGCCTCCCTCAGTCCTCACATGGACTCAAAGGCCTAGCCAAAAACAACACCTCCGACCTATACTGTAACAAATGTTCAAAGGTCACCAAATCACTAAAGGCAGAAGACCATTGCTAGTCCTCCTGGTTTGTAAGATTTCACTCAAAATTCTCTTGGCCATTATTTTAAAATGTGTTTGTTAGTAGTCAGATGGAACAGAGACAGTAAGACCTACTGCATGTTTGTTTCTTCAATTGTCATCTGAAAACAAAAAATTCATAGGTTTTCATAAAAACTTTTTTTGTATTTGGCATACAGAGCTGAACTTTACAATCTCTCACTGATTGCTTTTCTGTCTAAAAACAGCTTCAACTTTGGCAATCATAACTGACTTGATCTTCATAGTGTAGGCAGTATTAATAGCACCCTATTATATACACGATATTACATATAATGACAGAAAAGTAAATGCCAAAAAAGTTAATATCTGTATCTTGTAAGAACACCACATTTCTCATGCTTGGAAGGACACAGAAATGTCTTTCATTTGTGTTTAGAATAAAATCTGGACTGTAAAGTTCTGAACAATGATGTAACTGATATATCTGAACAAACATCTGTAGGACAAGACAAAGTGTCACTGATTTGTTTGGGGAACTAGATCATGTGAAGTAAAGAATGAGGATCTTAGTGGTTTATTTATCAACATTCTTACCAGTTATAGCTACTTACAATAAGATTAAAACATTCAAGCATATTAACATAGCTCTGGGCATGCGACTCAAAGGAAAACATTAGGACAAAGCAAGACAAAGCAGTGCTACCAACAGCACTGCATTACACATCTCAAAGTTTTGATGCTTAATCCCTCAAAGCCACCTTGAACCATGTGTTGGAGCCACCAAGAGTGTTGAATGAAAACAGACAAAGGGATTAAGGAGTCATTTCCGCTAGAGAAAAACACATTTTCCCAGCTGTTCTGGTTTCTCTGAGGAGCTGTTTTCCTTGAACACTCCTACCCTCTTTCCCTTGCTTTACTCTCTTCTCACTGGGGAGTAAAGTAACTTATCATATTGAAAAATTAGGAGTAAATTGGGCATGTTCAGCTCAGTTCCACCCTCCATCATCTTTAGGAGCTAGAAGCCTCTGCTCCTACAAGTATTAATCCTCCTGGCAGCCCCACTATCCCAAGCTGGAGAGACTCACTTGGCTCCAGAATTAAAAATAGAGTGGGTAAGTCTCTCTGAGGATCAGTTTTTGAGACTATCATAAAGTGCAAGCTCTAACATTGCTAATATTTTCTGTCTGTGTCTGTCCATCTTTATCTTACTTCCCAAGACCCCAATAGTGCTCCACAAGTCCATTAACAGAAATATCTTGGCACGTTTCCATACACTTTCATGTTCTTCAAACCAAGCCCAAACTTGCAGCTGTCCGCTAAGTGTGACGACATATACATACTAAGAAGGTAGTTAAGACTTCAGAAAATGCTCTTGATTTTGTGTCAAGTGAAAAGGATAATGTAAACATTTCTAAACTTTAAACATTGTACTAAACATTCGTGTAGCTCAGGGTTTTTTTTTTAACAAATTCATAAGTATTTTATCAATTTTTACAAAAGAAATTTTCATGGTTCAGGCAGTTCTGTCTCTTCTGAACTATGCCTTATCCTATTTTCAAAGAAATAGGGGTGTTGAATCCTTCTTGCCAAGCATACAACCGCATCAATTTTTCAACAAAATATAGAGGTATATTCTATAATCACTTGATTTTGGATTGTTAAATGGAATCGTTCAAGTGAAGTGAAAAATTTATTTGGCCCATGGGCTAATTCAGGAAAAGCTTACATGGAGAGAAAAATAATTGTTTCACACTCAGCAAATACAAAAGTTACAATTCTGCCCTGACTTATTTTATGTAGTCACCATGGAGGTGAACCTGCTAGTCTTTCTTCCCTATATTTGTTTCTTTCATTTCTTCACTCCACACTTTGTCCTTCACTTTGAAATTATGGTCGGCTGGCGCCGCAGCTCACTTGGCTAATCCTCCGCCTGCGGAACCAGCACCCCAGGTTCTAGTCCCTGTTGGGGCACTGGGGTCTGCCCCGGTTGCTCCTCTTCCAGTCCAGCTCTCTGCTGTGGCCCGGGAAAGCAATGGAGGATGGCCCAAGTGCTAGGCCCTGCACCGCATGGGAGACCAGGAGGAAGCACCTGGCTCCTGGCTTCGGATCAGCACAGTGCTGGCCGTGGCGGCCATTTTGGGGGTGAGCCAATGGAAGGAAGACCTTTCTCTCTGTCTCTCTCTCTCTCTCACTACCTAACTCTGTCAAAAAGAAAAAAAAAAAGAAATTATGGTCAAAAGTTGTACTTCCCTAGTGACAGCCACTGTCAGACACAATGGTCTGGGATTACTTAAATCTTTGTGGTCTTCCTCAATTCAAGCACATAAGTGAGTCCATGAGAATAATACTATAATGTGTGTGTGTGTGTATAATAGATTTGAACTGGGGTTCTCAAATTCAATGCCTGCATCACAGTCTTTTCACCTTGTCCTGCAATCCACTGAGGCATCTAAATGCCCTCTCTCATGAGAATCGCATCAGAATAATGAGAAGCTCATCATTTGCTATTAAAGCACTCTTCCTTTTTGAGTTCCTCACATAACAACAACTTGGTACGTTCCTTAAAAGTCATGATAGCTATCTTTCTCTAAAATATTTATAATACAACAAAGAAGGGTGACAGATCTACAACTTTGTTTAATACTCTTCCTCTGAAACTGATATAGGGTTTTGTAATTACACACTGACCAAGAAAAAAAAAAAGCTTTAAGAGGATTTATTTCATGAGCAGGATGTGGCAGGATCCAGTATGAAATAGAATGAAAGACAGGGGAACTGAACAAATGGAAGCTGCTGTCTGGATTAAGCAGTGAAAGTAGAAACTGGGTGATGAAGACTTTTCATCAGAGAGTTAAACAACTTTTAATTTACTTGGACTATAAAGAGAAACATGAGGGCCTTTTACAGCTTTTATCCATTTGATTTCCTGTGCCAAGATTTTCATTTCTTTTCTTTTATGATCATTATTTATTATGAAAGGGGCATTAAAACAACATGAAAGGAACATACTGTTTACTGTTGCCCTATCACTTTGAACTTATGTGTTACCTCCCTGAACCACCCCCTTCCACTCGTGGACTAGATCAGGTGTCCCATTTAAAGCTCCTGTAATCGTGGGGTTTTTTTTTGTTTGTTTGTTTGCTTTTTCACTTTCCTCCCAAAGAAACTTTTTATTTAAGGAATACAGATTTCATGCATTTCATAATGCGTCAGTACAACTTTAGGAATATAGTGATTCTTCCCACCATACCTGCCATCCCACCTACTCTCCCACCCCTCCTCCTCCTCCCTCTCCCATTCCCAGTCCCATTCTCCACTAAGATCCATTTTCTATTAACTTTATATATAGAAGACCAGCTCTATACTAAAAAAAGAGCTCAACAATTTGCATGGTTAAAAAAAAAAAACAAAACCAAAACAAAACAAAACTGTTCCTCAACAGTCCAGACAAGGGCTGTTCAAAGTCATTGCATCTTGAAGTTAATTTCACTTTCTTTTTTTTTTTTTTTTGAAACTTAATTAACTTTAATAAAGCACCCAAGAATGATACATTTTTGGGGGAGCACTTAGACATCATTATAATACAACTCTCTGAGGACAGAGGTCCTGCATAGGAAGTTAGTGCACAGTGACTCTTGTTAACTGAACTATTAATACTCTTATGTATGAGGTCAGTGATCACCCAAGGCTCTTGACATGAGCTGCCTAGGCTATGGAAGACTTTTTTGTAAAAAGATTTATTTTATTATTTATTTTAAAGTCAGAGTTACACAGAGACAGGAGAGGCAGAGAGGGAGAGATAAAGAGGAAGAGAGAGAGAGAGAGAGAAAGAGAGGTCTTCCATCCTATGGTTCACTCCCCAGATGGCCACAATGGCTGGAGCTGCGCCAATCTGAAGCCAGGAGCCAGGAGCTTCTTCCAGGTCTCTCACATGGGTACATGTGCCCGAGGACTTGGGCCATCTTCTACTGCTTTCCCAGGCCATAGAAGAGCGCTGGATGGGAAGAGGAGCAGCCAGGATTAGAACCGGCACCCATATGGGATGCCAGTGCTTCAGGCCAGGGCGTTAACCCACTGCATCACAGTGCCAGCCCCTGGAAGACTTTTTTTTGGACAGGTAGAGTTTACAGATAGTGAGAGAGAGAGAGACAGAGAGAAAGGTCTTCCTTCCGTTGGTTCACTCTCCAAATAGCCACAACGGCTGGAGCTATGCCGATCCAAAGTCAGGAGCCAGGAGTCTCTTCCTGGTCTCCCATGCAGGTGCAGGGGCCCAAGGACTTGGGCCACCCTCCTCTGCTATCCCAGGCCACAGCAGAGAGCTGGACTGGAAGAGGAGCAACCAGGACTAGAACCCAGTGCCCATATGGGATGTCGGCACTGCAGGTGGAGGATTAACATAGTGTGCCATGGTGCCAGCCCCTGGAAGACTTTTAAATCCACAAACTCCATCAGTATTTAGACAAGGCTGTAAGCAAAGTGGAAGCTCTCTCCTCCATTCAGAGAAAAATATCTCCTTCTTTCATGACTACATCTTTCCACTGGATCTCATCCACTGAGATCCTTCATGTAAGACATTTTTTGCCTCAGTGTCTTGGCTTTCTATGCCTGAAATGCTCTTGTGGGTTTTTCAGCCAGACCAGAATGCCTTAAGGGCTGATTTCTGAGGTCAGAGTGCTATTTAAAATGACTATCATTCTATGATCCTGCTGTGTGGGCTGCTTCCCATGTTGGAGCATTGACTCCTTTTTAATTCTGTTTGTTATTATTTCCAGACCCTTAATCCTATCCCTCTGATCACTTTAACACTTAAGATGGTATTTTTACCACTCAGCTTAAGGTGATTTGGGGTTCCATGGCAAGTTTTTAAACTGTACCCATAGAAGTAATTCCATAAGAATGTATGCAGAACTATACAGCTTTATAAACTTCACAATTACAACTTTAGGAACATAGTGATTCTTCCCACTGTGCCCATCCTCCCACCCATACTCCCAACCCCTCTTCCTCCTCCCTCTCTTATTCCCACTCTTATTTTTTACTGCAATCTATTTTCAATTGACTTTATACACATATGTTTAACTCTATGTTAAGTAAATTGTCTAACAAAAGTGTAAAAAAAAAAAAAACTATTCCTCAACAGTCAGGACAAGGGCTGCTCAAGTCATTGCTTCTCAAAGTGTTAATTTCACTTCTTCAGATTGTCTTTTAGGTGCTCTGTTAGTTATCAAAGATCAGGGAGAACATGTGGTATTTGTCCCTTTGGGACTGGCTTAAATCACTAAGTATGATGTTTTCCAGATTCATCCATTTGTTTTGTAAATTACCAGATTTCATTTTCTTACCTTCATTCATAAATGAGAGCTTTGTGTGGTACAGTATTCTGGGTTGTATTCTGGGTTGACAGTTTTTTTTCTCTTAAGACTTAGAATGTATCTCACTATTCTCTCCTAGCCTATAGGGTTTCTTACAAGAAGTTAGTTGTGAGTCTAATTGGAGACCCTCTGAAAGTAATCTGGCATTATTCTCATGCATATTTTAGAATTTTTTCTTTATGTTTTACTGTGGAGAGTTTGAGTACAATATGTCATGGTGAAGAAAGTCATGTCTATTAGGAGTCCTCTGTGCTTCCTGTACTTGGATGTCACTTTTTTCTCCAAAATAGGTAAATTCCCTATTATTATTTCACTAAAAAGGCCCTCTAATCCATTCTCTCTTTCTCCGCCTTCAGGAACTCCTAGAACCCATATGTTGGATTGTTTGATAGTATCCTATAGATTCCCAACAGTGCTTTTTAATTTTCTAATTTTCTCTTTTTGTTTTTTGTCTGACTGCATAATTTCCTGCAATTTGTCTTCTAAGTCAGGTATTCTTTTTTCTGCTTCACCAATGCAGTTGTTAAGGCTTTCCACTGCATTTCTATTTGTTCTATTGAATTCTTCATTTCCAAGATTTCATTTTGCTTTCTCTTTAAGATCTCAATTTCATAGGAGAAATTTTCTTTCGTGTCATGTACAGATTTCATTAGTGCATGCATTTGCTTCTGATTACTTCTATGTAATCTTATGATAAATTTTTTTAATTCCATTTCTTGCATTTCTTCAAACTCTTCATCTTCACAATCTAGTATTAAAATGCTGTATTCTTTTGAGGGCATCATGTTGTGTTCCTTATTCTTGTTTCTTGAATTAGTGTGTTTATTATTTGGCATTTGTGGAAATACTCATTGGTTTCTTCTTTGTTTTTTTTGCAGTGGCAGCTTTTACCTTTGGGCTATGTCTGTGTGGATTTGTGGAGTGTCTGCTTTCAGGAAAAACCTAGAGGTGTGTGGTGGGTGTAGCCAGGGAGCTCTACTTAGTGCTTCAGGGTGAAGGGAGTGTTAAGGTGACACCCAGGTTGGGCATGGTAAATTTCCTTTTTTTTTTTTTAATCAGAGGGGAGGTTTTCTTCTGTTGGTGTAGATTCAGCTCATTTGCTCTCCTCAAAAGAGATCAGCACCTGGGCACTAGCCCCGGTGGGTATAATATTCATCTGTGCTTCACAAGGACCACACAAAGGATCTGTGCTGTCCTTGGTGTAAGTAGATTGCCCAGCAATGTCTCTCACCAGGGAACCAGGGAGCCCTGAGCGTGTGGAGCCTCCTACAGTGACTGCCCAAAGTCCCAGCCATACCCCGAGCCTTTCCAGGCAGCCTCACTGTTTACAAAGCCCTGCAGTCTCAGTATTTTCACAGTCCTGGCACACAAGCCTTCCACAATCATTAACACGCAGCCCTCAATCAGCTCTCCCCACCGGACTCAGGAGTGTCCACTCAGCGGTTGCTGGGCACTGGCACTAGCTGGTACAGCTGTTACATATGTTCAAAATGGCACCCGCTCTCTATTGGCTTGTTACAGAAGACTGTTGCAGGGTGATCAGGACATCTAGTTTGGCATGTAGACTGTCCCCCACAGGGCTCCAAGATGGATTCTCTCCTGCTTTTCCTGCAGCCTTATCGCCAGTGGCTTGGGCTGCTGCAGTCTGGTCTCACCTCTGTCCGAATCTGGTGTGAAGGCTTTCAGCTGCTGGGGTCCTGATTTGTGCATGCCCACACCCTCCAACTAGGTCACTATATCTCTCTAGTTTGTGTGGAGTTTCCTCTGCTGTTTTCTCTCTGTCTCTTTTCTGAGACTGAACTCTCTCCACTTTTTCTAAAACTATCTTCTAGACTACAGAGGTAAGCTCCCTTCCTACTCTGCCATCTTAATCCTCCCTGTATATTTGTTTTTACAAATTTAGCCAGATATGGATATTTTACTTTTGATTGTATGGCCAGAATCTAACATAGTGTGTGATGCAAAGTATATAATTAAAAAAGTGTTTTTGAATAAACATGAATGAATGAATAAATATTTGTCTTAATTATTTATCCATGAAACCCATATGTCTTCATGTCTCATGTATTTGTAGAAACAAATGACAAGGCTGGCGCCGCAGCTCAATAGGCTAATCCTCCACCTTGCGGCGCCAGCACACCGGGTTCTAGTCCCGGTCGGGGCACCGATCCTGTCCCGGTTGCCCCTTTTCCAGGCCAGCTCTCTGCTGTGGCCAGAGAGTGCAGTGGAGGATGGCCCAAGTGCTTGGGCCCTGCACCCCATGGGAGACCAGAAGAAGCACCTGGCTCCTGCCATCGGATCAGCACGGTGCGCTGGCCGCAGCGCGCCTACCGCGGCGGCCATTGGAGGGTGAACCAATGGCAAAAGGAAGACCTTTCTCTCTCTCTCTCTCTCACTGTCCACTCTGCCTGTCAAAAAAAAAAAAAAAAAAAGAAAGAAAGAAAGAAAAGAAAAGAAAAAGAAACAAACGACAACTCATAAACTATGAGACTGGATTTTGTTAGCTCAATGGCTTCACCTGTCTCTGTATTTCCTAGTCCCCAAAAGTCCCTCCTAAATATTTAAATTCCTAAGACTCTCTCTGGTCTTTGATGCTTCAAAGAGGAGCTTCCTGTCAATCATACCAGCATCAAGGCTCTCAATGCCTCTTGGAAGAAAAAAATCACTCCTTCTTCATCTTTAGGTATGAGTGGCTCACAGAAATACCACTTGGGCTCTGAAATGTTGCAAAGCCAAATGGACACCTGGTCCACTTCCTCCCCATGGCAGACAGAGCAATGGATTAAGCCTATTTTAGTCAATCAATTAAAACAAATACTATAGAAGAAAGAGATGTCTTCTAACTCCAACTCTAGCTTTTACACTTAATGTGTTTGGGTAACCAGTTTACCCAATGGTATAGTCCTGGAGGGGACATATATGACGTGTTGGGGATTTTATTTGTTTGCTTGCTTGCTTTTTTTGTTTTGTTTTTTTGCATTTTCCTATCATTATATTCAACCATAATATGTGGAATATTCTTTTTCACTTCCTTGTCTGTAAGATACTGTAGCTTCTTGATCCCTTTCAGATTTTAGAACAGTTTCATTTAGTGCTTTTCATTTTAAATTCTACTCTCATATTTCTTCATCTCCATAGCTCAGACTTAATCTCTGGCCTGTGGGATCAGTAGTTCTTAAGAGACATGATTTGCTTTTGTACTCCTCCCATTCTTCTTCCTATGATGTATCACAAGGAAAGAATTAGGGAACATGGCAGGGGTCTGACATAGTTGGCTGCTGTTGATTGGGGGAAGATAACACTAGAATCTATTCGTCTCCATCAACACGAGTGTCTCTGTGAAGATGCTATGCATGCCTTCTTAGAGACATTCTTCAGTTCACCATGACCTTCATTTGTGGAGATCTTTAGAGAGGATCAAGCACATCTCCCTCTTGGCTACACCATGGATCCATGCCTACAAATGCTTCTCTGTGTTCATCTTACCTAACCAGAAGCTGTCTGAATAGATCCATATCATCCGTCTCTTTTTCTGGTTCTTCTGCACCTTGTAGTCAGCAACTCCTGACTTCCTTGCGTGAATTTCAGACAGATTGGTAGCTTGCCCCGTGTGCAGTACTCCAGATGGCTACAGCCTTCACTGATGCTGCTGCTCCAGGGAGGCATCCGTGATGTGAAATAACCAGGTGAAAACAAGCACCAGTTTTCATGTTTACATTTGGCTCTCTAACTGCAGGGTACACACAGCAACATTTCCCAGGATCTCCCTAACCTTCTGTCTCAAGTGACTTGTCAAGGTGGCCCTGCCAGTTCTGCAGTTCAGTAAGTATCTAGGCAAGAATGAGACATGGCTCCTCCCTTCTTGAAATTCAGTTTCTTCTTCCAACTATTCTTCTTCCCATCTTGAAAACACAGCTACCTGTCTATGAAAATGCATCCCCAGCCTTGTGTTGTGGTGTAGTGGGTAAAGCCGCCACCTGTGTCGCCAGCATCACATATGGGCATTGGTTCAAATCTCAGCTGCTCCATTTCCATTTCAGCTCCATGCTATTGTGCCTGGGAAACCAGCAGAGAGTGGCCTAAGTGCTTGGGTCCCTGCACCTACAAGGGAGACCCAGAAGAAACTCCTAACACCTGGCTTTGACCTGACCAGCCCCAGCCATTGCTGCCATTTGGGGAGTGAATCAGTGGATGGAAGATCTCTCTCTTTCTCTCTCGGTAACTCTGCCTTTCAAATACATGAATAAAACCTTTTTAAAAAATGCATCCTGCCCTTTTACAAAACACACATGTCTCTGGGAGATCATGACTCAATTAGGGACTATGTTTCCCAGCCCCATTGGCCCATAGGTCCATAGAGCAACTGGAACTTACCAGTGCAGTAAGAATGGAGGTGATGTATTTCCTACCGGCAAATGGTCAAAAGACTTTGATGACCTAGGAGACAGTCATTATGGCATGCAATGACCTTTAGTTTCTAAATGTCTCCATAAAGGAAATTTCCCATCTGACCAATAGCACACACTTGGACTTTATGTGGGCAAGAAATAAACTATTACCATTGTAAGCCTGTTCTGCATCCAGAAGTACTCTAACTAGTATCCAGAAGTACTCTAACTAGTACATCTACTATTTCTGTGAGGGAAGACAAAGAGTGTTGAAGTGGCCACTGGAGTCTACATGGTCATTTCTGGAGCTTGCAAGGCCAGACTTCTAAATAAGCTCTATAGGTTCCTAGATCCAATGTTGGGCATATTATTTAAAATGTGGGCCATAAAATGACTTTTATTTTCATTGGGTCTGAATCATTTGCATAATCACAGTCATCATCACCATCACCACAGTTAAACTTTGCATGCCAGAAACCACTGTGATCATGGTATATGCTTGAGCTCATTTGATCTTCACAACAACCATGTTTTTCAGATAAAGAAACTAAGGCAAAAAGAGGCTTTTGCAATCTGCTAAAGGTTATATACCAGAAAGTCATATTATAAAGTTTAGGAAGTCTTTTTATAAAGTCTAAGTCTTCAATGACTAAATAATATAGTATCCAGTGTCAAAGTACTCTCACAAGTTCCTGGACCTTGAGAAAAGTCCGGTTCAACACTTTTGTATATATAAATCTTTATGTGTATATCTTCATACACCCCATGCTTCCCTATACAACATGTAGTAAATACACACACTAGAAATGCCATGGAAATGAGGTTTCTCCCAAATAATTCAGGAACCCGGAGCTTCCAAATGGCCATTACATTCCTCTCTGCTGTCCAATTGAATTTGTTCTGACCACAGACTGAGTCTCTGCAATATATATTATTCTGGTTTCACTTTCTATAGCAACTGTTAATGCTCTAAATATGAAAATGTCCATACCAGAACAAAAACAGAAAGGCAGGTTTCACCTTCTTTATATTATATGCATATGTGAACATGTGCAAACACAGAGTTCTGCTCATTTGTTTGACTTCTTTTGCATTTTCAGCTTTATTCTAAACTTGGTACAAGTGCTTGGGCATGGAGAAAAGAGGAAAAGGTAGGGTTTGAAGATAATCCAAGTGAATTTGCTAATTATTTTACTCAAAATTGACCCCACCTTCAATCCTGCCTCACCCCCTTCCAAATTCCTAGTAGTGTCTGCATCAAGTTTGGGTAGTATGGCACCCTCTCCTGTCTGGTGAGCTTCCCGATGACAACAAGCAGCCTTTGTCCTCTCTGTACCCTCCCTGGTCCTATGGCTATTGTGAGTCTCAGTGATCAGGTCCAGCTTTGAACTGTAACACCTTCAACTATTGCCTCCCTGGGAAAGCTACTGAAGTTCTCATTAGAAATAGAATCACAGGGACTGGCGCCATGGCTTAACAGGTAAAGCTGCCCCTATAGTGCCGGCATCCCATATGGACACTGGTTCGAGTCCCGGCTGCTCCACTTCTGATCCAGCTCTCTGCTATGGCCTGGAAAAGCAGTAGAAGATGGCCCAAGTACTTGGGCTCCTGCACCCATGTGGGAAACCTGGAAGAAGGATCAGCGCAGCTATGGCCATTGCGGCCAATTAGGGATTGAGCCAACAGATGGAAGAATTCTCTTTCTCTCTGCCTCTCCTTCTCTCTGTGTAACTCTGACTTTCAAATAAATAAATAAATTTTTTAAAAAAGAGAAATAAAATCACCAACAGTAGCCCCTCCCTCATTAGTCTGTGTAATGTAAAGAATATTTTGATCCATTTGAATTCAAAGCAACTGGACAGGTAGCACAGCAGGTTAAGCCTCTGCTTGGGGTGCTTACATCCCAAATCAGAGTGTTTGAGTTTGAATCTTGGCTCCACTCTCCATTCCAGCTTTCTGTTAATGTGCCTCCCAGCAGATGATGGCCAAAGTACTTGGGTTCCTGCCACTCTTATGGGGGAACCAGAAAGAGTTCCCAGGTCCCAGCTTTGGCCTGGCTCAGCCCTTGCTATTGAAATATTTGGAGAGTGAATAAGCAGACTTAAGATTTATCTCTCTCTTTCTATCTTCTCTCTATGTGTTACTCTGCCTTTTCAAATAAGCAAATAAATAATTTTTTAAAGGAATTCAAAGCAGCCATACAGTTGAAGTCCTTACTCTACAACTATGACTGTGATTTTAATCTTAATGTATAGAAAATTGTACTCTGCTCTTTTTCAGCATCATTTCATGCTAATCTTCCATGTACAAGCATTCTTTCCAGTTTTCATTTTAATGGTTTTATGAGATTGCAAGACATGGTTTAAAATAATGCACTTGACCATTGTTTCATTAACGAATATACAGCATATATTTTTATCCAATTCAGAATATTTTCACTGTGGGCAAGACATAAATAAGGGAAAAAAAAGACAAATTATTGAAATATTAACCCTGGTTTTCTAGGGGGGAAAAATTACCTTCTTTCTGAAGTAATAATTTCTTACAGGATCTCAGAGTATTAGTTTTCAGGCATTCTAGCCAAGTCTATAAAATATGTGTAGTAAGTTCAAAGTTATCTATTTGTTAATAATAAACTGATGAAGAAGATTTTTCAAACTGTTCAGTTAGCAATTTTGGACCCTCTGAAAAAGCCAATAATTGTGAAAAGTGCTTAATAATCCAAATATTTCTAAAATTTTCAGTGTATTATGATGTTTGATTATTATTTATTTTATTTTTTTTTTTTTGGACTGGCAGAGTTAGACAGTGAGAGAGAGAGACAGAGAGAAAGGTCTTCCTTTACCATTAGTTCACCCCCCAATGGCAGCTGCGGCTGGCACACTGCAGCCGCCGCACCGCACTAATCTGAAGCCAGGAGCCAGGTGCCTCTCCTGGTCTCCCATGCGGGTGCAGGGCCCAAGCACTTGGGCCATCCTCCACTGCACTCCCGGGTCACAGCAGAGAGCTGGACTGGAAGAGGAGCAACCGGGACAGAATCCGGTGCCCCAACCGGGACTAGAACGCGGTGTGCCGGCGCTGTAGGTGGAAGATTAGCCTATTGAGCCACAGCGCCGGCAATGATGTTTGATTATTAACCTTAACTTTGGTCAAGAAGGTAATGATGCGTTTTCCACTCCATTGCTATTACCACCTTCTGTCCCACCCCACTGGGGATTTATGCTGAATGCCTGTGAGACCTGAATAAACACAGCAGGGGATTCAAGCATGAGCAGTTGCACTACGCGCAAGGAGCATGGCCCAGGTCAGAAGTTGGAGTCTGGAGATGTAAGGTGACTTCTGGGGAGGAGGGAGAAGAAACTGGGCCTGCCATGGACCAGATTTTAGTAGCCAGAAAAGCAATGTATGGGCAAAAACCTCATGTGAAAAGCAAAAATCAAAATGGAAGAACATTGAGTGGGGTCAGACTTCCAAAGAATGGGGAGTTGGCCAGGACAGAATGTTCAGAACAGGTGTAAGAAACAGCTATACGGTGCATGCTACAACTTAAAAGGATCATAGATTGGCACTCTATTAACAAATATAATTACAGGGCAATGAAAATCTATTCCTATCATAATAACCTGGAAATGATAAAGCACCTAAAAATGCCTCCAAATGATTAAAAATAAAACATTCGGGAGGCGGCAAGATGGCGGAATAGGCAGGAAGCACACTTAGTCCGGGGGGAGAGAAAGTTTAATATAAGTGGAGATACTGCAGCGTCAAGGAAGAGTAGGGGATGAAACAGCAGAGGAAACTCTTCCGGAACTAGTGATTCACAGTGGACCTGCGTGGAGAGCGTGGGAGCCCAAGTTCGGGACACCAGCGGCAGACTCAACGCACCAGCGCTGGAACGCGAGGTGAGCCGAACCTCCATAGCCCGAGACACCAGCGGGCAAGCGGAAAGAGGAGACTAGAGGGAACGAGGCTTGAAACTCCGTGGGGAAAAGTTCACCAGGCTAACTAGAAGAGAGAGAAAAAAAATAAAAAAAGTGACTGAGACGGACACAAGTTTCTCTCTCTCCGCTCACCTCACCTCTCAAAGGCGAGCAAGACAGAGCAGGCGCCATTTTGGACATACGTCATAAGCAGGGCGACCTCAGGTCTGCACCAGCCCTGAGCCTAGCAGAAAAACCTGACTCTGGGGGGAGGGGTGAAATAACAGGAGATTAGCATCTAACTTGGCAACCCAGTGGGAGACTGCAGGAGAATTGGAGCCCACACTGAAGGCAGCAGAGATTCCCTGTGTGGTCCTTGGGAAAGAGCTTCCGATCTCTGGCTCCTGTGGGTATATCATTTGCCTGCTAACTACCTCCAATTACGTTCAGCTGTGCGGAATTACTTCCCTTTTAAATCAAAAAAAGAGAGATTTACCACACCTAACCTGGGAGTGTCATCCTTGACACACCCTCAACCCTGAGGAACCAAACACAGCTCTCAGTCCACACTCATCTCAAGCCTCTAAGGCTCCACTGAAAGCAGACAGTCCACTTAATATAGAGCCATAGTGTAACAAGAAAAAACACCACAGTGAAGAAACCAAATATCTCCAACATGCCAAACAACAAACGCAAAAACCAAGCTAACAAGAACAAGGAAGAAACTATGACGCCCCCAAATGAAAAAGACACCCCAATTCAAGATGATGAAGATGATGAGATCGAAGAAATGCAAGAAGCAGATCTCAAAAAATTGATAAGAACATTAAGAAGTTCTCAAAAACAAATTCTTGAACTACAGAAATCCTTCATGGACAAGATAGAAAATCTCTCTCGTGAAAGTGAAATATTAAGGAGGAATCAAAATGAAATGAAACAACTAGTGGAACAAGAAACTCTGATAGTGACTAGAAATCATAATGAAATGAAGAGTTCAATAGATCAAATGACAAACACATTAGAGAGCCTTAAAAACAGAATGGGCGAAGCAGAAGAGAGAATATCAGACTTAGAAGACAGAGAACAGGAAAGGAAACAGGCAAACCAAAGAAAAGAAGAAGAAATTAGAAATCTAAAAAATATTGTCGGGAATCTACAGGATACTATTAAAAAACCCAACATTCGGGTTCTAGGAGTTCCTGAAGGCATGGAGAGGGAGAAAGGATTAGAAGGCATTTTCAGTGAGATACTAGCAGAAAATTTCCCAGGTTTGGAGAAGGACAGAGGCATCTTAGTACAGGAAGCTTATAGAACCCCTAATAAACATGACCAAAAGAGATCCTCACCACGACATGTTGTAATCAAACTCACCACAGTGAAACATAAAGAAAAGATCCTAAAAGGTGCAAGAGAGAAACGTCAGATCACTCTTAGAGGATCTCCAATTAGACTCACAGCAGACTTCTCATCAGAAACCCTACAAGCTAGAAGGGAATGGTGAGACATAGCCCAGGTACTAAGAGAGAAAAACTGCCAGCCCAGAATACTATATCCTGCAAAGCTCTCATTTGTGAATGAAGGTGAAATTAAGACTTTTCATAGCAAACAGAAACTGAAAGAATTTGTTGCCACTCATCCTGCCCTGCAAAAGATGCTTAAAGATGTGTTACACACAGAAACACAGAAACATGGTCACCAATATGAAAGAAGGTAAAGGAAGGAAACCTCACAGCAAAAGATCACAGGAAGCTCAATTTCTCTTTGACATAGAATTAAACTCTGATGCTCTGTTAAAGCAATGTGTTAAAGTAATATATTATGTTCTCTTGATGTCTGTTAAATTCTAATTGTTCAAAAACAGCTGAATTTTTATTAAGAGCTATGGGTTATTTAAATATGTGCTTTTTTCAAAGATTTGAATAATCACCTTGTAACAATGATCAAATTTGGTCTATGTTATGTCATGATTTTAAGAAATCCTATTTCAACCAGATATTTTGGATTTTGAGCCTTCTTGGCATTCTTGACAGGCATTCAAAAAATCAAAGTTTCAAACAATCTGGTCTCTAAAATTTCCAGTAAATCCTGGACTTTGGTTTTTCCAGTTTGGGCCCAACTGAAAAAATCGAAGGACCTATTTCTCTCATCTTATAGAGACACCAACTAATCAGTCTATTTGGAGTATATTAGAAGTACTGTCAAGATGTGATGTGGTACCAGACTTTAAGTTTCTATAATGGAAAATGCTATTAATACGAATGTTTGAGAATTAAAAAGTCTAATGATCTTGTGTTACTACACATGAGAGTTATCTTAATGAGAAAGCCCCAGAGGCCTAAAGGGTTAAATACTTGTAAAACCCTACAGGTGCTTTCAAAAATACTGTGAAGTAAGCAAGTGCCTCTTGTTGGCTGATGAGTTTATAATTTTAAACATGGCGACTTAAAGTCTTTTGTCATCCACAGTTATATATGATCTGCTGCTCATAAAACTAAAGCGTTGTTGGTTCTGTGTTTAGCTGTCCTCCTATAGGTTCCTATGGACTTTTTCCAGCCACTTTTATTGTATTCAGTACTTTGGGATGGCTCTGTAAACAGATGAAGCCAATAATGTATTAACAGTACCAACTGAGAAAAAGTATGGTTAACTGAGGTTACTAAAAAGAAAAAGCAATTCAAATCAATTGGCAATCTACAAAAAGAGTTAAAGATTTTAAAAGCTATTATTAAAATTGCTATATTGGTCTATTATGCTATATTATATGTGTGTACATATTGTATGTCCACATGGGGAAACTTTATTAAGAGTTTTATTTTAAATGGCTTATAGATAAGATGGTCCATAAATTTAAGCTGCTAAAATCAATCAAAGATACATTTTAATTTGTGGGACCTGAATTTGTGTATCATATGTTTTAGACTTGTTGGTAGAAAGAAACTAAAAACATTTTAGATGGTTGTGCTTAAGTTTACTGGCTAAACAAACTACACCATGTTAGATATTTAAGAGGTGTTTTCAAATACATGATTCTTAAAATTTATAGAAGGCATTGGACCTTCTGGTAAATGTTTTCTTAAGTTGTTATCTAATGGTTGAAACGGTTTGCTAAGTATTCATGTGATATTGCTATTGTCAGCAAGCGATCTAGGACTTGCTCCCTCATTTCTCTATTCTAAGCCCAACTTGTTCTTTCATTTCTCTATTCTCTTCAAGGTAGGAAACTAATTCTATTATGAAGGAATCTGTAGGATGCACAATTTAATCTTTAGACCTTATAAAAGAGATGGCTAACATTTTTCTGCAATAGCATAGCCAAAATAAGAACTCAAATAATAATCTCATAGCTAGATTCACTTCGCCATCAGCAAAGTATACAGTAAGTAGAAAAAACCTCCCTTTCAGACCAAAGGGAAAGAAAGTTTTAAAGTGAGAATATAATTTTCCTCATGGGCATTGTCTACCTTAGAAAAACTACTACAGAACATGCCTGTGACTATAGACTTGTAGTTCAGGCCATCGAAGATTAGAGATGGGAAACGGGCACTCCCTTGACTTGCATCCTCTGGTCTGCTTTAACACAAACCAGGAGGAAAAGAAAGCTCGGCATCAGAAGCAATGGGTGGCAGGCCTATTAATGGCTGATCTGTACAGTGATCTGCCCTCAAGGAGACCCAACAGGCCAGTCCACTGCAGTGGCTTTCAATGTGGTAAGCCTGGGCTTCAGCAGAAGTCAGCTTGTGAAGAGCCCTGGCAGCTCTGCCAAGAGTTGGATCACTGGAAATGGACCTGCCCTGGAGTCGAAGGATGCCCAGGTCAGAGCCACAGATCTTATTGGCTGAAAAGCCCTTCACTCAGCCCAACTTCCAAAGTGACCACTGCAGCTGAGGGGATGGTCAAGTAGGGTCAGCAACATTGCAGGCAGATCTGTACATTTCTTGTTAGAGATGCCACCTGCCTTTACCTGGCCAGCTCTCCTCCCAGGCCAGCCAAGTAATGAAAGTCAACAGAGTGCCTTCCCCTAGGAGGTTCACACCTCCCTTAGGATATACCCCATGTGAAGAGATAGATAGGTCTGGGCCTCTGAATTTACAAGGCTTAAAGCCCACCAGATTATTATCAAGCCCCTTCTATCAGGTTCTATTTGCCTCTCAATCAGAAAACTTAATTGTAGCTTAGACAGCACCTTTCTTAGCTCCTCTAATAATGACTCTGTCCTTTGTTCTAGGCCCTGTCTAGTGCACTTGGGCCTCATTCCTTTGTAATCATAACCTCTACTCTACCACCAATGGCTCTACTCCCAACATGTGTGTACTGATGGTCCTCTTCCCCACTTAATGCTGTATAATTGTTCAATCCTGGTAAATGCCACTCTTAGGATCATTGGTTACTATCCTCACTCTGTCTTTTATGACCTTGTCTAAATATGATCAGAGTCGGCAAACTTGGAAGGCTTCCATAGCCTTGGCAACTCATGACGACAGCCTAGGGTGGTTACTGGCGCCATAAACTAGAGTGTCAATTTGTTGGGTTAACAACAGGAGCCACTGTGCAGTTGCTTCTCATGTGGGATCTCTGTCCTTAATGTGCTGTACATTGTGATTTAATGCTATAACTAGTACTCAAACAGTATGTTTCACTTTGTGTTTCTATGTGGGTGCAAACTGTTGAAATCTTTATACTAAATTGATCTTCTGTATATAAAGAGAATTGAAAATGAATCTTGATGCAAATGGAAGGGGAGAGGGAGCGGGAGAGGGGAGGGTTGCGGGTGGGAGGGAAGTTATGGGGGGGGAAGCCATTGTAATCCATAAGCTGTACACTGGAAATTTATATTCATTAAATAAAAGTTTAAAAAAAAAAAACATTCATGAAATCTAAGATACTATCTTGTATAAGATGCATATGGATGTTAGAGTGTTAAAATGTGGCATATAGTACATCTTACAATCTAAGAAACATGGTAAAGTGAACTCTCTTTGATATAATTCATGATGCTAGATATGTGGAAATGTGTAGTGCGTTCAGCAACTATGTACTCATTCCACAGTTTAATTTATAAATAAACCCTACAGAGCAATCTCTACAGATGGGAATTAAAGGGTTACAGGATGAAAGCGGTCTGTAGTTCCTGAAAACATTATATTTATTGTCATAAGTAAGATGAACTAGATTATAATGACCAAAAATTGACGCTCAAATCTCAGTAGCGTAAAGCAACAAATGTTTCCTTTGAGCTCACATCGCAGTCTGCGTCTGTCAGGAAACCTTCCTCTATCTGCAGTGCCACCACCCAGAGCTCCAGGTCTCCTGGCTCCTGCAGCTGACAGGACACAGATGGAGGCAGCCAGCAGCCTGTGCTCATACTCACTGGTGAAGTAGTCATCTAGGCCAAATGAACTATAAGAGAAGCTAGGGAATGTGGGAATCAGAGGGATACTTTTGAACATTATTTCTGGAACAGGAGTAGCAAATCAAAAGGCCCTCCTTACACAGAAATCCTTTTAAGCCCCATGCGTGTTTTCATCAGAAGCAAACAATCTATGGAGAAATCAGCTGGCTCTGTACATGATAGCTCTGGCCTTCAGTTTTTGCCCTCCTTGATATATATTTTTGGAAAGTAAGTAGCATCTTCCAGATTAATGTTTTATAAGTGGCATGTACCTCTGTAAAATATCAAATACAACTTATTTAAAATCATTCCATTGGATGTAAAAACTACTTTGAAAGTACCATGGACTAAGTATTTAGAACTATATAGTAAGAGCTATGCACAAGCTGCACTTTGGATCTGAAGCTTTAAAGATCAAAACATAAAGCATGCCATATAACGGTGAGGGTTGACACAGCTGCCACAGCCCACAGCCCACGGCGTGTGTCATTTGTGTGTACTGGAGCCCGTGGCGCGGTGCAGGGCCATTGGAAAGAGCAAGGCAAACCTACACCTGGAGTTGTGGGACACAGCAGCCCTGAGGGGAAACATGGAAAAATATTCATTTTAATCTTTGTTGAAAAATATTATCTGCCTTGAACCTGTAATTAAGGACTCTCAAGAAGGGAGTAATGGTGAAACAAAATTGGAGAGGATTTTTGTCTAAAACACTCTGTTTGAAATGAGGTGAAAATGAACAAAAGTAAGGATTTAGCTGCTGGCCTGGAAATGTGAGTAATCCTTGAAATAAATGGGGAAGAAGTGGGGCACACAAGTCCCGATATTCAGGAACAAAGCCAGGAAAATGGAGATTTTTAACAGCCTGGACCCATTAGGCCTTTCAAGGTTTCACCACCAGACGGGCAGGAGAGTCGGAAACTTCCTGCTCCTAAATCCCTGTACGTACTTTTCATTACTCTCCAGACTGGTTATTAAGGAGTGCTACCAATTTTTTTTTTTTTTTTTTTGGACAGGCAGAGTGGACAGTGAGAGAGAGAGACAGAGAGAAAGGTCTTCCTTTGTCCATTGGTTCACTCCCCAACGGCACCTGCAGCTGGCACGCTGCGGCCAGCGCTCCATGCTGATCCAAAGCCAGAAGCCAGGTGCTTTTCCTGGTCTCCCATGGGGTGCAGGGCCCAAGCACCTGGGCCATCCTCCACTGCACTCCTAGGCCACAGCAGAGAGCTGGACTGTAAGAGGAGCGACCGGGACAGAATCCGGCATCCCGACCGATACTAGAACCCCGTGTGCCGTTGCCACAGGCGGAGGATTAGCCTATGGAGCCGCGGCGCTGGCCAGTGCTACCAATTTTTAACATACATGTTAGAATTTATGCATCCAAGTGGGATTTGTTTGGATGGAGATAGTCGTCTTGAGAGGCTGTGGGGTAATTTGATTGATATTGTCACTGTGCAGATACTTGGGAGATCTCCTCATTTGGAATCACCATCAAAGTCAGCCTCACAAAATTACTGTCTTAAAAGGAAGAATCAGGTTTGAAGCCACTAAGTATCATTTTAAAGTTAAGTCTGTTGCCTAAAGCAAATTATCCAGCTGATTGGTATCATTTTAAATGTGAACATTTATACAAGGAGATTTAACTAGAATAGGGAGTATGATTTTCTTTAACTTCACACAGTTGGGAAAGATATTTTGTTAACATGTTTTGAGCAATGACAGTTCATACTAATGCTACTAGTAGATATCAGTGTATGGAACTCTCCATAAAGTCTACTATATTTACTTAAAATCCTTTTTTTTCCTTTTTAATCACATTTTATACTTTCAATTATAAATTCTCTGTATGGAGATTATAACTAAATAATATGCGATGAAATACATATTGAGCCTTCTGACATAAGAAAGTCATGATGCTATTTTGTATTCCTACTATCTCATAAATAACTATATAATCAAATTAAACATCATCATAATGTTCTAGTCAGTTAACATTAAAAGCTATTTGGAAAAATACGATAATTGATATAATACTTTTTAAAAGCCTAAAATGAGAGGAAGAAGCAATAGATTTTGGGTTCCTAATCAATGCCAAGCACTCAGTCTGACAAAAAACCAGGCGATAATTAGGGGGAAAAAAGCCAATCCAAGTATGTACCTATTTCTTCTTCTACCAGGCCACCCTGGCCCCTCTGGAACCAGACTGGGACAGAGCTTCCGGGTGCCTGCTGACTGTCCTTCAAACCACACAGCGAAAACAGCTCTAACTAGGAAAATGCCCTGACAAGCCTCACCTCCCCACCACTAATGGGGCTAAAGTAGGGGATTCATGTGCCAATCACAGCCATGACTACAGAGGACTAGGGCGTGGCACCTAAGTCACTGAGAGGAAGTCCCCCCTTTTCTTCCCCAGACTTTTGATTTGAGGAAAACCAGGAGAATCTCATAGCCTTGACAATCTGACCTAACTTCCTGGATGAGGTATATAAGTCTCATTGTTAGTAACTACACAGTAGCCCATATTGCGAGGACACCACAGTGCATTCAGACATTACCCTAATAGATGTTCAAGTCTCATCCAAGTTTTTGTCACTTTAAAAAGTCTGCAATAAATCCTGTAAAACTTATGTGTTTGTGTACTGGTATATTAGTTTCTACTGGAGAGATTCCAAAATTGACACTGCTAAGTAAAAGTATAGGATGCTAGGCTGGCGCCGCGGCTCAGTAGGCTAATCCTCCGCCTTGCGGCGCCGGCAACCAGGTTCTAGTCCCGGTCGGGGCACCAATCCTGTCCCGGTTGCCCCTCTTCCAGGCCAGCTCTCTGCTGTGGCCAGGGAGTACAGTGGAGGATGGCCCAAGTGCTTGGGCCCTGCACCCCATGGGAGACCAGGATAAGCACCTGGCTCCTGCCTTCGGACCAGCACGGTGCGCCGGCCACAGCGCGCCTACCGCGGCGGCCATTGGAGGGTGAACCAACGGCAAAGGAAGACCTTTCTCTCTGTCTCTCTCTCTCTCTCACTGTCCACTCTGCCTGTCAAAAATTAAAAAAAAAAAAAAAAAGTATAGGATGCTTTAATTGTGATAGTCATTCCCAGAATAATTTCTAAAAATTGACAATCCAAGCTAGCTATGTAGAGGACCCACTTCACTAGTGTTAGAGACTGCTACTAGGATGGAGTTGTGGTGCAGCAGGTTAAGCCGCTGCTTGCTCTGTAGGGCTCGCATATTGGAGTGCCAGTTGGAGTCCAGTCTGTTCCAGTTCCCATTCATGTCTCTGCTAATGTGCCTGGGAAAGCAGTGGAAATGGAGCAGGTACTTGGGCCCCTGCTATGGCTTGGGAGACATGGATGGAGTTACAGGCTCTTAGCTTCAGCCTGGCTCAGCCCCAGCTGTTGTGGCTATTTGTGGAGTGAACCAGCAGATGGAAGATCTCTGTGTGTGTGTGTGTGTGCGTGCGCGTCTCCCTTTTTGTCACTCCACATTTAAATAAATAAATAAATCTTTAAGTGATGCTGTCACTTTTAAATTTCATGTTTGTCTATGCATGAAAAAACTCTATCTAATCTTTGTATGCATCGAATTTTCCTGATTCTTAGTGAAGAAGAAAATTGTTTATTTATGATTCTGTTATAATTAGTAGTCATTTATATATTAGAGTATAACTTTCCTGCCTCCTGATGGCATTATAGTTGCATATATTTTCCCTAATTCAACATTTTGCATAAGGTGCATATTTAAACATAGACACACACACACACTTATATTTGCACTTACACGTATTTATGCTGGTGTAGTTTTTGAACATAACCATGATCTTTTTAAGATTCCTGTCTACTTTAAAGTTTCTCCCTTGATGAAAATTGTACAAATATTCTTCTATGTACATCATTCTATTTTATATTTAATTTTTACACTTTGCTCATATTAAAATTTTATTTAAAAACAGGTTCAAGGAGAAACCCCTAGCAGCTAATGAGCCTTTTAAGTTCCAGTAGTTCCTACCACATCTTTATGTCATTCCTTCCTCACAGATCACTCCTTTCTCATCAAAATATCCCTCCAAAGAATTTCCACTAATGCATTTGGAAATAATAAATCACTTTTCTTCTAAAACAATCTCTCCACAGCTTTTTTTGACTTTTCTCCAGTAAATTAAAATAAATTTACTTCAACAAGTAGCTACTATCTATTGTTGTCCACTGTGTATCAAGTGTTGGGGGATACATGGGCTGGTACAGACAGAGGCACATGTGCCATGGAAATTTCCCATAGCGTACTTCCAAACTTGGTAGATAAGATGTTACTCCTCAGATCAAAGCTCGACACGGTTTACAGAGTTAAGCTTTGTAGTAAGGGACCAAGCTTTTCATACGCTAATCATCACTTAAAATTTGGTAGTGGGAAGGGAAATAGTAAAAGAATGTTGGGGGTGGGGGGCTGTTGTCATTTATGCTCTCTTGTGGGAAAAAAGATTAAATAAAATCTAATTTTTGCCTCCCCCTCCTCCACCCATTAGTGTATGATTTAGAGGGAGGAAGTATTCAGAGGAGAAATCAGTTTCCTTTACAACCAAAAGACTTGAGAGACTGGATTTTTTCTTTTGCTAAAATAACAACTGCAAACGGATATTTATATAAAGAGTTAGGTCAAACCTAAGAACTTAAGAGTTTATTTTTAGATTTCTGCTTGGCCAAGAGGGAAATATGGTAAATGAGCCTTATGTTCTTAAATGGGCATGCAGTTGAACTCAAAATATTTCAGAAATCTGACAGAAGGCACTTAAGAACATCAGCCTTAGCAGGCATTATTATTAGAAACTCCAAACAATGACCATATTACTCCTGGGTGCTTTTCCTTCGTTTTTTTTTTTTTTTTTTTCTTTAAAGTCAAATTTACTTTCAGTTTTAGTGCCCATGATCTCCACATTTTTTAAAAAACCAAAACAAAAAGAATAAAGATTATGTGAGCATAGGAAGTATAAATAGAAAACTGAGTGCAGGTCACCGAGTTTCAGCCTCCAGTGTGGAGGCCATCAGTACTATGTGCCTATCGGGCACTACTGGGCACATCTCAGTCCACACTGAGATGTACAGAATCATCAAATACACACTAGCTTCCAAAAAGAGATATGAAAAAAGAATATAAGGTATGTCATTAAAATGTTTACACCCCTTACATATTGAAATGGTAATACTTTGGACATAACTTGCTAGATTAAATGTTTTACTAAAATTAGTCACCTCAAAACAAAACAAAATATTTTCCTTTTTTAAATGCATCTACAAGAAAATTTGAGGGGTTGGCATTGTGGCATAGTAGGTAAAGCCATCACCTGTGAAACTGGCATCCCATATGGGTGCCAGTTCATATCATGGCTGCTCTATATCCTATCCAGCTTCCTGCCAATGGCCTGGGAAAAGTAGTGGAAGATGACCCAAGTGTTTGGACCTCTGCCAACAATGTGGCAGACCTGGAGGAAGCTTCTGGCTTCTGCCTTTGGCCTGGCCTAGTCCTGGCCACCGCAGGCATCTGGAGAATGAATCAGCAGATCAGGAATCTCTCTCTCTCTCTCTCTCTCTGCCTCTCTCTGTAACTCTTTCAAATAAAAGCAAATACATTTTTTTAAAAAGAGAGAATCTGAGATTGTATACATGATTCTGTGACTCAAAGAATCCTTCTACCGTGCAGTGCTGTAATTGATCACTGGAATCAAGAGCTGGGCTCTGAAATAAACCTAACTGAATTCAAAGGCAAGCTAACAATACACAAACCTGGTGGCCTTGAATAAGTTACGTAGGCAATGTGTGCTTCATGTTCCTATAAACAAATTGTGAAGGATAAAGTCATCCTTATTTCATAAGGCTGTATGGGCACTAAATGGGCAGAGCCCAGCACAGAGAAAAAATGTGCCAAGTGTTGGTTCTGCGAGTCTTGCTTCAGGACCTGCAACGGTGACAGCCAATTTTCTACATGACAAAATTTCCCAGAAAGAACAGAAAAAAAAATGCTTCCCTAGCTCCTCTTCCTACTTTATTGCATCCGATTTAGTGCACTGAGAAGGAATCAAACCATCCTTCTAAAATGCAATGTTTGCAAGATTGCGGAGTTCCTTTAGGTATTTCCTACCCTCTTATAGCTAAGCCCAATAGGACTTAGCAGCAGGACTAAGCAGTAGGACTCCAGGAAGCTCAAGACAATTAGACACTGCAGGTCTTTCATTTCTATTGATGTATTTCAGAAAACAAATAGCTATGATGTTGGATTTTACTAAAAATAAAAATTAATATTACATATCATGCTGACTCTAGCCAGAAAATGGTAACAATTTCTTCTATTGCATTTTTGCTAATTAAGTTTTTTTTCTATTTTTTAAAGTTTATTTATTTATTTATTTAAATTTATTTGACAGGTAGAGTTACAGACAGTGAGAGAGAGAGACTGAGAGAAAGGTCTTCCTTCCTTTGGTTCACTCCCCAAATGGCCGCCATGGCTGGAGCTGTGCCGATCCGAAGCCAAGAGCTAGGTGCTTCTTCCTGGTGTCCCATGCAGGTGCAGGGGCCCAAGCACTTGGGCCATCCTCCACTGCCTACCTGGGAACACAGCAGAGAGCTGGACTGGAAGAGGAACAACCAGGACTAGAACTGGCACCCATATGGGATGCCGGCACTGCAGGTGGAGGATTAAGCAAGTGAGCCATGGCGCCGGCCTCTACTAATTAAGTTTTACTGCTCAATTCTTTACATGTATCATTTCAATTAAAAGTCATACAATTCACTGAAACGGTAGTATTTTCTCCAATTTATGGTGAAATGGTATCTCAAAGAGGTAAAGTGATTGCCATAAGTTGCATAGACTGTGGCAGGATAGGGATTACTCCAACCCAGATCTAGCTATGGACATCTATAATGCTAGCTGTGTCCTGCTATTTCTCAAACAACTATCAACAGCTGTGTGTAGCACAGATCTCTCTCATAGCAAGGGTATTATATAAGTGGGGGGAAAATGGGATCAGCACATTGCTTCTGCTAGAGCATGACTTCAAATTCATCGACTTGCATAATTTCTTACTGTTCACTCAGTGTGATGTTTCTTGGGTAAATGAAAATCCCTGTTTCATTCACCTAATTCCACAGCACATACTACAACACTGAGCACATTGCTGGTGCTTATTGGGTGACTGCTAAGTGAATAATTCTATGAGTATTAGGTGTGTCACTAGGCTTTCCCAACCAGGGTTTGTCATCTGAAACACAGAACACAAAAATGTTTGAATGATTAATTATTCAATCCTCCCAGAATGTACACAGCAAACAGCATTCCATAGCTGCAGGACAGAGGATGATTCCGTGCATACAATGTACGCCTTATGACAGTTGTGCTTAATTCCTTCTTGGAATCCCATAGAGAATCATACTTAGGCTAAACTATGGTCTTTGAGAGCTACCTTGAATTTAACCAGGAGCAGTAAACTATAATCTGGGCCAGATCTGATCCATTGCCAGTTCTTATAAGGCCTCTGACCCTAGAAAGCATTTACACTTTTCAAAGCTTATAAAAAGCTGCCAATAAGAATAAGCAACAGAGGCCGAATGTGACCTACAATATCTAAAATATTTACTATCTGATTCTTTGCAGAAAATGCTGGACCTCTTTAGATCAACATTGCTATACATCCAAGTGGAACAAAGGTTAATTTACATGATCATATTTGAGGAGCCCTCTAAGATACATGGTCCCTAAACCTTCTCTATCAATGAATCTATCCTCAGATATAATTTTCTTACCTGTTTTCATTTGTACATTTGGCATCAAAGCAACAGCCTTGGCTGTTAGCAAGATGGCTGACTACAGGTGCCTGCTGCCAAGGGCAAAACAAGAAAATGCAACATCTATTACATTGGCGTGCTTGAGACCCATCTATCAAAGTGCAGTGGCAGAGACACAGAGACATACAATGGCTTTATAAATAAGAGAACTAAGCATACAGTGCCTACCATCCTGATTCCTGAGATCAGCTCTGAGCCAAAGGGAGTTCATTCAGTGGGGAGAGGGCAAGAAATAGGACTCCAGAAGTCTCCATGCATGCTATCAACACCTGAAGTACTTGCTGCTAGAGAAACCTGCAGCCCTTATCAACACTGAGCCCAGTCTGGCGAATTGTGAGGTGTGGTAACACACTGTTGCATTGCCTTAGAGGAAAAAGTACAGCCCACATTATCCTCTCCTCCACCCAGGCTTCTGCTGCACAATGCCATATTGAGACTCTGCCCATCCAGGGTCTGGAGAAGCCATTGATTGACTATGCCAAACAGCCTAGAAAACCAGACCTGCAAAAAAACTGCCACTCCCACAAAACACACCCTATCACAGCCTGAAGAGATCCCTGGATAAGTGGCTTGGCTTGCAGAATCCTCCAGAAAATAATTGGGTGACCCTACTCATGCTCCTGCTACCCTCAAAACAACCAGGTGGTTGTTAGGGGTAAGTCTGAGTGAGCACGTGCTGAACTGTACATCTCCTCCTTCTCTTACTCCCACTCTTATATTTAACAGGGATCACTTTTCAGTTAAATTTAAACTCCTAAGAATAATTTTGTATTAATTAAAGATTTCAACCAGTGGTATTAAGTAGAACAAAAAATAAATAAATACTAAAAGGAATAAAGTAGTAAGTTGTTCCTCAGCAGTCAGGACAAGGGCTGACCAAGTCATTGTTTCTCATAGTGCCCATTTCACTTCTATTGGTACTCAGTTAGTTGTCACCGATCAGGGAGAACATATGATATTTGTCCTTTTGGGACTGGCTTATTTCACTCAGCATGATGTTTTCCAGATTCCTCCATTTTGTTGCAAATGACCAGATATCATTGTTTTTTACTGCTGTATAGTATTCTATAGAGTACATATCCCATGATGTCTTTATCCAGTGTTCTGTTGATGGGCATTTAGGTTGATTCCAAGCTTTAGTAAGTTTTAATATACAAACTGTACAAAGAGACAAAGAAGATGACTATATAATTACCAAGAGATCGATTCAATAGTAAGATTTAATAAGTATAAGCATATGTGCACCCAACATTGGAACACCCATTTTTATAAAGCAAATATTTCGTATCTAAAAGGAGAGATGGATTCTAAAGAATAATATTGTAGATCTCAGCAACCCACTTTCTTCAGTGGACTTATAATCCAGACAAAAAACAAAGAAATATCAAAGTTAAACTATTTTGTGGATAAATGAATGGAACAGACATTTACAAAACATTTCATCAAACAGCTGCAGAATACCCCTTCCTCTCACCAACACATGGAATATTATCTAGGATAAACCATATATTAGACCAAAAAACAAGTCACAAAATCATAGAATGTATCATCTCTGACTGCAACATAATAAAACAGGAAGGAAACAAGAATTTTAGAAATTGTGCAAATACATGGAAATTAAAAAACATTCTCTTGAATGATAATTGATTCATGAAAAAATAAAGAGGAAAATTCAAAGTATTGGAATGAGTGAACATGAAAATACAGGATACCAAAACTTATGGGATGCAGTATAAAGCAACACTATTATAGTTTGAAAAAGATTTGTCTCCCAAAATCATGAAGACATTTAAGTCCCAAAGTCTTACATTAACAGCTAATGAATTAGTATGAATCATTGACAGATTACGATAGAGGCTTGATCTAATCTTGGTGTCTGAAAGGGGGCCTTTGGGAAAGATTGGATTGATTTAGGTTGCTAGGGTGAAAACTCATGAACAAATCATGATGGTATTTTAAGGAGAGACCATACACAGAGTGGAGAAACAGCATACTTCCTCTCTGCTTCCTGGCTTTCCATGCGATTGCCTCTCTGCCATACTCTGCCTGCACCAATGGGTTCACCTGGTCTTAGACTGTGACCCTCCAAGCTGTAAGCCAAAATGAGCCTTCTTGCTTCCTAAGATTGTCTCCAGTATTTAAGTTAAAGTAATGAAAAGTTAACTTATATGGAAAATTGGCACCAGAAGTGGAGCTGTTACTATTAGCTACACCTGAAGATGTCTTTGGACTTGGTTTATGTGGAAAGATTGGAAGAGTTTGGAAGAGCAGGCTAACAACAGCCTTAAATGCTGTAAGCAGATTATCATTAATGACTACCATGAAGGTTCAGAAGACAAGAATGCTGGTAGAAACGTGGACGGTAAAGGCTATTGCTGATGAGATCTTAGAAATGAGAATTCTACTGGGAATTGAACTAAAGGCCAACTTTGAGACACAGTGGCAAATCATCTGGGTTTTTTGTGTCCATGTCTGAAGACTTAGTGAGAAGCTGAACATAAAGATAGTGTCCTAGTTTCCTTAGCAGTGGAGATTTCAAGAAAGCAAATTGTTCAGAAAGCAGCATGAGTGTTATTGGCTGCTGCTAACATGTTTATTCACAGGGGAAACCGGGAGCAAATGGAGAAGAGCAGCAAGATTTGGAAAATTCACAGTCCAGTCAGTGACAGAATGAAGGACAAAGCTCTTTGGGACAACAAAGTGAATTAGAGAAATTATTTACTGAAGAGATGAATGTAATTAAAAGGGATCTGTGCGGTAATGAGCAGGACAACGTGAGAAAGATCCTGAAGGCATTTCAGAGGTCTTGGAGACTGCCCCTTCCATCACAGGCCCGGAGACCTTCAAGGACAGGAATTGTATCCTGAACCCCCCAAGGCAGAGTCTGGATTCTGGCTTGCTGGCAGAATTCTCAGAAGGGACTGTAGCCCTGACTAATGCGTTTCCAGGTGCGGCTACTGCTGGTGACAGATCTTGGCATCATCCACATGATGCTGGTTTTTCAGCCATGCAGAATGCACAAGTTGTAGGGTAATGATGGCTTCCTTCAAGATTTCAAGGGAAAACCTGGAAGTTATGTTGTAGGATTGGAGATGCTACATTCTGCAATGTCTAATGGATCCATGAGAGTAAGTCTCAAAGATTTTTGAAGCAAAATAAATTTATCTTTTAATTCCATTTTTCCAAGAATTTTTTGAAGTTCCCTCATAAAAATAGCAAACATGAATATGAAAATATGTTCAACATCACTAATTATCAGGAAAATTAAAATCAAAACCCCAATAAAATATCACCTCATGCCCAATAGAATGGTTACTATCAATAAGCCAAAAAAAAAAAGTGTTGAAGAGAATCTACAAAGAGTGGAACTCTAACACACTTTTGGCAGGAAAGTAAGTTAGCATAGCCATTATAGAATGCAATATAGAGTTTCTTCAAAACTCTGGAAATAGAACTACCAAGTGAGCCAATAATCCCACTACCGGTTATATATATTCAAAGGAATTGAAATCACAATGCCAAAGAGACATCTGCACTCACTTGTTTACTGCAGCACTATTCACAGTACCCAGGAAATAGAGCTAATTTAAGTATCCATACATGGATAAAGAAAATGTTGCATATATACACAATGGAACACTATTTACCCATCAAAAACAATACAATTCTGTTATTTGCAGCAATATGGATGGAACTGGAGGATACTATGTTAAACAAAATAAATCAGGCACAGAAAGACCTAAAAAGCTGACCTCAAAAAAGTAGAAAACAGAAATAGTTATTACCAGAACCTGGGAAGACTGGAGGGGAGGAGAGATGGAGAGAGTGGTTAACAAGGACAAGGTTGCAGTTAGATAGGTGAAATAACTTCTAACGCTCTATAGCACAGATAATGATGGTTGACAATAATTAATTGAATAATTCAAAATAGTAGGAAAGACTTTGAATGTTCTCAATACAAAGAAATTATAAATGTATGAGATGATATATATGCCAGTTTCCCTGATCTGATCATGACCATTGTGTACATGTATTGAAATGTCATACTAGTTTCAAGAAATATGTGCAGCTACATCAATAAATATAAAATATTTCAATTAAAATTTGTAATTAAAATGCTAGAATAATAATAACAGCCTTTACGCCTTCCTTCCCAACTAAAAGCCCCTTTACAACAACATAACGTAGTGGGTGATGCCTTGAACTTACAGTGCTGAGTTCAACTTTCATTAGATACTGCTTATCAATTGAAAATGTCAGGTATGGACATTCATCAGTCATTTGTACAGCAGACTTCTATGAACAATGCTTCTTAACACATACCATGTGTACTGGTTGTTTTTTTGCTGTGTAACAAATGACCCTGAAATGCAGTGGTTTAAAGCAACCATATTTATTTGTCTCAGAATTTCATGGCTCAGGAATCCAGGCCTGACTTACTTTGGTTCTCCAGCTCATGATTTCTCACAGGATAAATTCAATGTGTCAGCTGAGTCTACAGCCATCTTAAGGTTCTACTAGGATAATATCTGATTTAAGATAACTCACCAGTTGCAAGCAGGATCCTTGGTGGCTACTGGTCAGAGGCTGCCCTCAGTTCCCTGGTGCATAGCCCTTGCATGGGAGAACTCACAATGTGGCAACCAGCTCCATCGAACTGCAGAGAATGCCAGAAAGACAATCTTTTGTAAAACAATTTCAAATGTGATCTTGCATCACCTTTGTTGTAGTCTCTTCATTAGAAGCAAATCACTAAGCCCAGCTCACACAAGGGTAGGAGATTACACAAGGGTATTTAAATACCAGAAAGTGGAATCATAATGGGAACCATCTGAGAAAGCTGCCTATTACACCATGATTGTCATGGGATAGAGAGGAAGCATATAGGCACCGTAAGAGCAGATAAAATAAAAAAAAAAATCTGAAGCTTAACAGCATCTGAAAGAGAGCATGTGTTAAACATCACAACTCTGCAATAAAACAGCAGTGAATATGCACTGTGACATACAAACTATGTATCTTTGGATATGTTACTTACATCTCAGTCCCTATTAGTTCAACTGTAAAATGGAGATAATAAAACTGACCTTGCTTAGTGGATGTAAAGTTTAAATCAGATAATGTACAGAAAACACCAAACACAGTACTTGGTACTTGACATTTGATCAATAACAATAGCTATTATTTTCTTTCTTACTTACATGCTAATGCTGCCAATTAGCAGCGATTTCTTTTAAATCACATAACTCTGTTCAATGACAATTGCATCCAGGAACGATGTTTCAGTGAAGTCAAAATTGCCATCGGAATATCTGTATTACTTCAGCACTTTAATTTAGCAAGGTGATTTCATAAATTTTATCTTACTTAAGCCTCAAGAGCTGTGTCTGGAAAGTTTTGGGCTTACCTAGACTCATTTGTAAAATGGGAAAACTAAGAAACACAAAGTTTGAATGAATTACTCAGGATTGCACAATAAATCAGGCTATCAGGACAAGGATCTCTGAACAGATGTAGAGTGTATCAATGGTGTTTGGTGGCAGAAGTACCAAAACCATGCTCAAACCAGAAGTACGGGTAAGGCAGGGGATGCAGTCAGAACCCATGAGTCAGCATCCAGCAAGGCAAGTGGAAGTCAGAGCATTCCCAGACCAGAGCTCAGAACAAATATTTAACAGAGAGAGAAAAGAGAGGGGGAAAAAGCTTACACTCAAAAAATGACCATGTTGCAAACACAGAGGAGCAAGGCAGGGTAGGCTGATTTTCAAAATTTTGTTCAGGTATAAGTCTTTTATTAAATGTATTAAGAAATATAAAAATAGAAGATATATAATCTTCAAAACATCAGAAATATAAAAATATTCAGAAACCTGTAAATCGTAGGAGACTGAAGGAAGCAGGTGAAGGGATTCAGAATGACACTGCCAAAGTCATGCTCTACAAAGAACTCTGAACCAACTTAAATAGAGGGTAAATGTCTCTTGTTATCTGTGGCTTAATGATTCATCTCTCCAACTTCATCTGTCCCCCACTGTGCACAAGAGAGCCATTCAGATAACAGTTTAACCTAGGGGCTTCATGGGCATCCTACATAATACACAAGATGGATCTTTACAGGAAATATCATAGCTTTACAAGCTGTACAGTTTAGAAAGACAGTTTTTATGGAATGGCTGCCCAGAAATACTCATTTGTTAAATAAGATATTGCCAACCTACATGCCAAAACAAAAGCTCATTCCTGTCTGAAAGGCTTGTCCTCAGCAATACACATATGCTCTTATAGAATACCTTTGCAATCCTTTATAAAATATGAAAAACAACCATTTTCTTCTCTGTGAGATATACACACTATAATCTGGTTTAATGGCATAACCTAAGCTATATGAGAAATGTGTATTTCTTATAGGACATGAAAACAAAAAAATTAGTAACACTCTTTTATCCTTAAAACTTTTGTGAAAAATGTGATAGGGCAAAAACATAGCCCTACACACACACACACACACACGTGTTTCTTTTGTAAGATACAATTACTGCTTCCAAGGTGCTCCAACATGCTCCATATCTAGCAAAGGAGAAAAAATTCTAAATTACCCATCCCGATAAAGAATAGTAAATACATTACGTTGGTGAGGGGACATAGCAGAACTAAAAATAAAGAGGAAACATCCAAGCGGAGATTTGAGGGAGTAGAAGAGGTTAAAGAAGGAGCTGGGATAGAGCAGTCAGCCACAAGTCCACCGTGTGCTCCTAAGGCTTTGTCTTAGTTTGTTAGGGCTGCTATAACTAAATACCATAAATTGGCTGCTTGTAAACTACAGAAATTTATTTTTCACAGTTGCACCTTCTCCCTATGTCTTCACACAGCAGAACTGTCTGGGATCTCTTTTATAAGGACACTAATCCCATTCATGAGTTCCACCCCAGTGACCTCATCACATAATACCATTGCCCTGGGGGCAGGTACTTCAACATATGAATTTGGGTGGGTGGACTGGAGAACACTAACATTCAGACCAGAATAGTCTATAAGAAACTGTTTAGAGAGGTTAAGTTCCTTGAGGAGCTAAGGAGTTATGACTCTTTGCTGATGGCAACTTAGTTTCATACAGACTAAGTTTAAGTAGGGGAATGACAAGATCAGATGTGTATTTTAGAAATCACTTGGAGTCAGAGACAAGGATAAAATAATAGAGGAAAGATTTTATGTGAAATAATTTATTCCAAGAGAAGGTTCTGAAAAGAGTGTACCTAATCAAAACAATCTAATTTTATGCACATTTTCCCACCATATGCTTTATACTCATTCCATTTTTAACTCATTGTTAGCAATTCCTCACTTCAGACGTTCCTATTTTAAACTGAAAACTTCTTTAATTGGTACCTGGGTTGTGACTCCTCTTCTGAATGAGAGGTACTGTGATTAACTTCATTCATTCAATAACTTCCTAAAGACACACAGTCCTCGGGTCTTATGGTTACTGTGTTTTTTTGTTTGTTTGTGGGTTTTATTTTTCGGTCATTGCTTTTAGATTTACATTCTATTTCAAAAGCAGTAACTAAAAAATAGTGTGTTTTATGGAAATAATGAGCCATAGGATAATTTTTTACCATTTGCTAGTGGAATCTACCAGCTTGCTTGGCAGTGTATGATAATAAATATCTTTCTTGCTTTATGGAAATGACAAATTTAAATATGACTTCACTTTGCAATGCATTTGGAGGGAAGGAGATGCACATCATACATAAAAGAAAGCATCAGAGTTTCACCTGATTTTACACAGCTTCTCGGAATTCTTTAGCAGCAAGTAAGAAAAGGTAAAGAAATGACCAAATGACACACAGCAGGCAGCTGACACTCAGAGTTGAATACCTAACTCTATGATTCTAGAGAATGGGTTGATGGCTTCTGAGTGTGGAGCAAAACACATAGCACAGTTCCAAGAAAACAAAAATGAACCCACAAATTATTCCACAGATAAGCCTTAATTTTGTCTTTCCCCCAATTTCCTCTTAATTTCAGAACTAAAATTTTTTAAAAGATTTATTTATTTACTTGAGAGGCATAGTTACCGACAGAGAGAGAGAGAGAGAGAGAGAGACAGAGAGACAGAGAGACAGAGGGAGGCCTTCCATCTGCTGGTTCACTTCCCAGATGGCTGCAACAGCGGGAACTGAGCTGATTCAAAACCAGTATGCAGGAGCCTCTTCAGGTTTTCCCATGCAGGTACAGGGAGGAGCCCAACCGCTTGGGCCAGCTTCCACTGCTTTCCTAGGCCATCAGCAGGGAGCTAGATCAGAAATGGAGCAGCCAGTACTCAAACCAGCACCTGTATGGGATGCCAGTGCCACAGGCAGATGCTTAACCTTCTATGTCACATTGCCGGACCCACTACATATTGATTACTGAGAGCTGATGCTGTGAGATAATCATTAGAGCTGTTCAACAAAATTTTGGGCCCTCTTCTCAAGCATATGGTAAGGCTGTAATTTTCTGACCTCTTTAAGTTAAAACTGCCCAATGTGACATATTTTGGTCAATAAATGATTTCCAAAAGTGAGGTGTGTCGTATCTGAAGAGGTTTTCCGAAGCAACGGCTCTCTTATCCCTCTGGCCTGGCACATGGACATGTTCAGATTGATGGCATCAGTCTGGGTCCCCAAGGTACTACTGAAGACCGTGCTGGTGGACATAAGCAAGAAATTAATGTGTATTTTTTGTAGTAAAATTAGCCTATCTTGAATAACACAAAAGTAGGTACCTATATACAAGTGATACCATGGGAAATCAGTTCAAAATATTGGCAGTGGTTAAGAGCTGTGCAGTGGACAGTGAGAAAACTAAAGGAAAAGGTCAAATGGGATTCTGCATTTTAACAAGGATCATAGAGTATTATGAGCTGAATTTTGTTCCCTTAAACATTCATGAGGGAGCTGGTATGGTGGTGGGTCAGGTGGGGCCACTGCCTGAGCTACTAGCATCCTTTATGAATGCTGGTTCATGTCCTGATTGTTCCACTTCCAATCCAGCTCTCTGCTGATGTGCCTGGAAGAGCAGCAGAGGTTGGCCCAGGTATTTGGGCCCCTGCACCCCCATGAGAGACCTAGAAGATGCCTTTGGCTTCAACTCAGCCCAGCCCTGGTTGTTGCCACCATTTGGGGAGTGGGCCAGCAGACTGAGGATCTCTCTCGATTTCTTCCTCTCTATAACTGTCTTTAAAATACATAAGTAAATCTTTAAAAAAAAAAAAAAAGGTCATATGTTGAAGTTCCAAGTGTCTGAAGATAAATCAACCTATTCAGAGATAAGACCTTGAAAGAGGTGGTTAAGTTACAATGAAGACTCTAGGGTGGGGCCCTACTTCAATATGAGTAGTGTCATTATAAGAACACAGAGAAAAGTGGCCCGTCAGTGTGGCACAGTGGGTAAAGCCCTCACCTGTGTTGCCAGCATCCTATTTGGGTACCAGTTCATGTCCCCAAGTACCCACATCCGATTCAGCTCCCTGCTGATGGCCTGGGAAAAGCAGCAGAAGATGGTACTCGAGCCTCTGCCATCCACGTTGGAGATCAGGAAGCTCCTGGCTCCTGGCTTCTGGCTCCTGTCTTCGAGCTGGCCCAGCCCTGATCATTGCAGTCATTTGGGGAGTGAACCAGCAGGCAGAAAATCTCAAAGCTGATTGCACTCTCCAGTATAGCTGGGCATTATTTAATCAACTGAGGGCCTGCATAGAAAAAAGAAAGCAGAGGAAGGAGGATCTCACCCCCTTTTACCTGCCTCGTTGCTTGAAGTGGAGCATCTCATCTCGCCTTACAGCCTAAAACTAGGTTTACATCATTGGCTCCTTTGATTCTCAACACTTTGGACTCAACTGAATTAATTCACCAGCTTTCCCAGCTCTACAGCTTACGGAAGGCAGACTACATGAATTAGCCCCTTTAATCGCATGAGCCAGCTCCCTAACATAGATAGGTAGGTAGGTAGGTAGGTAGATAGATAGATAGATAGATGATAGATTGATCTCCTATTGGCTCTGTTACTCTGGAGAACCCTCCTCCTTGAGGAATGCACACATAGAGGAAAGGCTATGTGAGGACGCAGAAAGAAGGCAGCCGTCGGCAAGCCAAACCTGCTGACACCTTGATCTTGGACAGCTTCCAGAACCACGAGAAAGTAACTTTCTGTTTACACCACTAGTCTTAGAGATACGTATTATGGCAACCCTAACAAATACAGAGGATGGTCGTCATAGTGCTGAGTGAAATGAGGCATTCCAGCAAAAACTAGCAACTGTTGTCAAATGGATCAGAAAACAGAACTCTAAGATCTCATAATTAAGTCAAGAGAAAGAGGCATGGGAGAAAATATAAGCATATGGTGACTCTAAGAAGGATGCCAAGAAAAGCACTTTGGGTGGCTATTGACACATCTAAATGTTTGACTCAAATAGATAAGAAGCTGTGTTGGTCAGTTTGGCAGGAAGTCGAAGACACACATACATTATTTAACTGAAAGGAGTTTAATGAAGAGACAGTTTATAAAGCAAGTCAGAGTTAAGGTCCAATTAAGGATGATGAGATGCTCAGGAACCAGCAACCACAGGAATCCTTCACCACACCGAGGAATAAGGACAAAAGGAAAGTGCTCCATGGCAGGATGCTGGTGTCTGACGCTTCAGGAGAAAAGCTCTCAGATGGGATTGGGGGCACAGAGGAAAGCAGCCACAGGGCAAGGTCGGGGAAAATAGCTTCAGAACAGAGATCAAGACTGCAGTCTCTTACTCTGAAACTTCACTCTCCATTTTTCCACCTCTGCCTTCTAGTCACCAAATCAACAAAATCCATAGGGTAAAGACTCCTAGACAACTCAGTCCATAGAAGTCAGTTCCAGGAGTACAGAATAAAGCAGAGAAGGGAATATGTTTGATGGGGAAAACAGAATAATCAACATAGAAACTTACTAAATCTTTAAGAAAGATATATGTTTGGGGCCGGCGCTGTGGCATAGTGGGTAAGGTCACTGCTTGCAATGCAGGCATCCCATATGGGTGCTGCTTTGAGACCTGGCTACCTCACTTCTATCTGGCTCCCTGCTAATGTGCCTGGGAAAGCAGCGGAGGAAGCCCCTGCATCCATGTGGGAGACCCAGAAGAAGCTCCTTGCTCCTGGTTTTGGACAAGTCCAGCTCCAGCTTTTGTGGCCATTTGGGAAGTGAACCAGCAGATGGAAGATCTCTCTCTCTCTCTCTCTCTCTCTCTTTAAAATAAATAGTTAAAAGAAAAAAGAAGATATATTGACAAAGAAAGAACAAGCCTTGACTGAAGAAGTGACTGAGACCTAAAATGACCCTGGGGGTCCTCATCTTCTGTAGACCAAACAGGGGAAAACTTCTCATCACTCCCTGGAAAAAGAATCTGAGCCGAAACAAGCAAAGTTTCCCATCATCCAGGGACCATCACTTCTGCTCAGCAGGTTCTTTCAGTTTCTATGAACCAAGATTCACCTTGTGTCTCCCATTCTTCCCATTTCTGAATGGGTGGGTTCACTGGAGTTACAGTGCTCTTGTCTTACTACTGTCTATCAGGTGTATAATATGGTAGATAACTTCTTTACCATCCAGAGGTCTCTGGATCTTAAAGAACTACACTGGACCTGCATGATGTGTGAATTGATGATACTTGTGAGTTTTCCACTCCAAGGAAATGTACATTCTGTGTGGGAAGAAAAGAGAATTGAATGTTTGTTAACCAGACAAATGACTGGTAGTACACAAGAGTGTTGTTCTGGTTGGTACACATGAGTGTTGTTCTGGTTCTCCTTGCGTTTATCCACCACTGAGGGTGACATGACTCTCTGACCAATAAAATAAGAACAGACACAGAAACAGCTAATATGTATGTAATTCACTGTACTCTCCCTTTTCCCTTCCTTTTTACACAATCACCTGCAAGTTCAAGATGGCAGCTCCATCATCTGATTGAGTCGCTGAGGGCCTGCAATATGCAGAAATGATGAGTGTGTATCACGAGCAGTAAATAATCTTCAACTGTTTCAAGTCACTGAGAGCTTTGGAGGTTGCCACCCTAGCCGACGCTGACTGATGTGAGTAGACAGACAGTAAATTAGCAGCTGTAGTAAGTGCTAAGGTGGAAACAGTAAACTTTAGAATCCTTAATACCTAGAGCCCCCGTTGTTGCTTTTTAGGGCCAGCAGTGTTCATTGTGCAGCTGATGTTATTTGTTAATTTCTATTGCTTGATTTCCCTGTGCCCAGTGAAACACTTCCTTGTCCTACGCTTCCTAGAAATTTAGTGGTTGACAACAGTGTGAATGGAACCAAATTATAATGGCTCTTAAGTGTTTGTTTCCCCCTTTCACCGGAATTGAGTGAGATCCTCACTGTGGCAATCTAGAAATAGAGTGCTTTAGTGTAATTTTTGTCTGTATTATCATCAACAAATTAATAAATAAATATTCATCTTATACCCTTTTCTTGCATACTAAAAATAAAAATTAGGAGCTGGTGCTGTGACATAGTAGGTAAAGCCATCACCTGTAGCACTGTTATCCCATATGGGCCCCAATTCAAGTCCCAGCTGCTCCACTAACAATCTAGCTCCCTGCTAATGTCCTGGGAAGAGCACTGGGATATGGCCCAAGTGTTTGGGAGACCCAGAAGAAGCTCCTGGCTCTTGGCTTTGGCCTGGCCCAGTCCCAGTCATTGCAGACATTTGGGGAGTAAACCAGCAGATGAAAGACCTCTCTCTCTCTCTCTCTCTCTCTCTGCCTCTGCCTCTCCTCTGTAATTCCAACTTTCAAATAAAGAAATCTTTAAAATATTAAATAATTAAAAATGAAACACATCATTCCAAAAGAAATATTTCATAAATATTTTAAAATTTTTGTTTATTTTTATATTGTTTTATTTGAAAGGTAGAGAGACAGAGACGTATCTCCCATCATCTGTTGGTTGGCTCTCCAATTGCCCACAATAGCATGGGGTGGGCCAGGCCAAAGCTGGAAACGAGAAACTCAGTCCAGGTCTCCCACATTGCTGGCGGAGACTCATCTCCTGCCTTCAAGGTACACATTAGCAGAAAGCTAGGTTGGAAGAGACGCAGGGACTCAAATCAGGTACTCTGATACAGGAAATGGACATTTTTTAAGTGTTATTTTTTAAGTTACCTACTGAGCCAAACACCCATTTTAGCAATGCATCTTAAATGTTTAAGTTGCCCATTTGATAATAAACATATTATTTGCTGGTATAAAAGTTTGCGAATGCTCCCCTAGTACTATGCCTTCATCTTTATCATAACGAAGAGTTACCTCTTTCATAGTGTTATATCACTGTTATATATATATATCAAATGAGCACTCTTCGAAATTCACCATTGAGTAGTTGTTTGCAGATTGCTCTTAATAACAGTGAAGTTTTGCTCAGAACTGTGAATCATGAACAAGTTTGAAAACAAAAATGCAGAAGATCAGTCACAAATCCTGGTGCTGGCAGAGAGAGCGGGGCTATTCAAACAGACCCCAGACATCTCCAAATTGTGATGTTCCGAGTCCTCATAAGTATTCTCAACAGCAGGGAGGATTAAAAATAGTTGGATTTTTATGATGGATAGAGAGATGGTTTACACAAGATCTTTCTATTCAGGCCAAAAATAGAAATATAAATAAAACCGAAGAAGCCATCAAAGTAAAGATCCACTTAAGAAAAATAGTCAGTTATATTTGCAATAAGGCCCATTGATGGACCCAGTCACTTTAAAATATCCCTTCATTTTGTTCATTTTTTTCCTCTTTAAGAAGAGAAAATACAAACAAAGCAAAAAGGCAGAGGAGACAAGTTATATAATCTACACACTGGAAGCCCAACCATTTTTATTTCTTATTGCAGTTTAAATTGGAAAGGAACACTCAGTCCTAGAACATGGTAATTCATCTCCTGTTTCTTTGTCTGCAACTACAAGTAGGAGATGGTTCAGAGCCATTGCCAATCAGAAATAAAACAAAGCTGTATTAGCTTCTCATTTGTTTACTGGCAGATCACAGACTGCCTCCCTCCAGTCTCAGACATCCTGTTAGGTCTTCCAGGCTCCATCCAGGCATACCTAGAGTTCTTCAGAAAAGAAAGGACACCCAAAAAGGCTCTTCTTTTTGTTCTGTGAACATGTCATAGTTGAGTTGAGTTTTTAAAATATTCTCCACCCTTGTTTGTTCCTTAAAGCAGTACCAAGATGTAATTTGTATGGAAGCCAAAACTGGAGACATGCTGAATATGTGAATACCAAGGAAGTGGTTTCCGTAGCAATAACAGGCATGTGAAAGTCAAAACTTCCTTTCCTTCTCATGTGACCTTTTTGCAAAGCAATTCAGATAGAGGACAATGGAATTGAATTCCAAGCACCCACAGTGTTCATGAATTGCTAAGCAATGATTCACCAAGTACCCAAATTACTCTAGACTGCTTGAGCATTTTATTAGTGCAATTGTTCTGTATTTAAAATTTCCTTCCTCACTTTGTACATCAGTTTTTCTCATTCCTAGGCTGCAGATAGACAGAGCAGTTCTCCTCAGTGATTAATATAAGGACTTCAGAACATCCAAATGTTAGAAGTGGAGGCTTCCATACAATATTCATAAATATTTCCTAGTATTGGGTACACAAGATACATATAAAAAAAGCCTGTTTGATCATTGAAGTTAATTATTTACTCAGAATAAATACTATAATTTAATTAGAGGAGAACTCCTTCAATTATGTTTCAAAACGCTAAAGTTTCATTCATTCGTTTGAACTGATTTATTTTCACCCAGTCATCCAAAGGAAAAAAAAGTGCTACTTTGGGCTTACAAATTGCATGTTCTGCTTAGTCCTCTAAGCTTAAATGGTGGTTACTTTTTAACTATATACTACAAAGCCACCTTAAAATGGCAGACTTTCTTCCGCCTTCAATTAAATTGCAATGTGTCTTGAGGAATCTGCACAAGGCTATCCAGTGAGCTCTTTATTTCTCTTTATGAATAATAGTCCCAACCATTATCTTCCTCAATGGTAAATAAGAGGTGAATCCCAATAAAAGTCTAAGAGTCTCCAACAAATTCACTCTCTGAGCACGTTCTACAGTACTTGTGAAATTTTTAACAAAGGCAATCTGAGCTGCCCAAGCAAGCAGAGTGATTTTTCATACCCTCAGACAAAGACAGTGGAGATAACAAAGTTTGCGATGTTTCATTTTCCCAGCACTATTTGTGCTCTGGCACAGAGAAAGGTCTGACTTTGGGGAGGTCATTTCCCAACCTGGACGTGTATCCCACAATGTGTATGCACCACTACCCTCAGTAAAAAAAAAATTGGGTTTCATTTTCAGTACACCAGTCCTGTGAGCGCACTCTTCCACCCTCCCTTTCTAGCCAACACTGGTTCTGGAAGGTGGGCACTGGCCCACTCTACTGAGTTGACTAGTCCTGATGTCACTGGAACCTGAGTCACTGAGACAGATAGCCAGGGTAAGGCAATGGAAAAATGTTACAGAGTGATAAGTAATTGCATGCCAAAGTATTTTTAGTGTTTATTTCTGGTTGACTCAGCTGGTCAGAGAAATGTGACTCCAGGATTTAGGAGTGACCTTGGCTAAGTCACTGTTGCCCCAGGCATTAGAACCTTGGATGAAATCTAAGGCTTTCAAATCGCCTTCCTTGGAACCTGGAGTTCTGTTCTGCAGGGGGTCAGGGGTAGTGGATGAAGGAAATACCCAGCAGGTGGAAGTTTGGGCATCTGCTCTCAGAGACACTTTGCTTTCATCTATTCTTATCCACTGATTTAAGTTGTTTAAAGTGCTCACTGGCAAAAAGAAAAAGAAAAGTTAAAGACTGAGGCTAGAGGTTTTCTAATTTCCTTGAGCCTTGATATTCTGGAATTGCACACGTACCGATTTATAGATTAGAATTCATACAAGAACCAGTGGGCCAATACAAAACAACTACAAAAACATGAACTGCAAACGCTGCTTCATGACCAAAGACTCTTCTCTTAATCCTACCCAGAATCTTATAACTGTCTACTTTTGTCCAGAGAGTATTAAGAAAGATGTCATACATAATTCAGGGTAAAACTGCGGCAATTAGTTAACACGCTTGTAAATCACTGTAGCCTCCCCTCCAACTCAGTGGGGAAACATCCCTAAGAGCAGTGATTATGTTTTGGAGACTATCTCATACTCACCTGTTTTACTAACTTCTTTTTCGACCTTTGAAAATGTCATAGGCACTTCGGGTGTTCAAAGTGAAGGTCGTGAAAGTCAGTAATACTTTGTCCACCTCATCAGGCAGTTTTAGGGAGCCTCAGAGCCACCAAGGGGTGGGGCAATCCTCTTTCTGGCTGTGTTGTGATCTTGTTTCCAACAGCTGAAGTCACTCTCCCCACACAGCATATCTGTTAAGAGGTGAACTGCCTGATATCCTTCCCCATTATCCAGTGTCTTCACAAAAGGCTCGAAGTCTTTCTGGCACGGTTTTACCCCAATTAAAAAGGCTATTGTTGAACTGTTCAAATTGGGATGCTTTGATTGTGGGCACGTTCAGTAGGCTGTGATTACAGTAATTACAGACCTGTGAAGGTCAAATTGACAAAACTGAATATAAACTGGAACTGAATAGGAACTGGGACAACCCACTCCACTGGTTTTTTCTGCACTCTTTGGACTTTTTCCCTCCTGTTGTTGTTGTAAGAGTTGCCAAGAGGTAAATCTGCAATAGAAAATAAAAACGAAAGTCATTGATTTCACAATTTGGCTCTGACTACTTAGGATCACTATTCAAGGAACTGAAGTGAATGCTACATTGTACTTTCTGGTCCAGGGATATTTTTAGCTCTGTTACCTTCTTCCTTGGTCTTGAGTTTGTGTACCTAGGTGTATTTAAAGCACATAAGTCTTCAATGTTTGAGATTCTTTTGCTTATTTTTCTCTTTGTAAGAGTTTGACACTAAACACAAAATGGAAAGATACATGCTTTTTGTCTGAATATGTATTGCATTTTGGAATATTTAGCAGAAAAAGCTCTCATGTAAACAGAACTCACAAAAATAAGATGAAAATAAATGAAATGGTTTTTCTATAATTGCCTAGCCAAAGATCAGAATAAAATTAACTTCTCAGGTACACTAAATACGTTAGTCGTTATTTGTTCTTATTGATGTTTCAAATGATAGTCTAATAATGAAGCAAAAAATAGAATCTATTATTGTGCATACCATGCAGAGAAATGGAGAAAGGTAATAAATAAATCATATAAATCCTTATATACAACAGATGCTGCTGTTTGTATAGTGCTTTAAAAAGTTTGGGGTCAGGACAAAAGCTATGTGTGAATGAAACCAAAATAGCAGGCAGATATAAATTAATCAATTCACAAAAAGCCAGATGTTTCTTCAACTGAGAGCCAACCATCTGAATTTTGGCTTTCTGAAATTTTATGCCTCATCCAGATGTTTGCTTTCAGGTAGACACAGTCATAATTTCACATGTGTGATTTTATGATAATTTACCATATTGTTCAAAATTTCAAGTATTCCCTAGCTTATGATATGAATAAAGACAGGACAGTACAATATATTATTCATGATTTAGTAGAAATGACATGGTTAAAAGATAATTTTAAGGCTAAACAGATGACTCTCATACAAATGCAAAATGAACCCACATCATAGATTTTGTTTAACTTGTCAATAATGATAAATAAAGTATTATAACTTGTCTAGTGCACAACTCAGGAGTAAGCAGGAACTATGCTTGCTCAGACAAGAAGAGTTGTTTGAGTAGCTGGACCTTACTAGCAGGAGCAGAATGGAGAGGGAAACTTACAATTAGGCCACCTGAAGTCCTTCTATTTTTGCCAGATGTCAAGACTACACATGATACTGAGCCTTAATCACGGGCCTTACAACAAACTTCTTGAAAATAGCAACTAAATTTGTCTGTTGAGTAGAAAATGGGTGCCACTCCTACTACATATTAGGTACTGTTTGAGGCTCTGGGCTTACAGCAATGGGATTTTTTATTTTTTAATATTTGTCTTACAGTCTACAGGAAGTGGACAAACAAAAGAGAAAATAGTAGGACAGATAAGGTCAATGATAAAATTTTTATCAAGGAATGAAGAAAGAAATGTAGAATAATGGGAGGAGGGCATGGTTTTGAAATTTTAAATATAGTACTAAGGAAGCCTCACTCAGAAGATGACATTCGAGATAGGATCTGAAGTGAGCCATGAGGATATTCTGGAGATGGAATGACCAGCAAGTGACATAGCCCTGAGCAGCAGAATAGTCTCATGTTCAAGGAAAACAAGAAGTCTAGGATGGGAATCACTCTGAGTCTGCCATGGGGAGGCAGCGACATAAGTAATCCAGCCATCACCAGCTGCCTCCAGGATGCATCTTAGCATGAAGCTGCATGGCCGAGTAGCCAGGACTTGAACCCAGGCACCGCAATAAGGGATGCAGGCACCCAAGCAGTGCCTTAACCCACTGTTCAGTAACAGTCACCCCTCAGCTTTAACATATTAAATACATTTCAGCTAGTTTTTTCTCCCTCATATGTTTTATTCACGTAACGGAACTATAATTCAAGCATTTGCAAAATTGCTCTGGGATAGACTCAGGTGTCATTGTACACCTGAAGTTGATTACTGTTTTAAGCAGTGATTGTCTCCTTACCCTATATTGTTTTTGAAAATATTGCATTACAATGAAAAAGTCCTAATAATATGGTAAGAAGAGAAAGTTGTCTGACACAAGCAGGCAAGGACACACAATGCCTCCTTTATCACACACTTCATTCCACACACATATATGAATATTCAACCCCTCACACCCATAAATTTCTATGCCTGAGAAACATCACTCATTGTCGGGACTCAACCATATAACTTACTCAAGGAAGAACATTCTTCCTTAGCTCCTCTCTTCATCCCTCCCAGAATTGACAGTGCATTCACAGTATCCTACACTTTTATAATGGCACTACACACTTTTAACTTTGACAGGAAGTAATTTAAGGGAGTGGCCCCCTTTATTCATCTTCTCATTCTGAATACCTAAGACAGTGCCTGGCACATGCAGGATAATGGAAATATTGTTGATGGTTCAGTCTTGTGATATTCACTGGATAGAACATGATTGTACCATGTGAGAAGGAATCCCCACAAACTTTAGGATTTGAGAAACATCCTTTTTCCTTCTTGGAGGCAACATTGTTATATAACAGAGCCACCACTAGTGGCAGCATAGTTCGATGTATAAAGAAATAGAATTAGGAGCCAGCGCTGTGGCATAGCAGGTAAAGCCGCCACCTGCAGTGCTGGCATCTCATTTGGGTGTCGGTTTGAGTCCTGGCTGCTCTCTTCCATGGCCTGAGAAAGCAGTAGAAAATGACCTAAGTCCTTGGGCCCCTGCACGTGTGTGGGAGACCCAGAAGAGGACTCCAGGCCTCTGGCTTCGGGTTGGCCCAGCACCAGCCATTGTAGCTATTGGGAGTGAACCAGCAGATGAAAGACCTTTCTCTCTGTCTCTCCTCTCTCTGTCTGTAACTCTGCCTTTCAAATAAATAAATAAATAAATCTTTTTAAAAAAGAAATAGAATAATTAGCTTTTATGTAATGCTGTTTCAAAATGATGTTGCAATGAATCTATTTAATAGATACATTCCTTTCTCATCTCCAGCATCAACATTAAAAACACATTATGAGTAAGGGGTTAGTTATGCCCTTGATACTGAGTACAAACATTTTTCAACTTTCAGAGGCTCTAAATTGGTCTTTGGTACAGCAGTGTCCTACTTCATGAGGGAGAGAGAGAGAGGGAGAGAGGGAGAGAGAGAGGGAGATCCTTTTGCTGTGCCTTTGTAAACGCATGCATACTTAACCAATTTATTTAATCAATGTTCATGGGGGAAATATTGGTGAAACATCAAAATGTCCATAATTCTAAATAGATTTACAGATATGGTAAATTGTTTTGTAAAAAAAAAAAAATGTGGGGTAGGCATTTGGAGCAGCAGTTAAGACCCTGCTTGATATACCCATGTCCCATTTGGTAGTACCTGGGTTTGAGTCCAGGCTCTGCTTCCATTTCCAGCTTCCTGCTAATCTGTACCATGTGAGGTACAGATTATTCCAAGTAGCTAGGCTCCTGTTACCCACCTGCTGCCTCCCAGGATGCACCTTGACAAGGTGGAAAGCAGAGTAGCTGGGACTCAAACTCAGGCACTCCAATATGGGATGCCATACCCCAAGCAGCTGCTTAACCCATTGTACTGCAATATCCACCCTTGGCTCTTGGCCTGACCCAGTCCTGGCCATTGCAGGCATTTTAGGAGTAAACCAGTGGATAGGAGCTCTCCCTCTCCCTCTGCCATTGTCTCTGCCTCAGATTGTAACATGACACTACTGGGAACATTATAATATTCAATAATGCTCTTTGTTTACATTTATGGGCCCAGAAATAGGGGGTTGAGACTCTATGTCCTAGGAAGAGGAGATCTAAGGAGGATCTTATTTCCTGCAACTCTTCATGTAGTTTATCAAACATGGTAGGTTTGTATTTGGGAAATTAGAGGGATACTGTCAGCAGCCTGGGAAAGAGCAATGAGATTGTTGATGGGGCATGGCCTTTTGGCTATGATCCCTGGTAAAAAGTGACAAGCAGAAGCCAGAAACACCTAGTGCAGCTTATAGGGATGCTCCAAAACTGTTAGGGAACAGCCCTGAACTTCCTACAATCAGGCAGTTGGAGAACTCAACTGGTTGTTATTTTTTTATTTATTTATTTTTTATTTTTTTGACAGGCAGAGTGGACAGTGAGAGAGAGAGAGAAAGGTCTTCCTTTTTGCCGTTGGTTCACCCTCCAATGGCCACCGCGGCCGGTTCACCGCGCTGATCCGAAGTCAGGAGCCAGGTGCTTATCCTGGTCTCCCATGGGGTGCAGAGCCCAAGCACTTGGGCCATCCTCCACTGCACTCCCAGGCCACAGCAGAGAGCTGGCCTGGAAGAGGGGCAACCGGGACAGAATCCGGTGCCCCGACCGGGACTAGAACCCGGTATGCCGGCGCTGCAAGGCGAAGGATTAGCCAATTTAGCCGCGGCGTGGGCAACTGGTTGTTTTTTGACTATGGAAAGGGGAGAGACAACTAGAGAGAAATGAGAGGCCTTGGGTAACAATGGAGGGTTTTTTCCCAGAGGAGTCTAAGACAAGATTGAAATAAGAATAGGTTATGACCTGACTCTCCTATGGAGCCAAAGGGTTCAAGTGCATCTTCTGTTACCTGTATGTCTTCACTCCTTGGACCTAAGAGGCCCTGGATGTCTTTGGGAACAGGGGGACACAAAAAGAGAAACCCAAGGGGGCAACCCAGGGAGAAACAGGAATGGTACTTTCAGTGGGGAGAGAATTCTCCAAGGCTCGCCCCACAGCTTGTATTAGGTACAGACGTGACCATTAGGATAAAGAAAATGGGCAGCAAGGCCCTGGCACTGACCAACCAGGATGGCCGAACCAACCACTGAAAAAGGACAGGGCAGTGGACAGCCAGTAAGTCTGCAGGGAGTCTGCAGGAATGTGAGCCAGGCGACAGACACCAGGCATCTCAGCCATCCCTACTCCTACTGGCCTAGATACAATCGCTCTCGTTGGAGGGACTGCTCACTAGAGAAAATGCACCTGCTTATACTGAGGAATTTCTCTGAAGGTGAATTTGCATATTGCTGGTAAGAATTCTACCTTTTGGCTCAGTCTCCTTCCCCCTTCTTTGCTAGGCTCATTTATTTGCCAGTTTTGCATCCCTCCTGCTTTTCCAGTGTGCCCCACAGCATGCACTCAGCTCTTTGGAATTCTGTGGGTGGCAGGGGTTTTCTCGTCCATTTCATGTGCTCAGTGATGTGGAAAGAGAAGTATGAACTCTGACACTTTTCTTTTCACGATTTTGATGAGCAGGCAAGCCATAGTCACAAATCTTAAAGCAGGTGACAGGAGAGATGTGGAAGACACCTTCCGTGTTACCAGCAGTGGCTCCTTTCTTCCATCATCCCCAAATGCTGGCATGTGCCCAGCGGCCCAATTTGGAGAGAATCCTATTTTATTCAAGCCCCAGATGGAATAAGCTATGAATGGTTCATTGGATAAATACCCATTCTCTCCCTCTTCTAAGCCCCAGGTCTGTCCCTCTTGCACCCCAGTCATCTTTGCTATTTCTCTCCTTTCATTACACTCCTTTGAAGTTGAGGATTATTTTTTCTGTCTTTGAAAATTCTTTCTGGCTAGTGGATTTCAAAAGTGCGAGTGCTTTAAACTTTTCCCTCCTCTTTTGAATTAATACTGTACTCCACATTTTTTCCTTTCCATTTTTGGGGACCAACTACTGTGTTGTTTTATATTACATTTTTATCTCAGAACTATTTGAAAATGGAACTCATGCCATGCACGTGAATATTTTGCCTCCTCTTAGCTGATTTAATCAGCATGGGTACCATTATTCATGCAATTGCATGAATAATTTATTTCACTGTTGTAAAAGTTTAATAAAAGTTTTCTTGTCTTTATCAAATTCCATGTTACTCTTTGTTCATTTTATAGCAGCAACATAATCAGAATATAAAGCAGCTCATATCAAAAAGCAATGAATGCCATGGATTGTTTTAGAATGCTTGTGCTATTTTTATTGCCATTTTACCTATAATTAAGATTTAAACATGGAGAAAATAATAGCTCTATAGATTTAAGCATGACCAGCACTAACCAATCTGTGTCACTTGTGGGTTAAGGAAATTTGAAATCACATTATTATAACTGAGATGTTCAGTCTCATTTGTATATCAATAGAACACACTGTTCTTGTCTATGTACATACGTGGCTATATGTGTGACTCTTCTGAGCCAAAAGTGTAATGTGACTAATTCCTAATACAGGATGATAGGCTTCACAAGCAAATGTAACTTATTTACAGTTAATTTTTCTGATAAGGCTCCAAATTACCAATGAAATTAAGCTATATATTAAAAGTATCAGTAGCATTTACATGAAAACAAAAGCCATCAACATTTATAGCTACTCATCAGTAAAGACACACTATGGTGTTAGCATTGTGGCATAGCAAGTAAAAGCCACTGCCTGTGCCACCAGTATCCCATATGGGCACAGATTTGGGTCCCAGTTGCTCTACTTCCAATCAACTCCCTGCTAATGGAATGGGAAAACCAGCAGAGGGTGGCCGAAGTGCTTGGGCTCCTGACACCCACATGGGAAACCCGGATGAAGCTCCTGGCCTCAGCCTTGCCCAGTTCTGGCTATACTATACTTTTGACAGTTCAGATCAGGGTTTTTTTTTTGTTTTTTTTTTTTAACTTTTATTTAATGAATATAAATTTCCAGTGTACAGCTTATGGATTACAATGGCTTCCCCCTCCCATAACTTCCCTCCCACCCTCAACCCTCCCCTCTCCCGCTCCCTCTCCCCTTCCATTCACATCAAGATTCATTTTCAATTCTCTTTATATACAGAAGATCAATTTAGTATAAAGATTTCAACAGTTTGCACCCACATAGATCAGATCAGATCAGGTTTTAATGTCAAATGAATTAGAGTGCACCACTTTGGATTTTTCAGATTATGGATTTCCATCTAAATATTAATAAACATTCAAGAGCTCCTGCCATGCTCTGAGTACTGTGGTAGATGCTGTGCCTAAAAACAAATATGATAAGATTCCTTCTCTGAATGAGCATACAATCTAGTTGATGAGACACTTAAGCACACCAATATTTACACTTTTGCATTTGGGGAAAAATAAAAAGGAGTATATAGGTGAGACTGGGGAATCAGGGAAAATTTCCAGAGAAGTTGCCATCTCTAAACTTATAAGATATAGTTTCCATAGATATATACACACACACACACACACACATATATATACATATATATATATATATATATATATATATATATAACATTTCCAGAAGAATTGTTTCTATGTTTATTTCAGGAACAAAGCCATAAACACAGCATATAATACTAATCTCTTAAAATCCCCTATGGGTAAAACTATAAATTTTACTTTAGAAACAATTTCAGGATTTTTATTGGCTAAAGCAAGTCACATAATAAAGCCTGGTATCAGGAAGCATATCTTCACAAGTAGATGGATCAAGGTAGTGCCCAGTGAAAAGGCAGCAAATTTTGATAATGAATAGAATCTTTCAAACTTAGCTTCTTCATTCTGTGGTCTACATCCTTGTCCAGGCAGCCTGTCTCCTCTGAGTTAGTAGTGTAGTGTCTATATATTGAAGAAGTCATAAATCAATTTCTTTGACTAATGAGAAGGCTGTTCTTATTAAATGAAAAATATTTCATGTACAGAAAATGGGGATCTGTTATGACAGAGGTGGTTGAATACACTAACGAGTATAATAATTAGGATCTTAAGAAGACATATTGGTAAACAAAACCAGTTGGGCCCTTGGCAATGGGCAGAAAGCTTATGGTTATTAGTTTAGCAACAACAAAAAACTCACAAAAGATAGCAACCAACCATTTCTGGAATTATAAGTAAATATTTCAATATATTTAAATAAAAATTCAAATACTCTACACATAGCTATCTCAAATGTTTTCTTTAAGAAATGAAATGAATGCTTGCATTTAATGGATGCACTGTGATCATTTGGAAAAACTAAAGAGGCTTGGAAACTTATAATCCTATTTGATAACATAGAAACATGTTTCCAATTATGTGTCCACTGGATAAGGAGCAAAAAATAAAATGCAAGGATGTGAATGAAAGGTGATTAAGTATTCACAAGATCAACACAAAATAATATAAGGTAAATGGCGTATTGTCCATGGACTATGTAGTGATCCTTGAAAGAAAATAAAACTAAACATATTGTGCTCTCTCTTTCTTCCCTCACCCCAATACAAAATGTTATTTTGGTCTTTTTGTTATCCTAGAATTATAGGAAATTATAGAAATTTCAGAAAAGAGGTAAAAAATTATTAATGGCATAAATATATGTGTGGATATAACATACTATATCTAGTATATGTAAATATGTTGTAAATTTAAGAGTTATATCTGAGACTATATAAAAAGATTATTTTTATATTTTATGAAATTAAGCATCTATCAGTTATAATCTTTTTTTTTACTTTATTTCAGGATAGAATACAAAAATGGATTTTAGTTGAATCAAAAGACTTAAGATCTTGAAGAAGCATTAGTCATATTCATATATATTTGGTTGCAATAATTCCCTAAAATGATAATTTGAATATTACCTAAATAAAATACATTGAAAATTAAATTTATGTGCTTGTGATTATGTGACATGTCTACTAATATTTTTACATTATAAATTATATAAATCTGGCCCTTATTTGTTAACAACAAAAATAACATTAATTAAAACAGAAAGGGAGTTTATTATAAAGATGTAGTTGGTGTATGTTGGGATACAGAAAATTATGAGATCATTGATTCCACCTCAACAAAGAGAAAAAATCAGAAATGTTATCAAATTATGGCCTTGTTTTTGTTTTTATTTTTCCATTAGAATGCTAAAAATAAAATCTAGTTAGACTTCCCTTGTGGACTCAGGGAAGCAGGGTATGTAACAGAGAAAGGAAGTGGAAATCTATGGGCTTATAAGGAAGAGGAATAAATCCACTGCCAACAGAGGTGAAGAGAAAGTAGACAAAATTTTAGGAAACTGGCATGAAGGATGAGCATTCCATGTGATGTGGAACAAGTCTGGCAGAAAGATAGTTTAGCTTTGTGAGCTGGAAGCCATACCTCCCCCACTCCATGTTACCATATCAACCTACCTGTCAATCAGAGGACCCCTTCCCCAGGATGTACCTTCCCTTACCTGGGACCTGGGGGCAGTACTATATAACCACTCCCATTTTCTAAGCTCATAAGAAGCCTGGAAAGGCAAGGACCCCCTCTCCCCTCATGGACTCAGGGAAGCAGGGTATGAAAATCCCTCTCTACCCTTCCTGGCCCATTCTCCCTAAATAAAGCCCTCATGTGCCTATATGTATTCTTCTCACTTTGTAAATAAATCTCATCATACTGCACGTTGTGTTTGTGCTGGTACTTAGAATTCACTAAGTAAGAGGCAAGAGTTTGGTATAGAAATTTAGGTCCAACTTAGTCCACAACATAAGGCGCTCCTGTGGGAATGTGCTTCCACACCCAATCTCCAGTTTTACCCACAGGACCTTCACTGGATACCTGGGATGGATCACTGAAGGATGTGAGCACAACAGGAGGACAGCGATTCCCACTCCGCAGACACTACTTACTGCACAGCAGTGATGTTCTAAAGCTATGAAACAGGAAAACAAAGTCGGGAGAGATTCCTCCTAAGTGAGTCAAGTATATGGCAACCAAACGCTGGGGGAACAATAGAAGAGCTGAGGAACATCATCCCCAAGTCACCAGGGCTCTTATCTGTACACAAGACAGTGGCACACGAAACGCTAAAGGCAGGTGCACAACATAGAGTCAGACTGCATGAGGCTCAGAAAATCTGCAGCAGATCTGAAGAGCCAGGAGCCCCCCACAGGAACATGGAAGTCTGAGTGGCTCAGAGGTGTGGTACAGCTCCAGTACAGCTCCAAACTGTACTGGTACTCAGAAAACTAGTCCTACTCCCTCTTAGGAAGTATTTGGAACCTACGATAAACTAACAGAAATAACAAAAACCATGACACACCTCAACTGTACCTTACATAGCATTAAAAAGTTAAAAAAAATCTAATTAAATGTTAATTTTTTAAAATAATGGAAAAGGTGGTAAACATGTGAAAACAGATGGAAAATTTCATTTCAGTCTGTACTATAAACTTACAACACAGAGGAACGTTTTTGGATCTCAAAATAGAATAGCATAAATGAAGAATTCACTTAATTTTATAGCAGCTAGAAAAAGCAAGATAAAGGAACAGCGAATTCCGAGATAAATTAATTGGAATTATCCAAACCCAAATAAAGACATAAAATAATTTTCACATTGTTAAAAGTATCCCAAACCGGTGGAAAAGTATCAAATAGGCAAATGTACACGTATTGGATTCCAAGAAACAGACCAGAACAAAATGGAACCAAAGGACTGTTTGAAGAGACACTGGACAGGAAACATCCAAAACTGATGAAACATAGCAAACCATGGACTCAAGTAAAAAAATATAGTGAAACTCAAGAAGGTTAATACAAAGCAAAGTTTCTGAAAGCCGAAGTTAAAGAAGAATCGTAAAAGCAGCCACCCACTTCCACAACATACACACCCCACTACACTTGGGGGAGGGGGTGACAGTAAAAATTACGTTAAACTTCTCATCAAAAATAATGGAAATCAACTGGTAATGGCAAGACATCTTTAAAACGCTGAAGGGAAAAAGAAAATCGTCCATTTAGAATTCAAAAACCAATGAAGTTTCCTTCCAAAATTAAGATAAAATAAAGGTATTTTGAGACATATAAAACTTGAGTTTGGTTCTAGCAGAGATGCATTTAAATGTTGAAAAAAGTTCTTTGGATGGATCAGATAATATCCAGTGAAAAATACATTATATAGCTCAGGTCACATGATCATCTGCTGTTCCATATTCAGGGGCTCAGTGTCTGCTAAACGACTGTAGCAAAACAAGAAGTACTTCCAGGAATAATATAAAGATGAAGCGGTCATGCCTTTCCTTCATACTTCCTATTGTGCTGCTAGATCTTACCATGAGCTCTGTATCTCATCCCAACCCATCATAAAAAATTCGAGTATCACTGGATCCACTGTAAGAGGTGCCCTTGGAAAATGAATTCTCTCCTTCAGGGCTGGGACCTGATGGTGGTAACCACAAAGCAACTAGAAGAGAAGAAAGTCGCTGAGAGGGAGAGAAAAAGAACTCTTCTCCAGTAAAATCGTTCCTCATCAAAACAAGCCTGAGATACAAAGTTCCAAAGTGTGCAAGTCAGTAAGTTTTAAGACGGACTCCAGATGAAATGAATGCTGTAGAACAACCCAACAGATTTTTTTTTAACTTTTATTTAATGAATATAAATTTCCAAAGTACAGTTTATGGATTACAATGGCTCCCCCCCCAATCCAACAGATTTTTTAGAAGTATATTTAAAATGATAATTTCAAAATGAAGGCTTATTTGTTTTAAGTAGGAAAGTGTAAAATTCTGTGTGTGTAAAGTGCAGGTAATAAATATTTTGGCTTTGCTGGTAACACAGTGTCTTTTGCAACTACTCAATTGTGCTGTTATAGCAAGAAAGCAATCATTGACAATACATAAAACACCATGACCATTCTTCAATAAAACCTTATTTAGGTAAACTGGTGGTGAGCCAGATATGGACCAGGGGCCATATTTTGCAGACCCTGATTTCAAAAAACATGGAGGGGCCGGCACTGTGGCATAGCTGGGAAAGCTGCCGCTACAGTGTCGGCATCCCACATGGACACCGGTTCAAGTTCCAGCTGTCCCACTTCCAATTCAGCTCTCTGCTAGGGCCTGGGAAAGCAGTAGAAGATGGCCCAAGTCCTTGGGCCCTTGCACCTGCATGTGAGACCCAGAAGAAGCTCCTGGCTCCTGGCTTCAGATAGGTCCAGTTCTGGCTGTTACAGCCATTTGGGGGAGTGAACCAGCAAATGGAAGACCTCTCTCTCTCTGCCTCTGCCTCTCTATAACTTAAATAAATAAATAATTTTTTTTTAAAAAAAGATTTGTACCACATGTTATTAAAAAAAGAAAAATGGATCTATGAAACAAAATCAGGTAGAAATGTACTAAGAACTGAAGATACAAAAAAAGAAAAAATATTAGAAATCTTGAACTAAAAAAATTGGTCATTGATGTAAAAACAGTCCAGTAAAAAACAAATAAATAAATTCATTTTTCTTTTAAAAAACAAAAATCAAAAAGGATGGGGCCGATGTTGTGGTACAGTGGGTTAAGCCACCTCTTGTGATGTCAGTATCCCTTATCGAGTGCTGGTTCAAGTCCTGGCTACTCAGCTTACTGCTAATGCACCTGAGAGGGCAGCAGAAGATAGCTACGTCTTCTAGGCTCCTGCCACTCAGGTAGGAAACCAGGATGGAGTTCTTGGCTCCTAGCTTTGACTTGGCCCAGGTGTGTGTATGTGTGTCCCCCTGTTATTCTGTTTCTCAAATAAGTAAACCTTAAAGAAAAAAAAAAAAAAAGCAAAGGCAGTTAAAACCCATTTAACTTTTGTAAAATTTGATTAGATAAAAGTAATGCAAGCCGGCACCGCGGCTCACTAGGCTAATCCTCCGCCTAGCGGCGCCGGCACACCAGGTTCTAGTCCCGGTCGGGGCACTGATCCTGTCCTGGTTGCCCCTCTTCCAGGCCAGCTCTCTGCTGTGGCCTGGGAGTGCAGTGGAGGATGGCCCAAGTGCTTGGGCCCTGCACCCCATGGGAGACCAGGAGAAGCACCTGGCTCCTGCCATCGGATCAGCGCAGTGCGCCGGCCACAGCGCACTACCACGGCGGCCATTGGAGGGTGAACCAACGGCAAAAGGAAGACCTTTCTCTCTGTCTCTCTGTCACTGTCCACTCTGCCTGTCAAAAATTAAAAAAAAAATAAAAATTAAAAATTAAAAAAAAGTAATGCAGACATTTAGACTTAGGAAAATAAACATCAGTAATTAAGTATGTTTAAAATATATTTAGAAGTAACCATTAAAAGAAAACTGTATTTTAGAGGTTCCAACACAGTATATGGACATGAAAGTATAGAATAAATACAACCATTCACAAACATCTTTTTCTGCATAGGTTCATGATAGCATTGTACTCCTTTGCCTGACTGAATGCAGATGTGACCAAGTAACTTCTCATGCCAGCGGGAGTAGAAGGGCCTATGGCACTTCCAGATGGAAGCTTTAACAGCCAGATGTTGGTTATATCCTCTTTGCTTTGCTTTGCTTATGAGACCATGTGTGTAGCCTTCATGAGTTTGGATTTCTGAGTGACTAAATTAGCCAACCCACAAGAATCATGTAAAATGGGTGAGGAATAACTTTGACATCAGGCCATGAAAAAATGTGGGCTTTGTTATTCCAATTTCCTAAGATTTTCCTGAAATGAAAGGTAAAGAAAAAGGCTGGCAAACAGAAAACAATAAATGCTAAGGCTAAATATATCAAAAATCACAATGAAGATAAGTAGATTAAACCCATCCATTACGAGAGTTGCAATACTAGATTAAAAATGACGCATGTTTCTTACAAGTGCCACACATAGTTCTAGCTCCACAAGATGCAGACATCGTGACAGGCTTGGATGTGTATGACATTTATTGGAGGGAATGCTTATGAATGAAAAGGGGAAGCAGGAGGAAGTGCTCAGCCTGTGCAGCTCTGGCCCCTGAGAAGGGCAGGGAGAAGGAAGGACTGAGTAGGGAGATTCCAAGCGCAGTTCCAAGAAAAGCTTTGACATTCTACTCAGGAGTCCTTGAGTCAAAAGCACCTGCGTGGGGAGTCCCACCGGTCCCAGAAATGGGCCTGTGTTCGTTCTCCCAATGTGTTCACTGCCTGGAGTAGCATGTGGGAAGTGAGGTCTCAGCGTGAGCACAGAGGTTCGTCCAGAGGAACAGCAGCTGGGGCCTCTGCTCAATCAAGCTCCCTGGAGCAGATCTGAGCCGTGCATTTTCATGGCTGCCACAAGCCGACATTTCTAAAGGAATGAGAAAGTTCTGTAAGAAAAACCTGCTCAAAAGAAGGCAGAGTAAGAATGCTGATAGCAAGCTTTCTTTAGGCCTTTAAGCTATTTTTAGTAACAGTTACAAGCTTTTAAAGGAATAAAGAAAGAAAATAAGTAACTAAAGAAGCTGTACTGGCTTTGCACTGGGTCATTGTAGCTAAGCCACAGTTTCCAGAATTCCCTTCTGTATGTTTTGAGATTAAAATTGGTCTCAATAGAATTTGTATCAAATTTGGGGAGCAGATGTTAAGCAACAGTCACTTTTGTGCTCTGTGTCTCAGCTGTTGCAGGGCTGGAGGCAGCAGCTGTGCCCAGAACTGCTCTGACTCTGGCTGGATCTCTTCCCCCTGCTTCTGTGACTCGGTGCAGCTCTGTGGCAAGGGGCACCAGCTTCATCTGCAGGTAACCTGCATTACCAAATGTGGAGGCCAGAACAGTGGGACAGACACACACCCATGGCGTCTGGGTTCCCAACTTGACCTCCTGGATTATACTTGCTGTCCTCACTGTGTGTCCATTTCCCTTCTTCACTGTTTGTCCTGCCGCCTTCAGGCCCAGCACAGAAAAGCAGCAAAAATAGGCAGTTGTAACAGAGTTCCACAATTGCATATGGTCCAACCCCTATAATAAATCCCTTCCTCAACAGTATTCACAGTGGTTCTTCTTCTCTGATCACAACCTGGTAGAAAATTATCGAAGACAGACAATCATGAAGAGGAACAAAGAGAAACTCACCAAATCACAATCATGAGTGAACATACTTTTCTTAGAAACTAAGGGGACAAGTAGACAAAAATTACTAATATATAAAAGACACAATTAGTAAATATAGAAAATAAATAATATCAACAACATTATATGTATATATGTTGTATATGTATATATCTCCCAGAAAACAGATAAATTTGTAGTACATAAAGAACAATATTGTTCACAAAATATGTTTCAGTTAAGCTGAAAAGAAATTATATTACACGAAACATGTTCTCTGATAACAACTATAAATTACAAACAAAAATATAGCAAAAATATGGATGTGATACAAGCTAAAATAATCCTGGACTCCAAGAGAAAATGGCAAGCAAAATTACAAAATTGTAAAAAGAATTTTCTACATACCATATATAAAAGTATGTGGTAAAGCTAAAGTATATTTATGCATAAATGTGTAGGCTTGAATGGCATGATTGAAACAAAGCAAAATTAAAAATATTTTTTAATATTTGGTGTACTCAATTCAAAAACTAAGTAAGAACAGTAGCATAAACCTATAGAAAGTAAAAGAAAGGAAATAAGAGCCAAAAATAATAGATAAAGCTAAGAGACAATAGGATGAATTGAGGAATCCAGTTGGGCTCTCCAGAAATATAATTAAACAAAGAGGTGATATTATAAACAGTATTAGACATTAAAATCAGAATAACTAAAGATATTACAAAGGTCTTCCGTCTGCTGCTTTGCTTCCCAAATGGCCGCAACGGCCAGAGCTGCGCCAATCTGAAGCCAGGAGCCAGGAGCTTCTTCTGGGTCTCCTATGTGGGTGCAGGGGCTCAAGGATTTGGACCACCTATTACTGCTTTCCCAGGCAATAGCAAAGAGCTTGATGAGAAGAGGAGCAGCGGGGACTAGAACTGGTGCCCATATGGGATGCCGGTGCCACAGGAGTAACCTACTGTACCACAGTGCCAGCCCCGAATTCTTGTCACTTTCATGATAGGTCTGGATTGATTTCCTACTACCTGGGCATTTGCAGAGTGAACCAGTGAATGGGAGCACTTTCTGCCTGTCTTTCTCTGTGTCTTTTTCTCTGTATTATATGTAAATAAATAAATAAAATTTTTAAGTCATGATGTACTAGGAAAACTTGTGGCAAACAAATTTTACAACTTTTATGAAATGGATAGTACTTAGAAAATATAAATCAGTAAGGGAAACTCAAGATTAAATGGAGAACCACGTAAGACAATAAACCTTTAAAAATTATATTGTTAATAGTCAGTTATTAGATCCTACGAAAGAGCTGAGACCTAGAGTACTTTAGTAGTAACTTCAAACCTAGCACAAAAGTATTGTTCTGTCTTGCTTTTTAAAATATTTATTTACTTTGCTTTTTTTTTTAAAGATTTGTTAATTTATTTGAAAGAGCCACAGCAAGAGAGGGAGGGACAGAGAGAGGAGGGAGAGATCTCCCATCTGCTGGTTCACTTCCCAAACAGCCATAATAACCAAGGGCTGTGTCAGACAGAAGCCAGGAGCAGGAGTTTCATCCTGTTCTAGGTGAGTGCAGGGGCCAAAGCACTTGGACCATCCTGCGCTGCTTTTGCAGATGCATTAGCAGGGAGCTGGATCAGAAATGGAGCAGCTGGGACTCGAACCAGTGCCCAAATGGGATGCAGGCACTGCAGAAGGTTGCTTAAAACACTGCTCCACAGTGCCAGTTCCAAAAGTATTGTTTTATATGAACTAGTGCAGAAAGCCATAACAACAAGAAATAAGCAATCAATATCAGGCACAGGACTGAACAATAAGCAATCAATATCAGGCAATATAAGAAAGGACTGACCATTCACATACATAGAGATGCAAAAACAAACACTGAATACAATGCAAGGAAATGTAATTAATCCATTAAAAATAAGTATATTATGAACAAGAAGGTTTTACCTCAAATGTCAAGATGTTTCAACATCATAAAATCTAATAGTTATACAACCAGAATAACAAGTAGAGAAATAATAGTCATCTAAGTGGATGTTGAAAATATGCAAGAATATAAAAATTACATTTATAATAAAATTTTAGTAACCTCTGAAGAGAAGACTATTTCTTTAGCCTGACAAATCTCTATTAATAGCTAAAGCAATTGGGGCCAGTGCTGTGGCGAAGCAAGTAAAGGCACTGCCTCTGATGCCAGCATCCCTTATGGGCACCAGTTTGAGTCCTGAATGCTCTACTTCTCATTCAGCTCCCTGCTAACGTACCCGGGAAAGCTGTGGAAGATGGCCCAATTGCTTAGGCCTCTGTACCCCCCTGGGAAACCCTAAAGAAGCTCCTGCCTCCTCATTTCAGATTAGCCCAGCCCTGGCCATTGTAGCCATTTGGGAAGTGAACTAGGGGATGGAAGATCTCTCTCTCCCTCCCTCTCTCACCCCTTTGCTCCCCCCCCCCATCTTTCTCTCTTCTCTCTCTGTAACTCTGCCTTTTGAACAAATAAATAAATTTTTTTAAAAAGCCCAAAGCAAACATTGCTCTTAATTATCAATGTTTAGAAGCATTAATATAAATCAGAAACAAGATAAAGGTGACTACTATCAACATTTTATTCAACATTGCATTAGAAATCCTAGCTATTGTAATAAAATAAGTAAAGGAAATGAAAGATATAAGTAGTAGATGAAAGATATGGCTAACTTTATTTACAGATGGTATGCATGCATGGAAAAATCCAATGAAAAATATAACTTATTTTAAATATTGAGAAGTCAAGAAAATTTGCAAATAGCCATTTAATATACTATGAAAATATAAAAGAAAACAAGATTTCATTCAAAAGAATTTCAAAACCTGTAGATGGTGGAATTCTAGCAAAATATGGATGAAGAACTCAAGAATATCAAGCAACCATTTCCACAAAATTCATCTAAATTCAATGTTATTACAGTTAAATTCTTACACATTTTAAAGGAATTTGACATAGTTATCTGAAAATTTATTTGGAAAATGAAAAGACCAGAAATAGCCAGGACAAGCCTGAAGATGAGCATTAAAAGGGGACTTGTGCTATCAAATAGCACCTTCTGTATTTATAATGATTGACAAACTGACAAAGGGTACAGAACAGAGAGATCAGAAACAGAATCAGGTGTGCTTTAAAAATTGTGAGTAACAGGAATTGTTGTTACAAATTAATAGGAAAATACAAGTTATCCAGTAAATGGCACAACAATGACTGGAGTGCCTCATGTGAAAAAAAAGTCAAACCTCTACTACCATACAGACAAATAAAATTCAAGTTTGTTGAATATCTAAAAGTGAAAGCTAAAATGTTTTAAAGAAAATATCTTCAAAGAAAACTAAAATATTTTTATGAATTGAGATGTGGCAGAATTTGTTCTGTCAGTGAATCAAACCTCTAAAAGAGGAGAGGCTATTATATAGCTATTTGAGACATCCACATTCCACATTAGAATGCCTGGGATCTAGTCTCACCTCCGCTTTTGATCCAGGCAGAGTGTAATGGCCCAAATATCTGGACCCCTGCTACCCATGTTGGAGACAGGGGTTGATTTCCAGCTCCTGGCATTTGGAGAGTGAACCAAAGGATAGGAGATCTCTCTCTCTTGCTGTCTCTCTCCTTCTCTTTCTTTCCTTTCCTGCCTCTCTCACTCTACCTTATTAATTAATAGACAAATTTTCAAAACAAACCTCTAAAAGAAGAAATGTATAAACTTGACTATGTTGACATTAAAAGTTAAAACCCATTCATGTCCTAAGACATCATGAACAAAATGAAAAGCAAGGTATAGATTGAAACATGAAATTTGCAAGTGCCATGAGTTGTGCTTTTAAGTTTAGATAAAATCCATTCATATTGTTTTTGACCTTTACTTAATGGACATCAACAGTCATATTTAACTGGACATTGCATTTCTACATGCCTCATTTCCTAATTTTTTCCATGTATATTTTTTCATATATATTTCTTTAAAAAATTAAAATCCTTTTGAATTTATGTCAGATATGTTGCCAGTCTTTCTCTGTTGACAACAATCTTTATAGTGTAAGCTCAGATAACTCCCATTGTTTCTAAAGAATTCAGCAAATGTAAACCTAACAAATATGCTCCTGGCTTAGCCCTAAGATAACAATAAATTGTGTATCAGTGATGACCTGTGAGCTCTATTCAAAGCCCAAATTAAGTGCAAACAAAGAGAACTCTTCCAGGAATTCCATACATATTCTGTGAATCTGGATCTTGAGTATTTCCTTAGGCCTGGGCTCACTCTGTCAGGAATGCACCTTTCAGTAACTTTTTCTCTCCCAACCCTGCTCCTTAATTATTTGGCGGAGATGGTTTTTCTGAGCCAGTAGTAAAACTTAAATTAACTGGGGAATGGTAGTGGTGGGAACATGGGGAGTCTAAATTAATAGCACTGTTGCATTTCCATTTCTAGTACCATATGGTTAAAAGAAGCTGAAGGGAGAGGCAGCATATGGTTTATTTCTTTCCCTAGAAATTTCTATTTAATAGTGACATATTTGGAAGCAGTGGCTGAAGAAGCCTCAGAGAAGTTGTTCTGTTAAAATGCATTGACAATAAAAATGCCCCTCCTCCCCCCACTGTCATCATAGGAATAAACACAGGGCCAGAGAAACTGGGGCATGGAGGAGACAAGGGAATTCTCCAGAGCAGAGTGATCCCCAGATCTCAGTGACACAAAGGAAGAGAAGTGAAAGGAACCAGCGACACAATTTCTAAACCTCCACTGTGTTTCAATTGCAATCCAAGTCACAATGGTGTGACTGCATTCAGTTAAGTGACTATAAGAAAAAACATTTTTTACTCAATTCAGAATATGCTTCTCTGGCATTTTGGCTTGGTTATGCAATTACAGTACCTGTATGCTTTTGGTGACAATGTAAAGTTTGAATTAGAATAGAGCAAGAGAAATTTGCTATTTATGGGTATGTACGTGTGTGTATGCGTTCATTCATCTGATTGTCTCTAGACATAGTGTTGTTTAGTTGAAATTAAGCAAATTTTTTGGAAACAGGTGGATCTGAGTTAAATTCTATTTTTCTCACTTTTCTATTGTGTACTGGACAAGTTAACTTAATGAATCTCAATTTTCTTATCTGTGAAATATAAATGATTAACATGTACCATAGGTTAAATGTGTAAAATAATAGTATATAATAAATAATAATCTTCTCTTCTGGATAGGATAAGCTAATAATGGGCTTTCAATTTTCAAGTATTCTTAAACGTCTTTTAAATATTTTTGGAAATGCTAGTATTGGAAAGAATTGAAATGTCTCTACAGTTAGATATTTAATCATTTAACTGAAAATTCCTTCAAATCTGACTATTTTGCTCATTGTAAACTTAAAGTTTGTGTTCATTATAACTAAAAGAAGCTATAAAATTGATTTTAATTATATGATATGAATTTTTACCTAGGAATATTCACAACTATCAACAATATATAATTTTACTTCACCTTCTGAATCTTGTGAAATATTGAGTATATGCTTGACTAAAAATTAGTATCCAGAGAATAATGGGTACTATGATTAACTTTCTGGATACTTAATCTAAGATTCCACACACAATAGATAGACTATAAGATCTTTAGCAGATTTATAGCATTTGTTTAATAGAAACCCATTTCTTTTATTCACTGAATTATTTTCTTATCCATTCAATCAAAAAAGAATTATCAAAAGCCAATCAGATTTCAATGTCTCTTGTATTCGGTCACTAAACAATTAGCTCATAAGCTGGGGGGTTTTTTCTCTACATGTTTCTATCACCTGTCTTCCTCCTTTTTAGCCTCTTATGAATTAACTACATCTCCATGAAGTTGAACTTTTGTACCAAAGTAGGAAACTGTCCCTGTCATCACTTTATCTAAACAAAACACTTTGGAATCCTTGAAGTCACTCCTTAATAAAAACAAGTTTTCATAGACAAATTAATCAGTTGTATAATTACTAAAATAGCTCACCAACATACTCAATATTTTCTAGGCTTCTATGCTGTTTGTATTGATAGCAATAATCCTTTTCAAAAATAAGAAATTGTTAACTTGTTTATTAAAAGATTTAAAAATGCTACCACATGAAATCCATTTAGTTGTATGAGAATAAATGACTACCTTCAGCTGTATTTCATTATCTGTGAAAGTCATAGTAATTGTGACAAGATCAAATGACTGTTGACTGGGCCTAGGCACTGCTGTGCTAAGAGGCCCCAAAGGCAGTCAGGGAAGGCAGATGCCTGAAAGAAAGAGATTTAACTGTGAGCACTGGGAGATAGGAGTGAAGGTTACTGGGTGGGAATAATGGAATGAAGTGGGAGAAAGTTGTGGCTGTATGACCCCTTCTCCAGTGCCATTAAACACCCCGGACTTAAGTAAAATGAAAATATTTAGACAGTAAACATATCACACATTTTAGAAGGTCATAAGTATATGAAAGAAAATTCAACTAAGTTTTCATGAAGCCTTGCTTCTATCAACTCCCTATTAAGCAGTGGTTGCCACTGCACACACAGGACTGAGGTTTTGAAGTCTTAGTTGGTGCTATGGTTTAAATACTAGTTTTGATGTTAAATGTTCCCTAAAGGCCCATGTATCAAAAGCTTGGTCCCCAGAGAGACACTGTTGGGAGCTGGTAGAAACTTTAGGAGGTGGGCCTAATGGGAGGGCCTTAGGCCATTTGGGAAGTGCCCATGGAAGGTAGTTCTCATTAGAGAGTTGTTATAAAAGCCTCTCTTGAGACTGGCTCTGTAGCATAGAAGGTTAAGCCTCCACCTGCAGCGCCAGCATCGCGTATGGGCTCTGGTTCCTGTCATGGCCGCTCCACCGATCCAACTCTCTGCTAAAGTGCCTGGGAAAACAGAGGAGGATGGCTGAGGTTCTTGGACCCCTGCACCCATGCAGGAGATTCAGAAGAAGCTCCTGGCTCCTGGGTTAGGCCTGGCCCAGCCCTGGCCATTACAGCCATTTGGGGAGTGAAACAGCAGATGGAAAATTTCTCTCTCTCTCTCTCTCTCTCTCTCTCTCTCTCTCTCCTCTTCTCTCTCTGTATTTCTGACTTTCAAATAAACAAATAAAATCTTTAAAAATAAATAAATAAATAAATAAAAGCCTCTGTCTCTACATCCAGGCTCATCGTGTGATCCTTTCTCTGCATGAGTTCTAACATCGCCATCTGCCACCTTCACATGAGGCCCAACCAATAGCGTCACCCAATCTTGAACCTGAACCTCCAAAACTGTGAGCTAAACAAACTTTTTTTTCTCTTTATGGAGTTAGTTGCGTCAAATATTTTGTTGTAGTAACAAAAAGCTGTCTAATACAGTTTGGTAGACTCTGATCAAATAAATCCCTTTTATTCTTTTAAATATGCATATTAAAACAGAGACTGAAACAATCTGCTGGCTGTTTAAAATAATAACAGTAATAAGATAACATCAACTCTCCAAATGGCTAAATACCTATGACTTCCTTGGTAATAAAGGAAGTTCCAAGTGTTTGTTGGAGTTTGGTCATCTATAACTTAGAACTGATAGTGCCTCAGCTCCAGTGATATAATGATGATGAATAATATGCCCACATTTTCAATTTTTACATGCTTACAGGTTGAGTGATGGGAGGCTATTTAGGCTATTTAGGAGGTTATTTAGGCTCCCAGACTAGATCACTCAGCTTTATTATCCAATCGTGCCCATGAATATAGAACAGAACTATACTGATATAATATAAACCTACCTCAAATAGTTTTATAACGACATCTCTTGGTAGGATATTTCAGGGCAATGTCTTGTCAATAAATTTGTATTCATTCATATGCTATGCATACCACACACACACATTTATACACACAATTAAATAGATATACCATCACTCACACACTGCTCATAGTTTGCCCAAGTTGGTAAGCAGAATTAAGTTTTATGGAGAACAAACATCTTCAGTCATGATTCTATGAATTATTTCTAGGGAGATCCCATTTTTATGTCTTTTGATGTAGAACCCAAGAGTACAACACTATTTTCTTTTTAAAGAAAAGATTCATTTATTTATCTTAAATGTAGAATTATTGAGAGAGGAAGAAACAGAGGAGATAGTGAGATATCGAGATTTTTTTTTTCCATCTTTTGGTTCACTCCCCAAATGACCACAACAGCTAAGGCTGTACCAGGCCAAGGCCAGGTGTCAAGAACTCCATCTGGGTCTCCCACACTGGTGGCAGGGGCCCAAGCACTTGGGCCATCTTCTGCTGTTATCCCAGTGCACTAGTAGGTAGCTGAATTGGAATTAGAATAGCCAGGAGTGGAACTGGCACTCATATGGATGCCAGTGTCACAGGCAGCAGCTTAACCCGCTGTGTCACAATGAGGCCCCATTATTTTCTCTTTTGAGTATATATTACCTATGTTGCTTTCCTGCAGCGTTGGACAGCTTTGTGATCTATACAGACTGATGTTCCTGTCACATCTATCAAGGCTCAAGAGAATTCCCTCTCTATTTATTTGGAAGAATCATATGGTCCCTGGGGATGACTTCTCAGTTGATGCCTGGCTCTAATAAGACAGCTAGATGGTACAGCAGCTCTGAAAATCCTGTCGGGAAGAATATCCTTTGTTAAACTGCTCAATGAAAATCCTTCTTTGGTCAGTTCCATTTCCAACACCCCAAATCCACTGATTATTTTTCTAATAGCCTTCCTCATTGATATATTAATCTATTTTCATTTGCAAACATTATTACAATAGATTCTCCCTCACTATCACATCACTTTTTATTTATTTATTTTACTTATACAAAGGGAGCAGCACTGTAGCACAGTGAGTCAAGCTGCCACCTAAAACACTGACATGTTTTCAAATCTAGCTCCCTGATAATGTGCCTGGGAAAGCAACAGAAGGTGGCTCAAGTCCTTGTGAGAGACTTGGATGTTCAAGGCTCCTGACTTCAGTCTGGCTCAACTTGACCTGTTGTAGCCATTTGGGGAGTGAACCAGCAGATGGAAAATCTCTCTCTCTCTCTCTCTCTCTCTCTGCAACTCTGTATTCCAAATCAATAAATAAAAATCTTTAAAAGAAATAAAAAAAAAACAAAGTATGAGGGGAAAGGCATTTGAAAGTACATCTAGGCCGGCGCCGTGGCTCAACAGGCTAATCCTCTGCCTTGCGGCGCCGGCACACCGGGTTCTAGTCCCGGTCGGGGCACCGATCCTGTCCCGGTTGCCCCTCTTCCAGGCCAGCTCTCTGCTGTGGCCTGGGAGTGCAGTGGAGGATGGCCCAAGTGCTTGGGCCCTGCACCACATGGGAGACCAGGAGAATCACCTGGCTCCTGCCATCGGAACAGCGCAGTGCGCCGGCCGCAGCGCACCTACCGCGGCGGCCATTGGAGGGTGAACCAATGGCAAAAAGGAAGACCTTTCTCTCTGTCTCTCTCTCACTGTCCACTCTGCCTGTCAAAAATTAAAAAAAAAAAAAAGAAAGTACATCTAGTATTCACTAGTAAATAGTTATAAGTATTAATTCCAGAGCAAACACTTGGTTTAGTAATTAAGACACTGGTTAAGATACTTTCATCCCCTAAAAGAGTGCCAGGGTTCGAGTACTGACTCAACTCCTAATTTCCGCTTCTTGCTAATGTGCGTCCTGGGAGGCAGCAGGTGATGGTTCAAGTACTTGGGTCCCTGTCACCCCAGTGGTAGATTTGGACTAAGTTCTTATCTATCAGTTTAGGCCTGGCTTATCCCCAGTCATTGTGGACATTTGGGGAGTGAACCCGCAGATGAGAGATCTCTTGCTGTCTGTCTGTATCTTTCACTCTCTCCCTTCTTCTCTGTCTCTCAAATAAATAAATTAAATTAAAAGATTTTAAAATTTAACTTCTCCCATTCTCCAATCCTTAAGTAGTTAGGCTGTTCGCTCTCATGAGAGTGTTAAAACTTTGACACCTGCAGTGTCAAACCCCTGGATATTTCTCAGTCACAGCAATCCCATATTTTTCTTTCCTTGGACCTTGTGTAATGACATTTTTTTCCTTTTTCCACAGAAATTAGCTGAGCTTTTGAGGCTCTCTCGTCTCCCTGCCTGCTAAGGAACACAATCGTTCATTTCACTATTTCTCCCAGCATTCCTCAGCCTTAGGGAATTTCTGTAGGATTGGGAGACATACACATGTTTCCTTCTTGAACTAACATTCTCTTCCTTGCCCTCTGCCAAGGCCCACCCACAGTTGTTTTCCCTTCTCAGGGGAAGAGAAGAGGCATAGAAGTATATTCTTCCAGCATTGATGATTCTTTAACTCATGCCACAAATTTATGTATTTAACACTTACTATGGTACAGGAGGTACCTTATGGTAAATATAAAATGGAATAAAAGAAGCAATGATCTTAAGAAGCATGAAACCTAGAAAGGAGTAGGGTTTCATTTGAAAAGTGTGGTACATAAAACATACATGAAAAGGGAGTGAGATTAAAGCAATTTAACACCTATCAAGGTATAAGCACTGACCAATCAGAATGCATGTCATGAGCAGACAATAGCAGAACTGTAGCAGTGTGTAGCCTCTGAATACCAGCCCAGTGTGTTCAAGGAAGGAAACTAGATAGAAGGCTGCAGCCAGACTGTGGAATGCTTCAAATGCCAAGTGACGTGCCTTGACTTTATTCTTTAGGCCCTACAGTACCACAGAACAGTTCTGAGCATGGTTATGATACAACAGAGCTATGTATGGGGCTTGTTTCTCAGCCTTTAGCCTACTGGCAACTCAAAGCACTGAGTAAAAAGATTGTTCTTTCCTGCTCTTATTATTTTATTTCCCATCAACCTATGATCTAAGCACTGGCTTATAATTTTTTTCACTTACTACAGTTTGCTGAAAGCCCATAAAGATGAAATCTCATTAATTGTGTTTGGATATTTGGAAAATTGCAGAGAGTTGTCACTCCCCAAGAAGCAGATAGCCAGCTGAGCTTTTGACTTGTGTGTGCCAAAGAACAACTGAAATAAAAAGCTCACAAGGGGATGCACAATATGAGTGGAATTTCCCTCTGCCAGCTGGCCACTCTGACACTTGTGCTTCTTTTCATAATGTTTCCTACTTTTGGGACTGCTAAGTAAGCCAAAGCAGCAAAGGTTACACTGGGGGAAGGGGTTTGCACTGGGCAAATCCCAAGGGAGTAAAACAAATGGAAGAATGTGGAAAGATGTCTCAAAGAGACACATCTTTTGAATTAATCTCCATAAGCATGTCCCCCTTGGCACTATTACTTTTATCTTGAATTTATCCTTTTGGGAAAGGGTCCATTAATTTTTTCCATATGAACTGAGCACTGCTTCATCCACTAAGGATTAGTTGGCTAAATTGATTGGTTTGGATTATAAAACAGGGTTGAAAAATCTCTTGGCTGACTATTCTAAGAGGCTGGCACGGTGGGAACTGTGTGGGCACTGGTGGTAGACAGTCTGCGGGTGACTCCTGGCTCAACAACACTCTTGCTGTGAGATCTTAGAGAGTTTTTAATCATCATTTTTTTATCATGTGTAAGATGAAGGTAGTATTATTAACTACTTTATTTGAGTACTAAGGTTTATATGAGTTGCCTTGTATATAGGAAAAAAATGTCACATAGAAAGCTCACAAAAATGAGAGTTGTATTTATTATTGTTGTTGCTGTTTATATGTTCTTGAGTTTTTCTATGTCTCTTTCTATCTTTCAACAGGAATGAGTACATATGCTCAACTATCCATGAGCCACAAACTACTGAAGATATATGAATTTTTCCCATGCGTAGATCACTGGAAATACTAAACCAAAACTTTTGGAAATATAATAGGATGTCAGAGATTTGGGGGTATTTTTTCTTCTATGGTGACATATTCCCTATTTTTAATTTTCTGGACAAGCTAAATATCTCTAAATGAGAATAACTAATAGTTCTCCAACTACAAAACAATACCCATTAGCTTAATGAACGAAAATATTTAATCAATGATACTGATTAGTCTTCAAACAAGAAATGTGCAGGTGTCACACTTGGCAAGATGGGTAACTCCCTCCCCCTGGCTTCTCCTCAAAGCGTACATGCAAAGATGTGCTGTGCAGAGGGAACAATTTTCACAGAGGGAGCAGCACTGGTCACGGCTGCACTTCACAAATAGTTACAGATACCAATTACAAAAGGGAAGGATGTTCAGATGCTAAGTCAGAGGGAGACCATAGAAGCAGCATCACGTGATTTGGATTACACTGTTGATTTTTGGAATGACTTTCTGTTTGATTATACCAAGATGCCCTTGCTTTTTGCTCATGTTGGTCATCTTTAAGATGGGAATGATTTAAATTTTCCTTATATGTATTCCTTTCATATATTGAAAGAAATAATGTAGATTAAAAAGAAAATAAAACTGTGAAGTGTTTTGAGTTCCACAAAGCAATCTAGGATTGATATGGGAGAACCTATCATGCGCAACGACAGATGGCACTCTTTGTTAGTTTCAGTGAGATCTGCAGGACCAGCTAATTGTGTTATTTACAAGGAAGTAGGTCAACAGGAAGCACCAAGCTGCAAGCAGAACAAAAACCCACATGCTGGTACGTGTATGATGATCGATTCTTTAAATTGTTCAGTCTTAATTGAGTAATATAGGTGTGAAATTCCAAAGTGTCCGCCAGAATTAAAGATATCAGGACAAAAGCAAGACTCTGTGGTTTGCAAGGAACCATCAGAGATAAAGTTCTGTTTTAAAGGGGAATCTGCCCAGCTGCCCCTCTGAAGCTTTTGCCATCTTCTCAAAGTTTTTTAAAGTTAAGGAAAAAGATGAAAATACAATGAAATAAGACTAAGATTCTCAGTCAAACCTGTGCCAGAATTAAAGATAAATGTCAACTGGGCAGACAGAGGAAGAACCCTGAAAGTAAGGTATGTGGGTAATTCAGTTTTTCATGCACTTTCTGCAACTTTTCAGATGGACAGAAAGTCATGATTTGAAGTTAAGAAAGAGGATACCATAAAAATAATAAAACTGAAGATATGTTCACAACTGGTCTAAGAGCTGACATAGTAGGCTAATGGTATCCCAGTAAAAAATAAAAGTGCTAAGAAGTATTGACACAAAAGATTTGTATGGAAAAATTGAATTATTGAAGTGTGAATAGAAACAAAAAAACCTAAATGCACAATAAACCAAAAACAGTAAAGGGAAAAGGAACATAATTCTCAGCTTCTATATTAAACACATATCTCTTAAAGTTTCTTTAACTAACTAAGATGATGTTTGTCATCTTTATATGATATAAAAAATAGTTTCTTTATAAAATAGGAGCATAAAGTTGTAAAGAGAACAAGAAAAAAGGAAAAAGAGACAAGACTGACAGAGACATATAAGGCAACTAAAAATGTAACTGTAATTTAGAAATTCCACTCATTGACATGAACTCCTAGACAAACTCTTGCATAAGTGCGCCAGGAGTTATTAATGTGAATGTTTACACTATAGAAATTATTAATGGCAAACATCTGATAATAACACTAAATGGCATCAATAAAATAATGGACAAATGTATTTTTGACTAATTAAAATACTCAATAGATGGGTTAAATCCACAACAAAAGCAGTTAAGTTCCAGAGTTCTCAATTTGCAAAATGAAATGAGGTATTAAGGACTCATTTGGTCTTAGAAAGCAGAGGAAAAGATTGAAAAATGAAAGTCCTTAGAAAGCATATAGTAGTCACAGAAGACGGAACCAAAGCTCAATCCAAGTTAAACGTAATCACAGGAAAAAGAAGTACAAACAATTGGAGTAGATTTTTCAGACAGAAAAAAAAAAAAAACCTACACAAATAACACAATTTAAGATTTAAAATGCTCACCATATTCAAAGCAAAATTCCACAAGGAAAAAAATGGATAAAATTACACTGAATCATGTTGTAGAAAAAATTATTTGAATTCAATGATGAAGAAAGCTTAATTTAAGCATCCAGGAGGAAAATGAGCTAATGGTTTCTAGTAGGGCTGTTTATAAGACTTTATCATCCACAAACAAAATTATAGAAAACAATGCAGCAACATTTGTTTTGGGAAAGTGTGAGAGTAAAAGTTTTCAGAATTGTGTTCCCAGTGAATTTGACTCTCAGATGTTAAGGAATCACAAAGATATTCTTGGATTTGCAAGAGCCCAGATAATAAATTACCCATGCATAGTTCTTTAAAAAGGTTAAAGTTGAACTCCTATTGGCCAAAGGATGAATCCTAATGAGAACCTCAAGCAGAGGAAACCATCAGTTAAACAGAAAGAAGAGTCTCAATAAATATTGTTAAGATGGCTACAAAACAGAAGGCAAACATATAAAGTAAAATGTTGATTTAATGACAATTATCTGGTCCTAAAATTGTAGATTATATTAAGGCAAACATGAAAGTGAGAGAAGTAGAAAGCAAAGAAAGAAGCTGACTAAATTCCTCATTTTGTACAAAAGGAGCCCAAATATCTTTTTCTTTATAATCCTGAGGCTCAGAAAATACAATTTAAAGTACAATTTTGAAAAAAAAACAAAGGTAAACTTTAATACAATTAGAATCCAAATAATCATCCTCTAAAATTACTAGAGTGTATAAGTGTATAAACTATTCACAATATTAGTAAGAAAACATGAAAAATATCATAAAACAAGACAGATAAAAGAAATAGAAGTAAATATACTAGTAATATAATGATAATTGTGAATAATTTAAAATTCTCTAATGGAAAGGAAAAATAATTCATATATAATTTGACAGCATTCAACTACCTGATCTTTATAAGAGAGACTATAAAACAAAATAATACAAATGAATTAAAAATAACAAAATGGGCAAATATTTGCAGAAGGAAACAGACATACTAATTTCAGAAAAGGCAAAAAAAGAGGGGTGAGCATTTAGCCCTGTTAAAATGCTGGTTAATGTGCCTATTGTTTCACACATAACATCATATTTTATAACAATATATGAGAGGCATGGTGAACAAGTCAAGAATTTCTCTTATTACTAGCATAATTTACAATTCTTCCAAAAGGGATGCCTAGAACCAACTAATAAACAAACAAAAACCAGAAGCATAGATATATTTGTTAATTTGAAAAAACTATGAAAACAGTTATATTATTTTCAGACACTATGATTTTTAAATAAGTTATCTAAGAGCATCAATTTAAAAATGTGACTGAATCTAAAGTGATCAGAAGCAAAATGAATACACAAAAATCAATCATATTTTAATAATGATATGCAAATGAAATATACTGAAAATATCTCCTTCATAATAATAATTAAATATTACACTATAAATTTCCAAAATAATCTTTATTAGAATAGGGGAGGGGTGGTGTGTTGGTGTAACATGCTGCAGTGCCAGCATCCCATATGGGCACCAGTTTGGGTCCTGGCTGCTCCACTTCTGATTCAGCTCCCTGCTAATGTGCCTGGAAAAGCAGTGGAAGATGGTTCAAGCCCTTGGGCTCCTGTACCCACTTGGGAAACCCGGAAGAAGATCCAAGCTCCTGGCCAGCACCGCGGCTCCATAGGCTAATCCTCTGCCTGCGGCGCCAGAACACCGGGTTCTAGTCCCAGTCGGGGTGCCGGATTCTGTCCTGGTTGCCCCTCTTCCAGGCCAGCTCTCTGCTGTGGCCTGGGAGTGCAGTGGAGGATGGCCCAAGTGCTTGGGCCCTGCACCCACATGGGAGATCAGGAGAAGCACCTGGCTCCTGGTTTTGGATCAGCGCGGTGTGGCGGCTGCGGCGGCCATTGGAGGGTGAAGCAATGGCAAAGGAAGACCTTTCTCTCTCTCTCTCTCACTGTCCACTCTCCACAATGCTCGTCAAAAAAAAAAAAAAAAAAAGCTCCTGGCTTCAGATCAGCCCAGCTCTGGCTGTTGTGGCCTTTTGGGGAGTGAACTTCACAGATGAAGACCTCTCTCTCTCTCTCTCTTTCTCTCTCTCTCTCTCTGCCTCTGCCTATCTGTAACTCTGCCTTTCAAATAAATAAAAAGAATTTTAAAAATCTAAAAAGAGAATTGTGTGGGATTGATAACAATAAAAACTACAGGAGGTTGTGGAAAGAATAAAAAATTTGAAAAATTTGAAAAAACTGTGGGATTGATAACAATAAAAACTATAGGAGGTTGTGGAAAGAATAAAAACTTTAATGAAAGCAATATACATTTAGAGGCTTGTGTTGGTGTACTGGGCAAAGCTACCATTTGCAATGCCTGCACGCCATAAGGGTGCCAGTTCGAGTCCCAGTTGCTCTACTTCTGATCCTGCTCCCTGATAATGTCCTAGAAAGAGTACTGGAAGATGGCCTAAGTGTTTGGGCCACTGTCACCTACATGGGGACCAGGATGAAGCTCCTGGCTCCTGGCCCAGTCTATAGAGAATAAAATTTGAAATTTCTCTACAATAAGAAAGAAACACGAAACACTGAAATGGTATCTCTATCATTATGAAAAACTGATTTTTAAAAGATGTATTTATTCATTTATTTGAAAGGCAGAGTTACCAAGAAGCAGAGGCAGAGAGAGAAAAAGAGAGAAAGGTCTTCCATACTCTGGTTCACTCCCTAGATAGCCACAACAGCCACAGCTAGGCTGATCTGAAGCCAGGAGCCAAGAGCTTCTTCGTTTCCCATGAAGGTACAGGATCCCAAGGACTTGAGCCATCTTCTTACTGCTTTCCCAAGCCATAGCAGAGAGCTGGATCGGAAGTGGAGCAGCCGGGACTAGAACCAGTGCCCATATGGGATGCCGGCACTGCAGGCAGTGGCTTTACCCACTATGCCACAGTGCTGGCCCTGAAAATGATTTTTTTTTTTTTTTTAATTTTTGACAGGCAGAGTGGACAGTGAGAGAGAGACAGAGAGAAAGGTCTTCCTTTTTGCCGTTGGTTCACCCTCTAATGGCCGCCGCGGTAGGCGCGCTGTGGCCGGCGCACCGCGCTGATCCGATGGCAGGAGCCAGGTGCTTCTCCTGGTCTCCCATGGGGTGCAGGGCCCAAGGACTTGGGCCATCCTCCACTGCACTCCCTGGCCACAGCAGAGAGCTGGCCTGGAAGAGGGGCAACCGGGACAGGATCGGTGCCCCGACCGGGACTAGAACCTGGTGTGCCGGCGCCGCAAGGTGGAGGATTAGCCTATTGAGCCACGGCGCCGGCCCCTGAAAATGATTTTTAAAAGAATACAACTGAGGCCTATATTTGTCAGCAGTTTATGTCAAAAGTTTAACGTAATTAACATATAAAGAGCTCTTGTAAATTTCTAATCTTAAATATAAAAATTGGTAAAGAACATGAACAACTACTTCATGGAAGAAAGGAAAAAAAATGTAAGGAAAGGAAGGACGGAGGGAAGATGGGAGAAAGGGAAAAGAGGAAAAAAAGGAAACCAAACTTGAAAGGAGAGGTTAAATTACTCCATTTTAAACAATTTTACATTCAAGATTCTATTTTTCACTTGCCAAATTAAATAAATTTACTTCTAAAGCCTGATATTGTAGAATATGAGATTAAAAGGTGGAACAACTTTTCTAAAAAGCAAGTCTGGCTTTCTATATCAATAATTTATGTCCTGCAATAACTGGATTTTTTGCCAGTTATCTTAATGAAATGAGGAGGGCATATTTGCGGGCAGGAACACACACTGCCACATTACATCTCCACTTACTTGAATTCAGTGTAAATCACTTGAGAGATCAGAAAACATCAGCAACAGTTGTATGGTGCTTCACAAGTCATTTGTTACTAATAGTAAAAGAGCCGATCTTTGCACATTATTTGACAAATAAAGAAGAGTCAGAGTTATCTCTGCAGTGTCAGCCTTACTCATGTTGCTGTGTCCTTTCTCAGGGAGAAAGGGCCCAGCAATGGCAGATGCCCAGGGGAGAGATTTGCATAAGCCAGAACTTGTCTACATCAGAGCACTCATTTGTGTTGGGGAAGAGAAAGAAAACAGAACCTCTTGCAGTACTGAGTTTGGTGCAGTCATCAATACGCATGACTCAGCTACCATATACCTTGATTTGGAAGAAATTTGATGGGATGGGTTGATGTTCTCCATAATACAATGGAGCCAAGAGGAGAGTTGAACACACTCATGATCCCTGTTTTAAGAGAGAACTGGAAGGAAGTTGACCTTTGTAAAAAGTAGTGGTCTCTGAGGACATATTTTTCTTCCATATTTTCCTGAATTTTCCAAATTTTAAGTAGTGAGTAGATATTATTTTTATGACTAGAAAGAAAGCATCACTAACTAAAAAAATACTATAAAATTATAAAGAAGAATGTTTTCAAGTAATCCTGCAACCCTCTTTCCCTCCTGATTCTTAACACTAATTAAAACACATAACGAATATTTACAGATGGAGATTTCTAATTCTCCATACAGAATCAATCCTGTGATGGACTAAAAAGACAGCCATTGACAGCTGAAAGTAACTTTGTCCTCATCCTGCCTTCAACTAACCTGTCACAGACAGTTCTGTCACTCTTTAGTCATTACACATTTAATAAAAAACTAAAACAAAATATAATCATAAAATATCATTTACTCTTTCGATAAAAACTTACTTTGTTCTTTGAGAAAAAATTAGTAGAATACAAATGGTTCTCCTGTAGTTATCAGTCTTCAGTCTTATTTGGAGGCAGCTGTGTTAATATTCACCCTAGGGAGAAAGAGAATAGAAGGCAAGACCTTCAATGAAATTCATGCATTGACCAACAGAAAGTACATTTTAAAATATTCTGTAAAAATTCTTCAGGGTTGTGGGGTTAACACAATACAAAATGCTGGCACTTTCCAGTTGTTGTTTTCCTAACCCAAGTATCTTTTTGTTTTGTTTCGAGATTTATTTATTTGAGAGCAGTTATAGACACAGAGAGGGAGTGACAGAAAAAAAGAGAGATCTTCCATCTGCTGGTTCACTTCCCAGATGGCAGCAACGGCCAGAGCTGGGCTGATCTGAAGTCAGGAGCCAGGAACTTCTTACAGGTCCCTGATGTGGGTGCAGGGGTCCAACTGCTTGGGCCATCTTCCACTGCCTTCCCAGGCCCAATTAGCCTTGGAGTTGGATCGGAAGAGGAGCAGCCAGGAAGCATATTGGAGCCCATATGGGATGCTGGTGCCACAGGTTCAGGCTTAATTTTCTATGCCACAGTGCTAGCCTCCCCAAAATCTTTCTAAGAGACACGATTCACGCTGGGATGGCTGGGAGTAAGACTTCTGCCCTGTGTTCATGCAGCTGATTTCAGAACTGCCTTTCTAAGAACCCAAGCTTCTGAAGGGCATATAAAGTGCTGTAACAAGTACATTTTGTGATTTCATTTATTTCTTGGGAGAATAGCAGTCATTATTAATGTACGCTCTTGACAGATCAGTGGATTTGCATTCCCAACAGTTTCAAATTACTAGCTAAAATATTCTTTTGGGGAATGTGTTTTTTTTCTTTTTTTTTTAATCCATTCTCAGCTAACTTGCTGAAGACATTTGTTTTCTAAGAATCTTTCTGTGTCAATTCTGTTTTATTTTTGAACATTGTGAATAGCTACCTTAGCTTTCTTATTTTTAATATTATGCTATATCACAAAAATATGTTAGAAATATCTCTGAGGGAAGGGAAATAAAATGTCCATTTTCTTTGCTTAAAAGAAAACATAAATAAAAGTGGTTTTCTTTTTTGTTAAATTTTATGGTGTCATTTTGTTTCTGTGTAAGCAATCAGGGATCTACAGCAGGGTTTCTCTGCCCGTGTATTGACAACTTGGGCTGAATAATTCTTTGCAGCAGAGAGCTCCCCTGTGCACAGTAGGATGCATCGAAGCATCCCTGACCTCTACCCACTAGAGGACAGTAGCACACCCCTTCTGCAGAGTGTGACAGCCATAAATGTCTCCAGACATTGCTAACTGTCCTCTGGGAGGAAGGGACGAATCTTCCTTCTTGAGAACTCTGCTCTAAAGTAGATCACTTATAGAATGCCACATGGGTAGTACATCTCTTCTTTATCTATTATGAATATTTTAAGTGTCAAAATTCCTATCTTTCAAAATTAATGGCTACTAGCTATTATATTTTACTACTCTTTAAATATTCTACCTAAAGTAAGCTAATAAGCAACTAAGGTTTTCTGTATCCTTTAAAGAAAAATGCAAAAAGTCATACGTTTTAGTCTTTCATGGTAGAGTTGGAAAACTAAATTTCACAATAATTATTATATATTGTAGAAAGCACTGGAGGAGAGGAGCTGCAAGGCTCCAAACACAAGGCAAACATAAGGAGATGGAAAGGCTGGTTATCTGGCTTAATCAGTTTATGCTATGTACATGGGCTAAGAAATTGCACTGTATCCCCCAAAAGTGAGAGTATCATGTGTCAATCAATTTAAACACTAATATTTATTTTTACAAAATCACTGAATGGGTTTTTAGTAGTGTGAAAATAAAGCAAAGATTTTCTTTTGGGAAAAAAAGGAAAAGAAACAGCTGACAAAAAAATGAGATTAGATACTAGAGGTAACAAACTGAAATCTCATTTCACTCCTCTTTACATTATTTCTTTGTTTTCTGTTGGTCATGAAGATCTAAATTATTTTAACAGATTGAATATTCAAACTGCTGGCTCAAAAGTCCAACAAAGAGATTTTTAATATGAAGTACATAATTGAATATAATGGAAATATTTTTATATGTAAACTTTAACACAACTAATGGGTGGCAATGAAGAACAGTTTCTTTCTTAGTTATGTATCATTTTTAAAAAAGGTTTTAGTGGCCGGTGCTGCGGCTCACTAGGCTAATCCTCCGCCTTGCGGCGCTGGCACACCAGGTTCTAGTCCCGGTCGGGGCACCAATCCTGTCCCGGTTGCCCCTCTTCCAGGCCAGCTCTCTGCTGTGGCCAGGGAGTGCAGTGGAGGATGGCCCAAGTCCTTGGGCCCTGCACCCCATGGGAGACCAGGAGAAGCACCTGGCTCCTGCCATCGGAACAGCGCGGTGCGCCGACCGCAGCGCGCCTACCGCGGCGGCCATTGGAGGGTGAACCAACGGCAAAAAGGAAGACCTTTCTCTCTGTCTCTCTCTCACTGTCCACTCTGCCTGTCAAAAAAAAAAAAAAAAAAAAAAAGGTTTTAGTAGTAGCATATTCACTGGAAACATTTCAGAAAATACAGAAAGGTATGTAAATTAACATAATCCTACTACTCACAGATAATCACAGGTAACATCTAGGTGTTAATCTTTCTAGATTGTATTACATTCATATAAATATATCCTATGCTATACCCTTAGCAGGTCATAATTTATACCTCACACAAATTAAATACATATTTTCTAGGTGATACATCATGGGCAACATCAGCAATGATAAATTAATCTTGCCTTCCTGAACGACTATGTCTCACAGCAGTGAGTCTCACGATGCTGGGTTGTATATATATTGTTCTACTTTTTTAGCAATAATCTCCATATGCTGCAATTTTCTTTTTCATTTCTCTCAGACTTTAGTAATAATAAGAAAGAAGGCACCTCACTTGCTATCAGAGCTTGTTTTGGGGAGAGTTTGTTTCTGTTTGCTTTTGTTCTGTTCTATATGTTATCTATGTTCAAATGTCAATTTTTTTGAGAAATTTCGTGGATGGAAGAGAGGGGCTTATATTTTAATAGTCACCTTGTAGTTTCTTTTACTCCACATGAATCCATCAGAAACAAATAACAACACACCTCAGATAAGGCCATCAGTATGTTTAGAAGATGGCCCTGAAAACTTGCTCTTGTACATTAGAATCTTCTATGTTTCTTCCATCCCAGCATTAAGGAAATTCCCATGAATGTGTCCATCCTTTGTAGTTCCCAATCTCACACCATCTTCTAGGTTCTCTGTCCCTTCTCTTCTCTCAGAAGCAAAGAAAGCTCCTCCTTGTTTTCTACACAGAGCTCTTTATCCACATTTTTAAAATTTTTTCTTTTTATTTATTTACTTATTTGACAGGTAGAGTTATAGACACTGAGAGAGAGAGAGACAGAGAGAAAGGTCTTCCTTCCATTGGTTCACTCCCCAAATGGTCGCTATGGCTGGCGTTGCACCGATCTGAAGCCAGGAGCCAGGTGCTTCCTCCTGGTCTCCCATGCGGGTGCAGGGCCCAAGCACTTGGGGGATCCTCCACTGCCTTCCTGGGCCACAGCAGAGAGCTGGACTGAAAGAGGAGCAACCGGGGCTAGAAACTGGCACCCATATGGGATGCCAGCGCTGCAGGTGGAGGATTAACCAAGTGAGCCATGGCACCAGCCCCTTTATTCACATTTTGATTGCCTGCAGCTCTTTACTGGCAATGGAGACCCCAGAGGAAATGGGAGAACCAAGTTTTTTGACTATTGCAGGATTTTTCAGTCAGAAAGACCCTGGTAATCAACTAGTGTCACTCATTAGTAAAAATGAAAATCTAGGAAACCAACAGTATTCTAATTTCATATTTATCAACCACATTTCAAAGGATGGATCAAAGCCATCCATGAATACTTGGGAGGAATTAAGAGACAGGGGGATCTGAGGCCAAGGACTCTAGCTGGGTAAATTCTCGCTTGATCACTGCATCTCTTTTCAATTACTAATAAAATGGGAGCAGAACCTAGGCTAGCAAAAGCACTGGTAACCAACACAATGGTTTGCAAAGCATGTACACACATATTAGATGCTTCCATCCTCATAACAATACAACAACGTATAGATACAACATCTGTAATTATTATCATTCTCATTTCAAGAGGAATTAGTGGCCTGGTTGAGTCCTATTGAAAGCACAGAACTCAAACATGTGTAGAAATCCAAATACTATACCAAAGCTGTCCCCTCATCATTCCAAGAAAGCTAAGGAAATTTAGCTTGGACATTACATATGTGCACCTGCTTCCAAAATTCAAAAAGCATAAATTAATTTAAAAAAAGCAGTTACTGCTGTATTTATTGTCAGACAACTTTGGAAAAATGACATCTCCTTGAGAATCCTTTCATTAGAGTTCAGGCAGTTTCTATAAATACCATCTACAAGTAACACAATACATTATAAAATAAAACCATATATATTAGAATTCAACGTTACACTCTGACTGTAATTTTTCAATTCTGTCATGCTTTTTTAATTATTTCAGACTTATTTTTGTATCCATCTTCCTTATTATCAACTTGCAAGTATCCAAACATTTATTCAGACTGTTCCTTTACCACTCCCCCTCCACACACACATACACATACCTTTCCTTTACCGCCCCCCCTTCCCCCCCCCCCCCCCCGCATAACTTTCCTTCTTCCATGGTTCTTGGTTATTTTTTCCTTGCTTATGAATACTAACCATGCAGCCTTCTAGTTCATCAGATTGATTTCCCTCTTATCCAAGATGCATTGATCTAACAGACCCCCTCTGGAGCATTCACAGTGGGCCCAATATTCTCCATCACGTGCACAGAAAATTAACAATTAGTTGCATCTGAAAATCTGGAGCCCCAAAGGCTGAAAAATATCAATTTCTCAACATGTCAATGTTCCAGATTTCTAATTCTTTTTGTAACTTTCCACAGAATCTTCACCAAATTTTCATTCATTTCTCAAGCGAGGAAGCTCACAATTGAATACATTTTCTATTGAGCTTTCCTGTGTGCTGAGACAAACAATTTCAAATGATACAATTACTTCAAAAACAGACATTTAACAAGTACTTTTCCTGTACCCAATCTGCCCCAGAATCTGTGGATCCAAAGACCCAGTTGTTCTCAATCACAAAAAAAGATAACCTACTATGTCATGAATTGTTTGTGAAGTACATGAAATGATTTGACTACATAGCCATTATATTTGCTTTCTTAAAACCATTATCATACTAGTATATTCCACAGTAATGTTCACATTTCTACAAACTGGGTCCTAAACCTGTTTTTGTCCTATACTAAATACTTTACAATTATTGTTTCCTAACATATACTGATTCCCACCCCCCATTTATTTTTAAATAAATTATGTTGAGAATTCTTCCTGTATTAGTGTTAATTTTCATTAAACAATATTCACACCTGGTTTAAAAAAATCAACACTACAACCCTTCTCACACCCAATTGAAATAATCTTCCTCCTGAAAAAAAAAAGGTTTTACAACCATTTCTACTTTTAGAAAACTACAAGACGAACTTAGTGTTTTTTTAAAATGAAATTTGGATACTGAAGTCATTAATTTATTTGTACATTTGTTATTAGTGTACTAGTTATTCATCTGCTTGACCTTCAGCCATGTTAAACTAAGTCTACTTCTCTTATTTTAGTCCTGCTCTCAAAAATCTCTGATTTTGATACTTACACTGTTATTTTCAGTTTTGCTGCTTGTAACCTAAAAATTTCTATGTATATTTCTGTTTCTTGTCCAACGGATTTTAGCCAGCCATCTTCCCTTCCCTCTACTTTTGCTCTTTCATTTCCCACATCTGTTATCTAGCTGCCCCTATACCATTACTTCCTCAAAGTTGTAGAGTTTAAATTATGCGAATGAATAAATTGCTTTGATATTTAAGTTGCAATTCTTTTTTAATCACTCATGAGTAAACCCTCCTAACTCCAAGAGCCTTCCACATGCCAGCCTGCTGGCCTGGAAATGGAATGCTACCTTCTACTTTGTGTAAGTGCTTCTATTTTAAAAGGATGTATGACAAGGTTCTATTTAGTTAAGTAAAATATATCTCATAAAACAAACAAATAATGCTAAGATAAAGTTCTGCAACAACACTAAAACAATATCTTACCCAGAAGAAGGCTTTTAAAAGTAACTTTAACTTTAAAAAATAAACGTCCCCAGCCTGGCACTTCTATTTTTCTCTACCTTTTGATGCAAGGTTTTGAGATGTTAAACCTGGTCTATCACATTCCTATTACACTGTAAATGAAAACCACAGCAATAACCATCTGTCCTCACTACATATTCTAGTTATGTTCAGGTCAAAATACTCAGGGTTTACGAGTGGCTCAAAATACATTATCACTTATTGATACTTCATTTCATTTCAGAAAGTATTTTAGATAGCTTAAATAAAGTGCATACATACAAATATAATCTAATAAGGCATGGATGAAGAGTAATAAGTTTATGCTTATAAAATATTATAGTGAAGCAGGCCATAATACCTTGCCAAATTGAGCTGTAAATTTAGTTCTGAGCCTCCTGAGAGTTGAAAGAAAAAGGGAAAGTTATGAAGATTTCATTTCAGGGGAAATAAAATCTCTCCTAATACTTTAAGAGAAATTTTCCTCAGAGATTGTGGTACAAGATGAAATGGGGAAGGGAGTCTGGTACGTTCATCACTAGTGTTTGCTGGGGTTTTCTCTCTGCTTCTTCATATACTTCTACAATAAAAAAAAGTCTTGCCATAAACACATCACACAATGAGGAAACTCTGTATGGTCAGATCCAAGAAAACAGAAATATAAAAGTTCTGTAAAAGGAGAATTAAAGGGATCTGATGTTATGGTTCATAAAACCATTTTACCCTCATACATGTCAGAAATGGAATAAAACATAGAGCTAATTATTTTTCTATTCTCTCTACACAGATATAATTTCTTATTCCTAATAACATAATTTTTGGATGACTGAATTAGATTCAGTGAATTGGAGGAAAAAGTCACATAGAAGTCTGTTTGTCCAAGACACAGAAATTCAGAGGCATTTCAACTACCAGAATTCAGAAAATAGGAATCCAATTATTTGGATTAATGAAGCAATCTTAAAATGATAGCATCTTAAATGTATAATTACAAGAAAAATGATATTGTGCATAGTCATATTGCCACAGATCTATCTGTGGAGAAACTTATAAAATACCTTATATCTTTGTATGAAAAACATTATCTTCACAAAAATGCTAAAACTAACCCCAAAGTTATAGTTTCTGTAATAAACATTTAGATATGTATTAAATCTGGTAGCTCTATGACAGTTACAGCAGTCCAGTTCCATATTGGAACTTGAGAAGAAATCACTGATGAAAAACTGAGAATATCACTCAGTGAATGAAACATTATCACAGTGGGATCACAAGTATCACCCAGACAATTGATGAAATATTCATTCACTGTCATAAACAGATGTAAATTTGTTAATTATCAGGAAATTACCAAACACTGTTTTGACTTGAATATAGTTAAGTCATATTTATTGGAGTTATATTGATCAATTCTTCCACAATTTTTACTTAGAAAATGAAAAATGTGCAGCTCATCAGTTGAAAATAACAACTGCTGGTTCAATTAAATTCAGCAAATTTCACAGTCTAGTATTACCATATGCACATTTGTTTGAAGTAATAATTAACTTGTATACTAGACTGCATCTTTGAGAAGAAAGTAAACAAATTACACTACGGAAATATATCTAAAATAAACATTTACTTTCCTCTTTGAAAATTGGGCACCAAAGCCTTAAGTAAATTCCCAATAAATGCTGTTAAGTTTTAAACTCAGTACTTCATCAGATGGGTATAGCATTGATTCAGCCATTAATGACTTTCTTGTAAAACTATGCAATACTATACATATGCACTATACATATGCTGCACCCTAATCTATTTACATGTACACATTAAAATTTGCATAAAATGTTAAACATAATGGACAGAAGAATGTTAAATTGGACTTTCTTATCTAGTTTGTGAGGAATGTACAAAGGTACTTCAAAAAGTTTGTAAAAAATGGAATTAAAAGGTAAATTTATTTTGATGCAAAAATTTTAACTCTATGCAGTTTTTTCATGATACATACTTTTCCTGAACTCTTTAAAGACCCTATGTATGCATGAATTTCAAAAACTTCTGCCTTTTAATTTCATTTTCCATGAACGTGTGGAAGTTTGTATTAAGAGTAATCAGTGGTGAACATCCTTTTTCAAGCTTTTCTGATTCAGAATTCTTTCCTAAGTATTCTTACCTGCTCTCTTCACTCTCTCCGTTTAAAACAGAGGGAAAAAAAGGAAAGAAATGGGAAAAAAAAGTCTGGATGTATTGCTTTCCTCTAGGACTAGGAGGCAGGAGTTTCACATGGTGTTGGGCTCCAAAATATTTCAGACTAAAAAATGTGCAATCAGAGGAAACACTAATAGGCTGCTAGGATCCTGATCCTTGCCTGTACAAAGGCAGAGAATAATAACAACACACTAAAGATTGCTTTGGCCTTGGCACAGTAGCTCACGGAAAACAAAGTGCTTACAACACTTTCTTAGTTGGCTATCACAGCACTCCAACCAGACAGGCAAACTGTCCTTTCAGTAGAGTTAGCCATTAAGAGATTTGCTCTCAAGGTCGATCCAGAACATACATCTTTTGGCAAAACTCAGTCTTGGGGGCAATGCTATTCTCGGAAACTAATGTGATAGGCATGATGAGCTTCAATCATGAAAGTAAGCTAATAATATAGCCATATTTTCTTGTTTGATACCCCCTCTTTTTTAGTTCATTATATAGGTCATTCAGTTAAAAATAAATTTGGTCACCAAAATAATTCATGCAGACGGAACATGTTGCATGTGTATGAAATTTTTAATGCATCGTTTATCGGAAGAAATAAATCGAGCATGACTATTTGAAGTATCAGTTTAACACTATCTTAAAATTTGTAAATATACCAAATAACGTTTTCATTATGCTGCATTCTCCGTACTCAATGAGGTAAACAAACTTCTTATGAACCAATGAAGAATCCTATTCAAATCAAACAACTAACTATAGAGTGTCCATCCTTATTTGCAAGGTACTATGATCAACAGCTAGTGAGTTATAGCCAGTGCTTTCTTCAAGTTCTTTGTCCACTTATAGACAGATATATCCTACAAACATGGCACCTGTATTTATATCTTCTACTCAGGGACTTCATCAAACTCCCATAGTTTGTACGACTTCGTTATAGAAAGTTCATAATGAAGATGATTTACATCCCAAACTCTTGTATTTTCCATCTTGAATCCAATCGTCCTTCAGAATGAAAAGACCACTGTAGTGCCTGTGTCACAGCCCGCGTCTCGGCGCAGGATGGAACACTACCCTGTTTTAGATATCTGGTGTCCTGGCCAGTTTATTAGGAACACAAATGCCAAGCACCGCGGAGACCCAACCTGAGCACTGCCTGGCTGGGCACTTGAAAGCCGCGTGCTACAAAAAAAGGCCTTAACGGGAACAGGTCCCAGCACTACGACCATTCGTGCAGCTTCCCCTCACACACACACTCGAAACCAAGAAAAAGCGTTCTTAAGGGTGGAGATTCAGAGCACCCACAAGAGTAGCGTGTCCAGCGTTCCCACTTTCCTCAGCGCCTAGTGGTAACCGCAATACAAGCACCGGACCTCCCTCGTCAGACTCTGGCTTTGCGACACAGTTCCGGTCAGACGTAAGAGTTGCTCTGGGCGCCGGGGTCGGGGTCCCAGGACTGGGCGCCGAGCGGTTCGTCCTCCGCGGATCAGGGCGGGTGTGTTGCCGGAGTGGCCTCCTATTGGCTACTCTCTCGGGAACCGGCCGGGGTTTCCGACACTTGATTGGACAGAACTGCCCCCGGTAGGCCGAGATCATTGGAGGGCGCTGGAGCCAGGGGGCGGAGCGGGTTCCTCTGGATTCTTGACCGAGCGCGCCGGTCGGCTGCGCCGGGCAGGGGGCGCGGGACCCGAGCCGCGCGGGCAGCCGCGGAGGGAGGGTGGCCGCGCCGACGAGGTCTCGGAGGAGCAGTGCAGGGCCAGGGCTGGTCCCGGGCCGCGTCTCTGGGGGACAGTCCCGGTTTCCCCCCCTCAGCGGCGGCCGCTTCCAGACCGCATCTGTCAACGCTCCTCTTCTCTGCTCCTCCTCCTCTTCCTCCGACCGGGCCGGGCTCCGCCGGCGGCGGCCGAGAAGCCGTGGGACCCGGCGTGGCGAGCCCGTCAGCTGTCAGGCCAGCGGCGGAGCGGCCCGAGGGCGGCGAGAGACACACAAAGAACGCGGTGGGCGGCGGCGAAAAGGGGCAGCCAGGTTGGGGAGGGCAGCTGGCTGGCCGCGCCCGCGGCCGCTGCCGCCGCCCGAGCGAGGTCCGAGGCCGCGGAGACAATGCGGCCGCGCTCGGCCCCCCGCGCGCCTCGCAGTGCGGGGCGCCGCGCTCCGCCGGCCCCAACTTGCCGGTGCCCCGGCTCGCCCAGCCCCCTCCCGGGGCAGGGGCGCCCCCTGCGCTCCAGCGGCCGGCGGAGGAAGTCGGTCGGCGGCCGCCGAGCCCGGCAACTTGCGAGCCGGGAAAAGTTTGCGGCGCCTCCGCGGGGCGGCGAGGCCCGCCCCGCGCGCCCGCGGTCATCGCCGGTGACTTTGGCGAGGCGTCGTCCGCCGGGGCCGCGGCCGGCTGCGGTGAGTCGTGGGGGCGCGGTGGGCTGAGGCGCTCTGAGGCACCTGGGCTGGCGGTGGGGGCAGGGGGGAGGCGTGGAGGGTGCCTTTCTAATACTTTTCGGGGCCAGGCGGGGAGAACAAATCAAAGTGCGGTAGCTGAGAAGCACTGAGATGCCAGCGACTTGTGAACCGTATCCGTGGGAACCCCGACGGGGCTGGGGCTCCCGAGGGGCTGTGGGAGTGCGGCGGAAAGGTTACAAGGTCGCGGACCGGCCCTGCCTGCCACTGACCCTGCTTGACCTTGGACAAGTGACTTCACCCATTTAGAGCTCCTCGTGAGTGATCCGTGGGGCGACAGCTCCGTGATCTATGATGTCCTCCAGGTTTTCAGATCCATCTCCGTTAGAGGCTTGGGGCCTCAACGTGCTGAGCGAGTTACGAAGCAGTAGGCCACGATGTATTTACGTGTGCCTGGGCTCACCTTACACCCCACTCGGAAGTAACTTTGAAGTCTGGATGCTTCAAAATACCAATATTTAAAGGCTTTCTTCAGTGAAAAATAAGTTACCATTTTTGCTTATTTTACAATTCTGAAGACTAGCCTACTTTGCTGCACCCTTTGGAGCCCTAAGGGCCAGGCTTGGGGACTGGGAGCCAAGCCTGCGGGTGCAGTGGCAGGTGTCGCCAGCGATGGTCCCTTCCGGACTCCGGTTTAGGGCAAGAACTAGGTATTAATTATGCATAGGAGAGAGTAGGCAGGGCAGGTGTTTTTGCTTCTGTCTTCTAAAAACTTTGGCTGGGGGAGGGGTGGTGTGAGTGGAAGGGAGGGTGCTCTTGTGACAGAGGAAAAGAAAATCTTACTTTTAACCAAAGTAAATCTTACATTACTGTAAAATCTCCTTACAGGAACAGTAACATAGCGCAAGTACAGCTTGATCTAATTTTAATGAAGTATTGAAAATAGCTACTGTGTTCAGTATCACTGACGCCAAGACAGCTGACTTACATAATCTTCGTTGGGATGTGTTAGTGGCATGTATAATTTTGATAAATAATTAATGTTAAAGGTTTGGTCTGGCTTTGGTATTGCAAACCGATGTAGCATTAACTTTTCATTATCACAATGACCTGCTTTTTTCCATAAAAATCATTTTTTTATCACAAATTCTCTTAAATATTGCATTTACTTTGTCAGTAGTGTAGTCAGAAGAAATGATAAAGTTCTCCAGTTTCCTCGTCACTCATGGGAGTGCCTTCTAGATGTCAAGTGCTTCACTGGACATTTTCTCTTGTTGTGGAACTTATAACAACAGAAGTTGATTTTTTTTTAAAAAATGCAAGTTTATAAATATAGTCAACAAATGCTGAATATTCAGAATATCTGGTGCTATGATAAAAATGATTACAAATCTGTGTTGCCCATCTTTTTATGTTAACATGCCACAGTGGAAAGAAAGAAGGTAGCAAAGAAAGAACTGGCAGAGAAACTGAGCTTAGCTAAAGTTCCAGTATATAGCATGAAAATTTATACCTCAAAATTGGCATTTAACATAATACATGTGATGACCTGGTTTTGTTTGAAAAACATGAACCTTTGAAAGGATATGCTTCTTAAATAATCAGTAGCTGTTTGTGTTGTGATTGGATGTCTAATGAAATGGCCTAATTGTAACCATAATATTTCACTTGAGTGCTGCCTGATTTTTAAACTCATTTTTTAGATGGCCTTAAATAAACCTTTCAATTCAGTTGTATGAAGAAAAGTGTACCTTTTTAAATCAACTAAATCTGCAGTGAGAAAAAGTATCTCCAATTTTACACCAAATGCAAATTAAGCACCAGAAATAGCATCTTCCCAAAAAGGTCCTCACTCTAGACAAGCACTGTGTGTAGGAGAGATCTAATGTGGACTGCAGTGAGATCTGTTATTATTCCTGAGGGGCTGCTGACTTCAGCAGAGTCCTAAGGCCTCAATATTTGGAGACTTGGAAACTTCTGGAAAGCCTAATGGCCTTTATTTAAGAAAGACCATTCAACCCAAGATCTCATCTTGATGCTTGAACAACAAGCTGCTGTTGTAGAATTTATATTCTTCATGAAGATGTGCTTGTTGGGCAGCCTTTTAGGAGGTTAGAATAGTGCATCTCCAATGTGGTCCTTAGCCCTGTACCAGTAGTACTCCCACACCTTCAGACTCCTGGGCATTTTCCACATTTACAGAATCCTAATGTCTGTGAGCAAAACCTAGAATCTGTATTCTTACCAAATCCCTTCCAAAGTGAGAGTTAATCACACTGTATTTTAAGAGTCAGCATTAGAATTTTCTTGCCAATGTTGTAACAGCAAGTGTTGCTTTTTTCAAGGATCCTTTAAAAAGCCCCTGCATACTTATTGCTCAGATCTTTCTCCTGTGGCACCAGACCTGTTGCCTCATCTTTCAGTTGGACCATAGCCAGCAACCACTTCATGAGCCACCTCTGCAGGAAACCCAAGAGATGATCTCCAGCAGAATGAAATCTGTTTTGGGAACACAGGGCCAAGACACCACAAGTTCCAGAGCCACTCCTGCTAGTGAGATTATCCCACCGTCTTTCCCAGATTTGTTGGCAATTGTGGAATTGGACTTCCAGTCTCTACTTCTGCTTCAGTGAGGAAAATAAGGTCTCCAGCAAGTGATCAGAAATGTAAGCAACAGAAGGCCTGAGAAGGAAGAGAACAAAAATGCTAATTGGAGAGCTGTCCCCTCAACGCCCTGCAACACTCACATTTGAAGATTGTACAGGAAACTGTGTGGCTAAACTCAAGTCCCCTGCTTTCTATCACCAAAATTTTTATCTACAAACTCATATAATGGCTCCTGTAACATCTGTATCCATAAAATCCTCACATATAAATGAAGATTTTCATACTTAGAGAAAAAGTGGTGGTGATGGAAGAGTTTAGGAAAGAGCTTCAAAGCATAAGTTGAGGAGGTTGCCAGACCTGATTCCAGTCCTTGTTTTGCCCTTTACTTGTAGGTGGCCTTGAGCTGTTTCCTTGACCTCTAATCTTCCATTTCCTTACCTTGAAAGTGAACATAAAGTACCTGCCTCCTAGGTCTTATTTTGGAACTTATGTAAGCCTATGAATTAAAGTACCATCAGCTAATAATCGTCACACAGTATACAAGAGGTCTTAAAAAAGTTCATGGAAAATGACTATAACTGCATGGATTTCAAAAACATGTTTGAATTTATTTATTGATTTTTAAAATGTGTTTGAAGAAAGAGAGAGAGAGAGATCTCCCATCTGCTGATTCCCTTCCCAAATGCCCACAACAGCCAGGCCTGGGTCAGGCCAAGGTCAAGAGCCAGGAACTCCATCTGGGTCTCCCCAAACGTGTGGCAGGGACCCAAGTACTTGATGGTCATCTGTTGTCTCACAGGGTGTGCATCAGCAGAAAGTGGAATCAGAAGCAGAGGCAGAACTGGATCCCAGGCATGCTGATGATGGGATGCCAGTGTCCAAAGCTGTGGCTTAACCTGCTGTGCCACAATGCCTACTTCTTGATTTTTTTTTTTTTTTGCACCAGAATCAGCTTATCTTTTTCATGAACTTTTTAAAGGGCCCTCATATACTCAATATAAATAACTCTCAATTTATTGCAGTAACATTTTGAAATTTATTTTTTAGCCCTGGAGAGTTGTATGGAAGAAGGAAAAGAGAGAAGGACAACGCCAGTGGAGATAAGTAGCTCTGGGCACAGTGGACAGCCCCATTACTACATCATAATTTTGGGGCAGAGGCCAAGAGAGGGGAGAAAGATACAGATTACAGTGGCAGCTAATAATTTGGGTGTTGTTCCATAGCTCAGTGGCTCTGGTGCAGTCTCTTATCCACCCTCCTCCCTTTTTGGTACTGCCATATTTACACTTAATTATAGACTTTCTTGATTCACTTTGAAAAACACTGATTATGTAGTCGGCCTTGAATTTTAATCCTGGTTTTGGATTTTAGTATCATTGATTCTCAACCTTACAGGATATTAATGATGGCAGCTGCCTCTCACCCATGGGATCTCGTTTTGGACTTTTTGAGGTGAAGATATATCTGCAGTCCTATAGGAATAGATTCAGAATTCAAGTCTAATTTCCTTTTTCGGAGATGTATGTGCCGTCAAGACATGGGGACGTGGTCAGAAAGAGCCCCCCCCCCCCCCAACTTTTAACATAACTTTTACTTCCTAGAACTATTTATGCTCGTCAAAGTACGTTCTTGTTCCTTACAGCTGCCCTGTAAAATCTGGCTAATATTACTAGACAGATTCCTACGATGTAGTTTAGACCTTTCTGTCTTCCCACCTTTATTCTCTTTGCACACCTGTTGCTAGCTAGTCTGTGCTTTCATAACTTCTGTTTGCTAAAATCAAAATCTTTTAATTCCCTATTTATTCCCCCATCAAACTGAATCTCTCCTTCCTGGCATATATAGTGGCCTTAAAAAGTGAAGTTCCCATCCTGTGCTCAACACTGTTTAGCCTGTATTGCTTCCCTCACTGATGATGTCTACTCTCGAACCAACCAGATTCTACTCATTTTTCAGTTTTTGACCCTCCCCTGGAACCTTACCAGATCATTAACATCCTAAGATTCCTACCATGAATTCAGTGGAAGCCACAGCTGTTTGACCAGTATAACCTGGTCCTAAAGTCCTAATTGAAAAGGCAAGCATATAATGGGTTTGATGTGGAGGAAAAATCACTGGGCAAAGTGAATTTGAAGACTTCCGATAAGGAGTTGTGTGAGCCAAGCCATCTTACTCTACTTTCTAGCTCTACCTTTCCTGATCTTTGAATGGAGAGAATTGGCCAGATGATCCTAATGGTCTCTTCTTATTCTGAGGTTCTAGGACAACTTGGCCCTATTTAGTGGGATAGGATTGGGGCTCTTGGATGCAGATGTCACTAAAGGGTGCCTTCAAGACTTATTCTGTCCCAGAGATTTCTAATGCTAAACTGGGCAAGTTTCAAATGTCATAGACCTTTTTTGGAAAGCTGTATAACCACCAGAATTCGGGGAAGGTTAGTAGGAGACAAATTAGGTATCAGGATGATAGTGTGTTAGCATTATCCTTGAGAATCTCTCCCTAAGATAGAATAAGTAGGTTAATTCTTGAATAAAACTTACTTTTTTTTTTTAAACTTTTGTTAAATGAATATAAATTTCCAAAGTACAGCTTATGGATTACAATAGCTTCCCCCCCCATAACTTCTCTCCCACTCGCAACCCTCCCCTTTCCCACTCCCTCTCCCCTTACATTCACATCAAGATTCATTTTCAATTCTCTTTAAATACAGAAGATCAGTTTAGTATATATTAAGTAAAGATTTCAACAGTTTGCCCTCACATAGCAACACCAAGTGAAAAATACTGTTGGAGTACTAGTTATAGCATTAAATCACAATATACAGCACATTAAAGACAGATATCCTACATGATATTTTTTTTAAAAAATTAATTTTCTATGCAATTTCCAATTTAACACCAGGTTTTTTTTTTTTCATTTTCAATTATCTTTATATACAGAAGATCAATTCAGTATATACTAAGTAAAGATTTCATCAGTTTGCACCCACACAGAAACACCCCGTGTAAAAATACTGTTTCAGTACTAGTTATAGCATTACTTCACATTGGACAACACATTAAGGACAGATCCCACATGAGACGAAAGTACACAGTGACTCCTGTTGTTGATTTAACAATTTGACACTCTTGTTTATGGCGTCAGTAATCTCCCTAGGCTCTAGTCATGAGTTGCCAAGGCTATGGAAGCCTTTAGGGTTTGCCAACTTTGATCTTATTCTGACAGGGTCATAGTCAAAGTGGAAGCTCTCTCCTCCCTTCAGAGAAAGGCACCTCCTTCTGTGATGGCCCCGTTCTTTCCACTGGGATCTCACTCGTTTCATTTAGTTCTTTTCTTTCTTTTTTTTTTTTTTTTTTTTTTTGACAGAGCGTCTTGGCTTTCCATACCTACAATACTCTCATGGGCTTTTGAGCCAGATCCGAATGCCTTAAGGGCTGATTCCGAGGCTAGAGTGTTATTTAGGACATCTGCCATTCTGTGAGTCTGCTGTGTCTCCCACTTCCCATGTTGGATCGTTCTCTCCCTTTTTGGTTCTATCAGTTAGTATTAGCAGACACTAGTCTTGTTTGTGTGATCCCTTTGACTCTTAGGCCTATTAGTGTGATCAATTGTGAACTGAAGATGATCACTTGGACTAGTGAGATGGCATTGGTACATGCCACCTTGATGGGATTGTATTGGAATCCCCTGGCACGTTTCTAACTCCACCATTTGGGGCAAGTCCGATTGAGCATGCCCCAAATTGTACATGTCCTCCTTCTCTCTTTCTCACTCATATTTAACAGGGATCACTTTTCAATAAAACTTACTTTTAAGAGTTTAAAATTTATAGTATCTAGGGTAATTGGCTCCAGGACAATGCCCTTTTTCTCATCGTCGACACAGATATCAAAATCTATAGATGATCAAGTCCCTCATACAAAATGGCATAGGATGTGCACAGAATCTACATACAGCCTCCTGTGGATATGTGGATCTCTAGATTACTTTAATATACAATACAATGTAAATAACTATTATACTGTATTATTTGGGTAATAATAAGGAAAAAATCTGTACATGTTCAGTACAGACACAATTAAAAAAATATTTTCTGTTTGTGGTTGGGTGGTTGTGGAACCTGCAGACAAAGAGTGGACTGCAGTTTGCATTGCTGCTTCACTGAATGGTGTTAGCTAATAACACAATTCTGTTTTCTCTTTTAATCATTTAATAACCTGAGAAACATTAACATAGTCAAGACCCTAGCATAGATACTAGATGACTTTCTGTCATAATTTGGCTGAAAGAAATGTTTCAAGTTTGCATATGTATATACATATATCATATGCACATTATATTTAAATTGGGAAGGATGCTCCTGAATTACAAGATGCTTTTATACATTGACCAGATTTAAGAATATCTCTTTAAAGTTTGTTGACATTTAACTGACCTTTGAAAGTTCATTCTGTTAATCATACTCAAAGTGCTAAAGCTATGGATGACTGCTCTGATGTTTTTACATTCAGTCGTGCTCAGCATATAAATTCTTCAGCATAATTGCTACTTATTTAGCAAGCATTTCCTCTCTTTGAAAATGCACTTGTGTTTTTGTATCTTTAGTTTTAACTTTGCTTCAGGCTGGGTAATGTTAGAGGTTTGAATTGAAATGTTTTCCTGTCATTAGTTGTATGGGGCGTGGCTCCTTAATATAGAAGTAATGGAAATTTCTTACCTAAGTGAAGTGTACTTTTCTTCCTGAAAAATTTAGAAATATTGATGGGACAGTGCTAACATTTTAACACTTGAAAACTACTATATATTTTTAAGCAAAATTCTTGGAAATATTTGTTTCATTTTTGTACATTAAAGCTATCAGTACTAACACTTTTATTAAATGAGGATTCAAAAGAGCTTTTTTTATAGGAAACTATAATCATATTCTTCGAATTGCTGTGAGTAGAATTTTATTTTATTTTAAACAAGTATTTGTTAAATAAAGCCCAGAAAGTCATATTTATATTTTTTAAATCTTAATACTTTATTAGTACATCTAGAGTACATGTTGAAATATTTTAGAATTTTTGAGTTTTCAACTTATGCAGTCTCGTGAGTTTTAATATGATTAGCTGTCTTTATAGGTTTGTAAATTGATATTTCTAATAACCTGGGAAAGTTTTTGATAAGTGTTGATAGAAAAATGAAAGGATGTAATTGACAATTTTTGATAGTTTATCTCTGAGATTCGAGACAAGATTTTTTGAATGCTTTTACCCTAAAAGTTTACTTCATCAAAAAAACAAAGGTTCAAAACCAGATAACATTCCAGAGGGAAGATGGTTCAGATTGCCCCTCTTACTATGCACTAAGCTACTTTTGTAACTAGAAAGACAGGATATGACATGCACAGATTACCTGATTGGTGCAGTCTGGCATTTGCCTTATTTGCACATAGTTTGTCAGCCTTCAGCCTGGAACTGGCTAAGGCTCAGTTTAGCTATGAAAGTAATTCACTAAATATACAAGCTCTTTGGGCCAAACTCATGGTTCAGGTACAGAGGCTTGTTTAGGCCAATTTATTCTTGTTCAACACTAAAGAAGATTCAAATTTAAACCAGAGTTTTATGTGTCATCAGGTAATTTTATAGTTTGCAGATACGTAGCTCCATATTCCAGATGCATGCTCCTCCCTGTTTATAATGAGTTTCGATGCTGTTTTATCATTTACTTGCAACACATTGCAAGCATATTTGATGGTGTCATTGTTTTGAATGTGACATTATTTTCTCATCATCATCTTGTCCTTTAATATTGCCCTTTTTTCTTATTTTTCTGTTCACATTAGAGCTTTCTCATTTCATCCACCCGTTTCCAAATGAAAATACATCCTTGTCTCCTAGTCAGACATTTAACTTCAAACTGCACCCTTTTTTAGAAAATAGAGTAAACATCTCAAATAGTATTATTTCAGTAAGAGCTAAAGAATCCACTGCTGCATAGTCAGATACAGGATGTCCCAGAACAAGGGTGAACTCTCACACTCCTATTTTGTAAGTTGTGATTTCAGCAGACAAATAGAAGTATTGCTTCAGTAATAAATAGTGTCTCAGGACCAGAATTGGCTACTGTGTAAGATAATTAGGGAGTTTTTCTCACTTCTTGGTAATTCTACTGTACTAATGATATTGACAAAATCGATATATTTGCCATTCTTTTCTGTTTAAAGTCTCTTTTTAAGACTGTCCTAATCATTTGAATCTGAATATGTGGGTCCACAAATGGTTTTATTTTTTATTTTATTTAATAAATTCTTTTACTTTGATATACCAAATAATACTCCAAGGACTTCATAAGTACTAACTTAACCTCGTAACTGTATGGTTTATTTTACAACTAATAAAATCAAGGTGTTATTTTTATGGTGCGGCCTTAGGTTGGGGGAGACCAATAAATGTATATAGAGTAGATAACTTAGCAGCAGGACTGAAAAGCTGTAAGAGTTTTGGGAAAGTAAGTCTACTTAGAAAGGACCAGGAAACTCAGCTGACCCAGTGTTAAAGGGACCGTCTCCTCTTTCCTCAACTTTAAGCCTTTGAGCTCTAGAAGCACTCTTCTGTGCCTGTTGAGCCTGGTGTGATGGGCTGTACTGACTCCTGTGATTCTTAACATGGCTCCACAAGCCTTTTTGTCTTGCCTCCTCCTGGCATTTGGCCCCTCCAAAGTTTAACTTCTCCCACAGCTGGAAACTTGGGCCTTGCAAATAACAACAGAGTTTTCTTTCCCCTAGACTTAACTCCAGCCCACTTCATCCCTGTCCTTGCCCTTTGTGTATTTCTTTGAAAACATTTTTCAGTAGTGTTTATGCGTGTTTTATGAAATTTAGACACTGATGTCAAGCAATTGAATTAAAGGACAAAGCTTTCTTTTCTGTTGGGATTGGAGATAGAAGAAAATGGGAAAGTAGGGACTATAGAGAAGATAGACATTGCTGGAAAGAGGAGATATATTGATAGGGGGAAGATGGTGAAAAAAATGGAGAGAATTACTGATTTGCTTCACGTCCACACCTTCTCCCCATTTTTGCAGTAACAGAGGCAGTGTTGCTCTCTTTTGCCTGACATGTGCTTCACCAGGGAGTTATGTGGAGTGGGAGTGGAAAATTTTTCCCTTTTGCATTCTGAGGCTTGGGTGTGCTTCTTTAAGATGCCACTGGTATCTAAGCAATGTTTGTTTATACTGGATATTTTTTCTCTGTAGCCTTTGTAGATGAGGTTTATAATACAAACAAAAATGTTAGCAGACCTGCAGGTACTCCATTGCTGTGTTTATTTTATTAGTTAAAAAACTGCTTGTGTCCTAGGACTTCGAAGCACATTTAGAAAATACCAGAGACAATTTTAAGAGCAGCTTTAGAAAGAAAGAAAAATTAAGATAAGAAGTTAAGCCACACATGTTTTAGAATGCTAACAAATATGGTGTATATATGTGGGTGTATATGTATATACACATATATGTATTTAAATTAGTGTTTCAAAGACTAAGTAATTTGTTTCATCAGTTGGATTTTTTTAAGTATGTAAAATATTATTCTTGTATGTAAGTTCCTTTTTCTTAATAGTCTAGGTAGGACACAAGTGTGGTACTTTTGTTCCCTAGAAAGTAAAACTAAGAATAAGAATTCATTGGGAAATTTAAGAAATTTTAGACACTGCTTAAATAATCTGTAATGATGCTTCTTGGTCATATCACAAGTCAGAAAGTGTTTCCTACTGGTTTATGATTGTATTGGGATTGAATAATTGAAATGGTGACTCTTCTAGAAAATGCAAGTGATACATGGTTAGTGTTACTCTTTTTACAATTCATTTTATGGCTCTCTGAAGTCTTACTCTTTATCATACCCTTTGTAAAAAAGAGATTTTTCATTAGTGTTTATGAAACACACTCTAAGAAACAAAATGTTAGGCTAATCTAAATGATAAAAGTGTTTGGATAAATAAATGTATTAATTAGTTTTCTACTTATTTGAGAGGCAGAAAGAGACAGGCAGAATAAGTCTACCGGTTCACTCCCGAGACATCTGCAGTGGGCTAGGCTAGGCTGAAGTGGGGATTCCAGAACTCAATCGAGATTTACCATGTGGGTGGCAGGCACCCAACTACTTGAGCCATCACCACCACCTCCCAGAGTCTGTATCAGCAGGAAACTGAATCAGCCAGAGCCAGGCATCAAAGCCTGGTACTCCAGTGTGGTGTACAGATATCCTAACCACTAAGCCAGACATCTGCCCCTATTTTTACATAGTTGCTCTTTTCCCAAGTGGGGTCGTGGTCTGGTTAGATCCCCATCTGTGGAACAAAGTAAACTAAAGATTTTTTTTCTTGATCATTTCATGGCAGTAACATGTTCAGACATTTGAGGAATCACTAATAAATTACCTTTAGGGAATAGAAAAGAGGAAAGGAAACTTTTTTATTTGTCTTTTTTCCAATTTTCTTTTTTCCCAGTTTTCCATCCTTTCCTATAGTTATGGAAATTTTGATTTTCCTCCTCTGTCCTCCTCATTGTGCATCTTAGATTGCCAACACACGAAGTTTTTCTGGAGTTAGTCAGAAATGGAACTTAGGCCTAAAAGCTAGTGGAAACCATCCCATGCTTTTCAAGTCTGTCTTTCCTCACCAGAGGCAAGAGGAGCCAGACAGAAGTTGGTGGTTTGTTACTGTTGCCTCTGTGGCTGCCCTGTTTGGTTGACCTGAGCTTTTTACCTCCACTCTAGTGCTTAACATTACAAATGAAACCAGGGCCAGTCACACTGTATTTTCATCATCAGCTTTCCCTAGTGGTTCAGATTAGCACACACCTGCTGTGAGAACATACTAATTAGATGAATATAGTGGAATTCAATCATAATATGGGTTTGAAAATAACTGTTCTTTGAATACAAGTATGACTTTTAAGTGTTTACAATTTTTTTGTTGAAAATCTATAAAATCTTGACTTGAGCAACTGAGCTGCTGACAGCCCAAAACAGTTTAAGTCAAACATTAACTTACAGTAAAGCTCTGCCAAAGATGTCTTTGATTTTGAGGTACACTGAGCCATTTCAAGTTAAATTGCCCTTTCTAATGGAATGGTGTAGAAGTCTTGCAACCTGATAGAAAGAAATAAGAATTGTTGTCGTGTGTGCCTGTTTTCTGTATGCTGTGTCACTATTTGCTGCAGATACAAGGTGTGTAAGTCTCTCTCCTTTCTCTGCTTATGACCCAGTTCCCACGCCAAACAATGCTGGAGACAATTAAGATCTTCTATGGAAAGCTGCATAAGTCAGCTACTAACTACTGTGCCTGTAAATATACCCTCAAACTATTTTGTAGCCCTATTTTTAAAAATGTGTGGGTGTGGGAAGTGATGTTGAATGAATTCAGGGTAATTGGTGGCTCTTTATATTAAGAAAAATCACACTATTTAAGGGAAGTCTACTTCCATGATTTGTGTGTGTTTAATTTTGTAAGAATTCCTGCAAGACTCCCTCCCTCTACTTCCTTCTCTACCTCATAAATTCAAGCAATGAAAGAATTAGAGTCATGGGGTTTTATAGCTGGAGGGATTTAAGAGAGAATCTGATTAACCCTCTTACTATACTTGAGGAAATTGATGTCCAATGAGGTCAAATGAGTTCATGTAGTTAGTTTAAAAGCCCAAATAATGTTGTAGTAGTTTGTTTCTTTCAGCAGATACCATTCTGTTTAATATGCACAAACCTGTTCATAGTCAGAAGTTAACAATAAGATAATATAACTAATGTATATGTCTGGGCGGGGGGGTTATTGTATATGCCTCAGTCACTTTTCCAAAGAGTTCCATGATGTGTAGGCATCTTAGTTTCCATTTGTGAAGTTAACAGGTTCAGCAAGGGTAGGGGCCATATCAGCATCGGCCATCTATCAGAATGACCCAGTGCACTGTGTCTTCCCACCTTAGCAGAATCATTGACTGGTCTCAAGACAGTTCTCCTAGACCACTGGAGGAGAATCACATCTCCATATTATGGCTCTGACTTTAAATTTGGACCAATCATTAACTTTTGTCTCTATTTCATCACTTTTTAAAGGTGGAATGGGGAAATGCAAGTTTTAAAGAGCTGTGAGCTCTTAAATTTTTCAAAAACAAAGATACTGCATAATTGTAGATAAAGGGTGTTTTAAGAATCTCCTTACCAGTGTCTTAAAAATTCATCTAGTGCATACAGAGCATCTACTATAGGTATGCAAGGCACATTATAGAATGCTCCAGTAAACACAGTACTGATTGAGACAGAATCATGGCCTTCAGGGAAGAGACTTCTACAATCTTCTCTGCTTTCAAATATTTATCTTGATAGAAAATCATTCATAAGAAATGTCTTGTTCCTGTCTACATTACTCCACCAGTTTGAAAGATACTATTTCTTATATGTCTGAAATGGGTCAGTTTTTTCTAATATTTGTACTAAAGAATTTGCATTAAAGAAAATCTGTAAAATACAGAAACAAAACAGAGGCAGGCATTGTAGTGCAGCAGGTTAAGCCACTGCTTAGGATGCCCACATCTCATACCCTAATGCCTAGTTAGGTTCAAGTCCCACTTCTACTTTGATCTAGCTTCCTGCTAATGTACACCAAGGAAGGCAGCAAGTGATGGCTCAAGGACTTGGGTCCCTGGGAGGCCCAGACTGAATTTTGGGCTCCTGGCTTCAAACTCTCCAAGTCCCAGATGTTGCAGGCATTTGGGAAGTGAACAGTGGATGAAAGATTGATTGATCGATCTCTCTCTAGCTCTTAATCTCTTGCTGTTTCTCAAATAAATAAAAAACACGTAATAGACTACTTTCTAATCTTTTTAAAAATTATTAATTGATTTTTATTGATTTGACAGGCAGAAAGAGAAATCTTCCATCTGCTGGTACACACGCTTGAATGTCCACAGTAGTCTGAGCTGGACCAGGCTAAAGTCAGCAGCTTGGAACTAACTCAGTCTGTGCCTGTGTGGATGTCAGGGTCTCAATACTTGAGCCAAGATACATATTAGCAGGAAACTAGAACCTGAGGGGAGTCCAGACTTGAACCCAGACACTGCAGTGTGGGATATGAGTGTCCCAGGAAGGATCCTAACTACTGTGCCAAATGTCTGCCTTTCTAATCTAATCTTTTTTAGGCGTGCCGGAATCACTTGCTTAAAAGTTGATAGAAAATCAACAGTGTGTATTTGATCTAAACTAGAAATGCATTTAATTGTGAAATTTATAGACAATAATTTTTTAAATAAAATATTTATTTGAAAGAGTTACAGAGAGAGAAGGAGAGACACAGAGAGATCCTCCATCCACTGGTTTACTCCCTAAATGGCCACAACAACCAGGTCTGGGCCATGCCGAAATCAGGAGCCAGTAGCTTCTTCTAGGTCTCCCACATGAGTGCAGGGGCCCAAGCGCTTGAGCCATCTTCTGCTGCTCTTCCTAGGCCACCAGCCAGGAGTTGGATTGGAAGTGGAGTGGCTGGGAAAGGAACAGGTGCCCATGTGGGATGCTGGTATTGCAAAATGGCAGCTTAATCCACTATGCCATTACTCCAGCCCCAAAATAAATTTTTTAAATGCAGTTCCCATTATAAGAATGTGTTTCTCCATCTTTATTTATGACTCTGAAAGTATAATACCAATCATGTTAAACTTTAACTGTGCGGCAAATTTAATAGCTTTGCTTTTTTTTTTTTCCTTTTTTAAAAAAGGCAGTTTGAATTCTGAATTCTGCTATGTGATTATTAGTGTGGTTCATCCTAAATTCACTGATAATGTTCTTTTGGAAATCCAGTCTTCTATTTCAGCAGAACTGAGACTGTATTTCCTAGGAAGAGCTTATCTTTTAAAGGAGTCTCCTGGGGCAGGAGCCCCCAGGAGGAAAGAGTTGAGCCAGCAGGTGGTCTGAGGAGGCTGTCTGGGAACTGCTGACAGTGGAGAACCTGAGAGAAGGGAGGAAGCTTCTGTGGGAGGCATAGGATGGAAAGTCCCTTATTAGCTTGAAGGCTGGGATGGGCTGACCCTCTGGAATCCCCCTCCCTAGAGAGAACGCCAGCCAAAGTAGGAGAGGCAGATGGGGGCTGGAGGGCAGAAAGCAGGACGATAACAACCAAAAAGCTTTCTGATAGGTTTTTTGAGAGCTCCTGTTGGGGAAACTTGGCCTACATAGTAAATCAGTTTTTTCTTAGACAGCTGGCAAGTGAATAAATATGCCAGACAATGAGTGAGTTGCTCTTACCACCAAAGAATCTGCATATTTGTTTCTACTCTTGGTGTGTTTTTTTTCTTTTCATTCCTTAACTTCTTATGCCCAATTAACATTGAGAACAATTATTGGGACTATGAATATTAACTATCTCCCATGTATTCAAACCCATACTCCCCTGCTCCACAAATGATTCAGAGAGGCTTACGTAAACAAAACATCAGAACAGGACAGGGAGTAATAGATGTGATTCCCCCACTCTGGAGACAGTCTTCTCATCTGTATGATGAGAGTGACAGGCGTGTGAAGGTAGCTGCTTTATGCTGCTGTGGCAGGAGTTTCAGGAGACCATGCATTGACATTGCTTGGTGTACAAAAAATATTCAGTTGAGGTTATATTAAGGCCATAAAATTGCTTAATTCTCTGTTTTTTACTTTTTCATTAGAGAATACTCATTGAACTAAAATATTTTTATTCATGACTACAGTTGTAGAGATTTTATTCTTCATAACTCTGTAAGCTTTATACTATTCAAGCAAATGCTTTTCTTCCTAGAATTTGAGTTTCTTAACAGTCTTTCAAGTGTGTACAACTCATGAGAAATTGTTCCTAATAAATTCATAGAGCCTTCGTCCATTTTTACAAGGCAAAGGCCAGGTCATTCTGTATTTGTGTTCATTGCAAAGAAAAGCAAGGGAAGGTTTCTCATTACCAGCATTAGTGAGGGTTAGATACCAGAGATTAGGCTAAAGACATGTGGGCTACTGAGTGTGAAAGACTGAATCACAAAATGTGAAGATTAATTTTGAAGGGCAGAACTTTGTACATTTGTGTCATTTCTATTTCAGGTCAGATCTTTGTATGCTTTCTGCAAAAGGAGGCAGAGACCACTTGTGTTTCTTGTCATTAGGTGTGTTTTCTGAAGGGACAGAACAGGGCAGAGTGTGGAAGGATACAGAGCCTGGGCACATGGCCCAGTGCGGACATGGAACACTTCTATTCCTGGAGGGCTGCTCAGACCCTCAGAGGCCAGAAGGTACAGAGGTCAGGGGACATGGGAGGAAAAAGGTGGAAGGGAGCGAGATGCATCCTTGTAGAGGTGGACAGGATAGCCTACATGTACCCCTGCATTCCCATGGCCATAGGAGTTTCCTAATGTAAATAAGTAGACAGTATATAGGTAGGTAGGTCAGTTGGTGGATGGATGGATGGAGTGAGTTAGTAGTAGACTCTTCCATCACCTGCTCATAAATGCCTAAAATCTCACTGTTAAGTATGGGCTGTTCAATTGAAAGATTCTGATAACTTAAAATACAGAGTTGAGTATGTGAGTGGCAGGGGGTTCAGGGTAACTTGACTAACTGTAATATTTTCAGTTGTTCTTAGTTATGCATGGCCTGGGGACAATGTAGGATTATGTAGTCAATTAAGAGGTTCCAGATTAAATGGTTTTGTGATAGATAGGAAAAATTCTGAAACTTTATCTGGGACTGATCCTAAACTCTACCATCAGAATAAATTAAACAGTCCTCCAGAGGGTTAAAATGAAATTGCTGTGGGAAAGATTATAAACCCAGATGTCCAGAATGGTGCTTTTGAATGGGAAGACTTTTTGAGACTTTGTCTAACCAGGACTAAAGCACAGCCAGGTTTCATACAGTTTTGACCTTGCTAAGTTGATTTCTGTGGGCATATCCAGGATTGTACAGGACAAATTAGGGTGTGATGTGTTAAACATGTTTAGGTCTCATTCAGCATCTTACTGAAATAAATCTGCTTTATCTTTCACATAGTTCTTATCTAACATATCTTGCTAAAAGTGACTGTGAAGTCTTGTAGTGATGCTTGTTAAATGTTCTCCCATTTATGAACTCTTGTAGCTGAGATCTTACAGTCTTGCATGCTTTGTTTGCAGACTTTTTTTTACCTTGATTCATAAAGTTCTGAGCAGGAGGCTTGATTTTCAAAGTTGTGTGAAAGTTCGGTATCTCCTCATGTTCATTGAATTAATTATTTGAGGTGGTTTGCTTTGTGCATAGTAGTGATTTACCATTTCTAATTTTTTAAGTTATTGTCAAAGTGGTAAGATTCCATAGCAAGGTAGGGAATCTGTTACTTTGAGAAAAATGTAGGGGAGTAAAAACATTTTCTTTTTGTAAACAATTACTGACACACAATATCCTCCCAGGGTGTAAGGCTTGGTGTTTGTCTGTTTTAATTAAAGAGTGCCCTGCCTGTCCCTTCCTGACTAACTTTAAAGAATTGGGTGTCTTGGTGAGAAGTTCACAAGGTTGGTAGCTGTAGCTGAGTCTGGTGGATTGACTCAAGCTCTAGTCAGCAGTGGTATATGAATGCCAAGTACTAAGAATTTCTGGAATGTAGAGTTGCACAGCACTGATAAAGTTTGCTTTGTTCCCCTATGTGACTTGACCCATTGAGAAAATGTGGTTCCCTAGGAAGTTTTAATAGTTCAAAGTCTTTAGTTAATAAAGAAAAAGGCCACAACATAATTCAGCTTGTTTTCACCTGCTGCCTCAAAGATTAACTTTTTTAACCTTGATGGGATAGAGTTACCCTTTGCTTTGAAAAAGCAATTTATAGAGCGTTTCACATTTACTAGTTTCAGTAAACATGATGCTGCTTGTGTGGATTTTGTTTTTGGTTGGGACTTTATCACAAACTACAAAACTTCTGCAACTTCAGAGCCTTATGGTATGTAACTTCATTTAAAAACAATCTCTGGGAAAGCCACACCCATTTTTCTGTATCAGCTAATCTGTCACTGGACTCAGAAGGGTTTTGAATTAGTTCAGGAAAGTTGTGAGTGATAGAACTTAACTTTCAGTTTTCCTCATTTATTTTCATAAGAGAATGGGAGTGGAATTCAAAACATTCAAATTTGGAGTTAATGTGCGTCACTCTGTTGCAAGTGATAGGTTCTGTGTTTTTCCAGTGGGAAACTTGGATCCTCCAGCCGATCTGTGCCTGTGATATACCTCCCTAATGCATGCCATTTTTCCTCCTGGTTGTTGTTACGCTTTCAAAAATCAGCTGACTGTACAAATCCTCCGGGAGCAGATTTCAGAACAAAAGTGGTCTAGAAAAGCAGCACGTAAGTCTTTTTTTGGTCAAGAGTTTACAACTTTCCAAATAACCCTTTGATATTTTGTTGATAGCCAGTTAACTGCAGTATTTATTGTGAAATGTACACTTTATGATATTAAGATAATTTAGCTCCTGTGTTTAGTCACGTTTACTCAAAAAAGGATTTTAATTACGTAATGCAAGTTGGACTCTGTTAAATAAGCTGACCACTTGCCTATTTGTTTCTTGTGTCTGACAGTAACGATAAAAGGCATTTGCACGTGTTGTCTTAATATATCACAACATTCTGTAGAACTTTGGCACACAGATAGTTTTTTGTTTGTTTTGAGTTTGAGACATTTTCTAGAATATTTCTGTTTGGACCAGGCTTTGGTAATTGACCTAACTATCACCTATACATCTTGGAAACACCTGCAGGGGACTCTTCTTCAGGTTAAGCAAACAGAAAGTTAAAGAAGGTGTGTGGCTGCTGGCAGTGAGCGACTGTAAACATCCTCGACTGGAAGCTGTGAACCGCAGATGGGCTTTCAGTCGGATGTTTGCAGCTGCCGACTGCCCCCGACTTCCAGGAGCTACTTCAGGTGCCATGACGTGGTGTACTGAAACTGAATAGCTTGCTTTCTTGCCAATTTGTTTTTACAAATTCTGGATGAAAGTGGTATAAAGCAAATAACTCTTAAATCAGATCTGTACATGTTTAGAGGACTCTAGCAGAGCAGGAGGAGACGTGTTCTGTATGTGCGTAGAATTTGCAATATAAAAAAAAAAAGTAGCAGTGTTCCTGAGGAAATACATTATTGTATTTTTCTTCTTAATTCCTATTTATCTGCATTGCTTGAAAAGAAAAACTAGCAAAGTCAAAGTGAAGAATTAATTCACTTTCATATTACTTGAAGTAAACTTCTTTTAATTCCTCGTAGATTCAGACTTTAAGTAATAAAGTAGCAATTTTCAACTTAATGAAGTGTCTAAAAATAAACTAATATTGACTCAAGTAACTCTTATTTGAAAAAATCTATTTGTTCTTGTTTTAGCTGATCAGAATAGTATTATAGACATTTGTTGATGCTTCAACATTAGCCATTCCATTGAACAGTTAAATTTGCTCTAGGGTAATAACTTATCTCTTTAAGATAATAAATGCATCAAACTCTATCCTAAGTATGTGAAGGCAATTTATGTTTGAGAATTCTGTCATGGATCTCTGTGAAGAGCCTGATTTCTAATTTGTCTTCTTTGAAAATCTGTTTTTCTTATGGCAGATTTGTGTAATATGAGTCTTTATTCACATAAGTGTTAGAAATAAGACCCTTAAAAAGAGATGAAGGTGACATCCTTTGTTTTCTAAAACACTGTATTTTCTAAGTATGTAGTGTTTTCATAATGTGAAAATAATGGCTTTTGTCTATTGCTTCATACCCATTGATGATGTTCAATAGAGGTGGTATCAAAACAGTGTGATTATTTTGACATTCTAATAGAGATGGAGAGAGATATTATATATAGAGGTGCCTTTAAATTTCCTTCATAGGTAAAGTGAAAACACTCCAATAGTCATGCTGGGCCATGAGAGGTTAGTAAACTGACACTGAAATGCAGGGGGGAGGGAAGCCCTCCAGCAGGCCCTGGGGTCTGGAATTGAGTATGTAGCCCATTTTAATAGCTAAACCAAAAACACTTAGAGCAAATAACTCGGCTGTGTCCTAGGGAAGCTGACCATATTTTGCAGGTAATGACTATAGGTTTGGAGAAATGGGCAAGCTCCTCCTAATTCTGTGACCTTGCCTTCTTTAGGTTCTTTCCTTGAGTTATTTCATGTCTCCTCCCTTACTTCACTGCCCTCTAAATTTTCCACTCTATTTGGTTATTTCCTTCATGTAAGTAATTAGTCATTGGAATTGTTTTGAATTTGTAAAAACTACAACACCCTTTAATATTCTTAAACCAACCAATATAAACCTCTGTAAGCCATTCTGGGTATTTTTGAAATTAATGCCCATTATTTGTTATGTTTATGCCCTCACATTTCCACAGTAACAATCTAAAATGCTATTTTAAAATAGCATCAACAGTATGCTATTTATAGTTGAAATAAGATCTGGATGCATTTTTTTTTTATTTTACAAAAAAAATCCCTCTCAAATTTACAATGTTACATGGACAAAGTTACCATTCACTTAAGATAAATTAATATTTAATACAAATTAGAAACTAGTGGTAATTGCTTTCATGTATCTTTTTCTCAATGTAATTTTTTAAGTCTCTCATTGATATATGAACTAGAATTTACAATTTTTAAAGTGGACTGTAGTAGGTCAGTTCCTGAGAATAAAAACACTGTCAAAATGTATGCTAGATAGGTGTAACTGAAGTGTGGCTGTAGAGTCAGTACCACACTGAGTAATTATAACTATTGTACACTTAGGTTTTTTTTTTTTACTTTTTTTTTTTTTAAAGATTTATTTATTTACTTGAAAGAGTTACACAGAGAGAGGAGAGGCAGAGAGAGAGGTCTTCTATCCGATGGTTCACTCCCCAGATGGCTTCAATGGACAGAGCTGTGCCGATCCGAAGCCAGGAGCCAGGAGGTTCTTCCAGGTCTCCCACGCGGGTGCAGGGGCACAAGGACTTGGGCCATTTTCCACTGCTTTCCCAGGCCATAGCAGAGAGCTGGATCGGAAGTGGAGTAGCCGGATCTCAAACTGGCATCCATATGGGATGCTGGCGCTTCAGGCCAGGGCATTAACCCGCTGTGCCACAGCGTCAGCCCCATACTTTTAAAACTGTATTAAATTATAACAGCTTTAAAAGTGAAATCACAGATGAACTCAATGAGTTGTCCAGTGTGAACACCCCTTCCAAACACACATCCAGATCAAAAAAATGGAACATTTCCAACCTCCCAGGTGCAACCTGTGCTTCCTTCTAGTCACCAGTCTTAAGAGTAATCAGTGTTGGGGCCAGGGCTGTGGAGCCTCCACCTGCACCTCCAGTTCATTTCCCAGCAGCTCCTCTTCTGATCCGGCTCTCTACTATAGCCTGGGAAATCAGTAGAAGATGGTTCAAGTCTGCACCTGCAGGAGACCCAGAAGCAATTAATTCCTGGGTCCTGGCTTCAGAAGGGCCCAGCTCCTACTGTTGGGGGCCATTTGGTGGGGAGTGAACCAGTGGATGAAAGACCTTTCTCACTCTCCCCACCCCCCTTCTCCCTCTCCCCTTCCCTCTTTCTCTCTCCCTCTCTTTCCCTCTCCCTCTCACTCTCTTTTCTTCTCTCCCTCTTTCTGTACATTTATTTTTTATTTATGACTTGTCAAAACAAAAATTGGTGCATTTCTGTAAGGGTGATTCCTAAACGAAGTGTGACGAATTTCTAAAAGTAGCAGTGGTGGTTCTTTAAATGATATGTAGTTTTCCTGACTTTAAAACTCTGTCTTTGAACCTGCATTTTATTTTGTTGTGATGCTGTGTATAAACATCAGACATGGGCAAAGCCCTTCCTGTACTAAAGAATAGCTTCAGCTGGGGTGAGGACTGTGCAGAAAAGGGAGCTGTCTCTGAAGGCCATCCTGTGTGGGAATGAGTTTGGTACCTGGACCTGCCTGGCTGGATTGCTATCAATATTGTCTTGTTTTCTTTCACTAAAATTTCACATAAATATTACCATGTGGGGGGAAAAAATCTTTCCTCAGTAGTATTAATCTTTGGTGGCTTAATAACACTGACATGCCACTTTTTTTTTTTTTTTTTGCTGCTGCTGTTATCAGAAGGGTAACAGAAATTTGATTACTTGTCTTCAGTCTTCATTTTTGAAGTGACTTACTAAAATCTTAAAAGATGATCATAATGAACCATCCTAATAGTCCCTTTAAAATAGTGGAGAAGACTTTCTTCTCATGGCACTGTATCAGAATAAATATTCCAAGTAGATATGGAAGATGTATTTGAAAGTATGTATAGAGTTGTGTGTACTGCCGAGAATACAGAACCAAGCTTAAATTATTAGAGATTAAGTTGTATGATTATTTTCATCTGCATTTTACTTCTCTTAATGGTAAAAAAATCAGTAAATAAGATTTAAAAACTTACCTTGTCGAATATGCTTATTATTAGGAATAATCAATGAACTTAATATTCTGTAATATACTTCTTTAGTTGTTATGCACAGACATGTATCTCTTACTAATATACATTTAAAATCTATAGCACGAATGTGGTGGACAAGTTAATGTTGCCAAGTGATACTTACTCTGCCTTTCTAAATGCTTATATCTAATTATTATATAAAGTTAATGATGTACTTTTGAGAGCTGAGGTTTTTTTTTTTTTCTTTTTTTCTTGATACAAATTAAAACAAAGTAGGTTAGGGATTCATTTAGCACAAACACTAAATATGATTTTACTGTCCCCATAGGGTTCAGGGTCCCACATGGTTAGAGAAATTAATGAATAAACTCCATCAGGTACCTTTACAACTCTGAATGACATCAGAATCTCTTCACAGCTCTCATTTCAAAAATGAAACCAGGAGAGCTCAGGGTGTGATATACTTTACTGGACAGTGTAGTAGAACACATTAAATGTTATACGGTGTAATAATGTTATAGTAAGCTCATTATTCTCAGTGTGTTTCCTCTCTGGGCCCAACTACCTTTTCTGAGTTTTCAATTTGATGTCTTTCTTTTAGCTAAAAAGTTAAACTTTTGAAAAGAGCAAATGAATACTTATAGCAGTAATCTATAAATGAAGGAAAAGTTATATAAAAGCTAAAGAAACACATGCAGTGAAGTATATAAATAAATGCCAATGCCATAAAGCTGTAGCGCTTGCAGTCTTGATTTTCAGTCAGTAGAAATATTAATTATTTGCAGGATGTGCCATGTTAATACAATAGAAACATTGTGTAAATGAATATTTATTTGCACTGAGTGTAACCATGCTGAAATGTTAGGGATTTGGTAAAATCTGCAAATTCAGAAATTCAACTTTCAGTATTCATATCTTACATATAATCTTTCTAAGTATACATCAAAGAAGTGGTTTTGCTAAACTTCTTAAAGGGTAAATTCCTTACTATTTAATTATCATGCTAGATTAAAATTATCTTTGAAATTATAATCTTTATGGAATTCTCATCTAGAAAATTTAGTTTCCATTTTTTCCTTTTTCTGTGTTTTCATTCATTAGTTTTCTTGACTATTTCAGTTATAATGTCTCTCTTTGATTCTGGTTCTACTGTGTAACCCAATCAATCTGTATTTTACTTAAGCTAAGTTCTGATGGTCAGATATTGATTAGAAAATTTGCACAGTTTATTTATAGTAAGAATAATGTTCAGCTTTGTCTTGGAGGAAGTTATCTTACCTTTCTACACTTTAGCTTTAGGTTCTAGGCTGAGTTTATTGTTTTCTTGCAACTGGATCCTAAACCTCTTAGTAAATAAATAAAAGTAAATCATCAAGAGTTATCAGAACTTCTGAAAAATTCAGATTTCAATTTGTCAAATTGCAATTTCCTGAAATGTAACTTATGTGTTCTTTTTATAAAGTAAACTCATTAGTTGGTTAATACAAATTTAATTCTTGTTGAATATGTTTGATGTGGTAATAGCTAATTAAAATCACCTTCTAAAAAAATCATTCAGTTTACACTAGGACTGAGAAAACACTAGGACTAGTGCTGGAGAGGTTAGTGTTATGTCTAAGATAGCAAACAAGCTTTCTGGCTAGTGTGAGTAGTCCCATCCTATGGATCTTAGGACGTGGTAAATTATAGCTCTTGGTGTGACTAACACCTTTCTAGCTCTATTGATTATTTGTAAGGTACAGGAGAATATTGGTGAAGGCAGAAGGATTTTTTTCTTCTCATGAAAAATGGTTACTGTAGATCTTAAATTAAGATAGAACTTAAAGGCTAAAGTGCATAAATGCTGTGTTGCCCCTCTTTTAGATCCTCTTCTAAAGAGATCTTTGTGATCTGGCTCATACCCCATCTTCTCTATCCCCCAGTTTTCCAAACTCCAGCCATGCTGCCTTTAAATTCATCCAACAACCTTGTTCTCTGTTCCCTCCCATCCCAAAACTTTTGCCTTAACTCTTTCCTCCTCACAGATGCAATACTTTTACTTTACCTACCTTCCTCTACACATTCACCATTCATGCACAAACACATGCGTAAATACACTTATTCTTTAGGTCTCAATGTAAATGTCATCATCTCTGGAAAAGAATTCCTTTTTACCTTCTCCTTTTTGGCTCCTCTTCTGTCCTGAGACAGGAATCACAAGAAGTAGCCTGCCATGTGATATTGTGGGAGGCAGAATATCCCAGGCAGAGGGAAAAGCAAGTTTACCTAACAAAATTGGAACATGCATGGGGCAAAGGCGGTGGCACACTAGATTAATCCTCCGCCTGTGGTGCCGGCATCCCATATGGGGGCCAGGTACTAGTCCCAGTTGCTCCTCTTTCAGTCCAGCTCTCTGCTGTGGCCTGGGAAAGCAGTAGAGGATGGTCCAGGTGCTTGGGCGCCTGCACCCGCATGGGAGACTGAGAGGAAGCTCCTAGCTCCTGGCTTTGGATCAGCGCAGTTCCGGCCGTAGCGGCTATTTGGGGAGTGAACCAACGGAAGAAAGACCTTTCTCTCTGTCTCTCTCACTGTCTGTAACTCTGTCAAATAAATAAATAAATAAATAAATCTTTTAAAAAAAATCGGAACATGCAAAACTGATAAAGTATTTTGGTCCAAAGCAAATCAAGCCAGAGAGGTAAGCAGATAATTGCAGAGCATTGTAGATCTCAGTGATGAGTTTGAAATTTACTAATAGTCATTGGATTAGTGTTTGTTATTATGAAATATTCTTTAAATTATAAATATAGTTGAATTGAATGGTAGGACCGCAATCATAGTGACTGACCTTTCTGGGATGTGAGCAACCTAAAACAAAAAACGTGATAACAGCTTATTTTGATAAATATTGAGTGCTTAATTGTAGAAAGAGTAATGAGTGTTAGTGCCTGAAGGATACAAAGTTATAAGTGTGGAATAATGAGATGATATGTGGACTAGAGACCCAGGATTACCTGGATCCCACCTGAGACCATTCAGTGCTCAGAAGAAGAAAAGCAAAAGAATAATCTTACACTAAGTAGGGCATCCACTCCAACACCAATATATAATTCTAATGAACTAGTGCTGGAATCATTTGTTTCATATCCTTTTAGTCTCGAACCCATATTGAGCACAGTTAGTTCTCTGTGAGGTATTGAAGAAGATAGATGATTAACTGAGAAGATGAAAGCGAAACTGGAGACTTGTCCCAGGGCATATAGTAGTTCTTATTCTTGGGAGGAAGAACATCTACAAGGAAGTCTGGGCAGATGGGACAAAGATGATGTCTAGGTGTTCTTGAACCTTCAACTTGGCCCAGTGACCCATCAGGGCAACACTCCTCCTATGTGTATATGTTTTGGGGATTAGGAGTGGGGAGGTGGGAAAGAAGTACTAGGAAGGATGCTAATGTGCACCTGTATTCCCCACCCTTGCTGTGCATGCCAGTACTTCCTCAGTTTCCTTTGGGTAGAATAGATGACAGACACATAAAATAAGTGATAATAGTGCATGTATCCTAAGTAGTGGTAAAACAAAGAAAATCTGGATGACATTGACTATGTGCTTCGTGCCACCCACTGTAGGTGCTTAATTTAATTTAATCCTCACAACAACTCTGTGAGGTATGTGGCATCAGAAGTTTACAGATGAGGAAACTGAGGCACAGAGGAGCCAAGTGGTTTTCTCAGAGAACCTGAAGGAAATAAAGTACTGAAGATCACATAAGGAAGAACTCCAGTTTAAGCTGAAAAAATTGTAGGTGGTATTTGAAGTATGCTTTCCTCAGATTAAGGATATGAAGGCATACTGTGATATGTTTCAAGATAAATGTTTGAAGGCAGGGAGAGTGTGTGCCTGGAGAGATTGCCACGTCCAGCTGGATTGCAGTCTGACTGGCCCCTCAGCAGGTAACGGGAATCTTGGAAGCAATATAGTCAGGAATACTGTGGAGGTTTTGAAAATGTGCGAAAATACTGCTCTAAGCTTATGGCAAGCTACACATTTAAATAGTGATAGTGTTGAATTATAGGTTGAAGTTATTATGCAGACATATTTTGCTTTCCTTGAAAGCTGGAAAACAAGGGCTGGCTCTCACTGCATCTGTAAATAGGCTGCTATCTGTTTTTCTTTTCTTTGTAGTTATAAAGCATCGTTCATGCCAGCATAGTTAATGAGCTCCAGCAGCTGTTAAATGGTATTATATATTCTCTGCAACTAGGGCTTCTGATGCTGCCATTGTCTTCTGGCCATCTTGGTGTCTTCTCTAGCATCCTTCTAAACCACAGTCACTCAGCCCATGAGATTCTGAGGTCTGTGTCAGACCAGGCCTGCAAAGGGAGAGACTCTTTTGACAAATGGCAGCCATGAGATGATATTGCTTTTATAATTGCTACCTTTAACAAAGGCTGAGAGTAATGCTATGGGTCACTATTCACGATTATCTAAACTGGCTTTCTAAAAACAAAATTACTCTCTATCAGTTGATGAATAGCCACTAACTTTCAATCTTCCAAATAGGAAATTTGACCAACTTCACAGGCAGCCTAAAGCTGAAGGAATTAAATGAGGCTTGATTCTTCTTGTCCTTCAAGATCTATCTTTGTTCTACACCTGTCACTCATGGAGCTTCCTGTTCAGGTGTTTATAAAATTGAAGATTGTTCAATACCCCTAGTGCATTATTGCTCCAAATTCAGACTTTTAACATGGTATCTTCCACAATGATTTCTCTGAGATAATCGGTTTCCCTTGGCATACTCTAAAAAGATGCCCACTTCCAATGTGCCACATGAAAGTCAGTCCTCATTCTGGCACCACCAGGCTCCATTCTGGGTTGTTGATATGTGGGATGATCACCTCCTCTGAGCTATGCTCAATTTGATCCTCATCTGAATGTGGTGGTGTGGTGGTCTTGTTATAGTTGGCACTTTCTGATGGAAAGATGGTAACTCCAAATTGGGATTAACTGTGCAAGTCTCTTTCATTGCCTAGCAGTTATGAAACTCTGTACTTTTCCATGCCTGCAATGCCCCTGCCTCCCTCCAGACACCTGATTCTCTCTCTTCCTTCATCAAAACAATAACTTAGTTTTTTATTTTCCCCATAAACACGTCCATTAAATATTTACCATAAGAAAAAAAAATACTTGCTAGGCATTGTTTATCTGCAACATGACAAAAACAGGGTTATGGCTTCTAGGTCACCATTAAGTAGCTACTAAAAGACAAATTATGGTGAGGTGTTAGTTTAAACCAATCAAATGATATTTAAGAGCCAACTAACTATAGGAGAATCAGAGAAATAAGCACAGGTAACAAAGATGTTTTATGAGTAGATGTAACAGGTATAATACAGCTTTTTTTCTTAGTCTTTGTATTTTTATGACCCTTAACCTTTCATAGATGGTCAGTTGTTTGTTATTTATGAACTGGAGCTGTTTACCAAATTGATATTACATTATTTATATTTTGTAATTTAAAAAATACTTATTTGAGGGGCAGAGACAAAGAGGCAGAACCCCTATCCAGTGATTTCTTTCACGAATGCCTGCAACAGACAGCTGAGGTTGGGCTGTGCTGAGGCTGGGAGCTTGGAACTCAATCTAAGTTTCCTCCATAGGTGGCAGATATCCATCAGTTGCTGCCTTACAGGATCTGCACTGGCAGGAAGCTGAAGTTAGGAACTGGAGCCTGAACTCAAACCCAGATACTCTGATGTGCAACCTTGGGTATTCTAGCTAGCATTGTCATGGGTTGGGCAAATACCCACCCCAATTGTGTTATTCTAAGTTACATCTTTTTGCCTTTAAAACTACAGCAATATATACATGTTCTTTTAATCTCTTCACTTTTTATACATCTTCACCTTTGAAGATGAAGTTAGTTTCAATGAAAAGAGATAAGGAAAAAACCTTGAAGAGCCAGACATAGCTATAGTAAGAGAAAACCACAAGAGCTTTACTCATCTTAGTCTTTGTTTCTATTACTAAGGAGATGTCAGAACTATTCTGGAAACTATGTTATACTGTACAACTAGAGCATAGCTATCTGCTGACACATAGGCCATCTCTGAAATATTGCTTAGTAACACAGTTTCAAATACTCTGGTGCCATCTCAGCTAAAGTAATCTTTGAACAACAGGAGTCTTTTCTTTGCTTCATAGATCTTCTCAGAGATATGTGATAAGTGGCATATATTCAAAGACTGCTACAGTAATCGTTTTTATGTAGCTTAGCCAGAAACATTCACTCTGTTAACATAGTGGGCATATAAGATAGACTGTCGCTGGCGTTGTGCTGCGCAGCAGAAGTATTGACCTGCTGACTAAACAAATGGGATCCCTAGAATGACTTACTAAATTACAACTTGCTAGAGCATTTCACCCTTTTTCTCCCACAAAACTTCTTACTTTTTATTAGATGAATACTTTTAAACTCTTGCAAACAAATTGCAGTTTCCCACTGTTGATATTTTAAGAATAGCATTTGGATGAATTCTCTTGATGCAAAACAAATAACTGTGTGTTTGCATCTGTGCAAATATTTATCTAAAATTGCATTAGTAAAAATCCTAGTGAACTCCAGGTGTAATTGCTGTACTTTATATCATTTGAGATAGTCATTGAACTACTGTTACTTTATGGACCATGGGTCACTTCATTTCAGTGTTTCCTTTAGAGTTCTATTTGGGAGACTCCCTTCCAATAGAGGAAGTGGGTTGATGAGGACAAGTGTTCTCATTCCAGATCCTTCACATCTCTGGAAAGCTGCATCCTCTGTAGAAAATAGATCTGCACGTGTGCCAAAGTGTAACCCTGATGTTCATCAGGGTATGGGGAGGAGGCCACAAATTCCTTGTCTGTTTCAGCAGTAATCCTCCCATTTGGCAGCAGTTTGAGAGGAAGTATTTAACAATGGGATTTTATAAAATTCAATGTAGTAAAGAATGTTTTTATATTCAAATAGTTCTAAGGAAGTTTTCTTTTTCTCCCTCCACCCCCGTAAGTGGAGGATGTTTGAGGGTATTGCTGTCTGAATTTGTTGGTAGGATTGGGCTGTTTTATTGGACCTCGTGGAATAATTACTTTTCCATTCTATGATTTCCATGAAAGGTAATCTTCAGAAGAAAAAGTTGTAGTCTCTTAACTTCACCCCTGATCTTAAATATTTTGCTTAAGAGGAATTAGTGAGGAAATAACAGTCTCTCAGGAAGGTTTAAAACTGATTTTATTCAATAACCAGAGACCTTTTAATGTCTCCAACTGTGCCAAAAACTATGAAGTTGCTTTCTTCCACACATGTACCAGTTAGAGCTGGTATTTTAAAAAAGCTTTAAATACAAAATAATTTCATGTTGAAAATAAAAATTGCGCAAAGTAGATGAAGAGATAGTTTTGTCGAACTCCCTTGTGCATCCAGACAGATAAGCTCTCCAAGGGAGCTGCTGGAGACACAAAAGTTTCCTAGGTCGAGCAAACCCATCAGGTAGTGTCACATGATTGGTTAGCAATTACTGTAGAAAGAGGACCTGTGCTGAGGAACAAAGGTAGATCTTTTTCCTCCAAGATCCACAAGGTTTACAAGTCTAGGATCCAAATGGTCTAGGTCTTCACTGGCCAGTGACCCACGCCGTCATCGCACAGAGCAAAGGTTACCTTTCTGTGTTGGAAATGTTTCAGTGTCCGCTAGGAAATATAATACTACCAATGCACTTTTAATTAGTACAGTCTGTCTAGGCTTTGTTCACCTCTGGTCTTTAAAAAATTAACTTTAAGGAGATTTATTTCATACAAGATCATCATAACATCATAAATTCTTCCTTTTGGTTAGGAACATTAAGTTACATCCACGTTGAATGACAGCCCCACTAATTGGTTATCCAGCCAATGTTGGATTTCAGAGAACTCATTACTAACATCATGTAAAATGAATCCCTTCCATTTACAGTGTTCATTGAATCCTTGCCCACATAAAGTCAGGGAAAAGAACAAAGCAGCCTCTTATTCCAAGGAGTTTAAGATGATTAAAAAAAAAGAAAGAAAAACACAGAAATGGTGATTATTGGAGAAAGGTCCAATGGTAGAAGGACTGTTGAGTTTGGTGTGAGAATCAGGAAACAGTTCAAAAAGACACATTTGAACATAATCGAAAGACAAGCATTTCCTGGGCAAGGGAGTCAGTGGAGCAGACTTTAGCCCAGAAGGCTAAAGAGCATGTGTGAGGGGTGAAGAGCAGAACCCTGGTGGGTCTGTGGCTGCCCAAGTCAGTGTGAGAAGACCATGGACAGAACTGCTGGGAATTTTACCATCTAAAGGTGATACAGAGAGAGCCTCCAGAGGAGCGGTAGGAGGAGAATGAGACTGGAAGTGCAGAGGTGAGAAGGGAAGGGGGAGAACGCAACCGTATCAACAGCTATGAAGAGATGAGGGGATGTGCCTTGAGTGGGAGAGTTGTTATCAGGAAAGAAGAGATGCATGTTGGAGTGGAGCTGGGACACAGGAATGTGGGAGACAGGAGGTATTTTATGAAATTTGAAGTGAGGTAGGTCACACTTGGAGGGAATGAAAACAAGGAAGAGGTGGCGGTTTAAAGAAGCTGCTATACATGCAGAAAGAAAAAGCCATCTGCGAAAGACATTCTGTGCTTCATGGAGGGTTGGTTCAGAGTAGTTAGAGGCCACAAATTTTGGGTGGCGTATTCTGACTAAGTGGCATGTTTTGTTTTATTTTATTTATTAATTTTTTCCCCTAGTATTTAAAAGTCCAAAAACAGGCACAAAGAAAACTATTGTGCCCTGGAAACCCCACCTGAGGAGGAAATGTGTCATTGTTTTGTCATATGGTACACCATGGCTGTAGAGAGTAATATGATGCTGGTATTTTGGTAAATTATAAACTTACCTTATCTAGAAGCAACAGCTTTCTCCCTGTGGTCTTTATCAGTACTCCAGATTCTTTGGTTGTGCCATGAGCTCAGAATACTTACAGCCCGCACGTCAGGCTTGGCTCTGTAGAGTTTGGTGTGCAGTGCTTCCTTTCTGTAACCTGTACCTGACAGTGCTTTGTTAGAAACAGTGGTATCTTATTTGACGCACTCAGGACTGAGCCAAACCCCATCATTGAATTTTCCAGATACCTGGATGATAGCCCTCAACTAAAACAATGAAACAAGTAAAAAAAGACAATTTCTAGGATGTCTTTCTGTTGCTTGGTTTCTCTGAAGAGAGAAGTGGACTTTATTTACAGTAAGTTCTTGATGACCTTGACTCCTGCTTATAAACCACATCAATTCATGGACTCTCTGCTGAGCACTTTTTCGTTTTGTTTTGTTTTCGGTTTTGGTTTGGGTCTTTGGGAGTTTGAAGGAGCCATTTCCTTGATAGCCGTGAGTGTCAAATCACATAATCTTACATTGTTTTCTAACTGCTAATCTTCCCATGACTGAAATGTGCTTTAAAGGCAGGCATGATGCATGATACCTCTCTGTCCCGCACACCATCCAGCACAGGGCCAATAAGTATATCCACAAATACTTGTGTGATTTTTAAATGGAACACAATTCTTTTAATGTAGGCTAAAATCACTTTAGCTTTTGCGGGGAGGGGAGTGGGACCAGTAGTCATTGGTGTTACTGGGTTTGTCCTTGGCTTTAGTGTCCTCCCTTTTTCACATGAATTGCCTTTTGACCCCACTGGTACTTGGTAGGCCTTTTACCTGAATGTAAATAAGTCTGTATATCTTTCCCTGAGTGAAAGAACTGCCATATCACCTTTCCCTTCATAGGAAATTTCTACTAACTATTGCCTAATTGTTAAGTTAGATTTGGCCCAGTGCACAGATCTGTCATAGCCCTTTGGAGTCCTGAATCACTCATCCATCATAGTTACTAGCTTCTTTCATTTTATGTAAGATTGAAAAACCCTTTTATTCTCTAGTTTAGGTGAAGATAGTACTAAAGATTAACATTGCAATCATGCATAGAAAATGCCCAAGCGACAACAGAGACATCAGTGCTGACTCTCAGCCCTTCTCCGGGTGGATATTTGTTAGTCGGCACCTCCTTTATGGCACATTTGTTCACAGTTGTGAAACTCCCTGATTGTATTACAATTCAGACTAAATGTTTTCACAAAGACATCTTAGCGATCTGGTCAGATTCACCTAAACTTTGCCTACCATATTTTCTTTGTCCATCCAGTAACTGTATAAAACAGGAAGGAAATAAAAAATCAACACCCATATTTTATAAATACCTACCCGTTTTCTCTCCCAGAGCCTACTCAGAAAAGATAATTGCTGATCCAAGGCAGAGCTCCTCAGGCTTTTGTTTATTCACTTAATAAATATTTATTGAGCAGTTACCCTGAACCAGGCCTTGTGCTTATAGTTGGGGATAGCGCTGTGAACAAGTCGGGCGTCCTCCCCAGAAATGTCTATTATTTCCAGGCTCACAAGGAGGCTGATTAGTGGGGTGAGTGTAAAGCAGTCATTGTGAGTGAGTGATAGACACAGCAGAGCTGGGAAGCAGTGTGCAGAAGTGGGAGCTCTTCAGTTTACAGACTGTAAAATGAAATGTGGCATCAAGGTCTAGATAGATTGGGAAACTAGTTGAACTATGTAACAAGCCTTAAGGAACCGAAATTTGGACCTGCTTGTTTTCTAAAACATTTAGTATTAATAGACTTTTCATGCCAGTAATTCAAGTGCATACTAGTGGTAGCTCTCACACACTTTGGCACTGTCATCTGAAGTAAATGTCTTTGAACTTAAAACTGCCATATAAAATTTTTGATTTTTTTTGCCATGGGGTAAAAAAAAAAATAGCAGAACAATGAGTCAATTTTTTACTACATTGCCCAAGTCTAATGTTCTTTAGAGAGTTTTCAGAGAATTGCTTATGCAACATCCATCTCTCCCACTGTTTCTCCAGAAGGCTTGTGTTAATCAGTTTCTGAAAGTCCTTCTTTGTTTAGGTGTGTGCAACACCTGGACTGACTTCTCCTGACTTCTGAGTTAATCATACCCCATCTCAAAAGGACTGTGGGTGGAGAAAAAAAGGTAATTGTCGCAAGACCCCTCTTTAACCCTAACTTGACTCCTTTTCCCTCTTTTCAGCGTAGCTTATTCCTGAGCCTAAAATTTAGTAGCTCCACTAGGAAAGAGAATCTGTCAGTCCTTTGGAGTCCTGAATCACTCATCCATCATAATTACTAACTTTGTTCATTTTATGTCTGACTGGGAAACCCTTTATTCTGTAGTTTAGTTGAAGATATTACTGAAGAGTAACATTAAAATCATGCATAGAAAATGCCCAAGCAACAACAAAGACATCAGGGCTGACTCAAACCTACTCCAGGTTATTTCTTTCTTTGTCAGGAGCTCCTTTATGGCACATTTGTCCTTTTCCCTCTTTTCTTCTTCTTTTTCCTATTTATTTTTATTTTTTTATTTTTGACAGGCAGAATGGACAGTGAGAGAGACAGAGAGAAAGGTCTTCCCTTGCCGTTGGTTCACCCTCCAGTGGCCGCCGTGGCCGGCGCGCTGCAGCCAGCGCATCACGCTGATCCAAAGGCAGGAGCCAGGTGCTTCTCCTGGTCTCCCATGGGGTGCAGGGCCCAAGCACTTGGGCCATCTTCCACTGCACTCCCGGGCCATAGCAGAGAGCTGGCCTGGAAGAGGGGCTATCGGGACAGAATCCGGCGCCCCAACTGGGACTAGAACTGGTGTGCCAGCGCTGTAAGGCGGAGGATTAGCCTATTGAGCCGCGGCACCGGCCCCTTTTCCCTCTTTTCAATGTAGCTTATTCCTGAGTCTAAAATTTAGTAGCTTCAGTATGAGAGACTAGCGAAAAGGAGTATTCAGTCTTCCCTAAGAGCTTGTTCCATGCAGAAGCTTGCTTCTAGGTGCCATCTCCTCTTCTGCACTACAGGGATCCTATAGGCCAGTGTTGATGCTCACACCCAGATAACCACAGGCAAGACCTCTCCAGTTGCCCAAAGGGAATGAAATGCTTCTTCTCACCATTACTGTTTTCCTCCCCTCCTTTTAAAAAGATATTTTCCTGTTTGTCTGTACTTCCTGGGCTTCTTTCAAACTCCTGTTTTTTGCTTATAGCTTCCTGTACAAATGTATATCACACTTAGGTGTGGAAACTGGCCTAAATGAAATTAGGCAGATATACAATGCCAGATATATGCACATAATCCAACCCCATGCTTCATTTCATTTCCTGATCAAATACTGCTTTACTAAGAAAGGTCTTACTTGCCATCCACCCCTATCTAAACAGCTTTCTCTTCTAACTGATCATTTAACCTTCTATGCTTTCCCTTGTCATTAATCTCTACCCATCAATTGATGTCAGTTTCCTAGTTGATTATATCTGTCTCTTCATGAATACCATGATATTAAGGATTCACTCTTATATATTATACACCCTTGTATGCTAGAACAGTAGCTAGTACATGGTAATCCCTTAATTTTTTTGGTTGTTTTTTGTTTGTTTGTTTGTTTGTTTTGCAAAGAAGCACCTATCATTTGACAATTGAGAATTGAGGTTTATCTTAATGAGAGTTGCTATTATCATTGCTATGTTAAAGCTAAATATACTGAAGTTCATTGCTTGCCCAAGGCTACACTAGTAGTAAGAAGAGCTGTAATTAAAACTCTGATTTCCTGACTATCCATATGACCATACAAAATGTCTACAAAAAGATAAATTAGTATTATAAATATTTATCAGTGTTTCTTTGTAGAGAAAGTATAATAGAGGGCATCGCATTACACTTTACCACAAGCAACTCTTCATTGGAATGTGTAAGCTCCTAATCAGAATGCAGGATATCAAATGTTAATGAAGGCTACAGTTAATCTGAAAGTTGCAAATCAATCAAGCACTCCAGTTTCTGTCCAGGAACTTGTAATATCAAATGATTCAGGAAGGGGCCAGCGTTGTGGCACAGTGGATTAATCTACTGCCTGACAGCAAAATCTTATATAAGTGTTCTGGTTTCAGTCCTGTCTGCTCAGCTTTCAGTCTATCTTCTTGCTGACATACCTGGGAAGGCAGTGGAAGATAACCCAAGTACTTGGGCCCCCGCCACCCATGTGAGAGACCAGGATGGAGTTCCTGGCACCTGGCCCTCAGGCTGGCCATTCCTAGCTGTTGCAGCTATTTGGGAAATGAACCAGTGGATAGAAGGTGCTACTCTCTCTTTCTCCTTCTTGCTCTTGGTCACTTTGCCTTTTAAATAAATGAATCTAAAAAAATTTCTGTTTAAAAAATTATTAAGGAAAAGAAATGGCCAATTTGATTTTACTTTACACTTCTTTGACCTAATTCTAAAGGTGACTGTTCATTCCTCAAGATGTAACTGATAATGCTTTGTTTTCCTCTCCTTTGAGGTGGGAGGAAGAATTGGTGGGGAAACACATCTTTCAGAGTTTATAAATTCTATTCCTTTCAGCCCCCACTGGTTTCTCTTCCTGCCCTGGAGACACTTAGACATCAGTGATTAAGCAACTAGATTTGGAGCCAGTCAGGTTTTTGTTTAGGCCTTTGAACTTTTTCTTGCTTCCCTTGCAAATGCTTCAGCCTTCAGATTTGTTGGAAAGGAAATGTAAAGTTCTCACATGAACTTTTGGATGACAGGATTTTAGTTTTATGAAAGTTTTTTTTGGTCAGCAGGAGATAGAGTGGACTGTGCTAGAAGTTTTGATTTTGCAAAGGTAACAAGATAGCATGTTCTTTCTCAGAAGACTTTCTATCACAAGGTATTTTTTTCAGTTGAAACAACTGTCAATTTTAATATAATGGAAAAAGTAAAGATGTGATAAACTTAATCTGCAGGATAAACATAGAAAGACTTAAACATTAAGTAAAAAATACCAAAATATTTTAATACTAATTTGTTGTAAAATTTCCAGCACCATTTTCTTCTTTGCTCAGTTTCGTGTGGTTCTGTGTTGCATCAAAAATAAAACATTCTGTCATGTTAATATACAATAGCCACAAAATCTACACAGTATACCACCCTCAGTACTGCTGAAAAGAAATGGTCAGTTTTCTTAAAATACAAAAAGTCCCCTATTCAAGTTTCACTGAATAGAATCAGGCACCTGAAACTTTTTTTACATTCTTGCTGTTTTAAAAGTATAGTTGATTATTGTACGGCAAACAAACATTTTATTTGATCTCCCTAAAAAAAATCATTACATCATATATCTAAGTCTCATCATTATGAGGCTAGGTGCTTTCCTGCTTTTCATCTTAAAAATTATTGAAACATTGAGAGAGCAGTAACAAAAAAATTCCCCCCAAAAATGATTCATAATCCTACTTAAACTCAAATATTTTAGTTTTGCTTGTTGCCCTCCAGTGCCTGTCCATTTTTGTGCAGATGCAATCATGTGGTATGTTAAAAGATAACTACTTTGGCTGGCGCCTAGTCTCATTAGGCTAATCCTCCACCTGCAGCGCCGGCACACCAGGTTCTAGTCCTGGTTGGGGCGCCGGTTCTGTCCCAGTTGCTTCTCTTCCAGTCCAGTTCTCTGCTGTGGCCTGGGAGGGCGGTGGAGGATGGCCCAAGTGCTTGGGCCCTGCACCTGCATGGGAGACCAGGAGAAGCACCTGGCTCCTGGCTTCGGATCAGCGCGTTACAGCGGCCACACCGGCCATTGGGGGTGAACCAACGGCAAAGGAATACCTTTCTCTCCGTCTGCCTCTCTCTCACTGTCCATTCTGCCTGTCAAAAAAATAAAAAAAAAAGTAAAAAAAAAGTATACTTTAAAAATGAGATATGGCTTAGGCATTTGGCCCAGTGATTCAGACACTGGTTGAGATGCCTGCATCTAGATCCTATATCTTGCATTTAAATCTGAGCTCCATCTTAGTTCCTGATGCTAGCTTCCTGCTGTAATGTCTGCACTGGGAATTAGAAAGTGATGACTTAAGTATTTGCCTCCCTGCCACCCATATGGGAGACCTGTTTTGAGTATGTGGCTCCTGACTCCTCTATTTCTGACCTGGCCGAACCCTGGCTGTCATGGACATTTGGGGAATTAATCAGAAAAATGAGTGCTGTGTCTGTTTCTTTCTTTCCTCTGTGTCTTTCTGTCTGTCTCACTCATTCTCATATAAATAAATCTTTAAGATTATGCATGGATTTCAGAATTATTTTGTACCAAAATAAACCTCAATTCCATATTTCCACAAACTTCAAAATGCTCTTGTGTAGCTATCATGTTCATTTCTTAAATCATTGCATTATGGTAATGTACTATACTGTACCAAATTCCTGTTTAAATTGTTTTAATCTTAATTATTAATATTCCAATTTTTGTTTCTGTCATTTTGCTTCCTTATAGTAAATTACCTTAAACAATATCACCAACTCAGAAGCATATTTTTAAGCTTTACATGGGTTTAATGGATTTGCTGCAGCCATGCCCTCATTGTAGTATAGGTGTAAATGTTTTTTTTTCTCTTATTATTTGACAGGTAGAGTTATAGATAGTGAGAGAGACAGGTCTTCCTTCCATTGGTTCACTCCCCAAATGGCCTCTGTGGCCAGCGCCGTGCCGATCCAAAGCCAGGAGCCAGGTGCTTCTTCCTGGTCTCCCATGCGGAAGCAGGGGCCCAAGGACTTGGGCCATCCTCCACTGCCCTCCTGGGCCACAGCAGAGAGTGGGACTGGAAGAGGAGCAACTGGGAATAGAACTTGGCACCCATATGGGATGCCAGTGCCGCAGATGGAGGATTAACCAAGTGAGCCACGGTGCCGGCCCCATATAGGTTTAAATGGTGATAATGAAGTACTTGTAAAATGTGTTCAGGAAACACATCTAGTGCAACATGTTGACTGCTGTATTGCTATCAATTACTGTTAATATTAAATAGCAGTGGCCGGCGCTGTGGCTCACTAGGCTACTCTGCCTGCGGCGCCGGTACCCCAGGTTCTAGTCTTGGTTGGGTTGCCAGATTCTGTCCCGGTTGAGATTTAACATGAAATTTTATATATATACCATGAAGTTATAAGAGCTGTAAAGTATCCATATTACATCTGAGCCTTTCATACTTTTCTAATATTAATTGATATTAATATCTTAAAACCAAATTGCACTTCCATTTATTCATGCCTACTCTCTTTAAGATGTATATGTTTACATAAATGTTGGAAGAAGTAAACCAGAATTCAGATCTAACTCTTGGGTGATTATCAGCCAGTATAAATTTCAGTTTCCTCATCTTTGTGGGGTTATGTACAGTATTTTGATAATTAGTACTCAGCACAGTGTTTGGAACACAGAAAGCACACAATGCAAGCTGTTATTATAAAAGCTGAGTCATCATCTTAATCCAGAATTATAACATGTGGCTTACTTAGGTAATTCAGTGGAAGAACTACCCACACTTTAGTAAATGCTTTTATTTTTCTTACTATTTGGAGAATTTATGCTATTCAATTTTTTTTTGACAGGCAGAGTTAGACAGTGAGAGAGAGACAGAGAGAAAGGTCTTCCTTCTGTTGGTTCACCCCCAAAATGGCCGCTACGGCCAGTGCTGTGCTGATCCAAAGCCAGGAGCCAGGTGCTTCTTCCTGGTCTCCCATGCGGTGCAGGGCCCAAGGACTTGGGCCATCCTCCACCGCCTTTCCTGGCCACAGCAGAGAGCTGGACTGGAAGAGGAGCAACTGGGACAGAATCCGCAACCCAACCAAGACTAGAACCTGGGGTACCAGCCCACAGGCGGAGTAGCCTAGTGAGCCACAGCTCTAGCCACTGCTATTCAATATTAACAGTAATTGATAGCAATACAGCAGTCAACATGTTGCACCAGATGTGTTTCCTGAAGCAAGTCTAAGTGATACAAGTGCACTATCACCATGAAGTGTATGTAAAGCCTACCTACATGGAGGATTGTGCAGTTGATAGTATAATGTAGTTAAACATGATTGTTGTCCAGTATGACCTTACAACAAAATGACAAGTTTCTCTTTCACAAGTTGACAACGCGTAAATTGTGGAAAGATTACACTTAATAAGAAGCATACTATCATAATGGAAAATAAGCTGAATTAATTAATGCCTAAGCAAAAGGAAATATAGGAGCCATAGTGAACCAGAGATTGAACAGTACTTCTCTTATATAGAGCATATAGTTGAGCATATAACTTTGTTATACAATTTGATCCAACATAGTCTTTGATTAGTGTGTTTAGTCTTCTCACAGTTACTATAGTTAATGATGTAGTTGAATTTGGTCTGCCACTTTGCTCTTTTCTGTTTTTCTTATGTATTGCTTATTCTTCCTTCCTTCTTTTCTTGGTTTTGTGTGTGTATATTTGAAAATTATTTTCAGTATACCATTTTAATGCTGTTGTTTTTTAAAAGCTATATTTATGTTCCTTTATAATAGTTACCATAGGTATTATAATATGCTGCTTTAGTTCTTCAAAATCTTAAATTATTATTTTTGTAACTTTTTAATTTTCCTTAATTAGTTTTTAACAGATTCAATGTTATTTGTAGATACAATTCTAAGAACATAATGATATTCCCTTGCTCCCTCCATCCTTCCTCTTCTCTCCCTTTCACCCTCTTTCTTTTTCCCTTTTTTTTTAAAACTTTTTGAGCTAACATATTTTAAAATTACATTATTGTAAAAAAGATTTAATACTTTACCAAATAAGAAGTTTAACAAGTAAGAAACAAAATATAGTTAGGTAAAACTTTATCAAACTAATGATTAAGAATGTTTACCGCTACAGTTTTAATGATCTGTGATTCCTTTAAAATTTACTGTACATGGGTGAAATGATCATTTTTCCATTCAGTTATTGTTTATAGCTGTTGTGTGTTATGTGTAGTCCCAGCTATTTCTTAAATTATTACTGGACTAACTTTTGTAAAATTATTTATGAACCTTGTAACACTGTAGTTCCATTTGTCTTTCTTCCATTCATTGTTCTTTTATTGCCATGTAGAACTCATCTATCTGCAGTACTTAAAACCCAAAATACAGTATTATATATTTTCCTTTAAGTAGTCATATGCCTTCAAGAAATTAAAAAGTATGAAAGTAATAATAAAATACCTGAGTAGCAATTAAAATGCAGTGTTTGTAAAATAAATCTTATAATTCATTATTATATATTGATTATGGGAATTTCCAATTTTTTTAACCACCTAAGAGGTCAACTCAATATGAAGTAGAGAAAAGAAAATCCTGGGCAGCCAGCTGGGCTCACTCACTTGCTCCCTGAACAAATCTTTAGTCAAGTGCCATATCACCATAATCAAGACCCATCAACAGACAAAACTGAAAATGTTAAAATGCTTGACTTACGAAGATCTCTTTAGCACATTTTAAATCATTTACTGTTCATAACCTTGATCACTATTAGTAGTTCAAAAATATAAGCTGCTGCTTTTTCTCATCTATTTAGGCACTTTAGTAACTATCTGATATTGTAATGTGGAGTCTTTGCATTTCTATTAGAATAGAAAAATCAACAGTGCTTTGGGTTATAGTGACACCTGGTGGTACTGGTTTTTAAAATTCTTTTAAATTTGCTCTTATTTTGTCTAGAATACTTTATAAGCAATTATTTTATCAACTTGGTTATTTCTTAATAGGACTCTCGCTTCCTGGATGCGCTTTCCTTTTTGTAGTAGAGACACTCAGGCTAGCTGCCCTGATGGAGAAAGCAGCAAATGTTCCTTACATGTTTGGCTTGAGAAAAAGATCTGTGCTCAACATACAGAAGAAAACTAATTAAGAATACAGGCACTGTCACATGGTAAAATTGGAACCATTTGTACTAGTGGCATGATATGAAGTACTTCTGAGGATGTGTGTTTAATGAGGACATTTTATTCTATCTGTTTATGAAAGCTGAGGCTTAGAGAGGATTATAGAAAGAACCCAAAATTGGAAAGTTGATCAACTTGATTAAATCTCATGGGTAACTATAATTTCAAATGAACCGTATCTGTAATTTGGATGATGAAGGAAACAATCAAAATTTAAATGGTTCAATTTTCAAATGTGTATGCATGTTACACATGTACATTATATTTTTTAAATAATGTTGCCAATAAAGTTAAAAATATTTTTTGACACCCTGTGCCTGCCTACCCCTCACCCTTTTCTTTCACCAGTGGTAACTACCACTGTTGATTTGCTATGTAGCTTTCCAGAAACTCCTCCCTGCTCCTCACGTGTGCGTGCACACACACACACACAAATAGATTGGGTGTTAAATATAGAGGCAGGTGCTTGCTTTTGTGTTTAATGAATAATGGATAGTAGCTTTATACTGACAAAACCTGTTTATTGGAGGGACGAGCCTCATCAAAATCTGAATTCATGGAACTGCTATAAGAACAAGTAGATGTTTTATAGCAGTGACAGGTATTTCCAAAGTTATTTAGTATACCTGGAATAAATATTCAGTTTACCTAAAATACTAGCAAGACCACTATTTCTCAGGTTAAATTAAGAAGCAATAGTTTGTATAGATTAGCCTAAGCTTTCTAAGAATGTTCCCGTTCATTAATACTGACCAGGTTATTTTCTGCCACAGTGTCCAATTACCATGGCCTTAGATTTAGCTAACTTTTAAAGATAAAGACTTGTAATTATTTATTGTGGCCAAAATCACAATGAGCTGTAGCTTGTAACCTTGTTCACAAGATATATGGGGAAAGGATTCCCAAAATTAACTATGAAGATAGTTTTTAGCACTTTCATTGAATACATACTTTTATTTTCATTGAGAATCCACATATATATGGTCATTCAAGCCCTCGGCCCTTATTTAAATTTAAAAACCTTGAATTTAAGAAACTGTATTGGTAGACAATGTGAAAAATAAGAAAGATTATCTTATTTTCTTCTAGGTACAATAGTTTCAATGAAATACTAAGTGTAGAAGGAACAATAAAAGGATCAAGAGCCCAAAGAATTTTTGAGGAAATCATAATTGAATAGGTTAATTACATCAGACCTGTCTCCTAACTTTTAAAAAAATCTATGCGTAGCTTCTTTACAAAGATGACGCAAATTTCTCGCTATTCTCTCATACTATAAACTGCTAAATTTGGAATTTAAACGGGTTGGTTTGAGCTATAATGAGAAAAAAAAAAAAAAACACATCAAGCACAGATTCAAAGTATAGTATTTTGAGTTCAGGGAAGATTGTTTTTCCCTGGAATGAACATGAGAAGGTTGATTAGAGGGAGTGGATATAAAGCAAATGATATTTTCATAAAACCAAGGAATTTCTGAGTTGGATAAATCTCCATGAATTTTATGAACATATTCTGTACTTTTATCTACTTTAAAATAATATTGTTGGTTGCTGGCGTTGTGGCTTAGTGGGTAAAGTTTCTGCCTGTGTTGCAAACATCCCATATGGGGGGACCTGGTTTTTACCCCAGCTGTTCCACTTTGATCTAGCCCCATGGTAGTGTGCTTGAAAAATCAGTGGAAGATGGCTTAAGTGTTTGGGCCCCTGCCACCCAGGTGTGAGACCTGAATGAAGCACCTGGCTTTCAAATAGATAAATATTTTCAAAATTCTTGAATACTCATATTTTTTAAAGATTTTATTTACTTAAAAGGTAGAGTGACAGAGACAGACAGATCTTCCATCTGCTGGTTCATTCCCCAAATATCTGTAACACCCAGGGCTGGGCCAGGCTGAAGCCAGGAGTGAGGAATTCCATCTGTGTTTCCCACATGGGTGGCAAGAACCCAAGTACTTGGGCCATCATCAGACTGCCTCCCAGGTGCATTAGCAGGAAGCTGGATGGGAAGAGTGGAGTAGCTGCAATTTGAACCAGCACTCTACTATGGAATGCAGGTGTCCCAAGGGCCGACTTAACTCCTGCACTGCAGTGCCTGTCTCTATTGCTGTGCTTTGGCTTTAGAAGTGAAGATAAAAACAAACTCAAGTAGGAACCTTTTAAGTTACTTTAAAACATTAAAATTATAGAGTACATAATGCTATATATTTAAAATAAACAGTAAATACTGATAATTTTCATTATGCTTTCCTCGTAGTTGACCCTTGGAAATTTCCTTAGAGTTAGTTGTTCCTTGAGGAAATGTTTATACATTATGAGCGATTTTGGATTTTGTTTTCACCTGAGGGGGTGGGGTTTTCCTCTTCAATGTTCATCTCACAATAGGCAAGCTGAAAGTGGAATAGAAGATGAGATGGTAAATGTTATCCTAGACAAGGGAAGGGAACAGGTGACGATGTAGCTGATGAAGGTAGGCCCAGACACAGACTAAGGTGCTCGAAAGTCTCCTTACAAGGGAATTTCCCTTCCAGATGTAATATCTGACAGGCAGGAGGTCTGGAACCTGACTTTAGCAGTTAGTAATTCCCATGACTAGACAGGGCATAAGCCCCTAAAACTTCTAGTACACAAGATAGGTTGATCTTCAAAAATGCTAACTATGCTTTTTCCTCCAGTAAACCGTCTGTGGCTACTCTAACTAAAACTGCCACAATTTACCATAAAAATGCGAGTTGGAGAAAGCTACTGTGTTATCATGAATTCAAGGTGATATGTACTACTACAGAATTTCTTAAGATCAGACAGTGGTTAAAAATGTTTTTTGAATACACAGTATGCCAAATGTAATAAGTATATACATTTAAAATATAGATTCTTTTATATGTGTATATATCATTCCAAAATAAAAAAGGACCAAATGTTTATTGGAGATTGGTTTAATGTGTCTAAAATACCTGCTGAATAATGGGATCTATTGAAAAAAAAAGTTAATTCCACGTTCTAACAGGAACTTTTCATATTTGTCTTTGGGTGATTAAATTCACCATTTTATGAAACTAAAGTTGTTTAATGACTGTATTAAGTATGGGTGTGGTTCTTTCCAGTTAGAACATTTTAAATTCAGATGATTGTTCAATATTCAGACCCAACAGAGCCATTTCATATCGTTCTTACCCATTTTTAAACTGTTCATGTGGGTTTCTTGTCTGTGCTTACTGTGTACTGTGATTTTTCTTCTCTTGAACCCATCACAAAAGTAAAATCAGGCTGCCTTCATGAAAGGTTAATTTTCTAAGGGTATTGCTGCTGTCACAAAAGGAAAGATGACCTGTGACACAGCAGTTCTCTTCTTAGCACAAGTTCCTTAGAAGAGTAAAACAGCCTGATCTTGAATTGTTGAGGAACTTCAAAACAAATTTTCAAAACTGGTAAATATTTGTTAAAGATTAAAAGCTTGAATTATCTTCAAACTGTTCACAAATTATCAGGTGGTAAATGGCATCATTCATTCATCAAACATTCACTAAGAACTTACTTAGTGCCAGATAAACGTTTATTGGTGTGAATTTTTGAAATGAAGTGAAATGAGACAATGTTTCTTCCCTAGAATCTTAATTTTCTGTGGAGTGGGCAGGTAAACAAATTGGTGTTGTAAAGTGTGAGTTCTAAGACACAGGGATATACAGAGCACAGAGGCGGTGAAGGGATGGAATGAATCATTCCTGCCCAGATGTTTGGGTGTCAATGACCAGAGGAGGCTTCAGCAGTGTGTAAGAGTACAGAAATAGGAGAATAAAGAACAGGCTTATCTGATTTAGTCCTGCAAAATGTCTTCATTTCCTCAGTCCTGATAGAACCCAGTATTCAATATTCAGTAAACCTGGTTTCGTAAACTTTCCAGCCCAGACCCACTAAAGTCACCAGCGTTGCTCCTCAGACCCCTTTCCCCACCACCTCCCTTCACATTCACAGCAAAGGCCTTGCGTCCTGAGGCAGACTTCCATCTCCCTGGCCCTCTCCCCTCAACTAGTCACCTACTGAGTTCTGCTCTTATCTTGATAATTTCTCATTTTTGGTTTCTCTGTGCTCTAACTACATGTTCCCTGTTAAAGGTCTAATGCTCTTTTCCACACTGTTGTAGTAGCATTCTCTTGTTTCTTTTCTTTTAAAGATTTATTTATTTATTTGAAAGAGTTACAGAGAAGGAGAGGCAGAGAGAGAGAGAGAGAGAGAGAGAGAGAGAGAGAGAGAGAGAGAGAATCTTCCATCCGCTGGTTCAGTCCCCAATTGGCCGCAATGGCCAGAGCTGAAGCCAGGAGCTTCTTCCAGGTCTCCCATGCGGGTGCAGGGACCCAAGGACTTGGGCCATCTTCCACTGTTTTCCCAGGCCATAGCAGAGAGGTGGATTGGAAGTGGAGTAGCCAGGACTCGAACTGGAGCCCATATGGGGGATGCCAGCACTGCAGGTGGTGGCGGCTTTACCTGACACACCACAGCGCCGGCCCCGCCTTCTCTTTTTTTTTTACCCGCAGCAAGAGTAAACTCTTGGGACTGGTCTTGTGGTGTATTAGGTAAACGCTACCACCTGTGATACGGTAGTCCCATATAGGTACTGGTTGTGTCCCAGCTGCTCCACTTCTGATCCAGCTCCTTGCTAATTGCTTCTGAAAGCAGTGAAAAATGGCCCAAGCATGTGGGCCCCTTGCCACCCTCATGGGAGACCCAGATGAAGCTCCTGGCTTTGTCCTGGCCCAACCCTGGCCATTGTGGCCATCTGGGGGAGTGAAAGCAGATGGAAGATCTCTTTCTCTTCCTCTCTCAGTGACTCTTACTTTCAAATAAATAAATAAATAAATACGTCTTTTAAAAAGGAGAGTAAGCTTTTTATAAAGTACAGACATGGTCAGAACATTTGTGTGCTTACAGTCTTTCAGTGGCCTCCATGGTTTGGAAATGATGCCCAAACTCCTTTATCTTGGCATTCAAGGACACACATCTTCTCCTACTGTGCCTCTTTTTTTTTAAAGATTTATTTATTTGAAAGAGTTACACAGAAAGAGAAGGAGAGGCAGGGAGAGAGAGAGAGAGAGGTCTTTCATCTGATGGTTTACTCCCCAAAGGGCCGCAATGGCTGGAGCTGCGCCGATCCGAAGCCAGAAGCCAAGAGCTTCTTCCGGGTCTCCCACGTGGGTGCAGGGGCCCAAGTACTTGGGCCATCTTCTACTACTTTCTCAGGCCATAGCTGAGAGCTGGATGGGAAGTGGAACAGCCGGGACTCAAAGCGGCTTTACCCACTATGCCACAGTGCCGGCCCCTACTATGCCTCTTGATAGCCTCTTCTCCCACTACTGTTCACCCACACGTATGTTGGCTATAAAAGATTTCAGAGTACATAATCTTCATCTTTCTTTTTTCGTCTGTACAACTATTTTCTTTTCTGATACATTTTAAACTCCACTATCCCCTTCACTGCCCACTCCTTCCAAATCCCAATTAATACTGTCTTCACCTTCCTAAGAATCTTCAAGGCTCAGTCTGGCACTTGGCCAACTCAGAAGTGTCTTTCGACCCACCATGACACTTGTCACACATATAACAATGGTTTATGCATCTGTCTTTCAGATTAGGTTGTATCTTTCTAAAGGACAATGATAATGCCATTTATTTCTCATCACCCAAAATTAAAAAAAAAAAAAAAACATTGCTGGCTTATGGCAGGTACTCACAGATGTTTGCTGAATGGATGAATAAAATGAATGAATGAATGATATCCTATGATAGTTTGGAATTATATGCCACTTTGATTTACAGGATAGTAGTCTCCTAACCTATAGGGTTTGTGATGTCTAGCATTAATGACTTTCTTTTTTACCTAAGTATTTTCTGCATCATAGATAAATCTGGTGAGTAAAGTCCAAGAACCATTTGAGCAAGTCATTTTTAGAGAACTTCAGAAATCATCTAACTCCATTTATGTGTATACCTCTAATAACAGATTTATTTCCTTTCAAATATGAAATTTCTTTAAATTTTAGCATTGTTAGCATTTGCAATACACCATTTTATGCATATACCTTGTAGCCTGACATATTTTCTTCTTGCTCAGTTGATCGAATTTATGAGTACATTTCCCACAATTAAGGTAAGTAACTTTCCGTAATTAAACGATTGGATGGTCTTCTGTCTGCAGGTACAGATCAGCCATTTTTCGCTGTTGTGTGCAATAATGAGCTGGAGTAATATTGTGTAGCTCAGAGAGTGAGGAGCTGGATCGCATGTCTTCCCACAGTTTGTAAGGAAATGTCTGCTATTTAAGGAAGAGGGTGGTGGTGAGTCTTTGGAGCCCATTTCAAGAAAGCATAGAATGTTGAAAATCCAAACTTAACCAAATTCATTAGTGTGCAAGGCCAAAGCTGGAGATGCTGGGAAAATCCTAGGATGTACAGAATATAAAAAGGAACAAGAACTGAGTAGGCAGCTTCTCCAACAAACCTTTCTAGCCCCAGACCTAGAAGAGCCGTGATTTAAACCCAAGTATGCTTTTCTGATTTTTTTCCTGTAACACACTAAGTAAGGTACCTTGAAATGGTGCTGAGTTTGCTGAAGCTTACGCTGTTGGCTACCAAGCCTGCCCTGGAAAGCACTGAGTGACAGACATTGTAAACATCCTACACTCTCAGCTGTGGAATGTAAGAAAGCTGGGAGAGGGCTGTTTACTCTCTCTGCCTTGGAAATCAACTAATGAGGAACATGTTTGGAATATTGCTATGTGCCTTACAATTGGCCTATCTAGGATTCATTTATGAGGTCAACTCTAAATGTAAAACAAATTGACTGTTATACTAATAAATGTAAAATAATTTGTAATGTCATTTATCTTTGAACTGTCTCATGTGGTCTGTGTGTGTGTGTGTGTGTGTAAAGATTACCAAATACCCAAGAAATGAAAGTATGGTAACTGCTATGAACCTACATTGTGGGAGTTGTTGTAGCCTAGTTTATAAAAACAAAACATAAAAGCACATTCCCAATAAGCCAGATGATTCTCCATTAACCTGAGTAGCATTACTACACTAAGTTTTAACCTTTCTTGAGCAAAGGTTTTGATTTTTTTGGGACCAGCTATTATCAGGTATTGGGTGGTTTGGAGCCCATGCTTTAGCATGGTAATGACAAGCAGTATGAATAAGGCATGCTATTTTAAAAAAGAATATAGTTGTACATTTCAAGGGAAGATAGAATTATAGGGGGCAGAGACAGGATGAGATATAAGAAGATAATTTTAAGAAAAATCTACAAAACTTAGGTTCAAACTTAACCAGAAAAACCATACTGTTTATTTCTTCCACATAAATCATTTAAATCAAATATTTATTGAAGATTTAATCTAGAGTTTGACTTACCCAAAATGAGTTTTGTTTTTTCTACTCAACATCAAGTAAGCCTTCTTTTCAAAGAAAATACATAATAATGTGTATTCTTATACAGTAAGCCTTTAAGAGGTTAAAATAATACCTGTTTTAAATATTAAACAGATGTTGACACAGTTCCTTGCTTATTTAGTTTTAGAATATCAGCATATTCTGGTCACTTTAACTAAAAGGCACTGTAGTGCTTTAAAGTTTTAGACAAACTTCCTCTCTATATGTGGAGTCTGAGACAATAAGAATGTTTGTTTCATGAGTCTAACAAACTGCATAAGTGTAGTGCCTTTAGCTTATGATTTCAAGGGAGTATTTGAATGAGCTGCTGTTGTAACAGTGGCTGAAACTGTTGAAGTGCCTGCTGAGCCACACCAGCTTGGTTGAGTCATTAACCTTTTTTGATATTGCCTGCAGGCTTATGGAAGCACTCTTTGAGACAATGCTCTACCATCTTCTCAAAGAATTGTGAATGTTTGAAATGTTGCTTTCTTCTGGGAGATGGGGATTATATGGTAAGGGCAAAAGCAGCTTGAAGTGGAAAATTGGGAATGGCATATGTGCTTTCTCTGCCATAGCTTTTGAGTTATTCTACTTAAATTAGGATATTTCAGATCTAAATTTATATTTATATTTATATTTATATTTATATTTATGAATGTAAGTATTTAGAAGCTTATTGAAATTTGAACTGAAAATCATTCCATCATTCAATTTACTGAACACTCACCATGTGCCAGTTACTTGCATGGGGGCTATGGAAGAGAACAGAAACACAATTCTTGCCCTGTGGAACTTATAAATTCATAATGTGTTAAGATATAACAACTTTTTTATTCTGTATAACTATATAAGATGCTTCATCGTATTCAGTGGTATTAGTTTCTTTTTTTCAAAACTAAATAAATTTAAATGTTCTAAACACTTATTGTGTTGTTTTTGAAAATCTTCTAGACATTAAACCTTATAAAATTGTTAGTTTTTGTTTAGCATTATTCTTCCAAATATGTACTCAATGTTACCCATTTTGTGATACAGTTAAGTATTAATAAGGATGCTTGACAGGTCACTGCTGTGTGTATGAATTGTATACATACATGTACCATATATATGCCAATGTACAGGTACTAAAATTGGTAAAATTTAAAAGACAACGGGGCTGGTGCTGTGGTGTAGCAGGTTAAGCCACTACCTGCAGTTCCAGCATCCCATATCCACACTGGTTTGAATCCTGGCTGCTCCACTTCTAATCCAGCTGCCTGCTACTGTGCCTGGAAAAGTGCTTGAGCCCCCTGGACCCACATAAGAGACCCGAAAGAAGCTCTTGGCTTTGGGTCATCCCAGCTCTGGCCATTGTCGCCACTTGGGGAGTGAGCCAGCAGATGGAAGATCTCTCTCTCTCTCTCTCTCTGTCTCTCCCTTTCTTTCTGTCTCTGTAACTCTGCCTTTCAAACTATAAATAAATAAATCTTAAAAGACAAAACAGTGCGACATTGGCAAGGATGTGTGGTAAGACTCCTTGTGAGACTGTAAGTTGATACCACCACTTCAGAAAATAACTTGGGGCCGGCACTGTGTCCTACGGAGTAAAGCTGCCACCTGCAGTGCCGGATCCTATATGGGCGTCGGTTCGAGTCCCTGCTGCTCCGCTTCCAATCCAGGTCTCTGCTATGGCCTGGGAAAGCAGTAGAAGATAGCCCAAGTGCTTGGGCCCCTGCACCTGCATGGGAAACCCGGAAGAAGCTCTTGGCTTCTGGCTTCGGATTGGTACTGCTTCGCTATCATGGCCATTTGGGAGTGAACCAGCAGATGGGAGACTTTTTCTCTCTGCCTCTGCCTCTCTGTAACTCTGTCTTTCAAATAAATAAATCTTTTAAAAAAATACTTGATGGTCTCTACTTATGCTGAACTTACTCATTCTCTATGTCCCAGTTGTTACTACCTACCCCACCGAAATTTGTACTATGTTCTCCTAAGAAATGAATGTTCATAGAAACACTATTTTAATCAGAAACTACCGAAAGTGCCAATCAATAGTAGGATCCATAAATAAATTCCAGTATACTCATATAATAATACTATACAGCAATGAGAGTGAATGACTTACAGCTGTACATGAAATTATGAGTGAACATAAAGTACAAAATAAGCTGGACTAAAGAGAATATACCATATGTTTCTGTTTACATTTATTTGAACAACAGGCAGGCAAAACTTACCTGTAGTTATGGTGATGGGAGTCAGGATATGGTTACCTTGAGGGGTGGGATCCGAAGACTAGGCATAAGGGACAGGTCCTCTTGAGGTTGGTGATGTGTCAGTCCTTCCTCTGAGTAGTATACCGGCGAAACAGGTGTCCCTTTATGAAAAGTCCTTATGCTTTATTTGTGTATTTTTATAGTTGGGAGTTGTACTTAACATTTTGAAATTTTATTTTACAAGCAGGGGGTAGAGTATGGGAGAGAAAGAGATCCTATCAGCTGATTCACTGTCAAATACCTTCCATGATGACCTGGGCCAGAGTTGGAGCCAGGAGCTGGAACATATATCAAGTTTCCAATGGGAGCAACAAACCCAACAACTTGAGCCATTCCGGGATCTGTGTTGACAGGGAGCTAGAGTCAGCAGCTACAGCTGAGACTCAAACCCAGACACTCTAGCGTGGGACACAGGCCTATTTTTTTTTGAAAGGCAGAGTTACAGAGAGGCAGAGAGAGAGGTCTTCCATCTGCTGGTTCACCGCTAGATGCAATGGCCAGAGCTGCACCAATCAGGAGCGAGGAGCTGCTTCTGGGTCTCCTTCGTGGGTGCAGGGGACCAAGGACTTGGGCCATCTTCTACTGCTTTTCCAGGCCATCAGCAGATAGCTGGATCGGAAGTGGAGCAGCCGGGACTTGAACCAGCACCCAAATGGCATGCTGGCACTGCATCAGTGGCTTTACTTGCATCACCACAGCGCTGGCCCCTAAGGACACAAGCATCTTTAGTGCTGGCCCCTAAGGACACAAGCATCTTAACTGCTCTGGTAAACACCAGTTCCTGGATGTTAACACTTTAATAAAAAATTTCAAAAATTTAATATTCGAAGAATAAAGCTGTATCTCATGACCTAAAAAAAAAAGGCAGGTAAAACTAAGTAGTCACTAAAAGAAGTCACTGAAATAAGCTCCCAAGTCATTGTCCCCTCCAAACAGAGTAGGAACTCATGTCTTGAGGAGCATTCTCTGAAACTGGCACAAAAGATGACACTATCCAAAATTCCCATGGCAAAGTCACTTTGAAATGAGTATCTTCTTTTCCTCAAGTTACTATCCTATTTCAAAGAACACCACTCTCCTCAAAAGCTCACTGTAGTGATCCAGTCCCTCATTTTCCAAGTAGCCAAATTGCTGAAAGATGAGGAGAAAGAGCTGATGCTGAAAGCCATTTTCTTCATACTGTTTGTTGAACTCTTTTACTAAGTGTAGAGTTAACTTTACAATCCTTAAGTAAACTGAAATTAGATTTTTGTGAAAATTAAGAGTGGGAATGGGAGAGGGAGGAGGAAGAAGGGTTGGAGCATGGGGGAGGGAGGGTAGTGTGGGAAGTATCACTATGCCATTAAATCTGTATATATGAAGTACATGAAACTTGTGTAACTTAAATTTTAAAAAAATAAAACCATTTAACAGCTGTCACCTAACGTGTTGCAGGAAAGGAGGTCACACGGGGCTAACTGATTTGCCCAGTGGAACATAGGCCTCCAATGGCCATGGGAAGACTAAAGCAGGCATACTGACTCTGCAGTGCCTCTCCATGTTTCTATAGCCAGGTGTCCTAGAATTGGGCTAGAAAAATGTGAGCCATCAACCTCCACATCAAGCTTTCGAGCTAATATGAAAAAGCATACATTTGGCATTGTTAATCTGCTTGGAATCGTTATTGGGATTGAGTTTTCATCCTTTCTTTGAAAGAATGGTCTGTGGTTGTTAAGATCTGGCTTTTAAATTTTCTTTTTATAGGCCGGCGCCGTGGCTCAACAGGCTAATCCTCCGCCTTGTGGCGCCGGCACACCGGGTTCTAGTCCCGGTCGGGGCACCGATCCTGTCCCGGTTGCCCCTCTTCCAGGCCAGCTCTCTGCTGTGGCCAGGGAGTGCAGTGGAGGATGGCCCAAGTCCTTGGGCTCTGCACCCCATGGGAGACCAGGATAAGCACCTGGCTCCTGCCATCGGAACAGTGCGGTGCGCCGGCCGCAGCGCGCTACCGCGGCGGCCATTGGAGGGTGAACCAACGGCAAAAGGAAGACCTTTCTCTCTGTCTCTCTCTCTCACTGTCCACTCTGCCTGTCAAAATAAAAAATAAAAAAAAAAATAAATTTTCTTTTTATAATGAGGTGAAAAGGCTCTTCAAACCCTATCTTGAACTAAAAATCCTTTTTTAATTCAAATAAAAGTAAAAAAAAAAATCTTCAACACCTTCATGCTTCAAGTTACATATGCTAATAATAAGCTCCACTTACTGTTTCTTACCTGGGGACAATACAGCCCCACAGGGGTACTTGGGAATGTGTGCAGACATTTTTGATTGTCACCATAACTGAGGAGTGCCACTTCTGTGAGGCTTTGAGCTATCTGTTCAACTAGGAAAAGTTTTCATCAAAATAACAGTAGTGACTGTACCAACATATATTCTTTAAGATATTTTACTTTTAGGAAAATTGAATTATCTACACTTTTTTTTTTTTAAAAGCTCTGTCAGGAATCCTGGTCTCTTTTTATTTTTTTAAATTTTATTTATTTATTTATTTGACAGGTAGAGTTATAGACAGTGAGAGAGAGAGACAGAGAGAAAGGTCTTCCTTCTGTTGGTTCACTCCCCAAATGGCAGCTATGGCTGGTGCTGCGCCAATCCGAAGTTGGGAGCCAGGTGCTGCTTCTTGGTCTCCCATGCGGGTGCAGGGCCCAAGGACTTAGGCCATCCTCCACTGCCTTCCTGGGCCACAGCAGAAAGCTGGGATGCTGGTGCCGCAGGCATTAACCAAGTGAGCCACAGCGCCGGCCAGGAATCCTGGTCTCTTTATGTTTCTGTGAAACATAAGAATGTAATCATGTGGAAGTTGATATATCTAAAAAGAAATAACTTCCAGAGGACAGAGAGGTGTAGGAAGAGGGATGAGTGATACATCATAAATGCTCAGTGAACCTTCAACTTCATTTCAGTTTAAAAGATGTCTCATGAGTAACACTAGCACCATCTAGGAGAACCAGAAGAGTTAAATAAAGGGAACAAGTGACATAGGAAATGCCTGAAACCTCTCCTGCCTGTTTCCAGACCCAGCAGGTACTTTTGCATCAGGTCATAGAGATAAACAGAAACAATCCAGTCTTTCACTTCTAGCTCCAGTGTATCCTAACCCATTCCTTCCTCCTGTGTTGGAGGTCATCCCATTCCTTTGCAAGGCTGATTGCTATTCTCATGCTTCTGATATCAACTATTGAAATATTACAAGAGAATTTGAGTTACCGATACCATATTTCTAAATTTAAAAACTAAAGAATAACATTACTTTTCTCAACTCCATTAGTATAAGAAGTTTAAACCTAGATTAAATAATTTTATATACAAATATAATTTGCCAAAAATGATCCTAATGAAGAAAACCTAAGCAGCAATTTCCTTAAAGATGCAACAAAGAAAATTCTCAATTTTAAAGATATGATCATTTCAAGACTTAACAACTGCACTTAACAGAAAAGAGAGGAAGAAATCAAAGTGTCATTTTAAAAAAGTATGAAACTGATACTAAAGTATAATAGAAATTGCATAAAAATAAAACTTCAAATCATTCTAAAAAAAAAATCGTTTATTTGAAAGCCTGAGTTAGAGAAGGAGAGAGAGAGCAAGGGAGCTGTCCACTGGTTCACTCTCCAAATGGTTGCAACTGCCAGGACTGGGCTAGGCTGAAGCCAGGAGCTTCCTCTGGGTCTTCCATGTGGGTGCATGGGCCCAAGCACTTAGGCCATTGACTGCGTTCACAGGAGCATTAGCAGGGAGCTGGATCAGAAGTGGAGCAGCCAGGACTTGAATTGAAACCCATATGGGATGCTGGTACTGCAGGTTGTGGCTATAACCTGCCAAGCCACAGCACCAGCCCCTATCCACATTTTCAAAATGTCTTCACTTTAACACATCACTGTAGTATACTGTCTGGAGGCTTGGGGTCTGAAATAGCTAAATGTGGTGATTTGAATGATCTTAAAAATACAACTAAAGAATAAAAATAGACTCCAAACAGACTAGAAAGATGTAACTTTAGAATGACTCCAAATATTCTGTAATGTTGAGCTCATCAAAGGCTTTGTCACCAAAAAGCCAAGTATATCCTTTAGAATGCTTCCTTTGTGGCTCAAAATGAAAAATACTGTTTGAACCTCCACCATGTGTGAGGTAAACCAGTTCATCCTGTAGTTTGGCACTGCTTATTGAGAATTTGACAACATCCAAGAATTCAGCTTCTAACTCAGTCACTAGAAAACTGTAAATTGCTAGCTGTAGTACAAAGCTTTCAACTAGGCTTAGATGCTCCTAAAACAAACAAAACAAAACTTCATTAAAACCACCTTTGAATTTTTTAAATAGTATTACTAGCCCAGCCATGTTCATGCAATGAAAAGGCTAAGTTTCTGCTTGCCTTTCTGTAGCTCTGATTGCATCTTGTTATAGTGTTGTCACTACAGCTGTGCTGGGTCATTCTTTCCCATCCCATTCCACAAATACGCACTTCGTACAATCAGCCTTGGAAGCAGTGGCAAACAAGTAGGTGTGTCCACCCTCATGAAGCTTCTAGTTTTGTAGGGACTGCACTTGTTGCTTTTATTGCTTTTTTATTTTTATTTTTTATTTATTTGAAAGGCAGAGTTAGAGAGAGGGAAAGATAGAGAAGATAGAAATATCTTCTGTCCATTGGCTCACTCCCCAGATGGCCACAATGGCTTGGAGCTGGGGTGGTCCAAAGCCAGGAGCCAGGAGCTTCTGGGTCTCCCACATGGGTACAGAGGGCCCAAGCATTTGGGCCATCTGCTGCTGCTTTCTGAGGTGCACTAGCAGGGAGCTGGATCGGAAGTAGAACTGGGTCTCAAACTGGCACCCATATGGGATACTGGGGCTTCAGGTGGCAGCTTTATCCACTATGCCACAGCACTAGCCCCTACAGCTAAATTTTTGCTTCAGTGAGCCCTTATAAATTCTATGTAATCTACTCCAGTTCACTCAGTGGGGTCTGATTATATTTTTTGCTAAATTTTAAATTTTCTTTCATAGGTATTCCATAAGTAAGGCTGGGCAGTAGCAAGCCTAACTCCTAAGATATCAATAGCATTCATAATGCTAACTACCACTTATTACTGAGGGTTCCATACATTCCAGAAGCCATGCCAAGAGCAAATATTGAGGGTCCTTGCAATGTGCTGAGCACTTTAAAACTTTTGCTTATATTCATCCTTGTAATTAAATAACAGGCATGAATATTATTTTTCAGGTGAGGATTATGAGGTGAAAGAGAATAAGAAAATAACCTAAGGTTATGCCCTAATGCTGGGATTCCAAAGGTGGCAGTGTGGCACCAGAGATTTTCTCTTGATCCTGAAGTGAACCAAGTATCTAGTTAGAAATTATAATCCCAGGGCCGGCGCCGTGGCTGAACAGGCTAATCCTCCGCCTTGTGGCACCGGCACACCGGGTTCTAGTTCCGGTTGGGGTGCCAGATTCTGTCCCGGTTGCCCCTCTTCCAGGCCAGCTCTCTGCTGTGGCCCGGGAGTGCAGTGGAGGATGGCCCAAGTGCTTGGGCCCTGCACCTGCATGGGAGACCAGGAGGAAGCACCTGGCTCCTGGATTCGGATCAGCGTGGTGCGCCGGCCGCAGCGCATTGGCTGCAGCGGCCATTGGAGGGTGAACCAACGGCAAAGGAAGACCTTTCTCTCTCTCTCTCTCTCTCTCTCACTGTCCATTCTGCCTGTCCAAAAAAAAAAAAAAAAAAAAAAAAAAATTATGATCCCAGTTTTTCCAAGGTGGAACCTGAAGTTGAAATTGTTAAGAAAATGTCAGTAGACGTGTTTACAAATATTCCATTTCTTCCAGTTCTCTGCTTCTTGCACGTGAAAGCATTCTACCTTTCTGTGTCTTCTGAGGTCAGGTGTAGCTGTGTGGCCTGCTTCCATTAAGTACCTATGAATAGATTTACCAGAAAGCTTTCAGAGCCTGTATACAATTTGTGCCCTTTCCCCTGTGTTGGTGAAACACCTGATGAGACAAAGTCTTTGTCCCCCTGTGTGCTGGAAGGACCGTGTTGGATAGCATCCCTTCGCTGATTGCCATTAGACTGGAAGCAGTAAGCTCCTGAGATTTGGGACAGGGATAGGTGAAGGAGAGTGTTTGTAACCATACATAATCTAGCCTAAACTCAACAGTTTGCCTAAGGAACTTACCTAAACCCCTGTAGCTTAATGGTATCACATATGTGTGTGGAATTCAGGAATCTGACACAACAGGTTGTGTTTTTTTATTAACGTCTATCTGAGTATTGCATGGCCTCTGGGAATAAAACAGTTCTTTGGCCTTTTAATTTTATGTTAGAATGAAAGTACTTAAAAAATTCAATCTGATGGCTATGTAGTCCAACATTAAGAACATGTAGAAGAAAAGTTTCTTATTCTCTGGCCAGTGTATTATATCTGGAGCTTAATTTAATCTGCAGTGTCCTAGTATCCCTCCCCACCCACCCACCAAGATTGATTGATTTATTTGAAGGACAGTGAGAGAGAGAGATCAACCTCTGGTTCACTCCACAAATGATCGCAAGAGCCGGGGGCTGGGCCAAACCAAAGCCAGGAGCCAGGAACTCCATTCCGGTCTCCCACATGGGTGGCAGGGGCACAAGCACTTGGGCCGTCTTCTGCCACCTTCCCAGTTACATCAGCAGGGAGCTAGATGTGAAGCATCCCCGACTTGGACCTGTGCTCCAGTATGGTATGTTGGCATTGCAAGCAGCAGCTTAACCCCCTGCACCACAATGCCAGCCCACTAATTTTGTTAATTCTGAGATTTGTATTCCAGCAACAGATTGTCAGCAATGTTAGTGAAGAATGCTAATTTCTCCATTGCTACTAAACTTTATGACTGCAATTAATGGTTTTTAGGGTGTGAACAGTTTTATATACTTCACCCTTCTTTAGGTTAAGATCATAGTCAAACACTCTGACTCAGGTCAGACATTTGGCTTAGCATTTACACTGCTAGTTAGAATATCCAAGTCTCGTATGAGTGCCTGGGTTTAACCCCCACCCACAGCTCCTGATCCCAGCTTCCTGCTAATGCTGACCCTGGGAGGTAACAAAGATGACAGAAGAAGTTGAGTTCCTGCCAACCCTGTGGGAGGCCTAAACGGAATTGCTGGCTTCTGGCTTAAGCCCCTGTCTATGGCTGGCATTTTGGGGGTAAACCAATGAATAGAAACTAGCTTTCTCAATGTCTTACCTCTCAAATAAATACATTTTCATTTTTTTGAAGAAAATCATTTTATTCTACTCATAAACAGTAACATTACAACAGTTTGTTCAAGGAGACCAAACATCTGTCCAGCCCCAAATTCAATACCGTCTCAAGGAATACCATCCACTCAGCAAGGATGCTTCCATTGCATTGCTGGACCAAGGAAGCTCTTCAAAATAGATGACAGTCAAATAAATAAAACTTTAAAAAGAAATACTCAGGGGTCAGTGTTGTGGTTTGTTTCAGTCCTGGCTGTTCCAATTCCAGTCCAGCTTCCTGCTGATGTGCTGGAGAAGGCAGCCAAAGATGGCCCAGGTACTGGGGCCCCTGTCACCCCTGATGTGGGAGAGTCAGACGGTGTTCAGGCTCCCAGCTTCCATCTGGGCTAGTCTCAGTCATTGCAACCATTTGTGAAGTGAACCATCAGATAGAGAATCTCTGTCTTTCCCTCTCTCTGTCACTCTGCCTTTCAAATAAATAAGCCTTTTTAAACTTTTTAAAAAAGATTTATTTTATTTATTTGTAAGACAGAGTGACAGAGAGAGGTGGAGACAGAGAGAGTGGTCTTCCATCCGCTGGTTCACTCCCCAGGTGGCCGCAAAGGCCGGAGCTGAGCCGATCCGAAGCCGGGAGCCAGGAGCTTTTTCTGGGTCTCCCACATGGGTGCAGGGTCCCAAGGACTTGGACCATCTTCTACTGCTTTCCCAATCCATAGCAGAGAGCTGGATCAGAAGAGAAGCAGCTGGGACTAGAACCAGTGCCAATGTGGGATGCCAGCACTTCAGGCCAGGGCTTTAACCTGCTGCGCCACAGCACCGGCCCCAAGCTTTTTTTTTTTAAATAAGAAACACTGACTCTGTAAAATAGTTCCAGCACATGTGTATACACACACACACACACAGTGTTAAGTTATTCAAGTCCTCACGTTGAATTCAGAATTGTGAGAATTTCCAAAGCCATTAGCTGAGAACATTCAACAATTTGGCAGTACAGCACTGTCTACCAAGGCAATGCATAACACAGAGCCACATTAAATTTTGAACATCTTTCCTGAGGATGATCTTCCTGAAATTTCAATGGTTGAAAGACTATGCAAACCCTACCCTTTGCATTATTTGATTATTTAATGACTTATGAGTTAATAGGTACTCATGTAACATAGGAGAAAAAAAGAGCAGGCAATAGCCCCTTAACTAGCAGAGTTTTATGGTTTTTATTTGTTTCCAAATAAAGTCATGAAATTTGACACTGATTAACTCTGTAAGGTTACTTTAGTTGCTTAACCACAAAACTCCTAATCTTCATTCAATAACTTAAAAATTCTTCTAAAATTGTTCATAATTCTGCCTAATTCCAGTGATAACTAGAGGCAACTGCTGTGTATATCTTTTTTAAAGATTTATTTATTTATTTGTTTCCCCTAGGAGGTTCACACCTCCCTTAGGATATACCCCATGTGAAGAGATAGATAGGTCTGGGCCTCTTAACTTACAAGGCCTAAAGCCCACCAGATTATTATCAAGCCCCTCTATCAGGTTCTATTTGCCTCTCAATCAGAAAACTTAATTGTAGCTTAGACAGCACCTTTCTTAGCTCCTCTAAGAATGACTCTGTCCTTTGTTCTAGACCCTGTCTAGCACACTTGGGCCTCACTCCTTTGTAATCATAACCTCTACTCTACCACCAATGGCTCTACTCCCAACCTGTGTGTACTGATGGTCCTCTTCCCCACTTAATGCTGTATAATTGTTCAAACCTGGTAAATGCCACTCTTAGGATCATTGGTTACTATCCTCACTCTGTCTTTTATGACCTTGTCTAAATATGATCAGAGTCGGCAAACTTGGAAAGCTTCCATAGCCTTGGCAACTCATGACGACAGCCTAGGGTGGTTACTGGCACCATAAACTAGAGTGTCAATTTGTTGGGTCAACAACAGGAGCCACTGTGCACTTGCTCCTCATGTGGGAGCTCTGTCCTTAATGTGCTGTACATTTTGATTTAATGCTACAACTAGTACTCAAACAGTATGTTTCACTTTGTGTTTCTATGTGGGTGCAAACTGTTGAAATCTTTATACTAAATTGATCTTCTGTATATAAAGAGAATTGAAAATGAATCTTGATATGAATGGAAGGGGAGAGGGAGCGGGAGAGGGGAGGGTTGTGGGTGGGAGGGAAGTTATGGGAGGGGGAAGCCATTGTAATCCATAAGCTGTACACTGGAAATTTATATTCATTAAATAAAAGTAAAAAAAATAAAATAAAAAAAAAGATTTATTTATTTATTTGAAAGGCAGAGCTACAGAGAGGCAGACGCAGAGAGAGACAGAGAGAGAGAGAGAGAGAGGTCTTCCTCTGCTGGTTCACTCCCCTGATGGCCACATCTGCCAGAGCTGTGCCAATCCGAAGCTAGGAGCTTCTTCTGGGTCTCCCACAGGCATGCAGGGGCCCAAGGACCTGGGCCATCCTCCACTGCTTTCCCAGGCCACTGCAGAGAGCTGGATCGGAAGTGGAGCAGCCGGGACTAGAACCGGCGCCTATATGGGATGCCGGCAATGCAGGCAGTGGCTTCACCCGCTATGCCACAGTGCTGGCCCTGCTATGTATATCTTTCACATTGGAAAATACTTGTTCAGTCATACTGAGCTAACTTTTCTGGGATGATCTATACAAAGAATACATCATATATGTTGGGTCTAATTTTTGTTTTGAAACAAATATAGATGTATAGGATGTTGGGAGAATATATCGGAGAGTTCCTTTCGCGTGATTTTCCCCAGTGCTTGGTTACAGCTTACAAAGTTAGAGTCACAGTACCAAAACCAGGAAATTGGCATTGGTACGACGTGTGTGTGTGGTTCTACACTATTAGCTTACAGACTTATGCAGTCACTGCTGCAGTTAGTACACAGACTGTTGCATTGCCACAAAGAGCTGTCTGTCCCTCTGGTCACACACCCTTCTTCAGCCCTCAGCTTCCTCCCGCTATCCCTAATTGCTGGCAACCACCAATCCATTCATCTTTATAATTTTTTTCATTTCAAGAATACTCTATAAAAAGTATTTTAATAGATGAATTTTCAGTTGTTTTCCATGTTTTAATTAGAAGTTCAAACAAAATCTTATAGATGTAAAACATACCAAGATTATGCTTATTAAATGGTGATTAATTTATAATTTTATCTTGCAATATCATTTCAATCGTCTGTTTTTGCAATTAAACACATATTAAACTTTTCTACATTGTAGAAGATGAAGACTTTCTTTTTTTTTTTTTTAAACTTTTATTTAATGAATATAAATTTCCAGTGTACAGCTTATGGATTACAGTGGCTTTCCCCTCCCATAACTTCCCTCCCACCCGCAACCCTCCCCTCTCCCGCTCCCTCTCCCCTTCCATTTGCATCAAGATTCATTTTCAATTCTCTTTATATACAGAAGATCAATTTAGTATAAAGGTTTCAACAGTTTGCACCCACATAGACACACAAAGTGAAACATACTGTTTGAGTACTAGTTATAGCATCAAATCAAAATGTACAGCACATTAAGGACAGAGATCCCACATGAGGAGCAAGTGCACAGTGGCTCCTGTTGTTGACCCAACAAATTGACACTCTAGTTTATGGCACCAGTAACCACCCTAGGCTGTCGTCATGAGTTGCCAAGGCTATGGAAGCCTTCCAAGTGCCGACTCTGATCATATTTAGACAAGATCATAAAAGACAGAGTGAGAATAGTAACCAATGATCCTAAGAGTGGCATTAACCAGGTTTGAACAATTATACAGCATTAAGTGGGGAAGAGGACCATCAGTACACACATGTTGGGAGTAGAGCCATTGGTGGTAGAGTAGAGGTTATGATTACAAAGGAATGAGGCCCAAGTACGCTAGACAGGGTCTAGAACAAAGGACAGAGTCATTCTTAGAGGAGCTAAGAAAGGTGCTGTCTAAGCTACAATTAAGTTTTCTGATTGAGAGGCAAATAGAACCTGATAGAGGGGCTTGATAATAATCTGGTGGGCTTTAGGCCTTGTAAGTTAAGAGGCCCAGACCTATCTATCTCTTCACATGGGGTATATCCTAAGGGAGGTGTGAACCTCCTAGGGGAAGGCACTCTGTTGACTTTCATTACTTGGCTGGCCTGGGAGGAGAGCTGGCCAGGTAAAGGCAGGTGGCAACTCTAACAAGAAATTTACAGTTCTGTCTGCAATGTTGCTGACCCTACTTGACCTCACCCTCAGCTGCAGTGGTCACTTTGGAAGTTGGGCTGAGTGAAGGGCTTTTCAGCTTAGAGCCAATAAGATCTGTGGCTCTGACCTGGGCATCCTTCGACTCCAGGGCAGGTCCATTTCCAGTGATCCAACTCTTGGCAGAGCTGCCAGGGCTCTTCACAAGCTGACTTCTGCTGACGCCCAGGCTTACCACATTGAAAGCCACTGCAGTGGACTGGCCTGTTGGGTCTCCTTGAGGGCAGATCACTGTATAGATCAGCCATTAATAGGCCTGCCACCCATTGCTTCTGATGCCTAGCTTTCTTTTCCTCCTGGTTTGTGTTAAAGCAGACCAGAGGATGCAAGTCAAGGGAGTGCCCGTGTCCCATCTCTAATCTTCGGTGGCCTGAACTACAAGTCTATAGTCACAGGCATGTTCTGTAGTAGTTTTTCTAAGGTAGACAATGCCCATGAGGAAAATTATATTCTCACTTTAAAACTTTCTTTCCCTTTGGTCTGAAAGGGAGGTTTTTTCTACTTATTGTATACTTCGCTGATGGCGAAGTGAATCTAGCTATGAGATTATTATTTAAGTTCTTATTTTGGCTATGCTATTACAGAAAAATGTTAGCCATCTCTTTTATAAGGTCTAAAGATTAAATTGTGCGTCCTACAGATTCCTTCATAATAGATTTAGTTTCCTATCTTGAAGAGAATAGAGAAATGAAAGAACAAGTTGGGCTTAGAATAGAGAAATGAGGGAGCAAGTCCTAGATCGCTTGCTGACAATAGCAATATCACATGAATACTTAGCAAACAGTTTCAACCATTAGATACCAACTTAAGAAAACATTTACCAGAAGGTCCAATGCCTTCTATAAATTTTAAGAATCATGTATTTGAAAATACCTCTTAAATATCTAACATGGTGTAGTTTGTTTAACCAGCAAACTTAAGCACAACCATATAAAATGTTTTTAGTTTCTTTCTACCTACAAGTTTAAAACATATGATACATAGATTCAGGTCACTCAAATTAAAATGTATCTTTGATTGATTTTAGCAGCTTAAATTTATGGACAATCTTATCTATAAGCCATTTAAAATAAGACTCTTAATAAAATTTCCCCATGTGGACATACAATATGTACACACATTTAACATAGCATAATAGACCAATATAGCGTTTTTAATAATAGCTTTTAAAATCTTTAACTCTTTTTGTAGATTGCCAATTGATTTGAATTGCTTTTTTAGTAACCTCAGTTAACCATACTTTCTCTCAGTTGGTACTGTTAATACATTATTGGCTTCATCTGTTTACAGAGCCATCCCAAAGTACTGAATACAATGGAAGTGGCTGGAAAAAGTCCATAGGAACCCATAGGAGGACAGCTACACACAGAACCAACAACGTTTTAGTTTTATGAGCAGCAAATCGTATATAACTGTGGATGACAAAAGACTTTAAGTTGCCATGTTTAAAATTATAAACTCATAGACCAAATTTGATCTTGTTACAAGGTGATTATTCAAATCTTTGAAAATAAGCACATATTTACATAACCCATAGATCTTAATAAAAATTCAGCTGTTTTTGAACAATTAGAATTTAACAGACATCAAGAGAACACAATAGATTACTTTAACACATTGCTTTAACAGAGCATCAGAGTTTAATTCTATGTCAAAGAGAAATTGAGCTTCCTGTGATCTTTTGCTGTGAGGTTTCCTTCCTTTACCTTCTTTCATATTGGTGACCATGTTTCTGTGTTTCTGTGTGTAACACATCTTTAAGCATCTTTTGCAGGGCAGGATGAGTGGCGACAAATTCTTTCAGTTTCTGTTTTCTATGAAAAGTCTTAATTTCACCTTCATTCACAAATGAGAGCTTTGCAGGATATAGTATTCTGGGCTGGCAGTTGTTCTCTCTTAGTACCTGGGCTATGTCTCGCCATTCCCTTCTAGCTTGTAGAGTTTCTGATGAGAAGTCTGCTGTGAGTCTAATTGGAGATCCTCTAAGAGTAATCTGACGTTTCTCTCTTGCATCTTTTAGGATCTTTTCTTTGTGTTTCACTGTGGTGAGTTTGATTACAACATGTCGTGGTGAGGATCTCTTTTGGTCATGTTTATTAGGGGTTCTATAAGCTTCCTGTACTAAGATGCCTCTGTCCTTCTCCAAACCTGGGAAATTTTCTGCTAGTATCTCACTGAAAATGCCTTCTAATCCTTTCTCCCTCTCCATGCCTTCAGGAACTCCTAGAACTCGAATGTTGGGTTTTTTAATAGTATCCTGTAGATTCCCGACAATATTTTTTAGATTTCTGATTTCTTCTTCTTTTCTTTGGTTTGCCTGTGGGAGACTGCAGGAGAATTGGAGCCCACACTGAGGGCAGCAGAGATTCCCTGTGTGGTCCTTGGGAAAGAGCTTCCGATCTCTGGCTCCTGTGGGTATATCATTTGCCTGCTAATTACTACCTCCAATTACGTTCAGCTGTGCGGAATTACTTCCCTTTTGAATCAAAAAAAGAAAGAGAGATTTACCACGCCTAACCTGGGAGTGTCATCTTTGACACACCCTCAGCCCTGAGGAACCAAACACAGCTCTCAGTCCACACTCATCTCAAGCCTCTAAGGCTCCACCGAAAGCAGACAGTCCACTTAATAAGGAGCCATAGTGTAACAAGAAAAAACACCACAGTGAAGAAACCAAATATCTCCAACATGCCAAACAACAAACGCAAAAACCAAGCTAACAAGAACAAGGAAGACACTATGACGCCCCCAAATGAAAAAGACACCCCAATTCAAGATTATGAAGATGATGAGATCGAAGAAATGCAAGAAGCGGATCTCAAAAAATTGCTAAGAACATTAAGAACTTCTCAAAAACAAATTCTTGAACTACAGAAATCCTTCATGGACAAGATAGAAAATCTCTCTCGTGAAAATGAAATATTAAGGAGGAATCAAAATGAAATGAAACAACTAGTGGAACAAGAAACTCTGATAGTGACTAGAAATCATAATGAAATGAAGAACTCAATAGATCAAATGACAAACACATTAGAGAGCCTTAAAAACAGAATGGGCGAAGCAGAAGAGAGAATATCGGACTTAGAAGACAGAGAACAGGAAAGGAAGATGAAGACTTTCTTAACTTAAACAGCAACAGTATTTTCTGTTGGTAAGCAACTAGCAAATAAAGCTTAGATGAAAATTACACAGCTCTAAAGAAATGTGGTTCTTCCAGTAGGCCCTGTATTTGATCTAAGACCCAAGTATTACAGTAAGCCCTTTGGTTCTGCTGTTGTTCTGAGAATGAGGATTTGATACAAATCCAAATAGTACAAGTTTTCATTTAAAAAAAATTGATAGTCCATTTGGAGCAATATGGTTATCCACTATTTTGAGCTTATGTAGGATAATTTTACAGAGACAAATTCCTATAAATATATTCACTGCTATCTTAATTAGAAATAATTTATGCCTCACAATAAGTGACAAGTTTTTCATGTTGAGTGAATAAACCAATGATTATGTCACGAGACCATTGTTAGGAACATGTAGGCAGACAGCTGACAAATGAATTGTTATCCTGCCTAAGGAGGAGAGAAAAACACTAAGGTAAAATTAAAATGCCAATACAAGCTGAAAAAAGCTGATAGAAGACATGTAACATTTTGTGCACTGGTGATACTCAAAGTAAATTAAACAATGGAATGTACTAATAAGTATACTGTAGATTTTATTTTAAAAATGGATTAGAGGGGCTGGCGCTGTGGCTCACTTGGTTAATCCTCTGCCTGCGGCGCCGGCATCCCATATGGGCGCCAGGTTCTAGTCCCGGTTGCTCCTCTTCCAGTCCAGCTCTCTGCTGTGGCCCGGGAGGGCAGTGGAGGATGGCCCAAGTCCTTGGGCCCTGTACCGCATGGGAGACCAGGAGGAAGCACCTGGCTCCTGGCTTAGGATCGGCACAGCGCGCCGGTTGTAGTGGCCATTTGAGGGGTGAACCAGCGGAGGGAAGACCTTTCTCTCTGTCTCTCTCACTATCTAACTCTGCTTGTCAAAAAAAAAAAGGATTAGAGCAGGGGGTAGAAAGACAGGAAAAGAATCTAGACTTGGCCGGCGCCATGGCTTAACAGGCTAATCCTCCTCCTTGCGGCGCCGGCACACCGGGTTCTAGTCCCGGTTGGGGTGCCGGATTCTATCCCGGTTGCCCCTCTTCCAGGCCAGCTCTCTGCTATGGCCCAGGAGTGCAGTGGAGGATGGCCCAAGTCCTTGGGCCCTGCGCCTGCATGGGAGACCAGGAGAAGCACCTGGCTCCTAGCTTCAGATCAGCGCGGTGCACCGGCCGCAGCGGCCATTGGAGGGTGAACCAACAGCAAAAAGGAAGACCTTTCTGTCTCTCTCTCTCACTATCCACTCTGCCTGTCAAAAAAAAAAAAAAAAAAAAAAAAAAAAGAATCTAGGCTTGGTCCATTGAAACTATTGAACTATTTATATTAAATCAGACCCCTAGAAAAGGCTAAACTTTATGAAGCTCAAATGTTTAGCTACATTTTCAAATGTGCATTAATAAATATTGAATGGCTATATAATAAGATGACTTATATTTTACCCAATAGCTTGTCACATATCTTAAGCACTGCCTTAAGAATCATCCATTTAGAGGGAGGATTTGAGTGACAAGCAACACACCTCTGTTTTCTGTCCTGTTCTAGTCTACATTTTTATTTTCAGTAAGATAAATATATTGTTGGATTTAGGATTTTTTAAAATGAAGCAAGATAGAGCATTAACAGTAGATGAATCAAAGTCCAGGTAAAATTTCAGGACAGAAGGGTGGGCAGGGATGGATATAATGACATTGAATTGGTGTAAATGTTCAAGTCCAGCCTTTGGAATCAGCTAAGTGGACAAGGACTTCACAGAGGATGTGTTACTTGTGCCCATCACATGTAGAAAAAGACTTAGGACTTTTCCTAACTTCAACCTGTGTGGCCCAGGGAATGACTTGATGGTTCCAAAAACCTAACACAATCTAAAAATATATGTGTATGTATAATTATATAATTTTCAGAGCAGGACAACAAATTGTCCTACTGTATTTTATGTTGATCAGATTTTTTTAAGATTTATTTATTTTAAAGAGTTACAGAGTGGAGAGACAGAGATATTTCTTCCATCTGCTGGTTCACTCTCCAAATGGCCACAATGGCCAGGACTGTGTCAGGCTGAAGCCTGGAGCCAGGAGCTTCTCCTGACTCTCCCACATGGGTTCAGGGGCCCAAGGAGTTGGGCCATCTTCCGCTGCTTTCCCAGGTGCATTAGCAAGGAGCTGAATCAGAAGCAGAGCAGCCAGGACTGGAACTGGCACCATATGGGATGCTGGTACTGTATACTGCAGCTTAACCTGCTGTGCCACAGTGCTGGTTCTTTTATTGGTTAGATTTTCATTTAGTTCTATGTTAATTACTGTACAATAGAGATAGAAGTAAGGTGTCTAAATTTGATGAAGAGAACTAAACATGTATATTGAAAACTGGAGTGTGGCATGGTTTGTTTTTTAAGATCATGCTGAAATTTAATCCTCATGAATGTGGAGGGTAGAAACTTAATACAGTCTCTGTGTTTAAGGGTGGGATCTTTGAGAGCTGATTCAGATCAGAGTGGAGCCCCCATGTGCCATCTCTGTTGCTCACCATAGGATGCCCTGAGCCACCTTAGGTCTCTGCCAGCCAGAATGTATCACTAGATGCAGCCATTTCCCCCGTACCTGAACCGTAAGCCAAAGTAAACCTCTTTTCTTTATAACTTACTCAGTTTTTGGTATTATGTTGCCAACATCACGAAATGAACTAAGAAAATTAGTACTGAATTGTTGGCTTTTGTGAATACTGAATACCTGAAAATGTGGAGGTTGTTTTGGAACTGGATAATTCTGAGGGCTCAGAAGTTCCAAGACTACGGAAGAACTAGAACATCTTAGAGATTGGATTGATGGTCATGAACAGACAGCTGATGCAAACGAGGACACTTCTACTGGAAACTGGAGGAAAGACCATCCCATCACACCTCTGCAAAGAGCTTAGCTGACTGTGCCCATGCCCTAGAGAATTATGGAAGGCCAAATTAAAAGGGATAGCTGTTAGAGGAAATATCCAAACAACAAAGCATTCAGACTGCTGCTTAGTTACTTCTAACTCATGCAGTAGGATTGGGGAGCAATGGCATGACCTAAAAGCAGGATGCAGAATTGAAAGGGAAGCAGAGTAGAAAGATTTGAAAAACTTGTATCCTAGTGAAAAAGTGTGTTCAGGAGAGCCAAATCAGGGTGCAGCCCAGCAACCACTTAGTAAGGAAATGAGCATGGATAAAAGGGAGCCAGCTGGTAGTCACCAAGACAATGGGGAAAAGGCCTCAAGCACATCTCAGAAATCATTGAGGTTTCCCTCTCATCACAAGCCCAGAAGTCTGGAAGGGAAGAATTTTTAGGGAACCCTGGAGTGCTCGTCAAGGGGCTCACTGCGCAGAGCTGCCTGAGGCTCCTGCTCCCAGTTTTTTGATGAAGCACTTCTGGCTGCTCCAGCAGTGATGCTCCAACAAGTGCGGCTGGGTACGGCTTATGCCACTGACTCACAGGGAACCAAGTGCTAGTCCTTGGTACTGAATGCAGGTGAACAGAAAGCAAAAGCTGTGGGATCCGGGAAGCTTCCACTGAGATTTTGAAGACAGGGCTGACTCAGGAAAGGAACCATTGCAGAGATTCTACACTGGAGAGCCTACTAGAGCCGTGGGAGTGAGACCACTGCTGTTGAGATCCCGGGAAGGTAGAGTCGCTGACAGCGTGCAATGCCAGACTGGCAAAGCCACAGATAATGCAACCTGAGAGAGCAGCTATCTGGGCTGTGAGCAGCAGAGCCTTGGAGACAGGGCTGCTCTGGCCGTGGGGGCCCACCTCCTGCCACAGTGTACATAAGGTTCTGGATCTAGAGCTTAAGACTTAATGTCTGCCCTGCTGGATTTCTGCCTCGCTTTGGACCTTTTATTCCTTTTACTTCTCCCTTTTGAAATAGGAATGTTTGTTCTATCCCTGTCTTACCATTGCATCATAGAAACAGAGAACTTTTCTGATTTTCCAGACGCACTGCTAGAAGGAGTTTGCCTTGAATCTCCATGAGACTTTGGACTTGAGGCTTTCAGTTGGTGCTGGAATGTGTTAAGACTTCGGAACTATCTGGATGGAATGCTTGTATTCTGTATATGAGAAGGACATGAGTTTCAGGGGACCAGGAGCAGAATACTATGGTTTAAATATGATTTGCCCCGCTCTGAAGTTCATGGTCAAACTTAATCCTCATTGTGAGCTATTAAGAGCATGGACACTTAATCCCACTGTGGTGGTTTGAGTTGGGGCTTTCGAGAGCTGAATAATTAGGATTAGGTAAGAGCACCAGGGTTCAGCCCCCATGATTGAATCCTGGTGGCTATAAGAAGAGGGAGACAGACCTTACACACATGCATGCCCTGTCTCTTGCCATGTGATACCCTGCACCATCTTGGGATTAGACTGTCACCAAATGTGGCTCCTGGATCTTGTTCCAGACCATGAACAAAAAATAAACCTTTCTTTCTTTATGATATACCCAGTTCATGTATCACATTAGCAACAGAAATGAAGTAAGATGGATTGCATTACTTTCTTCCAATAATGAAAGACTAGAGCAAGGATAATGGCTTAGACTTGAACTTTGCCTCTACCTCAAAGTGTGTAACTTGGAGCAGAGTCAAAGATCTACAGAAGGAGAATTCAACACAAAATAAGCAGGACTAGCCATATTTGGAGATCCAAAGATCAAACAGGCTTATTTCCAGGTAATGAGTACCACATCACTGGAGATACTCAACCAAGGTATGTGTCACAGCTACTATCTATGCAATGCAAATGCTACATTTCCTTCAGTCCTGACATGTTACTAAATGGGTATTACAAACCTCAGGTTTACAACATTTACCAACTTTGGGAATCACCTTCTGTGGGCTTGTTTCCTCCTGTTCAATACACTGTGGGGTAATGCTAACTTAGAAAGCTGTTGGAAATATTAAATGAGGTTGAAGAACAATAGCAGTAGCCTGATTCCAAATCCCCGCCTCATATTCCCAAAGCAACCATAGATCCACCTTGAGAACAAAACTATCCAGGACCTATTATGTGAGTATTACTAGACAGAAAACTTGAAACTTTCAAGCCATTTATAAGGAAAAAAAATAAATTCAAACAAAGCTTCCGGTATCTACATACTTTGCGTGTGGAAGGGTGCTGGAGAAACAGAAATGACTCCTAGAACCAGAGCAGAGGGAGGCAGAGGACTTAGAGTAAGCATCACCTCCAGTAGGAGGAAGTCAGATAGTTCACACGAACCTATCAAACTCAAGTTGAGATTGGGTCATTCATAGCCCTGGCTACAGGGAAAGGACTTGAAAGTGTGCTGGACTGAAGTGGCAGCTCTTTAGAAGCAGTGATTCTAGAGGGGGAGGGGATGAGAGAGACTAAGCTGTACCAGATGGATAACTGAGTGATGAAGGGAAAGAAAGGAAGAAAGCAAAGGAGAAAGTGAAGAGCCTGCTGAGCGGCTGGTGCTGTGACGTAGTAGGTTAAGCCTCTGCCTGCAACACCGGCATCCCTTGTGGGTGATGGTTCCTCTCCGTGCTGCTCGTTTTCCCATCCAGCTCCCTGCTATGGACCAGGAAAGCAGCAGAAGATGGCCCAAGTGCTTGGGCCCCTGCACTCACATGGAAGAATCTCCTGTCTCTTGGCTTCAGATCAGGCCAGCTCCTGCCTTTGCAGCCATTTGGGGAGTGAACCAGCAGATGAAAGATATTTCTGTCTGTCTTTCTGTCTGAATAACTCTACCTCTCATATAAATAAACAAAATCTTAAAAAAAAAAAGGAACCTGCTGAATAAAATTAGTTGATTGTGTTAATGTCAATTTCATGTTTGTGATTTTTTTTTTTTTTTTGGACAGACAAAGTGGATAGTGAGAGAGAGAGAGAGAGAGACAGAGAGAAAGGTCTTCCTTTTTGCTGTTGGTTCACCCTCCAATGGCCGCTGCGGCCGGTGCATCTCGCTGATCCAAAGCCAGGAGCCAGGTGCTTCTCCTTGGGCCATCCTCCACTGCCTTCCCGGGCCATAGCAGAGAGCTGGCCTGGAAGAGGGGCAACCAGGACAGAATCCGGCGCCCTGACCGGGACTAGAACCAGGTGTGCTGGCGCTGCAAGGAGGAGGATTAGCCTGTTAAGCCACGGCGCCGGCCCATGTTTGTGATATTGTACTGTAGGGTTGGAAGATGCTACCCTTAAGGGATCTGTGAAATCTCTAGTTCTTACAATTTCACGTGAGTCATAAATTATCTCAAAGTTTAAAAATTTATATAAAAATGAAGTAGGATTGTTGATTCCATTTTCATGAAGATAAAAACCCAACAACTTAAACTTGTTTAGAAATATACAACTAAAGAAAATTTATTGCAATAAAGCTCAATTTAGTGGTTTCCTCTACAATGGGAGGAAGAGTCACAGGGAAGAAGTGGTGTGTGTGTGTGTGTGTGTTGCACCTGACATTTGTGGTGGTTATATTTTGTTTACTTTAAAATAATTCATCAAACTGTCATTTAGATTTTTAAAACTTTACAGGAAGAGGTGCTGACCTACAGACCATAGTTTGTTGACCCCTCTTCTAGAACACAAAGAAAACTTCATAGTAGCTTCCATAAAGTAGATGTGTTACCAAAAAACAAACCAACAACAAAACAGACTTGACCACAATGTAGTAAAACTGAAAATTAAAAAATAAACCAAAAAATGAAGAATCCCCCACTAGGAAATTAAAAGATGTTGTATTAATTTCCAAGTTAAAAAGGAATAAATAAAATTACTGAATTGCTGAAAAATAACATTATATATGAGAAGTCATTGGATATATTTAAAGGAAAGCATATGTAACTACATCTATCACAATAAAGGATGAATAAAGATAAAGGAATTATTTTGCAACTCAAAATACTAAATAAGGTACAAGTAAGTGAAGCACAAGGTAGGAATTATTTATAGTGGAAATTATAATGAAGTTGAGAATAGGAAAGCACTGACTGATCAAAATTTTAATTCTTCAGAAAATAAACAAAAATAGACAAACCACTAGATAATAAAGGGAGAAGAAATCACTAATGCACAAAATAAGAAATTACCTAAAATAGTTATGATAGAAGAGGAATTTTTAAAAGTAATAAACAACTTTTGCATAATTTCTGCAAACGAGTTGGACATAAAATTTCTTAGATAACTATTCCATAATAAAACTGATCTCAGTAGATAAAGCTTAAATTTTTATAGAAATAGAAAATGTTTTCTAGCTATGCTACATGATAGCACCAGGCCCAGGTGATCACACAAGAGAAATTTACCTAGCCTGTAGATATCAGACAATCCCAATGCTACATAAATTATCTCGGACTAAAATCAAGAATAATGTTCATCTTATGAAGCAAGCATAATACTGGTATCCAAACCTGATAAAGTCAGTATAAAAAATTCTTTAATGAAGTACTAGAAAACAGACTATGACAACACATTAAGAAAAGAGATGAGGGGCCCGAGCTAAGGCACAGTGGGTAAAAGCGGTCACCTGCAGTGCCTATATCCCATATGGGCACCGGTTTGAGTCCCGGTTGCTCCATTTCCAATCCAGCTCTCTGCTGTGGCCTGGGAAAGCGGTAGAAAATGGCCCAAGCCCTTAGGCCCCTGCACCTGCATGGGAGACCTGGAAAAAGCTCCTGGCTTTGGATCGGCGCAGCTCTGGCTGTTGTGGCCAACTGGGGAGTGAACCAGCGAATGGAAGACCTCTCTCTCTCTCTCTTTGCCTTATTTATTTAAAAGACAGAGTTACAGAGAGAGGTAGAGACAGAGAGAGAGGTCTTCCATCCACTGGCTCACTCCCCAGATGTCCGCAACAGTCGGAGCAGTGCTGATACAAAGCCAGGAGCCAGGAGCTTCCTCCAGGTCTCCCATGTGTGTTCAGGGGCCCAAGGACTTGGGCCATCTTCTACTGCTTTCCCAGGCCATAGCAGAGAGCTGGATTGGATGAGGAGCAGCAGGGACTAGAACCGGCACGCATATGGGATGCGGTGCTTCAGGACAGGGCTTTAACCTGCTGCGCCACAGTGCTGGCCCCTAAAATTTTTTTAAAAAAAGAAAAGAGATGATTGATTTTTTAAAAAATTAATATAATCTACTATTTTATAAGTCTATGATATGATTTCATTCATAGACACTGAAAATTGGTTTTGGCAAAATTTGACACTCATTTTTAGTAAAAAGTTTTGGAAAATAGTGCTGATAGTATTTCTGTACTTAGGAAACAGATCACTAGAGGCCTTCCCACTGAGGTCAGTAAGTATGTTTAGAATGCTCATTGTCTACTGGTTTCTGGCATTACCTGAAGGTAACAGTGTAATTAGACTAGAGAAAACAACCAAAGGTACAGTAGTAGAATAAGAAATAAGTCCATTATTTGCAGATGGCATGATAGTATATATGGAAAACCCTAGAGAATCAATAATACAATATAGTCAAACAGACAAAAACGCAGTAAAGTAGCAAAATATAAAATTAATATGTAAAAATCGATAGCACTGGGGGCTAGCATTATGGCACAGCGAGCTGAGTCATGGCCTGTGACACCACACTCCCAAATGAGCACCATTTTGAGGCCCAGCTGCCCCACTTCACATCTGACTCCATGCTAATGCCCCTTGAGAAGGGATCAGAAGATGTCTGGAATGAGTGGGCACCTGCCACCCATGTGTGTGACCTGGATGGAGTTTCTGGCTCCTGGCCACAGCCCCAGCTGCAGCAACCATTTGGGGAGTGAACCAGTGATGGAAGATTTTCTCTCTTTCTCTCTCTCCCTCCCTCCCTCCCTCCCTCTGTCTCTGTCTCTCATCTTTCCCTTTCTCACTGTCTCTCCCTCTCTGTCTCTGAACACTGCCTTTCAAATATATAAACAAATATTTTTATAAAAAAAAAGATAAAATATTTAAGAACACACTTCACAAGAAATGCTCAGAACCTATATGGAGAAAACTATAAAATGCTTCTGTAAGACAAAAGTAGACATGAAAATTTGGAGAATCATCTTTTATTCTTTATAGTACCTTTCAATATCAAGATGTCAGTTCTCCCTAAGTTAATTTACACATATAATCTGAACCCAATACAAATTCCAATGGGATCTTTTTTATTGAGCTAGATAAGTGATTCTAAATTTCATATGCAAATTGAACATACAGAGTTCAAAGGCACTGGGGAGCAGAGGAGGGATGAGATAGAGGTGGAAATCAGATTCAAGGTATGCAGATGGCTTGAACTGCCAGGGCTGTTTTTGAAGACAGAGAAAAGGGGTCACTAGTCAAGGCGTGACAGCAGATTCTAGAAGCTGGGAACAACCCCAGTTTATGGTCAGCAAGGAAATGAGACCCTCAGTCCCACAACACATGCACCTGAATTCTACCAGCAATCTCTAAGATGATAAAAGTTGATTCATCCAGAGTCTCTAAAAAGGAATGCAGTACTTAGCCCACCTGGGTATAACCTTGTGTAATCAGAGCAGAAAGCCTGCCATCCGATTATGAATCCAATCTCAGAATCATACAAGTTTCCTATGAGGATCAATATGAAGAAAACTACCAATTCTTCTGAAACTATGAACTCAAGTTAGAAACATGAAATGAAAATACAGAACATTATTATGACTTTGAGTTAACAAGATTTGCTTAAAAGTCTCATAAGACAGTAACTTTTTTTTTTTTTTTTTTTTGACAGGCAGAGTGGACAGTGAGAGAGAGACAGAGAGAAAGGTCTTCCTTTTGCCGTTGGTTCATCCTCCAATGGCCGCCGCGGTAGCGCGCTGCGGCCGGCGCACCGCACTGTTCCGATGGCAGGAGCCAGGTGCTTATCCTGGTCTCCCATGGGGTGCAGAGCCCAAACACTTGGGCTATCCTCCACTGCACTCCCTGGCCACAGCAGAGAGCTGGCCTGGAAGAGGGGCAACCGGGACAGGATCGGTGCCCCGACCGGGACTAGAACCCGGTGTGCCGGCGCCGCAAGGCAGAGGATTAGCCTGTTGAGCCACGGCGCCGGCCAAGACAGTAACTTTAGGCTAGGCATTTGGTGCAGTGGTTAAAACAACACTAACCAGAAAAGCAAATAATAATTTGTGTTATAATAATATAAAGAACTTTTGTTCACCAAAAGATAACATTAAGGGGGCAGTGGGTTAGGCAGCCACATGGAACACTAGCATCCCTATCAGAGTCCTGAGATCAAGTCCCATCTCCACCTCTGATATTGCTTCCTGCTAATACACTTGGGAGGAAGAAGGTGCTGGGTCAAGAATTTGGGTCCCTGCCACTGATGTAAGAGATCCAGATGGAGCTCCTGGCTCTTGGCTTCGGCCTAACCCTTCTCTGGATGTTGTAAACATTTGGAGAGTGAACCAATAGATGGAAGATCTCTCTCTCTCTTTCTCTCTCTCTCTTTTTCTCAGCCATTATGCCTTTCAAAAAGGTAAATAAAACTTTTTTGAAAAGAGTCTCTTTTGAAAAAGACCTTACAAAGCAAAATATGCCAAACGGAGTATGAAAACAAATAATTTGGGTAAATATCTGCAAATTTATGCCACAGGATAAAAAATTGTAGCATGTATTCTTACATCATTAAAACAAGAGTTTAATAGAAAAATGAGTAAATATATAAAATTCACAAAAGAAGGCTTCGAATATCTAGTACAATACTTAGAAGTTTTAACAGCAAGAATAATCATAAAAGCTTCTAAAACGAAAGTTTTTGAGCACTGAAAGCAATTACTTTCTGAAAAGTTAAGCCCTCATGAAATGGTCTGTTGGCTTGTCATACCGCATAAAACTGAGAATCTAAGTTGCTGTGGTACATCTTTTGAGCTGCATTTTTTAAAGCTTTGAACTGTGTAAATGGAGTATAAAATTCTATTGATCAATTATTCTGTGTAGTTACACTTGAGATTATAAAATGTCCAAGATTAATAGAGAAAATGGCACTAGTTTTGATGAAACTTTATGGGAGATACACTTAATATGCTAATTTATTCCAGAAAAAATGTATAATGGACCATGATAAGCATACATTCTGTAAGACATTGTGGACCTTCTTGGGTCACTGGTGTCATCAGATACAATTTATTTTAAGATTTGTGTATTTATTTATTCACTTGAAAGGCAGAGTGGTAGAGACAGGGTGAAAGACAGATCTTCCCTCCATTATTTCACTACCCAGTTGGTCCAATGGCTCTTGGCTTCAGCCCAATGGTTGGGGCTCAGCCTGGCCAAAGTCAGGAACGAGAAGTCCTTCCAGGTCTCTGACATAGGTGATAGGGGCTCAAGTACTTAGACCATCTTCCACTGATTTCTTTGATACATTAGCAGGGAGTTGTATTGAAAGCAGAGCAGCTGAGAATGCACCTGGCACTTCAAATGGGATGCTCACATTGCAAATGGGACGGCTGACCCTGTGACACCACACTGCCAGCAGCCCGATAGGATTTGAAGTAGATTTGAAGTAGGTGAAACTGGCCTTAGCTTTGCTTTCTGTGATTTAACCAGGTGAGAATCGCCGTGATGGAATCCTAGTGGGTTGTGTCAATTAGCCTTCTGTAGGGGTACTGTAGTATAGACACAATCCCAAGGCAGAAATAATAGATTACAGTCTTCTTGAGTTAGTTTTAGGGCCATAAATAGATACAATTGACAGTTCATTTAATCAAAAGAGTGATGAGGTAAAAGGTCATTTTCAACTTCGACTTCCATGATAGGCAGATGCTACCAAAGCATGATAGTGGCAAAGTTGTCCTTCTTTGGTGGGTAGCAGTGAGGGGGTTGAGGATACTGATATGAGAGATGAAGAATAAGAGCAGGAAGATATTAGGGATAACACAAAATAGGTTAATGTTTTTCAAGATTACTAAACTGAAAAAATTTGTTGCTATACTCAACTTGGATAGAGATTAAACAAATCATTTTTCACAGTCAGGAATAAAATGGTTACCAGCCCCCCATGTTTATAAAAGAAGCTCCCATTATCCAGGTTTCATATTTAATAGTGATGATACTGAGAAACTCATCTTTGCATTGATTAAAAAGTAGTTTTACTGGGGCTGGCACTGTGGTGTAGTGGGTAAAAGCACCACTTGCAATGCCAGCATCCCATATGGGCACTGGTTCACGTCTCAGCTGCTCCACTTCCAATCCAGCTCTCTGCAATGGACTGGGAAAGCAGTAGAAGATGGTCCAAGTCTTTGGGCCCCTGCACCCACATGGGAGACCCAGAAGAAGCTCCTGGCTTCTGGCTTTGGATTGGCACAGCTCTGGCTGTTGCGGCCAATTGGAGAGTGAACCAGCAGATGGAAGACTTGCCTCTCTCTCTCTCTCTCTCTCTCTCTCACTCTCGCTCTCGCTCTTTCTCTTTCCTTCCTTCCCTCCCTCCCTCCCTCTCTCTCTGTCTGCCTCTCTGTAACTCTGACTCTCAATTAAATAAATCTTTAAAAAATAAAGTAGTTTTGGCTCTTTTGACTGTATATTGATTACAGCTTTTTGCAAATGCACACTCTGGAAGGCATCAGGAGATAGCTCAAAACAGTTGGGTCCCTGTCCCCCATGAACTCCTAGCTCCTGACTTCAGCCTGGCTCAGTCCCAGCAAAAGTGGGTATTTGGGAGGAAACCAATAGATGAGAGCTCTCTGTCTGATGCCTGCCTGTCTGTCTCTATGCTCTCCCTTTCAAGTAATTTTTAATTAAAAAAGAAAACATGCATAAATTCCCCTAAAATTTATGTGTGAGGAAAGGCTTTCTAACCATGACTGAAATCTCAGGCAAGGTAAAAGAAAAGGTTGTTAAATTTGACTACATAATTAAAAAAAAACTTACAGGGCTAAAAAGCATAATTAAGTAAAGGCAGCAAACTGGGAGGAAATAGACACAGTGTGTATCACAGCCAATGGGTTAAACCCTTAATGTACTGAAAACTTTGTAAAATTAAGGAAAAAAGAGCTACTGAAATTCTTTTGGAAAATGGGCAGTGATGTGAACAATCCACTTAAAAAAGGATATAAAAATGGTCCTTAATCATATGCAAGTACATGCAACTTCATTCATACCAAAAGAAGACAAGTTAAAAACTACAATCACGTTCTACTTTTCACCCATCAAATGGGCAAAAAACTTAAAAGCTTGACAGCACGTTCTGTTGCTGAGGCAGTGGAGAAACAGGTCATGCCATACGTTGCTGAGGATGGATATGGAAAATGATAGAACCCCATGGAGGGCTTAGAGTAAATTGGTCCTCTCGTATCTCCCAGATACACCCACATAACGCACAGGATTTGAGTGAAGACTGCCATTGAGAACAGCAGCCATGGAGAATGTGGTAGTCTCTGGGGCCACACACCTGTGGGAGGGGCACCCACCCACCCAGAATTGCCAGGCAATTATACCCACCTGATCCAGATGAGCTTCGTGTAGGGAAATAGCCCTGCACCATGTGGAAGAACCAGAAGAAGCTCCCGGCTTCAGATCAGCCCAGTCCTGGCCTTTGCAGTGATTTGGTGTGTGAGCCAGGTATTGGAAGATCTGTCTCTCCTCCTTTCTCATGCTAACTCTTCCTTTCAAATAAATAAAGAAGTTTTTTTAAAAAAATCAAGGCTCCCCTGTCATTGATTTTAGAACTATACTATGATCAGCTTTAATGTGTGTTTGCTCAGTTTGTTTTTCTCTGGCTGAGAAGCAAATTGAGACTCCAAGCATTATGGAGGGGACATGGAGGTTCTCCCTCTGTCGCTGCACTGCCCAGCATTGCACCTCCAAGGAGTTTATGGAAAGGGTTCAAAGTGAACGATGGAAAGGACGAATACAAGCTGCTTCGACCATACAGCCCCTGAAGTCCTGAGAACAGACGGAAAGTTCAGTTGAGGTCTGTGAAAGTTTTAGCAGATGCCAAAAGGCCGGCAGCCAAGATCTGTGTCTTTGTGAAAGAAATGAATAGCTAGCAACAACTAGAAAATGCTGAAAGCCTTAGCAATGCTGGAGAAGTCCTGTGACCCAGAGGGTGAGAAAGAGAGAAATGTGTCTGAAACAATCAGATTTATGAACTTGTAAAAAAAATGTCCTTTAAGACCCCAGGCCTGCAAGCATGTAAGTAACTGAAATTTGAAGACTAGGAGATGATATTTACTAATTTCTTAGATGATGTTCTTAGTAACTGTGGTTGAAATGAATTTAAGAGGACTTGGAGTCTTTTAGTGAAGAGAAGTACTATGTATAATTATTAGTCAGAATTGAAGTTTACAACAGAGGTACATAAAGTTTTCTATCTGTAATTTATTCAAAATTTTAATCATGTGACATCTTAATAAGAGAGTTTCTCAGTAAATTTAATTAAACATTCATAATTAACCCTTATGTTTCTAAGTACTCAAATTAGAAATATATTGGTTTTATTCATTTTCAAAAAGACATCATGCAACAAAGTATCAAAACTTAGCATAAAATGATTTGAAATCAACTTCAGAAAGTGATTTTTATACAGGAGTATATGTATTTTAAGATAAAATATAAGTGACATAAATATGACTAAGGCAAATATTTGGGACTTTATTTATTGATCAAACCAGAAACATATAATGCTCTAAAATTTTTAGACAAAAACAACATTTCTGTAAGTATAAGTCATGGCTTATCAGAAATCAACTTACTGCTTTTATTTTTATAAAGGCATTTTTTTCTATTAAACCATATCTCTAAATATCCTTAGCTATTTGACTGTAATGACAGAGAAGTACCAGTAGAGGGCACTTGAGTTCTCTAACAAAGTACAACCATTCCTCAAACCTTTTCTAAATCAATAAAATAGACAATGAGATTTGAACGACCTAGTAAAGGTTAAACAAAATGTAAAGCAAGTTTCTCTGCTTCCCATAGGCTAAGAAAATATATTTCAGGCAAACTGCAGCTTCTTTCTTTAATCAGTCCATAAATCAACTGGGTACCATCTGAAAAGTAAAAAGTGTTCTTAAGATCTGCAATTTAGTGGATCCATCATTTCAAGAGTATTCCATTTATTTAAATCTCACATTTATTTGATATGTTCCAGATCTATTGAATATACTTTAATTAAATCCATAGACTGTAATTATCTAGGATTTTCAAGAGACAGATTGCTCCAAATATGTGAGAAGTAGCACTGTGTAGCAGTGTATACTTCATGTGTCTTGGTTTGAAATTCACTACCAATTAGCGTTTGACCTTAGATATTTACTTATTTATAGGTTCCACCAAAATCATCTTTAACACCAGTTTTGTCATTGTGATAATCATCATTGCAAGACAATTGCTTTCAAGCATCCGCCACTCAATTCTAATTAGAAAAACAATTACATGAATACCAGAAACATAAAATAATAAAGAAGACAACACATAATTAAATCTAAATTGCATCATTTAGGAAAGGTCATTTGCACAGAAGTTAAGACCTGCTTGAGATGCCAGCTTCCAATATCAGAGTATTGTAGTTCTAGTCCAAGCTCCACTTCTGACCCAGCTCCCTGCTAATGTGCACCCTAGCAGGAAGCAGGTGATGGTTCCAGTACTTGGATCTTTGCCACCCATGTGGAGTTCTTGCTTCTTGGTTTTGACTTTGACCAGCCCTAGCTGTGTTGGACATTTGAGGAGTGAACCAGCAGATGGAAGCTCTCTCTCTCTCTCCCACCTATCCTCCCTCCTCCTTTCTCTGCCTTGCAAATAAATAAGTAAAACAAATAAAATTGTGTCACCCAGTATGTAAATGACCCCGTTAGCCTCAGTTTTTGCATTTTATGCATGAGTTTTTATATTAATGATCAGACTCTACAACACTATCATTCACTCTTATTTTGCATATTATTCCATCAAATTTGGTTAGCTATATCCTAGCTCTCAAAAGATTTATGGCCATTCTTGACCTTGTAGAGTCTAAAGACCCACTTTAAAACCTTATAAAAGATATAGAGCTTATCTCCCTAAGTATGCTATAGTGTATCCCTTACTCAAAATGAACATTCAGTTCAGAAATTATCCACAGGCTCCACAAGCATTACACAAATAATCTCCAATAGAGGCACAAATTATAGAGCTCCCAACATACTTGTGGGGATTTAATTACTAGAAATTTTATGTATTGTTGTTTGTCAAGATGGACAATGGAGCTTAAAAAGTTGGTTTGCTATGCCAAACAACTTTGGACTTCACCCTAAAAGGAAGTATGCTGAAGTGTTTAAACATGGAAATGACAGATATGCATTGTAGACAGCAAAATCAGAGAGTAAAATGTAAAATAAACTGGAGAAGGAAGACAGAAAGCAGGGAAATTATCAGCTGGTCTGTCAGCACAGTAATCCAGGTGAGGCATAGTGAGAGCTTGTTTTAAAAGCTTTCCAAAATTAGAGATGTTCCCTTTTCCAAGATAAGCCTACTTTGATCCTGTGTAATAAATAGTGAGACAGAGTTTTCAAACACCAAGGGACGTTTTGAAAGCTAACCAAGATTGTTCTTCAATTCCATTTATGTTCTACTCAAGCAACAGATAGATATTAGCAACTTTGCTTTTTGTTAGAAAATCACCTTTTATCTGCATTGGGCACTTCAAACGCTTAAGCAGCCTAGGACCCACTAAAGAGGTGCAGCAACTCCTCTTAAACAGGGCAATGTAGAGAGCTGTGCTCATCATACACATCCGAGTTCAGTGACAGGTGCTCTGGCTGTTTTCACTTCATCCCGGGGGCAGAAATGGTGGACCACTCATGGCATTATTTGAAGCTGTACCACTGTGAAGTGCCTCTCTATCCTCCAGTAGCCAAGTTAGAACAGCAAGCAAGCAAAACTTCTGGTTAGGGACGTTTAACACAGAAGCTTAGTGAAAATTGAATTTAAAAATACATATAGCATTTGTATGTATAGATTATCTTTTAGGAAGTGTGCACATTAATCTTGATATTGCCATAAACTGCCAATCCTATCTTGATTTTTTTTGAGACAGCCAAAAGGATAGGATATGGAGATGTTTTCACCATTTAAAAAAATATTTATTTTATTTATTTGAAAGGCAAAGATACAGAGGGAGAAGGAGAGAGAGATCTTCCATCCACTGGTTCACTCCCCAAATGGCTTCAATGACCTGGGCTGGGCCAGGCTAAAGCCTGGAGTCGAGTATCTTCTGGATCTCCCATGTGGTTGAAGGGGCCCAAGCACTTGGGCCATTTTTCAGCTGCTTTCCCAGGTTATTAGCAAGGAGCTGGATCAGAAGTGGAGTAGCCAGGGCTCTAACTGGCGCCCATAAAGGATGATGACACTGAAGACCGAGGCTTAACCTTCTATGCCATAGCACTGGTCCTGTTTTCATTCTTATAAAGGGGAATTTGACTCAAGGCCTCCAAGAACAGGGTCAGAAATAAGGCAAGGTCAGGGGATTGAAGAAAAAAAACATTCAAATTTTATTTTATAACTATACAAAGGTGTATGTGGGAAGTGAAAACAACAGTGCCAAATGATCTGCAGAATAAATCCCCATGCTCATTGGAGGCATTTCACAACCTGACCTAATCCACCTTTCAGCACCTGCTGTGCACCTGCTGCCCGCCTCACAGTCCTGTGTTCAATAGACACCAGGCTACTAAACACACCACATACCTTAAGGTCTCTATGACATAATGGCCTCTTGAACCAGAATGCCCTTCCCCAAGGCTCTTTATCTGGAGAAATCTTATCCACCTCCAAATCTCAGTGCAAAAGCCACCTCTTGTTTAAGCCCTTGACAACTCCCTCTCTCTACCTTCTGCAAGCAAAATTAACAACTGCTTCCTCTGGGCCACATAGGATTGTATTCATTTGTACAATGCTCATCACAGTATACAGAAGTAAGTACCATTCAGATCCTTCTATACCACTGCACTGTGAATTCCTTGATGGTCTAATTTCTTCTGTTCAAGCTCTGAACACAACACAGGCACATATTAGGAAAAAGAGCAATATTTCTTTAAGAAAAATGAAGTCCAGTCAAGTGCTAGTCTAATAATCCAGACAGAAAATCTCATATGAGCCTAAATATGGAAGGTGGGACTGAGAATAGAAATTTGAAATTATTAAAATAGATTAGACTTGGGGCCAGCACTGTGGCACAGCAGGTAAAGCACCTGCAGTGCTGGCATAACATTTGGGAGCTGGTTTGAGTCCCGGCTGCTCCACTTCCAATCCAGCTCACTGCTTTGGCCTAGGAAAGCAGTAGAAGATGGCCCACATCATTGGCCCCTGCAACACTCTACCTGCAGGTGAGACCTGGAAAAATCTGCTGGCTCCTGGCTTCGAATCAGCACAGCTCCAGAGGTTGAAGCCATCTGGGGAGTGAAGCAATGGATGGAAGACCTCTCTCTCTGTGCCTCTGTCTCTCTGTAACTCTGCCTTTCAAATAAATAAATAAATAATCTCTAAAAATAGATTAGACCAGCTGGGTGGTGACATGTCAGGTATAAGAAGGACTTGATGACAATTCTTAAGTTTTATGGCCCAAAAGACTGAGAGAACATAGAGGATATTATACATATAAGAGGGATAAAGTGAAACAAAGATACTAATTTACGTTTTCAGTTTTTGAAGTTGACATACAGGAGGACACCCATTGGTAGATATTAGCAGACAGCTATATATTCAGAACTGAGGCCTTAAGAAAAATTCAGGGCCTAAAACATGAGAATGAAAACTATGGAATAGATGATATGGAAGAGAAGGGAACCATTTCATGGATTTGGGGTTCTGTCTCTATTAAGAAAAAAGAGAACCAAATAGAAGGAATCAGAGAATCCAGATGAAATGTTCCAAACATCCATCACAGGGTGAAGAAAGGAGACCAAAGTTGTGGCATGTGTATCTGAGCCAGAGAAGAATTTTCCCTGCAACTTCATGGAGAATAGCTCCACTAATGCAGTGGAACAGAATGTAGAGAGAGCCAGCAGGGAGAGCGAGTGGTTGGGACAGTGAGTGTGGCACAGTCTTGGAAAAGATTAGTCATAGCCAGGATGAGGGGTGTTGCTGTACATGCTGTACATTATTTCTAGCTGTGACCTACATTGTCTTCTAATTGAATGTTGGCTTAGTCAGGTGTCATTAAAGCTGCAACTGCCCAAAGCTGCTTAGATGATTTTTGTTTTTGTAATTTCAGAAGTTAAAAATAGTATCTATGAATTGGCCTGCGGTGGGAGTGGAGGAGTGGCTTCATGGCTTGTTTTAATTCTCTATATGAATTAAGTTATTTGAACTTTATACTTTTCCTAAAAAGATGAACCCAGAAGACCTTAAAGAATCCTTTCCACAAATTAAGGGGGTTGGGGTGGTAGAAAGAGAGAGAGAGGAAGAGATACAGACAGACAGACACTGAGACTACCATTCTCTCCAGTTGAAATTGCATAGGCTTACTACTGCTGGGCTGGGGTCAGGGTTTAATTGTGGGCCCTACATACTCGAAGTCATTGTTTCTTACTTGGTTTTTCCCTCCTGTCACTCTAGATTACAGGTCATGTAGTTTAATGTAGCAAAGGGAGAATTGAAATGTCTGCCTTCTTTGTAGCTAAGTACTTTTTATTGACCCATCCTTATTTATTACTGAGGAAATCTGTGGGTTTTATATTATAATCAGTGCCATTTCCAGCTTGGTAGTTCTACTCTGTTAGATTCAGAATTGAAGTCCTATGTGTTTTTAATTTGGGTTTAATCAATTATGTTTTAAATATCTTTTCTGAATCAGGTTTGGGAAGTTTATTAAAATGCAGTTAAAAACACACTTTTCAGAGATCAAATATATTAAATAATACATTCATAATCATCTCACTCAGTGATTTCCTAGAAGTTATACTTGATGAATTTATGTAAAGTAAATATTTCCTTCCCACAGGAAGAAAAAGGTGAAAATACCTTACAGGAACTAACAGAATGGAGGGAAGAAACCTCTTCTTCTAGTCACAGTCTGTGACAAACAATTTTAAGAAAAGCCATATGTCATATGTAATTTTAATGTAATCTACTTATTTAGATGTAATTTACTGATGTATTTCTTAAATATGTACATGTTCGTGTCTTCCTCCTAGAATGTAAGCTATAGGAGAGCAGGCATCCCTGCTTTGTTCACTGATATCTCCCAAGCACAGAAAATAGTATCTGGTGCATCCTAACTGCCCTGCAACTATTTGTTGCATGAGTGAATGAAATGCCTAAACCTCTCAAATCTTGGAAGCATTTTACCTTCCCACCCAGAACAGCTCACTTGAGGGACCCATCCTGTCCCTACTGCTTTTCCTTCTCAGAACACTTTTCTCTTCGCCCATTCAGTGTACTTCTAATGCATCTCCCTCCCCTGAGGACACAGCCCTGCAGGACATTGGTCCACCTTCTGCTCTGCTCCTTAGTGAAAAGAATCCTCTGTGTGTCTGGGTCATTCTCTCCACAAGGAGTGAGTTTATAGCTCACATAGTCTTGATTGGAAGGAGAAAGAAGATAAAAAGTGAACAGCAATGTTAAGTCTTAATCTCACTGAAACCACAAGCTGGGAGAGACTCTTGGTATTAGCATGACTTCTGTAGGATTTTGATGACTATTATGGACTCCATACTTAAGCAACAAGTTGTTTGGATAGAGCTACTGATTGCCCCAGGACAAAGACAAGGGTTGTGGTAGAAAGCTGATTTATTCAACCTCTGTGGAGCATATTCACTCCACCTCAACATTTATCGAACCATTACAATGGGTAGAATTAAAAAAGACAACAAATCATAAATTTAAGACACCATATTAGCTGTCCCTGTGTGACATTTTGTCTGGTAGATTTGTAACAACCAAAGAGTAGCAGCTATCAACATGTAAAACAGGGTGGGAAAGCAGAGAGCAGCTTGCACTTTTGCAACCTGCAAATGCTCTCTTACCCACCTTGGGTAGCTGCACAAACCAGTGCTTCTTTCCTCTTTCCAGAGACCCTGAGTGGGCGGCACAGCTGAGTGATAGGCTCCAGCTGCTGCCCCTTGGATCATGCTTCCTGTGACCTTCTCCCAGGCAAATGTGGAGCAAGTAGAGTGTCCTGCCAAACGTGGGAGTCCTGATGCTTCCAGATGAAGGCGCATCCCTTTTCCTCCTTTATGTGTCGTTGGAGTTTCCTCCTCCATAGTCAATATTATCTTGGCATTAGTTTCTTGGAGGACTTGAATGGATACACCCACCAGCCAGTAAATCCTAACTAACAAAAATCCTTGGTTATCAGTATGAAAGTAGGGTACGGTGAGTGAAGATGTCACCTTCCAAAAGCCTTACTGGGAAGAACGCACTCCCAAATCTAGGTGGCAAGTCCTATCTCTGATGATGTAATGGAATCACTGAAGGAGTTTCTTTCTTTTTTTTTCTTTTCTTTTTTTTGACAGGCAGAGTGGACAGTGAGAGAGAGAGACAGAGAGAAAGGTTTTCCTTTGCCATTGGTTCACCCTCCAATGGCCGCTGCGGCCGGCGTGCTGCCTACGGCACACCGCGCTGATCCGAAGGCAGGAGCAAGGTGCTCATCCTGGTCTCCCATGGGGTGCAGAGCCCAAGCACTTGGGCCATCCTCCACTGCACTCCCGGACCACAGCAGAGAGCTGGCCTGGAAGAGGGGCAACCGGGACAGAATCCGGCGCCCTGACCGGGACGCTGCAAGGCGGAGGATTAGCCTATTGAGCCGCGGCACCGGCCCTGAAGGAGTTTCTTGATGTGGTTCGTAGGTGACTGTAGACTCCTCAATCCCTTACTTATGTGTATATCAGGTTGAGAATGTGTCCTTGAAGAGCCATGGCTTTTATCACATTGGTCCAGAAAATAATCAACAGTGGCAGCTCATTGTCAGTTATCTCAGTAGTTCAGGAGCCACATTAGCATGAAATCTGTGTTATGCAAAGTTACTTTATGCAACAGCAATCATGCCTCTACTTTCCACCCCAAACTACACGAACTTGAGTCATCTTCGGAGCTCTGCAGGCTAAGCCTCACATAGAAAGACAATCAGTGCTGCTTTCTTCATTCAGAAGCCACACTCTAAGTTAAGTAGCTTTTAACACAAAATAAGCAACTAACCAAGAAATCAAAAGGTGACGTTTTCATGGAAGGGGATTAAATTTCAGTAGAAGGTGCCTCGAGTCTCAGCACACACAATGCTTGAAGTTAATCCACTGAAAACGAACAGAGAAGCACCTCTAGCAGCTGTTCTGAAGGAGAAGGTTTGTGTCAGCACCGCTTACGTCAACTCGCTCAGAACATAGGTGTCAGCAGCATAAACCCGGCACATCAGCATCTGTATCTTATACCCTCTCAAAATACGTGCAGTTTAATTGGCCCACAGACAGGCAACGCTATGTTGATAGCTCAGCTTGGAAGTAATGGCTTCCTCAGGGAGACATTCTTGCCCCACCCCAGGGAACCAGCTAATATTTGTCCATGAAAAAACCAACCCCTCATTGCTCGTTCCTTACAGGAAACTATTCTCAGAAAGCAGTCCCTTCTCCCCTGAATCTGGAGGAATATTTATGGTGAGTTGGGATCACTAATTTGTCTGGACACCTGCAGACATCTGTGCTCTCTAGCAACGTCAGCCAAACAACATTCTGGACTCTTCCCTGTGCAGGTTTATCTCATTGCTGTGCTCAGTTTGAACAGGGAACAGGAAGCTGCTGCAGAGAGATCTAGCAGAACACAAAGGCCGAGAATCTGCGGTTTGCCTGGAGTGAGTGGGGCCTTCCAGAGGTGAGCAAGCTCCTCTGAGGGAGAGAGCAGGCCTTGGGCAGTGAAGGCTTCAGGACAGACAGAAAACACTTCTCTGCCTTTCAATGTTGTTTTGCACCTCTTTGGCTCTTACCTTGGTAGAAAATCCTTGCTCAGAACTCTCAATTTTTTTGTTTGTTTCTGGGACTTGCCAGGCTGACTGATAGTTTTAGGAAGCATTCAAGTTCATCCTTGAAAAACAGGAAAAAACTCTTTTGAAGGAGGGAGTATAGGGGCGATGACAGATGCATGAATTTGTCTTTTCTGTCACCAAGAGGAGAATTCAGCAAGCTTTAAACAATATCGAATCATTTGCAATTCTTTCTAGGGGAGCAAGGTACTAGGAATAAATGGAGAGGAGCTAAAATAAAACTGTGCTCAGATTTGAGCAGAAATCAGAGTGCTCTAAGCTAGTGACTCAGATCTAACAAAACAGAGCTGAGACCTCTGGCTAAGTTCCTCCCTGACCACTATCTGTGTTCCTTATATTTCAGTTTCTACTGAAACTTTCAATTATATTTTTTAAAATATTTATTTTATTTATTTGAAAGAGAGTTACAGAAAGGCAGAGGCAAAGAGAGAGAGAGAGAGAATCTTCCATCTGCTGGCTCACTCTCCAAATGGGCTGATCCGAAGCCAGGAGCCAGGAACTTCTTCTGGGTCTCCCATGTGGATGCAGGGGCCCAAGGACTTGGTTTATCCTCCACTGCTTTCCCAGGAGCACTAACAGAGAGCTGGATCAGAAGAAGAGTAGTCAGGACTCAAACCGGTGCCCAAATGGGATGCTGGCACTGCAGGTTGTGGCTTTAACCCTCTGTACCAGCCCCGAAACCTTCAATTTTAAAAAGGAGCAATCACCTACATTCTAAATTAAAATATGTGTTTGGAAGCGCGTATGCATGTGCGCACGCACACACACACACACACAGAGGCACTTTTAAAGCAATACTCTTCATTGCAGAAATCTCATGGAGTAGCTCCAAGAGTAGGATGGTGATACTAAGGGCCAGCGCTATGGCGTAGTAGGCTAAGCTGCTGCTGGCAGTGCTAGCATCCCATGTGGGTGCCGGTTCAAGTCCTGGCTGTTCCACAGCTGATCCAGATCCCTGCTAATGTGCCTTGAAAAGCAATGGAAGATGGCCCAAGTGCTTGGGCCCCTGCACCAACATGGGACACCTGGAAAGAAGCTCCTGGCTCCTGGATTTGGATCAGTCCAGCTCTGGCCATTGCAGCCATTTGTGGAGGGAACCAGTGGATGGAAGACTGTTCTCTCTGTCTCTCTCTCTCTCTCTCTCTCTCTCTCTGTAACTCTGCATCTCAAATAAACAAATGAATCTTTTAAAAAAAAGATGGTGATCTTAAATATTTAGACCAAATGAGGGCTCTTTTCTTGAGTTTTACATATTTACTAAAAAATAATATCTTTATTCCAGGGTCCCAAGAGAGGCCCAGAAGGGATAATAGAACACTTAATTTGGGATTGCCAATGTCCTCAACCAACAGCAACCGATGCTCCCCAAAAAGTCCTTATTCATAACACCATTGGCTCTAATTGCTTTTTCAGTATAAAACTTTTTCAGTTTTATCAATATCTATTGCATAATTTAAGGTCACACTTTCATAGAGATCATCCTGAAAAAGCCAGAATTATGTACATGAGGAGGATTAGGGTGCAATACATTAGATGTCACGTGTTACTTTGTTAGCATAGAGTAATAATTTTTACGTGCACTGTTCTTTTTGAAGGATCGCAAATTGCTTTAGTGCAGTGTCTACAGAGCCACTATTCAATCATTTTGAGTAATTATAAAGGACACACATATGCACATGCACATCCTCTGAAGATGAGAGAAGGGAAATGTTCCTCCTATCTAATAAAAAGGAAAGGGATGTCACAGGAAATTACAGGCTGCTGGACTCATAAGAAACCAGAGCAAATGACCAAAAGAGTCTACGATACTATACAACACACGTACCGGAGAACATGACTTCTGGGAAAGCACCATACTAACTGGGATTATGTAGTGGTTTTGTTTTGTTTTGTTTTGTTTTTGAAAGAAGTTTTAATGCAGTAGGTTTTTGAGAATCAACATGGTACCATGGACTAAGAATAAAAGACCCACTGGTAGCTTTGTTCCTCACACTCCCCATGTGACTCTGAGTGAAGTCCTCATTCTTTCCCTTGTTTGATTCTCCTCCAGTAAAACCAGACATTGCTTTTTACTTCTCAATGTCTCTTAAACTAGAGCCCTTGAGAAGCTTAGGTTGGGGTCCAAGACCCCAAGGATAATTTGTGCTTCTAGTAGACACCATCTAGGGTGACTGCCTGGCTCACAAAATCCCCACCTGCCAGAATCCATCCCTTTGATGCAGGAGGTCAGGATGGAATATGCAATGGACTACAAGATTCTATTCCTTATCACCCCTTGTTCACAGCTGATTAGTGCAGGCATACACATGTCATTTGAAGTTGGCTGATCAAATTCTCTCTCCCAGGATATTGAAAAGAGAGACAAAAAGGGCACACAAAGATTGGAGATCGTCAGTCTAGAGGGTCACAAGATATTTTTCAAATTGTAAAGTAATAAAGTAGATAAGAAGGTAGTATTTCTACCACTCCTCCCCACCACATATGCGAGGGTTGTGTACCTTGAAATACCTAGCAGTAGGCAGGGCCTGCAATAGTGGATAGAAACTTCCTCCTCAGATCCCATTTCTTCTCCCTTCCAGGATGTCCTACTTTACAACCCTCCACTCTTACTTAAGGTCAACCAGATGCCCTCAAAAGTTCTGACACTGATGGCTACGGTGTCCTCCTATAGCCCCCTGACTGGGTCATGGTTTTAGGAAGTGACCTAGGGAGAGAATTACTTCTTTTGGCTGTCACAGTATTTCTTTTGTGGGATTGTATGAGATTGGGCTGCCAGAATGGTATCAACACACTGATTTGGGAGCCCTGAATACACTATGAGTCTCTGAGGATTTTACTAGTAGTAAGAATGAATCTTTCTTGTTTTATGATATTTTTGTTTCATATATTTATATAATTTTTTAAAAAGATTCACTTATTTATTTGAAAGCGTTACACAGAAGAGGAGAGGCAGAGAGAAAGAGAGTGAGAGAGAGAGAGAGAGAGAGAGGTCTTCCGTCCACTGGGGTTCACTCCCTGGTTGGCTCCCGCAACAGCTGGAGCTGCGCTGATCTGAAGCCAGGAGCTTCTTCCGGGTCTCTCACGTAGGTGCAGGGGCCCAAGGATTTGAGCCATCTCCTACTGCTTTCCCAGGCCATAGTTGAGAGCTGGATCAGAAGTGCAGCAGCTGGGACTCGAACTGGCACCCATATGGGATGCCAGCACGGAAGGCAGCAGCTTTATCCACTATACCAGAGCATCAGCTCCACAACCACATCTCTTAAACAAAGCCAAAGAAATGACTAGCAAAGGCCCCTTCAGGTGTCTAAATCTAATCATCACGGACTGTCCCTTACATTTCATTATCTTTACGCCATATAACATTTTGCTCTGGATTTTGTAAGTATTCTATCATACTACTGATCAGTAATTAAATTGTAAAATCCTATGATTTTATCACTTATATAAGATCCTTTAATTCCATATAAGATAAATCAAAATAAATAAGTAAAAATCAAAAATTCAAACAAGGGTTCATTTGCATGGCTCCTAGACGCCTAGACATTTAATCTTCCTTAATCCATTCAGTCAATTGTGTTGAGAGTTAACACATTAGCCCTGTCAGTACATGGTCAATCCTGAAAAAAATAAAATAAAAATCTATGACTCAGGGCTAAAAGGAAAGTTTTAATGCTTGAAAAACTGTCAGCTACCTCATGATTTTTTTTCAGTTTATGGGAGCTCATTATAGCAGTATTCATCCCTCTTAAAAATCCATCCATGATTTACTGGCAGATATATTTCCTTCAATTAAAGGTTATTATTCCTGATAATGTTTCCAAATATATACTTTTTTTCTTTAAAAAGTGTGGCATTATTAACAAGTGTGAGAAAATAGGCTTGATCATCACATTTTTTTGACAGCTAGCATCGCTCTCCCCACTATTTTACTCTTTAAGACACCACAACCATTTATGCTCACGCTGTCTGTGCATGCGTGTGACATTTATCACCACAAGCTATGCTTGCTAGGGTAAAGACAGAGCACCAGAGGAGGCTGAGACATGCTGACCAAATCCCTGCTAGACTATGTCAGAGTGAGTGATGATGGCTGAGACTTGCAGAAGAACAGCAGAACCTATGGGACTCTAGGATGTTTTATCTAAATCAGAATTTGTGCAAATCTCCTGTGCTGAGAATGTTCTTTAACATTTTTCATCTTCAACATAAGCCAAAACTCCATCTCTAAGGCCAGATTGTTCCATATCCCATGTTACTCATCTAATGATATTTTCAGTGTTTTGTTACCTGGTTTGATGGGTACACAATGATTCAGTATTTAATTCTGAGTCCACTCAATATTTTTAATATTGAGAGGATCATAGTCCTGTAAGAATGGAAAAATGCAAGCACAGCCTTGTCATTCAATAACCTTTTCACAGAAAGTAACTTTTGGCATCTCTGTTACCTTTATTCCAAATTTCTGAGCACAGCTGCAAGATCCTTCATAATCTGTCTCATCTCCAGTTTTTAAAAATCTACCCTACATATCATCCGTCCCCAAACACTTTGGGTTTGCAGTCACCTTAACACACATGCTGCAGGTACATATAAGCAGGGAGGCATGCATGGAGAAGAGCCGTGTGGCTGTGGTGCAACGTTCATAAACTGAAAAGTTGGGCTTTTGGCATTCTCCAAGTGATGTTACACATAAGGTCATGTACATACACTGACAGAATAGTCATCATTCCTCTGCTAATCCCACAATTTTAAACAATCCCTATTGCTTTCCCACACTATCTGATGGCTTTTAAAATAAATTCTGTGATGTCTTCTGAGTAACATTGTATGTGTATACATGTGTACATGATCATGTGCACTGATGATTTTAACGTATTAAATGTAAACATTTAAAATATTTCACAAATTTCATACATTTGGTTTTTTTTCCTCAGTTTTTAATATTTCAGGGCCCACAACAACTAGAAGTGATCATAAGCGCTGTAATGTTCTTTGTCCCATCCCTACTTCCGGTACTTGCCATTTCCTTCCTTTCCTTTACTATCCTTAAAGAAGCAGCTCCAACTTCTCTCCTACCTTTGGGAAGAATTTAGCATGCCCACCATTCTACCTGCCCCCCATACACTGTGAAGATTGAAAGGCAGAGACCTGGGGCCGGCGCTGTGACATAGCAGGTAAAACCGCCACCAGCAGTGTCAGCATCCCTTATGGGCACCTGTTTGAGTCCCGGCTGCTCCACTTCTGATCCAGCTTTCTGCTATGGTTTGGGAAAGCAGTAGAAGATGGCCCAAGTCCTTGGGCCCCTGCACTCTCATGGGACACCCGGAAGAAGCTCCTGGCTTTGGATCAGCTTAGCTCTGGCCATTGCAGTCATTTGAGGAATGAACCAGTGGATGGAAGACTTCCCTCTCTCTGGCTCTACCTCTCTCTGTAACTCTTGTCTTTTAAATAAATAAAATAAATCTTAAAAAAAAAAAGAATTGTGCTGCATTTAGAAATCACACAAGTATTTGTAGAACTACTATTGGCCATGCTCTTGATGCTGTGTGGAACAGAGAGCCATTTTTCCTCTTTGGAATGACTTTTATGATTCCTTTTAAAATTAATGCAGGTAGAATGGTGGGTAAAGCCACCACCTGCAGTGCCAGCATCTCATGTAGGTGCTGGTTCAAATGCCCCCTGCTCCACTTCCAATCCAGCTCTCTGCTATGGCCTGGGAAACAGTAGAAGACGGCGCAAGTCCTTGGACCCCTGCACCCACATGGGAGACCCAAAGAAGCTCCTGGCTTTGGAACAGCCCAGCTCTGGCTGTTGCGTCCATTTGGGGAGTGAACCAGTGGATGGAAGACCTCTCTCTCTCTCCCCCTCTTTTCTATAACTCTGCCTTTCAAATAAATAAGTAAATCGAAAGAAAGAAAGAAAGAAAGAGAGGAAGGAAGGAAGGAAGGAAGGAAGGAAGGAAGGAAGGAAGGAAGGAAGGAAAAAAAGCAAAGACCCTACCTTTGTTAAACCCAAATCACCAGAACAAAAGATGCCCTTCATTCCTGTCCTAAAAGGACCAGCTGGGCAGAGCACACACTAAATACTGGCTAGTTGGCATCTCTTAGAATGTCTACACACTTCAGTTGTCCCTTCTGAGCTGTTTACCAATCAAGAGTCTATTACATTTATTCTAACATCATCTTTATGCCAATTTTACTAATTATGGTAGGCATGTAATTTCATTAATTATTAAACAATCATAAAATGAACACAGCAGAAATTAAAAGTTTTCATTTTTGTGAAACATATCTTGAAAGTTTGGGGAAACTAAGTAAAAGAAAATCACAAAACAAACAAAAACCTATCTAATGAATTATGAGAAATACCACTGTAGAGAAAATGTTAAATAGCTAGAAGACGTTTTTTACTCAGATTGATGGCAACTGTCTTTAATCCTTGCTCCAATTTAAATAAATCACAATGTAAAAGTACAGTGCATGAAATGTGTAGTTGTTTAAAAAAGTGCAAAATAGAGCTCTATTCAAATGTCAGACTAAAAATAAAAATGATCTTGGTTTCATATCAAAAGATTGGCAAATTAAAGTAAAATGTTTAAGAAATATACCTCTAGAGCCAAGCCTCTGGATAAGCAGTTGTGATACTCACTTCCTGTATGGGAGTGCATTGGTTGGGCCTTTGACTCCTGACTGATTTCCTGCTAGACTCTTGCTCAAGTAGTTGGGTTTCTGCCCCCCCACCCCCAAACCCCCATAGCATTGACTTTGACTGAATTCCTAGCTCCTGGCTTTGGTTCTGGTCCAGTCCCAGCTGTTGGGGGTATTTGGGAATTGATCCAGTAGATAGGAGCTCTATCTTTAGAAAGAAATAGGTATCCTTTTAAATTTTTCCTTACCTTGTAAAAGGCCTGTTGGACCAGCGTTGTGGTGCAGTGGGTTAAGCCACTACCTGAGATGCCAGATTCCATATCACAGCACTGCTTTGCGTTAGGCTGCTTCATTTCTGATCCAGTTTCCTGCTAATTTGCCTGAGAAAGCAGAAGATGACCTAGATGACCTAAGTACTTACACCCTTGTACCTGGGAGCCCTGAAAGGATTTCCTGGCTCCTGGTTTCAGCCTGGCCCAGCCCCAACTATCATGACCAGTTAGGAAGTGAAGCAACACGGATGTAAGATCTCTTTCTCTCTCTCTCTGCCTCTCTCTATCACTCTGCCTTTCAAATAAATCTCAAAATAAAAAGACCTTATGAATATAAAGCATACTGAAAATAAGTCAGTAAAAATTAAGAGCGGGAATATGAGAGGGAGGAAGAAGGAGCAGAGCATGGGCAGGAGGAAGGGTAGAGTGGGAAGTATCACTATGTTCTTAAATCTGTATTTATGAAATACATGAAACTTACATATCTCAAATAAAATTAATGTATATATACAACATAAATAAAATTAAAAAAAAAAAACTCCTACTGGGCATTGCCCTGTTCCCTAATCTTTGCCACTAAGAGCAGGTAAAAAAATCCAAACCAGACTAAAACTAAGTAAGAGATAGTGCTCCTCTGACAGAAAAATACTTAAAATGTGAGCTAATTGCTGTGTGTGGGCCTGAGCCACCTGTTGAAGATGCTAGAACAAATGAGGGCTGCGAGAAGAAAGCAGAAACCTCACTGATTTGGGCCGCTTGGTATTGCTCTACAGGACAGATACACACCATTCATGCTATGCTTGACCACACAAACAGGCATTCCTTCCTTTTACTTGAGTTCATTCAAGTTGGGTTTCAATCATAGGTAAACAAAAAGAGTCTTGGTAACAAAGAAAAGACATCTTTATTTTATATATTTAGACATTACTATGGAAGCTGCTGACTCAACAAATATTGCAGAACATTTCCTCTGTGCCAAGAGGAGACAGAACAACAGAACAAACCCAACCACAGTCCAAACTCTCTTGGAATTTATAGGCTCCTGCTCTGATGGCTGGGATGGGCTATAATCATAAGTTTTACATCCATTTACTGCCAATATTTGTATCATAATATAGTTGCATTTATTATGCATGAAGGGCTGACGGATCCAATATGGACACAAAAGAAGGTTAAAATATTTTTGAGGGAGTAGCCATAATCCTTTAGTTAAATGCTATTGAGAACAACTATATCCTCCAAATCATATCCCCATACCGTTTTTGGTGAAGAATTTGGTGTTGGAAGAACTGTAAGCCTGAATAAATAAGGCAAGTTCTTATGTTAACATGATATGAAGATACAGAGAGTAGCCCCTTTTGGCATAGATACTGCTGGGCAACAGTGTTTATAGAATTTTAGACCTGGAGAGAGCCCCATGCAAGTAAGCTGTATAGAGCAGGGAAATTAAGTGATTCCTTTATGGTCAATCTTCAAGAGCAGCAGATCCCAGCCAGGTGTTAAGATACTTGGCAAGTCATGATCACTTGGAAGTGCATCACAAGTAGTTTGTTACTTATAAAATAGTGACATTTGAAAATTATTACTTTTCTATAGATAATATCAAATTTAGGATTATTCTTGCAACATTGTGCTCATTTGCATTCAAAGAAGAGGGGGAGTCTGATCTCTGTGAATGAGCCAGAAATTGAACTCTCCCTGGGAGAGGGCTGTGCAAGTATCAGTCAAGTATGTCTTGTCAGTGAGGACAGAAAGGTTGAAAGTCAAAAGGATAGCATAAACTCTCAATACTCAAAGACCAAAAAGGAGAAAATCTAACATGTGGTTATTAATGGCCCAAGAGAAATGAACCCCTAACGAATGAAGCTGAGTCCATAATGTCTGGAGAATCCTTTCTTCCTCTGCTCCTTAAAGAACAATCACACTGATTTGGGGGAAATTTTATTTTTAATCCCTTATAACTGAGCTTCTGCTTGCTGCAGAGGAAGCTAAAATCTCGCCTAAACTTGGGCTTCATGACATGGTATTAGCACATGCCAACCAAATACCTTGGATAAAACAAAACATTTACTTTGAGCTGCTTCTGTAAACCTCAATTTTGAAAAGCTTTCGTTGTCAATTGCCTTCCACAACAAAGCAGCAAGCCCCTTGACAGTACAGAGTGTCATATCATCAATCGCAGGCCTGTTTGCACTGCACGGTAAAATCTAATTTCCTGTTGTTTCTGCTGAGAGGTAGGCTGCCTTAATCAATTGAATTCCTAAAGAAAATGAAGATCTCAGAAGCAAATTTAAACTTATTAAAATGAGCTTGCATTCAAAATTTCTGGCAGCGAATGGGCATCCTAGTTCACTTCCTTCAATACATAGTACTCAGCTGTTTTAATGCTATATTTTCCAGAATATAGTGAGATCTCTCCCCATTAGAGGAAATATATGCAATAGAATGCAATTCATACAATATTAATAACTTGCTCTATTTTCAACTTAGCGATAAAGTTGTTTATACTGCCAGAGGCATTTCATGACATTAGCAGTGGAAAGATAGCCGTCTCCAGGTGGAGCAGGCATGTACCACTTACAAATGGCAGCGGCTTCCTGCAAAGATGCACAGCAAGGCCGTGGCCAAAGGGAATGACACTTAGGACAGAATCTTTGTACATCACCACCAAAGAAAAGAAATTCTGAGTCAATCTCTGTTCTGTCTTTTGGAACAAATGAATAGCAAACATTGTAGTTTAGATTAACATCATCTGGATACAGATCATAGCATACCAAATATATATATCTCTTTCCCAGGTCAACCTCCTTGCACAGTAGCACAAAATATGTTCTCAGCCATGTTACTACCATTCAGATGAACATACTTTCACTCTTTCACTATGCTTTGTATTTCTCTATCTGTGCTATTTCATGTGTCATATTCAATTCTAAGTATCTACAAATCACTAACTACATATTATCCAATGCTTATCTACAGTAAATTTTACTTAATTTTTAATTAGTTTTTAATAGATTGAATGTGTTTTATAGATACAATTCTAATAATACCACCTGCCACAGTAGCAAATAAAAGACCGGTGCTGAAGAAATATTTGTAAATAAATGTGATGTCAAAGTTTTACTGATAAATGGTTATAATTGTCTTTTTCAATAACCAGATATAGGATGCAAAAACAGAAGGAAGAGGTGGCATAAATAATTCATAATAGCAGATAATTGGAAAGTCATGTATATTTTACATTGAAATGCATTAAGGCTGCCCATGACTTTACAGAATGGCCCATTTATAGATGAGACAACAAATACCAGATGTGTGCTGTGGTAAGCAAATAGATGGACTGAGCATGTGAAACACTTGTCATATTTTATCTATCCGACATTCATCCCCTACTTCTTTATAGCATCCTAATATCTTTCTAGGTAATCATCTCCCCTCTTACGTGCAATCCTGTTGAGAAAGTGAATTCAGGCATCACTGGAGTCTCTTTTAACCAATTTCCCTGATATTGCCTGGCACAGCTAAAGGCTTGAACCTCATTTACACCTGTCCAAGTAAAACCACTTTATGAGGGCTTTGAATTTCAGGCCATGTTGTGCATGGGCAGAAGAGGATTCCAGAACAGGTGTAAACAGAAGGTTTTCATGAGGGCCTGTTCTAAGATCCCCTGGGGATCTCAAAGTCCCATAAGGTCCAAATAAGTTTCTTGTGAGATACTTTTGGTTTTCAGAGATTTTATCTTTTGTTTGCAACCAAAACACCCTAACTACTATATTGGGCCAATGCTTCCTTGAGAAATGTGGAAATGGAAAACCAGGACACAGAGTATACCATGGAGACAGAGTCTGAGAGGATGTTGTGAGTAGGATGAGGGTCAGAGGAGGCACAGAAAGTGCAAGCACCTAGTTATTGTGCACTAGGGAGATGTAAGGAGGCGCACAGAAGCAAAAGGCTAGAATCGAAGCAAGAAGCAGATATTCAGCGAAGGTACACAACTCCTCAAATGGTGGTCTAATTCCCGGCCCTATGGCCGGTAGAGGCCACTCTATATTTCCTCGCGTTTGTAAACCTCTCTGCACTCTTCTGGGGTTTTCAAAAGGAACATCCAGTGGTTAAGTAGGAGCTCCAGGGTCCAACTGCGTACAAGAAAACTGCAGTCCGCCACTGATTGAGATTTTCTTAGAGGTAAATTAAGGCTGGTAAGAGCTATCCAATAGGGTTTTGATGAGGTTTTATTTGATTGTTTTTTTTTTTTTTTTAAGATTTATTTATTTATTTGAAAGTTAGAGTTACACAGAAAAAGGGAGAGACAGAGACAGAGAGAGCGTCAATCGCTGGTTCACTCCCCAGATGGCTGCAATAGGCAGGGCTGGGCCAGGAACAAAGCCAGGAGCCAAGAACTTCTTCAGGTCTCCCACACAAATAGCAGGGGCCCAAGCACTTGGGCCATCTTCCACTACTCTCCTCAGGCCATTAGCAGGGCAGTGGATTGGAAGTGGAGCAGCCAGGACTCAACACAGTCCTTGTCCTTACCTGTTCTACCTCTGGACTCTGCAGCAAGCACCCCATACCAAAGAGTAAACCAAAGGGGCACACTTGGTCTTGGACTGCAAACCAAATGAAGTGAACGAGTGAACTGAACTTCTCTCTTTATAAAGTTAGCTGCCTCAGGAATTTTGCTGTAGTAATGAAGAACTGAGCAAATCACCCTTTGACTCCCATTAGATTTCGCATAGTTAACTTTTTTCATCACTCTCACTCCCTTGGGTGAGTGATTTTAAAATTCTTGTTTGCTTTAATCTCTTTATTCCAGGCAAAGCAATCGAAGACAACTATTATTATTATTACTTGAATGAGCCTGACTGAATCTCCATTACTTGAAAGCGAGGGAGGGAGAATTCAGCAATGAGGCAGTATACACATAGAAATCCCTAGCTAAATACTAGCAGAGAGATGGAGTACTGTGCCACTCTATGCTGCCCTCTAAAGATAGTTTTATAAGGTACTGAAGGTTTAAAAGTGATTTTAAAGAACCAAACTAAATACTTCTTAGTTTACCAATAAATATAATGCAACAAGAGGCATTATGTTAAAAGCATATTTTTATATTTACAGATTTTTAAGTGAAAAATCTTAGAAAAATAGAAAAAATAAAAAGAAAAATATTTGATCAGAGAGACAAAGACTCCTTTATTTTTCCTTTGCTTCCATTTCCCCCCTCCTTTTATTTTACTTATTTGAGAGGTAGAGTTACAGACAGTGAGAAGGAGAGACAGAGAGAAAGGTCTTCCGTCCATTGGCTCACTCCCAAATTGGCAGCAACGGCCGGATCTGCGCTGATCCGAAGCCAGGAGCCAGATGCTTCTTCCTGGTCTCTCTGGTAGGTGCAGGGACCCAAGCACTTGGGCCATCCTCTACTGCTTCCCAAGCCATAGCAGAGAGCTGGATTGGAAGAGGAGCAGCCGGGACTAGAACCAGCACCCATATGGGATGCCAGCGCCGCAGGTGGAGGATCAACCTACTACGCCACGGCGCGGACCCTTCCATTCCTCCCCTTAAGGAGACTTTCTGGGCCTTTTACTTGCTTCTTTACCATACGTTGATGCTCCAGATATTATTCTATTAAAAATGAATATTTGAAGAATGACAGCTTTCATGGAAGATGATGGTATAAAAAGTGTTTAAAAATACTCTTATGATAGCTGATGAGAAAAATAGTTGATGGAACTATACATCATAGATCTGTTTTAAAATACAGAAATAGGATGAGAGTGTTTGTTGCAGCACCTTAAGTTGCTGCTTGGGATGTCTGCGTGTCATATCAGAGTGCCTAATTCAAGTCCTGCTTCCGATCCAGCTGACGCTGATGCACATCTGCAGAGAGAGCAGATAATGGTTAAAATACCTGAGCCTCTGTCATGCACGTAGGAAATCCAGATGAAATCCCTGGCTTCTAGCTTTGGCCTTGGCTATTGTGGGCATTTGAAGGATGTTGTGGTCATTTGGGGAGTTAACCAGCAAATGTGATATCTTTCTCTCTAATAAATAAAACTATAGAAACACATCTTTTATAAAAACATGCTTATTTACTTCTCATGTAATTGAAGGGCAGAGGGACAATCTCATCTGTTGGTACATTCATTTGGTATCTTTAAAAAAAAAGATTTATTTATTGATTTATTTAAAAGACAAAATGAGAGAGAGAGAAAGGGAGAGAGAGGCCTTCCATCCTCTGGTTCACTACCTCAAATGCCTGCAACAGCCAGGGCTGGGCCAGCCAAAGCAAGGCACCAAAAACTCCACCCAGGTTTCCCACGTGGATGGCAGGGACCAAAGCACTTGAGCCATCAACCACTGCCTTCCCAGGAACATTAGCAGGAATCTTAAGATTGGATAATCAGTATGGAATGTGGGCATTCCAAGCAGCAGTACAACATGCTACACCAGAATGTCCACTCTCAGAAAGAAAATAAATCAAAATGTTCACCAAGGCAGTTTTTGGCTGGTATGCAAAAGATAATCTTAGAGTGATGATTAAGGCATGAACAATGGATTCAGGCAGAACAGACTCATATTCTTGCTCAATACATTCTAATTGTGTATTTTTAACCAAGTTACCCTATAGCCATAAGGTTTCATTTTTCTGGGTTATAATAAAGTTAGGAATAATAGACACAGGTTAGCCATGTAGATATGTAAATGGATTCAAGACAGGGTAGAAAACAGGGATAATATAGGATAGGTGGGATAAAAGAACCCTTCTCAGAGGGCCACTTGGAGGAATAAATGAAGACTTTCTTATCCCTGTAAATGTTATCATTACTCACCTACTTGCTCATCCTTCATTTTGCTCTTTCCATACCTTTCCCTTATCTCCCAGATCTAACCCATCACAATTCCTATCCAAAATGTATCCTACATGTCCATTCTCTTCAGCCTCCACTATTCACATCATCTCTTGCCAGAAGTACAGAAATAGCATCTAATTGTTCCATTCAGCTCCCCATTTAATACATTATTCACACCATAAGCAAGTAATCTTTTATAGCATGAATTGCATCTTGTCACTCCCTGCCTAAACTCTCCAAGGGCTTCCCATTGCAATAAGAGTGAAACTAATTACCATCGCCTGAGAGCTCTCATGACCTTGCTTTTGTCTGCCTTTCTTGTCTCCTCCTCTAATTTGTGTCCCCAGCTCATGTCACTGACCTTTATCACACACACTGACTTTCTTTTCTTCTAAAAGAACAACTCCATTCCTGCCTCAGGATCTTCATGTCTCCTCTTACTTCTGACAAGCATGCTTTTCCTGATTCACCCTTCCGATCATTTGGGCTTCTTTTTAAATGTCTTCTTTTTAAAAGGCAGCCTTAATCACCCTCTCCTTGGTAAACACCATGCTATCACTCTGTATTCCTTAATGCTGTATTAGTTCCTTGAGTGACTTACTGCTCTCTACAGTTTTCTTATTTGCTTACTGCCTATTTACCTAATGAGAATGCAAGACACATGACAGGAGAAATATTGTCTTTCTTATTTGCCACTCTGTTCCAAGGGTGAGACAGATTAATGAATGAGTGATTACATGATAGCATAGTATTTTTCCCCAGAATTTCCCCATATAGGGACTGAGAAATACTTTAATAATGGGAAGAAAAACTAATTTTCTTTACCAAGAAATTTTATTCCTTAAAAAAACTCTTCTGGGTGGGCATTTGGCACAGCTGTTAAGTCGCTGTTTGGGATTCCTGGATCCTATATTGGAGAACCTGGGTTTCAAGTCCTGGCTCAGTTCTCCATTCCAGCTTCCTGCTAATGTGTACCTTGGGAGGTGGCAGGTGATGGCTCAGATTCTTGGGTCCTTTCCATCCACGTGAGATCCAAATTGGGTAGTGAATCAATGGATGGGCGATCTCTGTCTCTTTGTATCCCTCCATTTTTTTTGCCTTTCAAATAAATAAAATTAAAAATTAAAGCTAAAAATATAAAATATATGAAATGACAGCACTGCTTTTTAAAAAAAAACTTTTATTTAATGAATATAAATTTCCAATGTACAGCTTATGGATTACAATGGCTTCCCCCTCCCATAACTTCCCTCCCACCCACAACCCTCCCCTCTCCCGCTCCCTCTCCCCTTCCATTCACATCAAGATTCATTTTCAATTCTCTTTATATACAGAAGATCAATTTAGTATACATTAAGTAAAGATTTCAACAGTTTGCACCCACATAGAAACACAAAGTGAAACATACTGTTTGAGTACTAGTTATAGCATTAAATCACAATGTACAGCACATTAAGGACAGAGATCCCACATGAGGAGCAAGTGCACAGTGACTCCTGTTGTTGACCCAACAAATTGACACTCTAGTTTATGGTGTCAGTAACCACCCTAGGCTGTCGTCATGAGTTGCCAAGGCTATGGAAGCCTTCCAAGTTCGCCGACTCTGATCATATTTAGACAAGGTCATAAAAGACAGGGTGAGGATAGTAACCAATGATCCTAAGAGTGGCATTAACCAGGTCTGAACAATTATACAGCATTAAGTGGGGAAGAGGACCATCAGAACACACAGGTTGGGAGTAGAGCCATTGGTGGTAGAGTAGAGGTTATGATTACGAAGGAATGAGGCCCAAGTGTGCTAGACAGGGTCTAGAACAAAGGACAGAGTCATTATTAGAGGAGCTAAGAAAGGTGCTGACAGCACCGCTTTTAAGAGGGGACTGGTTTATCCATCTGAGGTGCCCCCCATTTAGATTTCTGTTTTTTATTCTTCGAGTCAAGTGATTTTAGACCTTTGTGGAGTCATTATTCCAGTCCTCAATATTAGAGGCTCTTTGATTTCCTATTGTCAATGTCTCCTTCGTTGAAGGACCTGAGTTAGGGATCAGTAAGGAATGGGGAAGAAACTGAGTGGGAGGTTGTAAGGAAGCCCAACTTCAACACGAATGGTCAAGAAACCAGATTTTCCAGGCCAAGATCTGGAGGAAAATGAGCTGGTGGAGAATCGACACTAGGTCTCTAAGTTACTGAAATAATTCTCCAACCTGAGCCTGAGTGAAGTGAAAAAGTCCCTGGGAGTCCTGGAAGGATGGAGAGGAAGTTAGTGGGCTGCCAGGAAGCACCAAGCATCTCTCCCAGATGTCTTACAATGTTACCCACAGCTGGCCACCAGGCTCCAAACCCGAGAAGGTCTTGATCCTGCTATAGTAATGAGCTTACGTCAAAGAAATTGACTCAAAATGAAAACAAAGGGATTTAAAATGTTAAACTGTACATTTAAAAAATGCTTAGCTACTAAGTGGGTAAATTGCCTTGAAATTGGTGCTGAATTAGCATTGGTCTTGATTATTTCCACATGGTACTTAATAAGTATATAAATTTCCACTAATAGGAAGGAAATGTATTTTAAGTGTTGGTTAATAAAAAATATTTTATATTACTAAAAAAGGCAAAAAGGTTATAGTAACTTAAGTATATAATCTCAGTATACTGATTAAAAGCTCTTCAAATATAAAGTAGGTTAGCTTAAAATGATTATTTAATATTAATATGAACAACTTTATTAGGATATAACCTTTTTCATTTTATGAGAAATTATTTTATTTTAGAGTTTTAAATAAACTTCAATTATGTCTGAAACCTTCCAGAAAAACATTGATCAGAGATTTTTCAAGAATTTTTTATGTAGATTTCATTTGTTGCCTGGATTAATCTCTAACAACTTGTTCCTTTTGCTTTTGCACTGTGGCTTGTCCATCCTGCTCTGGCCTATTTGGACTTGGCAACATAAAATAAACAAGTAACCATTGCTTAGCATAGTTTAATTCTGCTTCAGTCCCTGGAGCCACTCTGAGTCCAAATTCTGCTTACATCCCTTATTATCTATGCAAAATGGAGCAAATTACTTAAACTTTCTGTAACTTCATTTTCTCCTCATTAAACTATAACACCATCAACTTCAAAGTGTGGGAACAAAGACAAATAATATCAAGACCTCTCAATGTGGTGATATGCCTTTAAAAAATCCTTATCGAGGGTTCACACTGATATGCAATATTGACATACTCCACAAGATCATCCATCCAGATCACTAGATCATAGTGGTTTGTACCGTTTTCTCCTCTCCCTCAAATCAGCTCCTTATTGCATTGCCTGGCATAGAGCAAATTCTCCATAAATGTTGGACAACATTAGCTGTTCATCTGTAATGCTTAACAGTAAACTCATTTCAATAAATTACTCTGGGGCCCCAAGACACAGGGAGTAGTATAATATCCAGTGCAGGCTCTCTGGTACATGTGTGCAACAGCAATCAAGATCTGCCAGGCATATTATCCTGACATCTGTGTTTCTTACTTCTTGGATCACATGATTACAGCCCTAAGAATGAAAGATAATTCCATTTGCTGTGTACCACTGTGTGCCAGGCACTGTCTGTGCCATTTATAACATGATCGTATTTCATCTTTGCTTTTGGTATTTGCATTAGGGGAGAAACAAAAATGCTAGACAATCTCTGATGTTGATATCTTCAAGGACAGATAACTCCATTTTCCAAGTTCCTCAACTAATATTTTTCAGTTTTTTTTTTTTCTATCAGGGTTTGATGGTTATATAATTCAGTATTGAAGCCTACTCAGCACTTTTATGGCAGAATAATGGTCTTATAAAAAGCCACAATATAAATATTGGCAAAATTTAAACTCATGTTTTATATTCTACTTTTATTGAAGTGTGACATACATACCAAGAAGTGCACACATTTTGATCTTATAGCTAAGATTTGATTTCCATAGCTTTCTTGGCCAAGCAGAGATCAAAACAACACTGGGCCAAAGACCTTTACACCTGCTTGCTTGTGAAAATCTAAATCCTCAATGGAAATGTTGCTGGGAGTACTGAAAGAAAATGGGAGAGCAAATCCTTTGAGAAGCTACGAGGCAGAGAAGAGATTTCCTGCTCATGACATGAGAAAAGAGCAAGAAATCTGAAGACTCCACAAGCCGCAGCTCGGCTGTATAGGAAGCCTTGGTGCCAATTGAAAAGGTATGCCCTCTGAAACATAGGTCAGTAGGCATTTCGCTTGGTGAGCAGATGGTCCCCTTGTCCAGAGGAAAACGAATCATTCCCACACCAGGCACAAAGCCTGGTGATCTGGGTGCAGCTGGACTCTAAGCCTCGGTCACCTCCTCAGTCTAGGCCATCGTGCAGAGCACAAAGCATATCACTGTGCACAGCATCCCTGCAAAACTGTATTAAAACTTCAGAGGGTTGGCTCTGTAGTGAACCTAGGGAGGAGGGATCCCAGGTATTGGCATCCTCAGCTTTAGCAAAAATCCCCGTATCCTCACTTGCTTGGAGCAGAGATCCACTGTCAGGAAACATTGGTTTTGAAGTTTAACTTTGATATGTTTCAACAGGGATTACAATGACCCAGCAACCAGAAGCCCTTTGCTTGGTCCTGTGATGATGTGACTTTCTGAATATGGATATGACCTTGGGAGAGATCCTCAATACTGACTGAAACTGGGTTTCTTGGCAGCCCAGTGAAGTGGAAGTCAGATTCTTTCTAATTTCATTAAAAGACAATAAAAACCAGAGTGTTTCTTATGTACTTGAGTATATTTGCTACAACTATCACACATGAATTATAGTTCCTTTGAAATAATAAACCTATTTTTGATTATTGAAGCTATGAAATTCAACTTGTAAAATGACAATGAAGTTACTCCTGTGCAGGTCTGCATAAGTAGATTTTGATCAAGTTGGTAAAAACGTTAATATACAATCTTAACTTTGAATGTAATCCAGTACAATTTTATTGATATGGTCCCTAACAAAAGGTTACACTGCTCATCACAGAAAATCGATATAATTCAGGATTATAATGAGCAAAGTCCTGACATTTCCAAGTATTCATGTAGGTCCTTAAGCAGCTTACTTGTCAATATTTTCTCTTTGTTCCATTGCTTTCTAATGACATTTTTTACTTAAGAAGCAGAAATATCTGAGTATCATATTAACAGGTACTTTGAACATATGCAAATGTCTGCAACTTAAATGTTTATTTTTTGAACACACAGTAGTGATTTGTGTTAATGACAATAAAGAGTGGTACTTGAATATTATGTAGTCTCATTTTGAGATAGCCAAATGAATAAGTATTGAATTTAAAATTAGCTTTATAAGTCACAAAGAACAATATCATAGCCAAAAATATCCAAAAACCACCCAGGAAAAATTCATGTCATCCTCATGTAATACATATGTTTTCCTAATACCTTTTCATTGCAAATAAAAGCCCAGGTAATACAACAAATATCTATTAAAAACAAGCAATATGTTTTTTCTTGCAAACTCTTTGCAGACAGAACTAAAATAATTATTTAATTTTATGAGTGAATAAAACCATAACAGTAAAAATGACAAAAATAGGAAGCTTCAATTTTTTTTAACTTTTATTTAATGAATATAAATTTCCAAAGTACAGCTTATGGATTACAATGGCCTTCCCTCCTATACTTCCCTCCCACCCGCAACCCTCCCCTTTCCTACTCCCTCTCCCCTTCCATTCACATCAAGATTCATTTTCAATTCTTTTTATATACAGAAGATCAGTTTAGTATATATTAAGTAAAGATTTCAACAGTTTGCCCCCACATAGTAACACAAAGTAAAAAATACTGTTGGAGTACTAGTTATAGCATTAAATCACAATGTACAGCACATTAAGGACAGAGATCCTACATGATATTTTTAAAAATTGATTAATTTTGTATGCAATTTCCAATTTAAAACCAAGTTTTTTTTTCATTTTCAATTATCTTTATATACAGAAGATCGATTCAGTATATACTGAGTAAGGATTTCATCAGTTTGCACCCACACAGAAACACAAAGTGTAAAAATACCATTTCAATACTAATTATAGCATTACTTCACATTGGACAACACATTAAGGACAGATCCCACATGAGACGAAAGTACACAGTGACTCCTGTTGTTGATTTAACAATTTGACACTCTTGTTTATGGCGTCAGTAATCTCCCTAGGCTCTAGTCATGAGTTGCCAAGGCTATGGAAGCCTTCAGGGTTCGCCGACTTCGATCTTATTCCGACAGGGTCATAGTCAAAGTGGAAGCTCTCTCCTCCCTTCAGAGAAAGGCACCTCCTTCTTTGATGGTCCCGTTTTTTCCATTGGGATCTCACTCGTTTCATTTAGTTCTTTTTTTTTTTTTTTTTTTTTTCCAGAGTGTCTTGGCTTTCCATGCCTAAAATACTCTCATGGGCTCTTGAGCCAGATCCGAATGCCTTAAGGGCTGATTCTGAGGCCAGGGTGCTATTTAGGACATCTGCTATTCTATGGGTCTACTGTGTCTCCCAAGGACGCTTCAATTATGCATAGGTTTTTAGGTGTCTTTCTTCTGAAGAATTCAAAATATTGAAAATGGTTTAATGTAATGTATTTCATCTTCTAGAATTTCAAATGATACCTATAAGTACCACCGATGCATAAATAATCTGAAACCCAGAATTTAAAAAGATTTCTCAAGACCACAGTCATCATTAAATTATTCATAGACTTGTACACTTTATTGCCTCTATGTTTTTCTTTTATTGTAGGATGTTTTATCCGTATTTTCTATGCTTCAAAATGCTTTCTCCACTCTAAGGGCAAACTGGAACAGAAACGTTATCTCTTGAATGAAATCCTCCCTGATCTTCAAGCAGAAGTAATAAATGACCAAGCTGGCTACAATCCACCATTTCCTCAATCATATACCTTTGGATTTTGATAACTGTTCTTAAACAATGCTCAAAGGCAAATCAAAACTGGACAGAAAACACACCAGAATTATTAACTATGATTGTGTTTGGGAGTGTACCATACATAACTTTTCAGCTTTTCTACATTTTCCAAATTTTCATAAAGGTCATATAATTTGTTATAGTAAAAGGAAAAGAGTGGAAGAAAAGAAGGAAATACTGAGTTTTATAGGCTACCCTTTTAATTCACAGCTTGGAAAAAGCAATGCTTCAAGGCTAGGACAAAGAGGAGACTTGGGAGGAGGGGAAAGATGGCTTTGGATAGAGAAGAGACAAAACATTTCCAAAGACACACATTACCCCTTTTATATATTACATCTAAATACTGCTCTGCTCACTAGGCAGCTCAAGGGACAACAAAAGGACAGTGAGAATTAATAATAATAATAATAATAATAGTAATTATTATTATTAAGTTTGAATAAAGGGTTAAGCCAATATTCCGAATAGACAGATGGCTACTGAGAAAACTAACTTATCTCCCCTAAATAACATGGACAGAAGAACTCAGAGCTGTCTGGGGGGAAAGTGAGGCTCAGCAAGGAGTCTGTTGCAAGTGGCTGGAGCCTAACAAAAACGTCTTGTTCTCAAATATGAACTTGAATCTCAGGAAAGGAAACAGTGCCTGCGTATGTGTACTGGTTAAGGGAGAGGCCAAACTGCTGAAACAAAAGAAAGCAGTTAAAAGAAAAGGAAGTTTGTGTCCAGTCTATGGGATTATTTAGACACCCAGTCTCTTCCCATAGTTCTTTCATCACAGGGAACGTGGTCAATGGGTCAAACTGGCCTGCCATCAGACTTTGTAAGTTACATTTTATTGTGATAGTGTCATATCCATTTGCTTATTTGTCATCTTTGGCTGCTTTCACACCTCTAGGCAGAAATGGAATGGGCACAAATTTTAAAAAATATTTACTGACTGACCCTTTATGTAAAAAAAATTGTTCACCCCTACTCCAGGGTGTTGGTCTTGCTGAGCAGTAGAAGTAGGTTGTGGGTAAATTCAGATTTCCACTTGTGAAAGGAAAAGAGCACACTACCTATATTACAAAGCCCAAGGTTTGGAGCAGCCTATGTCCCTCCTCTCACATTCTATTGCAAGGATATAGTTTCAAGTCTTCATATAATTTTAAGAAGACTTGGAAATGAGTCTCTGGTTGAAAAACCCATGTGTTCAGCTACAACCTCATCACGTTGCTTGTGCAAGCAGGTTAAGTTGCCATTCGCAATGCTGGAATCTCATATCAGAGTACTGGTTCAATTCTGGCTGCTCTTTTTCCAATCCAGCTCCCTGCTAATGCATCAGGGAAGGCAGCAGAAGATGGCCCAAGTACCCCTGCCACCCATGTGTAAGGTCATGGTAGAGTTCCTGGCCCTGGCTTTGGCCTAGCCCATCCCTAGCTATTATGACCACTTGGGGAGTGATCCAGTGGATGGAAGATATCTCCCACTTTCTGTCTCTCCTCAATTGTTTTACCATTCAAACAAGTAAATATTTTTTTAAAAAAAGAAAATGGATTTTAGACGACAGCTTACAATTTCCATCATGTGCAGCATTGGTTTTGTCTGTCTGCCTCAACTTTGATAATTTAAGGTGGCATATGTCCACATGAATGTCATGCTATGGGCAAATGGTCACATTTGTGTCCACACAAGAACTGTTGTCCTGCTATAACCAAGACAACGTACTTTCCAGTATTACCTGCCAGAAAGAACATTGAAGCCATAATTTGGTGCAGGAAGAGGGCAACAGGTAGAAGAGCTGTAGTGAATATGTTTTTAACTGGAAAATTAACAAGCTGGTCAAGACATCGTATAGCTCTCCTCAGTTTCATGGGGCTAAAGGCCTAGTGAGCGTGCCATGACAAATACAGTTAAAAATTAATGACTTTAAAAAGTGGCATCAAAAATTCTATTTTGTGGGAGCATGCCTCAAACGCTCAAAAAGGGCTTGAGGCCCTTTTACAAAGTACTGACCACAAACAAAATATGCTGTAAGCCTCCACAAGGCTCCATTAAAAAAAAAAAACAACCAAAACTGTGTATATAGAAGGCTAATGAATTGTCACAGTTTCCATAGGAGACTTCACAGTCCATTTGCTCCACAACTGTAAGAGATTAGAAGTAGAAAAGGCATCTAAGCTGATCTTTCTGCTAGGATGATTCCCTGCAGCAAGTTTTACTACCTTCTCTGATTCAATTTTCAATATCTGGAACAATGTGCTCTCTTAATGCTTCTCCTGGAGGCAATTCCAAGTCCTGCGGGAAATTTTCTCAACACCTGTGGTGTAAAAAGTAATAGAGCAAGGAATGAGGAGATTGACGTTCTGGTCCTTTCAACCACATGAATTTGCATGATTCGTCCACATAGTCACCCAAATTCTTTATATTCTCTACTAGATTCAAGGCCACTTCCTGAGAATAGCAAAGGGGTTCAAGACTGAACCCCAGTTCTCTAATCGTTTATCTTTTATTTATTTATTTTTTTGACAGGCAGAGTGGACAGTGAGAGAGACAGAGAGAAAGGTCTTCCTTTTCCGTTGGTTCACTCCCACAATGGCCGCTGAGGCCAGCGCACCGCGCTGATCCGAAGCCAGGAGCCAGGTGCTTCTCCTGGTCTTCCATGCGGGTGCAGGGCCCAAGCACTTGGGCCATCCTCCACTGCACTCCCTGGCCACAGCAGAGAGCTGGACTGGAAGAGGAGCAACTGGGACAGAACTGGCGCCCCAACCAGGACTAGAATCCTGGGTGCCGGCGCCGCAGGTGGAGGATTAGTCTAGTGAGCTGTGGCGCCAGCCGCCATCAATTCTAAACCTTTCTTAGGAAAAATCTGATTTGTCTTCTATCACCATACATTAGTTTTGCCTGTTCTAGAGCTTCATAGAAATGTAATCATGTAGAAGTTATTCTTTTGAGGCCGGCGCCGTGGCTTAACAGGCTAATCCTCCGCCTTACGGTGCCAGCACACCGGGTTCTAGTCCCGGTCGGGGCACCGGATTCTGTCCCAGTTGCCCCTCTTCCAGGCCAGCTCTCTGCTGTGGCCCGGGAGTGCAGTGGAGGATGGCCCAAGTTCTTGGGCCCTGCACCCCATGGGAGACCAGGAGAAGCACCTGGCTCCTGCCATCGGAACAGCGCGGTGCGCTGGCCGCAGAGCACCTACCGTGGCGGCCATTGAAGGGTGAACCAACGGCAAAAAGGAAGACCTTTCTCTCTGTCTCCCTCTACTGTCCACTCTGCCTGTCAAAAATTTAAAAAAAAAAAAAAAGTTATTCTTTTGTCTCTAGCTGCTTTTGTGATTCATTAATTCTGATGTATATAAAAACAGTGAATTGTTTTTTGTTGGTAAATTGTATGAATATTTCACAAATGGTTCATCCATTCATCTGTAAATGTACAATTGGCTTGTCTTCAGTGTTGTATTGTTATGAACAATGCTGCTAAGAATGTTAATGTATAAGTTTTTTCAGGGACATAGGTTTTCATTTTTCCTGGACATCGCTTCTCATATATTTCCACATGACCTAAGCCTGAGTTATGTGGAAATATGTTTAATTCTATGAGAAACTGACAAGTGATTTTCCAAAGTAGCTGTATTTTACCATCCCAACAGCAGTGTATGAGAGGTCCCATTGACCCATGGCTTTTGCAACACTTGATATTGTCAGTCTTTTAAAATTTTTGCCATTCTACCAGGTTTGTAGCAAATCCAATGTTTTTAATTTTCATTTCCCTCAGGTTAACAATGTGTTTGTGTCCTTATTTTCATGTCCTCCCTTGCCATTGCACATGTATTTTTGTGAAGTGCCTATTCAGATTCTTTACCCATGTATTTAAAATTGCCATTTTTCATATGTTTTACATTCCAAAAGTTCTTTACATATTTTGGATATAGGTGTTTCATCAGATACATATGTAGCAAATATATTCTTAGTGCTATCTTCTGAACAAAAGTGTTTAATTTTGGGGCCAGCACTGTGGCGCAGCCGGTTAAAGCCCTGGCCGGTAGCACTGGCATCCCATATGGGTGCCAGTCGAGTCTCAGCTGCTCCACTTCCAATCCAGCTCCCTGCTAATTGGGAAAGCAGCAGAGGATGGCTCAGGTCCTTGGGCCACTGCACTCACGTGGGAGACCCAGAGGATCCTGGCTCCTGGACCTGGCCTGACTGTTGAGGCCTCTTTGGGAGTGAACTAGCTAATAGAAGACCTCTCTCTGTGTCTCTACCTCTCTCTTTGTCTTTCAAATAAATTAAACTTCATCTTTCAAATACATAAAAAATCTAACAAAGAATAAAAAATTTTAAAAAGTTTTTAATTTTAGTCAAGTCCAGTTTATTGGTATGTATGATTATGTTTATATTCTATCTACAAAATCTTTGCCTATCCCAAATCTTGAAAAAATTCTGTTTTCTTCTGGAAGTTTTCTATGTGCAGCTTTTACTCCAGGTCTATGACCCACCTTGAGTTTATGTTAATTTATATTATGAATAAGGATCATGACTCACCCTTTTACCCCCACTTGAATATACAGGTGTTCTAGCAATATACACTGAAAATTCTTTAATGAATTATCTTGGCATTTTTTTTTAATCAACCGGTTTTTTAAAACCAATAGAAATGCTGGTCTTTCAGGTCTTCACTCCATTGACACAGCTGTCTGTCCTCTTATCACTGTTGCTTATGCAGTTTTGATATAAGGCTTGTAATCAGGAAATGAAAGTCCTCCACATTTACTTTTCTTTTTAAGACTTATTTAGGCAATTCTAGATCCTTTACATTTCCATCTATACATTAGAACCAGCTTGTCAATTTCCACAAACAAGTCCTCTTAGACTCCAATTAAACTTGCATTGAATCTATAGATCAATTTGGAGAGAACTGATGCCTTAACATAAGAGTTTTCTAGTCTAAGAATATGGTATGTTTTCTTTTTATTTATCTTTACAAATTTCAATAATCTTTCAGGGTTTGTAAAACTATACAAATCTTATAAAGATCTGTGTACAGTACTTGCACATACTTTTTAAAGTTTACCTCTAAATATTTTAAAACTTTTCTTTATTAATATAAAGAGAAGCGATATCATGTATTTCACAGGTACAATTAGTCACATTTTCTTCTTTTTCTCTCTTCCTCACTTCCTCAATTCCCTTGCTTCCTTATTTTCTATTTAGTTGTTTTACTTTTTGCAAAAGCATAATTTCAATCCATTCTTTTTTCATTTTAATTTGAATTAATTTTAACAGATTCAATATGATTTGTAGATACAAGTCTAAGAACATAATGATATTCCCTTTCTCGCTCTCACCCCCTTCCTTCTACCTTTCATTTTTTTTAGATTTTGAGATAACATATTTTAAATTTATGTTACAATAAAAAGGCTTAATACTTAATCACAGGCTTAATGTACCACCAACCATAATAGTCAACAAGTAAAAAGTAGAAAGACCACAGTTACAGAGGAGTATAAAGCACAGCTAAAAATAACAATCAAGTCAGAAGATCTTTTGGACATCTTAGAAGTTTACAATTTTGAAAGTAATCTCATCCATTATTTTTGTCAGTTTTATTAGTTTATTCCCCAGGATGACGTTATTCACATTGGTGATAGTGAAGGAGGGGTTGCAATGTGGGAGGAATATTTTCCATTTGGAAGCTTGTCCAATAAGAAGATAATTTCTTGCCACACCAGGAAAAGAATCCCCACTCATAGAAACCTCACTCAACCCCAACTTGCAAGATTATCCATACATACACATATAACAAGACTATATTGGTTCACAAGTCTTCCTCGTGTCCACTAGGAAGCTACTTATCAAGATAACTAGGTCTTTAAGGTTGAAAGCAGATCTTTTATAAATTATCCATTCTACTATACACAGTTACCATTGGGAAAGGATCTGATTTATCATATTAGTGGGCACTATGAAAATGTTTTCCTAGAACTGGATAATTCTTTTAACAGAATTCCTTTACTTTAGTTTGAGTCAGCAATAGTATTTGTGCAATCACAGAGTGCTTGTAGGAGGCCTAAAGATTAAAAGCAGAGAGAAATGTTTTATCAGCAGAGTTTTACCTCGATAGACAAAATTCTCTTGAAAACAATTTTGGGAAATCTAACTAGTTCACTGACCTTTTTGCTTTCCATACAAAAATACTGATGATGACGAAGCTAACTTTCTGAATCATTAAATATCGCATTATTTTTCTCACCAAATACTCTGGTGAGTATTTTATAATTTTCCTTAGTTTTAAAAGTAAATTTCCCAAGATTCCTGAAATAATTACATTATAAATATGATAAAATATTAACTTACATAATGCTTCTTCTATTTGTGATAAGAAAAGATTAGTTATTATTATAGAATCAGAAAACAAACTCTAAACAAAAGTCAAGGGGAAATCTAAAATACTACATAGAGACTGGGCTCTGTGTTTTTTTCTTTCTTCCTTCCCTCATTCTTCTTCTCTTTCTGAGTCATTTAGATTTTCGGAAAACACTCAGATACTGTAAATATTTGAGAGATACTAACAACAATAGTAGTTATATTACCTACTCTGTGTCAGGAATAAGCACTGTAATTCCATGCTTTGGGCTTCTGCAAGGAATGAGCCTTTCTACCTTATAAACAAAATACCTGAAGCACATAGAGAATATGAATAACATTTCCCCAGGTCAGGTGGCCAGATCAAGATGAGTGTCAAATTACCAAGCCAAATCTCTCTCCACCATACAGGTGCCTCCAACATTGCCCACAGCCCTACAGGGGCTCAAAGCATAAATGATACATGTTTGGGGGCCAGTGCTGTGGTGTAGTGGGCTAAGCCTCTGCTTGCAGCACCGGCATCCCATATGGGCACCAGTTTGAGTGCCGGCTGCGCCTGTTCTGATCCAGCTCTTTGCTATGGCTTGGGACAGCAGAAGATGGCCTGAGTGCTTGGACCCCTGCACCTGTGTGGGATACCTGGCAGAAGCTCCTGGCTCCTGGCTTCGGTTCAGCTCAGCTCCTGCTGTGTCAGTCATCTGGGGAGTGAATCAGCAGATGAAAGACCTTTTTGTCTCTCCCTATCTTTGTAACTCTGCCTCTCAAATAAATAAATAGAACCTTTTAAAAAATGATAAATGTTGGTAGGAACTTCAAGACTGAAGGCTAACAGATCCGCCATGGGCACCATTAGGTTTAAGTCCAAAGAGCCAGATGAGACTAGTTGAACTTTAAAAGTTTTAAGATATTTAATTAATTTGTTTTATTTACTTGAAAGGCAGAGATAGACAGATCTCACACTTCCCAAATGCCCGCAGCAGCCAGGGCTAGGCTACTAGGCTGAAGCTGGGAGCCATGAACTCAATCAGGGCTCCCATGTGGGTGGCAAGGATCCAACTACTTGAGCCATCACCAGCTGCCTCTGCTGGACTTGGGAAGCCAGCTAAGACTGCAACACAGGCACTCTGATATAGGACACTGGCATTCCAGGTGGCAGCTCTACTGCTCTGACAAATATCCACCCCCTGTTGAACTTCAGCAGCTACCAGCCCAGTAGCAGCTTAGCCCAAGTCACACCACAGTTGCAATCAGAGAGCATCCAGGGGGCACCATGTGGCTCTTTTCACCTGCTCTCTGTTCTCACAAATATTCAATGACACCTAAATGTTCTCCCAGAAGCCATTTCTAGCAAGAAAAGAGATGGGGGTATAAAGTTATCAGAAGAAACAGAATCATTCCAGAGAGGCTGTTATGTAGGCACAGATTCCAACTATAAACATTCTGGACCTTTACACCAGAAGCGCAACTATAAACAGAAAATGATAGAAATAGCTCCCATTAGCAAGTCTGAGATGTCCCTAACAATCACCACAGTGAGGCCCAGGAAGATCAGATGAGCTATTAAGAAACAGGAGCTACATTTCTTTACATATTTCAATTTGCCATAAATAGTTTGGTAACCTCAGTACTCTTTTTATAATTTGAGATCTTTACCATAAACTAAAGTAGGACAAATGAGGAACCCCTTTTTTCACAAAGTCAAAGTAAGCTCATGTGTTTTCTAAGTCCATAAAACACTCACATCTTTCTTAGTCTCGCTCATAAAGAATATTCACGGAGCAGGAGTTATAGTGCAGCAGGTTAAGATTGTGATGCCAACATCCCATGTCAGAGTCCCAGATACTCTACTCTACTTCCAAACCACCTTCCTTCTAACATACCAGGAAGGTAGCAGATGATGGTCAAAGTACATGAGCCCCTGTCTCCCACATGGGAGATCAGGATGAAGTTTCTGGCTCCTGTATTCAGCCTGGCCCAGCCCTAGTTGTTGTTGCAGGCATTTGGGGAGTGAATGGGTGAGTAGAAGCGTGCGCGCTCTCTCTCTTGACCTACCTTTCAAATAAATAAACAAACATTTTTAACAATATTTATGAAGATTAAAGGATTTGAGTGGCCATTTATTGACTTCCACCCACCAAATGTCTATAGGGTCCTCCTTTAAGGAAACTGTAAAACAAGTGAGTTTGTAAGTTTCAATTTGATTGTCATGCAGAAAAAAGAAAGGCTCAAATCTAAAAACCAATATAATCTGAAAATCAAACATTAAGGGAAGAAGTCAGTCTTTAATGTGTAGCCTTTACAGTCAATCAGAATTTCTTTCTAAATTATAAAATCAGAGGGAAAAAATGTCAACTTTGCTGCCAAGGAAATTGCCTTCATTCTACCAGATAGTTTTCTTATGAAGAAACTTCCATCTCAAGTTCATACTTGTTTATTTCCATGCATGTAACTCTCAGGCATCAAAGCAGGTACTTCATTAATCTACTGAAAATGATTTTAAAATTAGTTACTTCATTTTTTAAAAAATTTCAAGCCAAGCAGGAAAAGTAGAACTATGTACTTCCCTTTTAAAAATTTTATAGGATTCTGCTGTTTGAAATCAACTGACACTTGTTGCTAAGTGACCCAAGAAACCCAGAAGGAAGTATGATCTAGGTTTGTAAAACAAAACATTAAACACTTAAGACATGTTTCAATACAAATCTTTGTACTGTCATACAAATAATTCATTTTGAAGGTGGTTATTTTGAGAAAGACAAATTATTTCAGAAATAATTCAGAAAGAGCTGCCCATACACTAGACATGTTGTTTCAAGATACTACTGTTAAATATCTTTTTTTAAAATTCAATGCTTTTATTATTTATTATGGATACTGTGTTAGGTGCTCAAGACTCAAAAATACATCATGGCATTTTGTGACATCTCCATTCTCCCTGGAGGCAGAGGGGCGAATTAAAGAGTCTTTCACAGTATCTATGGAGTTAGTGTAAATGATAATGAGTGGGTGTATTAGAGGCAAATTCAGTAGGTAGTAGCAACAGTTTGCCATCCAACTGAATGCACTGGTGAATGAAAAGTCAGGAATAGCTCTCTGGTTTCCAGTTTGAGAATCACATAATGTCTTCAATGAGATCAGAAATGTAAGGGTTGAGCAGTACAGGGCCCTTTATTCCAGAGATAAAACACCTACAAAAGCTACTACACACATAAGGCATGCTAAAAGATGATTATATGTGAAGACTATTTTCTGACCCCCAGTGGCTTGTTTCCCAAATGAAAACATTTGAACTATCAAAACTTATTAAACTCAAGCAACAGCCAAGTGGCAAATTCATAAGTCATGAGAAAGCCTTTCAAGAAGAGGACTCTGGTCTTGGGTTAATACTGCAGCACAGATCATTCCAGGATTTCAGCTGATGCTCTTGAATCCGTTCTTATTGTTAAAGGATGTTCTCTGTGTTAAAAGGGGCCACAAAAACCGACCAAATGAGAGAAAATATTTGCAAACTATGCAACTGATAAAGGATTAATATCCAGAATCTATAAAGAACTCAAGAAACTCAGCAACAACAAAAATCTAGTTAAGAAATGGGCAAAGGACTTGAACAGGCATTTTTCAAGAGAGGAAATTCAAATGGCCAACAGACACATGAAAAAAATTCTCAGGATCACTAGCCATCAGGGAAATGCACGTCAAAACCACAATAAGCTTTCACCTCACCTCAGTTAGGATGGCTCTCACACAGAAATTAGCAAACACAAGATGTGGGGAAAAAGGGCACCCTAATCCACTGTTGGCAGGAATGTAAACTGGTGCAGCCACTGTGGAAGACAGTATGGAGATACGAACCCACTCCTGGGAATTTACCCAAACAAAAAGAAATCAGTATATGAAAGAGTGATCTGTACCCCCATGTTTATTGCAGCTCAATTCATAATAGCTAAGATATGGAATCAACCCAGATATCCATCAACTGATGACTGGATAAATTATGTTATATATAAACTATGAAATACAACACAGCAATTAAAAAAATAAAAAAGAAACTCTGTCATTTGTAGCAAAATAGACATAAGAAACCATTATACTTAGTGACATAAACCAGTCCCCAAAAGACAAATACCATATGTTTTACCTAATCTATGCTAACTAATAGAGTACCAAAAAGGTAATCTATGAAGTGAAATTGACACTTTAAGATTCAATGATTGTTTAAAGCTCTTGTCTCAACTGTTGAGGAACACTGTTTTTTCTTCATACTGTTTGTTAAACTCTTTACTTAGTGTAAGTCACTCTGTGTATAAAATTAACTGCAAATAGATTTTTGTAAAAAATAAGAATCGCGGCCAGCGCCGTGGCTTAACAGGCTAATCCTCCACCTTGTGGTGCCGGCACACTGGGTTCTAGTCCTGGTCGGGACACCGGATTCTATCCCGGTTGCCTCTCTTCCAGGCCAGCTCTCTGCTATGGCCTGGGAAGGCAGTGGAGGATGGCCCAAGTCCTTGGGCCCTGCACCCGCATGGGAGACCAGGAGAAGCACCTGGCTCCTGGCTTCGGATCAGCACAAAGCGCCGGCCGCAGCGGCCATTGCAGGGTGAACCAATGGAAAAGGAAGACCTTTCTCTCTGTCTCTGTCTCACTATCCACTCTGCCTGTCAAAATAAATAAATAAATAAATAAGAATGGGAATAGGAGAGGGAGGAGGAAGAAGGGTTAGAGTATAAGCGGGAGGAAGGGTAAGATGGAAAGTATCACTGTTTCTGAATCTATATACAGGACATACATGAAATTTGTATACCTTAAATAAAATTTAAAAAAGAAGGGGAGCACACACAGTAAACCATTGAATAGAGATCTATGTGGATCAGTTTCTACCTTCAGTTCTTGCATCCACAGCTTTCTGTGGAAATTCAAGTTACCTCTCCATGCCTCACTTCATTATCTGTAAAATTGAGATCCATATTCAGTGCCGACTATAAAAGTCTGCTCATTTGTGGACACTGAACAAGATAAAATGAGGGGGAACTGGCTGAAATGAATGCCAGACTTCTGATTTTTTTTTAAAGAGATAATGTTCAATTTTAACTCAATGATTATTTTTAAAAAAGATTTATTTATTTGAAAGGCAGAGTTACAGAGAAATGAGGCAGAGGGCGAAAGGAGGGGGCAGAGAGAGAAAGAGAGAGAGAGAGAGAGAATGAATCTTCCATCCACTAGGTCATTCTTCTAATGGCTCCAGCAGTAAGGGCTGGGCTAGGTCAAAGCCAGGAGCCTGAACTCCATCTGGGTCTCCCATGTGAGTGTCAGGGTCCAAGCACTTGGGCTATTTTCTGCTGCTTTCTCAGGTACACTAGCAGGGAGCTGGATTTTGTGGAGCAGCTGGGACTAGAACTGGCATTCATATACTCCAAGTCAATGAGAATTTACATCTTCTTAATAATACATGTGTCGGGACTGGCGCTGTGGCTTAGTGGGTAAAGCCGCCGCCTGCAGTGCCAGCATTCCATATGGGTGCCAGTTCTGCTACACTTCTGATCCAGCTCTCTGCTATGGCCTGGGAAAGCAGTGGAAGATGGCCCAAGTCCTTGGGCCCCTGCACCCGCATGGGAAACCCAGAAGAAGCTCCTGGCTCCAGATCAGCGCAGCTCTGGCCTTTGCGGCAAATTGGGGAATGAACCAGTGGATGGAAGACCTCTCTCTCTCTTTCTCTCTGCCTCTCTGTAACTCTGCCTTTCAAATAAAATAAATAGGTCTTTAAAAAAAAATACATGTATCACATTCTGAGGGGAGAAAAGAATGAACAAGATCTTTGATTACCCCTTTTTAAATGTCATACGCCGAAGATGACTATAATTTATAATTTTGAAAGATGAATATTTATGTAGCATCAGATTATTTCCTCCTCATTCCGATTATAAACAATGGAAAATAGGCCACTATGTTCACAGAATCAATTACATATACATTTCTAACTAATTCTTAAATAATTTTTTTAAAAACGACTTTAAAAATGATTTTATTTATATAAAGGGAGCAAAGGAAATTAATTTGACTAATAAAAAAGCCATCTGCACATTAATGTTTATTGCAGCTCAATTCACAATAGCTAAGACCTGGAACCAACCCAAATGCCCATCAACAGTAGAGTGGATAAAGAAATTATGGGACATGTACTCCATAGAATACTATACAGCAGTAAGAAACAACAAAACCCAGTCATTTGCAACAAGATGGAGCAATCTGGAAAACATCATGCTGAGTGAATTAAGCCAGTCCCAAAGAGAAAAATATCATTTGTTTTCCCTGATCGATGACAACTGAGCGCCAAAGAGGAAACCTGTTAAGTGAAATGGACACTATAAGCAACAATGAACTGATCAGCTCCTGTCCTGACTTTAGATGTACAATGTAATACTTTATCCTTTTTAGTATTTGTTGTTGTTGTTGTTGTTCTAGTACTATTGGTTGAACTCAGTAATTAACACACAATTATTCTCAGGTGTTTAAATTTTAACTGAAAAGTGATCCCTGTTAAATCTAAGAGTGGAAAAAGAGAGGGAGGAGATGAACAATTTGGAACATGCTCAATCGGACTGGCCGCAAATGGTGGAGTTAGAAATGTGCAGGGGATTCCAACACAATTCCATCAAGATGGCATGTACCAATGCCATCGCACTAGTCCAAGTGATCAATTTCAGCTCACAATTGATAGCTCTGATAGGTCTAAGAGTCAAAGAGATCACACAAACAAGACAAGTATCTGCTAATACTAACTGATAGAATCAAAAAGGGAGAGAAAGATCCAACATGGGAAGTGGGATACACAGCAGACTCATAGGATGGCAGATGTCCTAAACAACACTCCGGCCTCAGAATCAGCCCTCAAGGCATTCAGATCTGGCTGAAGAGCCCATGAGAGTATAGCAGGCATGGAAAGCCAAGATATCATGGGAAAAAAAAAAAAAGACCTAAATGAATGATCTCTGTGAGTGAGATCCCAGTGGAAAGAACGGGGCCATCAAAGAAGGAGGTACCCTTCTCCGAAGGGAGGAGAGAACCTCCACTTTGACTATGACCCTATCGGAATAAGACCAAAGTCAGCGAACTCTAAAGGCTTCCATAGCCCTGGCAACTCATGACTAGAGCCTAGGGAGATTACTGACGCCATGAACAGGAGTGTCAAATTGTTAAGTCAGCAACAGGAGTCACTGTGTACTTACACCCCATGCGGGATCTGTCCCTAATGTGTCGTCTAAAGCCAAGTGATGCTATGACTGGTACTGAAACAGTATTTTTATACTTTGCGTTTCTGTGTGGGCGCAGACTGATGAGGTCTTTGCTAATTATATACTGAAGTGATCTTCTGTATATAAAGAGAATTGGAAATGAAAAAAAAAAAAAAAACAACCTGGTGTTAAAATGGAAATGGCATAGAAAATTAATTATTTTGAAAAAAAAAATTATGTAGGATCTCTGTCTTTAATGTGCTGTACATTGCTATTTAATGCTATAATTAGTAATCCAATGGTAGTTTTTTCACTCGATGTTGCTATATGGGCAAAATGTTGAAACCTTTACCTAATATATACTAAATTGATCTTCTGTATACAAAGATAATTGAAAATGAATCTTTACATGAATGGAAGGGGAAAGGGAGCGGGAGGGGGGAGGGTTGCGGGCGGGAGGGAAGTTATGGGAGGGGGGAAGCCATTGTAACCCACAAGCTATACTTTGGAAATTTATATTCATTAAATAAAAGTTTAATAAAAAAAAAAAGACTTTAAAAATGATTTTATTTATATAAAGGGAGCAAATTTCATATGTAAAGTTTTAAGCGCCTTCCGACTAAGATACAAAGGAAATACATATATTTATTTAATTTAAAATTTAAAACTTTCCTGCTTTCAACAAGAATCAATTGGGGCAGGCATTGTGGCACAGGCTAAGCCACTTGAAATGCCAGCATGACATGTCAGAGTGCTGGTCCAGGGCCTAGGTTCCTCTGCTTCCAATCCATCATCCTGCTAATGCTTCCTGAGAGGCAGCAGCAAATAGCTCAAGTTCTTGGGCTCCTGCCACATAGGATATGAGGATGGAGTTTTGGGCTCCAGCTTCATGCTGGCCCAGCCGTAGCTGCTGTGGGCATTTGAGGAGTACAGTAGTGGACGGAAGTGCAAACTCTCTCTCTGGTTTCCTCCTTTCATGAAAGGCTTCATCTCTGCTTCATACTCTAACCCTCGTCTTGGCAGAGAAGAAATTATTATAAAAAATTATTAAGGGAATAGCAAAGGGCTGTTTTTGTACATTCATTACATTCACAGTGAGGGAAATTTTCTATCTTACCAATATCAGTACATCTAATATAAAATCACCAATTAAATAACTGGCAGCTTTTCTGGGTAAGAAATACATTGACATTGTGAGTAAAACAATATTTGTTTCAATTTATAAACATGCTTAGCATAGATTAGACTAATTTCCACTGAGATAAATGCTATATAACACCTGTCATGCTAAGCATTACTTTTTTTTTTTTCTAGAAAACCAGCAGCTACTTTAAAGGAGTATCTGGGATGTGCCCCTGAATTTCACCTACACTCTCTCTAATCCTTCTAAGAAACACCCAAAGTAGCTATTATTACCAATGAGACCAGAGACTGAGAATTTACCCCATTTGCCCAAGGCCACATGGCCAATTATAAGTGAAGATGTCACCAAAAATATCCAAGTCCACCTGGCTTCAAAGCCTGCTGCTCTCTCCATTAAACAAAACCTTTTTGCCATCACTCCTCTTCCCTTTCAGCACTTTTTGTTGAACTTTTCTTACAACAGTTACATCATCTATTTGAAGACGTCAGACACGCTCCGTGCTCAACGGTGCGCTGTCAGATCCCATTTGGGTCACCTTGTCTACCACTTACTTGTTTATTCCTTCTTCCTCTAGTCTCTTCCTTTCCCAAATCCAAGAGTAGGTGAAACCGACTATTTCAACTACACCAAAGACACTTTACATACCATACTAAAAGAAAATGTTTTTATATTCCTTGATAGTGCTATGTATGCAACAAGGTTATAAAATAGAGGAATGCTAGCTATTATAACAAAATTAATAAACCCAGTCTGAGTAGTAAGCTAAAGCCATGCTGGTAATCTGTCTCTTTAGTATCCAATTTTAAAATGTTCTTCTAATTAATCCTACATATTCATGGGGATAATCCTAAAGGCAGGATAATCTTTGTGTTTCCTGTATTAGTCTGACAACTCACTCTGCCACTACCTCCAAAGCCCCAAATCACCCACAAGAAGCCAAACTGCCTATCACTTTAATCCAGGCTGGGACTTCCTTTTGTCCCTGAGACACAAGCTTGCCTGCTTTGGATCCACTTGAGGATTAACGTAAGGAGAATGTTATGAATCTTGTCTCCAAAAATCTCTTATAGTAAATTTTATATTCATGCCGAAGTGAGAATCTCTGTTTTCTCAAGATTTTACATTGCCTCAGACATTCAATCTCTGGGGAAAAGAAAATCCTTCTATTTTTCCTATTACCAGAACATATCCATTCTTTATGACAATTATTGCTTGTATGCATTCCTTTCTCCTAAACAATTCATCCAAAAGGCTTTAGTTAAAATCATGCTCAATCACCCACCACCTTAGCTGTCATTTTTTTCTGCTTTCAACTTCTCAGTTTTGCATAGTATGACTTCATACTTGTCCCACAATTTTTCCTTAGTTCTTTCATCCTCTCTTTTGCTGCCCAGGTAGATCAACACAGCCGAGTCCAACGTTATGCTTTTCCTTACTTGTGTCCATATTGTCCTGTGAGCAACCTCCTCACTTTGATTTCACAACTGCATTTTTATTATTCAAAAATCTGACATCTTAGAAACACAAGCCCACTTAAATAAACAAAATACACATATCTACTAGCTTTCGTGTTCATTCAACTCTATGAAATATACTTTCAAAACTTTGCATTAAAGTAAAAAAAAGAGCAAAGAAACATCCAAGTCTTATACATATGATGTGCCTGTAAAAATATCACAGTAAAAATAAGATTTCACCCTTCACAATAAAATATTTATTTGGAGATAAAAAAAAATAATATTAATCTTATATGTTAATCATAAAAAACATAAATTTAATCATAGGAAACCAGCACTTCATTTTTTCCAGATCTTTAAAAATATTTTAATCATGCAAAATCATTATAATGTACTGTAGCACAATGCTAAAATGTTACTTAACATGAAGTAGATTTTATTACTTTACAGGATGTATACTTGGCAATAGTTATTAAAAATAATTACTCTAAAGGAACTCTAAATATATTATTTTAGAACCAGTATTTTAAAATATAGCAGTAAGCAAGAGAAACTATTGCTCTTTATCCATTTTTGGCATAACACTGCCATACAATTACAGAATTATAAAATAAGTATGTCATAGTACCATACAGATCCAGAAACTGGTTACAACTTCTACCACATACACATGGTATTGGTACTAACAAACATGCACAGCATCCTGTAATTCAAATTGCAGCTGAATACACAGCACAGAGAAGACCCGGTGGCCACTAGAGTCCAAGCCCACGTGGTAAGTAAAACACACCTCTTTGTGAGAATCATACCCATTTTCCTAAACTATTCAAATTACAAAGGACACATCAGTTTCCAAATTGAAAAAGTAACTGGACTTAGTCTGCCATCTATCTTCTTAGATAATACTAAAGAAGAACAGATATCTTTTTTAGGATAGAACAGTAACCCTTTCTTTAAAAAGGAAAACAGATGTCTGTCAAAGGATCGAACAGTTGGCGCTCATTTGTTTCTCTCAATTGGAACACCACGCAACAAAGATGCTGTCATCTCTGGCCAATATGGGAGATGGACACTTCACTCACAAACACCTATCACTGACTCCTTCTCTTAACTGAAGACAGTTCCTCAACTTAACTTATTAGTAAAACCACCCACTGATGGTACACATAGACAGAGGAATTAAACTTGGTATCTAGTCACTTGATTACTTCTATCACTCTACTGGAAGGTTTCAAATGGACTAGACAGAATTCTGGTTCAAACAAGAATACTAATGGGATCTGTTTCCACACAGATTCCTGACATCCTGGCACAAATGTGACCTGGATTCATGAAACATCCCCGCTCGGCAGCTTTTCTGGATCCTTCATCACTTCCATTAATTCTGACACCTGCACACACTTATCACTAATTAGGCCTTTATTTCTGTAGCTCCTTATTACTGTTTCTAATCTTGTTGGTATTATTTTCCTTTACATAAAACTAAATGTTTTCACCCTGAAATAACACTCATTTGATCTTTGGGTGCAGAATTTCTTAGGACCAAAGCTTATTAGATAACCAATGCCCCTAGTTAATGGAAATTGTTCTACCAACTCCTTTATAATTTAAAAGATCAAAATACGATATTTTCCATATTTGTTAGAAAAAGTCTTTTAGCATATGTGAACATTAATGCTTATTCTCTGAGGTTTTTATATATCCTAATGAAAGAACCCAAAACCACTTTGATTAAAGAAGTGGGGTATGGGGGGGAGTAGTAGTTCAATGTTTCCCAAGATAGTTATAAAGATACAGCTATAATTTACCTAGCAGGTGCCCAATCAGTCACAACTTTTGGAACTATAAAGTGGCAGCAAATAAATTACAGTAGATAGTCTGTAAAAACTGATGTTCATTAAAATTTTATATGGAGTCCAAGGTGGCGTATGTTCTCCAGAAGTCAGAGATGACAGGCCTAGTGCCCTCAGTCACTCGAGGGGCTCAGAGGACCCACCTATGCCAATGCAGGGTCGGCTCAGTGCTGGCTCTGCCTCGCCAGTATGCTCTCTCTGACTCTTATCTCCCCCTCTCTGTAATCTACTTCCATTAGGGATTCAGGCCATAACACAGAGCACGTCATAATATTCTCCACATGAAAACTTTAATTCAAGAAAACAAACATATTAAGAAGTTATTTCCCACAAATAACTGAAACAAATCACAACAGAATAAGAACAAAGTAGATGACAAATAATACTCTCTGTAGTATAGAAAAAAGCAAGAACCGTGCTTTTTAAATGTTTCCAAAGACTATGGCATAAAAGTTTTTGAAATTAATGTCAAAGTCCCCCAAACAGTTGAATTAAACTTTCAATTATTTCTCTAATATGATTCCAGTTTTTACATCCACCTAAATCGAAGAACAAGAAGTAAAACACAGACAAGTATTACTTGTAGTAACTAAGGAATGTTTAAAATTAAAATTACAGCATATAGAGAAGCTAAGAAAAAGCACAAACAAGTGTAACAACAATATAGGTTAAACTTTCTTACTCCAAACCCTTCTGGTCAAGTATAACACAATGTTGAATATTGTGGTGAGTATACTTTATGAATTGATGCTACTGCCCCAAATGGCAATTTGTTCAAAATGATAAAGCACCAAAGTAAATCTCATCAAAACAACTGGTATTTGTGGTTTGGAAAGCTCCTTATGACAAGATTTTACAATGGAGTAAAAATGTAAACTTCTGAATGAAAGCCGTTTCCATTCATTAAGGCACATCTGGATACCTCCAGGCATTCATATTTATAATTAGTATTAATTTCACAAGTAAAGAAATTCTAAAAACACAGCCTGGGAACACAATCTGCTGAGTGGGTTGAATCACAGGAACAGGGGAGGAGGCAGGGTAGTACACACTGTCCCTTTACAGGTCACCCATACAAATCTGTTTCTGAAATCAACAATACAGAATTCAAAGTCCAAAGAAGCCAGTAGTCAAAACTCTCCTAATTTTCTAGATCTTCATTGACCCACACCTCTTTTCTCCACAACTGTACTACACTTGAAGCGACTGCAGCACATCTAATTCCTGTCTATATTATAGCTAATGTATACTCCAAATGAGAAAGGGGAATTTTCTGGGTGGGAAAAAACCAGAAATCTTAAAAAACAAAAATCCTATAAGAGACCCCAGTTAACCCAGACTCCAAAGATGTGTAGATCATAAAGATTTTAGAAGTGCCTCAATTATAGCTTAAAACTAGATTTAGTTACTCAATAGAACTCAACCATAACTCAACCACAAACTTGGGAAATGACACTGAAACAGTAACTGTATATTCTCCATCTATCAGGTAACCAAATTTTGACCACTGGTATGGATATTTATCTATTTTGTAAAGACTAACCCAGGTGTAATACTACACTGTTTTTCCCTTTTCATTAGATCATACTTTCACTCAGATTAAAGTATACAAGCTCTAGAAGCAGACTAGATAAATTCATATGAAAGAATATGAAATATTATGACTGCAGCAGGGGTTATGGCATTTTCATATGTTTACATTTTTAATACTGAGCCAAGATTCTTAGAACCTCTCTAGCAACTATTGAGTTGCTATTTCCTCTTTGAATTTAGGAAAAAACAATCTCAAAACCTAAATTCAAAATAAAACTAGATAACATAATTTTTGAATTGACAACTAGATTTAGTGAGAACAAATACACTTTCACTTCTATTATGATCTTTTCTGAGTTTCTTAGGAGATTGAGCATGAAAATGTACAATGGTATCATATTCTTAATTTTATAAACTTTTTTCTCTACTTACAGAAATATAGCTTATAATTAAATATCATTTTACAGTATTTCAAAATATTTTCACATATTTTATCTCCTTTGATATATGAAAGCACAAAATATTAGAAATGTACTACACTAGTCAAGCAATATAGCTTCTATTTGCCATGAAATGCAAGATTTTATTTTATCAAGTCAATATTTAGTATCCTTGCAGTCTGTGGTACAATAAGGACTATATATTTGCAAAGATTCAATAATATTTCTAGCTATTTAGCCATGCTTCACTGAATTTTTTATAACAGCTTCTCAGTAAACTGCTTCAAGCATATTTTAGTTTTTAAAAATACAAAACATACGAGTAAGACACAAGAGGCCGTTTCATTATCTAAGACACACATAAATACATATCTATAGATCTTATTTAAAAAAACTATTAAATGTAAAAAGTGTTCATAATAAAAATTATAGACACTCAATTTTTATTTGCAAAAGGAAATGACATCCCCTTATTTATTCTCCATTGAATAACTCTCTCATAAGTTATGTCCACATTAAATGTAGGAAACACAGTAACACATGAATATTCATAAAAAAAAAACATGGTGAAAAAGGCCACCAAGTTAGATGGAAGCCAGGCAGCTTTCCCCTTGAAACTAAATATTTGCATACTAAATGGGACATAGTAATTGAAATCTCTAAGTATGAGTAATATTCTAAAAGTTAAATCGTTAATAAAATGTTTTGACTTCTTGGAATTTTGATATACTGCTATTTCTAAGTAATTCAGATTATACTAATTTATTTTACTGTCTGATAACTTAATATTTTAATATCCGATCATAATTTTTAAGAGTATGTATTTAGGAAGCATACTGTTACCATGTATGCATTACTATGTATGCAGAATTGGTGAGATAATTTGAATTAAATTAATCCTATTCCTACCATTCAGCATAGTTTGACAACCTATTCTCATGCCCGAAACCTTATGAAGAATATTTAGTGAGCTCTATGGGGATACTGTTAACAACAAGCACCGTGAACGAGAATCTATGTATTTCTTGTACATAAAAAAATAAAACTGAAGTGCAACAGCAGATTGTTTCCTCAAACCCTCATACTCACTTTAGAAAACAAAAAGCAAAAAAGTTGTCCATTATGGAAATTAAAAATGTAAAAATGTTCTACGTGGTACCTACAATGTGATATGAAACAAGAGTTCTATTAAGACTCAGAAAAATTAGTTAGGGATTGGATGGTTTCATGTAAACTTCAAAGCAATAAAATCATATGCCTTAATAGGTTTAACTATTTTTCAGAAATCCACTGCTGAAAGCGTGGCTCAATGGAGGTAAAAGAAGGTGACACGATATGATATGGGATAGGACATAGTAAACATTCTCTGGGAGGACACAGTGAACAGAACTTTTCCTGAGAGCCTGAGACACAAAAAAATAAATTCCTTTCTAAATGAAATAAAATGAAAATGCTTTATCTATTAATTGCTTGAACTATATTTGTATAAATGCTTTAAAGTTCTCATTGCAGTGTTTAGGTTTCCAATTTGTAATATATTATAGGAAGTAAAATTGTCCTTAACCAATGTTATATAACATATTGAGTGCTTAGTATATATGGAATTTCAAATCTGTTCTCAAATTTCAAAGTTTGACAACTTTGACAACTTTTATATGTGTGTGCACGTGTGTGTGATAAAGATACCCTGTGGATTAAACATTATTAATTTCATAACTCACATAATACTGAGATATTCATGTTTAAAGGAACTACTGCCTTTTTGACAATAAAGAAACATGTCTTAAAAGTGAGTAATTTCCTTCTTAGTTTTTCATTCTTTGGTAATTTGCATCAAAATCAACCGTTAAATTGATAGGGTACAGCCACAGAGAGAAAAGTTTTTTTCCTGGACTTGTGCATCAAAATGTGTTTTTATGCACTAACAAAAAGCTTTTCTATTCTTTTAAACAAAGTAAATTCTTGAACTCATACAACTAAAAGCCCCCTCTGTTTCATTTAGGCTTTGCTCTAGGTGATTATCCTAATGTATACTAGAAATGTACATGGTGGCTGACAGAGATGGTGGCTCAGGAGTAGGCATGGAAAGAGGGGAAAAGGAAAAGATAGTAACACTGGCAGATGAGGGCATCCATCTCATTATCAGAATGTAAAACACCTGGAGGTGTTGTAATCAAAGAACCCAGATTACTTTCTGAAAGCATCTGGGAAAACCAAACTTGCTTAGAGCTTAAAAGAGTTAGCCCATAAATCAGGAATGACAATACAATGGAATTATCCCCTTGATTTTCTTCATGGAGACTGTAATCTCTTCAAAGACTCTATTTGATTTATCAGATACTACATGATTATTTCTAGATACCTTGAAACTAATTTAAAAGTAATTCTATACAGAATTTAAAAACTCACATCCTAAAAGCACTACAGAATGTATTCATTTATTGGATCTTGTCTTAAAACTTACTAAATATCCAATTCAATATCGTTCAAAATTTAAAAAAAAAAACAAACAACCACAAAATGCTTCCAACAGAAATCACAAACAGATGGCTAAAATTTGAAATGTGAACTCATCTCTGTTCTTTAGGAAAAATGCCATACTAGTTTTTTCCTCCCTTACCTAAATTGTTTTGTAGGCTTTCTGATAATTCACTGTGTTAGTATATCATCATGACAACTTGTATTTCCGGGATTCTCATTGTCTTTGTTATGATTTTCACCTTCTTCATTTTCTTCAGGAGATGCACTCTCGTTCTTTTCTGTGGGATTAGTAGCTGTTTTTTCAGGTTGTGGGTTTGGGTTTTCAACGTTACTGTCCTTGTCTGTGTTTCTTGGCTTGGTAGCTTCATTGCTGGGCTCTGGGGTGGGCCTATCTGTTTCTTCCCCAAGTTCTTGTGGTGCTACTTTTTTTTCATCCACTGCTTTGCTATTTAAATGAGCAGATGAGGAGGAGTTTTTGGAGTCCTTGGATTTTTTGTGCACAGAAGTCTGACTGTTGTGACTGGGGGCAGGGGCAGCAGGCATTTTCTGAGTTTTGCTTCCTTCTGATTGTTCCTTTCTAGGTGGTCCCCAGATAAAATTCTCTGAAGGCGTGTAGTGTTTCTGGGCAAACCTCAGGAGCTTCCTCCTTTCTCTTCTGTCTCTAATTGTATAAACAAAATACTCCAGAGCACTCTGCTTAATATTGGGAATAGTATTTTCCACAAGAGCCTCGTGAAGAATAAATTTTACAAGAGGAGATTTAAAACTTTCGTACCCAAGCTCACCAAGGCTTTTAAGAATGCGAGTGATTCTTAAATAGTTGTGCTGAGACCTGTAAAAGAGGATTGAATAAAATGAAGGGGAAAGTCAAGTGGAAGAAAGCAGGGGAATGAAAATTATCAGAGAAGCATTTTTTATGGAACTGTAAGTCATACAAACATGCTTCGTAAAGACTTTCTGAAAAAGATCTTATTAGACACCATTGAGAAGAGTAAATTAGAAGGTATTAAACCCTTACGCCTCAATGTAATGTCAATCTATGTGAAACTAAAAAGTATGAAATAAACTGCCTTTGTTTATTTTTTGTTCTTCCTATTAGGAAAATATTTAGATTTAAATTCATCTCCACCGATGTTGAATTGTTTGTTCATTAAAGAGAGCATTTATTTGTGACACCACCAATGTACTGGTTCTGATGCAGGTACCCAGTACTGAAAATACACACATTAGCTAACAGTTGAGTGCTGCAATTTACATCACTTGATCAGCAAAATCTACTATATAAGCCCACTCAGAAGAAAAGCAGCAAAAACTACTCTACCTTGATTAACCAATTCTCACAAAGGATACAGAACTGACATTTTGCAGAGCATAATTCAATAGTCAAGAGGGTGGGCTTCAGACTCATACCCTGGCTCTGTCACTTAGCAGCTATGTGTAATTACAATGTCTCTTGGTGTCCTCATCTGTAAAACAGGGGATATGTCCTGCAACTTGCTGGACTGTCATAAGAACTGAACGACAAGACACATATTCAGGGCAACAAGAATTCAATAAATATTAGAGGCTTTTTAAAACTATTATCATTATTGTTATTGTCCATTAAAGGTTTAGTACATCTTTGTACTTATCCCAACTTGACAAATGAATTCTCTAACATCCCAAGACACTCCTTCCTCCTTATTCCCTACCAAAAAATTTTAAATCTGATTTCTAAAGGCCTTGATTCTAATGATGCATTTTCCATGAGATTACACTAAAATCTTTCCTTTCTTTCTCAAAACTAACATTACTTGATTCATGTTTTCCAAATGTGTTTTTGTCTACCCACCCTCACTCACTCAGCTCAATCCATGCCTTATTGCACATGGTTGGCCAAATCTTGAAATAAATTCATGTGTCATCGACAAACCAGGTATTTATTTACACAATATTGCTACATAACCACAGTCATCACTTACCTCTAACTTCCTAAAGCCTGTTTTAAATCTCAGGCATTAACTTTGCACAAGCACTGCATATACCTGTCCTAGTTTTCAAAAATGTCTTGAGTTTTTACTTAGGAATAAGTAGGAAATTATTTGAGAAAGGTGGAGAAGGAGGTTGAGAGATGGAAGGGGATAATTCCATGGTCTTATAGTTTGTTAGGAGAGATGTTTGGAAAAAACAAAAAGCATAATCATTCAAATTAACTGAATACTGGAAAAGACAAACCCCACAGTTATGATCATCTTCATCCTTCTGGGTGTTTACTGCAACAGTGTTATCTTAACATTCAGCTCTGAGAAGTCCAAAGGGTAAAAACATTCTACAGATAATGTTTCAGTTCTATGAGTCTGTACTTTTTATAGTTAGGATGTAAGAGTCTTTAGAGACAATAAAATGTGGATGAAGTTAAGAAAATGTGCCACTAACAGCAGAGCTGACTTGGCTGTTATGCTCATATGAAGTCTGTATATTCCAAAAACTTAGTGACAAAACTCTTGAGCAACATCTGCTTCATGAGTCTATGAGAAAGAGACATATGGAAAGGTGGATGTGCATTTTTTCAAAAAGGAGCTACATGACAAAACAAATACTACATCTGCAATCAGCTTCACATAACCAATCAAAGGCAAATGAGACAAATGGTCAAGCAAAATTTCTGTCCACAGGTATCCTTTTCTACATATTCTTCAATTGCATAAAAAAGAGGAAAACTTGGAATGATGAAAACAGTTAACAGAAGTCCACCACAAAACTATAAAAGAAAGCAATTGGGTGTTTCAATATGATTTGGAATAAAAGTTACAATGAGAGACAAACTGTAAGACAGAAGAGTGGCTAAAACCCTTCTTGTGTTGGAAACAGCAGGTAAAACAGGGAAGCTGCTATTCCAGATTCCAGCAAAGGGAAGGGCAGTAAATAGAGCTGAAACTGTCAGGGAGAGTAGTTTGGTGAAGACAGCACTCACAAAACAGAAGAGCTAGGAGATGTAAGACTCAAAAGAGATTCCAGGGCCTAAAATATGATTTAGAATGTCTCAGCGATCCAAGCTGATTACAAATAAAACTGGAAATGCATCTTTGTGGTTGGTCTATACATTTATACTTTTGTGCTTGAAAACATTTCACCAGTTTTAATAATGGTCACTTGTTCACTCAACCTTATTTCATTTCACTTGGACTCAATATTTTCCCTCTGCTTAAGCTAGTATAAATATACTGGGTTTCCTGCCTACCCTAAAAACCTCAAGATGTCATACAGATTAAAACACAAATAAGTTATGACATTTATGAGTCAATCAGAAAAGAACTCAACTGAAGAAGAAAATGGAATAGATGTTTTTATATCATCCCCTATAATTTGCTCAAATCTAGTCAATAAAATTTTTTTGGCACTGCCCCAGAGAGGAAACATGTTTTCCGGCAGATTCCGAGACAGTTAATTCACAGCTGGAAAAGGAAAAAAAGAGAGGCGATGGTGGCGGAAAGGAAAGAAAGGTAGCTGGATGGGGCAGAGGAGTGAGACATGACTGTTGGCTCTCGCACCCACTCCTCTGACTCAAGCCAGACTATTTAATTAAAGCCTCTAGAGAGGGCCCTGTTTCCGGCTGTAAATCAGAGGATCTGATAATAAAACCCCAAAGGAAGATTTAAGCTGAAGAATATATTTTTTTATCACTTATACATTCAAACAAAATTTACTAAGCAAGATTGTTACTCCAAACCCAAACCACAAGCTGGGGAGGAAGGAGCTCTAAAATGCTAATTGTGAGCACATGAGAGATAAAGTACTATCAGATCTTCTCCAAAGATTTACTTTTGTCAAGCGTCTTGTCAACAGGGTACTAGCATATAGCTTTCTTCGACAGTGTCTTATAAGTGCTCAGAAACTTCCTCCAGAAATAGTTACCTGCATGCTTAAGTAGAGATATATACCTATACTTTCAGTACCCTATATAAATCAACCTTAACGTGAGTTCTGAGTTAATTAATTTTCTAGCCAGGATCATAAAGCAGTATGTTCATATCTTCAGTGTTTTAGTATACGCTACCATTTTAATACTGGTTTTATAAAAGCAATAAAGAAAAAGGAAGGCTTACCTTTTTATAGTCATTTCAACAAAATAAGATGAAAGTTGCAAAAAATTCAGAGAACTGATGCATAAAGATTTTTTGGTCAAAGAGCAATTACTTTACTGTTTTTTCTTAGTACTTGTCCAGTTTAGACAATTATAATAGGCTAAAAAGTTGATTTTAAAGGACAGCACTCCTAAGTCACCCTATATTTTCTTAAAAAGTCAGGTTGTATATGAATAAAATATTTTTTAAAATATACTTTGGTTACAGGTATTAATGCAATTTATAAATTTCCAAGTAAAATACAGCAAAACAAATCCAGGTAAACTAATCTAAAGATTATTATAATTTCCCCTCTTCTTTAGTAAAAAACAAAACCAAAAACAACAAGACACACATCTCATTCTTATTACATGATTTTCAATTCATGAATTTAATCTAAAAAGATATAATGCCCCAAAAAAGCATACTGCACACCAGAGGGGACACAAATAACTTAATATAGCCAATAAGCATAAATTCCAAGAAATATGTCAGAAATGTGAGCAGCGGGGAGCTCTCAGGGGGCAACAGCTTTAAAGCTGAATAGCAGTGTTTCTACATAGAATTTCATTCTTTCCTTCTTCTTCTTTTTTTTTTAGAATACAGAATTATTGAGAATAAAATGTATCAGCTTTTGAATTCAAATTCTTGGCCCAACTGCAAGTTCTTCCTGTGTTCTATAAAGAACTCCAACCACAGGAAAATACGGTGCTGGCCCCAAATTTTTCACAGAAGTTTTACTTACTCATTTAGATGCTGAAATCTTTCCTGCCAGTTAACCGCCCGAGCAACATTTCCAGTCTTATCAATTAGTTTTATTCCAAAAAATTCTAGCATCATTTTATAAGCCAGAAGGAATCTTCTAATTGCTTCTTTTGTTTTTTTGAATTCCTAATACAAAAACAGAACAACATCAGCTGAAATGATTCAGCAGCTACCAAGACAGTAATATATAAAATCATCTCATGTTAAATGAAATAAGCCTGTCTTACCTCAATTTCATATGTAGTTAGTTCTTTAGCATAAAAATTCAAGCCTTGTTCTCTCAGGGGAAAAAGCCTATTTTTTAAAAAATAAATAATTTTTTGTATTAACATTGTCTGGAAAACATACACGATTAAATAGGACATGGTTCGAGACAGATAATACATAACTGACCATTGAATGTAAGTATGGTTGTGCTCCAGTTTTTCATAATCTCCTTTCCATTTATTTAGAACTTCTTCAATGTAAACACCTAAGTATTAAACATTTAGAAAGTGAACCAGATGTTTAAAACAATGTGAATATATATTATCATTTGAATTAAAATTCTTTAACATTTAATAACAGCACAAAATGATAATGTTTTTGAAAGATGCATTTCCTACATCAAATACACAAGAAGCCTAACTTTTAAAAAAAATATTCATGGCACCTCAAATCAAGAATCACAAAAAAATCTATTGAGCAATGTACTCTAAAGCAGAGGTTGAGAAACCATAGCCTGCCAGTTGTCTCATCAATAAAGTTTTATTGAAACAGGTATGCACATTCATTTATGCTTTGTCTATGACTGCATTTACACAATAACAGCAGAGTCGAGTAGCTGCAATATAGAACTGTTCTACAAAGCCTGAAATATTTACATATTTATTTAAATATATTTAAATATTACATATATATTTACATATATGCATCTGTTCAGAAAAAGGTTACCAATCCCTATCCTAGAGGCTTAAGATAGTTCTTTAAGTATTAGAAAGGATCAAAATGGAATGCATGCCAATGAAAAAGAAAAGAGGAAAACAAGCAAAGGACAAAGAAAAGAGGAGAGAAGTAATGCTAAAAGGAAGAAAACAATGAAAGAGAAAGCTGTGGAGTGCATACTATATGGTTTTCCCAAACAAATCAGATACACAGGGTATATTATCCAGCTTAATCCTCAAAAAACTCCTCCAAAGAGTATTATCTTCCATTTTACTCTTACAGATTGTGTGATTTGTTCCAAGTCACACTCCAGGAAAAAGTCAATCTAGGAACAGGACACAGGTCTTTCTGGTTCCACAAAGTGAAAGTCCCTTTCACCACATGCCTTTGTTCCCTATAATAATTCACTACAACAAAATGTCCCTGATTCACAAGTCTGTCAAGGTCCTTACAACTGATGATGTGGCCATTTAGTCAGTTTTATACAAAAACACAGTATTTCTCTAAACATAACTCAGCTATTCTTTTCCCCAGGTACCACCAGTTTATAGTATCTGGCCATTTCCACATTGTGTCTAAGTCTTAACTACCACGTGCTACATGACTCTGCACAGGACAGGACTCCCTTTTGCTGATATAACACCCAACCTTTGGATCAGCTTCCTGAAGTTCACCAAAGTATGCAAGGGTCTGCCACTTTCCAAGCCTTGCAATCCACAACCCTCAATCCCAGGCTTCCATTGCTGTGGATCTGGCTCAGTTCCCACTGACAGCAGAGAGCAGGAAGCAGAGCTGTCTGGTAACTTCACCCAAATAAGGACTTGAAGGAAAGAAGCTGGCTTCACTGGTTTGACTTGGATAAAGTTAGGATGCCCACCCTGAACCACAGCATGGTACCTCAATGAAATACACAATTTTGTGGTGAACCGACCACAGCAGCTGCAACCTCTCCCTAGGGATTTGGAAAAGACTCCTCCAAGGGCAACTGCAGAATTGTGAAGGAGACACAGAGTTAGGAGATTTACTGTATCTATAGTTCCCTGCCCAAGACACTGGAACACTGAACGATCACGGGTGTAGTTTCCTGACCCTTAAATCTGAAAACTGACAAGAAATTCTCAATACAAACAGTACTTTTTAATCACATGCTAAGAATTTTCAGGTATGGCACAGTGGGAAGAGCAGTGGACACTCCGGAATCTACACACAAATTTACCTCAGTTGATGGACCCGCCAAGTCAGTCATTTAGGCTTTAAGACTCAACGACCCAAACTGTAGGATGAGAAAGCCGAATTTCATCTCTTCTAATGATCTTTAATTATCTAAAATTTTAATTCCTGAAACTCTCCTCTCTTTTCCTCTCACAAAAGTCACCCTTACTACCTTTCAGATAACAGCCATGATAAACAGTTGGTGAGAAGATATCACGAATCTAAAAAATTCCTCCAACATTTACTAAGTGGGTGCTCACAATTCTAGTGCTTATGACTTTGGGGACACATTAGACTGCACAGCAAAGTGAAACTAGTCAATGAACAAAGGCACTAACCATGGAACAGTAGGAAAGTCTGCTTTCTTACCAAGATAGCAGATTACTCACCGTCTGGCTTAAATGGAATTTTATTCTTATAAAAACGAAGATTGCTCAAGTCATTTTGATATCGAATATCTTTGAAGTTCTGCTGAAGGAAAAAATAAATCAATCTCCAGCATATGGAAATACAGAAAAGGCACAAAGATCTTTCTTGCACATTTCCTCTCTGACATGATAAAATTAGTAAAACAGAAGGGAAATATGTTACATTTGGGAAAAAAAAATCCATATTCTTACCGGATATTGGTGCCGGTATTTGTACAAATCCCTCGCAGCATAAAAACTTCTCTTTGGTTTGGCAGTTGCTTCAGTAGAATCAAGACCCTAAAACAAAACATGAAATTCTATTTACATGTCAAAGTAAGAAAATTTCACAGAGAAATTTCCAGAACAAATTTAAAATAATGATCATCCACGTGTCAGCATCTTCCTATACCCCTCCAACTTGTAATAAGCTTTCTTTAAAGCTTAAATTATTAACTTGTCCAGGGCCAGCACTGTGGTGCAGTGGGTTACCACCACTTATAAAGCTGGTATTCTGTATCAGAATGCTGGTTGGAGTCTTGGCAGTTCTACCTCCAATCCATCTCCCTGCTAATGTGCCTAGAAAAGTAGTAGAGGATAGTCCTTGGGTCCCCACCTCTCACATGGGAGGCCTGAATGTAGTTCTGGGCTCCTGGCTTCATATTAACAAAAATATTATAAATACCCTTTTGATAATGCTTATTAGCAACATTTGTTGGCACTCAATTTTCCTAATTTGAACCAAAAGCATTATCTTAAGCGATATTACTAAATAAAAAAACCTTATTATTCACCAAAGCCCAGTGGGAGTCAAATGTTATGTGTCATTATCCATCAGAAAGGGAAGTTAAAAGGAATTTAAGACATACATTTTACCATGCATAACAGAAGTGAGCTTATAACAAAATTTATTTTAGAATACATAATACTAAAAATGTGTTAGGAAGGTCGGCGCTGTGGTATAGAAGGCTAAGCTTCCACCTGCAGTACCAGTTCATGTCTCGGCTGCTCCTCTTCCAGTCCAGCTCTCTGCTTATGGCCTGGGAAAGCAGTAGTTGGCCCAAGTGCTTGGGCCCCTGTACCTGCCGGAGAGACCTGGAAGAAGCTCCTGGCTCCTGGCTTTGGATTGGCACAGCTTTAGCCATTGCGGCCATCTGGAGAGTGAACCAGAAGATGGAAGACCTTTCTCTCTGTCTCTCTCTCTGTAACTCTACCTCTCAAATAAATAAAATCCTAAAAAAAAAGTGTCAGGATAATAAATTCTACAAAGAAAACTGCCATTAAATTTGCAACATTTAGCTATACTGGGAAGCAAAGTAATATTTAAGAAAAGATTTTAGAATAAATAATAGTTTTTAAATTATATCATTCATAATAATGTGACTGATATAAATCAGCAACTATAAAACCTATACACATAAAGCACAAAAGAAGCTCTTAAATGGAATGAGTATCAGATTGAAGTAACTTACATGTAGAAGTTTACTCATATTGTAAGCAAAATTCCTACTGTTAAGAAGTCATTTTTAAAGTATAAGATGCAGGTCAATATAACTGATTTGTATTCTCGAACTATATGTACTATTATAAAGTATGAGAAAGTGCTTTGTGTCCAGTGTCATGCGGAAGGACACTGAGACTGATGGGGATGATGAAAAAGATTACAAACCTTAGAAGTGACTATTCATTAAGAGCTTTGCCCCAAATCCTTTATTTATCATCCTGCACCCCTACCAGTGTTGACAGACCGGCACCCTCTAAGCAATTTTCTCACTTTTTCAAGCAGTGATTCTCACTACTACTACAAGTACAGAATACTTTAACACCAGATCCTCTGATGTTTAGCATTAGTTACTCTGTCATGTTACATAAGCAAAGAAAAGCATAAATCCTGGTCCTTGCCACAAGTTTCAAAATAGCTCTGCCTAGCAAGTTTCTGAATCTATTTAGCCTGAGCTACAACCATATGAATCATCATCCCACATTTGTATAGAAAGTACTTTCCACTTACAAAGCATTTACATGCATATTATTTCATTTGATTCTTACAGCACACCTGGTTGATAATTATTAGTGTTTCCATTTTCAAAACAAGGCAACTGAGGCTTAGTGAAGTTGAACGTGACCCAGACCTCAGTGACACTGCAAGAACTGGAATCCCTGGGTCCTAGCCCCAAGTCCAACCAATTAGGTCTGAATCAATTTCATCTCCACTAAAAGTGGAGGACATTACCAATCCAGAAACTTTGGTTTGATTTCAACAGCTCAAGACTTGGAGTCAGAAGAGGGTGAGTCTGAACACTGCTATTTAATATCTGCTAGGCCTTAAGCAAATCACTTAACTGGATCTTAGTTTTCTCATCTGTGAAATGAAGACAATGACTCATGCCCTACCTGATTCCCAGTATTATTACGAGAATGACTGCAACCTCCAAACTCTAACTGTGCCAGCATCTTCCTATACTCCTCCAACTTGTAATAAGCATACAAAACCTTCCTTCAAGTCCACCTTCAATTAGACCCATACCTCTGCTCCCTTTCATACTAAATCATTACTAATGAAATACCCCTACTCCCTACCTCACTATTGCTTCCCCCTTTTTCCCCACAACTCATTCCAACCAAGTTTTTGTCTTCAGAATTCCATCATGATGGCTCTTTGTGAACTTCCACAAATCTTCATCTTTCCAAACAATTTCTCAATGCTCATCTCAGGCAGTACTGGGCCAACACATGCATCACTCCTTCCTGAAACATCGTCAGTACCTGACTTTGAGGATACCATAATCTTTTGGTTTACCTTTTGTCTCATTAGTCTGCCTTATAAGTCTCCTCTTTGACTCCTCTTCTTCCTCCTCTTCACACCCTCTACCCCAGGCTTGGTCCTCATTCTTCATCACTCCTTGATGACCGCCTATCTTTCTAGGACTTTAAATATCTCTGATCTTAGAAGCTGATGCCTCCAGTTCTTGGCCAAACCTCCATTCATAGGTATAATCAACTACTTAACAACTCCCCTTGGATGTATAAAAGGATACCAAACTCAAGAGATTTCTCCACTTAAACTCTAAAGCTGCTGTGTCCCTAGATTTTCTGGTTTGGTTGTTGGCACTATCATTTGTCCAGTATTCACTGGGGCTAAGATGACAGCAACTGAAGCTGTGAGTAGTCAGTCTGAAACATACTTTAGAGGTAAATCCTGTAGTACTTGCAAATGGATTGACTATGAAGAGTATGGATAAAATGGGGTTGATAGTAAAAAAGCAAAATCAAAAAGATTTCTTTAGAAGAAATGGTGATATTTAGATGGTGATATTAACTAGAAAAAATAATCATTAGAGGGGAAAATTAATCATTAAAGGAGAAATAGTGAGGCTTGGTATGGTCACTTGTTCACTGGGATTGCAACTAAACAGACTGAAACACTCATTAAACTGTACTCTATGAGGGTACTCAAAAAGTTCATGGAAAATGAAATTTAAAGATCAGCTTATTTTAGTGTGAAAAATGTTGAAACTCGTACATAGTTTTTTCATAATATGAATTTTCCACAAACTTTTTGACGGTTCCCTCACATTAGTTGGACCTGGTTGGTGGGGCTGAATCTTAACTGGTGTATTTTGATATCCTAAACTTATGTAGAAGGTTACTGGAGACAAGTAAAGGGACGAATACTAGAGTACAGCATCTAATACTTTCCTAGGTTTGCAAAGCAAGACAAAACAACAGAGCAGCAAACCACAGCACAAGGGGGAGAAGGGGACACTCAGGATTCCAACAGGTCTAAGGTTCCTAGATTGGTGACACACATTTTCATGTTTGCATTATTCTTTTCCGTATGATTTTGGACAAGTTCCTGTTTTTTTTTTTTTTTTTCTAAAATGAGAATTAAAAACAGCACCCCCTCCTTAAAATTACAGCTCATTTCAATCACATGTTGAACACAGAACCTGTCCTGACTTTATAATTCCTCTCTACCTAAGCAGAGATGATCATCAATGGGATTTGTTGGCGCTAATGTTTAGGTGCTGATTCCGGTAAACCCACAGTGGATTTGGGCTCCATTTCCCTATTCGCATTCCCCCGCAGCTGGTAACGGGAGGGCCTAAGGCGGCGCCACAAACCTCCAACAGCCTCACGGGGCACACTTCTTCACAGCACCTCCACAGTTTCTGCTTTTGAGGCTGATAACTGTTAGTCTGCCAGCGGGCATTCCTCTTTTCCCTAACCTCTCCTGCAAACTGTATTAAAACGATTTAAGCACAGTTGGATCAACAAGTCTTCTGGTGGTAAGATTTTCCAAGTGCCCTGAACTCCTCAGAGAAAGGCCTTCCGGAGGTAAGAACGTGGCGTTTCAACCTGGGATGGGGACCTCTACCCACGAGACTTTCAATGGCTACAGACGTCCCTGGAGGGGCCAGTGCTGGCTGCTTGGCAAGTGCAGTCCCCTCTTTTCGGGATCCGGCTTTACCATGAATACGCACACTAGAAGGTTTTCCACAATGCTCTATTTTTAGACAGGTACCTCCCACCCCACCTTCGCGTTCCCGAGCCGCGCTGCAGAAGCAAAGAAAACACACGTCCAAGTTGGGTTCTGCCTCGGGGACTTCCCGTCGCGCCCACAGGCCGGCCCCAGGCCCCCGGCCACCGCAGGCCCCCGATCCCCGGGCGGCGGGGCACCCGAGGGCGCAGAGGGGTCGTGCGGCGGCGGCGGCGGGGGTGGGGGGAACCAGCAGCCGCCCGGCGCCCCTGCCCTCCGCACGCGACAGTGGCCCAGCGCTTGCTCTCCCCGCCCGGGGGGCCGGGGCCAGGGGTGCCCCAGGCCGACCGGAGGCCACCAGCCGGGCCGCGTACCTGCTCGGCGCCCGCCGCCTCTGCGTCTTCGTCCGGCGCGGGGCTGGCGCGGGACCGGCCGCCGGCTCGCTCCGGGGGCTGCGCGGGCTCCTGCCCCGGGCCCTCGCCTCCTCCCGGCCCCGGCTCCTCAGGCTCCGGCTCCGAGTCCGTCTGCCAGGTGGAGTCGCAGTCCTCCACGGTGGTGGGCTCGCGGAAGCTGACCCCGCCGAGCAGGTTGCCCATTGAAGAGGCGGCGGCGGGCGCGGGGCTGAGGGCTGGGGGCGGCGGGCCGCGGGGCTCGGGCTGCGGCAGGCGCGCTAGGGCCCGGGCATGGCTGGGCGAGGGCGCTGGGCGGCAGCCTCGGCGCGCCCGCCGCCGCACTGCCTCAGCGCGGCGAGCGGCAGACAGGCTCATTGGCGGGGAGGAGCCGGCGGCCCCGGCCCCGCCGCCGCACACGCTCGAGCCCGCCCATCTGGTTCCTTCTCCTCCCCTCGGGCGGGAGCGTGCGGCGCGTCGGGAAGCGGACTGTCACCCCGGCCCGCGGGACGCGCCTCGCTCCCACCTCGCCTCTCGGAAGGCCAGCCTTCGGTCGGCCTTGGGTGTCGCCCGCAGTGGTGGGGGGCCCGCTTCTGCCCCTCCCCAGCCGGGCGGGGGCCGCCGTCCTCGGGCTGCTCCCGGCGGTGCGGGAAGAGTGCTCCCGCCCAGCTCCGGGAGCCGGGACAGGCGTGGACCTGAGGGCGAAGGAGGCGTCCCGAACAGCCCTTCTCCGGGCTGGATCGGGAGGAAGGTGAATTCGCTGCGAGCAACACAAGACAAAAGCTAATGGTGACCGGGCACCACGCAAACAGGAAATCCAAGCTAACACGGCTGTACTGAGGGCTGCCACCTAGAGTCCCTGTGGTCTAGAGAAGTCAAAGCTGTCACCTCATTAAAGAGCAGACTAGACCACCATTGATCCATGGAGAGTTTTACTAGCACCCACTCCAAATCCCTGCTCTGAGTCGGAAAAGGAAAAAAAAAAAAATCTCACAATCCTTAGATGTGCTGTTTCCAAGAGAAGAATCTTTGGTCCCTTGGTCATGGAGGAAAGGAGGCAGGTGAACCGTGTTATATAATAAAGATAAATCAGAATGATCAAATAAGTGATCTAGAGAACAGTGAGTGTTGGAAAATTTGCATTCTGACTTTCTAACTAGAAGAAAAACTTCTTGTATGTGTCTCTGGATGTCTTCAGGAACATAGACCAGTGCCTGGAACCGTGCTTCTCATTTGGTAGGTACTCAGTAAATGTTGAATATGGATGGAGAAAATGGGTTAGCTGTGTGCTATAGTTTGAACAAAATTTGACTCCTGACCTCATGTGGACGTTAAATCTAAAAGTTATAAATTGATGGCACTGAGATTGGAAACATAATCCAGTTGTGGTATCTAGGAGGTAGTCCTAGTGGAAATCTTAGGTCACTGGGCGTGTGCACTTAGAAGGTAGTTCTGAGAGGGCGGGTTATTAAGGGAGTTGAGCCTAACCTCCTTGTCTCTCTCTGCTTCCTGGCTCCCTCGGTGATTCTTTTTGCTGAGAAGCGTCTGCAAAGTGCTGAAAGGAAACATCAACTGAGACCCATCAGAGAAGTATCAGGTAGAGGCCTGCATATCTTGTTAACTAGATCAATTTGACTTGCATGGCATGCAGCAGAGTGGTTTCCTCTTGGTTATCTAGATCAACATTATGTGATTTAAAAAAAAAAGATTTATTTAAAAGGCAGAATCATGGAGAGGCAGAGAGAGATTTTCCATCTTCTGGTTCACTCCTGGTGCCCATATGGGATGCTGGCACTGCAGACGGCAGCTTTGCCCATGACACCACAGTGTATACATTCCTTTTTGCCTGTATTCCCAGAAATGTCCTTCTTAAAGCAACCTTTTTATTCAACGTACTCGGTTTCTAAAGATGCTATTAGCCAATCATGCTGTGAAAACACTAATCTACAGCCTATGAAAAATTCACCCCTGCTTATCTAAAGCCTACCTTTTGGGCCAAACCAGTATATGATCACTGTGTAATGGCAAAGGAAAACTTACTGTCATGGAACATGTAACTTCTGCCTAAATTCTGGCCACTTTGAAACACTTCCAAGTACTCCTTAAAAGTCACTGGGCTTGTCTCTCATTTTCTGCCCTGAATAAGCCTCATATGAACACTTTAACCAAGCTTGATTATTTCCAACACTTTTCACTTTGCAATCGCCATCTCCTGGCCTTATCAGACAGTTGGGGACTGCTTGATCTTGAACTGAGAATTTACAAAACCATGACCGAGTAAGTCTCCTTACTGCAAAAGTAGCTGTTTATAGGTGTTTTTTTTTTAAATTTTATTTAATGAATATAAATTTCCAGTGTACAGCTTATGGATTACAATGGCTTCCGCCTCCCATAACTTCCCTCCCACCTGCAACCCTCCCCTCTCCCACTCCCTCTCCCCTTCCATTCGCATCAAGATTCATTTTCAATTCTCTTTATATACAGAAGATCAATTTAGTATAAAGATTTCAACAGTTTGCACCCACATAGAAACACAAAGTGAAACATACTGTTTGAGTACTAGTTATAGCATTAAATCACAATGTACAGCACATTAAGGACAGAGATCCCACATGAGGAACAAGTGCACAGTGGCTCCTGTTGTTGACCCAACAAATTGACACTCTAGTTTATGGCGCCAGTAACCACCCTAGGCTGTCGTCATGAGTTGCCAAGGCTATGGAAGCCTTCCAAGTTCGCCGACTCTGATCATATTTAGACAAGGTCATAAAAGACAGAGTGAGGATAGTAACCAATGATCCTAAGAGTGGCATTTACCAGGTTTGAACAATTATACAGCATTAAGTGGGGAAGAGGACCATCAGTACACACATGTTGGGAGTAGAGCCATTGGTGGTAGAGTAGAGGTTATGATTACAAAGGAATGAGGCCCAAGTACGCTAGACAGGGTCTAGAACAAAGGACAGAGTTTATAACTGTTTATAGGTGTTTTGGTATAATGAGGAAAAACTGACTGATACAATATATAAGATTAAACAGTTGTGATGGAAATCACTAGTTTGTTTTTAAATGCTTCATGATGAAATAGACTGAATCAAGGCGGATGGGCTGTTTCTAAGGAACAGTTAGGTGAACAAGATGCCCATTCTCCAGGTAAGTCAGGACCGCAATAGGAGAGTCAGGGTGTGCTCTGTCACTCATCAGTTTCTGACCTTCAACGGGGCACATAACTACTTCAATGCTAAATTTCCTCATCTGTAAAATGAGATCATATTTTAGCCCTTGAGTCTCTTTTAGCTCTGACCTTTTCTGGTCTCATGACTGGGTAGAGCTCTAAAACGAGTAACAAACCCAAGCCACACAAAAAGACATTTTGGTCAATGGTTTAGAGAAGAAAATATGGGGCAACAGCAGGACACATAAATCCAACTGCTGAAAGCTGAGAATTTGATTCATCTTCCACTGGCAGAGGACCAAACACATTGCAGAAGTAAATGCTGTCCATCTGGCCGCCAGCTTCCAGGACTCCTATTGTAGAAACTTTAGGGACACTTGCTGTGCCGCAGGTGCGCCAGCAGTTGCTAAGGGTGTGTAGATTAAAATCGACCACATATAATTTGTTTTCCTCTTAAGAGGTGGAGTCTTAGTACCCACACTTGAATCAGGGGTGGCCTCAGTGCTTAAAATTAGAATATGAAAGATGTTGCCTTCTAGGGTGAAGCCTTAAATTCTGATATTCCTGAACTGCCAAGTAAGAAGTTCAACTACCTCAAAACTGCCACATTGGAAAGGCCACAGCATGTGGCCTCTGGCCGCTGGTTTCAGCTGTCTTCCAGCATCCCCTGCTGGATTCTACTAGTTTTTATTGAATCCTCCAGACCAGTGTATCTGTCCACCAGCTGCATATCTTTCAGTGATTTCCACTAAACCTACATGAAATAAAGGAAACTAATTTGTGCAATATATTTTAAAAAACAATTTTTCATGAAGTATTACAGCAACCTTATATAACAAGTTTTAAAAGGGCAGGGTAATAAGCTTGTATATGTTGTGTAAAATCTCTGTATTTAGGAAAGTTGGTACTGAAGTTCTCTCATTCATTGGTTCTAAACACAGAAGTAACCCTTCTTAAATATTCAAACTTTTTCATTATCCTACCCTTGAGAGCATTCTTGCATCAACAGTAAAGAAACATGCTTTTACTTTATATCAAAAAAATTATCACTTAGGCCACTGACAGGCACAAATTAATTTGTCAATACATGTTAGCTCTAGTCATTGTTCATGTAATATGTCTTTAAAGAACACTGAATTGAACAATAATATGGATGAGGAGAAACCACTATCACAATGCACTATAATAAAGCATCATTTCTGGCCTGCACCGTGGCTCAATAGGCTAATCCTCTGCCTGCGGCACCGGCACATGGGGTTCTAGTCCCGGTCGGGGCGCCGGATTCTGTCCTGGTTGCCCCTCTTCCAGGCCAGCTCTCTGCTGTGGCCCGGGAGTGCAGTGGAGGATGGCCCAAGTGCTTGGGCCCTGCACCCACATGGGAGACCAGGAGAGGCACCTGGCTCCTGGCTTCGGATCCACGCGATGCACTGTCCACAGCACACCGGCCACAGCAGCCATTGGAGGTGAACCAATGGAAATAAGATAAAAAAAAAGCATCGTTTCTGACCCCCTATACCCAGAATGTACCCCAAACTATGCAGACACTATAGCAGTGCTCCAATGTAACTGTTTCCAACTTTGTTATTAAATCCTTTAAAGACGAAGCCATCTTTGGTAGGAACTGGTGCTTCATGGACCAGAATTTTTTTGGCTAGAACCTAAATGTATCTGGCATATCTTGATATTTTTTTAATAGTGAATTGTGTTTGGAGAACATTAACAAAGAAGGCTTATTTTAGGCACTTTCCTTTGAGAGCCTTTCAATTAAAAGGAAAGTGCAGATCAAGAGCCGTTTACCCACCTTTAGGAATTAGCTCCTCAGTCACTCCCAGGAAACTAAACCTTGTGGAGAAAAAAATAATATTGCAAAACATTAAAAAATGAAAAAGATTACATCTTAAAGAAATATCTTCCATTATTAAGAATGTGCTATAAAATCCCCTTGCATTGACAAGAGCTGGGACCTCTTGGGGCTAGCACCCACAGGACCTTTGTGGCTTTGAAAATAAGATGGCCTTTCCTGCAGGACTCACTCCTCATTGCATTTATTGGACATCCTCATGTCATTATACAGACAAAAGATGTGGAACTTTATTTACATGGGTCTCTGACCAGGCCAACCTTGCTGGAAATTTCCCAATTTCTCCTTTTCCTAAGATACAAGTTTGTAAATGTGTTTTAACGTATGAGTACCAAATGGTCTTTCCTTCCTCCCTGCAAATGTTCCACACTTTTTTCTTGTGTGATTCTGAGGTGTTAACTACCAATCTCTGAGTCTACTGTTCTCACACCCCTTCCAAACACCAATACAATAGTTTCTTACAAAAGTCTGCTTTTTCCCACTTTGCACAATACAATTGTGTAATCTGATTTTTTTTCTCAATTTTCCTTTAACTCTACAAGATTTAACTGCAAACATAATTCTGCTGTTATTTCTTCTTTAAAATTCTCTCTTCCTTTTGTTCCCAGAGACCCCCCCAATTGCTGTAATTTCTATATACTAAAACCAAATTTCTCAAGATTGCTTTAAATGAAATTTAGAAATAAACATGCATACATCTAGTTTCAAGTAAACTAACTTGGAGAAGCAAAGATATTTGTATTTTTTCCTTTTTGATATAAATTGTCAAATATTTTGTTTTCAAATCTTGGTAACGAATTAAATTCTCTCATCGGCATCCAAAGTGCTGCCAAGATTCTTATGAACCCCTGGGATTATACAAATATTCACATATAACAGGATGTAAATACTGTACACTTCTGATTGATTTATTTTTTTAGGGGGATGGGGAGAGTTAATTGGTTTTTCTGTTTGTGTTTCACCTAATGGGCAGCCATTGCACTCTAGGCAGAGTTCCTGACCTAGAAGACGTAAAGTATATTAGGGAAGACAGCAATTTAGAAAATCCAATAATAACAATACTTATAAATTATAAATGCAATGAAGGCACAGTGAGATCATAGGGCTCTGGCTTTACTCTGGGAAGTTGGAAAGATTTCTTCAGAGAGTAAATGAAGAGAAAGAAGAAGTTAGCATGACAAAGAGTAGAGAGAACATCCCTAGCCAAGAGATTGGTGTGGACCAAGCTGAAGGCAAGAATAAGATTAGCCCCTACACCCATAGTGTCCAGAGAGCAGGCTTCTGAGGAAGGCAGGGATCAAGCAGGCTAGAACAATTGATTTAAGGCTTTTGGAATTCTGTTCTTGTTTCTTCTGTCAAAAAACAACTTTAGCATTTTTTACCAAAAGCACCCCTACTTCTGTTATTTCCAGTAGGGTTTTTTCATTCTTTATATATATTCTTTGTAGTAAAGAAAAAGTATAGGGGCCAGCATTGTGGTGTAACCTGTGATGCCAGCATCCCATATGGCCCCATTTCAAGTCCTAGCTGCTCCACTTTTGATCCAGCTCCCTGCTAATGTGCCTGGGAGGGCAAAGGAGGATGGCTCAAGAACGAGGGCCCCTGCAGCCATGTGGAAAAACTGGAAGAAGCTCCCAGCTCCTGGCTTCAGCCTGGCTCAGTCCTGGTTTTTGCAACTATATGGGGAATGAACCAGTGGATGGAAGATATCTCTCTCTCCATACGTGCCTCTCTACTCCCTCCCCACTTCCTTCTCTCTCTGTAATAAATAAATAAATCTTAAAAACACAAGGGAGAGGCTGGCGCCACAGCTCACTAGGCTAATCCTCCGCCTGTAGTGCTGGCACCCCGGGTTCTAGTCCCAGTTGGGGTGTCAGTTCTGTCCCAATTGCTCCTCTTCCAGTCCAGCTCTCTGCTGTGGCCCAGGAAGGCAGTGGAAGATGGTCCAAGAGCTTGGGTCCTGCACCCACATAGGAGACCAGGAAGAAGCACCTGGCTCCTGGCTTCAGATCGGTGCAGCACGCCCGCCGGCCGTAGTGGCCATTTGGGGGGTGAGCCAATGGAAGGAAAACCTTTCTCTCTGTCTCTCTCTCTCACTGTCTAACTCTGCCTGTCAAAAATAAAAAAATAAAAAAGGAATAAAGAAAAACTATACAGAGTAAATGATGATAAGACTGCACATGCTAGGCACCTTCTGCAACATTTTTCAAATAATCATTATATTTGCTAATATACAAAGGCAATAATGCACTGAATTTTCTGGAATCTAAAACGCACTGGTTGTAAGATACATCTTATTTCAGAGATATTTAAATGTGAAAAGTTTTACATCTAGAATACCAGCAATATGCTGGTTCACTAAGAGGGAAAGTTTAACATTTTCAAAATACTGATTTATTTCTTAGAAGTAGTTTACAATTCAGGTTTTTTTTTTTTTTCCCCCACAGTGTCTTGGCTTTCCATGCCTAAAATACTCTCATGAGCTTTTTAAGCTGGATCTGAATGCCTTAAGGGCTGATTCTGAGGCCAGAGTGCTGCTTAGGATGTCTGCCATTCTAAGAGTCTGCTGTGTATCCCGCTTCCCATGTTAGATCATTCTCTCCTTTTTAATTCTATCAGTTCGTATTAGCAGACACTAGTCTTGTTTATGTGATCCTTTTTACTCTTAATCCTATAATTATGATCAATTATGAACTGAAACTGATCACTTTGACTAATGAGATGGCATTGCTACATGCCACTTTGATGGGATTGTATTGGAATCTCCTGGCATGTTTCTAATTCTACCATTTGGGGCAAGTCCAATTGAGCATGTGCCGAACTGTACATCTCCTCCCTCTCTTATTCCCACTCTTATATTTAACAGGGATCTCTTTTCAGTTAAATTTAAATACCTAAGAATAAATGTGTGTTAATTAAAGAGTTCAACCAATAGTATTAAGTAGAACAAAAAAAAAAATACTAAAAGGGGAAAAAAAAAAACTAAATGAAAGATCTCTGCGAGTGAGATCCCAGTGGAAAGAATGGGCCATCAAAGAAGGAGGTACCTTTCTCTGAAGGGAGGAGAGAACTTCCACTTTGACTATGACCTTATCTAAATAAGATCGGAGTTGGCGAACTCAAGTGGCTTCCATAGGAGGTACCTTTCTCTGAAGGGAGGAGTATAACTAGTAGTCAAACAGTACTTTACACTTTGTGTTTCTGTTTGGGTGCAAACTGTTAAAATCTTTACTTAGTATATACTAAATGGATCTTCTGTATATAAAGATAATTGAAAATGAATCTTGATGTGAATGGGATGGGAGAGGGAGTGGGAGATGGGAGGGTTGCGGGTGGGAGGGAGGTTGTGGGGGGGGGAAATGCCACTGTAATCCAAAAGCTGTACTTTGGAAATTTATAATTATTAAATAAAAGCTAAAAAAAATGAATGCATCCTATCAAAAAAAAAGAAGTTTACAACTCAAAGTCTAGATTCATGTCCAATACTGAGAATTTCACAGTTTAAATTCCTTTGTAGCAATCACACTAAAGTTTTGAATAAAACAAAGGTTAAGAAGCCTATTGACTTTATAATTGTTGAATTATCATATAATAAGATTTCACTTGAAAAATTGGAATAAACTCAATAATAAATCATCATTTGTACAACTAAATAATTAAATTCATACTGCAGACTGAAAGGAAAAGCATCTTTAAATTTTAAAATATTAACTCATTCAAAAACAAGGTTTGAGTTGTATTTGAACAATCCAGCAGCATTTAGACCATATTTTGATTTTTGGAAAACTATTATAAACACCCTATGACACAAAAGGATATTTGACATCAAAAATGGAAAAGTATACAGAAATTTTGTCCATCACCTCTAAAGTTAATGCTTATTTTATGTGAATAAAAATAGATTTATATCCCATGATTCTTGTTGCAATTATAATATTACATGTTTCTTATAATTATTTCTTACATATATTTTTTATAATTCATGTTTTTTATCCTATAAATTTGCCTAATTACTTAAAAATTATAGTAACTGAGTAAGAAATGGATATATAAACATCTGAACTGTTTCCCAGTTTGGAAGGGTGCTTGTTATTTAAATCTGTAGCCAGTGGATCCTCTGGGATCTCTTAGAAGTTTTTGCTTTCTTTCTCATGTTAAAAGACCTCAGTCCTGCATTAAGGAGCTTAATCATAAGTGATCCTTAGGGGAGATTGGCAATTGTTGTAAATTTCATGGCTGCTTATAGGCAGTGACATGAGCCTATAGAAAACTGATGTTCAATAACTACTGATGATTATAGAATTTCCCAAGGATTAGTCTGTGTAAACAGAGAGGGGTCACTGGAGAGCCCCTTTGGTTCCCACAATGGCACTGACCGTTATGAATTCAGTGAGGTAGAGAGACTGCCCTTGTTCCCATATGCTCAGAACTTGTAACTTTTCAGTGTCACTGAGTTCATCTAACTTGAGGATGATCATGCATACTAACTAGCTCTTGAGGTTGGCTCTCAAGAGACAAGCCCATAACACTAGAATGCAAATTCTATATTCATAGTGAGAATTATAAGTAAAAAGCCTAGTATATACCATTGTCTGCCCACCAAATTTGTTGTTGAGCATGAAATCAGAACAAAAGGTTTAAATGTCTAAAGTTCTCCAGCTCCCTGTTAATGCACCTGGTAAATCAGCGGAGGGTGGCCCAGGTGCTTGGGCCAAAAGATCCAGATGGAATTCTAGTCAGCCATCTGGGGAATGGATCAGTGGATAGAATAGAAGATTTTCTCTCTCTCACTCTCTCTTTCTTTCTCCCATAATTTTCCTTTGAAATAAATAGATCCTTAAATGTGTATAAGATCTTGGGCCAGCGCCATGGCTCAATAGGCTAATCCTCCACCTATGGTGCTGGCACACCGGGTTCTAGTCCCAGTCGGGGCGCCGGATTCTGTCCTGGTTGCCCCTCTTCCAGTCCAGCTCTCTGCTGTGGCCAGGGAGTGCAGTGGAGGATGGCCCAAGTGCTTGGGCCCTGCACTCCATGGGAGACCAGGAGGAAGCACCTGGCTCCTGGCTTTGGATCAGTGCGGTGCGCCGGCCGCAGTGCATTGGCCGTGGCGGCCATTGGAGGGTGAACCAACAGCAAAGGAAGACCTTTCTCTCTGTCTCTCTCTCTCACTGTCCACTCTGCCTGTCAAAAAAAAAAAAAAAGTGTGTAAGATCTTAAGATCAAGTCTTCAGTCTTCAGCCTCTTGCATATGATTGGAAGCATAGCTGCATACATTCTACCCTACATGATGCCTCTTAAACTCTGCCTTTTCTGAGGATCCATCAGTAATTGAACTGCTTGATGGATTATTCAGGGAGGATATTATAAATCTATAAGAACCCATACATCATGGCGCCAGTCAAGCAGAATGCCAGCAGGCGGGTAGATTGATGGAGGATCCCTGCTTTTCCAATTTCTGGATTTGGGGAGTTCCAGGATGGCTGGAGGGTGGAGCAATACTAGAGGGGAAGGAGCTGAAAATCATGACTATATATAAATTGGCTCTAAGTATTTCAATTTTTAATACCTGGCAGGCTGATTATCAGCTTCCTTCATGTACATGGATACCATGATCAGAGTGAGGCTGCCATAGAAAGCTTGGAGCCACTCCTTCTCTTCGTGGTATCAGCTTGTCTCAATCTGAATCCACTTAATGCTGAGTCAAAATTTAGTTCTCAAAGGAAAACTTTATTTCTCAGTTCTTTAACACATCCCATTATTACTCCAATGAATGAGCAAACTGTGGGATTGATCAACTCCAATGAATGAGCAAACTGTGGGATTGATCACTTTCTTCCCCAGGGCCTCCTATAATAAGTGATATGTTACAAGTATTTCTTTCTTTCTTCCTTTTTTTTTTTTTTTTTGACAGGCAGAGTTAGACAGTGAGAGAGAGTCACAGAGAGAAAGGTCTTCCTTCCGTTGGCTCACCCCCCAAATGGCTGCTATGGCTGGCCGGTGCGTTGCGCCGATCTGAAGTCAGGAGCCAGGTGCTTCCTCCTGGTCTCCTATGCAGGTGCAGGGCCCAAGCACTTGGGCCATCCTCCACTGCCTTCCCTGGCCACAGCAGAGAGCTGGACTGGAAGAGGAGCAACCGGGGCAGAATCTGGCGCCCCGAATGGGACTAGAACCCGGAGTGCTGGCGCCGCAGGCGAAGGATTAGCCTAGTGAGCTGTGGCTCCGGCCACAAGTATTTCTTAAATACTTTTTTTTTTAAAGCTTTATTTATTTGAAAGGCAGAGTTATATAGAGAGGTAGAGACAGAGAAAGGTATTCCATCTGCTGGTTCCCTCCCCAAATGGGTGCAATGACTAGGGCTGCGCCAGGCTGAAGCCAGGAGCCAGGTCTCCCTCACTGGTGCAGGGGCCCAAGCACTTGAGCTATCCTCTGCTGCTTTCCCAGGCCATTAGCAAAGAGTTGGATCGGAAGTGGAACAGCCAGGACTCGAACTAGAGCCCATGTGGAATGTCGGCACTGCAGACCAGGGCTTTAACCTACTGTGCCACAGCACTAGGCACTCTTAAATACTTTTTAATGAATAATTAGGTGAATGAACAAATAAGGCTAACCTAGCAATGTGTTTTTCTGAACTGGTATCTTTTTCTTCCACCAAATTTTGTTAGTAAACACAATTTAACACAAAGTTAACTCAGCAACAGCTTATCAATGTTAGGTCTTAGCAGTCCATATAGCTTTTAAGTACAACATTCTTATTCTCTGATTTAATGGCATGATAATTTTAGCAATCTTTGAAGATATGAAACATGGAGGGGGTGTTTTTGTTTATGGTTTCTAAAATGCAACAAAATTTAACACTTATGTAAGAGTTAATAAATTTTTGTTGTACCTGTGCAATAGGTATATTTATTAAGAGATCAATGGGAGGATACAGACATAACACAGTCTGATCCCAGGTATGTGAGCCACAAATGCTAAGTATAAGAAAATAAGTGATTTTTAAATTTAAAGATAATTATTAAACCATTAAATTATCCCTCCCCCCCAAACAGCTGCATGAATCCTTGGTTGTGACCAGCCTTGCTATTCATATGGGGCAGCAACTAATAATCTGTTTGAATGGAAACCTTCTTTACTTTCTTCTTCTATATTTTATAAAAGAGAGGAAACAAGAAACTCTGAGTATAATACATTGCTGGACTTCACTTGAGAGTTGTGGATTTCTTTTTTTATTTTTTTTAGATTTTTTTAAACTTTTATTTAATAAATATAAATTTCCAAAGTACAGCTTTTGCATTATAGTGGCTTGTCCCCCCCATAACTTCTCTCCCACCTGCAACCACCCATCTCCTGCTCCCTCTACCATCCAATTCACATCAAGATTCATTTTCAATTATCTTTATATACAGAAGATCAATTAAGTAAAGATTTCAACAGTTTGCACCCACACAGAAACACAAAGTGTAAAGTACTATTTGAGTACTAGTTATAGCATTAATTCACATTGTACAACACATTAAGGACAGAGATCCTACATGAGGAGTAAGTGCACAGTGACTCCTGTTGTTGATTTAGCAATTGACACTCTTGTTTATGGTGTCAGTAATCACCCTAGTCTCTTTTTTATTTATTTATTTTTTGACAGGCAGAGTGGACACTGAGAGAGAGAGACAGAGAGAAAGGTCTTCCTTTGCCGTTGGTCCACCCTCCAATGGCCGCCACGGCCTGTGAGCTGTGGCCGGCGCACTGCGCTGATCTGAAGGCAGGAGCAAGGTGCTTCTCCTGGTCTCCCATGGGGTGCAGGGCCCAAGCAGTTGGGCCATCGTCCACTGCACTCCCTGGCCACAGCAGAGAGCTGGCCTGGAAGAGGGGCAACCAGGACAGAATCCGGCGCCCCGACCGGGACTAGAACCCAGTGTGCCGGCGCCGCAAGGCGGAGGATTAGCCTATTGAGCCACGGCGCTGGCCCACCCTAGGATCTTGTCATGAGTTGACACAGGCGATGGAAGCCTTTTGAGTTCGCCAACTCTGATCTTATTTAAACAAGGTCATAGTCAAAGTGGAAGTTCTCTCCTCCCTTCAGAGAAAGGTACCTCCTTCTTTGATGGCTCATTTTTTCCACTGGGATCTCACTTGCAGAGATCTTTCATTTAGGTGTTTTTTTTTTTTTTTTTTTTGCCAGAGTGTCTTGGCTTTCCATGCCTGAAATATTTTCATGGGCTTTTAGCCAGATCTGAATGCCTTAAGGGCTGATTCTGAGGCCAGAGTGCTGTTTGGGACATCTGCCATTCTAAGAGTCTGCTGTGTATCCCGCTTCTCATGTTGGATCGTTTTCTCCTTTTTAATTCTATCAGTTAGTATTAGCAGACCCTAGTCTTTTTTTTTTAAAAAAAAAAAACCTTTTATTTAGTAAATATAATTTTCCAAAGTACAGTTTACAATGGTTATTTCCCCCCTATAACTTCCTTCTCACCTGCAACCCTCCCATCTCCCGCTCCCTCTCCATTCCATTCACATCAAGATTTATATTCAATTATCTTTATATACAGAAGATCGATTTAGTATATATTAAGTAAAGATTTCATCAGTTTGCACCCACACAGAACATAAAGTGTAAAATACTGTTTGAGTACTAGTTATAGCATTAATTCACATTGGACAACACATTAAGGACAGAGATTCCACATGAGGAGTAAGCACACAATGACTCCTGTTGTTGACTTAACAATTTGACACTCTTGTTTATGGCTTCAGTAATCTTCCTAGGCTCTAGTCATGAGTTGCCAAGGCTATGGAAGCCTCTTGAGTTTGCTGACTCCGATCTTATTTAGATAAGGTCATAGTCAAAGTGGAAGTTCTCTCCTCCTTTCAGAGAAAGGTACCTCCTTCTTTGATGGCCCATTCTTTCCACTGGGATCTCACTCGCAGAGATCTTTCATTTAGTTTTTTTTTTTTTTTTTTTTCCAGAGTGTCTTGGCTTCCCATGCCTAAAATACTCTCATGGGCTCTTGAGCCAGATCTGAATGCCTTAAGGGCTGATTCTGAGGCCAGAGTGCTGTTTGGGACATCTGCCATTCTATGAGTCTGCTGTGTATCCCACTTCCCATGTTGGATCATTCTCTCCCTTTTTTATTCTATTAATTAGTATTCGCAAACACTAGTCTTGTTTTTGTGATCCCTTTGACTCTTAGACCTATCAGTGTGATCTGAACTGAAATTGATCACTTGAACTAGTGAGATGGCAATCTTGATGGAATTGTATTGGAATTGTATTGGAATCCCTGGCACATTTCTAACTCCACTATTTGGGGCAAGTCCAATTGAGCATGTCCCAAATTGTACATCTCCTCCCTCTCTTATTCCCACTCTTATATTTAACAGGGATCACTTTTCAGTTAAATTTCAACACCTAAGAATAAATGTGTGTTAATTACAGAGTTCAACCAATAGTATTAACTAGAACAAAAAAATACTAAAAGGGATAAAGTATTAAATTGTACATCAGGCTGGCGCTGTGGCTTAACAGGCTAATCCTCCACCTTGCAGCACCAGCACACCGGGTTCTAGTCCCGGTCAGGGTGCCGGATTCTGTCCCGGTTGCCCCTCTTCCAGGCCAGCTCTCTGCTATGGCCCGGGAAGGCAGTGGAGGATGGCCCAAGTGCTTGGGCCCTGCACCCGCATGGGAGACCAGGAGAAGCACCTGGCTCCTGGCTTCAGATCAGCGCGATGAGCTGACAGCAGCGGCCATTGGAGGGTGAACTAATGGCAAAAAGGAAGACCTTTCTTTCTGTCTCTCTCTCTCACTATCCACTCTGCCTGTCAAAAAAAAAAAAAAAAAAAAGAAAAGAAAAAAGAATTTGTACAGCAACAGTCAGGACAAGGGCTGATCAAGTCACTGTTATCATAGTGTCCCTTTCACTTCAACAGGTTTCCTTTTTTGTGGTTGGTTAGTTGTCACCGATCAGGGAGAGAGTTGTGGATTTCTATATAGAATAATTCCCAAGACAGTATCGTCAAGGTTCTATTTTAATTATATGCTATTTAGGGGCCGGCGCTGTGGCGTATTGGGTTAAAGCCCTGGCCTAAAGCGCTGGCATCCCATATGGGTGCCAGTTCTAGTCTCAGCTGCTCCTCTTCCGATTGAGCTCTCTGCTGTGGCCTAGTATAGCAGTAGAAGATGGCCCAAGTCCTTGGGCCCCTGCACCCACATGGGAGAAGCTCCTTTCTTCTGCTTCAGATCGGCGCAGCTCCAGACGTTGCGGCCATCTGGGGAGTGAACCAGCGGATGGAAGACCTCTCTCTCTGTCTCTACCTCTCTCTGTAACTTTGTCTTTCAAATAAATAAAAATAAATCTTTAAAAAATTATATGCTATTTACTAAAATGTCATTTCTAGATATTCATAATAGGGATAAATCAGTCTGAAATGAATGTACTGCCAAATGCAGAATCAGTTTCTCCATGAATGTTAGTTTATAATGTTTTAGATTGTTACATGAAACTTTTTTAAGGTGAGAAGAAGCAACAGGATAAATTTAGTAAGAGCAATTTATCAAAAAATGTGTTAATACTTTTATTAAGAGTATTTTAATAGTCCTTCAGAAAACTATAAATGCTCCAATAATTATACTGGTTGGTTTACAAACCCAGAGAATGAGGATAAATGTGTGGATTGAGATCAGAAATAGAATCACTCCATGTTGCCTAAGACTCTACAGTCTCCGTCCAGCTGAATCCTACGGGGACTTGCTTCAATGACCATCACTCTTTTTCCAACATTGTTTATCTCTCCTTCTTTACTGGCCCTACGTTTTAACACAACACAAACAGAAACACACACACATTTATGCAGGGATTATTGCTTGGCCAGATGCCTTTATAGCAGTTCTTCTATTTTTATCTTCCACCACTACCAGATTTATACAAGTGACAAATGATCTGTAAGTATTCACTTCCTCATTATTCATTCCCTCTAGTACTATCTGTGTTCCACTTCTTTACCATTCTTCCGCATAAGCTTCATAATCTCTGTGACTTGCCTTTATTCTCACTGTTTCACCACTTTGGGTGACTTAACCAACTTTAAATCCTTTCTCCTCCACTATCAGGATCCCACACTTTCGTGATTCTACACATTTCACCTACAAATCTTTTCTAAATTCTTTTCTCATTTCCTGGTCCATCCACTACTTATTCTCCACATACTGGTTCTTTTTGGGGTGACTCATCAGTTATCACTATATCAACTCAAAAAAAAAAAAAAAAAAAAGCAAACATCCTTGGAGGTGGTCACCATCCTGTACCTTCAATTTTGTCCTCTAATGAGGGTTCTACTGTTTGACCAGAAAGTCTGGAAATAGATCTTGTTTTTTTCACAAGGTGAACTTTCTTGATTATTTCTTCTTGGTAAATTAAAGACAAAAGGTTCTTAAGTGATAATCAGAGAAATAAATCTCAGAAAATACATGACATTTGTTTGTACAAGGATTGATGAAAATGCATTTGTACCACATTCACTGCAACTTTGTATTGCATATACATTGCTAATGAGGAACATTGTGTTGACATATCATGTAATGTCATTGTGTGTATTATGACATAATATTCATGAACTATTTACTAAGTACACAGTTGCTTATATTGCCTGATTTCATGGCCACCCTGCACTTCTGCATCTTTGATTGAATTCTGCTTGCCATCTCAAAGTCCCAGTGTCATTTATTTGAAGAGCATGCATTGAGTACCAGGTGCTATGTTAGTCTGGGAAACAAAGATAAGTGACCAATAACCCATTTCAAGATATCCTAATCTAAACTCATCATTTTTTTCTATTCTAAAACCAGGGGCTGGCCGGCGCCGCAGCTCATTAGGCTAATCTCCGCCTTGCGGCGCCAGCACACCGGGTTCTAGTCCCAGTCGGGGCACTGATCCTGTCCCGGTTGCCCCTCTTCCAGGCCAGCTCTCTGCTGTGGCCAGAGAGTGCAGTGGAGGATGGCCCAAGTGCTTGGGCCCTGCACCCCATGGGAGACCAGGAGAAGCACCTGGCTCCTGCCATTGGATCAGCGCAGTGCACCGGCCGCAGCGCGCCTACCGCGGCGGCCATTGGAGGGTGAACCAACGGCAAAAGGAAGACCTTTCTCTCTGTCTCTCTCTCTCATTGTCCACTCTGCCTGTCAAAAATAAAAAAAAAATAAAAAAAAATAAAAAAAAAAAAAACCGGGCTTTTCCAAATTCCCTGTCATTTTCTTAATCACACACATTAGAAATTTTGTCATCACCCTGGATTAATTCTTATTATTTATTTCTCTTATCAATGTATTCCCAATATTGGAATACTGTTTTTCTTAATAATGTTTGTTTGTGTTACCAATCTGTTGCTTTATTTCCATAGTATATTGTCACAATTCTGTTTATGCCCTGAACACTACAGAATTCAAAATTTCACTTCAATAGACTTATTTCAATAGCTCCCAAGATGTTCTTTATCATTCTGCCTACTCCCCTTCTTCAAATCTATATAGCATATCATTGCCCAATCAACCATCCATAAAAGTCAAGTTAAAATGTCCCCTCCTTTCCTACTCAAAATCTGCAATGTTCTCCATCTGATTAGGTTGGGAATTTGGTTTTGCTTTCTTTCTTTCTCGTTGAAGCTTATGAATGCCTATTCTAAGTAGGTTTATCTTCTCATGAACACCTTTGGATAGAAAAAGAGTTCTTAGATGTGAAACTAAAAGCATGATACATAAAATCTTTAGAAAGCCAAAGCTTAAAAACTTTTGCTCAGGGGCCGGCACTGTGGTGCAGCGGGTTAAAGCCCCAGCCTACAGTGCTGGCATCCCATATAGACGCAGGTTCAAGTCCCAGCTGCTCCACTTCTGATCTAGCTCTCTGCTGTAGCCTGGGAAAACAGTAGAAGATGGCCCAAGTCCTTGGCCCCTGTACCTGCGTGGGAGACCAGAAGAAGCTCCTGAAGTTTGTGGCCAACTGGGGAGTGAACCAGCAGATGGAAGACCTCTCTCTCTTTCTCTGCCTCTCCTTCTCTCTCTGTGTAACCCTGACTTCCAAATAAAAAATAAATCTAAAAAAAAAAAAAACTTTTGCTCAGCAAACAATAACACTGAGAGAATGAAAAGACAAGCTACAGCTGGGACAAAATATTAGCAAATTATATTCAAAAAAGGACTCTCATCCAGAATATATAAAGAACTCTTAAAACTGAATAAGAAAACAAAAATATAATTTTTAAGATGTGTGAAAGGTTTGAATACACAATTCATAATATAAAGTTGGAAAACAGTAAACAAATGAAAAAATATGGTATCAGTCATTTGTAGAAATACAAATTATAATTACAGTAAGATTCTACTATATTTATGAAAATGGCAAAAATGGAAATGTAAATATAATGCCAAGTGCTGACAAGGATGCAGAGCAACTGGACCTGTCACACATTGTCAGTGGGAATCCAGTGTGGTGCAGATATTCTGGAACAGACAGACAGTTTCTTATAAAGTTAAATATACACTGACCATATTACCCAGCAATCCCATTTAACTGGGGGAAATAAAATCTTGCATTCATAGAGAAAACTTGAATGTTAGTTTTTGGAAACAACTTCATTGTCCATTAGCAGGTGAGTGGATAAACAAAATGTAGCTCATCCACTTAATGAAGAGTATTCAGGAATAAACAGCAGCAAAATATTTTTGCATTAATAACGTATTGCTCTCAAAAGTAGTATACTGAGTGAAAGGAGCTGGTCTTAAGGTGTTACATAGTATGCCTCCAATTAAATGACACTTTGTAAACAGTAAAATGATAGGGAGGAAGAATATATCAGTGGTTACAGAAGGTGGCAAGGGCAGGGTGGCAAAATGATAACTAAAAAGAGATAATAATGTGGAAATTTTGGTGGTGATAGAACTGCTCTGGGAGTTGTTACATGGATCCATCCATGTGTTAAAACAAACAGAACTGCTTAACAAAAATTACTTTATGATATATTAATTTAACAAAATTATAAAAACTTGAATTGAGGTGCTATGTAGAATTCCAGAACCATCTATGTTGTTATTTAGCTTGCTTAGACTGTATTGATATTTTTAAAAATGAAATTTATGTTAATGAATATACTTAATAAAAATTACAGCAGCTAAAAATTCTATAATTCTATAGTCCTCTTTCTTTTAATTTTTTTTTTAATTTTATTTCAAAAGGCAGAGAGACACAGAGAGATCTTCTGTCCACAAGTTCACTCCTCAAATGCTTGCCCAAGCCAGAATCAGACAAGGCCAAAGCCAAGAGCCCTGAACTCAATCTAGGTCTCCCACAAGGGTGGCAGGGACCAAACTATTTGAGCCATCGTCTGGACAACATCTGCTGTCTCCAAGGACTCACATTAGCAAGAAAGGGGGTGGGAATCAGAGAAGGCAGAACTCAAACCAGACACTCTGCTATGGGGTGCAGGAATCTCCAGCAGCAATGTAAGTACTGTATCAAATGTACTTTCTTATCATCTTCTTTTTAAAGGACATACTGCCTTTGATATTAAGAACAGGATGCAAAGCTAAATATAGCTCAATAAACATTTTTGAGTATAAAAATATAAAAAATGGTATTTATAATATTTATGAGTTAAATGTTACAATTATGACTAGAAATAATTAGTGTTTAATACTAGATAACACATATATTAATTATCATAGTGGTTATAATAGCTATACTATTACATATATTATATAGATCAACTATAATGTCCATCATATTAATTAGTTTAAAATGTTATCTTAATATTCAGTGAGGATAGAGGTTGTAAAGAGAATCCTCATATTTGAGGATATCCCATTATGGAGAAATGCCAGGTGATGGGGATAACAGACCTGATTATCCAAGTCTGCTAACCACAGAGTTGAAATTAGAAGAAATCAACTTCCAAGGTATACTAGAGCCTCAAACTGTTAAAATATTGGGATTTTTCCATAAAAACTTCATATGTACTGTATATTTCTAAAAAGCTTTACTCTGTGGATACCAAACATGTTTTTATTAAATTAATCTACTACAATAAAAAAAACTAAGTAAACAATACAAATTCAATTGGTGGAGAAAAGAGGGCATGATATGCAGCAATACAGAATGTCAATATGGTGGCCAACATTCTAGATGCCAAAGAGACATTCCATGTTACTGGATAACATGTAAAAGAGACATGAAGTGATACTTCTTCAAGACAGTCTCCTGAGATTACAACCCAACCTGCCACTTCTTACATGGATATCTTAGTAATAGAAGTTGTTCTGAATATACTTCCAAAGTTACAGCAGTTATGAGCTGAGTGTACAGTGATGTGTGTGTTTTGTATGTGTGCAACTAAAATTTTGTAACTAGTACAAGAATTAAAAAGCAAATGTTTGGTTTAAGGATGCGAAGAGCTTGAAACAATATCACTGTGAGCCCCCACTGGAAAGAAGGGGCCATCAAAGAAGGATGCACTTTTCTCTGAAGGGAGGAGAGAACTTCCACTTTGCTTATGGCCTCGTCCAAATACTGATGGGGTCTATGGTGGCAAAAGGCTTCCATAGCCTTGGAAGCTCATAGCAAGAGTGATCAAGGTGATCACTGATGTCATAAATAAGAGTGTTAATTGTTAAATGAACAACAGAAGTCACTCTGCACTTATTCTCCATGTAGGGCCTCTGCCCTTAATGAGTTGTACTATAAGAATTAACTGCAAAACTTGTTCTCAAACTCTACTTTATATGTTGTGTGCGTATGTGGGTGCAAACTGTTGAAACCTTTACTTATCATAGAGTTGGTCCTCTGTATGTAAAGTTAAACTAAAAATGAACCATGATGAAGAATAGGATGGGAGAGGGAGTAGGAGGTAGGATGGGAGTAGGGGTGGAAGGGTGGGTATGGGAGAAAGAACCACCATATTCTTAAAGTTGTACCTATGAAATATGCATTCAGTAAATAAAAGCTTTTTTTTTAAAAAAAGAACATCACTTCATTTTAAGTTGATCACTTTTGAACTCTTCAGAGAGCTGAGGTCACAGGACAATCAACTAGTCCAAAAGGTATGTAGTGAAAGGCATTTGCAGGGAGAGACAAGATTGCAGCACTGCTTATTGACCTGGGCAAACACAGCCAGACAATGGGAGAAAGAACTCAGCTAGAATAGTAAATGAACTGATGAAGGTTGAATGAGGACTGATGGGAGAATGAGGAGTACCTGGGAATTTCAGGTATAGGAGAATTCATGACCTCTTAGAACCTGTTCTCCATGAAGCCCACTAAGAGCTTACTGAGGAAGCACACAGGTCCTGCCGTCTGAAAAATGGAACAGCATCCTCTGCTGGAGACACAAGAAATCCCCAGAAGGAAATTTCTCCCTTGTCTATGCTGGGAAACAAAAGCCTTCACCTATGAGTGAGAGGGTAAAAAAACATACTCTTTGGCCCTTACAATGCTGGAGGAAAACTATCTCAGCTGGAGAACAAAAAATAACTCTTCTGGCCGGTGCCGTGGCTCAACAGGCTAATCCTCCGCCTTGTGGCGCCGGCACACTGGGTTCTAGTCCCGGTCGGGGTGCTGGATTCTGTCCCGGTTGCCCCTCTTCCAGGGGCAGCTCTCTGCTACGGTCCGGGAGTGCAGTGGAGGATGGCCCAAGTGTTTGGGCCCTGCACCCCATGGGAGACCAGGAGAAGCACCTGGCTCTGGCTTCGGATCAGCGCAGTGCGCCAGCCACAGCGGCCATTGGAGGGTGAACCAACGGCAAAAAGGAAGACCTTTCTCTCTGTCTCTCTCTCACAGTCCACTCTGCCTGTCAAAAATAAATAAATAAATAAATAAATAAATAAATAATAAAAAAATAACTCTTCTACTCCTAATTTCAGATTTCCAGGATGCTCGTGGGACTTTCAGTGCTAAAACTGCCAGTATCTCTGACAAACCAGGAGGAGTTGGTCATCCTAACCCTGTATGAAGCACTAAAACACCTGACAGGACCACGTGAGGGATGAGAATAGTAAGAAGACCACGGCTCTGAGATCCAGTGCCTTCTGCTGAGTGAGGCTTAATAACAATGGAGAACTCCCCCTCACCACCACCAGGCTCACAAGCTGAGTAACAAGTTACAGGGAGATACTGCTGGAAGAGGACCAAGAGTGTGGAGGCAGACCTTCTGTCTCTGCGTGCAGAGAAGACCTAAAACTGAGGGTGAAGCATAGATTGAGCACAATTACCAGCAAACCAGCTCCCTACTAAAACACAGAGTATCAGTAAATTACTTGAATGCCAGTGGTGCATTGAAGTAGCCACTGCAGCTGAGGAAGAGAATCAAATGCAGCTCAAATCCAATTCCCTACTCACACATACAGGAATTATAGCAGAAGGACAAATATATGCATTTCCAGATTTTAAATGTATTTTCTGCATTTCTACTATCCTAAACAAGATGCCTGGCTTTCCACAAAATTTACAATTCACACAAAAAGTGAGAAAAACATACTTTCAAAAATAAAACAATCAACAAAATCAGACTCAGATATGACAGGCATTGAAAATATACAACAGAGAATTTAAAATAGCTATGAGTAATATGGCAGAGTGGAAAGGTGCATAACACAGGATCACAGGAGTAATTTCAGGAGCAAGAAACTATAAAAAAGAATCAATCAAATCGAAAGGCAAGAAATGAAAACTACAGTAACAGAGGTGAAGAATGCCTTCAATGGGCTCCTGGTGGATATTATCAAAGACTCAATGAGTAAGCATTGACCAATAGCAATTACTCAAAGTGAAACACAAAGAGGGGAAAAATTCATTTCCCAGGTATTTATCCAAAATAATTAGAAGCTTATGTTTGCTCAAGAACTTATACATGAATGTTTGTCATATCTTTATTCACAGTCATCACAATAATACTGTACAGAGCATGGACATCCACACAATGGAATACCACTCAACAATAAAAAGATAACCATATTGATGAGTCTCAAATACGTTTTGCCAAGTTAAACTGACTAGTCTCAAAAGACCATATATTATACTATTTCATTTTCTGGCAGAGGTCAACACTGTGACAGAAATTAGATGAGTGGTTGCTAGGGACTGGAAATGGGAGGAGTGGCTGCCTACAAACGAGCAATCTGTGCAAACTTGAGGATAACAGAACTGCTCCATGTCATAATTATGGTGGTGGATACATGGCTAAGAATTTGTCTTGAGGGGCTGGCACCATGGCTCACTTGGTTAATCCTCCACCTGCGGCGCCGGCATCCTATATGGGCGCCGGGTTCTAGTCCCAGTTGCTTCTCTTCCAGTCCAGCTCTCTGCTGTGTCCCCAGGTAGTCAGTGGAGGATGGCCCAGGTGCTTGGGCCCCTACACCCACGTGAGAGACCAGGAGGAAGCACCTGGCTCTTGGCTTCAGATCAGCACAGCGTCAGCCATGGCAGCCATTTAGGGGGTGAACCAATGGAAGGAAGACCTTTCTCTCTCTCTCTCTCTCCCTCTCTCTCTAACTCTGTCAAATTAAAAAAAAAGTTTCTTCAAAAAAAATTTGTCTTGAAACAATTTTCAAAACCCAAACCCAAAGCACAATAAGAGAATTTTACTTTGTGTAACCTGAAACTATTCTAGAATTTTGAAAGTATCCCAAGATGAAGTATAATACCACACTCATACAGGTGGAGAACAGAACTAACGTTAAATCTTTAGAAACCAGTATTTTGGTTGGATACTATTAAAACTAATGACAAAACTATTGTACATATATACTACATTTAAGCTAGTAAATGTATTTCTCATTGGCATATGAGTTATCAATTCTGAAACTACTTGGGTCTCATACATTAAGATTGAAAAAACCAAATATATTATGAAGTTATGACAGATATGTTTCTAATTATCAGAAGAAGAATAAACATTGTGGTGTTGGCCAGGAATTGGATTGGAACTATGAACTCATGCTTTTGAATATATATATATATTCATATATATAGGTTATTATAGATGTAGTAATACATATGTATGTGTGTATGCATGGGGCTAATACACACACACACACACACACCTTGAGTTACAGTGGGATTACATCCTGGTAAACCAATCAGATGTTGAAAGTACACAGCATGCTACAAAGGATCTGTTATTAACCCTGGTGGTCTGACTGAGTTGCAGCTCACTCCAGCCTCTGAGAGTACCATTTCAGGTGTTGCTAGTTCAGGAAAAGACAAAAGTTCAAAATTCAAAGTGTGGTTTCTACTGTGTGTTACTTTTGCACCATAGTAAAGTGGAAAAGTCAAACCATGATAAGTAGAAATGATCTGTGTATGTATATATGCACATTCAAATTCATGCACCTCCTTCATGACCTACCCAATGCCACTTCCACATTAGGTCTTCCAATTTGACTTCTGAAGATTCCTGTTTTACATATAACTCTTAGAGCACCTGTTGCAGAAGTTTAGATAGATCTTAGAAACCCTTTCAGATAGCAAGCTCTTAAAGATCACGTGTAACTTTTACAACACCCTCCATCAGCTCTTTAGTAGTACAGGTAGTAAATTTACTGAATACAAATTTAATATTCTTTATCTGGATACAAATCTGTGTAGGAACTAGTATGCTTCTGAGGTTTTCAAGCTAGACTCCATAGACTCATAGAAAGTCTAAAGATACTCTTCAGAGTTTAGCAGTGGGTTCTCAACTTTTTACCTTCTACTGTGTCTTCAAAATTACCCAGTTTCTCTGGCTATGGAAACTAGACACTAATGATTCTTTGATTCTTTTTTTTTTTAAAGATTTTTATTTATTTATTTGACAGGTAGAGTTACAGACAGTGAGAGGGAGAGACAGAGAGAAAGGTCTTCCTTCCGTTGGTTCACTCCCCAAATGGCTGCAACGGCTGGCACTGCGCCGATCCGAAGCCAGGAGCCAGGTGCTTCTTCCAGATCTCCCAGGTGGGTGTAAGGGCCCAAGGATTTGGGCCATCTTCTACTGATTTCCCAGGTTAAAGCAGAGAGCTGGATTGGAAGAAGAGCAGCCAGGACTAGAACCGGCGCCCATATGGGATGCCGGCACTGTAGGTGGAGGATTAACCTACTGTCCCATGGCGCTGGCCCCAACACTAATGGTTCTTGCATGTATATATCCAGCCTTAACTTTTCAGAAAAACCTGGAATCTCCTTTCCATATCCCTCTTCCCATTTATCTTTAAACCATCATGGAGGAGCATGCCAACTCTGTTCTAATTCTCCCTCAATTAACCCACTCCTGGCCATCACTGTCATAGTCCAAGCTATTAACATTCCTCCATCAAAGTTCTGAAGGTTCTTGCACTGACCAACCTGTTAAATACTCTGTATTTTAACTCATTCTACATAAAGCAGTTTTAATGGTTGTTGTAAAAATCTTTCTTTTCTTTTTTTTTTTTTTTGACAGGCAGAGTGGACAGTAAGAGAGAGACAGACCATATATCTGTTTAAATTGTTTTAAATTTGTCAATGGCTTTCTATTTTTACAGAACAGGATCCAGTAACTTCCTTTTTTTCCCCCCACAAAACTTTGCCCACAACTACACTCGCAGTCATGAGCTTCCATCAGTTCCTCAAACTTCAGCTGCCTCTTTCCTGTATCAGGGTAACTGTAGTTGATTCTGCTGAAGAAAACTTTCTTAAACTATCTGTGGTGAAGGAACAAGTCTTTTTGGATACTACAAAACTATCATGAATTAAAGTTTTAAATTATAATAACCTACTACTATAAAATTTTAAATAATACTTTATTCTTAGACTAGCAGATTTAAAGTTGGTCTTATAAAACTGTTATGTTACAACTGCTTATAATTTTTATACAGATCTCATTTAGCTCCAGGGACAGTTTGCTAATGGAGGATAACTCATGGGCCACTCAGTAGATCAGAGTTAGGATACTCTGCATATGACTGATTCATTCTGATTTTTAAGGTTTTGTTTTAAGTGTGACTTCTTCAAAGTCTGTTTTGACCACGCCATCTGACTAGGCTGCTTCCCCTTTAGGGTGCTTTCTATCACTGTACCTATTTCTTTCACTCATAACACATATGTAAATTACCCCCCTCCACACACACACACACACACACACATGATTTCTCTGCTTGCCTTATTCCCTGCCTTCCCCTCATAAACTCTAAGTATCAGGGGTCATGGCTATTGTGTTCCCACTGGGGCATATGATTACAAAGTCAGACAGTGTCAAATATGATTTGGGATTGATAGATTTCTTGGAACCTTTACTGTGATAATACAAAGTATGGAATTCCAACAGCAGGGGATAAAGCACAGAGTTTCTCAAACTCATTTGGTCCTGGACCTTTTCTTTAGGATGTATATTATTAAACACTCATGCATTGCATAAAATGCTGATCTTGAGAAACACCCAGAAAACTTGAATGTGCTAAATCTACTTTTAACAGGTTATAAATGTTAAGGTATATTGATTAAATGTAACATGCCAACATGATGTCATGGGTGGAGGAGAAACAAGAGAACTGGAAATATGTCAAAGATTTGGTAGAATTGGTTGAGGAGGGGTGATAGTCATTTGCTTGGTTTTGCTCTGCTTCCTTTCTGCTCTTTAATACTCTGAAACACTGAAAATTAAATTTCCCAAAATTTTCAGCCAAGTGAATTCTTAACAGAGTCTTCCAAAAAAGGCATTGGCAGGGTACTGGAAAGATGAAGGATGAGGAAAGATTCATTGCATTTTTAAAAATATTGTTTTTGACAGCAGTGTGTAGCTTCAGGCTTCATGACCTTCTGCAGCTCCAGCTCTGTCTGCAGTTCCAGCCGAAGAAGAGTAGCAAGCCGGTCTGAAGCCAGCTAGCTGAGCCCTGCGAGGTCCCTGGCAGCTGCGGCAGCCCTGACAATGGGGTCAGAGTAGCATGGTTTCCTGCCTCCAGCAGTGTACACCATGAGTAACCTTCTGGGTCTCCTGTCTGGGATGAGAGTGACTTCTCAGATGAGAGTGACTTCTCTAGTCACTGACTCTGTGGTACATACCTTCAGCAGTCTGCTCCTTCAGGCCTTACAGCACTTGAGACCAATGCCTTGTTTTGGAACCCTCTCTGTGTGAAGTACCTTAGAATGTATTGATTTTTCTCAGTGACCCCTGAGGTCAGGATGGGAAAAGGTGATTCGCACTTCTAAATAGATTGCATGAGAGTATAAAAATGTCACTGCTCTGTCTGATGTCGGTATGAGTCAACAAGCAAACAGTAAGAGAAACACTCAGAGGACAGTGGAATAGTGAATGAAACAAGAGCCCAGTATTCTCAGTATAATCCCTCATGGGGTGACCTTTTTGCATCATTTCACTATTCTGAATGTCTTCACTTCCATCCTTCTTTGCTTACTTCCTTCCAACACTAACGGGTAGCCCTTCGTGATCTCCTCAGTCCACCCAAAGCCACCACAAATCAGCAATCTAAGTAAAGGTAGTGTACTTGCTCTGCTACTGTTGCTCAGGACAAGTCTCCAAGTTTGCAACTAGACCATCACTCCTGTCTGTAAGATCCAGAGTTGCTGCTTTTCAACAATATTTGACAATATTATTAAGTATTGGCCATATTTGTTAAGTATTATTCTTATGAGGAACCAGGCAGGGGAAAAGCAAGCTCACATAATGATGTACATACAAATAACAGTAAATCTTTGAGTCAAACAAGCACTATCATAGAGATACAAATTAAGGGTGGTGAGAAGCAGAGGAGGGAGCAATTAATTTTGTGGGAATTTTTCAAAAGATGTCACATACTATATAATACATATAGCTGAGGATGGCAATTATAGGCGAGAGTGAAAATAGATGAGACCAGAAAGGTGCAGTGGGGTCAGATCCAGGGGCCTTCAGAGGCCAGTCCTATCTCATTACCTTTTGTGGTACTAGGGGTCCAGAAGGGATGTAACAACATTTTAAAGCTTCCAATATATAAATACAGGACATAACTGCTGAATAATGATGTTGTCTGAGGGGGAAAAGATTGAGGACTTTTTTGGAGTATTTTTATACAATATCTGTTACACTTAGGTATACATATATACCTATATATAGTTAAGACATCAGTAGAATACTCAAGATATAATAAGCAAAAGGAATTGTCTTATCAAAGTGTCCTAATAATTATAGAACCTGGCCCATTGAAAAGCTGTTGGAATGAAATAATTATTTTGAGAGACTAAAAATGAAGTTGTAAGAATTTAATATCTCTTTGAACAATCTAGAATGAAAATAATAATCTAAGTTTCCAGGGATTATTGATCTGGAAGAACACTGAAATATAATAATAGTTCATGGATATAAAGATGTTGAAATGTGATTCACTATTGCATAATAAGAAACAAATCACAGAAATATATTCTGAACTCATTTAATTCCTATATATTCCCTGATCAGTGACGAAACAGTAATGACATGGAGATTTCTGAATGTCATTGCATGGGAAAATAGTTATAAATTTTCAAATCAAAATGGCAAAAAATACTGTTAAAGTCAGCACTATTCTGAGCTACATATAAATGAGTAAGTCCAACCCAGATGAGGAAATTTTAAACACTCCCGAGCACCTTAGGATAAATTGCACCTGAAATATCTCATTTACTTTGATTAGCACTACATCAAAAGATGGAGACAAATTGAATGGAGAACTAAGAAAAGCCACTTCATATTGAGGAAATTGATTTATGGAAAGTATTATAGGAAAAAATATGTGCAACTTTGTGAAGAGATGACTAAGCAGTGATGCCAACCTATAAATATTTGAAAGGTATAAACATCCAGTAGTAGGAGGAATTATTTAGCATGTTATAAAGAGCTATAATTACAGATTATGGAATGAAATTAGACAACCACAGTTTAAAGAATTCAAAACTGCCCTGCTTGGGGTACTAAAATCCTATATTTGAAAAGATAAGTGATGAAAACTTTGGTAAATCTGAATGTTTGTGTTTGTTTTCAATTTCTATTTTTTTATGAAATGTAAGCAATTTAATGACAAGAAATAAGCATAAATATCTTCTTAAGTATAAGAACAATAAAAACTTGATAATTTTGTTTTTCTATACTTCTGTGTTCTAAGACAATCTCAGGAGGGTCACTCAGTCTTTTGGCGATAGAGTACAGAAGACCAACAGTCCACAAATACTTCTCTAACCTAATGCTAATCTTTTACACTAGACTGACTTACTAGATGTGAGCAAAACTCACTAGTTGAAAGCACTTGGGACATCCTCCACTGCACTCCCGGGCCACAGCAGAGAGTTGGCCTGGAAGAGGGGCAACCAGGACAGAATCCGGTGCCCCGACCGGGACTAGAACCTGGTGTGCCGGCGCCGCAAGGCGGAGGATTAGCCTAGTGAGCCGCGGCGCCGGCTGTGATAGCCAATTTTTAAGTTCCATGTGAGGGAAAATGAAAAATATACCCGCACATCAAATGCGCTCACCATAGCCACCTCACAGATTCTGGTCAAAGGAAGGCCAAACATAACATAGGACATTTAAAAAAATAATTATAGACTCCAAGATGGCTGAATAGGGAAAAGACATGCTGATTTTGACAGGGGAAGATAATAGAGGAAAAGTGGAGGAAGCACACTCCCAGGGAAGAGTTGGAGAGAAGTAGTTAGTGTAAATTCTCCAGAAAGAACAGAGATATTGTGGAGCAGCATGGAAAGAACAACGTGCAATGCAGCAGTAAGCCAGGGTACCTACCACCTGCGACTCTCACAGCCAGGAACTGGAGGAGACTCCATTTTTTTGAGTGAGGTGATTACAGACTGCAGCAGCCATGTCACTAGGGATATTGCCTGAAGCAAAACCCTGTGGACCACACTAACTTTGAATCCGGCCTGGAGCACTCCAAGGCTGGGGGGCACATTACCTACCTGACCTTGAGAAGGAAGGGCACATTTCTTTCTCCGTAACCTCCCACAGAGGTGTTTGATGACCATCAGGGAGAAGCACCATCTTAACGCAAGAAGAGGCTGCAGTGGTTCATGTGCATTTGAGGCTGATTAGGGAATTTTATCAGAGGGCTAAATCCATGTTCCCCACTGATTTTGAGTCTGACCTGGAGGGTTGGCTGGGTGCCCATTTAGGGTTGTGAAGCACTCCTACCCCTCCACTCTATCAGACTCCAGGGCTCAAACCACAAAGGTGAAGCACCCACAGGCAGCAAGTTCTGGGAATGTCTCTACTCTCTCTGTGGACAGGGCAGGCTCAAGGCACTGACAGTGGATGTCCTGCAGCCTATCTGAGTGGGAGGCTTGTGTTCTATGACTGTGGAACTTTTCTATGTTGTATGACTACAAGATCGGGTGTGGGATGTAGCTGGGTCTCTGGGTAATCACTGTGTCTGGCTTCAGAAGCTCAGAGTTCCCTGATTGCCTGGTTTGGGTCACTGCTGAGGGTTCCGTGCTCTCACTGAGGACTGCACAGATCCTTTGTGTGGCTCATGTGCCTGAGTGGGTATAGGCTGTAGACCACGTGGGCTAACCCTGGACACTGATCACCTTGGCAGGGACAATGCTCACACCCTCTTCCCTGCTGATAATAGAGGAGATCTACCATGCCTAATTTTGCTGTCACCTGGACTCCTGCCCCACATTTTAGCATTGACTGGAGCTTCCTGGTCCCACCCTTCACACAGCTCTGGATATCCAATGAAGGAACAAACACTCCATTAAGCCATGGGGTCATAGTTCAAAGATAAAATCCATCAGAGGAGAAAACCAAAAAATGTTTTCATAAATGCCTCAAAATCAATGCAGAAACACAAGAAACAAGAAAAAGCAAGACAATATGACTCCTCAAAAGGAAAACAATAATACTTCAATATTAAAATGTGAAGGCAAAGAGATTAAAGACATTAATTGAATTAATGTCTTTAATTGAATTAAATTGAAAATTAATTGAATAGAATTGATAATTAATTGAAAAGAATGATCATAAGAGAATTCAGAAACACAGAGGAACAAATTCATGAGATAAAGAAACCCATTCACGGGACTGGCGTTGTGGTGTAATGGGTTAAGCCACTACCTGCAATGCCAGCGTCCCATATGGGCACTGGTTTGAGTCCCAGCTATTCCACTTCTAATTCAGCTCCCTGCTAATTTGCCTAGGAAGGCAGTCAAGAATGGCACAAGTGCATGGGTCCTTGCACCAAAGTGGGAGACCTGGATGATGCTCCTGGTTCCCGATTTCAGACTGGTTCAGCTCCAGCCATTGTGGCCTTTTGGGGAGTGAACCAGTAGATGGAAAATCTCTCTCTATCTTTCCCTCTCTTTCTCTAGTTCTGCCTTTCAAATAAATAAAAAAAATTAAAAAAAAATAAAGAAAAGAAATCCATTCATGGCATAGGCAAAAAATTACGCTAAGAGAAATAGATATTGAAGAGAAATCAAACTCAAATATTAGAAATGAAGAATTCTATATGTCAAATAGAAAATACAGTGGAAAGCCTTATTAATAGACTTCGTGAGGCAGAAGAAAGAATATCCAAGCTAGAAGACAAATCCTTGGAAATATCTCAGACAGAAAAAGAAAAAAAATAGAAACTAAAAATAGTGTTCAAGATTTAGGGATACTATCAGATGACCAAACTTATGTTTCTTAAGAGTTCCTGAAGGTGTGAAAAGGGAGAATAGATTAGAAGGCCTATTCAGCAAAATAATAGCAGAAATTTTCCCTAATTTGGAGAAAGAAAGAGACATCCAAGTATAGGAAGCACATAGAACTCCTAATAGACATTATCAGAAAGGATCTTCACCATGATACATAATAGTCCGACTTTCAACAGTAAAACATAAAGAAAAGATTCTAAAATTTGCACGAGAGAATGCCAGATTACCTTCAATGGATCTCCAATTAGACTATCAGTTGATTTCTCATCAGAAAGCCTACAGTCTAAGGGAGAATGGAGAGACATAGTCTAAGTCCTAAAAGAAAAAGCTGTCAATCCAGAATACTATATCCTGCAAAGCTCTATTTTTTAAACTTTGATTTAATAAATATAAATTCCCAAAGTACAACTTTTGGATCATAGCAGCTTTTTCCCCCCATAATCACCCTCCCACCTGCAACCATCCCATCTCCCACTCTCTCTCTCTCCCATTCCCTTCTTCATCAAGATTCATTTTCAATTATCTTTATATACAGAAGATCAACTTAGTATATACTAAGTAAAGATTTCAACAGACTGCACCCACACAGACACACAAAGTATAGAGTACCGTTTGGATAGTATTTTTACCATTAAATTGCATAGCACAACACATTAAGGACAGAGGTCCCACAGGGGGAGCAGGTGTACAGTGACTCCTGTTGTTGATTTAACAATTGACACTCTGATTTATGATGTCAGTAATCACCTGAGGCTCTTGTTATGAGCTGCCAAGGATATGGAAGCCTCTTGAGTTTGCCAACTCTGATCTTATTTAGACAAAGACATAGTCAAAGTGGAAGTTCTCTCCTCCCTCCCTTCAGAGAAAGGTACCTCCTTCTTTGATGGCCCGTTCTTTCCACTGGGATCTCACTCACAGAGATCTTTCATTTAGGTCATTTTTTTTTTTGCCACAGTGTCTTGGCTTTCCATGCCTGAGAAACTCTCATGGGATTTTTAGCCAGATCTGAATGCCTTAAGGGCTGACTCTGAGGCCAGAGTGCTGTTTAGGACATCTGCCATTCTATGAGTCTTCTGTGTATCCCACTTCTCATGTTGGATTGTTCTCTCCTTTTTAATTCTATCAGTATTAGCAGACACTAGTCTTGTTTATGTGATCCCTTTGACACTTAATCGTATCATTATGATCAATTATGAACTGAAACTGATCACTTTGACTAGTGAGATGGCATTGCTACATGCCACCTTGATAGGATTGAATTGGAATCCCCTGGCACATTTCTAACTCTACCATTAGGGGTAAGTCCGATTGAGCATGTACCAAACTCTACATCTCCTCCCTCTCTTATTCCCACTCTTATATTTAACAGGGATCTCTTTTCAGTTAAATTTAAATGCCTAAGAATAATTGTGTGTTAATTAAAGAGTTCAACCAATGGTATTGAGTAGAACAAAAAAATACTAAAAAGAATAAAGTGTTAAGTTGTTGCTTGATAGGACAAGGGCTGATCAAGTCATTGTTTCTCATAGTGTCCATTTCACTCCAACAAATTTCTTTTTAGCTGTTCAGTTAGTTGTCACGGATCAGGGAGAACATATGATATTTGTCCCTTTGGGACTGGCTTATTTCACTCAGCATGATGTGTTCCACATTCCTCCATTTTGTTGCAAATGACCAGATTTCATTTTTTTTTACTGCTGTATAGTATTCTGAAGAGTACATATCCCATAATTTCTTTATCCAGTCTTCTGCTGATGGGCATTTAGGTTGATTCCATGTCTTAGCTATTGTGAATTAGCAAAGCTCTCATATTTAAATGAAGGTGAAATGAAGATTTTCCAAAACAAATAGAAATTAAAATAATTTGTTACCACTTGTCCAGTCTTACAAATGATACTTAAGGATGTGCTAAACACAGAAACAGAAAATTATAGTCATCAATATGAAAAAAATGTGAAGGAATAAAATCTCCTAGTAAAAGTACAAAAGAAATGCAACATAAACAATAAGAATATTTGTAGAAAAATGGCAGGACCCAGTTGATACTTATCAATAATAACTTTGAATGTGTATAGCTTAAATTCTCCAATTAAAATATACGGACTGGCTGAATGGATTTAAAAACAAGACCCACCTGTTTGCTGCCTACAAGAAACACACTTCACCAACAAAGATACACACAAATGAAAGTGAAAGGATAGAAAAAGATATCCCATGCTAATGGAAAAGAGTAACAAGCAGGTGTAGCCATTTTAATACCAGACAAAACACACTTTAACATAAAAACGGTTAAAAGAGACAAAAAGGGCATTATGTAATGATTACAGAATCAATTCAACAGGAAGAAGTGACTACAGTAAATGTATATGCACCCAATGCCAGAGTACTTAGCTATTTAAAACAAATATAGGGGTTGGTGCTGTGGCTTAGTAGGCTAAGCCTCTGCCTGTGATACTGGCATTCCATATTGGTGCCAGTTCATGTCCTGGATGCTCCTCTTGTTATCCACCTCTCTGCTTATAGCCTTGGATGCAGTGAAAAATGGCCTAAGTGCTTGGGCCCCTGCACCCACATGGGAGACCGAGAAGAAGTGCCTGGCTCCTGGCTTCGGATTGGCCTAGCTCTGGCCATTGCAGCCATTTTGAAGTGAACCCAGTGGATGGAAGCACTTTCTCTTTGTCCCTTTCTCTGTTGGTAATTCTATCTCTCAAATAAATAAAATGTAAAAAACTCAAATCAATGGATCAAAAGGGAGACATAGACTCCAATACAATAATGATGGGGGATTTCAACACCCCACTTTCATCAATGGAAAATCAATTATACAGAAAATCAACAAACAGGGCTAATCTACACTGTGGACCAAATGGACCTAATTGATATCTACAGAACATTTCATCCCACAATTGCAGAATGCACATTTTTTTCATCAATGAATGGAACTTTCTCTAGGATACACAATATGCTAGGCAATAAAGCAAGTATCAACAAATTCAAAATAATTGAAATCATATCATGCATCTCTTCCGACCACAATGGGATGAAGCTGGAAATAATCAGCTTAAGAAACTTTAGAAGATATGCAAACACATGGGGACTGAACAACATGTTCCTGAATGAACAGTGGGTCATAGAAGAAATCTAAAGGGAAATAAAAAAATCGCTACAAGTGAATGAAGATGACAACACAGCATATCAAAACACATGGGAAGGGCTGGTCGGCACTGTGGCATTACTGATAAAGCTGCCACCTGCAGTTTGGCATCCCATATGGGTGCTTGTTTGAATCCTGGCTGCTCCACTTCTGGTCCAGCTCTCTGCTATGGACTGGGATTCAGTAGAAGATGGCCCAAGTCCTTGGGCCCCTGCACCTGCATGGGAGACTTGGAAGAGGCTCCTGGCTCCTGGCTTTGGATCGGTATGGCTCCAGCCATTGTGGCCATCTGGGGAGTGAACGGGTGGGTGAAAGACTTCTCTGTCTTTCTGCCTTTACTCTCTATAACTCTACCTTTCAAATAAATAAATATACCTTAAAAAAATACATGGGATACCACAAAAGCAGTGTTAAGGAGGAAGTTTATAGCAATTAGTACCTACATCAAGAAATTGGAAAGCCATAAAATAAATCAGCCATGGGTGCATTTCAAGGATCTAGAAAAACAAGAACAAGCCAAATGCCAAATCAGTAAGAGGAAAGAAATAATTAAAATTAGAGAAGAAATAAACAAAATGGAAGCCAAAAGAAGAAAAGATTCATGAAATGAAAAGCTGTTGTTTTGAAAAAGTAAACAAAATGGATATACCATTTGCCCAACTAACAAAAAAAGAAAGAAAGAAAAAAAGAATACCCAAGTCAATAAAATCAAAGAAAGAGGAGATGTAACAATGGTTACCATAGGAAAAAAGGAATCATCAGGAATTACTACAAACAGCTATCTGCCAACAAAGTATAAAATCTAGAAGAAATGGATAGATTCCTTGACACATACATTCTACCAAAATTGAGTTATGAAGACATAGAAAATCTAAAGAGGTGAATATCCAAGATGGAGATTGAATCAGTTATAAAGACTCTCCCAACAAAGAAGACCCCAAGACTGGATGGCTTCACTGCTGAATTCTATCAAACTTTTAAGAAGAACTAATTGAAATTCTTCTAAAAATTTTCAAAACAATTGAAATGGAGGAAGTCTTCCCAAAGACCTTTGCTTAGGCCAGCATTACCTTAATTCCAAAACCAGAAAAAGATACAACAAAGAAAGAGACCTATAGACCAATATCCTTGATGAACACAGATGCAAAAATTCTCAACAAAATACTAGCAAATCAAATCCAACAACATATCAGAAAGATCATTCACCTGGACCAAGTGAGATTTATCCCTGGTGTGCAAATCAATGTGACACATCACATTACCAAATTGAAGAAGAAAGACCATATGACTATCTCAATAGATTCAGAGAAAGCATTTGATAAAACACAACATTGCTTCATAATAAAAACCTGAAGCAAATTGTATATAGAAGGGACATTCCTCAACAGAATCAAGGCAATATATGACAAACCCACAGCCAGCATCATATTGAATGAGAATATTGGAAGCATTCGCTAAGATCTGGAACCAAGCAACAATGCCCACTCTCACCAATGCTATTGTTCTGAAAGTCCTAATGGCCAGAACCATTAGGTAAGAAAAATAAATCAAAGGGATACAAAGTGAAAGGAGGAGGTCAAATTATGCCTGTTTGCAGATGACATGATTCTCTATATAGGGGAATCAAAAGATTCCACTAAGAGATTACTGGAACTCATAAGAATTTGGTAAAGTAGCAGGAGATAAAATCAATATACAAAAATCAATAGCCTTTGAATACACAAAGAATGCCATGGCTGATAAAGAGGTTGTAAGATAAGTTTCATTCACAATAGCTATAAAAATAATTGCAGTTCAAAGTGAAGGAATATAATAATCTCAAGTACAATGCAAATAAAATGATGTAAGGATTCAGATAAAAAAAAGTAGACCTTTAGCTGTCATGAATAAGGACTTTGTATCAGATTTTCCATATCTCGTATCTAGCACAGTACATGGCACATAAAAATCCTAAACACATGTTCAAATGAATAAATGAAGGAAGGAGCCAACAAAGAAATGTGGCTCTTTATTTGTCCCTGGGAGTACAAAGAAGCCAGGACACAGTCCATAGCCAAGCAATTATCCTAGTAGCTGGCAAGCACAGAGCTGAAGCTGTCACCACTCTCCTCCTGGGGCTCTGTCAGCCAGTCACTCAGATACAATCCTCACTTTCCTTCTTTTAGCTCTGCCTCTAGCAAAGCATATGCCATTGCATCATTAATGCTGGTCCTGAGTTTGCAGAAAATAGCAGCAAACAAAACTGAGACCAAAATCTGTCTCTAATACTTTATGAACTTTTATTAGGTGTGTATTATGGGGTATATGGCAGTAGTGGCCAGAACTATGCACCTCAATCTCTTTCAGATGTGCCTGTATCTCTCAAAAGACTCAGTCTGGGTAGATCTCTTTCTTCATGCCACAGAATCCTGACTACCATCAATTTTGGGGGAATATAAGTCAGAAGAAGCTCTGGGGTCCTTGCAAAATGATAGTTCACTATCACCTTCCTGAGCCAGCACCACCACCTATGTCCCATCAATGCCTGTAGAAATGACTTGTACTGACAAAGGTCCGTACCAGAAAAGCTGAACATAGCTGAGACTAGGAATACACAGAGCCCACGGCCTGCTTCCAGGGACCTAAAGCCTCTTCCAGAACAATCCATGCTCTCATGCATCTTTATCATCATGATGAAGTGGTACATCAGCACTTAGAATCAAATGATTCGTGTCCTGATTGGCAGGACTTAAGACTTCTTCACCAAGTGGGCTCACCTATCTGTTGTTTGTGCCTATTTATTTAGGATGCTTCTCTAGACTGAGCTTGTATAGAAGAGAAATCTGAAAGTCTGTTACCTCAGCTTTAGCAGGGGACACTTGGACTGTCCTCTAGTCTGAGTTAGGTTAATAAATACTGAACACAAGCATTATTTGTGTTTTGCTGGTTATTTGAACTGAACCACACAGCCCTTCCGTCTTGATTTTCACTGAAAAGTTTACTCTTCCAGAATTGAAATTTTCACTATTTGCAGAATTAGTAATGAATTTGTCTTTTGCTAATTAATCTGCCTCTGCCTTCCTCCTCCTAGAAAATACCTACTTACCTGTTGCATCCGCCTGGCAAAGCTCTAATCTTGGATGAATCCTGCCCTCCAGCTGCTTTGCATCTAACTCAATGAGTAAGGAAAATAATCACACAATAAACACAGCTCTGGTCCACTTGTTTGTTCCCTTCCACAAGCCTTCTCCCTTCACAGAGGAATGGAATTTTCCAGAGAGGAACTTCCCCAAATTCCCAACTATAATTCGCTAAGCTGCTGCTAGCCCTTCTGCCTGCTATAGAGAAGGAAGTTGGGGGAGGAAGCAAGGCAGGGGAAGGGGAGCATCTCTCTCCTTGGAGTCAGTCCCTCCTCAGATCCAAGGAGTTTACCGTCTCATATCCTCTGCTGCTCGACCTCTCCCTCAGTATTGCAGCAGAATGTGATGCAGTTTAGCACATCCTCTTCTGGGGATCCTTAAAAATCATACCTTCCTGTTGTGCCCTCCTCCCTGCCTCCCGTTTTGTTCCTGCTCTGTGTTCTTGCTATTGTGTCTTCTTTTAACTGTTGAGTTATTTGGGGATTCTGTCCTAGGCACTCCTCTTCACTTGTCTCTGCATTCTGTCTTAAACCAATGTAATTAACTTCTTGTGTTTTAATTCACCATCTATATGCTGATAAAATAATTTTGTTTACAAAAGTGAGACATACACATGAAATCAAATCAAAGAGTTCAGAAAGTTTTTGGAGAAAATTCTGGGCTGTCTTGCACAACACTCCCTTAGCCATAGCCCCATACACCCTCTTTTAACTATTGCTACCTTTATTTACACTTGATTGTGTTCTTAACCCTGAGCAGTGTGCACGTATTTCTATTTCAATTTTGGATGTCCCCTGGCTTCCCAGCATGAAAGGTGATGGCACATCTTGCTTACACACCACTCATCATGTTCTTTCCCTCTTCATCATCTAGTATAGGCAACTTATATTATTTCTTCTATCAGTTATCCTTATGATTTACAATAATAATTAAACATCTTAATTTTTTTATATACAGATGATCAGTTTAGTATATATTAAGTAACGATTTCAACAGTTTGCCCCCATATAGCAACACAAAGTGAAAAAAAATACTGTTGGAGTACTAGTTATAGCATTAAATAATAGTGTACAGCACATTAAAGACAGAGATCCTACATAATATTTTTTTAAAAAATTAATTAATTTTCTATGCCATTTCCAATTTAACACCAGTTTTTTTTTCATTTCCAATTATCTTTATATACAGAAGATCGATTCAGTATATAATTAGTAAAGATCACATCAGTTTGTACCCACGCAGAAACACAAAGTGTAAATATACTGTTTCAGTACTAGTTATAGCATCACTGCACATTAGACAACACATTAAGGACAGATCCCACATGGGATGTAAGCACACAGTGACTCCTGTTGCTGACTTAACAATTTGACACTCCTGTTCATGGCGTCAGTAATCTCCCTAGGCTCTAGTCATGAGTTGCCAGGGCTATGGAAGCCTTTAGAGTTCACCGACTTCGATCTTATTCCAATAGGGTCATAGTCACAGTGGAAGTTCTCTCCTCCCTCCCTTCAGAAAAAGGTACCTCCTTCTTTGATGGCTCCGTTCTTTCCACTGGGATCTCACTCGCTGAGATCTTTCATTTAGGTCTTCTTTTTTTTTTTTTTTCTTTTCCATGGTATCTTGGCTTTCCATGCCTACAATACTCTCATGGGCTCTTCAGCCAGATCCGAATGCCTTAAGGGCTGATTCTGAGGCCAGAGTGTTGTTTAGGACGTCTGCCATTCTATGAGTCTGCTGTGTATCCCACTTTGCATGTTGGATCATTCTCTCCCTTTTTGATTCTATCAGTTAGTATTAGCAGACACTTGTCTTGTTTGTGTGATCCCTTTGATTCTTAGACCTATCAGAGCCATCGGTTGTGAACTGAAATTGATCACTTGGACTAGTGAGATGGCATTGGTACATGCCACCTTGATGGGATTGTATTGGAATACCCTGGTACATTTCTAACTCCATCATTTGGGGCAAGTCTGATTGTGCATGTCCCAAATTGTACATCTCCTCCCTCTCTTATTCCCACTCTTAAATTTAACAGGGATCACTTTTCAGTTAAAATTTAAACACCTAAGAATAATTGTGTGTTAATTACAGAGTTCAACCACTAGTACTAGAACAACAACAACAACAACAACAAATACTAAAAAGGATAAAGTATTACATTGTACATCTAGAGTCAGGACAAGAGCTGATCAGGTCATTGTTTCTTATAGTGTCCATTTCACTTCAACAGGTTTCCCCTTTGGTGCTCAGTTGTCGCCGATCAGGGAAAACAAATGAAATTTGTCTCTTTGGGACTGGCTTAATTCACTCAGCATGATGTTTTCCAGATTCCTCCATCTTGTTGCAAATGACCGGATTTCATTTTTTTTTTTACTGCTGTATAGTATTCTGAAGAGTACATATCCCATAATTTCTTTATCCAGTCTACTGTTGATGGGCATTTGGGTTGGTTCCAGGTCTTAGCTATTGTGAATTGAGCTGCAATAAACATTAATGTGCAGATGGCTTTTTTATTAGTCAAATTAATTTCCTTTGGGTAAATTCCAAGGCGTGGGATGGCTGGGTTATATGGTAGGGTTATGTTCAGGTTTCTGAGGAATCTCCAGACTGACTTCCATAGTGGCTTAATCAGTTTGCATTCCCACCAACAGTGGGTTAGTGTTCCTTTTTCCCCACATCCTCTCCAGCATCTGTTGTTGGTAGATTTCTGAATGTGAGCTGTTCTCACCGGGGTGAGGTGAAACCTCATTGTGGTTTTGATTTGTATTTCTTTGATTGCTAGTGATCTTGAACATTTTTTCATGTTCCTGTTGGCCATTTGGATTTCCTCTTTCGAAAAATGTCTATTGAGGTCCTTGGCCCATCTCTTCAGTGGGTTGTTTGTTCTGGTGTTGTGGATTTTCTTGATTTCTTTGTAGATTCTGGTTATCAACCCTTTATCTGTAGTATAGTTTGAAAATATTTTTTCCCATTCTGTCGGTTGCCTCTTCACTTTCCTGACTGTTTTTTTTTTTTTTGAAGTACAGAAACTTCTCAATTTGATGCAATCCCAAATGTTAATTTTGGTTTTGACTGCCTGTGCTGTTGGAGTATTTTCCAGGAAGTCATTGCCTGTACCTATATCTTGCAGGGTTTCTCCAATGCTCTCTAATAATTTGATGGTTTCGGGTTGTAGATTTAAGTCTTTAATCCATGTTGAGTGAATTTTTGTGTAAGGTGAAAGGTAGGGGTCTTGCTTCTGCACGTGGAAATCCAATTTTCCCAGCACCATTTATTGAATAGGCTGTCCTTATTCCAGGGATTAGTTTTGGATAAACATCTTAATTTTTCCACCAAATTTCAACATTATTTTCAAACTCCCCATTCTGTAAGACAAAAATATTAACAGTCCTGTCTTCTTTCCACCAAATTTCAACATTATTTTCAAACTCCCCATTCTGTAAGACAAAAATATTAACATTCCTGTCTTCTTTCCCTTTGCACTTCTACCCCATGTCAACTATTGAGAATTTATCACTATTTTACTGTTTCCACCCTTAACTTTTCTCCTGTTTCACACATATTTATGCAAAAAAACCCAAAAAACCAACAGACAGCATTTATATTATTAATATTAAGTATTACTATTAAAGATAAGCAGGGTTTATACTCTTTCCTCTGTATGCTGTTACTGTTGAGCCGGAAAGTGGGCTGGTACTGCATGTCCTCCAGTTGCATAGCCCCTGTGCTGCTGGTGGACAATTCCAAGTACTGGAATCAAATGGATTCTCTTTTCTTATATTCCCCAATTATGTAAAATCACACAGCATTGTATCATTTTAAACAATGACTTTCTTACATATTTTTGCCTCATATATATAATTGCCTTTCTTAGTTCTTGCATCATTTGCCTTGATCATTTCCTTCCCATTTGGGGACTGTACATCATACTATTCCATGAAGTTTCCTACACAACCAGCCCCAGCTTACCTTCTCTTGACCCAACTGGCCAGCTTTTTCTTTAGTCTTCTGCATGCCTGTTGCCCTTCCGGGTTGAAATCCTGACTTCTTGATCTGTCTTCCTTTTTCTTGGATATGCTGCTTTCTTGGGGTATATTCTCATATAAGTTTCTAAAAGGCGTAGATTTGGGGAAAAGAGGATCTTCTGCATGTCTGAATTTGCTTTGTTTTACTTTCAGGCTGATTGTAGACTTTGAAAGCACTGCTCCCTTGTCTTCTAGACTTCAGACTGATTTTTGTTCCTTTGTAAATGATATATTGTTTTTCTCAGTTGAAGTTCTTTTCATCTTTATTTGGTGCTTTGAAATTGCAAGCTGCCTTCTCTAGGAAATACTTTTTCTTCATTCATTTTCTGGGTACAGGGTGATCCTCTCTAGTCTGAAGACCGTTATCTTAGACGACATTTCCTAGAAAACAGAACCTGAGATGAAAGTTTATTACTGGCGAGTGGAATGACAGAGAATGACAGAGAGAGAGAGAGAGAAAAGGGGATTGACGCAAAGGAGGAGGAAAATGACTAAGAGAGGCACAGCTTCATGAAGAACTGTTTGATAGGTACTGCAGGGGATCTTCAGAAAGGAAGTTCAAGAGTGTGTTTCTCCACACAGTCCTTCTGAATGGGAAAACAGTACAATCTGCCCAGTCCCATCTCTTTTTAATCAAAGACTGCTCCATGGGGTAGCTCCTACACACTTGAAAATTACATATTTATTGGTGTCAAAAGATTCCACAGCAATAACAAGGAGTCCCCAATGAACAAGGCAAGAGGTATTTCAGAGGCAGGATACACAATGCTGTCAGATTGTGTCCTTAAGTGACATTAGGGACCAAATACAGGTGCCACAGCAGATCCCTTTGTGAAAAGCAGCAACAGAAGCAGTGACCTGAACTCACCTGAAACACCTGTAGGTGCTTTACTCAGTCATAGCAGATCTGGGATAGTACCTAAACTGAACTCCATGCAACTATTATTTTGACAAGACTTGGAAATTATCTTCCAGTCCCTTTCTTGTTTTATTTCACTCATTCGTGTTTTTCGCTTCTAAAAACTTTCCTTGTCTCTGTTCCTTTATTGAGCAACTTATTTTTGATTTAAGGCCATAATACCTTCTCTAACATCCATGAGGATAATCGTAAGATTTTTAAAAATAGTGTCCTATTAGGAGGCAGTCTGCATGGTGAGTAACAGAATGGACCCTAGTGCCAGACAGCCCAGATTTTAATCTCATTTCTGCGATGGCTTTATGACTTTGGAGATTTTGCCTGTGGCTGAGTTTTAAGGCATTCAAGACAATTATATTAATAATTGGTAATAAACATTATGCAAATATTCCCTCTCTCTTCCCCTTCCTGTTTCACTTTTTCACTCTCAAAATACATTTTTGATCCATAGATATTTTTTCTTCCCTTATTAAGTCAAGAATATTCACCTTTTTACTGAAGGCAGCACTTTACTTCTTCTCTGTGGTCTATCTAACTTGCTAGCATTGCTATTTTTGTTCCTTGGTACCATTATTAAGGAAAAGGAAGGTTACTTGAACAAAAGCACACCAATACTATACTCAACTATAGATCTGGGTTTTTTTTTTTTTTGCTGCAAAAATGATTGTTTATCTTTTTTCTATGCTAATTACTTGATTTTAATTTTTCTACTGTACATATGAACTTTGTTTTCTTAGTATGACTAACTCTATTCCAAAAAGGTTGAGTTTCACCTGAAATACTGAAGTAGTCAACATTCTATGCCATGACCATCTTGAGATTGCCATGACCATCTTGAGGTTGGGTATTTTTCCTTGCAAAGCCTCTGGGAGATCTGATCAGACAAGTCTATGGTTTTCTGGAGCACAGGGCTACAGGAGTGGCCACTAAGGCCTTGCAGATGGTTCCTTGAACCATGGGGTTGGACCTAGGGACCCTGGGGTAGGAGTCAAGGGGCTGTGTCTTATTTAGTTTCTTCATCTATAAAAAGGGGGTAATACAGTACCTACTTCATAAGACTATTATATAGGTTAAACTTGCTATATGTGAACTTAGAATGATTTGTGGCTCTGATAATTATTTCTAGTTCCTCAAATTTTCATTTTTAATGCTGATGGTATTTCTCATATTCCTCCTTATCCTTGGTTGTCCAGCCATGTTTTAAAAAGAAGGCTTGGGTCATGAGGGTTTCCTCAGCTGTTGCATAAGTAAGATGGCTTTTCTCCTGGTCTCTCTATTGAGAAGGGTTCTGACTGAGAACTTCACACACATTGTTGGAATGGGGCACATCCACTGTAAGCTTCACTTCCGAGGCTGATGTACAAGAACTGAGCATCAAGCTGTAGAAAATCAAAATGGTTAACTTTCATCACATCATATCCTTTCAATAGATTTTAAGTCAATACAGCATTACATGGGAGTGATCATGAAACACTAGGGTGGTGGATACTGTGAAAATAATGTACTCTATAAAACGCAAATTAAATCTTTATAGTTCTGCATTTGAACAGAAAAGAACCAACTGCTTTATTAAAAGAGAATTTTTTATCACTGTAAAGCAATGTCCTAGTGTTTTTGAAAGTTACAGTTAACTGTCTAGGATTAAGAATAATTCTAAAATCACTGTGATGTGCATTGTAGATACTTTGATTTTATTTACTAGGACAGTAGCAATTTAAATTAGTTCCTTCCTAAACTAATGGTGTGTGTCTGGGCCATCTGCAAACTCTAGACCCAGGAGAGAGACAAGATTCAAAAGAGGAAATATTTTGCTCTCTGACCAAAAGTAGAGCAAGAACTTTCTGTTCTAGTGTCAGGAGGTGGTTAATAACTGCATGTTTATCCACTGAATTAAATTTTGTTATTTCCTCTGATGTCATTTGATCTTCCCCCAGCTTGAATTATGACTTCCCTTCCAGGGTTCTGCAAAACCAGTTTCCTTTACACCATGTTATAATCAAGAACTGCTACTGAAGATAGTTTTAGACATCAATAGAAAGAGAAGTCAGGCTAAGCATGTTTCTAAGGCCAACTTTCCTTCTCACTATGTGACTTCAGAAACCAACACAATCAGACTGGAAAGGCAGAAGCACAATCTGAGAAAGCTTAGCACAACTCCAGGGTTCTGGGCAGGAGCTAGGGGAAACCCATTCAAAGTTCAATTTTATTTTTTCAAATTCTTATTCTTCATGTTATTTATTAATTTAATTACAAGAGAGAGAGAGAGACAGAGACAGAGAGAGACAGAGAGACAGAGAGACAGAGACAGAGAGATCTTCCATCCTCTGGTTCACTCCCCAGATGCCTGGAACAACTCAGGCAGGTCAGTCCAAAGCCTACAGCCAGGAACTCAATCCAGGTTTCCATTTGAGTGGCAGAGACCCAGGCACTTAAGCCATCATCTGATGCCTCCAAGGGTATCAATTAGCATCAAGGTGGATCAGAAATTAAGGCAGGACATGAACCCAGGCACTCTAGTAAAGGCAACAGGCATCACAAACAGTGATATAATCTGTTGTGCCACAATGCACATTTCTTTTTCTTCATTTTAAAAACCTGTGTGGCAGGGTGGGGAGGGGGATGATCTGGTGTTGTGGCGTAGTAGGTTAAGCCACCACCAGCAACACTGGTATCCCATTTGAGTGCTGTTTCATGTCCCAGCTGCTCCACTTCCAAACAGTTCCCTGCTAATGGTGTGGGAAAGCAGTGAAAGGTGGCCCAAATCCTTGGGCCCCTGCCACCCACATGGGAGACGTGAAAGCTAGGTCTCCCTGTGTGTCTCTCCTCTCTCTGTAACTCTGTCTTTCAAGTAAATACATCTTTCCAAAAAACAATTAAAATACAAAAACCTCTGGGAATTTAAAACTGTGCTTCTAATATACCTACTTTAATATAAAAGAATATTTTAAATTCTCAATGATTGGGAGGTGAAGAACTTACTCCAGTCCATCTAAGGCGGATATTCCCCTGGTTTCTTCCTACGCACAGTGCAAATGCACTCCATTTTTAGCAGCTCAGGTCAATACATGGATCAGCATGCTGGATATAGGTTTATTAGCCACTGTCTTCTTACAACCTTTGCATCCTTTTTCTGCAAAGTTCACCTTCTCCAACACACCCGGTGCCCACCTCACATGAAAAGGGGACTCTAAGAAGTAGAGAGGCCCAAAATGTTATTTAAGTAGCCTCCTCTGTCAGCTAATTCACACTTCTCTTTTCACTTGACTCTAAATTGTTTACAATTTTGGCAAAATGATTTCAGAGACTTGTCTTAATTCAATCTGGATGTTCCTCACTGAACTCATAAAATCCTTGCACCTGAAAAACGTGCATTATGTGGTACATTTCACTATAATTCATGATGTGTCTTAGGAGAAGAATTATTCATTTTATATAATTTGTCAAGGACAATTTCAAACTGCATAACATCATCAATCTCTTTGACAACATCTCTAATAGCTTCCCTCTGTAGTCAGAGTTTTGCCAAATGTAAGCTAAGACTCAGCCCATCACACACCTGCTCCCTACCTATTGTTTCAGATGTGTCATCTGTTGAAAAGACAACAGTGTTTAGAAAAAGAATTCAGCCTTGAAGCACTTCCTCTGTAATTAAGTCAACAGATGTTGTCTGAAGTCTATACCTGGGGAATTTATTACTTAGATTTTAAAAGGTAAGAATTCACAGAACTACCTTTGTTATAATTGTGTGTACGTGTGTGTTTAATCAATGAATAAATGTAGCTAGCCTAGAAGTGACTGATAAAAGTCAAGAATTCATAATGGTTATCATTTTCTATAATTTGAATGGCATTTTCTTTTTTAACTTTTATTTAATACATTTCTAAAGTACAGCTTTTGGATTACAGTGGCTTCTCCCCCTCCCCCATTACTTCCCTCCTACCCACAGCCCTCCTATATCCCGCTCCCTCTCCCATCCCATTCACATCAAGATTCATTTTCAATTATCTTAATATACAGAAGATCAATTTAGTATATACTAAGTAAAGATTTCAACAGTTTGCACCCACACAGAACATAAAGTATAAAGTATTGTTTTAGTTATACCATTGATTCACATAGTACAACACATTAAGGACAGAGATCCTATATGGGGAATAAGTGCACAGTGACTCCTGTTGTTGATTTAACAATTGACACTCTTGTTTATGATGTCAGTAATCACCCTAGGCTCTTGTCACGAGCTGTCAAGGCTATGGAAGCCACTTGAGTTTGCCAACTCTGATCTTATTTAGACAAGGCCATAGTCAAAGTGGAAGTTCTCTCTTCCCTTCAGAGAAAGGTACCTCCTTCTTTGATGGCCCATTCTTTCTGCTGGGATCTCACTCACAGAGATCTTTCATTTAGGTTTTCTTTTTTTTTTTTTTTTGTCACGGTGTCTTGGCTTTCCATGCCTGAAATACTCTCATGGGCTTTTTAGCCAGATCCAAATACCTTAATGGCTGATTCTGAGGCCAGAGGGCTGTTTAGGACATTTGTTGAATGGCATTTTCTAAAAATTCTTTCTCTTATCATCTGGGCTTCATTACTTCCAGAATGGGTGTCTGATCTTCCTCTCATGCTGGTAGAATTGACAGAGCTGGTCTATCTCAAATGGGCTTGAGGGAAGGGGCAGGAATTAACGTTCATGACCTCTGTGATTGTATCAAGAGAGAGATCAAACAGTCAAGTCAAGGGTCAAAGTCAGAAATGTACAGCTAAACCAGTGACCAAGGCAAGAAAATTGAGAGAAACAACAGTTAATGGGTACAGGCCAACACATGGGTCAAAAAACCTGTGAAAAATGAGAAAAATGACCCACTACCAGGAAAAAGCAAGAAACATAATATTGTTGTGAGGTAGCCAAGATAATCTCTTGCTGCTTTCTGAAGTGGGATAAGCCAGGCCAAAACTGACATTGAATGACTTGTTTTGGATTCAGTATCTTTATCTGTTTCCTATTCTCCTTGCCAATTAAAAGTATGGGAAAATAAAATTCAGTCTTGTATGTGGAGTCTAATATATCAATATTATTGGAGTTGTTAAAATCTGTTATGTAACTGAGAATTACATGAAAAGTAAACAGATAACCTTTATTTTATTTTTAAAAAGATTTATTTATTTGAAAGTCAGAGTTACACAGAGAGAGGAGAGGCAGAGAGAGAGAGAGAGGTCTTCCATCTGCTGGTTCACTCCCCAGTTGGCTGCAATGGCCAGAGTTGTGCCGATCCGAAGCCAGGAGCCAGGATCTTCTTCCTGGTCTCCCATGTGGGTGCAGGGGCCCAAGGACTTGGGCCATCTTCTACTGCTATCCCAGGCCATAGCAGAGCGCTGGATTGGAAGTGGAGCAGCCGAGTCTTGAACCGGCACCCAAATGGGATGCCGCCGCTTCAGGCCAAGGCGTTAACCCATTGTGCCACAGTGCCGGCCCCCAGATAACCTTTAAAAAAAGGAGAAAAAGAGAGCTGCATTGTGAGACTATTTTCCTTTTTATGGCAGAAAAAAAGGGCAAGGTATTTTGTTTGGTTATTTTCTTTAAATATAGTTGCTTTTGTTAATTTCTAAGCAAAGTATTTAATTGGTGTCTTTACAGCAGTTATAATTTGTGAGCCAATTATCTATTGATTGTTACTATGACAGGTTCTGATAAATCCAGATTAAAATTTATATAAATGAAAAACTTCCAGTATGAAAGAAGGATTTTAAAAAAAATACCAGGTCTCAAATTATTCACCTACTTTGACAGTTTTAGTGTCCTGATTAAATATTTTATGACGATACTACTTAAGATAAAAATGTAAAAGCTAATTTATAGTGACATCTCTTTATGTAAAAGGTTCCCAAGCTGATTTATTGCCAACTTGAAGCATGTCTATGAATGTAACCGTTTCTAAAGCAGAGACTTCCCAATTTTCTTTTATACTGCTAGTCAAACAGTTTCTGCTAAACAACTCAGGGTCTTTAATTATACAATACTCCACTTAATTTTCCTATGATCTCTCCTTTACTTTCATTCTTCAATTCAATTTAGTGCCTGCTATGTTCCATGCTAAATAATGAATTTGGAACACTATGCTCAGTTATAATTCTTTTTAATACTGCACTTTTGAGGGAACTTAATGCCAAAGATTCAGACTTAATTCTACTCTGACTTGATTCTTATCAACTTCTACTCAGTGAAAATATTTCAAATTAGTTACAAAATTAATTACAGTTATTTATAATATTAGTTAAATTCTTTACAAATTTGATGCTATGTCTTTCCAGTCTTTTAGTTGCCACTCCCCATTCACATTTTTTGTCTTCTATTAAATTTGTTGCAAATTATATATTTAGTTGGGGAAGACAGAACTAAGGGATTATCTCTAATGATTTTATTCTCAATTTTGAACTATTCACTAATACAACTGATAAAGTCATACCCTATAATTAAAATATATACATTCAGAAACTCTGGGTGGTGACAAATGGATGTTACTGCTAAGGGTTAAAAGGATTTTTATATATAAATTGATTTAAAAGATTATTAAGAAGAAACAAGTGACAGAAATTTTATATTGGTAGTTTTACTTTATAAGAGCATTAGAAGTATTGAAAAAAAGGAGATGATGAACCCAAAAGGATGCTATAAGTAGGACAAAGAAGAGACAAGAGCAAGGCACAAGCTGCAGAAGCAACTGCTTGTGCACAGTGCAGATCTTATGGCACAGTGTTTAATACAAGAGTTGGTAGCAACAGTAGTATAATGTAAAAGAGAGATGTATTTGGTGACAGCATTTTGGTGGGAGGGAGCAGGAGAAAATAGGAAAAGGATTAAGGGCAGAAAGATACCAGATGGTGATTGCATTGAGCCAAAAACCAAAATATGTCATGGACTCAAATCTTAGCTTTAGAGACCTACTGAAATGAAAAAATAATAGCAAAAATAGAAAAACATAGCATTTATTTCATTAACTTAATGTATTTTCATCATATCAAAAAGTATTTGAGATGGTTATTCAAAAAGAGAGGGAAAAGATGTTTTTAATTAGATTAATAAAATGTAACCAAAAGAAGAGGGGAGAACTATATGCCAACCATAAAGGCCATGTGGCTATATGCCAACCATAAAGTGGCCATGTTTTGAGCATGAAGGTTGCTACTTCCTTCTTTCTCTGGAAAAATTCATAAATTATAAAGCACTCATTAAATATCATTGTTTGAAATTAGAGAACTTACTAAATATTTTCAAGGTGAGAAACATGCTCCTGGGCGACACCAGAGGGAATAAGATGTAATCAGTGATAATCTCAATATTAGTTTTACAGCTAATAGATTAATTTACATTTGTACAGCTAGTTTTGAGAAAAATCTAAGATAAAAACACATGGCTAACAATTGAGAGACAGTTTCACAAAAGTAATGGCAAAAAAAAAATCACTGTCTAAATGTGTAGCATTCTTGTACTCTACCTTGATCAAAGGATATTGATCTTTATTTAATCAGTGCTTGTGCTGGGAACTGGGACACAGTTGTGAAACAAATAGCCATAAGATATGCCCTTATGGAGCTTTTTTTGTTTTGTTGGATAAGCCAGAAAATAAAGTAAAACAGATTTAAAAATAACATAATTTCAGGGATAGGCATTTTACCCAAAGGTAAAGATACCTGTGCCGTATATCAGAGTACCTGGGTCTGATTCCTGGCCCTGGCTCCTGACACCTGCTTCTTGCTAATGTGGACCCTAAGAGGCAGTGGTGATGCCTCAAATAATTGGGTTTCTGTCACCCATGTTGGGGAACTGAATTGACTTCCAGGCTTGCAAATGTAGCCATAGCAGGGGCCATTGGGGTTGTCTGGGGAGTGAACCAGCAGATGTGAGCTCTTTTTCTCTATTTGTCTCCATCTCTATGCCTCTCAAATAAATTATCTAATTAAAATAACTGCAAATTGTGAGAGATGTTAAGATGGATATTAATACTGCTATCAAGAGATAAAGGGGTAGGTGGTGAGGGGGTATTACGCCATTTTGACCCAGTATCAGGGAAGTTCTTTTTGAGATGACATTAGAGAAGTTGGAGTATGTAGAACAAGGAATAAATGCATTAACTCAGGATGGTCTTCACAAATTACCCCTCTACCAGACTTTCAACATGTCCTACCTAAGCAGGATGTTTAAGACTATATACTCTAGGCAAGCAACATGGAATTCAGCATTTTGTCTGGCTAATGAAAGAGATGTCATGACTTTCAGAAACTGATCAATGGTGCTTACCAATATTTTAGCTCTGGTGAAAGGTAGATATGGGACTGAAGATAGAGTAGGATTTAGTAAGAAGTCATAAAATACGAAAGAAAATATAAAAATGTGTTCCAGATGTTTGCTTTAAATCCTAATTGCACTACTGACAAAAGTGTAGTGAGCCCAAGTCCTTTGTATCTCAGAAGTGACTGGATAACAAGTCATCCTGCCTGGACAGCTTCATTATCACAAACTCCCAGACTGCACTGAAAGGACCCAGCCTACCAGGATTGAGCTAATAGGTCTTCCTAGCTTCGTAAACCAGTATCGTAATATCTTTAAAATTAGTTTCTTTTTTATTTAAAAACATTCTATTTGTATAAATAATTAAGTAGAAACAAATAAACAATAAAAAGTAATTCTTCTTCTGATACCCATCCCAATGTCTCTATCCTCTTTCTTCAGAGGCTGCCAATGACAAACAATTCCTTGCATATAAATCAAGATATATTTAATATTGTCACAAGCACTGATACTTGCATTACACACTCATATATACACATTTAAACCCAAATGATAGAGTAATATATACATTTCCTATGTTACCTTTTCTTTCACTTAGCAATATACCTTGATGATCATACACTGCATTTCATTAAATCTTAATGTATTCCATCTCTCACCCATTGACGTTTCTATTAATATTCCAATTCTTCATTATTAACAGTGTGAAAATGAACATCTCCTGTTAAGTGTTTTGTACACTTGTGTGAGTTTATCTAGGGGAGAAATTTCTGAACTGGAATTGCTGAGTCAAAGGAGATGCATATTTTAATTCTGTAGCAATTACCAAGTTCTAGTTTAAAGAAGGGGGCGTCAACTTATATTCCCATCAACACCAAGTGAAAAAAGTGTCAAAAATGTTCTAAATGCTTTGCTAAAATAACAGCACACAATACCCTAAAAGGAGAAATAATTGTTACTCCCAGGTTAAACCTGGTTAACTGAGGCACAGGAAGTTTAAGCAACTTCACAAAAGTCACCCTGAATTAAGTGATTAAATTGGGAGCTGGGTTCATCAGTACTCCCTCCTAACTGCACACTATATGGTCTTCCTGAGTTTTGATGCCAGCTCTTTTGCGTAAAGCGAATATCTTTGGCTAACTTATATTCCTTATATCTACAATTTCTGTATATGAAAAGGAGATGAATACATCTCAAAGTACTACTATGAGGAAAAAATGAGGTACTGTGAAGAAAATCCCATGTACAAGGGGCTAACCCAATATAAGTTCTTTCTCCCTGGTGAAACATTTTTGAACCATCAGGAAAATAAATGGTTTCTCTGACCATTTCCAATGTCATGGAAATTAAATAAGCAGCTATGGTCCATTTCAATGCTAATATCAAAGCAATATAAAGCCAACAGAAAGCTGGAGCTGCATGGAACTCTCCTCTCCGCCTTCTCTGTAGAGTCTTAATTCTGAATGGTTTATTCTTGGCCCAGCATCTTTGCGGTGTTATAGAATAGTTCTAGCTCCTGGAAACCTGTCTAAGAGCTAGAATTCACCTGAGTGTCTTGTAAATGGCTTCTCCATTTATTCAGGAGATTTCTTGAAGTTCTGTTTTCCATCATCAAACTTTTGGCTAATGATAAGCTATGACAAAGTGTCAACTTGTGAAGAGGAACTAAAGGAAATATTGCAACAGCTGGAGAGTATGTTGTGGCTTAGAATGTTCAATGACCCAGAGAAAACTTTGTACTGCCAAGTAAAACTTGCTCATCACAATATATTCATATACCTTGTTGTTAATTTCATCTCCTTTAATGTAATAAAGCAGTTGAGTCAATAACCATCAATAGCTCTTCTCCTGGGAGTCTTACAAATAAGCAACTCAAAGAGAGGTCCTTGCTTCTCACAGAGCACCTTAGAGGAGAATGACTCCTGCTTTGATATACAAGGATGGGGACAGGAATAGCTGAGTTATGACATGATCATAGTCATCTGGCTTATTCCTTAATTCCCAGCTTTACATCCTTGTTTCTCCTCTAGGACTGGGATGGGTAGAAGCTCTGTGTGCTGGGAATGCTAGCCACTCATTCCAAGGTAGTCTTGAATGGATCTTCTCTTTAGGATTCATAATCCAGCACAGCACCAGAGGCATGACTCATGCACTTCTTCCCTGCAAACATGCTTACTCCAGAGCGTTCAGGACGTCCATATATAGCCTCAGACAGATGGCCTTATATAGCCTCACACAGATGGCCTGTCTCTTCTCCTCTCTAAGCGGTGAGTAGAGCCCAGGCATCAGCTAGAAATGGGCAGCAGGGCATTCAGACATGGCTGACGACATAATGGCTTCAGCGTGACTCAGAAAACTCGGAACTACATACAAATGTCAAAATAAAAAAAGATTGTTTTTTACAACCAGGTGATAAAACAACAAAGTCCCAGACAATTACACTAACTGGAGTCTTTACTTCTCACTCTCTCCTGAATTATTACCCTGATCCTGTGATCCTGGTGCTTTCCTCATCCCTGTCCAAGGCACAGTGTGCTCCTTACCCCATCCCCTCTACTAACAAGCAATGGGTGAGGCTCTGATATTTGTCCATTCATTTTTCCCACAAATATTTACTAAAAGCCAGGCACTATTTAAAGCACTTCAATGAATATATTCATATTCTCTCTCTCCTCCCCCTCCCCCTCCTTACTCTCTTTCCCTCCCTCTCTTTCAGGTTACATAATTACTTCACATGGAAATTTTAATATTTTGTGTTTTTAGCTGGGTGAAATGTGTCTAATTTCAAAGTAGCCCAATCACAATTTCATGTAGCACTAAAAAGTGCTTTAGCTTATAGATGATTTCCATGAAATGTAATTTAGCAAAGAGAAATAAGGGCAGATCTGCAAATACATTAAATGATGCTATGGACAAGAGGTTCTGTTCTTTCTATTAGTACTACCACTAGTTTGCACATTTTGCAAAACTATTTCAGAAACTTGTACAAGGAAAATCTATCTCTGCTACATTTAATAAGTCTGGATATTTTACAATCTCCTATTTTAGTTTAAGATAAATACAATTTAATTATTCATTTTATTTACCCTGATCAAATTAGAACAGTAGTTTATGCTTTAATATAGTTACTGTGACCCAAAACAGAGCAAAAATGTCTAAAAATACAAAAGGGAGGCTGGCATTGTGGCGTAGCAGGTAAAGCTGCCACCTGCAATCCCAGCATACTGTATGGATGCTGGTGTGTATCCTGGCTGTTCCACTTCTGATCTTTCTCTCTATTAACAGACTAGGGAAACCAGAGAAAGATGGCCAAGTGCTTGGGCTCTTGCCACCCACATGGGAGACCCAGAAATTACTGGCTCCTGGCTTTAGCCTTGCTCCATTTAGCCATTGCAGCCACTTGGGGAGTGAACCAGCAGATGGAAGATACCTCTGTCTCTCCCTCTTGCTGTTACTCTGACTTTCAAGTAAATAAATAAACCCTTAAGAAATACAAAAGGAAAGACTCTAAACCCATATCTGGGTTCAAAACCTCTGAACTTTCCATGCACAGCAGGAACAGAAAAGTAGTGCAGAATGGAACATAGCTGGGGCCACCGCTGCTGGGCTCCTGTCCTTAGGTAGGCAGTGAAAGCTGAATCTCAGGGAAAGAGAATTGAAGATGCTCCATGTATATCAGTTGAGTAGAGCTAGGTTTGAAGAGCTGAGTGAAAAAGGCTTGCAAATCTATAGCCAACTTCTCCCTAGGGGTAAGACTTCATAGAGTACTTCAAATACAAAAGGATTAAACATACATTGCCTGGAGGAAATACCCTAACTCTGGTCTAAGGCCTGATGGCATATGCCTGCTGAGACCAATAGAAGGTGTTCTGCAGTGACATGATAATATCTGATTTGGGAGTAGGCCTTCAGTCTAGTGGTTAAGATGCCTGCATCCCACACTGGAGTACCTGGATTCCACTCCCAGCTTCAATTCCCGATTCCAACTTCCAGATTACACGCACTCTGTCAAAAGATGGTGATAGCTCAAGTTCAGCTCCTGCCACTCACTTGGAAGACCAGGATTGAGTTCCTGGCTCTTGGCTCTAATCTTGGCCCAGCCCCAGCTGTTGTGGGCATTTGAAGAAGTGAACCAGTGGAAAGGAGTGTGCTCTCTCTCTCTAATAAACAATATATAAATAAAGCAATGTCTGTTTTAGAATTAGGTTTCAGAAAATTTGGAGAAGGAAAAAAGAAAGACAAGGTGGGTAATCACACCCAAAATTAGGCAGTAAAGCAAAATTTCAAAACACATGGAGAATTCTAATGCTGTGAAAATAATTTTGCCAAAAAAAAAGCAACAATTGGAACAAAAATTCATTCCAGGTGAAATTTTATGAAACTGTTCCAGCCGTATGGTTTGAATGACTAAGGGGAAAATGTACATGAATTTATCTTAAAAACAAAAATATGCAAAGGAAGTTAAACAAATCAGGAAGTCAGACATCTTGGAAGTTAAAAATCTATTGATTGAAGAAAAATTCAAACAATGAAGCAAACTTTGGAATAGAGAAGAAAGTAAATTTGAAAATATTGATGAGTGATTCAACTGGACTGTAGAATACAGAATAAAGTATGAAAGGATGCTAAGTAGAGAGCTCAAACACCCAAGTGTGCTTGGGAGAGTTTCAATTTACATCTGTCGTCCTATTATTATTAGTGGCACTTTTTTTTAAAGGCTTTTTTTATTTTTTATTTATTTTTATTTTTTGACAGGCAGGGTGGACAGTGAGAAAGAGACAGAGAGAAAGGTCTTCCTTTTGCCTTTCGTTCACCCTCCAATGGCCGCCGCTGTAGGCGCGCTGCGGCCGGCGCACCGCGCTGATCTGAAGCCAGGAGCCAGGTGCTTCTCCTGGTCTCCCATGGGGTGCAGGGCCCAAGGACTTGGGCCATCCTCCACCGCCTTCCCGGGCCACAGCAGAGAGCTGGCCTGGAAGAGGGGCAACCGGGACAGGTTTGGTGCCCCAACCGGGACTAGAACCCGGTGTGCCGGCGCCGCAAGGTGGAGGATTAGCCTAGTGAGCCGTAGTGGCACTTTTTTTAAAGTTACCTTTTCATCTCAGTTTAGACAATAAATTATATGATCACCAACATGTTAAGAAATTATAGGAGATACTGAAAGAAAATAGGACTGCCAGAAGGAAAGAATAGAGAGAATCACCAAGAAGTCATATTTTAAGAGAAAAGAATTGTTGAGTTTTCCAAAATGAAATAAAGACATGTTCTCAAATTGAATGTGAATGCTGAGAACCAAGAAAGGTCCATAGAAATATATTCACACCTAGACTCACCATAGTAAAACTGCCACCACAAGAAAAGACAGATTACCAATAAGAAATAACAACACTAAGTCAAGTGGGTTTCTCATCAGCAACAATAGATGCCATGAAGTAGAAACATATCCAATGTATTTGGGGAGCTGGAAATTTCAGATATTATACTGAGATAACTAGACAACAAGACAAGGTACCAGCAGAGAAATAAGTCAAAAGAAAAAAAGGGCATCCAAAAACAGAAAGGAAGAAATCAACTATCCTTGTGGGGAAACACGGTTTTCTATATAGAAAAACATAAAGACTCCTCCAAAAATGTTAGAACTGATAAACAAATTCAGTAAGATTTCAGGACACAAAAGCAACATTAAAAAATCTGTAGCTTTTTATATACCGATAAATAAATTGCCATGCAAGTGGTCAGGAAAGCAATACTTTTCACAATGCTACAAAATAATAAAATATTTAGGAGTATAGTTAACCACACAGGTGAAAGAAACTAAGACACAAAAAACACAGAGAATGTCTCATGCTCACGGACTGAAAGAATTAATACTATTAAAATGTCCATACTGGCTAAACAGATGTACAGATTTAGTGTAATTCCTATTGAAATACCAATGACATCCTTCATAGGAATAGGAAAGAAAATGTCTATACATATTTATAAGTTATATATATTTATATATTTTGGATGGAACCACACACACACACACACACATTCAAAGAGCCAAAGCAATCGTGAGCAAAATGACAAAACTAAAGGTATTAAAATGCCTGACTTCAAAATATCCTACAAAGCAACAGTAACCAAAACAACATGCTACTGGCATAAAACGGACACATAGACCAATAAAAGAAGATAGAGAACAAGAAATAAATTCATGTATTTACAGCCAATTGATTTACAACAAAGGCAGAAACATACTTTGGAGAAAGTCTCTTCAATAAATATGCTGGGAAAGCTAGATATCCAAAGGCAGAAGAACGAAGCTAACCCCATCTCGCACCATATACAAAAGTCACCCCAGAATGAATCAAAGTCTCAAATGTAAAGTCCAAAACTATGAAACTACTAGAAGAAAATAGGAGGAAAAAACATTGGTTTGGGTGAAGATTATATATATCCATATGCCCTCATAAGCATAGACAATAAAACAAAAAATTGAGAAATGAGGTCACATCAAACTAAAAAGCATTTTTTACATCCAAGGAAACAATCAACAGGGTGAAGAAACAACCTACAGGATGGGAGAAAATATATGCAAATTCTTAATCCAACAAGATATTAAGGTCCAGAATATATGAGGAACTCTAACAATTCAACAGCAAACAAAGAAGCACCCCATTTTTAAAAACATAGCTAAATGAGCGGTATAGATATTTCTCAAGGCAACATATTCAAATGGCCAATAAGTATATGAAAAATATACTCAACATCACTAATCATCAAGGAAATGCAAAACCACAATGAATGTGGATGTTTAACCTAGTCATTAATATCCACTGGTATTTACACTTTAGAATATTGCTCAGCCTTTTTTTTTTTTTTTTTTTTTTTGACAGAGTTAGACAGTGTGAGAGAGAGACAGAGAGCAAGGTCTTCCTTCCATTGGTTCACTCCCCAAATGGCTGCTACAGCTGGAGCTGTGCCGATCCAAAGCCAGGAGCCAGGTGCTTCCTCCTGGTCTCCCACGCAGGTGCAGGGCCCAAGCACTCGGGCCATCCTCCACTGCCTTCCCAGGCCACAGCAGAGAGCTGGACTGGAAGAGGAGCAACCAGGACAGAACCAATGCCCCAACTGGGACTAGAACCTGGAGTGCCGGTGCTGCAGGCGGAGGATTAGCCAAGTGAGCCACGGTGCCGGCCTGTTCAGCCTTTTAAAAGAACAAAATACTGTCATTTGCAGCAAAATGGGTAGAACTGGAGAACATTTTCTAAAGTGAAATAAGTCAGGCCCAGACAGGTACAATGCCTGCTCACTTAAATATGGCAGTTAAAATGTGGATCTCACAGAATTTAAGAGTGTGGGCATAATTATCAGAGAATAGAAAGGGTAAAAAGAAAAAAAAAAGAAAGGGTTTAGAGGACGAGGGAATGGAAAAGGATGGTTAACAAGTATTGGAATGCACACAGAGGAGTGGACTACCTTCTAATGTCCTCTAGTACAGTAGGATAACAATAGTTGACAATAATTAGTCATATATTTAAAAATAGCTTATTCAGAGGATTTTGAATGCTCTCAATACAAAGAAATAATAAAATCCTGAGGCTGGGAGAATGAGATTAACCTTTGGAAGGGAAAGGAAGAGGCTAGGAATGGGTAAAAGGAGGCATTTAGACAGTGATAACATTCTACCTTTTGAACTGCATTATAGTTACACAGGTTCATGTATTTTTAAAAAATTCAATAACACACACATTAACATATACAAATATGCTCATTTATGTATTTTTGCTACACATTAAAAAATAAAGACAAACCTTAGGGTGAACACAAAAGTAGAAATCATTCATAGCTTCCCAATCACCAGATGAATCAAAAGAAGAAAAAGAATAGGAGGATTTGGAGGGAGAGAAGTAGGAAGATGAGGAGAGGAAACAAAATAATTGTATGTGAGCAAAACTGACATCTTGTGATTTGTCATCTATATCCTGTGGATCAGTGATCTATCAACCTATTACTTGTAGACTTCTTTGTTTAAGAAAACACTGAACATGTGATTATAAAGTAGATTGAGGGGCTGGCACTGTGGCATAGCGGGTATAGCCGTCACCTGTAGTGCCAGTATCCCATATGGGCGCAGGTTCGAGATCCAGCTACTCCACTTCTGATCCAGCTCTCTGTTAATGCCTGGGAAAGCAGTAGAAGATGGCCCAAGTCCTTGGGCCCCTGCTCAGCTTGTGGGAGACCCTGAAGAAGCTCCTGGCTCCTGGCGTCGGATTGACGCAGGTCTGGCCATTGTAGCCAGTTGGGGAGTGAACCAGTGGATAGAAGACCTCTCTCTCTCTCTCTCTCTCTCTCTCTCTCTCTCTCTCTGCCTCTTCTCTCTCTGCCTCTTCTCTCTCTGTGTAACTCTGAGTTTCAAATAAATAAATAAATCTTTAAAAAAAGTAGATTGAAAGTGTATTATTGCAAAAAGTTAAAGAAAACAAAGAAAAGGAAAGAAGGAGGAAGGAGAGAGGAAAGTATTGTATTCTTGGAATTGTATATGAAATTTTAAAACATATTTTGCTTTTAATTGCCATGTAGTAATTGTGCATATTTTTGTTTAATGCCTACATACACACATGTATATTATGATTATAGCAGGATAATTGGCATATCCATCACCTCAAAAATTTATCATTTGTTTTGGTAACACTTAAAATCCTCTCTATTGGCTATTTTAAAATACATAGCTAATTGTTGCCATCTATAGTTGACCTACTGTGATAGAGAACATTAGAAACTATTCTTCCTACACAACTTTAACACTGAACTCATTAACCATACTTTTTATACCATACTCTTTATATCCATCTCTCCCCCACACCATTCCCAGGTACTGGTAACCTACGGTCCTATTCTCTACTGCTACACATGTGTAATTGAGAACATATAATTTGCCTTTCTGTGTTTGACTTATTTCACAAAATATAATGTTCACTAGTTCCATCCATCTAGCAAATGACAAAATTTTATTTTTTATAGCTGTATAGTATTCCATCATGTCTTTTCCAGATTTTCTGTAATCCACTCAGCCATTGTTGGACACCTAGATTGATTCCTTAACTGAAATACTGTTGCAATAAATATGGGAGAGCAGATGTCTCTTCAACATATTGATTTCATTTCCTTGGGCTATATACTCCATAGTGAGGTTTCTGGATCACATTGTAGTTCTATTTTAAAGATTTTCGGGGAGTTTAATAGTTGTTTTCTGTAAAAGATATACCAATTTATATCACCTTTAATAGCATTGAATGAGAATTTTTCTGCATCCTCATGCGATTTTTTTTGTTACTGAAACATAAAATTTTGAAAACTGAAGTAGATTTTATAGTAAGATGAATGACAAAATAATAGAGAATTGGGGCCGGCGCTGTGGCTCACTTGGTTAATCCTCCCCCTGCAGCGTTGGCATCCCATATGGTGCCGGTTCTAGTCCTGGTTGCTCCTCTTCCGGTCCAGCTCTCTGCTGTGGCCCGGGAGGATAGTGGAGGATGGCCCAGGTGCTTGGGCTACTGCACCCACATGGGAGACCAGGAAGAGGCACCTGACTCCTGGCTTCAGATTGGTGCAGTGCCAGCCGTGGCGGCCATTTGGGGACTGAACCAACAGAAGGAAAACCTTTCTCTGTCTCTCTCTCTCTCTCTCTCTCACTGTCTATAACTCTACCTGTCAAATAAATTTTTTAACTTTTATTTAGTAAATATAAATTTCCAAAGTACAGTTTATGGATTACAATGGCTTCCCCCCCATAACTTCCCTCCCACTCGCAACCCTCCCATCTCCCACTCCCTCTCCCATTCCATTCACATCAAGATTCATTTTCAATTCTCTTTATATACAGAAGATCAATTTAGTATATATTAAGTAAAGATATCATCAGTTTGCACCCACACAGAACATAAAGTGTAAAATACTGTTTGAGTACTAGTTATAGCATTAATTACACTGAACAACACATTAAGGACAGAGATCCTACATGGGGAGTAGGTGTATAGTGACTCCCATTGTTGACTTAACAAATTGACACTCTTGTTTATGGCGTCAGTAATCTTCCTAGGCTCTAGTCATGAGTTGCCAAGGCTATGGAAGCCTTTTGAGTTCGCCGACTTCGATCTTATTTCCACAAGGTCATAGTCAAAGTGGAAGTTCTCTCCTCCCTTCAGAGAAAGGTAGCTCCTTCTTTGATGGCCCGTTCTTTCTGCTGGGATCTCACTCACAGAGATCGTTCATTTAGGTACTCTTTTTTATTTTATTTTATTTTTTTGCCAGAGTGTCTTGGCTTTCCATGCCTAAAATACTCTCATGGGCTCTTCAGCCAGATCTGAATGCCTTAAGGGCTGATTCTGAGGCCAGAGTGCTGTTTAGGACATCTGCCATTCTATGAGTCTGCTGTGTATCCTGCTTCCCATGTTGGATCGTTCTCTCCTTTTTTTATTCTATCAGTTAGTATTAGCAGACACTAGTCTTCTTTATGTGATCCCTTTGACTCTTAGACCTATCAGTATGATTAATTGTGAACTGAAATTGATCACTTGGACTATAGAGATGGCATTGGTACATGCCACCTTGATGGGATTGTACTGGAATCCCCTGGCACATTTCTAACTCTACCATTAGAGGTAAGTCTGAGTGAGCATGTGCCAAACTGTACATCTCCTCCCTCTCGTTCTCATTGTCTATAACTCTACCTGTCAAATAAATTTTTAAAAAAATAGAGACTAGTCCCCAACAAAATAAAATAATCTTTAACTTGTGTGCACCTAAACATAACATTGCACTAGACAAAGCAAACCAACAGGATGGCCATCTAAAATCCACAAATCCAGAACTATAGTAGGAGATGTTAAACACTTCAATATGAAACAGGTCACATAGAAAACTCTAGAAAAAAAATGAGTATTTGAACAAAGTTTTATCCAGTTCCAGATAAACTCTCTCCCTATACCTACCTTGTGCGAAAACACACAAACACACACACCTTAAATCCTCACTACTTAGAAATGAATAGAAATATAGAAATCAAAAAGAAGCTCTCAAGCTGTATTTTGCAGGGAAAAACCATCAGGTTCAAAGAATACGGGGAAAGACATAAGGAGAATACATCTGGTCCATAACAGAACAAAAAACAAAGTCTAGAAACAGAGTTTAATGAAAATATAAACATGATGAAAAAATTATAGGAGAACTATGCAAGCAGAACAAAATAAGAATGAAAGAAACTCTATAGCAATGAGAACTTAAAAAACACAGAAACATCTCACCAATGTTGTAGAAAAGCTTATTAAAAATATGAACTGAATAAAATATGAGCTTGGATGTAAGATGATAACATAGAATGAGGTAAAATGAAAATTGAAAATATAAGGAAACAAATTGAAACTAAAAGGACACTATTCCAAAACCAATAAATAAATTACATGCAGAAGAAATTGAATAGACATCGTTAAAAAATAAATTGCTTACACAGAGGAAAGGATTGAGATAAGCACAGTTAAGTCAAAGGAAAAAGATTAGCAGATTAATGGGAATAAAGAGAAGATAATAGCTATCGTTGAGTGACAAAAATGGCATTACAGAAGGATGACTTGTGTCTCTAAATTGAAAAAGCAACAAATGAATCAGAAAAAGTATTCCAATAAAAAATAGAAAAATAATCCTGAAATGCATGAATAAGATGCTGTGCAATCCAAAGGTACATATCATATTCCCAGACAAATATATTCAACATTGTCAATTCTATATCCTACTATTGCTCCTGAATTTTAAGGACAAGGTAAAAAAAATGTTCTTTAGCCTCCCAGAGACAAATTGCAAGTCTCTTATAATCGGGAACAAAAGCAGTCTGTCTTCAGCCTTTTTCAGAGCAACATTCTAAGGTACAAGACAGTGAGGCCGTGTCTTCCAAATTCTTCTAGAAAAGAAACGTGATCCAATAATGTATGTCCAGCCAAGATTCCGCTTAGGATAAAGACCACACACAGATATTCTTAACTATGAAAGACTTCAAAGGTTGCATCATGCACTAGGCTTCCTGAGGAGGAAAATGGAATCTAGCCAATCAAGACAGAGACACCATGGTTAACAGTGACTCCTGCTGTATCAGATGCTGGAAGACAATGATGTCACAGCATTTTAAAGAGGTAAAGTGTGAACTCAGGAAATAAATAACTTACAAAGTATTTTTGATAAACTACTTGAAAAAAATTCATACATGAGAAGAATAAAAATTCAGAACTTAGGAAAAAAGGTGATAAGTATTAAATACATTTAATTTTAGAACTAAGAACAATAGTTAAACCTATGGTTACAAAATATAATTCATAAAATTTAATATGTTTTTTCTTAATGTTAAGTAATTAAATTTATTATTTTTACTTAAAAACAGAGTATAGATTATTTTTTTAAAGATTTGTTTACTGGAGGTCAGTGCTATGGCATGGTGGGAAAAGCTACATAGCCTGGGGCACCAGCATCCCAGATGGTTGCTGGTTCATGTCCCAGCTGCTCCACTTCTGAACCTACTCCCTGCTAATGGCCTGGGAAACCAGCAGAAGATGACTCAAGACCTTGGGGCCCTGCACCCATGTGGGAGACCCAGAAGAATCTCCTGGCTCCTGGTTTTGAATTGACCCAACTCTGGCCCATGTGGGCGTTTGGGAGTGAACCAGCAGATAGAAGGTCTAAGTTTTTTTTCTTCTCTCTCGCTTTCTGTCTCTTGTCTCTCTCTCTCTGTAACTGTTGAGAGAGAGAATAAGAGAGAGAAAAAAATCTTGATTGTCCATCTGCTGTTTCACTCCCCAAGTGGCTGCAATGGCTGGGAGTGGGCCAGGCTGAAATCAGGAGCAAGGAGCTTCATCCAGGTCTCCCACATTGAGTGTTGGGGCCCAGGGACTTGGGCTATCTTCCACTGCTTTCCATGTGCATTAACAAGGAGCTGAATTGAAAGTGGAGAAGCCAGGGTTCAAATTAGTGCCCATGTAGGATACGTGCATCCAAGCCACAGCTTAACCAGCTGCATCACAGCATCAACCCCGAGAGTATATATTCTTATAGTGGTTCATGTTGACAGACTGAGCACATGTAGCACACGTATTAATCAATTATCTCTCCAAGACTGGACCAACGTGGTATAAAAGTATAAAAAAAGATCAAAGCAAAAAAATAAAGTCCAGTAGTTGACAAAAGAGTTTGGAAACCCAAAAGAGCAGATGGAAGACTGGAAGTATTTAAAAGGCTCTGGGCTACATGATGATGGCTAGAGAGGAAACCTAGGGCCAATAATAAATAAAAAGGATTTATTAAAATATCAAGGAAAAATTTACTATTTTATTCCTTTTAGTATTTTTTTTTGTTCTACTTAATACCATTGAGTGAGCTCTTTAATTAACACACAATTATTCTTAGGTGTTTAGATTTAACTGAAAAGTGATCCCTGTTAACTATAAGAGTGAGAATAAGAGTGGGAGGAGATGTACAGTTTGGCACATGCTCACTCAGACTTACCTCTAATGGTAGAGTTAGAAATGTGCCAGGGGATTCCAGTACAATCCCATCAAGGTGGCATGTACCAATGCCATCTCTATAGTCCAAGTGATCAGTTTCCGTTCATAATTGATCATACTGATAGGTCTAAGAGTCAAAGGGATCACATAAAGAAGACTAGTGTCTGCTAATACTAACTGATAGAATTAAAAAGGAGAGAACAATCCAACATGGGAAGCAGGATACACAGCAGACTCATAGAATGGCAGATGTCCTAAACAGCACTCTGGCCTCAGAGTCAGCCCTTAAGGCATTCAGATCTGGCTAAAAATCCCATGAGAGTATTTTAGGCATGGAAAGCCAAGACACTGTGGAAAAAAAATGACGTAAATGAAAGATCTCTGTGAGTGAGATCCCAGCAGAAAGAACGGGCCATCAAAGAAGGAGCTACCTTTCTCTGAAGGGAAGAAAGAACTTCTACTTTGACTATGGCCTTGTCTAAATAAGATCAGAGTTGGCAAACTCAAGTGGTTTCCATAGCCTTGGCAGCTCATGACAAGAGCCTCAGGTGATTACTGACATCATAAATCAGAGTGTCAATTGTTAAATCAACAATGGAAGTCACTATACACCTACTCCCCATGTAGGATCTCTGTCCTTAATGTGTTGTACTATGCGAATTAACAGTAAAACTACTACTCAAACAGTACTTTATACTTTGTGTATCTGTGTGGGTGCAAACTGTTGAAATTTACTTAGTATGTAATAAGTTGATCATCTGTATATAAAGATAATTGAAAATGAATCTTGATGAAGAATGGGATGGGAGATGGAGTGGGAGTGGGATGGTTGCAGGTGGGAGGGAGGTTATGGGGGAAAAGCCGCTATAATCCAAAAGTTGTACTTTGGAAATTTATATTTATTAAATAAATTTGAAAAAAATAATTAAAAATTATATCAAGATAAAACAGTCATACTATATCCCTCATTCACTGTCACCCCCCCAAAAAAAAAATCAAAACTAAGCAAGACAGTTATCTTCTAAAGAAACTAAATAGCCCAGTAGTACCCAGAGTAAAGATGTTAACACTTTAGAATAAAAAAACATTCCTTATCCTCATGTTGAAATTCTTCAACTTAAGATCCAGTTCTCTTCCCATGTATCTGAAAGGAAACCACTTACACTTAATTTCTAGCTCTTTTTCCATTATTCTAAAGCAATGTACAACTATGAATTATCTGACAATGAATAGCATGACACATGAAATTAATATATGATCACTGAAAAAGAAACTAGACTGAAGACAAATATTAATGAATAATAGATAAGAATGTCCCATGGTTTATAGTAGATACAGATGTACAGATTGAGAGGACCAAGAAAGATCCAGCACAATGAGTAAAATAAACACTGATTCCTCAACAAGTAATAGCATATTTGCAAGCACCAGGGATTAAGAGAAAATCTTAAAAAATTGTCAGAGAGAAAAGATATTAACATCAGTAGAATGCAAGGAGCACCACCTTCAAAGTCTGATAAAAAGTGATTTTGGGCCGGCGCCGTGGCTCACTAGGCTAATCCTCCGCCTTGCGGCGCCGGCACACCAAGTTCTAGTCCCGGTTGGGGCACCGATCCTGTCCCGGTTGGCCCTCTTCCAGGCCAGCTCTCTGCTGTGGCCCAGGAGTGCAGTGGAGGATGGCCCAAGTGCTTGGGCCCTGCACCCCATGGGAGACCAGGAGAAGCACCTGGCTCCTGCCTTCGGATCAGTGCGGTGCGCTGGCCGCATCGCGCCAGCCGCGGCGGCCATTGGAGGGTGAACCAACGGCAAACAGAAGACCTGTCTCTCTCTCACTGTCCACTCTGCCTGTCAAAAATTAAAAAAAAAAAAGTGATTTGAATTTTAAAGTCTTTACCTAGCCATATTATTCATTATGATAACAGAACGACAGCATTTCCAAATGCCTAAAGTTGCAGAAAATTTGCATACTTTGTTATGAGATTATTGAAGAGTAGTCATAGAAAGCAAGAAAAGAAGAATAAGGCATAGCATGTAGCAAACAGTCATTCTAAACTGAGATAGTAATTAAACAACGACCTAAGATGACTATTGCACCACAAAATCTGTCCAAAACTAGGGTCCAGAAGTAAGTAAGCATTTAAAAAAACTGTATGTTTGGGCAGAAGGCATGGAATATTCCATAGACTTGCTAGTATCCTTGATACTGCAAGAGCAAACTTAAGAATTGACTAGAGACAAAATAAAAGCATGTAGAAGTTTTTAAAAAGATTTAATTATTTATTTGAAAGGCAGAGTTAGAGAGGGAGAGAGAGAGAGAAAGAGGTCTTCCATCTATTGGTTCACTCCTCAGATGACTGCAACAGCTGGAGCTGTGCCAATCCAAAGCCAGGAGCCAGAAGCTTCTTCCAGGTCTCCCATGTGGATGCAGGGGCCCAAGGACTTGGGCCAACTTCTACTGCTTTCCCAGGCTGAATCAGAAGTGGAACAGCCAGGACTTGAACCAGAGCCCATATAGAATGATGGCACTGCAGGCCGCGGTTTTATCTGCTGTGCCACAGTGCTGGCCCCCGCATGTAGAAATTTGAAAGGAGGGGACACCATCACAAAAATAAAATGTTTCCATGTAATTACCACTTGATATAGCAATAAACCACATTCACAAGTTAATAATGACACAAGCAATGCTTGTTGAATTTTTAGCTTTTAAAATCTAAACAAACTAGCCATCAGAGAAATGCGACAAAAATCGCAATGAGGTATCAACTCACCCTAGTTAGAATGATTATCCAAAAATAAAAAAATAACAAATGCTGGTGAGATGTGGAGAAAAAGGTATCCTAAAACACTGTTTTGTTTTGTTTTGTTTTAATACTTATTTATTATTCATTTGAAAGTCAGAGATACACAGAGAGAGGAGAGGCTCGGGGAGGCGGGGGTCTTCCATCTGATGGTTCACTCCCCAACTGGCCACAACGGCTGGAGCTGCGATGATCTGAAGCCAGGAGCCAGGAGCCTCTTCTGGGTCTCCCACATGGGTGCAGGGGCCCAAGGACCCGGGCCGTCTTCCACTGCCTTCCCAGGCCACAGCAGAGAGCTGGATCGGAAGTGGAGCAGCCGGGTCTCGAGCTGGTACCCCTATGGGATGCCGACGCTTCAGGCCTGTGCGCCAACCCACCGCGCCACAGCACCAGCCCCTTAAAACACTGTTGGTGATAATGCAAACTGGTATAACCATTATGGATGACAGTATGGAAATTCCTCAGAAAACTCAAAAACAGATCTACCATTTGACTCACCTATTCTACTCCTGGGAAAATATCCATAGGAAATAAAATTGGCACATGAAAAAGTTACCTGTACCTTCATGTTTATAGCAGCTCAATTCACAATTACTAAGATAGGGAATCAATCTAGATGTCCATCAACTGATGACTGGATAAAGAAAAGGTAGTATGTATGAACAATAGAATATTACTCAGCCATAAAAAATAATGAAGTCCTGACATCTGCAACAAAATGATTGCAACTGGAAATCATTATGCTAAGTGAAATAAGTGAGACTCCAAAAAGATAAATATAATGTTTTCTCTTCATTATGGTAGTTATTTATAGAGTACAAAACCTGTATGGATATTATATCATACCATGTAAATGACAATGTAGTCTTCTTTCCTGTGTTAAAATTAAGAAGTGGGGGTGGGTGGGTGGTAATGACTCTTGGAGTACTACTAATGCTTTATTCTTAATTTAGGTGTTGATTATGAGTGTGATCAGATAATAAAAAAAACTCATCTGTACACTTATATTCATTTCTTGATATGTATGCTATATTTCAATAAAATGTTTAAGAAATCTAAACAAAGTCAAAATACACAAAAAACCTTAAGGGTGGTTATGTGATAGAAAATGATCTTTTTCACTCTTCCTAATACAAAAATGAGAACAGATCTTACAAAAGTAAGGGCATGAATGAGGTACGGGAATGAGGGCCGCATCTTACAATGTGTGCAGTCAAGATAGATTTTCTATAACTAATGAAACAAGAAATAAAAGGAAATATATATTCTTGGCTGTGCAAAAATAACAAAAAGAGGAACTAAAAGTGGTGAAATAATTACTAAGGGAGGAGAGAGAGAGAGGGAAGTCAAGGGAAACAGAAGTGAGCTAAGTCCTCATTTACCACAGGGAGAAGTTAACAGACAGCTTTTAAAATAGATTATACAAAAATCACAACTAATCAATTTAGAATTTTCAAAACTAAAAATTGAGAAGTCATCACGAGTTTAAAATGCTAGATTGAGGTAGAGATGGAACATGACAATAGTTTGTTGCTTTTATTTTTAGGAACTTTTTTTTACACTTTTAGTTATATAAGGTGTATATATATTTCATATATATAGATTGAGAAGCATAAGGATACTTCTCACACTACCCTCCCCCCAGCCAATGCTTCTGCCCTCCCTTCTTCCTTTTTGTGTTTTTTTCTTCTTTATACAAGAGTACTTCAAAACATTCATGATTCATGGACAATAGAATTAAAGGTAAGTTTACTAATACTTCCAATACTATATTTAAGAGCAATTAAATTCATTCTTGTCTTGTTCTAGATCTTAGGGGAAAAGCATTTCCCCATTTGTTATGATGTTGGCTATGGATTTGTCATATTTAGCCTTTATTAGTTTGAGGTAAATTCCTTGGATATCTAATTTTTTGAAAGTTATTTTTATCATGAGTGGGTATTGAATCATATCAAATCCTTTTTGTATATATTGAGATGCTCATTTGGTTTTTTTCTTCATTCTGTTGATATTATTTATTTCAAAAGTATTTATGTAAATGTTGAATAATCCTTGCATCTCTAGAGTACATCTCACTTGATCATAGTGTATAAACTTTTTGATGTACTGTTGGATTCAATTTGCTAATATTTTGTTGAGAATTTTTGCATCTATGTTTATTAAGAATACTTGTCTTAGTTTTGTGTGTGTGTGTGTGTGTGTGTTGTGTCTTTGTTTTTTTTACAATCAAAGTAATACTGGCCTTATACATAGAGTTTGGCAGAGTCTCAATATTTTGGAAAAGTTTAAAAAGTATTGGTATTAGTTCCTCTTTAAATGTTTAATAGAGGGGGCTGGCACTGTGGCGCAATGGGTTAAAGACCTGGCCTGAAGTTCCAGCATCCCATATGGGTGCTGGTTCTAGTCCCAGCTGCTCCTCTTCCAATCCAGCTCTCTGTTATGGCCTGGGAAAGCAGCAGAAGATGGTCCAAGTACTTGGGCCCCTGCACCCATGGGGGAGACCTGGAAGAAACTCTTGGCTCCTGACTGGATTGGCTCGGCTCTGGCCGTTGGGGCCATCTGGGGAGTGAACCAGCGGATGGAAGACATCTCTCTCTGTTTCTACCTCTCTGTAACTCTGTCTTTCAAATAAATAAAATAAATCTTTAAACAAATAATAAATGTTTTGTAGGATTCATTTGTAAATCTGTCAGGTCTCAGACTTTCCTTTGATAGGAGACTTTCTATTATTGCTTTAACCTTGTTACTTGTTTGTCTTTTCAGATTTTCTAATTCTTCTTGATTTAATCTTGGTCTTATGTATCAAAGAATATCTATTTCTTTAATGTTTTTCTTTGTTTGCATGTGGTTGTTCATAGTGATTGTTTTCAATGATATTTTGTATTTCAGTGCTATCAGTTGTAGTGTCTCCTTTGTCATCTCTAATTTTATTTATTTAAGTTTTTTCAGCTTTTTTTCTTTGTTAGTCTGATTAAAGGCTTATCAGTTTTTATCTTTTAAAAACAACAATTTTTAAATTTGTTGATCTTGGCAGTTTTCTAGTTTTGATTTATTTCTGCTTTGACATTTAATATTTCTTGCCTCCTATGATTGTGGCTTTGGTTGTTCTTGATTTTCTATGTCCTTCATTTGCAACATTAGATTATTTTAAATCTTTGTCTTTTTGAAATGTATACTATATACATTTTTGTCCTTATTGCTATACAGAATTGGAAGTATTAGAAAGGGTAATTAGATAAGAAAAAGAAATAAAGTATATAAATATTGGAAAGGAAGGAATATATATTCCATGCTTGCAGATGAAGTGATTTTGTACATGGAAAAACCTAAACACTCCACCAAAAAGGTGGAACTAATTCAATAAATTTTTAGTAGACAAAAATCAATGTACAAAAAGCATTGCATTTTTATAAACAAATAATGATCTTGCTGAAGGGAAAATCAAGAAAACAATCCATCAAAATAACTACAAAAATAATAGGCTTAGGAATAAATTTAACCAAAGAAGTAATGGATCTCTAAATTTAAAATTGAAAACGCTGATGAAAGAAATCATTAAGGACACACACACACAAAAATGGAAATATGTTCCACCATGTACATGGATTGGAAGAATCACTATTATTTAAGTATCCAATCCCTGCCAAAGTAAAATGATACCTTTTTATTATTTGAAAAGCAGAGTTACAGAGAAAGGGAGAGACAGAGAGAGAGATATTTCATCCACTGGTTCACTCCTCAAGTGGTCGCAACATCCAGGACTGGGCCAGGCAGAAGCCAGATGCCAGAATCTTCTTCCAGGTCTCCCATGTAGGTACAGAGGTCCAAGTCCTTGGCCCTCCTCTGCTACCTTCCCAGGCACATTAGCAGGGAGCCGGATCAGAAGAGAAGCCCAAATGGGATGCTGGCATTGCAGGCCTGATTCTGAGGTGGGGAATAAAAAGCTTGAGGCTCACAATGCCTGACTTCAAAGCATTTTGCAAAGCTATCATGAATAAAACAGCATGGTAATGGCATTAAAAACCAACATATACATCAATGGAACAGAATAGAAAACTCAGAAACTCAGAAAGTCAATCTGTATGCATACATACAGATGGTTTTTAACAAAGATGCCAAGAACATACATTGTAGAAAGGATGGTCTTTTCAATAAATAGTGCTGGCAGAACTGGATATGTGTGTGTGTATGCATGTGCACAGAAAAAAAAATTATATCCCTACCTCTCACCATATACAAAAATCCACTCAAATTGGATCAAAGACCCAAACTTAGGACCCAAAACTATGAAACTGCTAAAAGAAAATAAAGGAGAAATTTTTTAAGACATTTGTGCAAGCTGTGCTTTTTTTGTATAAATCCCCAATAGCACAGGCTCTAAAAGCAAAACCAGACAAATAAGATTGTATCAAACTCAAAAGTTTCTGCATAGCAAAAGAAACAATCAATTGAGTGAACAGACAAGTGACAGAAGATTAGAAAATATTTTCCAGCTACTTAACCAACAAAGAATATCCATAATATATAAGGAACTCAGAAACACTCAACAACAAAAAATCCAGTCAAAAAAATGGGCAAAGGATCTCAATAGACATTTATCAAAAGAAGAAATAAAAAAAAAAAAACCAAAAACAAAAACAAATGGTCAGCAAATAGATGAAAAAGATACTCAATATCCTTAGCCATCAAGGAAATGAAAATCAAAATCATGACAATACCCCTGGTAAAATGTCTATTATCTATAAGACAGAGAGTAACAAACCTTGACAAGGATGTGGAGAAAGTGAAATTCATATACACTATTGGTTAGAATGTAAATTAATACTGCCACTATGGCAAACATTATGGAGATTCCTTAAAAATCTACAAGTAGAACTTCCATATAATCTAGAAATCCCACTACTGAGTATAAATATCCAAAAGACATGAAATCATTATATCAGAGATATGTGTCCCACCATGTTCATTACAACACTGTTCACAACAGCCATGATACATAATTGACTAATTAGTCTGCTATCAGATGAATGGATAAAGAAAATTTGGTAGATATATACAAAGGAATATTAATCAATCATAATAAAGAATGAAATCCTGTGGTTTTCAGCAAAATGAGTGTAACTGGAGAACATTAAGTTAAGTTAAATAAGCCAGGCATAGAAAGACAAATACTAGGAGCTGGCTTTGTGGTATAGCAGGTTAGGCTGCCATATGCAATGCCAGCATCCCATGTGGGCACCAGTTTGAGTCCCAGCTGCTCTACTTCTGATCCAATTCCCTGTCAATGTGTCTGGAAAAGCAGCAGAGGATGGTTCAAGTCTTCAGGCCCCTGTACCCATGTGGGAGACCTGAAAGAAGTTCCTGACTCCTGGCTTCAGCCTGGCCCAGCCCCAGCTGTTGTGGCAATTTGGGGAGTAAACCAGCGGATGGAAGATCTCTATCCCTCTATCTATCCCTCTATCCCTGCAATTCTTTCAAATAAATAAATATATCTTAAAAAAAAGAAAGACAAATCCTACATGGTCTCTCTTATATGTCATAGCTTAAAAAAAAATCAACTCATTCTGAACACAAAATGGTGGTTACTAGAAGCTGGGGGTGGTAGGGACTTGAGGGAGTTTGGATAATGAACATCAAATTGGAGTTAGATTGAAGGAGTAAGTTCCAACTGTTACACAGCATAATTAGATGATTATTGTTCACAACAAATGAAAGGTCACCTATTTTATGAGCAAACAGAAGGAAGGAGCTCCAAGGCGCTAATCATAAAGTAATGTTAACAAAAGGGTAAATGCTGGTTACTCTGATTTGATCAATACACATTGTCTACATATATTGAAATGTCATATATTAGCCTATAAATATGTACAATTATTATTAAGAAATTCTAAAGATAAATTTATTCTGGTGCAAAATTTTTGAAATCCATATATAGCTTTTTTTTTTTTTTTTGACAGGCAGAGTGGATAGTGAGAGAGAGAGAAAGAGAGAGAGAGAAAGGTCTTCCTTTTTGCCGTTGGTTTACCCTCCAATGGCCTCTGCGGCCGGCGCATCTCGCTGATCCAAAGCCAGGAGCCAGGTGCTTCTCCTGTTCTCCCATGCGGGTGCAGGGCCCAAGGACCCGGGCCATCCTCCACTGCCTTCTGGGGCCATAGCAGAGAGCTGGCCTGGAAGAGGGGCAACTGGGATAGAATCCGGCGCCCCAACCGGGGCTAGAACCTGGTGTGCCGGCGCTGCAAGGTGGAGGATTAGCCTGTTAAGCCACGGCGCCGGCCTATATAGTTTTTTATCATATATATTTTCCATGAACTTTTTGAAGATTCCTCTTACAAGTCACCTTTTTATTTTTGACAAAGTTTTATATAATTACATATGCATATATACATTTTAAAGAAGTAGCTATTAGAAAAGCATAACTTCTGCTATTTACCTATTTAAGCAAATGTATAAAGGGATGTTTACAGTAATAATTAATCTAATATTTCCAAGTGATGGGCTTTAAGGAGAATTTTCATATTGTTCTTTGTGCTTTTTTATTCCAAATAATTTTTATCTTTACATATTTTTTAACAATAATGTCATTATTATATAGTCTGAATGCTGGGAGTATAATCAGATATAAATGAACAAAAGCAGAAGCAGGGAGACCACTAATATAAAAGCTCAAGAGAGAAAATACAGGGCTGTAGACTGGGATGCTTACACTTGAAGAGAAGCAGCCTGGGTCGCAACATAATTTGGCTCGAATGTTGGCAGTGGGCACAAGAGAAACTAGGATGCTGCCATGGCTTCTCACTTGAGCTCCTGGGAGCATAAAAGCCACATACAGAGATAGAATTGGGGTTTTTAATTTCCAGGTTGAGAAGGGTTAGAGGCAAAATCAAGATTTTGAACTTTATATAGCCATAGAATGAAGATGTGAGAAACCTACAAGTAGTAATCATGCAGTCAGTTACTTCACACAAGTTGGATAGGTCCATGCTGGTCATATAAATTTCTCACTTGTCAACAAGCAGATACAAAGTAAAGCTATCAGAATTCTGAAGTTATTTCAATAAGAAGGGGCATTGATGGCTTTGAGATAAAGAGGGAAGGGGCTGTAAGCTCAATTAGAAGGATTCATTCTTCATCAGACAAAGGACACTTTATACATCCTAGCAAGAGAAAAGAAGAAGAAAAGGGCTAGAAGTGTCATGTCTTTTATAGTGTCTTTTCAGTAGTACGAAAATGGTCTCATGATAGGAAGAGATGAGATCATATGTTGAAAAGAAGGACAGAAAAAGACAGAAAATTACAACCAACAAGATGTTGACATTAATGAAGGCCTCAATTAATCTTAGGGTCATTAATACTCATTACCTATCTGTTTTATTTATGAGATCCATAATCTTAATCTTATTTGAATTTATTCCACTGTTTTCATTTTTCAGCAATCTGGATTCTGTTCCATCTACTTGCTGAGTTAAAGAATATTAATATTTGTTCAGGTATACATAGACTCAGAATATTGGGGCTCGCAGAAATCTTTTAGCTATTATATATCCCAATCTTCATCATACAAATGTTAAAGTGAGGCACAGTTTAAGTGATTTTCCTAAAATGAAAGAACTAATTGCTGTCAGAGGTAGAAATAAAACATAAAATTTCAGATTCTCGATGTATTGGTATGAAAGCGCTGTCTCTCTTTGTCCTCTCTCTCTCTCTCTCTCTCTCTCTCTCTCTCTCTCACACACACACACACACTTACACATTCATGTATGCCTGCACACTTCTGCATAAAAAAATGAAAAGGATTTGTTTGTCAGCCTCAACTTAGGCCAATTGAAAAACTGGTCCTTGTCAGGTTTTTGGATGGTAACATAATGAAATACAATAATATTTTTGTGATGTGTTTCTGAAGATTTGTGTGATTCATTTTTAAATGCACAGGTAACTAAAGCACAAATCTATACTGAATATATTTTGAAAGATGGAAATTTTGTTCTCTATATTATCAAATATGGTAATTTATATCTTTTTACAATGCTGGTTATTATTTCATAGAGACATAATTTATCATCTCCTATTATTCCAATATCTTCCTAAATTCCTGCACAAAAATTTTTCCAAAAAGTGGGGCAAATTATTTCCTGCTTTATTTTTGCCATTTGATTAATTTATTTAGAATTGCATGCAAATGATTCTGCTTGTTTATCACATTCCAACAGGCATCTACCCACTACTTTCTCATAAAGAAAATCTTCCATCAGATTTTTCTACTCTACATGAATAACTTCTTCCCTAGGAGGAAGGGGAATACACAGAGTGATATTTACTCTTCTTTCTTGTAAGTATTTCTGCTGGATTTGTAATGTCAAGCTAATAGCTTTGTACATTTGTGGATGTTGTATTGAATCCTTCATACTTGTCTTTTAAGACCATAATTAGTTGCTTCTACCAAATAATTTTTGGTTCAGTATTAAACTTTTGGGACATTCTAAATCTTAAAAAACATATATGAAGGAAACTTACTGGAGTTTTCCAGAATTGACATTTGTCCTTAAAATCGCATGACAAGCTATGAAAACAAAGTTTCTGAGCAATTGAATTCTATAAATTTTAATCAGTTGTGCTTGAGGAGAGACTAAACTACCTTCCTATTGTAATTATGGAAAATAGTATAACATTGATGTTTCATGGAAAAATGATGAAGAGTACAACCAAAATAAAAAAAAAATTTATTGGGCCATTGAGTAACACACACACACACACACACTGTTTATGATAATTTTTCTGTTTGTGGCCTATATTAGTTCTTAAAATGTAGATATGATTTCTCATTCTAAGTATAATTCAAATTAATATCTGTTTTTCTATTCATAACATTTTAATTATTTTTCTTGAATTTGATTGTGAAAATTGTATACACTTCACTCTCCAGAAGATGGTAATCACACAGCTGCACTAGCCTGGGTGGACATTCTGTTTTGGAGTTACGCACTCTATTCGTCTGTTTTTGGTTGCTATAATGAAATATCCAAGGCTGAATACTTTAAAAAGAGTTCTGGAGATTCAAAGCCATGAAACAATTATTGGCACATCTCTAGTGAAGGCCCCATGATGCTCTTACCACATCACAATGAGAGGTCATACAAGAATGAGAGATGACATAGCAGGACAAGAAGCTGGAGAGCAACTGGCTTCTCACATTTCCTTCCAAGGGTATGACTCCTCTTGACCTGAGGAACTCCCACTAGGACTTACCTCTTAAAGGTCCCACCACTTGTTACCATCACCACATTGGAGACCAAGCTTCCAACACATGAAATCTTTTTTTTTTTTTAACTTTTATTCAATGAATATAAATTTCCAGTGTACAGCTTATGGATTACAATGGCTTCCCCCTCCCATAACATCCCTCCCACCGGCAACCCTCCCCTCTCCCGCTCCCTGTCCCCTTCCATTTGCATCAAGATTCATTTTCAATTCTCTTTATATACAGAAGATCAGTTTAGTGTATATTAAGTAAAGATTTCAACAGTTTGCACCCACATAGAAACACAAAGTGAAACATACTGTTTGAGTACTAGTTATAGCATTAAATCACAATGTACAGCACATTAAGGACAGAGATCCCACATGAGGAGCAAGTGCACAGTGGCTCCTGTTGTTGACCCAACAAATTGACACTCTAGTTTATGGCGCCAGTAACCATCCTAGGCTGTCGTCATGAGTTGCCAAGGCTATGGAAGCCTTCCAAGTTTGCCGACTCTGCTCATATTTAGACAAGGTCATAAAAGACAGAGTGAGGATAGTAACCAATGATCCTAAGAGTGGCATTTACCAGGTTTGAACAATTATACAGCATTAAGTGGGGAAGAGGACCATCAGTACACACAGGTTGGGAGTAGAGCCATTGGTGGTAGAGTAGAGGTTATGATTACAAAGGAATGAGGCCCAATTGCACTAGACATGGCCTAGAACAAAGGACAGAGTCATTATTAGAGGAGCTAAGAAAGGTGCTGTCTAAGCTACAATGAAGTTTTCTGATTGAGAGGCAAATAGAACCTGATAGAAGGGGCTTGATAATAATCTGGTGGGCTTTAGGCCTTGTAAATTCAGAGGCCCAGACCTATCTATCTCTTCACATGGGGTATATCCTAAGGGAGGTGTGAACCTCCTAGGGGAAGGCACTCTGTTGACTTTCATTACTTGGCTGGCCTGGGAGGAGAGCTGGCCAGGTAAAGGCAGGGGGCACCTCTAGCAAGAAATTTACAGTTCTGCCTGTAATGTTGCTGACCCTACTTGACCATCCCCTCAGCTGCAGGGGTCACTTTGGAAGTTGGGCTGAGTGAAGGGCTTTTCAGCTTAGAGCCAATAAGATCTGTGGCTCTGACCTGGGCATCCTTCGACTCCAGGGCAGGTCCATTTCCAGTGATCCAACTCTTGGCAGAGCTACCAGGGCTCTTTACAAGCTGACTTCTGCTGAAGCCCAGGCTTACCACGTTGAAAGCCACTGCAGTGGACTGGCCTGTTGGGTCTCCTTGAGGGCAGATCACTGTACAGATCAGCCATTAATAGGCCTGCCACCCATTGCTTCTGATGCCGAGCTTTCTTTTCCTCCTGGTTTGTGTTAAAGCAGACCAGAGGATGCAAGTCAAGGGAGTGCCCATATCCCATCTCTAAGCTTCGGTGGCCTGAACCACAAGTCTATAGTCACAGGCATGTTCTGTAGTAGTTTTTCTAAGGTAGACAATGCCCTTGAGGAAAATTATATTCTCACTTTAAAACTATCTTTCCCTTTGGTCTGAAAGGGAGGTTTTTTCTACTTACTGTATACTTTGCTGATGGCGAAGTGAATCTAGCTATGAGATTATTATTTAAGTTCTTATTTTGGCTATGCTATTACAGAAAAATGTTAGCCATCTCTTTTATAAGGTCAGACATCAAGAGAACATAATAGATTACTTTAACACATTGCTTTAACAGAGCATCAGAGTTTAATTCTATGTCAAAGAGAAATTGAGCTTCCTGTGATCTTTTGCTGTGAGGTTTCCTTCCTTTACCTTCTTTCATATTGGTGACCATGTTTCTGTGTTTCTGTGTGTAACACATCTTTAAGCATCTTTTGCAGGGCTGGACGAGTGGCGACAAATTCTTTCAGTTTCTGTTTGCTATGAAAAGTCTTAATTTCACCTTCATTCACAAATGAGAGCTTTGCAGGATATAATATTCTGGGCTGGCAGCTTTTCTCTCTTAGTACCTGGGCTATGTCTCGCCATCCCTTCTAGCTTGTAGGGTTTCTGATGAGAAGTCTGCTGTGAGTCTAATTGGAGATCCTCTGAGAGTAATCTGACGTTTCTCTCTTGCTCATTTTAGGATCTTTTCTTTATGTTTCACTGTGGTGAGTTTGATTACAACATGTCGTGGTGAGGATCTCTTTTGGTCATGGTTATTAGGGGTTCTATAAGCTTCCTGTACTAAGATACCTCTGTCCTTCTCCAAACCTGGGAAATTTTCTGCTAGTATCTCACTGAAAATGCCTTCTAATCCTTTCTCCCTCTCCATGCCTTCAGGAACTCCTAGAACCCGAATGTTGGGTTTTTTAATAGTATCCTGTAGATTCCCGACAATATTTTTTAGATTTCTAATTTCTTCTTCTTTTCTTTGGTTTGCCTGTTTCCTTTCCTGTTCTCTATCTTCTAAGTTTGATATTCTCTCTTCTGCTTTGCCCATTCTGTTTTTAAGGCTCTCTAATGTGTTTGTCATTTGATCTATTGAATTCTTCATTTCATTATGATTTCTCGTCACTATCACAGTTTCTTGTTCCACTAGGTGTTTCATTTCATTTTGATTCCTCCTTAATATTTCATTTTCGTGCGAGAGATTTTCTATCTTGTCCATTAAGGATTTCTGTAGTTCAAGAATTTGTTTTTGAGAACTTCTTAATGTTCTTATCAATTTTTTGAGATCTGCTTCTTGCATTTCTTCGATCTCATCATCTTCATAATCTTGAATTGGGGTGTCTTTTTCATTTGGGGGCGTCATAGTGTCTTCCTTGTTCTTGTTACCTCGGTTTTTGCGTTTGTTGTATGGCATGTTGGAGATATTTGGTTTCTTCACTGTGGTGTTTTTTCTTGTTACACTATGGCTCTATATTAAGTGGACTGTCTGCTTTTGGTGGAGCCTTAGAGGCTTGAGATAAGTGTGGACTGAGAGCTGGGTTTGGTTCCTCAGGGTTGAGGGTGTGTCAAAGATGACACTCCCAGGTTAGGCGTGGTAAATCTCTCTTTCTTTTTTTGATTCAAAAGGGAAGTAATTCCGCACAGCTGAACGTAATTGGAGGTAGTTAGCAGGCGAATGATATACCCACAGGAGCCAGAGATTGGAAGCTCTTTCCCAAGGACCACACAGGGAATCTGTGCTGCCCTCAGTGTGGGCTCCAATTCTCCTGCAGTCTCCCACTGGGTTGCCAAGTTAGATCCTAATCTCCTGTTATTTCACCCCTCCCCCCAGAGTCAGGTGTTTCTGCTAGGCTCAGGGCCGGTGCAGACCTGAGGTCGCCCTGCTTATGACGTATGTCCAAAATGGTGCCTGCTCTTTGTTTTGCTCGCCTTTGAGAGGTGAGCGGAGAGAGAGAAACTTGTGTCTGTATCGGTCACTTTTTTTATTTTTTTCCACTCTCTCTTCTAGTTAGCCTGGTGAATTTTTCCCCACGGGGTTTCAAGCCTCGTTCCCTCTAGTCTCCTCTTTCCGTTTGCCCGCTGGTGTCTCGGGCTATGGAGGTTCGGCTCACCTCGCGTTCCAGCGCTGGTGTGTTGAGTCTGCCGCTGGTGTCCCGAACTTGGGCTCCCACGCTCTCCACGCAGGTCCACTGTGAATCACTAGTTCCGGAAGAGTTTCCTCTGCTGTTTCATCCCCTACTCTTTCTTGACCCTGCAGTATCTCCACTTATATTAAACTGTCTCTCCCCCCGGACTATTAGTGTGCTCCCTGCCTATTCCGCCATCTTGCCGCTCTCTTAGACATGAAATCTTATTGGATACATAAGCCAAACCATAACTGGCATAATACTGGATAAAATTAAAAAGGAGAATAAGAGATATTTCCTCTAATATCCTTTACTGCTTTGGGATAGTATTATTCACTCTGAGGTTTAGCATCATAAAAATGATTGTTCTAAGGTAATGATGTCTTTCATTTTGTCTAATTTATCATAAGGAAGGTGATCATAATCAATTCTTAGGAGATTAGTAAAGGATAAAATATTGAAGGGTTCTATCTCCTGATAGGTCATTTTGCTCATTAATTATGAAGGGACAGCCCACTAGTTTTCTCCACACATTAATCTTGTCCTAGTCATAAATTACATAGGCTTAAGAAGGTTTTGATACCTCAAGGCACAGATTTACACCTGGAGAAGTGCATTTAAAGAAAACTCTAGAAAATAGTTAGGACACCAAGCTACCCAGATACCACAAACTCCCACAGAGAAGCTCAGGATTTTTTTTTTTAAGTGAAAACTTCTAATTGACTTATCTTTAACGAGGCAAGGAATAATTGAGTTAAGGAGACAAGAATACATAAATCAATGGCTGCTTTACAGGTAAAAGAGTCTTCAAATATATATGACTTGCTTTAAGTTACCGTGAAAAGAGCTTGATCCACTCAAAAATACTTTCTCAGTCTAAGAGGTTTCTTTTTTCCCATTATTTTTTTCCACAGTATTTTTTTTTTACAATGTCAAACGTTTTAAGAAGCTTTAACACAAAGCCTCTGTGACTAGAGAAATTCTACCACCAAGTTCTTCTTTTATTTTGTTTTAATAAAAGTGGCTTTCAGAGTGAGTCACAGAGAAAACCCAACTGGGTGCTATGAGTAGGAGGTACACCCAAACAGAAACATTTGGAAAGTTAGAGAATTAAATATACACCAGAGAAATACAAACATACAAAGAAAGCAGGGGTGGATACATAATATCACAAGATGAGAAAAGAAAGATACTGTAATGGAAGAGGTGTAATTCAGTGAAGACATTCATAAATACCTATATACAAAAAACTATGGCATCCACTTTTTTACTGTATATCTGCACATATTTTGTTAACTTATATACATAACAGAAAACATGTAATAGTTTTCTTTCTGTACCTGGCTTATTTCACTTGAAATAATGATCTCCAGTTCTACCCATTTTGCTGCAAATGCCAGGATTCCATTCCTTTTTATGACTGAATAATAGTCTACTGTGTGTGTATATATAAATATATAATATATTCTTTATTTGTTTATCCATTGATGAAGATCTATGACTCCATATTTTTGCAGTCGTGAAAATGGTTCCAAATAGCCAAAGCAATCTTAATAAAAACAAAGTTGGAGACATCATAATACCAGATTTCAATAAAGGGCTATTGTAACTAAAACAACATGATACTGATGTAAAAATAGACACCTAGACCAATGAGCCAGAATAGAAAAGCCAAAAATAAAACCACACATCTACAAACAACTAGTCTTTGACAAAGGTGTTAAAGAAAAATCTCCCTGGAGAAAAGAAAGTCTCTTTAATAAATGGCACTGGGAAAACTGGACTTCTATATGGAAAGTATGAAATACGACTGCTACCTTTAATCAGCTCAAAATGGATCAAAGATCAAAATTAAGACATGAAACTATGAAAGTGCTAAAGGAAAATATAGGCAAGCACTTCAAGACATTGGCATACATAATGAATTTTTAGATAAGATTCCAAAAGCACAGGAATAACAGCAAATACACAAATGTGATTATATCAAACTCAAAAGTTTCTGTACAACAAAGGAAACAACCAACAGAGTATAGAGACAACCCGACAGAATGTGAAGAAATATTTGCAAACCATGCACCTGATAAGGGAATAATATCTAAAATATAAAAGAAGTTCAAGAAATGCAACAACAAATCAAACAATCTAGTAAAGAAATGAGCAAAGGATGTGAATAGACACTTTTCAAAAGAAGAAATACAAATGGCCAGAAAACACATTAAAAAGTATTTGGGGTCACTAGCCATCAGGGAAATACAAATGAAAATCAGAATGGGCATGCGAGTTGTGGTGCAGCAGGTTAAGCCACTCATGGGGAAATCATTGTCCTGCCTCTACTTCAGATCCAAATTCCTGCAAATGTGCACCAGGGGAAGCAGCAGGTGATGGCTCAACTACTTGAGCTTCTGCCACCCACATGAGAGATCTGGACAGAGTTCCCAGCTCCTAGTTTCAACCTGGCCCAGCCTCAGCTATTGTGGGCATTTAGGAAATGCACCAACAGATGGAAGATCTCGCTCTCTATTTCTCTCTCTGTCTTTGTTTTCAAATAAATAAACATGAAAAATAAACATTTAAAAATCCAAAATGAGGGGGATCATCTCACTCCAATTGGACTGGTTATTATAAAAAAGACAAAAATAAAAAAATGCCAGCAAAGTTGTGGAGAAAAGGGGGAACTCTTATATACTCTTGTTGGGGATTTAAATTAGTGTGGCTCACTTGGGTAATCCTCTGCCTTGTGGCACCGGCACACTGGGTTCTAGTCCCGGTTGGGGCGCTGGATTCTGTCCCAGTCACTCCTCTTCCAGTCCAGCTTTCTACTGTGGCCCGGGAGGGCAGTGGAGGATGGCCCAGGTCCTTGGGCCCTGCACCTGCATGGGAGATCAGGAGAAACACCTGGCTCCTGACTTCGGATCAGCGCAGTGTGCTGGTTACAGCACACTGGCCGCACTGGCCATTGTGGGGGTGAACCAACGGAAAAGGAAGACCTTTCTCTCTGTCGCTCTCTCTCACTGTCTCTCTGCCTGTCAAAAAAAAAAAAAAATTAGTTCAGCCATTATGGAGAACAGTATAGAGGTACCTCAAAAAGCTAGAAATCTACCATATTACCCAGCTATCTCACTTCTGAGAATATATCCAAAGTAAATCAAGTCAAAGTATGAAAGGGATACCAACACCATCTCATTTTTATTCATGTTAGAACCTGGCAATAATGGTCAAAGAGAGCACTGCTGTGGATGGAGAAAAAGAATGAAATTTTCTACTCTTCTAATGTGGCCAATTTGCAGTCTCTAAGGGAAAGTTGCTATATACTACTTGAATGTAAATAATGTAAAATTATCTTGAGATGCTTAACAGAGCAGAAATCCCCTCAGGGGAGAAAAATCATTGTTTTCAGATGGTTTATTTTCTTTCAATCTTTTATTTAAAAAATTCAAACCAACAAAAAAAACCTTTAAAATATGAAAAATATCTATATATTCTTCACCTAGAGTCATCAGTTGTTACATTTGCCATGTTTACTGTTTATACTTTCTTTTTTCCATGTAACAACATTTGAAAATAAGTAAGACATTATGACACTTCAGCTCTGACTGCTTTAGCATGTCACTAAAAAATATTTTTCTTCATGACCACAATGTATTCCAAACCACAATATTAGATTATTATTAATAAGAAAGCATGTACTGATACAGTAATGCCATCAAATTTAAAATTTATATTCAAATGTTTAATTTTTTACTTATTTATTTTCATTTTATTTGAAGGGAGGAAATGAGAAAGAGAGAGAGAGAGAGAGAAATGAAAGAAAAAGAGAGGCCTTCCTTCTGTTAATTCACTCCCAAATTCCCACAACAGTCAGGATGGGGCCAAGTTAAAGCAGGAGCCTGGACCTTTCATCCAGCTCTCCAGGGACTCCAGCATGTGTGTCATCGCTGCTGCCTCCCAGAGTGCACGTTGGCAGGAAGCTGGATCAGAACTGATGCAGCCAAGATCAAACCAGGCACTCCGATATGGGCTACGGGCATCCCAAGCAATGACTTAACTGTTGCACCGTAATTCCTACCACTCAAATTTCCTTAATTATTCTAATGTATCTGTTTTATGTTTTCAGATTCTAATTAAGAATCACTCATTACAATGGTATTCATTTCTCCTTTGTCTCTTATTTCTCTTGCAGTTTTTTGCCTTTCAAAACACCGATTTTTAAAAAATTTTATTTAAGCTATCCAAGCTTCATGTATTTTACAGATTTAGGAACTTAGTTATACTTCCCACCCTACCCATTCAGGTCAGTGGTCTTATATAGTGTCCTAAATTTCTAATTCCTGTTTAATCGTGATTAAATTCATGTTAAAAATTTTTGGCAAGAATACTACGTAAGTCTACATCTCCTACTTCTCATTAGGAAGTATAAAATGACAGTTGGTCCCATTATTATTAATGCTAACATTAATCACTTGGTCACAGTTGTGTCTTCTAGGCCTCAGAATTGTAAACAAATCCTGTACACTTTGAAAGTTATCATCTGTGGCATAATACTTTTGGCTCAGAGTGGTGGCAGTTTTGTGAATATCCTATACCCCAGCAACTTTCTATTCTGTGGTTTTACTATGCATTGAGGATTTTTGCCTTGATAACTTAGTATGTTGGTGTTTGAAAAGGGACATTTCTAACTATTTTATTTCTACATCCTTTAAGGGACATTTCTTCATAAAGTACTTTTTGTACCATTCCGCCTTTTTTTTACAAGTATAATTATAAACTAGTGGGTTCTTTTGTTCACTATGTTACAATCCATTACCTACCTTATGTATATCTGTTTTATTTTTTGAGCCTCAGAGTATTCCCAGCCTGGTTACTGGAATTCCATGTAAGATGGCTCCTGAGTCCTGATGGCTCCATGCTTCTGGCTAAAGACGTTCCAGGTGGCCTTGTGCTTTCCTCGTCCCTTCCTGGAAACAGCTCTTCTTGACAGGAACACTTGATTACTCCTCGTAGGGATATATTTCGAAATACATTCTTGGTGCCTTCGAAAAGTTCATGGAAACGGTATATTTATGAAAAATGCATGGCTTTCCAAATTTTTGCACCAAAACAAACTTATTTTTTAACTCCATTTTTCATGAATTTTTTGAAGTCCTCTCATTTATATTTATATCAGGAGTTCATACTGATAGCTACAATTGAAATCCAACACCTTCACTCCTTCAAAAGTAGTAATTTCTATCCCTTATAATGAAAGACAATTGGTTTCCAACATCAATTTATTCACCATTTTTCTCTTTTCTACAATGCATACAAAATAGGTCCAGAATGACTACATCAACACCATTACTAACAGAGAAACTAGCACTGAGTTCAAGATTTCTTTTCAGTTTTTCTCATACTTAGAAAAAAAATCTATTGGTGATATCCAGTTAGGCTAATAGCTTCAAAATTTACTTACATGATTTTCTTTTGTCAGTTCCTCAATTTCATTTATGAGTATGCCCATTTTTAATTTATATCCAATATAGACCTAACTTTTTTTTTTATTATTTTTAACTTTATTTGTAAATGTGCAAAGCATTTATTTTGTTCAAAAGTCATAGCATACAAAAAGTTATGTTCTGCAGTGTCTCACTCACCATCCCATCCACCCTGTTTCTGTTCATTTCTATGGATAAAAACTTTTTTAGTTTTCATTTATCCTTCTTGTATTTCTGTTTTGTAATGCACACATACACACACACTCCTCCTCATCATCATCACCATCTTTTTATCTAATCTAATGTGGTATGTGGTCTCATTTCCCTTTAAAATGTTTTCTTATTTCTTTATTTCATTTTATTTGAAAGGCAGAGAGATGGGGCCGGCGCTGTGGCGCAGCGGGTTAATGCCCTGGCCTGAAGCACCAGCATCCTATATGGGCGCCGGTTCTAGTCCCAACTGCTCCTCTTCTGATCCAGGTCTCTGATGTGGCCTGGGAAAGCAGTAGAAGATGGTCCAAGTCCTCGGACCCCTGCACTGTGTGAGCGATCCGGAAGAAGCTCCTGGCTCCTAGCTTCGGATCGGTGCAGCTCCAGCCGTTGTGGCCACTCATGGAGTGGACCATCGGATAGAAGACCTCTCTCTCTCTCTGCCTCTCCTCTCTCTGTGTAACTCTGACTTTCAAATAAATAAATAAATCTTTAAAAAAAAAAAAAAAAGAAAAGGCTGAGAGATGGAAGAGGTAGGGGGAGGGAAAGATCTTCTATCATCTGATTTACTCTCCAAATGCTTGAAAGAGCCAAGTCTGGTCCAGGCTGAACCCAGGAGCCCAGAACTCAATCCAAGTCTCCCACTTAGGTAGCAGGGAACCAAGTATGTCAACCAAAATTTGCTACCACCGAGGATGCACATCAGCAGGAAACTGGATAAGAAACAGAGGAGGATCCTGGACTTGAGCCAGGTTCTGATATGGGATGCAGGTATCCCAAGTGGCAGCTTAACTACTAGGTCAAACACCACCCCTCATTTCCCTTTTATTAACAAAAGACAAAGTACTATAGATACCTGGGTGATTTTTCCCCCAAATTATAATGCATCCTAGAAATATCCTCCTATCACTTCACAGAGCTCTTCCTAAATCTTTTTTTTTTTTCCAGTGAAAATGTGAATGCACCATAGCTTATTTTGTCAGTTTCCTGTAGTTGGGAGTTTGGATTGTTTCTAATAACTAGCTATCATTAAGAGTGCTTCAATGAATAACTATGTACCTATGTTGCTGTTATTCTTCCCTCACATTTGTGAAAATGTATCTTCAGTGTAAACTCCCACAGGCAACTGCTGCCACGTCAAGAGATATTTCACATGTAATTTTTCTAAGCAGTGCCAAGTTCCCTTCACAGAGGTTGTAGTATTTTGCACTCTCATCAACAATATTTTGGGAATCTGTTTCTTATAGCCTTGCACATATGTCATCAGGTTTTTGAAATTTTGTCATTCTAATAGGAAAGAACTAGTTTTCAGTAAAGTTTCAATTTCCATTTCGCTTTTTAGGAGAGAAGTTTTATAACTTCTTTTTATTAATTTGAAGACTTTTTTCATTTTTTTACATTTTTCTTCTGTGAACTAGCTGTTCATGTCTTTTGCTCATTTAGAATTATGTTATTGGTCTTTTTAACAATTTGCTTTGAGTAATTTTGATATGTTAGAAATACTATTCCTACATTTTTCTATGATAAGTATAACATGAAGTGATGGTAGAGATGGGGGCATCCTTCTCAGGTGATTTTTTGAAATGGATAACTATGTAACAAGTATTTTCTCTTCATCTTCCATTTGTCATTGAATTGTATAATATTTTGGTTGTTCAAAAGTTTATTAAAATGTACTTGAATACATAAAATTTTTACCATATCTGGAATTGGAGTCATTATTAACCCATAGGTTATTTTAAAATTTCACCAGTTCTCTTCTCACCCTTACATGGTTTCATATTTAACATTAGATCTCTGCCTTATTTGGAGTTTACTGGTGAAGTATAAATGGTCTTCCAGTAGTTCTAACATAATTTATCAAAAAGTCCATGTTTTTTCTTAATGATTTGAGATGCCACCTTCATTGTATATTATGTTTTTTTGTATGTACTTGGTTCTGTTTCTGAAATTGCAATGCTGTTCCTTTTACTGATCTGTCTCTTCATGAACTGGCACCCTGTGTTTTAAAGATAGAAGTTGGCATATGTTCAATAATTAGTAAATTAATTACACTTTTTTTTTCAGAAAGAATTTCCCTAAGTACTCCTATATGTTTACTTTTATAATGAACTTCAGAATCAATTTGGAAATAAAAGTTGTTATATTTTTTGTAACATTACATTTAAATATTAAGTTGGGGAGAATTTTTTTTTGTTTTGATTCATTCTGTTCAAAACAGGAGAATTTATTTCCATTATTTAAAATCTATTTTTGTACCTTTCAGTTAATGTTTTCCTCGTATAGATTTTGCATGTTTCCTTTGATGTTTATGCATCAGTATCTAACATTTCTTGTTAAATAAATGGAGTTTTTCTTCTAGTATGTTTTCTAACTGGTTATTGTTCATATTTATGAGAAAAATGATTTTTATGTTAAAGCTGTATCTTGTTGCCTCATGGAATTCATGTGTATGTTATTTTTTATTGATTTGATCACATATTTGAAAATTTTAATGATAGCAAATAGATAGTTTTCTTTATTTTTCCACATTCTTATGCCCCTGCTTTTCTTTAAAATAAGATTTATTTACTTATTAGAAAGTAAGAGTTGCACAGAGAGAAAAAGAGAGGCAGAGAGAGAGAGAGGTCTTTCATCCGCTGGTTCACTTCCCAATTGGCTGTAACAGCCAGAGCTGCGCCAACTCGAAGCCAGGAGCCAGGATCTTCTTCCAGGTCTCCCATGTGGGTGCAGAGGACCAAGGACTTGGGCCATCTTCTACTGCTTTTCCCAGGCCACAGGAAAGAGCTGGATCGGAAGTGGAGCAGCTGAGTCTCGAACCGGCGCTCACATGGGATTTGGGCACTGCAGGTGGCGGCCTTACCCACTATGCCACAGTGCCGGCCCCATCCCTGCTTCTTTTGTCATGTCTGAATTTATTGTTCAATGCTCCTAACTCAACATTAAATAACAGTAGAGATAGCTGGCATCCGCTTAGGGCAGTTTTCTGAGACAGCTAAATGTAATCATGTTTCCTTTTCCCATAGCGCAGAAAATTCATTCTGCTAGAGCAATAGGCAAGTGACTCCAGGCAGGAAGCCTGTTTCATTTCTGGTACTCCAAAAGATGTGCTTCTTTGAATTATATTTAAGATCCAATTTTCTTTTAGGGCAGAAATCAAAGGAACTTTCTGATATTACCTCAAATAAATCTTAAAGAAATTCTTTTGAATTACATGTGCCAAATTGCTCTCTTCCTCTCTATATTGATGAGTTGGTCTAATAAGAGTCCTAGAGTCCTGGTTATACGAATGGGTTGTGCCTTTGTGAGCGCGAGTCAGTGCAAAACAAGTCCCGGTCACTGGTGAGATAATGGAAAACTAAATTTATCTGTGGTTTTATGATCTTAAGGCCTTTGATACAATCCCTTTTTAAATGCGTGTGTGATTGAAGATTATTCAGTGCAGGAAACCTCAAAAAAGATGTAGTCACAGGCAATAGAGAAAGCATCTTTTACAATATATTCTAGCCAAACACATGTCATATCAATACTGTCATCTCAATTTCAAGTTGCTTTTGCATACAGGTAAATGTGGTATCATACTACAGTCTTTTTAATCTCAGGTGCTCCAGGATAAGTATTTAATAGATTTTCTGTAAATTTTATTTTGTAAAACTTGTCCTTCGGAGTAGTTTGGAAAAGGTTATGTTACACTAAAATAACATGAATTGATAGTACAAAGAAAAAAAATCAATGCTATAAGGAGATATAAATACTTATACATAAGGCAATTCAAAGAGTGGTTTTTTTTTTTTTTTTGGACAGGCAGAGTGGACAGTGAGAGACAGAGACAGAGAGAAAGGTCTTCCTTTTCCCTTGGTTCAACCCCAATAGCCACTGCGGCTGGCGCGCTGCGGCCGGTGCACCGCACTGATCCGAAGCCAGGAGCCAGGTGCTTCCTCTTGGTCTCCCACGCGGGTGCAGGGCCCAAGCACTTGGGCCATCCTCCACTGCACTCCCGGGCCATAGCAGAGAGCTGGCCTGGAAGAGGGGCAACTGGGACAGAATCCGGTTCCCTGACTGGGACTAGAACACGGTGTGCCGGTGCCACAGGCAGAGGATTAGCCTATTGAGCTGTGGTGCCGGCCCAAAGAGAATTTCTTATGAAATATCAACTCAAGGAGAGAAATACTAACAAAGGGGGCCGGCTCTGTGGCTCACTTGGTTAATCCTTGGCCTGCGGCACTGGCATCCCATATGGGCGCTGGGTTCTAGTTCCGGTTGCTCCTCTTCCAGTCCAGCTCTCTGCTGTGGCCCGGGAGGGCAGTGGAGGATGGCCCAAGTGCTTGGGCCCCTGCACCTGCGTGAGAGGCTGGGAGGAGGCACCTGGCTCCTGGCTTCAGGTTGGCCTAGCTCCTGCTGTGGCGGCCATTTCGGGGGTGAACCAGCGGAGGGAAGACCTTTCACTCTGTCTCTCTCTCTCTCTCACTGTCTAACTCTTCTGTCAAATAAAAAGAAAGAAAGAAAGAAAGAAAGAAAGAAAGAAAGAAAGAAAGAAAGAAAGAAAGAAAGAAATACTAACAAAGAAACTACAGCTATTCATTTCTTACTAGCATAACAGAAAAGCATTTTTCCATGCAGTTTGGTCAATAATGGAAAAGTTCTGCATGAATCAAGTATAGGAAAAAAATCTTTCACCAAAATTTCCTGAACTCTTCATTAACTTTACTTACTTATTTTCATGCTATTTAAAAGAAATTTCATGCACATCAGAAAGTCAGTATTTTGACAAAGAAAATCAAAATAATTAAGCTAAAATAAAACAGGATTGGCTCTTTCTCTGCTACAACTGAAAAAAAAAAAAAACACCTTCAGTGGTGACTATAATTGTGTTTATATTTGCTATTTTAAAGTAAACTTTTTCCCAACCATATTTTAGCTTTTAAGACAAAGGATGTGTTTGTATGGCTTTCATTTGAATCCTACAGTATCAACAAAATTGCCTTGGTGCTTCACTTGCCACATGACAACACAATTCCTAAACATTAATTATGTGCCTGCCCTGTGCCATGATGGTGAAGAGACAGGAAGTGGTCCTTATTTTTAAGGAGCTGAAAGTCTACTGTCGGGGACAAAAAGACAAACTAATCATTACAGTTTAGAGTTTAGAAAGGAGGGCATGGTGGTATCAAGAAGGAAGGTAAGTTCAGTGCCTCAGGGGACATCAAGGAAAATGTTACAGTCACGGGGATCTATGTGGGAAGATGGTCACAAGAATAGCAGGCAGGTTCAAGAGAAGGCAGAAATTCATTTAAAAAAATGTCTGGGGAATGGCAAGTTGTTTGGAATGGTGGTAATAACTTATCTAATGGCCGTGCTCCCAGGTAGGCTTCAAAGGTAAGAACCATGTCCTCTTGTCCAATGTGATAGTCCTTTCAGCTGTCTAGCACAGTGCCTGGCACTTTAAAGAAACTCAGTGAACATCTTTCTAACTGTATTTCTGACTAGTTTTAGTAATCACAGAATACTTAGTATATGTAAAAGTTTTATAATACAATACCCATATGCCCACCACCCATTTTAAGAAACAAAGTCTTACCAACCCCATTATAGCCTGTGATGAACATGCTAAATTCTTCTTAGCCAATAACTATCACTCTGATTTTTATATTTGGCAACTTTTATATGCATTTATGGAAGTGTTTAAACTTCATATAAACCTTATGATAATATTTTTTTCTGTGACTTGGCTCCTTTCCTTAATATTATATTTTATAAAATTTATCCATGTTGATACTTGCAAATGTAGTTAATGTTCATTGCTTGATGGTGCCCTATTATTGTAATCATCAGTTTTTCTTTTTCAGTTTTGTTTATGATTGACATTTTTTCCAGTATTTTGTTCTAACAATGATGCTAAAAATGATGTTGTTTATGTCCCTTCTACAAATAATAGAGTTTCTGTACTTAGATGTCTATCTAGACATACCCTCATTAGTTGGTATTATTTAGCTTCCTCACTGACACTTGGAATTGTAACCCTTAAAATTTTTGTTAGTCATATATCTGTGAATTGAATCTGATTATTTTATTTTGTATTTCCCTGATTATTCAGGAGATTTTGCTTCCAACTTTATTGGTCATTTTGTTTTGCCTCCTGTGAGCTGCTGCTTCATCTCCGTTTCCAGTTTATATGTAATATATATGTAGCTGATCTCTTCTAATTATATTGATTCAATCGTCACTAATATGTCCTGTTAATGTAATCCCTTCACACTTCAGTATCAGTCAAATCTAATCAATGCTTCTCCTTTTTGGTTTGAGTCTTTTAAGTATTTGTAAAAGAAATCCTTTCCCATCCAGAATGGATTATATGTACTTGTATATATAGTGTTATATTAACTATGTCATATCATATCATGTCATCAGATCAGATCAGATCAGATCACAGATCCTTCAGATCTTTAATCCACTTGCAGAGAGAGAGGGAGACACAGAAAGAACAATCTTCTATCCACTGATTCACTCCCCAAATAGCCTTGATGGTCAGGCTGGGCCAGGCTGAAGCCAAGAGCTAGGAACTCCATCCAAGACGTCTACATGGGTAGCAGGGGTCCAAGTTCTTGGGCCATCATTTTGTAAATAAAGATATATTTTATTTACATGAAGGCAGAGTGACAGAAAGAGACATAGTTTATTTTCTATATGGTATGAAATAGATATCTAGAATGTGATTTTTTTCTAAATTGACAATTTCCTAGATAGTACATCACTCCTTGTTGACTACGATACCATCAACACACATGGGATCTGTTTCTTCACATTATTCTGTTCTAATGCTTTTTCTGTCCATGTACCAATTTCACACTGCCTTAAATGATGTTGATGTCATAAAAAATTTCCATATTGGTGAAACACTTTCTTCTTTCCCCTCTTCCTTCACTTTCAAATTGTCTTTTGTAACCTTGGGGTCTTTATACTTCAATATGAATTTTAAAACTGACTTTTATTATTAACAAATTTGAAATATCCTATCTATTTTATGTATTTTATTTCCCTGAATTTCCACCTGTCTTATTTATGATTGAGGCTTTTAAAAAATGAGTCAATTAAGTATAAATTTCATGAGACCCCTTGTGCTAGTAAATACAGTAACTGATTTTTTGTGCTCTTCCTACCACCCTGTGAAGAATATCATTTTACTTTTAATTTTTTCATTACAGGATATATATTATATATGTATATGTATATGTATATGTATATATAAAACTAGAGAGACAATACAATTAACCCAGGGGCTTATGGCACAGCAAGTTGAACCACCACGTGTGATTCTAGCATCCCATATTGAAGTGCCAGTTCTAGTTCCAGATGCTCCATTTCTGATCCAACTTTCTGATAATGTGCCTGGGAAGTTAGCAGAAGATGATTCAAATCTTGGGACCCCAGGATATGGAAAATTCTCTCTCTCTCTCTCTCTCTCTCTCTCCCTGCTTTAAAAATATGTACATATGGACCTTGATAGCTTGTTTGGAGGTTCCAGCAGGGGAGTGCAGCTACTTGTATACCCTTGATGGAAGACCAGTCCTCCTCTAGTGGGGAAGGTTGTCTTCTTTGACCGAATGAGCAGCTTTGGGAGGAACACACATGGAGCGGTGAGGGAGGAAGGGGACACCTGCCTAGCCAGCCAGATAAGCCAAATCAACCCTAGCGATCAATGGTTTGACAGATGTCTCAGCCAGATCACCCTCGCATCCTAAAATATACACATATGGGGCCAGCACTGTGATGTAGCGGGTAAAGCTGCCACCTGCAGTGCCAGTATCCCATATGGGTGCTGGTTTGAGTCCCAGCTGCTCCACTTCCTATCCAGCTCTCTGCTATTGCCTGGGAAAGCAGTAGAAGATGGCCCAACTCCTTGGGTCCCTGTACCCACATGGGAGACCTGGAATAAGTTCCTGGCTCCTGGCTTCGGATCAGCACAGTTCCGGCTGTTGTGGCAAACTGGGGCGTGAACCAGTGGATGGAAGATCTCTCTCTCTCCCTCTCTCTCTCTCTCTCTCTTTCTCTGCCTCTATGTGTAACTCTGACTTTCAAATATATAATCTTTAAAAAATATACATATACATCTATATGTATGTGTGTACACGCATATACATTTATTTAAATGCATATATATATATACACACACATATATGAATATATGTAACTCAAAGTAGCCATGACCCAGCTTCAGTAATTATTGGTACATGTCTTATTGTCCTCTATCTGGACCTTTACTCATTTCCCCAAAATAACCCCACTCTATCACCACCTTGTCACAGACCATTTTGAAGTGTTGTTCTTTTAACACAACCATAACAGAATTACATTTAAAAAAAACTTTGAAAATAGATGGTTTAAAAGTATTTGAAAGAGAGAGAAACAGACCAACAGAAAGACAGAAATTTCCCATCTTCTGGTTGAATGTTCAAATGCTCACAATGGCTAAGACTAGGACAGACCAAGGCCAGGAGCTGGGTATCAATTTAGTCTCCCATGTGGGTGGCAGGGACCAAAAATTGAGCTATGATCCTTGTCTCCAGGGACCATATTAGCTGGAAGCAGGAACCAGGACTCAAACCCAGGTTCTCCAATATAGGATGGGGCACTAGACCAAATGCTTGTCCCCCAAATTTAATTCATTTTAGAATTTTTGCTTAACATGTAATACCTGAATATTTTTATGGGCTACAGTGAAATATTCCAACACATGTTTATGATATAAACTTATCAAATCATGTAAGCAGCCTAATTAACATTTTCACTTCCTTACCTCTTCTGTATGTTTGGAGTTCTACTACTTCTACACTTCCAGTTTTTCATTCATACCTATATAATACATTATTATGAGCTCTCTAATATAAAATATCTAATCTTTCCATTTTACTGAAGATTTTCACTTGGTTTTTTACTTAAGAAAATTAACATTCTGGGTCAGTGCTGTGGCAGAATGGGTTAAGCCACTGCCTGTGATGCTAGCATCCATATAATTGCCAGTTTAGTCCCAGCCACTCCACTTCTGTTCTACATCCCTGCTAATGTACATAGAAGGGCAATGGAGGATGGCCCAAGTGTTTGGGTCTCTGCTACCCATGGGGAGGATGTAGGTGGAATTCTGGGCTCCTGACTTCAACTTGGCTCAGCCCTGGCCATTGCAACCATGTAGGGGAGTAAACCAATGGATGGAGGATTTCTATTTCTCTGTCTCTTTCACTCTCTCCAGAACTCTTTCAAATAAATAGATAAATCTTAAAAAGATAAAAAAATCCATGTAAGGTTTATAGTTCATGGCATAAAGAGAAATATTAAAATATTAAATATTCAGTACTACTCAGTAATAGTCAACACTATTGAAAATATAAATTATAAAGACATAAAAGGGAGTATATGGAAAGAAATACAGAATGCAGCATTGACTTATTCTGTACACTTAAGTTTCATGTCTGAGAACAACAAAATACATGTTTTCTAAAATCTGGATGCAATATGCTACTCCAGAGTAGCATACTGAAACCGTTCTAGAAATGAGAAAGCCTAGGAGGCTATAAAAGTCGTCAGAATCAAAGTGGAATCACTTGTGTCAACCCTAACCAAAAGAATAAATAAAGGAAAGAGGTTGTGAAGGAAAGATTCTCATGCGTGATTTCCTGATAATAGTTACTCTCACAAACACTCTTCCAGAACCACAAGCTTGGACAAAGGCTACTATGATCTTACACAGAAAATACTCTCCTGAGGACATGCGCCCAAGGACTGCCTGTTCAGCCTTGTGACTGTTGCTATTCATAATAGCCAAGATATGGAAAAAACATAAGTGCCCATCAATGGAGAGATGGATTTTTGAAATGTGGTGTGTATTTACAGTGGAATACTGTTCAGCCCTGGGGGAAAAGAAAAACAAAATTCTGTCATTTTCAACAATGTAGATGAACATAGAGGGCATTATGTTATGTGAAATAAGCTAGGCACAGGGAGACAAATGCTGTGTGATCTCAGTTATGTGGGTAAACCAAAAAAGTCAATCTCATAGAAACAGAAAGTAGAATGGCAGTTATATGTTTCTTTAGTTTAAAAATTTTATCCCAGATTTCTCACGGTTATCTAATTTCATATACTTCAAATTAAACTGGTAATAATCACCAAGAGAATATAATATCTAAAAGCTATAAAGTCTTCTCAAGCTTTTTCTCATTGGCATTAGAGTAGTGTTTACCTTGGCAATAAAGAAACAGAGAAAGGAAGAGAAGCCAAAAGGACATAAAGCACCAGGTAGCATTTTTAATAACCCTTGCAAAAATTTCTGGCAGTAGCAGCATGTTAGCTAGCATCCAAAAAAGTGCATTAGGTCTGGTTTTGTATGTTGTTTACAAAGGGGGAGAGATGTGTGCAAATTTGAGGTTGGTAATTTAAAAATTTTGTCCCACTGAATAAGTAAAAAAAAACTTCATCAAACCTAGCTTACTACTGCATGGTCAGCAGAAACCTATTTAGAAACCTTTTGTCAGAGTAGGTTTCTAAAATGATGCAAACAAATGAATAATTCTCTTTTTACATGTAAACTGGGGGCCAGCGTTGTGGCATAGCAGGTTAAGCCACTGCCTGCAATGCCGGCATCACATATGGGCACCAATTTGAGTTTCAACTGCTCCACTTCCAATCCAGCTCCCTGTTAATGCACCTAGGAAAACAGCAGAGGATGGACAAAGTGTTTGGGCCCCTGCACTAAGTTGGGAGATGCATAAGAAACTCCTGGCTCCTGGCTTCAGCCTGCCCCAGCCCCTGGTCATTGTGGCCATTTGGAGAGCAAACCAGTGGACGGAATATCTCTTTTGCCCTCTGTCTCTACTTCTCTCTCTGTAACTCTGCCTTTCACATAAATAAATAAACAAATCTTTAAAAAAACAGATGTAAACTGGGGTAGGGATGCAGGTGTATAGCCTAGCAGGTAAAACGCCTGGCATGGTTGTGTTGGGAGTGTTGGCTCCACTCCCAATTCTAGAATGCAGCAATGATGGCTCAGGTAGTTATAAATCTGTCACCCACACTGGAAACATGGACTGAGTTCCCAGCTCATGGCATTGGCCTGAATCAGCCCCAGATGTTGCAATCATTTGGCGAGTAAACCAGCAGATGGTAGCTTGTTGTTGCTCCTGCTCTCTCGCTTTCTGCCCCTCTTTCCTCTCAAATAAATAAAAAATGTTTTAAACATGTTAGTCAAACCATGCAGCATCTCTGTTTAATATGCTTAAAAATTAAAAATTGTTCTCAGAAACCCAAATTTCTTTTTTTTAAATATTTTTGTGCTCATATAGTTTCTTTTTTATTTTAACTTTTATTTAATGAATATAAATTTCCAAAGTACAGCTTATGGATTACAATGGCTTCCCCCCACCACAACTTCCCTCCCACCAGCAACCCTCCCCTTTCCCGCTCCCTCTCCCCTTTCATTCACATCAAGATTCATTTTCAATTCTCTTTATATACAGAAGATCAGTTTAGCACATATCAAGCAAAGATTTCAACAGTTTGCCCCCACGTAGCAACACAAAGTGAAAAAACACTGTTGGAGTACTAGTTATAGCATTAAATAACAGTGTACAGCACATTAAAGACAGAGATCCCACATGATATATTTTTTAAAAATTGATTAATTTTCTATGAAATTTCCAATTTAACACCAGGTTTTTTTTTTTCATTTTCAATTATCTTTATATACAGAAGATCGATTCAGTATATACTAAGTAAAGATTTCATCAGTTTGCACCCACACAGAAACACAAAGTGTAAAAATACTGTTTAAGTACTAGTTATAGCATCACTTCACATTGGACAACACATTAAGGATAGATCCCACATGAGACGTAAGTACACAGTGACTCCTGTTGTTGACTTAACAATTTGACACTCTTGTTTATGGCGTCAGTAATCTCCCTAGGCTCTAGTCATGAGTTGCCAAGGCTATGGAAGCCTTTTGAGTTCACTGACTTTGATCTTATTCCAACAGGGTCATAGTCAAAGTGGAAGTTCTGTCCTCCCTTCAGAGAAAGGTACCTCCTTCTTTGATGGCCTGTTCTTTCCACTGGGATCTCACTCGCTGAGATCTTTCATTTAGGTCTTCTTTTTTTTTTTTTTTTTTTTTTTCCGGAGTGTCTTGGCTTTCCATGCCTACAATACTCTCATGGGCTCTTGAGCCAGATCCGAATGCCTTAAGGCTGATTCTGAGGCCAGAGTGCTATTTAGGACATCTGCCATTCTATGAGTCTGCTGTGTATCCTGCTTCCCATGTTGGATTGTTCTCTCCCTTTTTGATTCTGTCAGTTAGTATTAGCAGACACTAGTCTTGTTTGTGTGATCCCTTTGACTCTTAGACCTATAATTATGATCAATTGTGAACTGAAATTGATCACTTGGACTAGTGAGATGGCATTGGTACACGCCACCTTGATGGGATTGCATTGGAATTCCCTGGCACGAGAAATCCAAATTTCTTACCAAGGCTTCAAAATTTGCAAGTTTGGCCTTACCCTCCTTTCTCACTGCATTCAGGCCACACTGATCTCCCTTCTATTCCTATAACATGCCAAGTTCTTCCTCAGGCCAAGAAAATTCAAAGGGGGAAAAATTGTCATGAAATAGTGCTGGGTCAACTGGATATTTGTAAAAAAGAAATAACCCTCTAATCATATAACACATCATACATAAAAGTAACTTGAGGAGCCAGCACTGTAGTGCAGCAGATTAAAGCCCTGGGCTATAGCACTGGCACTCCATATGGCCGCCAGTTCGAGTCCCAGCTGCTCCACTTCCTATTCAGCTCTCTGCTATGGCCTGGAAAAACAGTAGAAAATGGTCCAAGTCCTTGGGCCCCTGAACATGCATGGGAGACCTGAAATAAGTTCCTGGCTCCTGGCTTCAGATCAGCCTAGCTCTGGCTGTTGTGGCCATTTGTGAGTGAACCAGGGGATGGAAGACCTCTCTCTCTCTTTCTGCCTCTGCCTCTTTCTAACTCTGCCTTGCAAATAAATAATAAATCTTAAAAAATACTAACAATACCAATATTCAAGATAATGTGGTTCAGTAACAACTCTGAAAGATAGCTAGTGAGAACGCAAATCGGCACAGCTGCTTTGTAAGTATGTCAGTATCACATAGTATATTCATCAATCCTACTTTTGGGCGTTTATCCAAGAGGAAAGGAAATTTGTGTCCACATGAAGACTTGTACACAAAGTGTTATCTACAATTACCAAAATAACTGTTCATCACCATGTGAATAGATAAATCATCCATAAATATACCCATAGAATGGAATACTACACAGCAATAGAAAGGATTGAAGTAGTAATACAGACAACATGCACGTATCCTAAAAATATTGATTATATTATATGAAAGACTACATACCATTCAATTCCACTACATGAAATTCTAGAAAAGACGAAACAGCGAGAGAAAGGAGGTCAAGGGTTTCCTGGAACTGAAGTTGGAGCAATGAATCAAGTGCAAAGGGGCACAAAAAGTTTTTTTCAGAGTGACAGCACTGTTCTATGTCCTGAATACCGCTGCCCAATCCATCAGATTTATTGACTGCACATGTAGCCTAAGTGATTTTTATGGTATTTAAATTATATCTCAATAAAGAAAAAAATCAGCTGTGACCACAATTGTTTAAAATCAGACTGAATTAAGATTTGAAAGAGGGGTTGGCACTGTGGCATAGTAGGGTAAGCCGCTGCTGGCAGTGCCAGTAATCCACAAGGACACAGATTTGAGTCCTGACTACTCTACTTCCAATTGCGCTCCAATCCAGTCTAATGCGCCTGGGAAAGCAGTGGGAGGATGGCCCAAATGCTTGGGCCCCTGCACCCATGTGGGAGACCAGAAGAAGCTCCTGCCTTCTGGCTTTGGACTGGCCCAGCTCCTGCTGTTGCAGCCATTTGGGGGAGTGAACTAACAGATGGTAAATCTCTCTCTCTCTCTCTCTCTCTCTCTCTCTCTTTCTCTCTGTAACTCCACCTTTCGAATTAATAAATAAATCTTTAAAAAAAGATTTGGAAAATTTATCCCTAATGTTGTTTAAATTACCATTGTGTGGTATATAATAATTACAATATAATATAATAAAAAGGAAATTGACTTTTTAGTCATCCTCAACAGGCGAATGGGGATGAAGTCCAGGAATGAAAATAGAATTTGGTGAAAGCCTGCCCATGAGTAAGCCTCACAACTCCTTCTCCCACAGTTTCCAAAACACTTGCAGTCTTCATCTTCCCTCAGGCATCTGAAAAATTATTTTCTATCAAAATAAAATAACTCCAGAGACAGGATCTTCCAATACAGATAGTGGATGTCAACTGGTGAGTAGGTGGCTCATTTCCAAGCCATTACAGAATATTCCTACATAAAGCACCACCACCTCCATGTACTGTTTCATAGTGTATCTCACAAATACAGATAGCCCAAGTCATCAAAGTAATGTGACAACATCAAGAAAGACATACAGGGCCAGTGTTGCGGCATAGCAGGTTAAGCCTCTGCCTGTGATGCCAGCATGTCATACAGGCACTGGTTTCAGACCTGGCTGTTCCACTTCCAGTCCAGTTCCTTGCTAATGCACCTGGGAAGGCAGCGTAAGATGGCCCAAGTTCTTAAGCCACTGAACCCACATGAGAGACCTGGAAGAAGCTCTGGGCTCCTAGCTTTGGTCTGGTTCAGCCCCCGCCTTTGCAGCCCCTTTGGGGAGGTAACCAACAGATGAAAGGTCTCTTTCTCTCTGTCTCTGTCTCTGTCTCTCCTCTTTATATAACTCTGCCCTTCAAATAAATCATAAAAAAAGAAGTTTCTTAAGAAAAAAAAGATTTACAAAGGACATAAAGCAATATATAAAACAGGAGGAAACTTCAAAAACTATGATTAATATCCAATAAAAGACAAAGATATTGCATCCAGTCAATGCATAAATTTTCAAAGCACAAATATTTGAGAACAAGTTAGACAACCATTTGGCAGGAACAATTTCATTAATTCACTCAACAAAACATTTTGAGGCTCTTATTATGGTTTTATAACATGGTGGGCTTTATCTTGTTAAGTGAGATGGAGTTAAATTAATTCCAAAGAGTTAATTTGATGAATTGATTTGATTAGTGGCTGAAAGCTGAAATAGGCTTCACAAGACTGTGTTTCATACTCTTACTAAGAATATGCTTTCAGGAAAATAGTTTATCCAGCATGGACCTCAGTTTATTCATTCCTTAACTAGACATAAAAATCTGTGATCCTGGGAGGTTAGAGCAGATAGTGACCTGAAGGGGGCTCAAGGGCTGTTCTGGAATTTGGTTCTGTTTCTTGATCTTTGGCTGTGTTTGAGAGCCTTCATCAGACAGTATATTTATGACTTGTGCACTTTTCAGTGTGTAGGTTATATGTCAATGAAAAGGTTACAAAAAATTTAGATGCATTTTAAGGTCTCTTTCCATCTTGTATGAATTGGTGATTATTTTTAATAAAGCATCTTTTTAGAGAAAGGAAATCTAGACAAAATTTTAAAACATAACCATAGTCCTAGCTTTTTGTCAACTAGCTTTAAAGGATTTGATTTTTCTCATTGAGATGTTGGATCAGCTTAAATTTCTTTACTTTCTCACACACTCTTTGAGTATACAATTAGTTTTAAACATTGAACCCAGACTGCTGGCTTACAAAAGCATTGTCAATTAGAATTGTCCGAAGCATCAACTGAGACGTTTTTTCATTTGCAAACTGTACTGTTAATGACAAGCATGGCTTATTCCCATAATTGAGTTCTTAGTCCTACATGAAATCTTCTTTATACTATTAATTTGCTTAGGGAATCATTCTCTTACTAATAACCGTTGGGATTGAACAGTTTTACTGTGCTCTGTAAATATGTTTTAGTGGGAACCTTACATAGATTTTTCTTCTCGTTTGCTTGGTTTTTATAGCTCCTCCCCACACCGTACTGGCTTTTTCCCTCAGAGAAAGAACCTGGCCCTCAAGCTTTATTCCTCTACTTGAAAAGCTCATAAAACTTTTTAATTTAAAAATCATTACTCTTTGGATCTGCCTATGAATCATTATTTGAAACAGAGAAATAATGGAAGTTATTTTGAGATTTTGACAAAGATTATAAATTCTTTAATTCTTTCCTCCATAAATGATTTCATTTATAGGTCTAGTTCAGGGATTAATGGATCGGCTAGCATGAACTATTTCTTGCCTTGGATAAGTGTTTTTTCACCAAAGTTTAATAGATGGAAAGTAAGTACTTTTTAAAGCCCTAATGTCATTAATACTGTCAAGAAAGATGCATTTTTCTGGGGGCAGGCATTTGGTGCAGCAGTTAAGTTCCTGCTTGGGAATCCTGCATCTCCTATCAGAGTGCCTGGTTCAAGTCCTGGCACCTCTACTTCTGACCCAGTTTCCTGCCAATCCATCCTGGAAAACAGCAGGCAATTGCTCAAGTACTTGGGCCCCTGCTACTCACAAGGGAAACCTAGATTGAGTTCCAGGCTTCTGGCTTTGGTGTGGTCCAGCCCTGTCTATTGCAGGTACTTAGGGAATCAATGAGCAGATAGAAGATTCTTTCCCCACCCCACCCCAAAAAATGAAAATGCAATTTAAAAAAAAAGAGATAATTTTTTTCTGAAAAAGGATTTAGAGACCTCCGAGGCTAGTTTTGGTATTACTGCTGCTGTTAATTTTTTAAATTAGATTTTATTGTGCATATTTAAAGTACACAATATTATGCTATGGGATGCATGTAAATTATAAAATGGTTACTATATACTGAAACAAATTAACATATCCATCATTCCTCTTAGTAACGCCTCCCCCCACCTTTTTGCTTTTGTGGCAAAAGTAAGAGAAGAGATAGAAGAGGTTACAGTTTGGCAGATGGACAGAGGGTGGTGGGGTACAGTAAAAATCTAGTATCATTTAGCAGAAATCTCAAATACAGTACACTTTTATTGCCTATAGTCCCCTGAGGCTATTCTGAGGTGCACCTAGAGCTTTTACGGTTTGGGTCAGTTATTTTTATATATTCTTTCTACTCTGTTACTACCTTGTTATTCTCTTGAAGAAAGATGGGCAATCTGATGCTGGCTATTTCTTCCTGAGCCTCTGGGAATGTGGACAATGGATCACTTCAATTTTGAAACGATCTATATTAAGCTTATGGTTTTTATTCTCCCAACCTCCTTTAGAGATAGTACTGGGGGCTACATGTCTAGGAGTTAATCCTAAGACAACAGCCTTACAGGAAACCATATCACATGCTTAACAAATGAGTTACTAGTGTGTTTTCATGATATCTTCTTTCAAATTTCATTATTTGTCCTCATTTCTTAGGTGTCACTGTACTGAAAAATACCAAGTCTTAAAAAGCAAGGATTCATTTTAAAAGATAGCTTGTCATATTATTCTTGAAGTAGATATACATTTCTATTTCCCCTTACAAAGTTTATAGATTCAACAAAGAAACTGAAAAGGCCTTGGAAAGAAATGCCCTTAAGTCACCTCAGAAAGGTAATTACCTCTCTTTTTCTTAAAAATATCAGCAGTCTACCCAGCCTTCGCTGGTAATGGGCTGTGTGGCCCCCAACCCTCAAGCCGACATAAAGCTCTCCTGCTCTCCTACTGTCTCATCTCTCTTTTCTTGGGAATAATCACCTTCTCCTCTCTTTGCCAAATAATATCCCTTTTATAATTTTAAGTCTGTTCTTCTCAGTCCTCTCCTTCTAAAATAAGACTGACTCATACAAAAGCAAGTGTCTGTTTCTCGGTGCGTCCAGAGATTTCTTCTCTGAAGGAGACACTGAGAGTTGAGATCATGTTCCTTTTCCTGAGTATCAGGAGCAGAAGTTTCTGTGCCCCTCTATCAGCATTTGCTGAAGAGGAAAAAGGGAAAAGTGAGGCTCCCCCTATGAGAATGTCCTGCTCTGCTTCCAACCAGCCAGTCTGTGGCTAAATGTTGGCAGCCATCCTGTGGCACATTCTGAACCTTGTTGTCTGCTCAGTCCAGGTCGCTATACTCGTGCATCCACACAGGGGGCTGTAGTCAGCAAAACCATCTCATTTGCTTTGCACTTATTCAGTGCCTTGAAGCTGCTAAGGATCCTTCACAAACGTTTTCATGTGTGAGCTTTATGACTCTCTGAGTAAGGCAGAAGGAGAAAATAGATTTTTCTCCCATCTTAATGAAGAAGGAGACAAAGGGACGAAACTTCTTTTGCAGTTAAGAGGGTGAAGACCTGAAACCCAGCACCCCTTTCTCCAACTTGAGGTCCTCACTCCCAACCTCTACCTGTAGCCTCCAGTCCGAATCCTCCTATCCTACAATAACTCTTCTTCTCTGATTCTCTCCTTTGCTATAGTTCTTTGATTGCAAATGCTATCGTGTCAAAGCACACATGCCTTTTGCTTTTCAACTCAAAACGCAAATACGCTTAATAAAAAGAAAAAACTGCTCTCATAGTTAATGGTGTCAAATTCCTTTCTCCAAGAAAGTTAATGAGTCATTTGTTGAACTTAGTGATGACCTTTGTGGCAGATTTCATTCTATTATTGGTCAGTAGTAGATAAAGTCAAAAGTATATTGTTTCAAGAAAATCATCAACAATTAAATGAGCAGATGCAGAACTATCTGGCGAGGAAAAGGATCTACCACTACAAGCAAAGCTGTATTCAACAGCGCTCCGGAGTGGGGATTTCGTCTCAACTAGCTCAGTCCCACAATGCCATCTTTCTTCCTGAGATAATCAGAAAGCAGATTTTCAGCATGACTGCTGTTATTTCTCACCACTGCTACAAGTGAATCTCAGCACATCATTAACAAGGAATATCATCCCAGGACAGCTGCTACCTACACCATCCATAGGATGGTTACTAAGTGTTTTCCTCTGCCTTGGCATTTGTCTTTGCCAATGCACTACTGACGAGGGGAAATCAGTCCAGGGTAAACAAACTCATCAGAGTTTGTGGGATTATGGTGTTTGATTTTGATATTATGATTACTATTTATACCAGAAATAAACATATGGGTTCATTGTATATCTAGTATTTGCAGGACAGTGGGCTATACATGGGAGATGCAAGGTACCAGCCACAGATTTTTACTTGAAGGAATTAATAATACAGTTGGAGATATAAGACATGGATCTTAAAAATGGAACATATCATTGCAATATAGTGCCTTTAAATCTAAAATTAGTAGAGTGGAGAATAAGTGTTATGGGAGCTCACAGAAGGCCACAATTTAAAAGAGCTGAAGCAGGCTGGGGAGCCCATTAACTCTGGATCCCACGTATAACTTACTGATTACATTTACTTCTCATTCAGTCCTCATTACAACATGAGAGAAAATGCTGTGCCTGCCTGTGTTCTTCCTCCACTTTGCAGATAAGCAAAATGGAGACTTGGAAGTAAGTAGCTTGCCAATGTCTCACTCCTAGTGTCCAGGCACCCTGATATCAAAACACGCTCTTAATCACAATCCTTGCTGAACAAGAACATGACTGGGAAGAGACTTACCCAAACACTTAAGAAGACAGACCAGTGGAGCCAGTGAACTCTGTAAGTTGGAGTTTATGATGGAACACTGTAGGTGCCAACCTGTACGGTGGCTGGCTTTGTCAGCCCAACTCCAAGTGGCAGGAGTGACTCAGCAAGAGACTCAGCACCAGGAAAGGGACCTCAACGTGTCAACACCAATAAATGGAACAGAAAGAATCCTCCAGGGCACTTGTCAGCAAGCAGACTGGCCTGGTAATGCAAATATCATAGCAGACACTCATATCAGGGAACCATGTGTGTGACTTCCACACAGGCATGACACAGATCATGAGCCAACGGATTCAACCAGAGCATGTCAGGAAAGGATGGGAGCCAGGAGTAACCTACCCTCAGCATAGAGCAGACACAGCTGTCAGAAGGAAGGTCAGCCTGGTGAGCAGAACTCGATATCCAGAAGACATTGTATGACCTTTTGAACATAAAGTTAAACAGTGTACCCAGGTGCTGGCTGGAGAGGAAGGGCACTGGAGTAATCATCAGCATCAGATGTACCCTGGAGGCCATAAGGGGACCCAAAGTCCAGAACTAAAGCCTAAAACTCAGCCTGAGAAACACAAAACTGACTTGATGCCAAAACATATATTTCCTGGCAAGAGCCTCCTTACCTTCTCTGTCTGGGTCAGAACCAAGCAGAGTTCCAGACGACACTGAGTCAACATTTACATATCAATGACCCCGGGCTGCGCTGTGGTGCAGCAGGTTAAAGCCCTGGCCTGCAACACTAGCATCTTATGGGTGCCGGTTCCTCTCCCTGCTGCTTGTTTTCCATTCCAGCTCTCTGCTATGGCCTGGGAAAGCAGCAGCAGATGGTCCAAGTCCTTGGCCCCTGCACCCATACTGGGGACCCGGAAGAAGCTCCTGGCTCTGGGCTTCAGATCAGCACAGCTCTGGCTGTTGCCATGATTTGGGGAGTGAACCAGCGAATGGAAGACCTCTCTCTCTCTCTCTCTCTGGCTCTACCTCTCTCTGTAACTCTGTCTTTCAAATAAATAAAATAAATCTTTAAAAAAAAAAGAATCAATGACCCCTAGTTTGTGATTTAATAAGGCTTCAGAAGATGGGATCTAAGCAGCACCTATAATCATTCTGATTCATTTCCTCACAAATATTTATTGATTGCCTACTTTGCACCAGATACTGCTTCAAGTGTAGGACAATGAAGAATTCAGCCAGTTCTCTGCTCCCTTGGCATTTATAGTTAAGACAAATCATAGGTAAATGAATTAAGAGGAGGCAGAAGAGTGTTCTAGGAAAAAGAAATGACTGCAAAGGCACATGGGCAGGAAATGTGCTGAGTTGTTTAACAGTAAACAGTAAAGCGTTTATGGAAGGAATCTAGAGAATTGTATACTTCACTGTATCCAGATCATCAGATTCTCACAGTTTTGAACCAGCAGATTCCTAGTCATCTGCTTTGGCCTGTCCAGTTTTTAGAGGAGAACTCTAGGCCCACAGAAATGAAGTCAAAATAGACTCACAAGTGTTATGGAGGGTGGGGCCAGCAGCTGATACTTTGACAGAAACTCCAAATCATTAGTTCAAATGATCTTTAGTGGTTTAAAGGAATGTAAGTCTAAGGATTTGAGTCATGAATCCAGATCCTTCTCTCTCACCCTTATCCATGACCTTTGACAAACCCCAGAACTTCACAAAAGCCCTTTGAAACCCTGAAAATTCTTTAGCGATTTAAGTGATTCAGGCCTCATTACCAGCAATGAACATTTAGTGGCCTCAGAGTGAGGTAGAAAGAATGGAGGCAGCCAGCAAGCGAGCAACAGGGTTCAGGTTCTGCCCCGTGTTCTGGGCCCTGGAAGTTGCATGAGCCCTCGATGTCCTCATCTGTAAGTAGGGTTGCACTAGACCATCACCAAGGTGCTTCCCAACTCATATTCCTTGAGCCCTGATCTCAGTTGCCCTTGACAGTGAAAAAAGATAATTACACACACAGCTGATGTACATTTTTAAAAAGGCTATCAGCGCTCAATGTAACCATCTATACAAATAGCATTAATTGCCTGCTCCTTTACACTCTCCTCACCACATTTTTATAATTTTGCAGAATCAGTGGTGTAAAACTTCAGTTACAATGCCTGCTTTCAATGTTCATGCATTTAAGTAAATGCTTTTTTTAAGTAAAATGCAAAGGAGAGCAGAGAGTCTGGGGCGGGGGCGGGGGGAGACAAAAGTCAACAAATTATTAAATCTATTTTTCACAAATGAAATGCATTACATTCTGTACACAAGGTTCTAATACAACCAAATGTCCCCAGGTGGTTCACCCACATGGCACTATAAATGCCATTAGCACTCTCAGCAAGCTTTATAGCCCATAATGAATGTACTTGTTCTAATAATACCATCAACTCTTTCTGCACCGAGGCTGTCAAGATTTTCATTTTCTTTTATTCTAGATGGAAAAAATTAATTCTAAGGGAGACTCATAATCAGAGGAAAAAGTGACAGAATGTTGGCTAATTTGCTTCCCTAAGACCTCTTGGAAGTCCTTGCCTGTGGTATAACTGTTTTATTATCTCGGTTTTTCTAATCACAGCTAAAATCACGGTGAGAATTCAAGTTTAATCTTGTAGCTATAAAAATATATTTTGTTTACTGAAGGAAAAAAGACTCAGTGTGCAAACAAAAGTTAGAAGATAGAATATGCATATTTCTATATTCTTCATGGCCAGAATTTCTTAGCACTGCACTTAAATTAGTGCACTAAAATCTTTAGGGTACACAGATAATAGTAGCTAGCATATATTGAACGCTGACTCTGTGCCAGGCACTGTGCTAAATGATTTTTATGCAATGTCTCATCCAGTCCACCCAAAACCTTAATCTGGGAAGCAGCTACATGTGTTGGCCTCCCAAAAATCAGCTTCTGGGGCAGGCATTTGGTGCAACAGTTAAGAGGCTACTTGGGAGGCCCGCATCCCAAATTGGAGTGCCTTGTCAGTTCCAGCTCCACTCATGATTCCAGTTTCCTGCTGATGTGCATCCAAGGAAGCAGCAGTGATGGCTCAAGTATTTGGGCCCCTGACAACCACATGTGAGACCTGGATTGAGTCCCTGGCTCTAGGCTTCCACCTGGCTTCAGATATCATAGGTATTTGGGGAGTGAACTACTGGGTGGGAGATCCCTCTCTCTCACACACACATTCTCTCTCTCTCCTTCTCTCTCTTTCCTTTCTCCCTCTCTCTGCCTTTCAATTAATTAAAATAAAGAATTTTTTTTTTTTAAAAATTCATCTTCAGTCTCCTGGTTAGTCTATTTTGTAGGGAGTACTGTCATTCTGTCTGCCAGCTAGCCCTGAGAACCTAGTTGTTCTTCCCACATGCAAGTCCTCATATCACAAGAGATTCAGACTTTCCCTCTTAGGCAAAGTTACATGTCTTATCAGTTTCTTCCCTTGCTCACAATATCCCCACCTTCTCCAATGACCTTCACTTTTCTTCAGTAAAATCTTACTGTTGCAGAAAAGTCTCCCCCGAAGCCACCTCCTCACTGTTCACCTTCTCTGTTCTCCATACCTGCCCTTCCCATATATACATATACACGTGTGCTTTCTGAATGAACTGGTCCTGGGTAATTTTGCCCACCAGTAAAGCCCACTCTTTCTTTCAGATAACATCAACTTGCTCTCTTGCTGGTTTTCTCTAAATAGGCTTACACCTGTCTTTCCAAGTAAAGTGGACACTCCTCGAGGGTAGGATCATCTCTTCTGCCTACTCTAGCACCAGAGGTCAGGCAAGGAAAATCAATAACCAAAGAACTCACTATATGTGGGATATAATAAACTCTGTGATACTAATAATATCAACACATAGTGTTTTCCCAGGGGTTCTGAGCACCTTAGATAAATTAACAATAGTGATTAAAATTACTGAGTATTATATATGAACATTTCACTGGTAGGAAACAAAGGCACAGAGAGGTTAGCTGACTCCTAACATCACAAAACTAGCAGGTAGTAGGGTCAAGGTAAGAGCCATGCTATGTGACTCCAATGTATGTTCTCTGAAACAACCAAAGAAAAAGTGTTTGGACTGTCTCCCTCAAACACGCTGATACTTTTTTATTGTGTTTCACTACATTCTTAATATCTGATGAAATTAGAAAATTTTGGCTGACCAAATAACCACAAACTTAGGAAATGTCTTCCATTTCCTTGTCAGCAAAATTTTAGCCTTTTGTGAGGGAAAGGAAAGTTAGACTTGAAATTTGTTCTCAGGATTTGGGCACTTCTCCATTTGAATCCTTGGCTTTTATCTGGTTTGAATCCAAGAGAATGCCCAGCAAACAGATGGAAGAGAAGGCGTAGCCTTAGAGTAAGCAGAATGTTGCTTTAGCAGTGCTACTTCAGGCCCATTAGGAAGGATGCACTAATATCAGGCTTACACTTCGGTTGGCTGGTGTCTGAAATTTACCACTGTTGTGTTATCCCGTAGAGTAGGGCTCTGATGTCTGTTAAAAGTAAAATTCCTATGGAAAGAGAAGCACTTCCTCTGTTGCAGAAGTCATTTCAGTTAACAGCTTGGGTTATATATTAATTAGTGACAGTATGAAGGAGGGTACTTAGAGGCTAATGTGTCTATAGAGGCAGCTAGCCTAGTAGGGTGAAAAAAAAGCATTTAGCTGTGTATCTAATCACCTGAATTCAATGTCTAACCTTGTTACTGAGTCTGAGAAGTGCTGGACAACCAGTAAGGCCCCAGGGACCTCAGTGTCTGGAGTCCAAGGAAGCTGTCAGAGGGAATGATTTACAGGACGTGTACAGATGTGTTTGCCTACAGTCCCTCAACCAGTGTGTGTGCTCCCAAGGCAGGAACCATGCATGCACTGAGTTAACTCCAGGTCTCAACGCACAGAACACAGAAGACACTGAATAGCCTCTAAGGAATAAACAAAACATTGTTAAGTTTTGGGCAAGACAATGACCTCTCCCAGAGCTCCAGACCTTTTTCTTCAACTGCCCCTGAAATTTTCATCCAGATATGCCATTTTCTTTTAAAACTCAATATGATTGAGCCTCAAGCTGCCACTTTCCTCCCTATAGATTTCCTTTTCCATGTTTCTTTATCAATATATTTGGCTTAAAATGACCAATATTCCTGAAATGTTGAAACTACCAACATCTGCCTTACTTTTTATCTGTGAGCAGCCTGAATCGATTAATTCTTCCCTTCAATTCTCTCCTATCTCCCTCTCCTCTTTGCATGTTCTGACAACACTGAATCATTTCATTTTGTTTGTTACCGATCATCAGCATGTCTCGTCTCCTAGCTCCCCTGCTTCTGAGCTAGTCAGCCACTTGAAACTCTCTATCCAGGAATTTTCAGAACACCATTTTAAACAGATAAACAGCGATCATTTGTCAATTTACAATGACTTTTTTTTTTAACTTAAAGAGAACATCATTTCCTTCCCCCAAAACCTTCAACTGTTCACCCCCGTGGGCGTAAATGTTTGATTCTCTTCCATAGTCTCACTCAATCAAGGCCCACAAAACAAACAAACAAACAAACAAAAAACACCAATAACTTGGGCTGGTAAATTTTTATTAAGTCAGAAGCAGAAACATAAATACCACACATTCTCTCCCTTGTGCATAATGTAAAAAGAAAAAAGTTGATCTTAGAATACTGAATACTACAGGCTGAGAGGGATGGGAGTAGTTTTTGAGTAACAAGCATCAAAACAGATGCAAGAAAAACATTCTAGTGCTGCAATGCAGAATGAGCCAACTATAGTTCTCAATGGTATATTATATACTGCAGGTAAAATTGGAAGAGTGGAGCTTATTGGTCCATACATAAAGCAAAGAAAATGAAATGGAAGTGTTATTTATGCTAGCTACCTGATTTGATCAGTTTATGCTATATATATATATATACACACACATATATACATATTGAAATATTGTACTGTTCCCCATAAAAATGTACAAGTAAAATTGCATGTTAATGAAAAAAATTAAAAATATTTTAAACATTTTAATATAAGGAATGAACAAAGTCAATATGGTTAGTCATTAAATGGTATAAAAAAGAGCTCTACGGTATTCAAAGATAACAACTTCAGAAAGCAGCTACCACCCCCTGGGGACTTAGTGAATGGGAATAAGGACAGATCCTGGAGACTTAGGGAACTGGGACCTGCAAGAGTCAGGGGCAGTCAGAACTCTGAGGAAAGGGTGCAGTTACACAGAGACCTACATTTGCTGCTGTGGGGATGAACTCCAGTGGAGGTGTACTTGCTGGGAACCTGGCCAGCACTGACCTATAGGATCCTTTGCTCTGGTCAACACTGCAGGACTACTCCCCCACTCCTACTCGACCAGGTGCACACCAATCTACTTGCTACTGCTTGGAATAAAGTATGCTGGATGAGACCAACAAGCCCCTTTTTCCAGTAAGTACCACCTGGAAGCTTCTCTTTAGCATCTTCTGTTGACAAAAGCTAGCAGCATATCAGGTAGGAAAGGGGCAATGCCTACATTGAATCACAGCTCTAGAATCACAAGGCTGGGAAAGAAGAGTGGGTTTAGAGCTGGGAAACACTGAATTAATGCATGACATAATGTCAGGTTGCTTTACTTTGCTTCTTTTAAAAAAATTTGAAAAGCATAATATCCAGGCTCCTTACACCAACTGTAGTGATATTCTCTTTTTTTAAATTCCTATTTAAATCATCTAGAGACTATTAATTAACAGTAATGCTGTGAGATTCTAAATATTCTCACATATATGTTTTCCTTGGATGGTAAATTCCTGAAAAAGTTTTTTTTTTTTCTGTAAACATTTTTTATTAAATAATTTGGATTTAAAATGTTCAGCTTAACTAATTTTTATAAAGTGAACCACCACTCAGGGGATTCCAATTTAAGTCACTCTTAATCTTTGCTTTCATTTGTATCCTTTCTTTGAAGAAATGGAACCATTTAGCCTGTAGAATTTCCAACTGTTTATTGCATTCCCATAGTGTAGTTTAATATATTCTTCTTCTCTCTGTATTCCCTATAAATCAAGAGGCAATCAGATTCGGCCTCAAGAATTTTAATAAAATTGGAGACCACATTGTTATCCCATATGGAGTGCAAGTTCAATTCTCAGATGCTCTGCTTCTGATTCAACTTCCTACTCACAGACCTGAGAAGGCCCAAGTGGCCGCTATGGCCAGCACGCTGTGCCAATCCAATGCCAGGAGCCAGGTGCTTCTTCCTGGTCTCCAATGCAGGTGCAGGGCCCAAGGACCTGGGCCATCCTCCACTGCCTTCCCAGGCCACAGCAGAGAGCTGGACTGGAAGAGGAGCAACCGGGACAGAATCCAGCGCCCCAACCGGGACTAGAACCTGGTGTGCAGGTGCCGCAGGTGGAGGATTAACCTAGTGAGCCACGACGCTGGCCAATTAGATGGAGTTTTATAATTCATTATGAACTTGTGCATTTATTTACTGGCCTTATGATGTTGAAATCGCACTTCCTGGTGTGAGTGTTTGGTGCAGCTGTTAAGATGCTGCTTGGGATGATCACATTGCATACCAGAGTGCGTGGATTCAGAATCAGGGCTCTGCTTCCATTTCTGACTTCCTGCTAATCATTGCCCCTGGGATGCAGCAGGTGATGCCTCAAGTAGTTGAGCCCCTGCATCCACATGAGAGATCTGGACTGAGGTTTTTGTTCCTGGCTTCAGCGTAGTGTAGGCCAGTGTCATAGGCATTTGAAGAGTAAATCAAGAAATGGAAAATATTTTCTCTCTCTCTCTCTCTCCCTCTCTTCTCTTTTCTTCTCTTACTCTCAAATGTTTAAAATAAAAAAAAAATTAAAAACAACAGAAATTTATTTTTTTTAAAATTGCCCTACCTTTAGGTTGGTTCCCAAGTAATTTACTAAACTAAATTAAAGCCCACTAATCTTTGATAGTTTCCTTGATTTCCCCTATGAAACTATTACAGGCTCACTGTGCATTTTCTGTCCAGCACTAAAAGTGAAACAGTACCTTACTGGGTTAAGAACAAGGAACTAAGAACTTTATGCCTTCCATGCAAAAACAGCAGGAAACTGTTGAGACTCCTAGGCAAAACAGGCTAAATCCAGTCAGAACTATGGGGTGGCAAACAAAGCTGTGCCACTGATTGCTGGATGAACTTGGGAGATTTTAGCATCAGAGAGTTCAAAGAGTACTTAGCACTCCCCTTTCTGTTCTTTTTTCTTTTTTTTTTTTTAAAGCTTTTATTTAATGAATATAAATTTCCAAAGTACAGCTTATGGATTACAATGGCTTCCCCCCCCCCCCATAACTTCCTTCCCACCCACAACCTCCCCTTTCCCGCTCTCTCTCCCCTTTCATTCACATCAAGATTCATTTTCAATTCTCTTTATATATAGAAAATCAGTTGAGTATATATAAAGTAAAGTTTTCAACAGTTTGCCCTCACATAGCAACACCAAGTGAAAAATACTGTTGGAGTACTAGTTATAGAATTAAATCACAGTGTACAGCACATTAATGACAGACATCCTACATGATATTTTTTATAAAAAATTGATTAATTTTCTATGTAATTTCCAATTTAACACCAAGGTTTTTTTTTTTTTCATTTTCAATTATCTTTATATACAGGAGATCGATTCAGTATATACTAAGTAAAGATTTCATCAGTTTGCACCCATACAGAAACACAAAGTGTTTCAGTACTAGTTATAGCATTACTTCACATTGGTCAACACATTAAGGACAGATCCCACATGAGATGTAAGTACACAGTGACTCCTGTTGTTGACTTAACAATTTGACACTCTTGTTTATGGCGTCAGTAATCTCCCTAGGCTCTAGTCATGAGTTGCCAAGGCTATGGAAGCCTTTAGGGTTCGCCGACTTCGATCTTATTCCTACAGAGTCATAGTCAAAGTGGAAGTTCTCTCCTCCCTTCAGAGAAAGGTACCTCCTTCTTTGATGGTCCCGTTCTTTCCACTGGGATCTCACTCGCTGAGATCTTTCATTTAGGTCTTCTTCTTCTTTTTTTTTTTTTTTTCCAGAGTGTCTTGGCTTTCCATGCCTAAGATACTCCCATGGGCTCTTGAGCCATATCCGAATGCCTTAAGGGCTGATTCTGAGGCCAGAAGCACTCCCCTTTCTAAGTTGAATAATTAACTCCCATGCCCTATTGCCACCTTTAATCTTCCTCCCAATAAATTTCTTTCATAAAAGCTGTTTTGGGACTCATATTTGAGTACTCTTCCTGACTCCTTGCTTAGCTGCTTGTAAACTTTTTCTCTGCAAAGGACCACGTCTTCTTTGTTTGGCTTTCCAAAACACAAAAGCATAGACTCATCTTTGTTTGATAACAACAGTCATAATTTTCTGTGTTGAGCCGGTGCCGCGGCTCACTAAGCTAATCCTCCACCTGCGGCACCGGCACACCGGGTTCTAGGGTTCAAGTCCCGGTCAGGGCGCCGGATTCTGTCCCGGTTGCCCCTCTTCCAGGCCAGCTCTTTGCTATGGCCCGGGAGTGCAGTGGAGGATGGCCCAAGCGCTTGGGCCCTGCACCCCATGGGAGACCAGGAGAAGCACCTGGCTCCTGCCTTGGATCAGCACGCTGTGCCCGCCATGGTGGCCATTGGAGGGTGAACCAATGGCAAAGGAAGACCTTTCTCTCTGTCTCTCTCTCTCACTGTCCACTCTGCCTGTCAAAAAAATTTTTTTTTCGGTGATGACCTGGTTTCATTTAATGGAAAATAGTAAACAAAAACCAACAATCAGAGTTACAGATGCTCATTTATATGACAGATCGTCAAAAAGCTCATGGGAAGTGTGTATTACGGGAAAATGGCATATCAATTTTGAAATTTTTGTATCAAAATAATAATCTTTTAATTTAATTTTTCCACAAACTTGTCAAGTATCCTCATAGTAGGTTTCTAGCCTTTTGTGGTGGACAAAACCATAAATAACCCACCTTTATAGAATTATAATATATCTGTATGTTTGTGTGCACATGTGTGCTGGTTGCAAAAGTTCCTAATGTGGCCATAAGGGGTCTTTTCGGTCTGGATGTGGCTGCTCCTTGATCCTGATTGATTTACAGTTGGAAATAAATACACAACCAGGTCAGGAGAGACTTGATTTAGTGAGACCTGTCTCATTAAGGGTTAAGTATCATACATATAATAGACCAAGCTAAGAAAAAGATAGAATATGACACATTGTATATTCTATAGAAGAGAACAGAGTAGAATAAACAAACATCCTAGTTTCATACATTATATTTATATCTATATTGATATCTATCTATAAATATCAATTTTATATATATTATGTATAACATAAGATCTAAAATTATTTCTACATGATATAGAAGAAACCAAACTGTATTTCCTGCTCTTGCATTCAACATATCATGTCACCAAAATGTGCGATTATTCCCCAAACATGCAAAGCATTCTCTAGTGGATATCAATTGGATGTCCTTCAATTCAATTCTGATACTATCTAACTGAAGTTAAAGTCAGATTCCACAGCTAAGAACTCAGTTCCATAATATGCCACTGCTTCAGATGCCAATTGCAACCCAGATCTCTTCAACTACAGTCCATTTTGGTAAGGAATGTTTTGCTAGGAATTTGTCTAATAATTCTGTTATAAACAATGCTATTTAAAATATTCTTTCATGATCATTTGACTCTGCTGTTGCCACAGATATGTCCCTGTTTCAATCCCCCCATTTACACCTTTTGCTGTTTATTTTCTTGAATTCTCCATTAGTTTATCACAGTCATATTTTCAAATAATCCACTTTTGGCTTTGCTCAACCTCTCTATTGCATGTTGATATTGTCTCATTAAATTCATATTCATTAGTCTTTCAATTTTTCTACTTTCTCCAGAGAAATTTGTTTTTTTCTTCTTAATATTTGAAAATAAATGACTAATTTGTTGATTTCTATCTTTTCTTCTTATATAATACAAGAATTTAAGGCTATAAACTTTCCTCTGAGTAGTGCCTTAGCTGTCATAAAAATGAGCAAATATTTGGAATTAAATATATAATTATATATTAAGCTATATATTAATGTATTAATATATAAGTATAATAAATTATATATTTAATTCCAAACATTTCATTATTTTTGTGATGTATTTTTTATCTGTAAGTTATTTAGAACTTTCTCTTTTAACTTGAAAAGTAAAGCTTTGGGGCCGCCGATGTGGCATAGCGGGTAAAGCCGCTGCTGGTTCGAGTCCCTGCAGCTCCACTCAGACCCAGCTCTCTACTATGGCCTGGGAAAGCAGTAGAAGATGGCCCAAGTCCTTGGGTCCCTACACCCACGTGGGAGACCTGGAAAACGCTCTTAGCTCCTGGGTTTGGATTGGCTCAGCTCCAGCCTTTGCAGCCATCTGAAGTGAACCAATGGATGGAAGATCTCTCTCTGACTTTCTGTAACTCTGCCTTTCAAATAAAATAAACACATCTTTAAAAAAAAAAAAAGTAAGGCTTTTTCTGGTTATATCTTTGTTAGTGAATTCTCACATAATTATAATTTGGTCAGAGAATATAATCTGTATGATGCCAATTCTTCGAAATTTGTTGACTTCCCTCATGGCCCAGTATGGATCAATTTGGGTAAATATTCCATGAGCTCTTTAAAGAAATGAAATGTGTACTCTGCAGCCATTGGGGGTGGTATTATGCCTATGGCCATTAGATCAAGCTTGTTAATTGTACTATTAAAATATTTTATATCCTCCTTGAGTCTTTTGTCCACATAAAATTGTTATGAAAAGACACACAGGAGATAAGTAGCATTGCTTACTTTGAGGAAGAGAACTAGGTGGCCATGAAGAAATAGGCAAATAGGCCCTCAGAGGTCCATCCACCCCAGGTAAGATTGCATCTCTCTAGACCCGAACCCTAACATGAGAAGAACTATGAAGGAGGCCCCCAGATCTCTTCTTGATCCTGGGAAGATCCCTGATCCTTAATGCACAACACTTGCAGTTCGCTACAAGAGGTTGCTCAAAATGCTGATCTTATAAGGAGGCTAAAACTAAAACTGATGGTGAAGTTACTCTTAAGAGAACATCAGGAGTAAATTCGTCCTTTCTCACACTCTCACTTATCTCAGTCACTCTTTCACTATCAGCCCCTCAAGGTATGCGGTCATCCTCCTTCCTCACCTGCTTATTCTTTAAATTCTGTATATCTACTCATCTGACTCAATCCTACACACTCAGCACCCTGCAAACTTTTACTGCACTTTTGGGAACACAGCAAGATATCAGCGAAATCACATATATCCTCAACTCCTCTCCTGCATCCTCTTAATTGGACTGCCACCTGCCACCTTGCTTTGTACTCACGCCTCTTCTGCTGCAGCTATTTGTTCTCTCACACCCCAGGCCAACCAGGTCTGGGCTAGAGGGGATGTCTTCGTTACTGCATCCAGATCAGTGTGCACTCCAAATGCAGGCTGAAGACCAGCAGCAACCACATCATCTTGGAGCTTGCTGGAAATAACAGTGCAGAATCTCAAGTTCCACCTGAGACATACTGAGTCACAATATGCATTCTAACAAAAATCTCATGGTGTCTTAACATTTACACTAAAATCCTATTATGAAGTGGAACATTCAAAATCAGGATGAAATATGAAGTCCACAGGCTGTACCAGACATTGCTTCTGTTTACTTCTCTGACTTCCACTTGTCTCTTCCATTTTTCTTAAATCCACACCTGATCTCCTCTTTTGGATCCTCGGACTCTCCACCAATTTCCTGCTTTAGGGAGTTCTAATTGTTCCCATTTCCTGGAATGCTCTTCCATCAGATATGACACAGCCCACTCCCATACTGCTCAAACCCATCTCAGAAAGCCCTCCTTGATTGTCTTGCATAAATACAGCATCTGCTTACTTTTTAAATATAACTTTGTTATATTAAACACTGCCCATTTTTTTATTTGCTGCAATCTCTTCCTAGTGTACACACACAAACACACATACACAAAGAAAATGATATGTCAGCAGGAACGTCATCTATTTTTTTTCACTGTTGCATCTACAGCATGGAAAACAGTACCCACATACTACAGGTGTTAAATAAACTGTTTTATAACAAGGTAACAACTGAATGAGAAGCTAGGATAGAGTGAAAATTTTCCTTGGATAGTCTTGTATATCTTTCAAATATTGAACCATGAGAAAAACATTATATTCTCAAAAAATAAATGACAACTTTTTGAAATTGCTCTAATAGCCCCTGCTTCCTTCTTTGCAATCTCAAAGGAAGATGTATCCCTCCTCTGATTGAAAGATGTCTCATCAAAACAGAATGTTTATCCCAGCCCTTCCCAACCTTACCTGAAATTGGCTCCAGCAACATCTCTCTCTCTCTCTCTCTCTCTCTCTCTCTCTCTCTCTCTCTCTCTCTCTTGCTGTCTTGCTCTCATTCTCTATCTCTATTGTCTATTCTCTATCCTTCAATTCTCCTGACACCTACCATCAGCATTCAAATATGCTCAGGATTCTCCCTCAGAAAAACAAACTTGCCCTGTTCACTTGAGTTTCTGGTAAGAGAATCTCATTCACTCTCAATTTATTACAATAACCCCCTAAATTTAAATAAGCCACTGTTATCCCCTAATTGTGAATGTGACTTAAATCTCATTGGACTTTTCTGATGCTCTTGACCACTCCTAAGACAAGGTGCTAACCTGTTGTCCTACCTCTGCATCTTTCCTTCTTTTTATGGATGCTCTTTAATGTCGGGGCTTTCCAGGGTTCCCTTCAGGCACTCTTTCTTTGACAGAGCCTCCTGGAGCAGTATTGCTCATTTTAAAATTTCTAGCTGCATGTTGACAATCTCCTAGTCTCTAATTATGTCCCAGACTTCTCTTATAAACAGGTAAACATACAGAGTCAAGTCCATACCTGTTCCTAGTATGGCATACGAGGGACTCCTTGATGTGAGAATATGGACCCTGCTTGGTTCCCCAGCAGTGTATCTCTTTCTTCCTCCAGTAACTTTCAAGCATGCTGCACCATTTCTAGCCCCATGCTCTCTGTTCATGCTGGCCTTGAGCTTGCAACACATTCCCCCACCCCACTGTAACCCTTTATTTGTATGACTAAGCGTTCCTCTTTCTCCAGGCTGGGCTGGGTATCTTCCTATGTTCAGTATATTCCATGCACACACCTCTCAAAGCATTAACTCTCCTGAGTGGAAATCAGATCCTTGTGAATTAGTTCTTGCCCTTCATCTGTGAGGTTCTTCAGGGCCAATATAATGTGTTTTCTTCATCTTGGATTCTCAGCACCAGGACCAGGGCTCATAAACAGCTATTAAACTCAACTGGTAATTGCACTGACTGTTTTAGGCTCAGAGAATAGCTAGTGAAACAAGGCATGGTTTACTCCCTATTCTTTGGTAGGCATAAACCATGACAATAAAAGTCCTACCGAGTATTTTCTCATGTGTGACTATCCATTTTAGAAATATACTTTAGAGCTCATTTCATTAGGATCAAATCAAGCAGGAAAGGGGGAATTAGACCACAATCAGCAGTAGCCAGAGAATGAATGTCTTTCAAAATAATGGACTTTGATTATAGATTTTGTTTCTAATGATGATGTTGGTGTTGCACTATTCTACCACAAGAATGTATTTGTGTGAAAACACATATTAATGTCAGCCTTTCTCCCTTGGCATTAAAGTAGCTTGTCCTTCAAGGAAAGATAGCCTGAATTTATTAAGGAAAATGAAATTCTTGATAAAGCCCTGAATAGTTCCTTTAAAATGAATAGAAAGCACCTCCGATGACAAATAAGATAAATTTTATCCAAATTATCCTGGAGCTATTTCCCATATATTTTGGAAGATAGGAAAGAAATAGATGGCTTACTGCATTTTATAAGAAGATATTAAAGGCACATATTTCTTTACGATAACTTCCCTGTATCTGTTTCATTCTTCAGTTACATAATTTAAAATTACTGTTCTGAGAAGAGCTTCACATTTTCAAAAGGAGTAGTAAAAATGAGATCTCAAACCAGAAATAAACTTTATGATGTCTCTTTCAATTTTTATATTGTTCCTACCAGCAACTTGCAATTAGTGAATTGGAAGTTTAACATTAATATACATGTTTAGAGGACCTCCAGTTATGTAATACAATTTCTTTATTAGTCTTAGCAACTAATTTATAGAGATTTATTTATTTTTTTGTAATGCAGAGTGACAGAGAGGGAGAGACAGAGAGGTGGGGGTTGGGGGGAGAGAGAGAGAGAAAGTAAGAGAGAGAGAGAAAGAGAGAGAGAGAGAGATCAATCCCATCCACTGATTAATTCCCCAAATGCCTGCAACACCTGGAGCTGGGCCAGATGCAAGCCAGGAGTCAAGAACTCAATCCAGGTCTCAAATGTGAGTAGGAACCCAAGTATTTGAGCCATCATCTGCTGCTTTCCCATGTGCATTAACAGGAAGCTGGATCAGAAACAGTGCAGCTGAGACTCAGATCAACACTCTTCTATGTTTGGTGGCGACCCAAATAGAGTTTAAAGTGCTGTACCACAGTCCCTGATCTTTAGTTCAATTCTTAAAATGCCAGTTTTGCTTATACTATTTCAAATCTCCTCCTGTCTTGATTTCTTCCCCCAGTACATTTTTATGAACTTGAAAGCATCAGCTAATGTATCCTCCAGTTTTACTTCTTAGAACTAGACTATTTTATTTCCTAGGAAGCAAATGCCTTTAAAATATATTCACTTTGATAACAACTGATACCAATATCTAACTTTAAAGGTTATTGGTACTGAACAATGCATTATAATGCTTCCTTATTTCAAAACAAACAAAAAGCACTACATCCTAACTTCATAGATTCTACCATGGCCACATCAAATATGAAGTTAAGAAAAGACCACACACTTATAATTACTGTTTTTGTTATTAGAGTATATGTATATATATAAAATCTGTTTAGAGTTTATTATCATACTATGAAGATGTGCCCTATTCCAACAGACATTTCAGAACATCAATTACTACGAGGGCAGTGATTTTGAGGCATTATTTTTAATTCCTTAAAAGTGAAACTTGGGTCTTTCTACACTGTTTTCATATAAGAGTCCATCAGTGAATTTGAAAGAGTATTATTCCCCAAAATTGTCAGAAAGAAAATCTTATGAGTATTCTTTCAATGGAGAGAATTAGTTGTTTACATCAGATCCTCATTGTGATTAATAAAAGGCTGGATCCCACTGAAATAAGTAAGGGCTACCTATAAGTATTCCTTTTTTATCCTTTATTTCATTTCTTCTACTGTCTCCTAAATTCAAAACTCACTGGAAATTACATTGAACTAGAAGTCCCAAATCCAGGCTCTTTCCACTTCTGTTATTTACTAACCAAGTGGCTTTGGCAAACAATAATTCTCTGAGCTTTAGTTTTCTATCATAAAATATGGATAGTAATGCTTTAAGTTTCCTCCAAAATGGAGAGGGCATAGCCTGAGGTTTCAAAAACTAAGAACCGCTGTCTTACTCCCCCCGGCCCCGACAGAGACAAATGTATCAATAATCAAAATAATAATCTGAATATGAAAGAATATAAAAGATATTTTTAAAATTTCACTCATCAACTGTGTATTGAAAAATATGTCAAACCAGAAAAAATATGATTTATTCTCTCATTGCAGAGGAGAGACCCAGCCTAGTTGCCAACTGTGCCAATACATGGTGATAGCAGTGGGAAATTGCTCTTGGATAAAGTCATTCCTCTCAGCATCTTACTGACACTCTAGTATACAATTTGCTGCAATTGCATTAAATTTAATTTATACTATAAATGATGAGAAGATTGTTGGTTTAAAAATAGTCTCTCCATCTGTATCATAAAATTACTCCATTTCATTGCCATTGTTTGTTTATGGTGCTATCTCAACCATGCACTATAGTCCATCCCATATGGGACACATGAGAGTAGCAATCCTTTGGATGGTTAAGCATCTCAAATAAAACAATGCAGGCATAATGATCCCTGTAGTGTTTGGTTTAAATGATCTTGCACAAAATTCAATACTTTCTACAGGAGTGATGATCTCCCTCCCGCTACTGCCACCATTTCTTTTTTCTCTTTCTCTCATCCATCCTCTCAATAAAAGATAATGCTAAACATATCAATATAATGATGACTAACATATAGTAGAACTTAACTATCGGCCAACTATAGCACTTAGCACTAATATATGTATTTAATGCTTATTATAGCCCTATGAGGTAGGTACTAACAACAGACCATTTTAAAGCCAAAGAAACCAAGGCTTAGAACAGTTAAGCTACCACCAACATAAACATGAAATGATAGAGTGAGAATTCAAGCTTTGGTTATCAGGTTTCTGAATCTCAGTTATAAAATACAGTATGATTACAGCAAAATAAGGATAGGACACCAACATTCATTCAATTTCAATAAGGATGAATATAATTAAAATTAAATAAAATTTAAAACTCAGTTTCTTAGCTGCAGAAGGCACATTTTGAGTGCTTAGTAGCCACTTAGGAATACTAGCTACTATATTAGCAGAGGTTAGAACATTCCATCATTGGAGGAAGTTCTATAGGCACAGCTGGTTGTTTGTGTGGGACTCAGAGGAATCAAGTAAACTGGGCATTTCGATGGTCCTGATCAGTGTTCTGTAAGATTACAGAGTGCACTAGAAGCACAGAAAAGGGGACCTGACTGAGGTCAAAGGGTTTAAAAATGCCTTTCTGCTTGGGTGACATCTAAGCCCTAGTTCAGATGGTTAAATGAGAATTAGGTAGGCAAAAAGAGGGAATGGATATTTTTTCAGAAGGTAGATATTTCTTAGCTATTTTCTAACATGACTCTTCTAGATCAAACATGAAAGCTTAAACCAAAAGTACCTGGGAGCCTAGGGTAGAAATGGGCCATGGGATGGGGAGAGAAAAGGCCAACCTTGCTCCTGATGCTTTGTGCCCTGAACTGCAAGAACGCTGAGCTGACATCACACAGTGCAAGGTCTACTCACACTTTCATCACAAAGCCCCATTAATCAGAAATTTTCAGCAAGCCTTTCAAATCACATCAGTATGAAATATTCCAGGCTGTGACCCAGTCCTTTCAGGCTAGGATCTCCTGATTGTGCCTTAATTCAATTTCTTGAAATGAAAAGAGTCTCAGAGAGCAGTGACAATTACAAGAATTTCAAAGGCTTCTTTGCCCACAAGCCAAATCTCTAACAGCTTGAAGATGTGGATTTGTATCATTCATTATCTTCATAAGAAAAAAAAAGAAACTCACACTTTTGCAAGAAAGATTATTGAACATAGAAAAAATTATTTTGTAACTTTCCCTCCACGTTTAAGGGAATATGTTTTGAGCTTTTATTAATATGGTAAAATCATAGATATTAACAAGGATTTAATAAACTATACACACAAGAATTCCATTCTCAAAGGAACAGACCTAGAGGAATATTATTCATTAATTCATTTGCAAAGGATTATATGAAATAAAAAAGGATTTAAAATCAAATGACTTATGAGACAAAGTAGGAGGATATACAAATTTTTACTTCTAGATCATCAGTTTTCATTCTCCTGAGTTAAATAACTAAGGGGATTTTTTGACTGAAAATAAACTCAAGCATATGAACATATCTTAACCTAAATTGGTCTGATATTTCCTTAATTTTCTTTTCTTTTTCTGTAGTTGAGAGATAGAGATACACAGACAGTCAGACAGAATTGGTTCACTTCTCAACTGTCTACAAGGTCTTGGACTAGGCTGGGACTGAAGCCAGGAGTCAGGAACCCAAGGCAAGTGTCCCATATGAGCGGCAGGAGCTCAGTTACGTAAGGCCTACACTGCTATGTCCTGAGGTCTGCATTAGCAGGAAGCTGGAGTGAGAATCTGGAGCCAAAAATTACATCCAGGTACTCTGATGTGGGTTGAAGGTATCTAACCAGTCTTAACTGCTAGGCTAAATGTCCACCCTTGTTTAAAAAAATTCTATTTACCTGGAATACCAAAGGACTATGTTTTCAATTAAGATCCTGTTTTTCTTTCTTATATAAAAAACCACGGGTGAGGGAAGGCAAGGACAAACTCTGAGATTGGATATTTCACCTTTATTTCATAAATAGCCTCAGCATGTGTGTCTCCAGTTATTGTTTCAACCTCCTATTCTACAAACTATAAGTAACCTCAGTCATGAAAATCGTTATGTGCCTTTCATAATGCCTTCCACAGCTAAGCCTTTGTGATATACAGAGTAGTATCCTATTTATTGTCATGCGGAATCCATGGTAGAGCCATAAAACAACATCAATATGCTTTAAAGAAGGGAAAGCAAGTCCCAGAAAAGCAAAATGGCCACTCAACCTAAGTTAATCAGCCTTCAAACCTAGCCTTTGTGGCTCCAGATACAGTGCTAATTTCACTTTGAGCAAAAAAAAAAAAAAAAAAAAGGAAAATAATGAAACTAAATTAACCCTTGTTGCTCAAGGTCAGTTTGTCTGCCATATGAATGCAGGCCAAGAAGGTAAAAATCACTGGTGGGTGGGTTTTCCTCATTGCAGTTACACTTCTGATGTAACTGGTTGTGACAGTGACTGGAAAAACAAAAATAGCTCTGAAGAGAAATATTCAACCTGGGTACAAAAGCATAGTGCTCTGGAAATTCCAGGAAGGGCAGAACCCCCAAGGTGCAGAGCATGAGAGAAGATAGCTGGTGAGGTGAGTCACATCATAAAACTGGAAAGGCAGCAGCAACACGTACTTCCAATAGTATTCCAAGGTATGCATCTTGAACTATGCAAGAAGGCATTAGCTGCTCCACTGAGTGAAAGAAAAGAATGGTGAAGCTGGGAACACCCTAGAAATCATCTCCTTCAACCGCTTTATAAAGGAAGAAGCTGGGGCTCAAATGTGTTATGCCTTTGTCCAGTATCATCCTGCAGCTTGACAAAGCCAGTACTAGAACCCATGTCACCTAACTCCAAATGCACTATTTTTTGACACAGACTAATTTAGCATTATCCCAAACTAACTCCAGTGTCCTGTTACATATGAATAAATCCCCCTATGAAGAAGAACAAAGAAACACAGAGACAGAAGACAGGAAGGAAGGAAGGAAGAAGGGAGGGAGGGAGGTAGGGAGGGAGGGGAGAAAGAGAAAGAGGGAAGGGAAAAAGGAAAGGAAAGAGAGAGAGAGAGAGAGACAGAGAGAGAGAGAGACAATTAGGGTTCTACATGCAAATAAGTTTTTGGAAATACAGAGTGAATCACAATTTTAAAGCTTTATTTACTGCACAGATCCTCAGGAAGTTTAATGTGAGAATATGTACTCTATTTCTAAGAGTCATAGAAACAGTATGAGATTTCCCCCATTTAAAAAAAAAGATTTATTTAATTGTTTGAAAGTCAGAGTTACAGAGAGAGAGGAAGAGAAAGAGACATCTTCCATCTGCCGGTTCACTTCTTAAATGGCTGCAATGACCAGGGCTGGGCCAGGTTGAAGCCAGGAACCAGGAGATTCTTCTGTCTCCCACTTGTGTAGTAGGGGTCCAAACACTTGGGCTATTCTCCAGTGCTTTCCCAGACAAATTAACAGGTAGCTGCTTCAGAAGAAGAGCAGCTGGCATACAAACTGGCGCCCAATTAAGATGTTAGCATCACAGTTGATGGCTTTACCTGCTATGCAACAATGCTGGTCCCATCCCACTATTCCTTCCTTTCCCTTCTTTTCTTTTCTTTTCTTTTCTTTTCTTTTCTTTTCTTTTCTTTTCTTTTCTCTTCTCTTCTCTTCTCTTCTCTTCTCTTCTCTTCTCTTCTCTTCTTTTCTTTTCTTTCTTCTTTTCTTTTTTCTTTTCTTTTCTCTTTTCTTTTCTTTCCTGAAACAGTTTTTTGTTTTAGGAATGCCTATTACCATCTACGTCACATTATGTTGTGTTTTCATAGCACATAGTTTGGGAAAAGCAACTCTAATACTGTGAGGTGTTTTCACTGGACTTCTGAGAATTTGTTTAAATAACTTTTTTTTAATGTTTGTAAAAGGGAAAGAAAAATAAGTAGGTTCTGCCTCTGGCATTATGACTCTTTGAATAAAAGAAGAAGAACAAAATTGTGTTGAATTTCTAGGATCACAGAAAGTAAGAAAACTCTTCAAAGGAACCCCAACTTCTAAAAAGAACCCATGAGGTAAAGCCTGAGCACTGAGCCACATACTTGTGTACACACACATACACATATACACGTGCACACACACACAGGAAAAATAAAGGCAGGGTACCTAAGGAAAGATGCCCACATAGGCAACCAGGAGACCACGCCATGAGCCAAAGGTAAGAGGAAGAGCTGAACCTGATAGTGAATTAAAATGAAATAAATTACAAACCCAGTGAAGATGCTGAGATGGTCCCAGATGGCATATCCTGGCATCTGGTAGAAACAAAAGAAAGTTCTCTATGGAGAAAAAAATATTTTCAAGTTGGTTACAGGTACAGGTAGACCAACTGTGGCCTCAGATCAAGATCACCAAGCATAAGGAAAAAAACATAAGGAAAAAAATGTTTAGGCCTCCAAGATTTAAATGTAATAATTATAACAGTTATAAAATAGCTGTGTAGGGGCCAGTGCTGTGGCTCAGCAGGTAAAAGCTGCTGCCTGCAGTGCTGGCATCCCATATAGGTACCAGTTCAAGTACCAGCTGCTCCACTTCTGATCCAGCTCTGCTAATGTTCCTGGGAAGGTAGCAGAGGATGGTCCAAGTCCTTGGGCCCCAGTCCCCACGTGGGAGACCTGGAAGAAGCTCCTGGCTCCTGTCTTCTATCTGTCCCACCTCCAGTCTTTGCAACCATTTGGGATGTGAACCAGCAGATGGAAAATCTCTCTCTGTCTGTCCCTCTCTCTCTCTGTAACTCTTTCAAATAAATAAATAAATGAATATTTTTTAAAAAACGTATCTGTGTAAATTTTTGTTTCATCTGAAAGGCAGAGTTACAGAGAAGCAGAGGCAGAGGCAGAGAGGAGAGAGGTCTTCCATCTGCTGATCCACTCCCCAAATGGCTACAACGGCTGGAGTTGAGCCGATCCAAAGCCAAGAGCCAAGATCTTCTTCTAAGTCTCCCATGCAGGTGCAGGGGCCCAAGGTCTTGGTCCATTTTCCACTGCTTTCCCAGGCCACAGCAGAGAGCTAGAAGTGGAGCAGCTGGGACTTGAACTGGTACCCATATGGGATGTGAGCACTGCAAATGGTGGCTTTACCCACTATGCCATAGCACCAGCCCCAGCGTATAATTAAGTTTTTTAAAAAGTATGAAAGCATGAACATTACTTCCAAGAAGATGGAGTAGACATATTTTTCCCAATATTTTCCACTAAGTACAACTAAAAAACCCTGCTCATACATAAAACAAATGCAACACTAGAAGGTAGGGAAAAGATAGCAGGCTGTGCAGGTATCTCAGAACCCAGGAAACAATACAGTGGTAAGTCCCTTGGGTTGTATTTACCCCACATATCTCAGACTTGCGGCTAAAGAATCTAGCAACCCAGAAACACCAATGAGTGTACCAGAAGGAGCAAGAGTTCAGACAGAAGCTTGTTCTCTGTGGCCAAAATTCTGGTAAGGGGAAACCTGTCAAGACTGAAAACTTTGAGAGGTGGAGCAGGATGGTGGCTGAGTAAGACACTCTGGCAACAATCTTCCCACAGAGACAACAATCTAAATAGCTATTTATGTACCAAGTCATCTTCAGAAGAACCAAGAAAGTCAGGTGAGAGATCACAGTGCCTCATATTAATATAGTCATAAGAAAAGTCCCATAGAAAGAGCTGCCCATATCACCCATCCCCCAACACCTAGGAGTACAGCATAGAGAGAGATATTTCCTACTTGGAGGAGAGACAGATAATTGAATCTCAGTGCCAAGCTCACTGGGATAAAACTGAGTGAGAACAGCAGGGCCTCCACTTCCAGGTTCCTACCCGCACAGAGTATCTGGAGCTTCCATAGGCAGGAAGCTCCTGCCAGCCCTCTTCCAATTGCCTGGAGAAAGTGGAGTAGGACTCCAGCCACTACAGAGAGGGCAGGAGAGGGAGGTTAAGACCTCACCTTGCAGCTCAGAGGTCAGCCTGCCACCCTAAGACCCAATACTCCATAAACCCCAAAGGCCTGTACCCGCAGGCCAGTTCTCACAGACAGAACCTGCAGACTTGCCTAGCACAAGGAGGGGGCCTACATTCCAGTGGGATGAAATTGTTTCATCCCCACCAGTCTCAGGTGGGCCTAACTGACTGGGAAACCTAGGTGAGATCTACTTATTGCATTCCTTGGCACCTGAAAGGTTGCCTTGAATAGACAGCAAGGAAGCATAGTACTTATTTTGGACTCAGTGCCAGGCTGGTAAAACTCAACCTTGAGCAGATCCTAATGGTTCCTATCCCCAGACCAGTAACTGCAGACTGAGACTCTATAATTTTTTTTAAGATTTATTTATTTCTCTGAAAGGCAGACTTACAGAGAAGGGGAGGCAGAGGCAGAGGCAGAGGCAGAGAGAGAGAGAGAGAGAGAGAGATCTCCCATCTGTTGGTTTACTCCCCAAATGGCAGCAATGATCAGGGCTGGGCAGACCAAAGCCAGGTGACTTCTTCTATGTCTCCCAAGTGGGTACAGTGGGCCCAGCACTTGGGTCTTCTGCTTCTTTCCCAGAAGCATTAGAAGGGAGCTGGATTGTAAGTGGAACAGCTGGGACTAGAACCAGCACCCATATGGGATGCTGATATTGCAGGCAGTGGCTTAACTGGCTATGCTACAGTGCCAGTCTCCAGACTGAGCTTCTGGATTTCAATGCCAAGTGGCATTCTCTGGCCCCAGTTGATCAGTCCTATGCGCAACCAGCATCACCAGTGTCTGGGAGAAGTGGCCTTGGCCAGTGAGTACAGCTCAGCAACAGAGCATAGGAGAGTGGACTTCATTCCTACCCCTAGGCTGCTCTGGTTTGGGTAGGCTATGGTCTCTGAGTGTGACCTAGCATCATAGCGTGGTGGCCACAGAACTAGAAGTATAGGCCTAACCTAGTGCCAATGTCAGAAAAAGGCTTACATGGATGAAGTACCCCTTTTGTAGGACCTGCCCCAGTTCTTTATGAATAAGTCTGAACTCTGGGAGTACAGTGAAAGATATCAACAACAGACTTGTGGCAAACATGGACTTTGGCTTCTGTTTACTACCAAAATAGCAAAAGTGCCCACAGGCTCAAAGTAAGTGTAATGCTTGTAACTGTAAAAGAGTAGCCACAAAAAGCCAGTTTACTACAACTGATCCTTCAATGTACAGATGATATTGTATACCAATAAGTATCAAGAACTTCCAGGGAAACATGACCTCACCTAGTGAGTAACATAAGATGCCAAAAAGCACCATCTAGGAACTGAAATTTCCAAATACTCAGAGGAATATTGCAAAACAATTAGTTTAAGGAAATTCAACAAACTTGAAGAGAATATTGAGAAACTATGTAATACTCCAACAGATATTTGATAAGGAGATGGAAGTAATTAAATAAAATCAAATAGGAATCTTTCAACTAAATAGTACACTAACAAAAATTTAAAATGCAATATAAGTCATCAACAGCAAAATAGAACAAGCAAAAGAAACAGTCAGTGAATTTTAAGACAGATTATTTGAAAATATACAATTGGAACAGAAATCAAGAAAGAATCAAGAGTCAGAAAAAAACACACAGGAATTTTGGACATCATGAGAAAAAACAAATATTCCAGTTATGGGGCCCAAAGCAGTGGAAAATATGTTCTAAGCAATTATAACAGAAAACTTCTCAAACATAGAGAAAGACACAACTATTCAGGTACACACACAAAGATCTCCAGTCAGACTTGACCTAACCAAGTCTACCTGAAGACATCTAATTATACTCTCCAAGGTTAAAAATAAAGAGAAAGTAATCAATGCTGCAGGTAAAGAGAAGCAACTAACTCATAAAGACATACCAATTCACCTGATTGTAGACTTCTCAGCATAAACCTTACAGGTCATAAGGGAATGAGATGAGGTGGTCCTAGTACATAAGGACCACCCAAGAACATTGCCACCCAAGAACATTGTAACCAGCAAAGCTAACTACATTTCCAGGAAAACAAAAGCAGAGAAAATTTATCACCACCAAATTTGTCTTAGAAAAAAAATACCAAAGGGTGTCTTTCAAACTGAAAGAGACACTAAGAAGTAACAAGAAATTATTACAAATTATAAAACTCATTGCTAAGAGTAACCATACAGACAAATTCAAAATACTATAACATTGTAAACATAGTATATAAACAATATATTTAGTGTGGAGACTAAAAAACAAAAAACATCTAAAAATAATAGCTGTGTTATAATGTTAAGAAACATGCAATATAAAAAAGGGTAAAATGAAAACAAAAATTTTACATGTGGGGAAGAATGGAATGCTAGCATAGATGTCTTCTTTAGTATCTCTCATCTCTTTATTATTGTTTGCTTATTTCCCCATCTTTATAATTAATACTAAGTTGCTAATAATTTCAACAAAAAGGAGGGTTTTTTTGTAAGATTCATGGTAGCCACAAAGTAAAAAATATATAATAGACTTACCAATAATAAGCAAAGAATCAAAACATACTATTGGAGAAAATCACTTAACCATAAATGAAAATTGTAAGATAGGGGAGACAGAAAGAAACTACAATAAAACTAGAAAGCAATTATCAAAATGGTACAAGTAAGGTTTTAACATAACAATAATTGTATTAAATGTAAATGGATTAAAATCTCCAATTCAAAGACATGGAGTGACTACATGAATATAAAAAACAAGACCCCATTATATAATGCTTTTAGAAACTCACTTCATCTCTAAATACCACAAATAGACTGAAAGTGAAAGAGTGGAATAAGATCTTCTATGGAAATGGAACCCAAAGGAAAGCAAGAGTAGCCATATTTTTTTTCAGATAAAATAGATTTTAAGTTAAAGGCAGTATTGCTTCTCAGCCTTTTGGCTAAGATCAAGTGAAGTTAAAGGCGGTAAAAAGTGACAAGGAAGGGAAGGTCATTATATAATTATAAAATGTTCAATTCAGCAAGAGGAAATAACAATTGTGTGTGTGTGTGTGTGTGTATTATCAGAGCACCCAGATACATAAAGCAAATATTAATAGGCCTAAATGGTGAAATAAGGTCCAAAATATTAATAGTAAGGGACTTGAACACCTCACTTTCTATAATACACAGATTGTCCATACAAACATCAAATAAACAAAGAAACAGCAGAAAACAACAGAATTAAATTCCACCCAAATCAACTGGACTAGACAGGTATCTATAGATGTTATCCAACAGCTGCAGAATATGTATTTTTCTCAGTAATATACAGAAAATTTCCCAAGATAGATTATATATAATGTAACAGAACAAATTTCAACAGATTTTTAAAAATGGAAATCAAGGCCGGCGCCGTGACTCAACAGGCTAATCCTCTGCCTAGTGGCGCCGGCACACCGGGTTCTAGTCCTGGTCAGGGCGCTGGATTCTGTCCCGGTTGCCCCTCTTCCAGGCCAGCTCTCTGCTGTGGCCCGGGAGTGTAGTGAAGGATGGCCCAAGTCCTTGGGCCCTGCACCCCATGGGAGACCAGGAGAAGCACCTGGCTCCTGGCTTCGGATCAGCGAGATGCGCTGGCTACAGCGGCCATTGGAGGGTGAACCAACGGCAAAGGAAGACCTTTCTCTCTGTCTCCCTCTCTCACTGTCCACTCTGCCTGTCAAAAAAAAATGGAAATCATATTGAGCATCATCTATGACAATTTTATAAAATTGATTTATCTACAGCAGATAGGGGAGAGGAGAGAGAGAGAAAGACTCCATCTATTGGTTCATTTCCCAAATACTCATGGCAGCTGAAGCTGGGCTGAGGCTGAAGTCAGAAGCTGGAAAGTCAATCTTTGTCTCCCATGTGAGTGGCAGGAACCTAATTACTTTAACCACTGCTGTTATTTCCCAGGTCCCAGGAGGAAGCTGGATTCAGGAGCTAGAGATGGGTATCATATCATGCATTTTGATATATGATGTAGGTATCTTATGCGATGTCTTACTACCAGGCCAAATTCCTACCCCTTTCTTCATTTTAGTTATATTTCAGTGCAATGTGACTTATTCAATAAGTAAAATTTGAAAAGAAGTAAACTAAGAAGATTTGTCATCAGCAGAACTATCTTATGAGAAGACTAATAGATATTTTGTGAATTCCAATGTTTGCTTTAAAATCTTTATTAGATAATTTTAATATCTCTGTAATCTCAGAATTGGCATCTACCATTTAGATTTTTTTCAGTACTTGAAATCTTCCTGGTTCTTGATGTGGAGAATTTTCAACTAAAACCTATATGTTATTTAAAATTTCTTTTTGAACTGGATTCTTCTTTTTTTTTTTTTACCCAGAAATTGCAACATTGCAATTTTTTTAAACTTTTATTTAATAAATATAAATTTCCAAGGTACAGCTTATGGATTACAATGGCTCCCCCCTCCCATAACTTCCCTCCCACCTGCAACCCTCCCATCTCCTGCTCCCTCTCCCATTCCATTCACATCAAGATTCATTTTCAATTATCTTTACATACAGAAGATCAATTTAGTATGTATTAAGTAAAGATTTCAACAGTTTGCACCCATACAGAAACATGAAGTGTAAAATACTGTTTGAGTACTAGTTATACCATTAATTCACATTGAACAACACAATAAGGACACAGATCCTACATGAGGAGTAAGTGCACAGTGACTCCTGTTGTTGACTTAACAAATTGACACTCTTGTTTATGGCGTCAGTAATCGCCCTAGGCTCTTGTCATGAATTGCCAAGGCTATGGAAGCCTTTTGAGTTCCCCAACTCCAATCTTATTTAGACAATGTCATAGTCAGCATGCCCGTGATCTTGCCCGCTAGGTTTGAGTGCATCGTTTGGATGATCGGGAACAGTCATTCTCCCAGCATCCGTTTCTGCTCCTGGTGGGGGGGGGGGAGTGGAAGTTCTCTCCTCCCTTCAGAGAAAGGTACCTCCTTCTTTGATGGCCTGTTCTTTCCACTGGTATCTCACTCGCTGAGATCTTTCATTTAGGTTTTTTTTGTGTGTGTGTGTGTGTGTTTTGCCAGAGTGTCTTGGCTTTCCATGCCTAAAATACGCTCATGGGCTCTTCAGCCATGAACTGGATTTTTCTAACAACATTTCAATTCATTTTTAAACCAACAATGCTTCAATCAACACAGCTGAACAAACAAACAAACAAAAAAAGGAATGCCTCAACAAAGAAAAATAAAGTCCAAAACTAAATAAAAGATAAGGAAAAATCAATAATGAATTTTAAAACTGAAAACTATAATCACCAAAATTAAAAGCTAGAGGATGGGTCAACAACTGAATTTAAGGAACAAATGAAAGAATCATCAAACTTAGAGGAAAGATCAATAGACATCACCCAATAAGAACAACAGAGAGAAAATTGACCTTAAAATGTTTAAAAAGCCTTATAACAAAATCATCAAACTTTCATGCCATCAGAGTCCCAGAGTGAGAAGAAATATAGGGTGAAGCTGAAAAAGTATACAAAGAAAAACAATGATTGAAAACCTCATAAACTTGGCAAGAGATGAAAACCTACAGACAGAACAGAAAAAACCCAAAGAACTCCTCCCCGCCAAGATACATCATAATTAAGCTTCTAAAACTGTAACACATATAAAAACTCCTGAAAGCAATCACTGTAAAAAAAAAAAAAAAAAACAGTATCTTCCTTACAGGGGACAGTTACAAGCAGATTTCTCACCAGAAATCATGGAAATCAGTAAAAATGAAACAATATCTTTCAAGTGCTAAAAATTATCAACCTAGAAATCCTATACCTAGCAAAATTATAACTCAGTAATAAAAAGGAAATAAATTCATTCTCAAACGGGGGCAATTAAAGAGAAGAAAATCTGTCAATAGCAGGCCTACCCAATAAGAAAGCTTAATTGAAACTCTACAACTAGAAAGGAAATGGTAACAAAAGAACTTTGAGATATCAAAGAGGAACAAAGAGCACAGTAAATAAATGAATGGATAAATACAGTATGTTCTCTTTCTCTTTAAGTTTCTAAAGATTAGGATGATGGGGCCAGCATTGTGGCATAGCAGGTAAAGCCATCGCATGCAATTCTGGCATCCTGTATGTGTGCCAGTTGGTGTCCTGGTGGCTCCTTGCTAATGACCTGGGAAAAGCAATGGAAGATGACGCAAGTGTTTGGCCCTTGCCAACTATGTGGGAGACCCAAATGAAGCTCCTGAGTTCATCCTGATTCAGCCCTGGCCCTTGTGAGCACTTCAGGTGTGAACGAGCAGATGAAAAATCTCTTTTCTCTGTCTCTCCCTCTTGCTCTGTAACTCTGACTTCCAAATAAGTAATTTAAAAAAAAAATTAAGCTAATAAAAAAGAAGCAAAAAGTGTAAAACTGTCTGGTGTGGTTATAAACATATGTACAAAAATATTTAATGCAATTATATTAGAAATGGGGGAAGATAAAAAGACATGAAAAGTAGGGATTGCGCTATGGTGCAGTAGGTTAAAACCCCAGCCTGCAGTACCAGTATCCCTTATGGGTGCTGGTTTGAGCCCCAACTGCTCCACTTACAATCTAGCTCCCTGCTACTGTGCCTGGGAAGGCAGTGGAGGATGGCCCAAGTCCTTGGGCCCCTGCACATGCATGGGAGATCCAGAGGAAGCTCCTGGCTTCAGATCAGCACAGCTCTGGCTGTTGCGGCCATCTGGGGAGTGAACCAGTGGGTTCTCTCTCTGCCTTTTTGTAACGCTGCTTTCAAATAAATAAATACATCTTTTTTTAAAAAAAAAAATCAGTTCATAAAGGAAATAACCATTGTAAGCACATATATAAACCATTGGACCACCCAAGTGTGTAAATCAAATACTCTAAAGGAAGGTAGAGACTTGACGATAGAAACTGTTGAAATCTTAGTATATACCAAGTTGATCTTCTGTATATAAAGATAATTTAAAATGAATCTTGATGAAGAATGGGATGGGAGGGGGAGGGGGAGATGGGATGGTTGTGGGTGGGAGGGAGGTTATGGGGGGAAAAGCTGCTATAATCCAAAAGTTGTACTTTTGAAATTTATATTTATTAAATAAAAGTTTAAAAAAAAAGGAAACATGCCAAAGGAATAAAAAAAAAAATAAGTTGGGACCTCAACCTCCCACTTGTCAATGGACATATCATTCACACAGAAAATCAACAATGAAATACTGGATTTAAACTGTGCTGCAAATCAAATGGACTTAACATCTGTAGTATAAACACTTTGTCTCACAGCTGTAGAATACACATTCTTATCAGAATATGGAACATTCTCCTGAATACACCCTATATTAGGACACAAAGCAAGCATCAACGAATTTTTAAAAATCAAAATAATAATCTCTCAGACTATAATGAAATCAAACTACTTACCAATCAGGAGGACTGTGTAAATTAGAAAAATACATGGAAATTGAACCACATGTTTCTGCCAAGTCAATGGATCACTTTTGCCACTCTTATCAACAATGACTAGGAGTGATGCCATAGAAGTTAAGTGAGAAAGAAATAAAGGCATTGAGTTTGGAAAGGAGGAAGTCAAATTTTCCCTCTTATTTGCATTTGACATGATCCTATATAGAGAAAAGCTAAAATCTTCACCAAAAAAAAAAAAATACCCTGTTAGAACTGATAAATGGGAGGGGATTAAAATGGTAGAGTAGAGTAAGGAGGGGGCTTGCTGCGCTCCTCTAGAAGATAGTTTTGAAAAAGTGGAAAGAGTGTAGTCTCAGGAAAGAGTCAGGGAGAAAAACAGCAGAGGAAACTCTACACAAATTGGAGGGACACAGTGGACCTCCATGGAGGGCATGGACACCCACGACTGAGGACCCCAGCAGCCAAGAGCCTCCACAACAGCATTGGAGAGTGAGGTGAGAGCAGACTGCAGCAGCCCAAGCCTCCAGCAAAAAGGCTGCAGGAAGAGCCTAGAGGGAATCCATCTTGGAGCTCCATGGGGGATAGTGTACCTGCCAAACTGGAGGAGAAAAAACAAAAGAGGGGCACATTCCCCCCTCCCCCCCATCACCCTGCAACTGTGTCCTGTAACAAGCTGATAGAGAGCAGGCACCATTTTGGACATATGTAACAGCTGTGCCAGCTCATGTCTGTGCCCAGCAGCCTGCCAAGTGGAGACTCCTGATTCTGGTGGGGAGAATAGACAGGGGGTCTGGGTGCTTGTGACTCTGGGAGGCTTGTGTGCTGGGACTGTGAAAACACTGAGGATGCCTGGGAAGATTCAAGGTGTGGCTGGGACTTTAAGCAGTCACTGTGGAGGTTCCATGAGATCAGGGCTCCCTGGTTATCTGGAGAGGGACATTGCTGGGGAATCTGAGCTTACACTGAGGACTGCATAGATTCATTGTGTGTTCTTTATGGCAGAGCAGACCAATAATATACCCACTTGGGCTAGTTTCATTGGAGGAGAGGAGCCCAGCTGAGTTTATGTCAACAGTTAGAAGAAACCTCCCCTCTGACTAAAAAAAGAGGATTTACCACACCAAACCTGGGTGTGTCACCTCAGACACCCTCTTCACCCTGGAGCACTGAACAGATATAACCGTTATAAATGCATATGCACCTAATTACAGGGCACTTGGCTATTTAAAATAAATGTTAAAGGATCTAAAGAGAGACAGAGACACAAATACAATAATAATGGGGGATTTCAATACCCCACTTTCAGCAATGGACAGATCAACCAGACAGAAAATCAGAAAGTTGATCGACACTATAGACCAAATGGATTTAACAGATATCTACAGAGTTTTTCATCCTACAGCTGCAGAATACACATTCATCTCAGCAGTACATGGAACTTTCTCTAGGACTGACCACATGTTAGGCCACAAAGCAAGTCTCAGCAAATTCAAAAAAATCGAAATCATACCATGTATCTTCTTGGACCACAATGGAATAAAGCTGGAAATCAGTAACTCAGGAATCCCTTGAATACATGCAAATACATGGAGACTGAACAACATGCTCCTGAATGAACAGTGGGTCATAGAAGAAATCCAAAGAGAAATAAAAAACTTCTGGAAACAAATGAAGATGAACAACTCAACATATCCAAACTTATGGGATACAGCAAAAGCAGTGTTAAGAGGAAAGTTTATAGCAATAGATGGCCTACATCAAGAAATTGGAAAGGCACCAAAAGATGAGCTGTCAATGCATCTCTAGGATCTAGAAAAACAACAGAAAACCAAGCCTAAAACTAGTAGGAGAAAAGACATAATTAAAATTAGAGAAGAAATCAAGAAAATTGAAACAAAAATACAAAAAGATCAGCAAAATGAAGAGCTGTTTTATTGAAAAATAAACAAAATTGACACACCGTGCCCCAACTAACCAAAAAAAGAGAGGAGACCCAATCAATAAAATTAGAGATGAAAAAGGAAATGTAACAACAGACCCCATTGAAATAAAAAGAATCATCAGAAATTACTGCAAAGAGCTGTATGCCAACAAACTGGGAAACCTGGAAGAAATGGATAGATTCCTGGACACATACAACCTACCTAAATAGAGCCATGAAGTCATAGAAAACATAAACAGACCCATTACCAAGATGGAAACTGGATCACTTATAAAGACCTTCTCAACAAAGAAAAGCCCAGGACCAGATGGTTTCACTGATGAACTCTACCAAAAATTTAAAGAAGTTAAAGACCAATCAGCTCCTTCATCATATATATATATATATATATATATATATATATATATATGAGCCAGGATGTCAAAGAGGTGCCTGTACTCCTATATTTACTGTAGCACTGTTCAGAACATAGAGGGTGTGGAGTCAACCTAGGTGCTCCATTGGTAGATGAATGGATTAAGAGCACATGGTTGGGGCTGGTGATGTGGCATGGTGGGTAAAGCCACTGCCTGCAGTGCCAGCATCCCATATGGGTGCTGGTTTGAGTCCAGGCTGCTCTACTTTTGATCCAGCTCTCTACTACGGCCTATGAAAGCAGTGGAAGATGGCCCAAGTCCTTGGACCCTGTGGGAGATTCAGAAGAAGCTCCCGGCTCCTGGCTTCAGATTGGCAAAGCTCTGGCTATTGTGGCCATCTGGGGAGTGAACCAGCAGATAGAATACCTCTCTCTCTCTCTCTCTCTCTCTCTCTCTCTCTCTCTGCCTCAGCCTCTCTGTAACTCTGCCTTTCAAATAAAATAAATATTTTTTAGAAAGAACACATGGTTACCTATATGGAATGGAATAATACTCTGCCACAAAAAAGGACACAGGCCTATCATTTGCAGCAACACAGATGAGTCTAGATAACATTATGTTAAGTAAAACAATTCAGCACAGAAAGAAAACTATTGCATGTTCCCATTTACATGTGAAAGTTGATCTCACAGAAGTAGAGAGTAGAGTAGTGATTACCAGAGGCCGGAAAGAGGAGAAGAGAGAGAGAGGAGCATGGTTGGTGGGTACAAGGGTGCAGTTGGGTGGGAGGAGGAACTTGTGATGATCTGAAGCACAGTGAGGTCACTGTTAAGAAAAGTTATTTGTATGTCTCAAAATAGCTAATAGGATTCTGAATGTTCCCAACACAAGTGATAAATATTTGAATTGATGAATATGCACTGAAATTCCACACTATACCCCATAAGTATGTACAATTATATGTCAATTATGATAAAAACCTGCACACATTTAAAAAATACAGAGATCTGTAGAGTGGATTTTAAAAAACACAGCCCAACTATTATCTGTCTACAAGAAACATTTCAAGTATAATAACATAAGCAACTTATAAGTTAAAAAACTGAAAAAAGATATATCACTAAAATATTAATCCAATAAAGCATCACTGGCTATACAATATCAGATAAAGTAAACTTCAAAGCAAAGAAAATTACCAGAAACAAAGAGACATTATATAATATAAAAGAGTACAATGTGCTGAAACATGTAAAAATCTTAAATGTGTACAAAAGCAAAAGAGCTTTAAAAAAATAAAAACCTGATAAAACTAAAGGAGAAACAGACAATCCAAAATTATAGTGGAAAATTTGAATACCCCCTCAACAATTAATGTATGAACTAGTCAGAAAATCAGCAAGGATGCAGAAGAATTCAACAACACATCATTCAACACAATCTAATTGACATTCATAGAACATGCCACCCACCAGTAGCAGAATACACATTACTTTCAAGTGTCCACAGGATATGTACTAAAATAGACCATATCCAGGCCATAAAAAATGCCTCAAAAATTTAAAATAGTTAAAATCCTACAGAGTGTGTTCTCCAATTACAACATAATAAAACTATAAATCAATAATTGAAAGAAAATCTCTGAACACTTAGAAACTAAACAACACATTTCTAAATCATCTCTGGATCAAAGAAGAAGTCTCAAGAGAAATGTTTAAAAATATATACATTGGCCAGCGCCATTGCTTTAACAGGCTAATCCTCCGCCTTGCGGTGCTGGCACACCGGGTCCTAGTCCCGGTTGGGGCACTGGATTCTATCCCGGTCGCCCCTCTTCCAGGCCAGCTCTCTGCTATGGCCCAGGAAGGCAGTGGAGGATGGCCCAAGTCCTTGGGCCCTGCGCCTGCATGGGAGACCAGGAGAAGCACCTGGCTCCTGGCTTCGGATCAGCAAGATGCGCCGGCCGCAGTGGCCATAGGAGGGTGAACCAACGGCAAAAAGGAAGACCTTTCTCTCTGTCTCTCTCTCTCACTATCCACTCTGCCTGTCAAAAAAAAAAAAAAATATATATATATATACATTGAACCGGATGAAAATAAAAAATACAATATATCAAAATTGGTGGGACATGACCAAAGCACTAAATGCATAGATTGAGGAAAGTCACACAATATTTACACAAACTAATATTCATACATAAATCTGTACGTATGTGTTATCCAAAAATTTGTTCACAATAGCCAAATTTATAATCTATCCAAATGTCCTTCAGTGGGTGAATGGTTAAAGAAACTGTGATATATCCATAATCATGACTACTACTCAGCAATAAAAAGAATACATTGTTGACACATGCAACAATCCGGATGAACCTGCAAAGAATTGTGGAGTCAGAAAGCTAATCTCAAGTGCTATGGAACCTATTATTTTATTTGTATAACATTCTGGAAAATGACAAACTTTCTGGTTTCCAGGACTCAAGGAGTGAATGAGGTGGGAGGGAAGTGGTTTAGGCTACAGAAGAGATCTACGTGGTGATGGAAATGTTCTGTACCTAGACTATAATAATAGCAATATCCCAGGTATATGAAAGTCTTGCGAGCTGTTAGCATTATATGAACACCTTGTACCATCTCTCACTACTTCATGTGAAGTATTTAAGTGACAACTAAAAATAAGTAAATAAATAACATAATAAACCATCAAAATTGTCCAAAATTTAAAAAACTTAGAGGGAACTATTCGCACCCATTTTTACTCCCTCTTTAATCACCAAGTTCCTCTCTCTAAGGAATAAGACATGAAAATTGCTGCTTTAGTATTGCCTGCAGGAGTCAGGAGGGCCAAGGAGCCAAGCAACCTCTCCCCCCACACATCCAGAATCGATCCCTTTATGGTTCTAGTGAAAACCCTTGCTGCAAACTTAGGCTGTGCCAGCCCTCTCAACATTATGCTTTGAGTTCAGATTTGGATAAATTTTGTCCATTGGAATTTGTCTAAAGAGTTTCCTGCTGGTGATGGCAGCATGTGGGATTTCTCACATTTCTCACTATCAGAAGCCCCATAAAACAATTTCTACATCTGGCTCGGTAGGGTCACAAGGAGTTAGCAGAAGCCCACACTGCAATGCCATCAGCAGCAGAGTTAGTCTCCTAGGGAGGACAAGCTTGAACTAGCACCAAAGTCTTGATTTTTAGGTTGGCCCCTGCCCAATGCCATCTTCCTCCTCCAATATGCACATTTTTAAAGGTTCAGGAGGCCATTCAGTGGACAGCAGAGACAAGAAGCCATAGGAAGGAAAATACAGTTCTCATTATAACCTGGTCAACCCTCTCTATTAGATCATTTCCTCAAGTCATCTTCACATTGCCAGCCCCCTTATTCCTTTTCAAAGTGACGCTTTTTAGAGATGCCTGCATCCCATATTGGAGTGCTTGAGTTAGGGTCCTTGCTTGGCTCCCAATTCTACCTTCCTGCTAATGCACATGCTTGGAGGCAGCAGGTGATGGCTTAAGTACTTGGGTCCCTGTCACTCTCATGAGTTCTGGGGCCCTGGGATCCTGGCTTCAGTGGCACTAGGAGAATGAAAAGCAGATGGGGTCTCTCTCTCTCCAATAAATAAATAAATTAATTAATTTTAAACATCTGAACTTAACCAAACCTAGTATTAATACTAACAGAGACATTATAAATCATACCTGTCATATGTCAGAGTCAATGTCCACCCTTCTTTGGTCTAACAGAAAGGAACTTAATCTCATATATAAGAGGATAACGTGGACGTCATTGTGAGAGCACAAGAAACATGAATGATGTTAGATAGTTTACACTGCAACATAAAAAGGTAGGAACTGAATTATGTGTCTTAGTTTCACTCAACATTTTTCCTGATAGCACTTGACACGCACTTCAACATCTTATATAGAGGAGTTTGAAATGTGAGTCCATAAGGTAAAATCTTGTGGTTTAAAATTGTTTTGCTTTCAGAATAGAAGTGTCTATCTATTAAAAAAAAAATTCCTTTTGTTCATAATGAAAAGAAACACTGTGGAAGAATGGGGTATCTTTATATATATATATATATATATATATATATATATATATTAACATTTCAACAACGTATTAAGCAACATATTTAAAAAGTGAGTTTTATCACATAAATAATAAATAACTCACATTTCAACTCAGAACTCCTTGAATATGCTCTCAGTAGAAGTGAGTAGTTCCTCTGCATACATTTCCCTTCATGAAAAATTTAACATTTATTCAAGAGGTCACCAAAGAGCATTGACAGGATCAAAACTCATTAGCTGTGTAACCATGTAATAGCTATGAGATCACTTGCTATCACCATGATTTTGAGCAAATTTCCTCTGTTGCATTTACCAACTATGTAGGTACTTACTTCTTGAAGATAATTACCAAGCAGGTCTCTGTTTTACTTTGGTAACACAGGACTCCAATTCCATACCATTCTATTTCATTCTACAATATGGATTAATTAGTTTATGACATAACTCAAAATACTATGAGAGAAAATGTATATTCCTTATGCTCGGTGTTCAACAAACTGTGTCTACTTGAAAGAAACCATGGTAGTAAAGGTTTCAATTAGAAAAAATGTTTTTAAGTCTAAACAGATTGTAAGGAAATATGGCATGTGGGTAGAATGTGCAGAGACAAATGACTAATAGGGGGAAAAGTCATCTAGCACTAGATTCTTAGGAACTTGGATGTGGGAAAGACCTTAAGGAACATTTGTACCAATGGAAAAAATTGCCTCTGACAGTCAGAATAGATGGATCTCTGATAAGTTAGTGAATACTGCATTTTGTAAGTTCAAGACTGTTTTAAGCAGTTCATTCATTCCTGGTCAGCTTACTTAGAAAAGTCTTCTTCAGAATGAACCAAATTCTCTCTTTATAACTGCCAAACTCTGATTCTAATTTCACCCCATGGTGTAGGACTGAAAACAATTTTCTCCCTTTCTTACCTGGTAGCCCATCCAGTATTTGCTGACAGTTGGTCTGTCTTCCCTGGCCTTCTCAGTTCCGGGGTACATAAATGTTATATGAAAGTCTTGGCAGAGCTGGTGCTGTTGCATAGCGGGTTAAAGTCCCTGCCTGCAGTGCCAGCATCCCATATGGGTGCCGGTTCAAGTCCTGGCTGCTCCACTTCCTATCCAGCTCTCTGCTGTGGCCTGGGATGGCAGTGGGAGATGGCCCAAGTCCTTGGGCCCCTGCACCTGTGTGGGAGACCCAGAAGAGGCTCCTGGCTTTTGGATCAGCTCTGCTCTGGCCGTTGTGGTCATCTGGAGTGTGAACCAGCAGATAGAAAACTCCTCTCTCTCTATCTGGCTCTACTTCTCTCTGTAATTCTGTTTTTCAAATAAATAAAGTAAATCTTTAAGAAAGGAAAGTCTTGGTATATACAAGTACAGTCTATTTATAACAAAGTCAAACTAACTACCCTATCCTGCAGAGAGTCAGAGGAACTATATGGTTGAATGCCAGAAAAGTTAGAGTTGGATCATTGCGTCTTGCCTCTAGCAGTTTCGAAATGCATAACCTTGGGGGAAATCCTGTGGATCTAGCTTCTTCTAATGTTTTGTTATTAATTTTAAGATAATTTTATTATTTATCAAGTTAATTGGTAATATTCCTTTTTCTACTGAAAGAATTTTGTACAAAGTCTATTTCCAGTGCCAAAGAAAAGAAAGTTTCAAAAAGTGGCAAATAACACCTTGACAAATTCCTATCAGGTAAAAGATCTCTTTCAAACTCACCTTTATTCCAATATTAACCCAAAACCATTCCTTTATTCTAGTTAGAGAATCATTACTCTAGTTCTAAGTCCTTGCTGGACACAGAAGAATTAAAAAAGAATTAAATTTGGGGTTTAAGAGTTTTCCAGCACCTTTAACCATTATCCAATTTTATATAAATACATTTATATATAAACACATAAAAATGCAATAAAAGTCATATAATACAAACTTTTACTATACATGCAATGCACTGTGATATTTGTATTCTAGTCTACTTCTTTCTTTTGAAGGACATTCTGTCTGTGGCCGGTACTGTGGAATAGTAGGTTAAGCCTCCGCCTGAGGTGCCAGCATCCCATTTTGGTGCCAGTTAGTTTCCTGGCTACTCCTCTTCCTATCCAGCTCTCTGCTAGTGGCCTGGGAAAGCAGCAGAAGAAGGCCCAGGTGCTTGGACCCTGGTACCCATTTGGAAGACCCAGAGGAAGCTCCTGGCTCTGGATCAGCCCAACTATAGCCATTGCAGTCATTTGGGGAGTGAGTCAGCAGATGGAAGACCTCCCTCTCTGTTTCTCCCTCTCCCAGTCTGTAAATCCTCCTCTCAAATAATAAATAAATCTAAAAAAAAAAAAAAAAAAAAGATGACCTTCTGTCTGTGACTGACTCAGCTGATTTCATGACCCATTGATATGTCACCACATACAGTTTTTTGTTTGTTTGTTTGTTTGTTTGTTTTTTTAATTTTTGACAGGCAGAGTGGACAGTGAGAGAGAGACAGAGAGAAAGGTCTTCCTTTTTGCCGTTGGTTCACCCTCCAATGGCCACCGCGGCCGGTGCGCCGTGGCTGGCGCACCACGCTGATCCAAAGCCAGGAGCCAGGTGCTTCTCCTGGTCTCCCATGGGGTTCAGGACCCAAGCACTTGGGCCATCCTCCACTGCACTCCCGGGCCACAGCAGAGAGCTGGCCTGGAAGAGGGGCAACCGGGACAGAATCTGGCGCCCGACTGGGACTAGAACCTGGTGTGCCGGCGCCGCAAGGCGGAGGATTAGCCTGTTGAGCCACGGCGCTGGCCCCACATACAGTTTTAAAAATTACTTTAGAGGTCTTGGGGTTTGTTTACACCATGGCATTAATTATCTGTATGACCCAAGTTACTTAACTTCTCTGTGTCTTAAATTCCTGAAAAATGCTACTGAGCTCATAGATTTGCTGAAAGAATAATGTGAAATGCATGTTTTAAGATTACTTGAAGGAGGCAAAAAGAACTAAGTAAGAAAGTTTTATTTAGGGATTAATATCAGAGCCATAACCGTTCAAGCAACTGAACTTTACATCACAGTGCAGGAATGTAGAGTAGGAAAACGATTTTTAAAATGACTTTAAAAGGTTAACTGAAACATGCAACCACAATATGATCCAACAGTTGCCCTCTTTGGCACTCATCCCAGAGAAATAAAAACTTATGTTCTCACAAAAACCTATACATAAATGTTCATAATCACTTTACTTATAATGGCCTAAAACTGGCATCAGCCCAGATGTCCTTCAATAGGGGAATGCTGAAGCAAACTCGGATATATCCAGGCCATAAGATATCATATAACAATAAGAATGAATGAATCGCTGACACATTCAACAACTAGAGTGAATCTCCAGAGAGTTACACTGAGCAACCACAACAAAAGCCAAGCCAATTGTTCCATGTTATATAACATGTGCTTATGTTACAGTAACATCTCTGAAACGGCAGAATATAAAGACAGAGGGCACATTAGCTGCTGCCAGGCATTAGAAGTAGGCTCAAGGGGCCGATGATCCAGCTCAGCAGGTTAAAGCTGTAGTCTGTAGTGCTGGCATCCCTTATGGGTACCGGTTTGGGTTCCAGCTGCTCCACTTCTGGTCCAGCTCTCCGCTGTGGCCTGGGAAAGCAGTAGAAGTCAGTCCAAGTGCTTGGGCCTCTGCACCCTTGTGGGAGACTGGAGGAGGTTCCAGACTCCTGGCTTCGATTGGCCCAGCTCCAACCATTGCAGCCATCTGGGGAGTGAGCCAATGGATAGAAGACCTCCCCCCTCCTCACCTCTGCCTTTCTGTAGCTCTGCCTTTAAAATAAATAAATAAGTCTTTAAAAAAAAAATAAAAGAAGTAGGCTCAGGCTGAAGGAATGGAGTGAGTGCGATTATAAAAGGCCATTAGTCTCCTAGCAGAAACCCAGAACATATATCACTTCTGGAATTCCCAGGAAGAAACACTGGTACAGCTAGAGGAAGGCACATCAGAATCATATAGGGAAATAAAACCAGAGGATCCATCTGCTGTACCTGTCCAAGACATTTTTGCTATGGCCTCGCTAATTGGTCAAGTCCCTTTATGCATCATGCATGATTCCTTTCCTTGTTCCCATAATGTGGGTTCATTGCCCTACGATGCCTGTAGCTTACCTGTCAGTCTCCCAGGCCCACCCCCTATTAGCCACCACTACTCTTCACATCCAATGAAAGTGGCTGCAATGGCATTTACTCATCATATTCCCCTGCCACATGAAAGTGTAAAGGTTATCTCTTATCATATGACTGCCTTTATAGGACCAGAAACAAGGTCATTCTTTCTCTGTGGTAACCAGGCATACATCTGCCTCCTCTCCAACCAGACATGGACCTTCGCCTCACTTTGGCTGAAAAATGTTGCTTTTACATCAATAAATTAGGTGTGGTAAGAGTTGGGATTGAACACATAAAAAGGCATGCTAACGAAATGTATTCACAAGGTAACTGCCTCATTTTGGCCATCATTTCCACCATGAGCAACATCTTCAGTAGCATCTTCTGTCCTCCTAATCATAGTACTCCTATTTCTGCAATGTATAATTAGTTTATTCCAAAGGATCTTGTAGGGACAAATAACTGTTATATTTCAAGCCATCTCACAAGAGCAACACAAGACTGCTCTTCTTCAATCAATCTGATCTTGAGTATAGACCCCCACTCAAGTCCTGGCTCCATGTCTACACCCTGTATCAGCATGAAGTAACCAGAGAAGAAATGGAATCACACCCCTTCTCCTTAACTATACTCAGAGTCAGGATTGTTGGAACAAAGACATAAGCCTCAACCATTCTCGTTCATTGTCAAAAAAGACAGTTAAACAATAGAATTTATTCTTTGCCCTTGAATCTCAATTGGGTCTCACACCCTATTGCCTTCACACGGCAACCCCACATTCTTTTCAGGTTCCCAGTGCCCAACAGGGACACCTGAAAGATGAGTTAAAGAATTCACCTCTGCCTGCTCCCACCCCCATGCCTAGCCCTGCTAAAATATAAAAAGGCCCAGCCCCTGGGATCAAGGCCTTCTGCCACGTGTTCCAACCATGCACATGCAGCAGTTGCTCACCTACCTCCACGAATGTATTTTCTCTAAATAAATTCCATCTGGTTGTAAATCCGTATTCTGCCTCCTCTCTATTCTGTGCCTCTTTTTCCTAACATTTTGTGCCCCGTGTGAGGAGGCACCAATCTGTGACTCATCTCCTAACAATTAGGGCAGGTGCTTCTGGTGATGGAGCTGCTCTGTGTCTTGACTGCTATGGTGGGTATAAGAACCTACACATTTAATAAACTTCAATGGAAGTAAATACACATATGCACCAAAATGGACACACTTAAAATTGGTAAAATATAAAAAGGTCATTGGATCAAATTAATGTCAATATCCTGATTGTGATACTTTTCTACAGCTCTGCAAGATGCTACAGAAGATGGAAACTGCACAAAGGATAGTTGGAATGTCTCTACATTACAGCTTACAACTAGGTGTGAATTTGCGATTATCTCAATAAAATCAATGTTAAAAGGTTATATACAAGGTTTAGTCCTCTACACAATCAATTTCTCCTTCTGTATGTGTCCACACAAACACCAACTTCTTCATGTCAGGGTAAACTATCACCAGACTGTCACATAGGCAGCCCTAAACAACCAAGGCTGAGAATTCTTCTCTCTCCTTACACCACCACCTTGTTGACATGGTAGCCTGCTCCCTGCCTTCCTCTTCTCTTCACAAGGAACATTTAATATTTCTTTCCTACCAAATTCATTTATACTCATTAATTTTATTTATTTATTTTTTAACTTTTATTTAACAAATATAAATTTCCAAAGTATAGCTTATGGATTACAGTGGCTTTTTCCCCACCATAATTTCCCTCCCACCCGCAACCCTCCCATCTCCCACTCCCTCTCCCATCCCATTCACATCAAATTTCATTTTCAATTATCTTTATATACAGAAGATCAATTTAGTATATATTAAGTAAAGATTTCAACAGTTTGCACCCACACAGAAACACAAATTGTAAAGTACTGTTTGAGTACTAGTTATACCGTTAATTCACATTGTACAACACATTAAGGACAGAGATCCTACATGAGGAGTAAGTGCACAGTGACTCCTGTTGTTGACTTAACAATTTGACACTCTTGTTTATGGCGTCAGTAATCTCCATAGGCTCTTGTAATGAGTTGCCAAGGCTATGGAAGCCTTTTGAGTTCGCTGACTTCGATATTATTTTGACAAGGTCATAGTCAAAGTGGAAGTTCTCTCCTCCCTTCAGAGAAAGGTACCTCCTTCTTTGATGGCCCATACTTTCCACTGGGATCTCACTCGCAGAGATCTTTCATTTAGGTTTTTGTTTTTGTTTTTTTGTTTTGTTTTGTTTTGCCAGAGTGTCTTGGCTTTCCATGCCTAAAATACTCTCATGGGCTCTTCAGCCAGATCCAAATGCCTTAAGGGCTGATTCTGAGGTCAGAGTACTGTTTAGGACATCTGCCATTCTATGAGTCTGCTGTGTATCCTGCTTCCCATGTTGGATTGTTCTCTCTCTTTTTAATTCTATCAGTTAGTATTCTCAGACACTAGTCTTGTTTATGTGATCCCTTTGACTCTTAATCCTATCATTATGATCAATTGTGAACTGAAATTGATCATTTTGACTAGTGAGATGGCATTGGTACACGCAATCTTGATGGGATTGAATTAGAATCTCCTGGAATGTTTCTATCTCTGTCTTTAGGGACAAGTCCGATTAAGCATGTGGCGAACTGCACATCTCCTCCTTCTCTTATTCCCACTCTTATATTTAACAGGGATCACTTTTCAGTTAAATTTAAACACCTAAGAATAATCGTGTGTTAATTAAAGAGTTCAACCAATAGTATTAAGTAGAACAAAAAAATACTAAAAGGGATAAAGTATTAAGTTGTTCATCAGCATTCAGGACAAGGGCTAATCAAGTCACTGTTTCGCATAGTGTTCACCCCGATTAGAATGACTCACATACGGAAATCTACCAACAACAGATGGTGGTGAGGATATGGGGAAAAAGGGACACTAACCCACTGTTGGTGGGAATGCAAACTGGTAAAACCACTTTGGAAGTCAGCCTGGAGATTCCTCAGAAACCTGAATATAGCCCTACCATACAACCCAGTCATCCCACTCCTTGGAATTTACCCAAAGGAAATTAAATTGGCAAACAAAAAAGCTGTCTGTGCCTTAATGTTTATTGCAGCTCAATTCACAATAGCTATGACCTGGAATCAACCTAAATGCCCATTAACAGGAGACTGGATAAAGAAATCATGGGACATGTACTCTGCAGAATACTATGCAGCAGTAAAAAAAAAAAAAATGAAATCAGGTCATATGCAACAAAATGGAGGAATCTGGAAAATCATGCTGAGTGAAATATGCCAGTCCCAAAGGGACAAATATCATATGTTCTCCCTGATCAGTGACAACTAACTGAGCACCAAAAAGGAAACTTGTTGAAGTGAAATACACTCATTAACTTTAAAAAGAACCCATATGAAAAACAATGCAATTTTCAGGATGCTTTAGATAACCGGGAAGTCTAGAAATGAATGTGGCCAGATGGAGCAGACAAAGGTTTCTTTATGGTTAGGGGCTGAGGACTTGCTCTACAGGAAAGGGAAAAAACCTCAGAGAAGACAAAGATGTGTGGATAAGATACAGGTAGAGTACTCTCAGGGTCTTGAGCCGGCATGATGGATGTGGATTCTGGTTAGAAGGCAGTATTTTAGGCAGCTTTCCAGGATGGCATGGAGGAGGAGCAGAGATAGTAGACCTTGGAACAGGACCCCAGAATACTTCAAGTGTGGTCCACACACCAGTGCCAGTTAGCCAGGTGTTTGTTTCCAGTCTGTGATGAGATTGGTACAGGAATTGGGAGTCTGAATACAGAAACTCAGCCCCTCGTTACAGATGGTTTGAGAAGCTCAGCTTAACCACATACAACCAGAGGTGAGGTGGTGTGCGCTGGGAAGTGGCTCATCTAAGAGAAAAGTGAAATCTGATGCAAGTAACTGCATTAGGTTGGAAGAAGTACTAAAAATTGGAAATCATATATAAGATTGTAAGCTATTGTCAGAGTACTGGAAGAAAAAAAAGGATCAATGTTATCACTGGGAAAACATTTCCCCCAAAACTAGTATAGAAATTTCTGAGAAGAAAACCACTAAGAATTCAATTCTTCTTTCTATTCCAGACAGGGCTGCTATTATTTTTCAAGAGAACATTAACTGAACAAGGAGTTTTTCAAATAAGCACGCAGCAAAGGAGGGAACAGGCATAACTGATTTTTTTCAGTCTTTTATATTTCAAAAAACCCATTAAAAGATTTGGATGCTTGACTATTATAAAAATTATCCTATTATTGTAGCAATGAAAGGATTTCACACCTATTTATTTATCTATGATTTGATCTCCATCCATGAAAATTCTTTGTTTTTGAAAAATATTTGTCATGCTGTGGATATAATTTATATTAATCATGGAATATATTTAAAAGGTAAGGTTTGAAGTGCCTTATTAGTAGGAAAAAAAACTTGACTACAGTTACTTAACAATACACTTCTTTTCACAGTATATTTGCCAGCCACCTAAAATTAATTGTCCTTAGAAACTTATAATAGAAGGGTAATTTCACTGCACTGTTTACAATTTGTGCCTCTTTTAACTAAGAAGCCTCTTTGAAAAGTGAGAGAGAGTGGATGAACACTTGTATGTTTCATGTTGCTTGCAGACTTCGCAACTTAAATTCAAGGCTATTCAAGTACTATTCTAGAATAGTACTTTCTCAATGAAATATACACAATGAAATCCCTGTTTACCATTGCAATTATTTTTGCACCAAAATAAATTTATCTTTTAATTATATTTATACAAACTTTTGAAGTACCCTTGTACATACAGAAATGATTCTTTTAGGAATTCTCCTTCTACTAAAACAGCTTTGTGCACCTGCCTCTTCCCCAATATCCTCTACCCCATCAGGTCCACGCTCAGTGCCTCAAGGAAGAGTAGGAATGTGCTTTTCAGCTGAAATGCCTGCTTTAGTTCCCCAAAGCCTCATAAAGGATGGAGCAGACATACATATGATTTTTTAAATGATTTATTTATGTACTTATTTGAAAGGAAGAGTTTTAGAGAGGAGAGAATCTTCCATCCTCAAATTCACTCCCCAAATGGTCACAATGAAACCAGGAGCTTCATCTCATCTCCCACATGGGTGGCAGGGCCCCAAGTCCTTGGGTCATCATCTGCTGCTTTCCCAGGCACATTGGAAAGGAGTTGGATTGGAAGTGGAGCAGACAGAACTCGAACAGGTGCCCATATGGGATGCCAGCATTGCAGGCAGCAGATTAATCTGCTGTATCATGACACAGGTCCTAAGCAGGCACACATATGAAGAAAGATGGATTTCTCTAAAACTATGAAAGGATTCCTCAAGGCTAGAAAGAGGAAAAAAGACAGAAGGATTCCCAAGAACAAAAAGGAGAGGATCAAGTAGTCAGACCTCAGAGAGATGAGTTATCCCCTACGTCTAGCCAGATGGGCCTATTCACTGGCCACGTCCTAAAAATGACATTAAGCAGCAGAAGATGGGGCCCTAAGAAGTCATGGCCACCAGCACTCCAAACACCTCCATGGCAATATAGGAACCAGTAATCATTCTCCCTTGTCTATCTCTATCTTGCAACTTGAGAACTTGAGGTGGTTGTGTGGGGTTGGAGTCCCAGGAGAGAGCTAATGAAAAGCCTTCTTCACCCTCTCCCAGCAGACTGGGGGCTCAAAAGCAAAAAATGAATTTGTTACAGACGATAACGTCACAGAGAGAAAGGTTCCTTCTTTTCCATCAGTTGGAAGCCATCAGATAAGCCAGGATGGGTCCATGCCAGTACCTCCAGGAGCTATGGAGAAAGAACAAGTCAGGATGAACTTTCTCCTGAGGGTCTGCTGCTGGCAGTACTGCCAGCTCTCCAAGCTCTGCAGAGTGCCCCACCCTACCCAGTCCATAAGATGCAGAGCCTGGGATACAAGGCCAAGCAAGCTCATGTCATACATAGGATTCATGTGCACTGTGGTGGCCACAACTGCTTGGTTCCCATAGGTGCAAGCTACAGCAAACCTGTCCATCATGGTGTTAACCAGCAAAGTTTGCACAAAGCTTTCTGTTGCTGAGGCCCAAGCTGGATGCTGCTGTGTGACTCTGGAAATCCTGAATTCAACTGGGTTGGTGAAGATCCCATGTACAAATTCTTTGAGCTTATCCTCATTGATCCCTTCCATAAAGCTATAAGAAGTCATCCTGACACCAATATGTGGGCTGACATATGCAGGTCGTAAATTGGAGCCTTGGAAAGGGTCCCAAGTTCCACCACGCTATTGGTGGGTCTCACAGCGCCCCCTGGAGAAGGCTTCATACTCTCCAGCTGCACCAGTACCACCAATACAAGTAATGTTTGTAAAATTTGTATCTAATGAATAATTCAGTACACTCATGTCTGCTTAAAGGTATTATTTGTCTGTTAAAGCCAGTCTGAAGATAATTTCATGAATTTTTGTCAAATTATGAAAGTTAAAAGCGCAATAATGTTTGAAGGTGAGGTGATGATGTATCTTGCTTCTAATAAGATAAACTTTGGCTTCATCTTATTAGGGAGTTATAAATGTCAGTGTTTAAAACAAGCTGTGTGTTTGGGGCCGGCGCCATGGCTCACTTGGTTAATCCTCTGCCTGCGGCACTGGCATCCCATATGGGCGCCGGTTCTAGTCCCAGTTGCTCCTCTTCAAGTCCAGCTCTCTGCTGTGGCCCAGGAAGGCAGTAGAGGATGGCCCAAGTGCTTAGGCCCCTGTACCCACATGGGAGACCAGGAAGAAGCATCTGGCTCCTGGCTTCGGATCAGGGCAGCGCACCGGCCGTAGTGGCCATTTGGGGACTGAACCAATGGAAGGAAGACCTTTCTCTCTATCTGTCTCTCTCACTGTCTATAACTCTACCCTCTACCTGTCAAAAAAAAAAAAAAGAATCCCCTGCCCTTTCTGGTAGAGAGGGGGCAGGGTGAAGTTTTAAAACAAGCTGTGTTATACTAGTTATAAAATACATTTTTGAAAAGAGAAAAAGGATATAAAGTCACACTTTTTTCCCATATGAAATTAAGAATTAAACTTCAATCTACCACAAATAAACACACATATGTTGAGAATATGTTCTATATATGTGGTGGAATGAGAAGGCCATGCCAAGATGGCCACTGGCAACAGAGCCTGCCTGGCAACAGGCTGTGATTGGATGGCTTCAGAAACTACCTGGCAACAGGCTGTGATTGGTTAGGGCATAGTCTGCCCCTTGACCAGATTGGCTGCCTTGGCTATTAAGCTGCTGTACCAACTGAAATAAACGAATCTGCAGGCTGCTTGCCTCTGGCCTGCTTTCACCCAACTCCCAGGGTCTGTGTGGTGACTCCGTGCCTCTTGCCCCCACCATGCTCCTCCTCTCAGAACAAATCCACAGCAACATATAAATACTGTATAATATGGTGACATGTGATAGATCATTACTTTTCACCTTTTGTTATGTTATTACTGCAATGTGCTATGTCATTAAAAGAAGTGCTGTAGATTTCTAAATTTATACTCTCTTAAAATAGTTTTTATTAAAATCAAAGCAATGTATGTATATGCATGTAAATAGAATAGGTGTAGATGAGCACTGGGGAAAGAGAAACATCAGGGGAAGAATGATCACTCTTAATTCAGAATTTGGATTCCCTCCCAACAAGAAATGGTTCTCCCTTTGTATTCATTATGATGGCCTCCTAAATCCTTGTTTGCAAAATAGCATTGATTGATAGACTAGCTTGATTGATCTGCCAGATTTAGTTGAATCTCATATCTACCAATGGCAGGCTTTCTCCACTCTTTCTTACATGTTAGTCCTAAAGAAATGTCTTTCCAGCCGGCGCCGCGGCTCACTAGGCTAATTCTCCGCCTTGCGGCACTGGCACACCGGGTTCTAGTCCCAGTCGGGGCACCAATCCTGTCCCGGTTGCCCCTCTTCCAGGCCAGCTCTCTGCTATGGCCAGGGAGTGCAGTGGAGGATGGCCCAAGTCCTTGGGCCCTGCACCCCATGGGAGACCAGGATAAGTACCTGGCTCCTGCCATCGGATCAGCGCGGTGTGCCGGCCGCAGCGCGTCAGCCGCGGCGGCCATTGGAGGGTGAACCAACGGCAAAAGGAAGACCTTTCTCTCTGTCTCTCTCTCACTGTCCACTCTGCCTGTCAAAAAAAAAAAAAAAAAAGTAATGTCTTTCCAAGTTGATCTAGGATGAGGGTAGCAAACAGCTTTTCAGGGACTTAACAACTGTCCAAATATACTTGCAAGTGTGTTATCTCTCTACAACAAGACAAATTTAGAAACCATACAGATTAATCAAAATTTAAATAACAACATTAACGAAAAGGATGCAAAACATTCAGAGACCCAACATGCTTTCCTCTGGACTTATAAATTCTTTATCTGGGGAGTAGTCTTAATCCAAAACAACAACAACAAACAAACAAAAACCATAGGGTAAATAGAACTTTTACATAAAACTGTCAATTTTAAAAGACATTATCCAAATTCAAAACAGACCTTAGAACAGTCAGCAAGCCCATTAGATTCCTATTAGTAAAAATGCAAAAGAAAACTTAATCAGTGCCTATGAATCAGAAACAGGAGCAAATTGAAAATCACCTCAAGTTTAGATATCAAGTAATTAAGATAAAGAAACAGGACTAATTCTCACAGTAACTCTACATTCTATTAACCTGTTTTAAATACTTGAAAGCAAAGTTGAAAACAAAAATTTCTACAAAAAGTTGAAATTCAAAAGTGGCAGAATCAGAGTAAGGCAAATCTTCTAGATTCAACTGCTTCTCCATGCCTCTGGCCCTCAAATCCTGCTCCTTCCGTGCCCTGGACTTTGACATCAAATGTAAGAGCCACAATCCAGACTTTCTAACTCTTCTTCTTCTCCTTGTCCTCCCAGATTTATTTGGTTGTGAGTTTTCCTGACAGAAACATCATCCAAACATCTAGGCCTGTGTGAGTGTCTCACAAAAGTCCATCTTACCTACAAATGAAGTGTCTTCTAAGAGTTGGGATTCCTGGGATTCAGAGATGCCAAGAGAGATCTTAGCATCATACACACACACACACACACTCATTCTACTACATTTCACCCCTGTTCTGAAATATATTTCTACCAATGCTACAAGGCCTAGAATTTCTGCCAGAGGCATACTGTCTTTTGAGTAAAAGGCTTACCTTCAGAAAACTGTGGAAGACAAATACCTCTGGGGTGAGTGGTGTGGGGAAACTGACACCCATCATTAGCTTGCACTGGATCCGATGGAGGACAAGTAACTTTTAATGCTCTCCTGGGGGTGGGGGAGGAGATGCAACTCAGCAAGAGGATTCTGTTTGGATCATCTCAGTGAGTGCTGCTGGATTTTCAAGTACCTGAGAGATGAAAGGTTTATTCAAGAAACTCACATCTCTTTGGGGAACAGCTGTACAGGATTAACGGCACAGGCTTTGGAATCAAATTATCTGGGTTGGAACCCTAGTTCTATTATTTACAACCTGTGTTACAATCTTCTCATTTCTAAAATAAGAAAGGAATAAATAGCTCATATGGTTTAAGGACTCAAAGAGTAATGGCTACTATCTTTTGAGCACTTCACAAGCCCCAGTTACTCCATCTGGTCTGGACTGTGTCAGTGCTTCTCGAACTCTGATACGCACACAACTTACCAAGGCATCTTATTAAAGCACAGATGAGTCAGAAGATCTGGGGTGGGGTCTGAGAGCCTGCCTGTCTAACAAGCTCCCAGGAGACTGCTGCTGTGGCTTTGCAGGTCATATGTTGAGCAGCAAGGGTGTACCGTTCTGAATCCTCATACCAATCCTAGGAAAGCAGGCTCATTATCTACCCAGGGCCCACAGCCCATAGCTCTAGCTGGGCTGAAAAAAAAGCACAAATGGTGTCATAATGATGAAGCTTTCAAGAAAAAGAAAAGAATTAGGCCAGCTTGGGTGGGGACTTCTCTTCACTACTCAGGTATAACCTAGAGGCCAGAAGCATCAGTATCACCTGGGACCTTGTTAGGCCTGCAGGCCCTCAGGCTTCACACTGGACCCAGGGCCTCCGAATCTGCATTTTAACAAGATCCCAGGTGATCCCTGTAAAGTTTGAGAAGCACTGGAGTAAAGGATTGGTCTCCATTTTTTTTATTTAGTAAATATAAATTTCCAAAGTACAGTTTATGGATTACAATGGCTTTCCCCCCATAATTTCCCTCTCACCCGCACCCCCCAATCTCCTGCTCCCTCTCCCATTCCATTCACATCAAGATTCATTTTCAATTATCTTTATTTACAGATCGATTTAGTATATATTAAGTAAAGATTTTATCAGTTTGCACCACACAGAAACACAAAGTGTGAAATACTGTTTCAGTACTAGTTATAGCATTACTTCACATTGGACAACACATTAAGGACAGATCCCACATGAGAAGTAAGTACACAGTGACTCCTGTTGTTGACTTAACAATTTGACACTCTTGTTTATGGCGTCAGTAATCTCCCTATGGTCTCCATTTTTAAATGTGTATGCTTACTACTGCTGAGAAATGTTCTTTGTACAAGATTAAATGCATTTGAAAGAAAAAATGAGATTTTAAATAACAAAAATAAACAATAAAATAAATCACCCTTCCTCCTCCACACCTAGTGACAAGTAGAAAATGTCTTAACTAGTTGGACCATTTTTTGTCAGAATGGTTGAGCAGCATTAAGGTCTAACAATCTTGATCCTCCAAAAAAAATTCTAATAAAAAGTAACTTTGAAGATACCTTAATGTCCAACAAGTTATCAAATGTGTGGACAGTTAGCAAATAAATTCTCTTGCTCCGTTACTGATCACTAACTATGCACAAAGCATAAGTGACATTCTGGGTTATAGGGCACCCAAAGAAGTGACCAAGCCGTAGTCCCTGCCCTCTGGGGTCCGGCTTGGACTGCTACTCTCTTCATATTCAATTCTGCTGAAAATAAAAGGTACATATTTCTTTTTTTTTTTATTAAACTTTTATTTAATGAAAATAAATTTCCAAAGTATAGCTTATGGGTTACAATGGCTTCCCCCCTCCCATAACTTCCCACATATCTCTAAGATAAAAGCAGTCCTACCCCATCATCAGTGAGGAAGTGTTTAGATTAAGGAGAAACCTGCACATGTGCAGACACACACAGACCTTGTTTAGTTAAGGTGGTAGGTGAGAGGTGCCAAATGAACTCTGCCATCTAAATGTGCTCTATATATCCAAAGAGGAGGATGCTGGGGCCAGGTTGGGGCCAGGTGTAGCCTTGGGAGAACTTTTAGTGGTGGGGAGGCGGGGGGTGGGGCTTGATTTCAGTCTTAAAGAAAAAAATGGTATTAAAAGAGGAAGAAAAAGAAGAGGAACACATTCTACATGAGGCAAAGCAAAACTGCAGTACAGAAATCTAAAGGCAAGCTTGAAAGATGGTGAGGCAGCCCAGGGTGTGATAGAGCAGCTCAGACTCAGAAGCCAGATTCGAGTTCAAATCTTGGCTCCACCACTTACCAACTGATGATCTGGGGCAAGTTACTGAACCTGTATGTAATTCAGTTTCCTTCACTGAAAAATATGGGTAAAAATGGGACCTGCCCCTAGACATTTTATGCAGACTGTGTGAGCTAATATTTTTGAAAGCAAAATAAGATGGGTTGGAGAGGAGAGCTCCTTCCTGCAAGCATGTCCTGGAAAACAGATTTGGAAATATAAACTGGGGACTGTTTGTGGATGCTCTTAAATGACCTAGTTTGGACTTGATCTTAAAAATGACAAGAAGATATTGAAGGCTTTGAATCGCATTACAGTCAAAGAAACACAGAATGTCTTTCCTGACATGTTGATGCAGAAGTTTCCTTCTTTAAAATTACCCATAAATCCATTCTTCTGTAGATTATGAAAGATGTTTGTTATCGTCACCATATCTTTTCATTCTAGTTTTCACTTTTGTATTTTTTGTTTAAATCTGTTGAGGTTTTACATTCATATTCTAATGACCCTATCATCACTAAACTGAACTGTAAGAAAACCTGAAAATATAGACCACATTAAAGGATATTCTTTTTCCCACCCTAATTGCTATCAGGAATACTATCTGTTTAAAGGAAGAAAAGACTTCATGTAGTACATACCCATTATCAGCAAAATATTAGATTCAATGAGTGCATAATTTATAAACGTAAGAATAAAAAGCCCTAGGAGTATATTCTAAATGAGGCTAGATTCGGGAATACAGAATTAATCACCCTATCTAGTGTTAAAACATCAGATTTATTATATTTAATTAAGTAACTCAGTGATCTCTCCAACTCCGATAAGTTGTCTTTTTACCAAGTTTGAAAATAAAGACATTAGCAGGCAAAGAAGGCATACAGTGCTCAAATAAGGTCATTTTCCTTATGAATAGCTTTTGTTCTATTTAATCTAAAAATTTTCCAACTAAATCCTGGTAGCCCATGCTGAACACTCCAGTGACGGCCTCACATCCTCATGTCAGAGTCCAGCTACAGACCAGGCTCAGACACCTGCCCTCCTTGGTCGCCCAGGGCCTCTTCTCCAGCACATGCGCAGTGCCAGGCACACTCAAAGGAGACCCACAGAGAACATGTCACTCCGCGGGGCAACACTCAACCAGTGGGGCAGGGAAGGAATACTCATTCCATTCCTCCCTGAGGGGGATAATTCGGGTAGGCACCCCACAGACTGACAAAAGGCCACCAGGAATCAAGGCTCAGATATCCACAGCAGTGCAACTCAGTGATTCATTGGTGCTATCTACCCCATTTCATTTCCAAGCTCATTTCCCACAAAAACTACCTGATCAAAGGGTTTTTTTTTTTTTTCTTAGATATTACTTCCAGGCCACTCTGGTCTTAACAGCTTGAAAGCAGAAATTAAAATATAGGGAAATAGTCATTTTAGCAAATTAAAGTGATGTCAAATATCTGTAAAAATCCACAGCAATGGCCTAAAGTATAGAAGGGACATATATTTTAATAAAGACAAATGACTAGTGTTATATAAATATTCCCAGCAGCAGTTTGATTTTATTTAATTTTTTATTACTTTAAAGACTATTTTTGGGAAGCTTTGAATATATACAACAGTCATTTTGTCACTGCCACTAATATTTCCCCAGATGCTACTTGGTAATTCCATAATAACTCTAAGAATGTACTAAATTGAGTAATAAGGCAGAAGGTTAAGTTTATTCCAGATACAATGGTATTTTAGTTTTTTAAAAAAGATTTATTTATTTATTTATTTGAAAGTCTTCCATCCACTGGTTCACTCCTCAAATGGTTGCAGGGCAGGTTTAAGCCAGGAGCCATGGATTCAATCCAGGTCTCCAACAGGGAACAAATACTTCCCAGCGGCCGGCACCATCGATCACTTGGTTAATCCTCCACCTGTGGCTCCAGCATCCCATATGGGCACCGAGTTCTAGTCCTGGTTGCTCCTCTTCCAGTCCAGCTCTCTGCTGTGGCCTGGGAAGGCAGTGGAGGATGGCCCAAATGCTTGGGCACCTGCACCTGCATGGGAGACCAGGATGAAATACCTGGCTCCTGGCTTTGGATCGGCGTAGCTCCAGTCGTAGCGGCCATTTTGGGGGTGAACCAACAGAAGAAAGACCTTTCTCTCTGTCTCTCTCCCTCACTGTCTAACTCTGTCAAATAAATTTAAAACAAAACAAATACTTCCCAGCTTCATTAGCAGGAAGCTGGGTTGTCAGAGGAGCAGGTGGGACTTAAACCAGCACTCTGACATAGGATGCTAGTGTTGCAAGCTGTGACTTCATCTTCTGCATGACAATGGCATCTTCTATCCCAGCTTTTGTTTTAAATTGGACATGTCAAAGACAACTATCCTGTGAAGTTTCCCTGATTATCAAGTAATACCTTATTAATTTGGCAGACTGATTTTTATGCATGGACATCTTTATTTAATAAAAAGAATGTGTTCCACACAGCGTTGTGAGAAACATCATTGCCACAGATAGAAATATTACAGAAAGCCTAGGAATGAGGTACCACATATATGGACAACAGTCTTTGTGTTAGCAAAATATCATTAAAATATCATTAAACAGGTAAGCATATAATCTTAGATACAGTAAAGATACAAAATACACCTAGGGGCCCGGTGCTGTGGTGTAGTGGGTAAAGCTGCTGCCTGCAGTGCCAGCATGCCATATGGGCACCGGTTCTGGATGCTCCATTTCCAATCCAGCTCTCTGCTTTGGCCTAGGAAAGCAGTGGAGGATAGCTCAAGTCCTTGGGCCCCGGCACCTGCTTGGGAGACCCAGAAGAAGCTCCTGGCTTCGGATTGGTGCAGCTCCAGCCATTGCTGCCATTTGGGAAGTGAACCAGCAGATGGAAGACTCTCTCTCTCTCTCTCTCTCTCTTCCTGCCTCTGCCTCTCTGTAACTCTGCCTTTCAAAAAATAAATAAATCATTTAAAAATATACATAGTCTAAATACATAGTCTAAAAAATGCAACTAGAACTCCTTATTTGAAAAACACAAAGAATTATCTGTAAATTTTGGATCCAAGGGACAGAAAGGGAGGAATCATGTTACATTCAGAGTTGACTGAGCAACTGAGGCAAAATAGGGAATAAAGGGACATCTGACTCAGCAATTAGAGAGGTGTGTGTTGATACCTACGCACAAATCACTGAGGTCGATAACATGATTTTCCCCACAACGCAGAGAGATCCAAGGTAATTTGCTGGAGCTCCCCAAGCTCCAAGTGGAAAAGCAGCTGAACTCTTGCCCAATACCCTTTGTTTTCTTTAGTCTCAGCTGTTCCCATAATGCCTAGCACTCCACCTGCAACTACATAAAATGAGTAATTAAATACTTGTTTGGAAAAACTAATGAGTGAACGATTGAGAAAAAGACGCCATATGCAACTTTCCAGTCTTCCCTGGTGTATTAGAGGGTCACCCACACAAAAATTGTTTTATTGCTAATAACTGCTTCTGCTAATACTGTAGCAACAACATCCATTGCAACATACAAAGGATGGAAAATAGCTTATTGATGCCTAAATACCTTGAATGACTTTAATTTCAAAGTAGAGATTAAATGTCTAAAAAAGAAAATGTGTAGTGGAGATAACCAAACACTGAAAGTCACTGCTTTCTTTATTAGTCATATATTGAGTATAAATGACTGATACAATGTTTTCTGCTGTTGAGGTGCAAACTATCAGCTCCTGAGAAGTCTTCCAGTGAACAGCCTCAATGGGAGGCAGAGCAATGTTAACTGAAAAATCAGAGTTTGGTTGAAAAATCAAAGTTGAAAATTAATCATCCAGTCAAACTGAGGACTTGAACCTGGAAAAAGTCTGTCGGTTGCCTGAGCTGGCTGTTCCACTAGTCTGAGTTTGGGTACAGGTTTTTATATTTTTCTTACAGTGGATGCATTGAGTCTATGTATGGTTACCAGTCACAGTGAAAATAAAATGCCTCACTGAAATAGAACACCTGTTAAAAGCTGACAGACTTGATTACCATTGATTAAGGAGGAACATTACATTCCCATGAGGGATGTCATCCATCTGCAGGGAGAGGGAAACCATGAGGGCCTTAACTTTTCCTACTAGAATGGCCCTAATTCGCAAACCTCCCTCCTGCTTGAGGCACAGTAGAGGCTTGCTTCCCTGCCTGTGGCTGAGGTTCCCTTGGTCAGCGCTGAGATCTTTTGAAAGGTCCTGTGCTGGGAAGCAACAGCAGGGTGCCTCCTCAAACCAGCAGCATCCTGGCTGACTCAGGCCTCTGCAGAACCCAAGTTCACAGCAGTTACCCAACGGGAGGAAGAGAGCAGAAAAAGAAGAAATGTAGCATGAAGAAACTACAAAACCCTCCCTCCAGGGGACAATTTTACCTTAAACTGGGCCAAAGTAAAGAGAACCTGCTCCCAGGGGAAATTACCATCTGTGCGGTTTTAAAGACCCAGGGCTCTGTTTGCCAGCCTTACAGAAATTCTTTGGTTTTCCTAACACACTCAACCTCGTTACAACCAAGCTCCATAGTTAGACGTCTTATTACGGATTGAGTTCGTTTCCAGTCGGAAAACAGAAAGCTTTCTTTTATTGAAAACAAAGTGATTGGTTACAGGAAAAAGAGTTGGAGTGCAATTTTAACAGAAAATGGCTACAGATGTGTTGTTGAAAGGTCTAAAGGGTTCATGTGTTGAAAGAACTATCCAGGATTGGAGCTGGTACCCAAAGCTCAGTAATTCTCTTTCTGAAACAGCCAAAGCCCTGGTCCCAACTCATCTTGCTGTGGCGCTCAGCAGAGTCGTGGGGCAAGGACCCAAATTCTTGCCACACCCTCACTAACTTTTCAGGCTGTAAGTCCTTGGTCACACTGCATCTGCTGGGACTACCTCTGCTGCCACTGTGCCTGTCCCTGTTGCACAGGGCAGGGGGCTGTGCACCTGCTGGGGTCACTGCAGAAGCCACACAACTGCTGTTCTCCGTCACCTGCTGCTCTCATCAGCACCTCCTACTAGCAGATCACAGCCCAAACGCAGTGGGTAGGTGAATCTTGGAAATGGAATTTTTAGGTTTGCAGCCCTGAGAGATAGGAAAAAGAATACAAAAGCAGGCATGGGGCTGAGTAGCAGAAAATAGCAAGTACAAGGACATATCAAAGTAGCTTGTTCTACAGTTTTTACAGTTAAATGTTGGAGAAACAGTAACTTTTTTTTTCAAAGACCTACTCATGTGACAGATTTATAATCCTCTAATATCGTGCTGGTATGTATCCAAAATATTAGTGGCTTTAGGCAATTAGTCAATATTCTGAGTTATAAATCATCAAATTACTAACCATGTACTTTCTAAGGACTTTTGAAAATTACTTCATCGTGAGTTGCATTTTCATTTCCCAAGCCTAAATACTTCCATTTTAAGAAATAAAGACTTGATTTCTAGTAACATATTTAAAATGTTTAGTGGCAGGGCCGGTGCTGTGGCGTAGCAGGTAAAGCTGCCGCCTGCAGTGCTCGCATCCCATATGGGCACCAGTTCGAGACTCAGCTGCTCCACTTCTGATCCAGCTCTCTGCTATGGCCTGGGGAAGCAGTAGAAGATGGCCCCAAGTCCTTGGGCCCCTGCACCCGCATGGGGGACCTAGAAGAAGCTCCTGGCTTCTGGCTTTGTATTGGCTCAGCTCCGGCCGTTGTGACCAACTGGGGAGGGAACCAGCAGATGGAAGATCTCTCTCTCTCTTTCTCTGCCTCTCCTTCTCTCTCTGTGTAACTCTGAGTTTCAAGTAAATAAATAAATCTTAAAAAAAAAATGTTTAGCTAGCATTTGCAACTTTCTTTATGGCTTCCTTGACAGTTATGTTTTGAAGACCTTACGAGTTTTAAAGCAATTTTTTTTTAAAGATACTGTTTCGTACAGTGGAGGTTCTACAGTTGTCCATTTACAGGAACTTATACAAAATAGTTCACCTTTATTAAAGGGTAAGAAATGAGATTAGGAGAAGAGGTAGCTGTCTTCCCATACTTTCAAGATTTAACTTCTCTTCTCAACAAGACTCTTCAAGAATATAGATTACATGGGGTTGGCATTGGGGCACAGCAGGTTAAGCTCTCACCTGTGACACTAGTCCTATATTGCAGGGCAAGTCCAAGTCCCAGCTGCCCTGCTTCTGATCTAGCTTCCTACTAATGCGCCTGAGAAAGCAGTGGAGGATGGCCCAAGTGCTTGAGCCCCTGCATCCACATGGGAGACCCAGATGGAGTTCCAGGCTCCTGGCTCCAGCTTGGGCCTTACCCAGACGCTGTGGCCATTTAGGGACAGAAGTAGTCTGATAACTCTAGAAATAGATCCCCAAATACATGAGAATTCATGTGTGATAAAGATGCTATTTTAAATAAATGGAGAAGCGGAGACTTGTATAATAACTGATGCTACCACAAGTGGTTTCATTTTTAAAAATATATTCAGACTTATTTTAATGGTAAGCATATGTTTCTTTCTTTGTATATTGATGTTCTTAGAAATCTTTTTATTTTGAGATAATTGTAGACTCATACGGAGTTGAAAGAAATAAAAAATCTTCTATACATTTTATCCACTTTCTCCCAAAGCTAACACTTTATGAAGCTATAGTACAATAGCATAATCAGAATATTGATAATGACACTATCAAGATTCAAAGAATTTCCTGTATTGCAGGAGCCCCCATATTTACCTTTTATAGTATATCCACTTGTCCACACTGCCTTCTTAACTGCTGCTTACTCTGTTCTACATTTCTATCATTTTGTCACTGCAAGAATGTTATGCAAATGGAATCTTGAATACAATAATCTCTCCATTATTGTGTACCATGTCCTATAAACACCTATTTTACTGTGGTAGATAATATCGTTCACAATCCCTACACTCTTACTTTTTTGGTCTAGTGATTCTATTAAGAGATGTTAATTGTGAATTTGTCTATTTCTCCTTTTCATTCTGTACACTTTGGCTTCACGTATTTTGAAGCTGCTGGTAGACTCATACACATTTATGACTGTACATCCTCATGATTTGTTGACCCTTTAATTATATTGAAATTTTTTAACTAAAATAAAATCTTGTCTTGAAATGTACTTTAATGTTAATATAACCACTCCAACCTGTAATGCTCACTGTTTGCACACATGTCTTTTTTTACCCATTTACTTTCAGCCTATCTATGTCTTTACATTTAGATATAGTCATTATAGATGCTATAAAATTTGATCTTATTATTTATAATTTTTTATAATCTCTGCCTTTTAATTTGAGTAACAATTAATACTTAATATAGTTATTGATAAATTTAAATTTGACCCAACACTTTACTATAATTGCTTAACTTTTTTTTTTTAATTTTTTTTATTTTTGACAGGCAGAGTGGACAGTGAGAGAGAGACAGAAAGGTCTTCCTTTTGCCATTGGTTCACCCTCCAATGGCCGCCACGGTAGGCGCGCTGCGGCCGGCGCACCGCGCTGTTCCGATGGCAGGAACCAGGTGCTTCTCCTGGTCTCCCATGGGGTGCAGGGCCCAAGGACTTGGGCCATCCTCCACTGCCTTCCTGGGCCACAGCAGAGAGCTGGCCTGGAAGAGGGGCAACCGGGACAGGATCGGTGCCCCGACCGGGACTAGAACCCGGTGTGCCGGCGCCGCAAGGCGGAGGATTAGCCTCGTGAGCCGCGGCGCCGGCTTATAATTGCTTAACTTTTTAAAGTCTACATGCAATTTATATGTTATCATTCTATATGAAAATAGAAATCTTTTTTTTAATTTTTAATTTTTAAATTTTTAATTATTTTTTTTATTTTTTTTTATTTTTGACAGGCAGAGTGGACAGTGAGAGAGAGACAGAGAGAAAGGTCTTCCTTTTGCCGTTGGTTCACCCTCCAATGGCCGCTGGGGCCAGTGCGTCTCGCTGATCCGAAGGCAGGAGCCAGGTGCTTCTCCTGGTCTCTCATGGGGTGCAGGGCCCAAGCACTTGGGCCATCCTCCACTGCACTCCCGGGCCACAGCAGAGAGCTGGACAGGAAGCGACCAGGACAGAATTCGGCGCCCCGACCAGGACTAGAACCTGGGGTGCTGATGCTGCAGGCGGAGGATTAGCCTATTGAGCCACAGTGCCGGCCAGCTATGATTTTAAATTGATAAATGAACTACATCTACATACATTATAAGTCCTATTAGGCAGTTTTCTATAAAAAGTTTTACTTATGGAGTCATATAGATTTGTTAAATAAAATAAATAATATTTAAATAAAGGTTTTGTTACTTATAAGGCAGAAAAAAAGCAGAAAGGAAAAAAAATTTGCATTTACTCAGGCATTTATGACATCCAGTGGAACAGAGAGGATCTTTCTCAACTTGATAAAGAACACAAGCTATAGCTAACATACCAAGTGGTGGTAGACTGAATGTTTTCCCCACAGAATTATGATCAAAGCAAGGATTCTACTCTCAATACTTTTTCCCCAGAGTGTTGTAAGTTTTAGCCAGTGCAATAAATCTAGAAATTGAAATAAACCTAGGGTTACACAGTATGGGGGGTCATTATGGTTTCCAATAAATTACCTATCAAATACTTTATGAGCAAATACAAAAGAGAAGCTCCAAGGCTCCAATCATAAAGTAAAGTCACAGAGAGTGTCCAAGATGGAGGATTAGGAAATGACATACTGCGCTAGGCTAGGGATAAACAGTAAAAAGAAAAAGTGTGGAAGTGTACTCTCAGGGGAGAATTGGAGAGAAAATTGCACTGGAAATCTTACAAGGGAAGAGAGATGCTGTGGACCTGTGTGGAAGATGCGGATGCACAGAACGAACACAGACAGAACACATAACTACAGCAGCCAAGAGCTGGAGCAGGCAGCAGCTTGGAGACAGAGGTGAGACTGGACTACAGCAAACTGTGTTGCTGTAACTGGAGAGAGAGCTTGGTGTGCGTCTAGACTGGAGCCCTGGGGACTAGCAGTTGCTAGCGGTTGCTGGCAGAGCCAACAGAAGTAGAGGGGATACATTTATCTCACCCCAACCTCCCCACAATAACACCTGCTGCTTGGCTGAGAAAGGGAAGACACCGTTTTGGGATGCAGCAGCAGCTGCAAAAGCCTTTGTGCGCATGCACAGCAAATGGCTGAGACAGGATGGTATCTTCTGGGCAGTCCTAGTGGTAGCTGAGGGGACAGAGTAACATTTGGCCAATGGCTCTTGTTTATGCATGTGGTCCAGACATTCCAGTGGAGAGAAAAATCTGCAGCCCCAACCGACTTTGAGCCTGGATGGTAGGAGTGACTGGGTCGTTACATGAGAGGGTACAGGGTGTACCTTGGTCTATGTGCACTCACTGGGTACAGCTCCACATATTCAGAGCTCCTCGGTTTCCTGGGTGGGACACTGCAGCAGGAACTATGTTACAGTGAGGACAGCACAGATTATTTGTGTGGTTCATAATGTGGTGCGGATGAGTGTTGAACACACTGGGGGCTAACACCTGGGCATGGCTCAGCTTGGAGAAGAGGAGGTGAGGGGGTGATCACACCAACAGAGGTGACTATCCCATTCCCACTCTGTTAATAAGAGGAGCCACACCTGACATGGGTGTTACACTGGATATTTGCCCACAATGGAGCACTGACCAGAGCTCCCAGCCCCATCTACCACATACTTCTTGGTATCCACTGAAATTGCAGACATTCCACTAAGCCTCAGAGGCATAGCTTAAAGATAAAAGCCAACAGAGGAAAAAAACAAACAAACAAACAAAACAACAATTAACTCCACAAATGCCTAAAAATAAATGCAAAAATTCAAGAAACAAGAATAAAAAGACATTATGACCTCGCCCCTCCCCAAAAGGAACACAACAACATTTCAATATTAGAAGGTGAAGATGAAGAGATGATGAAATGCCAGAAATGGAATTAAAGAAATCAATCATAGGGTTACTCAAAAGCACTCAGAAGCAAATCCACAAACTAAAGAAGACCATACATGACATGAATGAAAAATTTTCCCATGTAATTGAGATTTTAAAAGAGAAATCAAAATGAAATATTAGAAATAAAGAATTCAATAGATCAAACAAAAAAATGCAGTAGAAAGCATTAACAGCAGACTTTGTAAGGCAGAAGAAAGAATATCCAAGCTAGAAGACAAATATTTGGGAAATCTTTCAGTCAGAAAATATAAAAATAAAATAAACAAACAAACAAACAAAAAACAAGAGGAATTACAAAACTTAAACACAGTGATGGCCGGCGCCATGGCTCACTAGGTTAATCCTCCACCTGCAGCACTGGCACCCCAGGTTCTAGTCCCGGTCAGGGGGCCAGAATCTGTCCCGGTTGCCCCTCTTCCAGGCCAGCTCTCTGCTATGGCCCAGAAAGGCAGTGGAGGATGGCCCAAGTCCTTGGGTCCTGCACCCGCATGGGAGACCAGGAGAAGCACCTGGCTCCCGGCTTTGGATCAGCGCGATGCGCCGGCCGCAGCGCACCAGCAGCGGCGGCCATTGGAGGGTGAACCAACGGCAAAGGAAGACCTTTCTCTCTGAATCTCTCTCTCTCTCTGTCCACTCTGCCTGTCAAAAAAAAAAAAACCACAGTGATGGAGATTTATGAGATACCATCAAATGACCCAACATACAGATCTTAGGAGTTCCTGAAGGTGTGGAAAGAGATAATGGACTAGAAGGCCTATTTAGTAAAATAATTCAGAAAACTTCTCTAGTCTGTAGAAAGAAAGGGATGTCAGGGGCCAGCACTGGGGCTCAGTGGGTTAACACCCTGGCCTGAAGCACCGCCATCCCATATGGGCACTGGTTCTAGTCCTAGCTACCCCACTTCCGATCCATCTCTTTGCTATCTCCTGGGAAAGCAGTGAAAGATGGCCCAAGTCCTTGGGCCCCTGCACCTGCATGGGAGACCCTGATGAAGCTTCTGGCTTCTGCCTTCAGACTGGCACAGCTCCAGCCATTGTGGCCAATTGGGGAGTGAATCATCGGATAGAAAATCTCTCTCTCTCTTTCTCTCTCTCTCTGCCTCTCCTCTCTCTGTATAACTCTGAATTTCAAATAAATAAATAAATCTGAAAAAAAAAAGAAAGGGACATCTAAGAAGAGGAAGAACATAGAATTCCTAAGGACAGACATGACCAGAAAAGTTCTTCACCACAACACATTCTAGTCAAATTTTCCAGGCAAAACATAAATAAAAGACTCTAAAGTGTGCATGAGAGAAACACCAGATTACTTTCAGATAATCCCAAATTAGACTCGCAGTTGACATCTCATCAGAAACCCTACAGGCTGGAAGAGAATGGCAAGACATAGTTCAAGTCTTAAGAGGAAAGATCAATCTATTTGCTGCCTATAAGAAACACATCTAAACCAACAAAGATACATGCAGACTGAAAGTGAAAGGATGGAGAAAGATATTCCATGCTAACAGAAAGCAAAAAGAGCTGGTGTAGCCATCCTAATATCAGACAATATTTAAACTTTAACACAAAAACCTGTTTAAAAAGAGACAAAGAAGGGTAATGACTAAGGTATCAATTCAAAAGCAAGATGTGACTATAATAAATGTATACTCACCCAATTACAAGATGTCTGGCTATTTTTAAAAAATGTTAATGGACTAAAAGGAGACATAGACTCCAATACAATAGAAATGGAAGAGTTCAATAGCCCATTTTCATCAATAGACAGATAACTAGACAGAAAAACAACAAAGAACCAACAGAGACAATGAACAGTATGGACTAAATGGACCTAAGGGATATCTACAGAACTTTTCACACCACAGCTGTAGAATACACATTCTACTCATCAATGCATGTACTTTCTCTAGGAGAGATCATATGCTAGGCCATAAAGCAAGTCTCAGCAATTAAAAAAAAAATCAACATCATACCATATATCTTTTTTTTTTACTACAATGGAATGAAGCTGGAAATAAACAACTCAAGAATCTCTAAATAGTATGCAAACAAACGGAGACTGAACAACATGCTCCTGAATGAACAGTAGGTCACAGAAGAAATGAAAATAGAAATAAAAAAAATTTCTGGAAATAAATTAAGATGACAATACAGCATATCAAACTTATGGGATACAGCAAAAGCAGTGTTAAGAAGGAAGTTTATAGCAATCAGTGTCTACATGAAGAAATTGGGAATATTCCAAATAAATTAGCTATCAATGCATCTCAAGGACCTAGAAAATCAACAACAAATCAAACACTACATTAGTAGAAGGAAGGAAATAAAAATCATAAAATTTATAATAAATAATAAAATTAGAGATGAAATAAAATTGAAACAAAAAATACAAAAGATCAGTGAAATGAAGATCTGGTTTTTTGAAAAAATAAACAAAATTGACACATCCAAGTAACCAAAAAATAGAGGGAGAAGACCCAAATCAATGAAATCAGAGATGAAAAAGAAAATGTAACAACAGATACCACAGAGAGAAAAAGAATCATCAGGAATTACTATAAAAAACTATATGCCAACAAATTGGGAAATCTAAACAAAATGGATTGATTCCTGGACTCATAAAATCTAGCAAAATTGAGTCATGAAGACATAGAAAACCTAAACAGACCAATGACCAAGACAGAAATTGAATCAGTAGCATAGACACTGCAAACAAAGCATAGCCCAGGACCAGATGGCTTCACTGTTAAATTCTACCAGACATTAGAAGAACTAATTCCAATCCTTCTTAAGCTATTCAAAACAATTGAAAGGAAGGCAAATCCTCCCAAATTCCTATGAAGCCTGAATCACCTTAATTCCTATGCCAGAAAAAGGTACAACAGAGAAAGAGAACTACATATAAATATCCCTGATGAACACAGATGTACAAATCCTCAACAAAATGTTGGCTAATCGAATCCAACAACACATCAGAAATTCATTTACCCAGACCAAGTGCAATCTATCCCTGGTATGCAGGGTTGATTTAATATTCACAAATCAGTAAATGTGATACATCACATTAACAAATTGAAGAACAAAAACCATATGGTTATCTCAAGAAATGCAGAGAAAGCATTTGATAAATACAACAACTTTTCATGATGAAAACCTTAAGCAAATTGGGCATAAGAGGAACATTCCTCAACATAATCAAAGCAATTTATGACAAACCCATGCTCAACATCCAATCAATGGGGAAAAGCTGGAAACATTCCCTCTAAGATCCAGAACTATATAAGGAATCCCACTCTTACTACTGCTATTTAATATAGTCCTGGAAATCTTAGCTAGAGCCATTAGGCGAGAAAAATAAATCAAAGGGATACAAATTGGAAAGAAGGAAGTTCAACTATCCCCATTTGTAGATGACATGATTCTATATATCCAAAAGACTCCAGTGAAAGACTATTGGAACTCATCAAAGAGTTTGGTAAAATGACAGGATATAAAATCAACACAGAAAAATCAATAGCCCTTTTGTACACAAACAATGCCATGGCTGAGAAAGAACTTTTAAGGTCAATCCCATTCACAATGGCTACAAAAAGAAATAAATACCTTGGAATAAATTTAATCTAGGATGTCAAAAACCTTTACAATGAAAATCACAAAACATTAATGAAAGAAACAGAGGAAGATATAAAAAATGGAAAAATATTCCATATTCATGGATTGGAAGAATCAACATCATCAAAATGTCCATACTACCTAAAGCAATTTACAGATTCAATTAGATCCCAGTCAAAATACCAATGATATTCTTTGCAGATCTAGAAAAATATGATGGTAAAATTCATTGGAAACACAAGAGATCCAGAATAGCTAAAGCAATCTTATACTACAACAACAACAAAGCTGGAGGCATCACAATACCTGATTTCAAGATATACTACAGGACAGTTTTAATCAAAACAGCCTGGTACTGGCACAAAAAGACATGTAGACCAATGGAATGGAATAGAAACTCCAGAAATCAATCCATGCTTCTACAACCAACTAATCTTTGAGAAAGGTGCTAAAACCAATCCTTGGAGCAAGGACAGTCTCTTCAAAGAATTGTTCTGGGAAAACAGGATCTCTGCATGCAGAAGTAGAAACTTCTGAACTAGACACCTACCTTATACCTGACATAAATCTACAACCTGATATATAGAATTACTAGAGAACATTGGGAAAAAGTCTGCAAGACATTGGCATGGGCAAAGACTTCTTGGAAAAGACTCCAGAGGCACAGGCAATCAAAGCCAAAATTGACAAATGAGATTAAAGCAAGCTGAGAAGTTTCTGCACTGCAAAAGAAAACAGTCAACAAAATGAAGGGCAACTGACAGCATGGGAAAAAATATCTACAAACTATACAACTGATAAGGGGTTAACATCCAGAATCTATAAAGAGCTCAAGAAATTCAACAACAAAATGAACAATCCAGTTAGGAAATGGGCAAAGGACTTGAACAGGCATTTTTCAAGAGAGGAAATTCAAATAGCCAACAGATACTTGAAAAAATGTTCAGGATCATAAGCCATCAGGGAAATGCAAATTAAAACCACCATGAGGTCTCATCACAACCCAGTTACAAAGGCTCTCATACAGAAATCAACAAACAACAAATGCTGGTGAGGATGTGGTAAAAAGGGCACCCTAATCCACTGTTGGTGCAAATATAAGCTAGTGCAGCCACTGTGGAAGACATTATAGAGATACCTCAGAAATCTGAATTGAGACCTACCATATGACCCAGTCATCCAACTCCTGTGAATTTACCCAAGCCAAAAGAAATCAGCATCTGAAAGATTTATCTTTACCTCCATGTTCATTGCAGTACAATTCACAATGAGATAAGATATAGAATCAACCCAGATGGTCATCAATTGTTGACTGGGTAAAGAAATTATATATATATATAGTGTATATATAAGAAATTATATATACACTATGGAGTATTACTCAACTGTAAAATAAAAATGAAATCCTGTCTTTTGCAATAAGATGGATGCAACTGGAAACCATTACACTTAGTGAAGTAAGCCAGTCCTAAAAAAGATAGATATCATATTTTTCCCTGATCCAAAGTAACTAATAGAGTACCTCAAATGGAGTGAAATGGACATTTTGAGATTCGATGATTGTCTACAGCCCTTGTCTCTTCCCTGAGGAACAGCGTTTTGTTTTTGTTTTTGTTTTTGTTTTCATTGTATTTGTTGAATTTTTTTACTTAGTGTAGGGTTAACTATATGATCATTAAGTAAACTGAAAATAGATCTTTGTAAAAATTACATGTAGGAATGGGAGAGGGAGGAGGAAGAAGGGTTAGAGCACTGGCAGGAGGGAGAGTAGGGTGAGAAGTATCACTGTATTCCTAAATTTTATCTATGAAATACATGAAACTTGTATAACTTAAATAAAATTCAAATATGAAGAAAGAGAGAAAGAAAGGGAGAAAGAAAGAGAGAGAGAGAGAGAGAAAGAAAGAAAGAAAGAAAGAAAGAAAGAAAGTCAGTCACAGAAGGGGAAATGTTGATTATCCTGATCTGATCATTACACATAGTATACACGTACTGAAATGTCATAATGTATTTCATAAATATGTAAGATTATCATTAATAAAAACTTTTAAAGAAGCATAATAAAAATAATCCAACAAAAATTTATAAAATCAAAATTTACAAATTCAAACAAATAAATAAAATTGCATAATTTGTATTTTTAGAAAAATAATAAAATCTAAGAAATAAAAATGAATAAAGGAATATAAATCAGAAAGAAATAAAACCATCTATTTTCAGATGACATGATTGTCTACATAGAAAATCTAAAAAACTTTTGGGCCAGCGCCGTGGCTCAGTAGTAGCGCCGGCACACCAGGTTCTAGTCCCGGTTGGGGCGCCGGATTCTGTCCCAGTTGCCTCTCTCCCAGGCCAGCTCTCTGCTGTGGCCCAGGAGTGCAGTGGAGGATGGCCCAAGTGCTTGGGCCCTGCACCCCATGAGAGACCAGGAGAAGCACCTGGATCCTGCCTTCGGATCAGTGCGGTGCGCTGGCCGCCGCGCGCCAGCCACGGCGGCCATTGGAGGGTGAACCAACGGCAAAAAAAGGAAGACCTTTCTCTCTGTCTCTCTCTCTCTGTCCACTCTGCCTGTCAAACAAACAAACAAAAAAAAACAAAACAGAAAATCTAAAAAACTTTCAAAAATACTCAGCATAAATGAGTTCAGCAAGGACACATGTAATAAGATAAATTAAAGAAATAAATTATATTTATATACTCAAACAATTAATACATAATATTTAAATAAAATATCATTTATAATCAATCAAAAAACTGAAATACTTAGGTATAAATCTAACACAACATTTCCATTACTTTTACTTTGAAATGTTGATACATAACACTGATGAAAGAAAACAAAGATCTATATAAATAGAGAGATATGTTTGTGAATCAACTCAACATAATAAATACATCAATTTGCCTCAATCTAATATATAATTCCAATAGAAACCCCAACAAGATCTTTTACAGATATAAAGAAGACTATTATAAAATTTATAGCAAAAGGCAAGGGAACTAGGATAGATTTAAATTGTTTGAAAAAGAAAAATGAGTGTTTGCCTGATTTTCTATATACCTGTAGCTATCAAGACCTTGTCATATTTGCAAAAGGATTACACATAGATCACTGAAACATAATTTAAAAACCCAGATATAAACCTACACAAATATGTCCCACTGATTTTTTGACAACAGTGCCAAAACAATTCAGTGAAGACAATGATAGCCTTTTTCAACAAATAGTGTTGAAACAACTGGATACTTAAAGGAGGGAAAAAAAATAAAGCCAAACAAAATTATCAACCTAATTTTTAATCTTATTGAAAATTAATTCAAAATAGAATCATAGCTTACTTGCAGAGCATTAGCAGTATATGTGGGACACCACACATGCCCTGCATCAAAGCACCTAGGTTCCAATCCTGGCTGCAGTTCCTGACTCCATCTCCCTGCTAGTGCAGACCCTGAGAGGCTGCAGAGATAGTTCAGGAAATCAGGATCCTGCCACCCATGTAGCAGACCTGAACTGAGTGCCTCACTCTCAGCTTCAGTCCTGGCATAGCTTTGGCTATTGTGGACATGTGAGGGTGAACTAGCAGGTGGGAGCTCTTTCTGTGTATGGGTCTCTCTCTCTCTCTCTCTCTCTCTCTCTCTCTCTCCTTCTCTCCCTCTCTCCCTCCCTTCTTCCCCCCAAATAAAAATAAATAAGTTTGTAAAAGCTGTAAAATTTTCATAAAAAAAGAGAAAATCTAGATTCAAGGTTGGGGAAGATTTGAAAGATTTGGCACCAAAAGCATAATTCAAAAAAGGAAAAACAGAATTTGGACTTCACCAAAACTGAAGCTTTTGCTCAGTGAAAGCAACTTGGGCTTTATCAACATTTTTGTTCTGTTAAATTTTTTTTTTAATTATTTGTTTGAAAGTCAGAGTTACACAGAGAGAAGAGAGGCAGAGAGAGAGAGAGAGAGGTCTTCCACCCGATGGTTCACTCCCCAACTGGCTGCAATGGCCCAAGCTGCACCGATCCGAAGCCAGGAGACAGGAGCTTCTTCCGGGTCTCCCATGCGAGTGCAGAGGCCCAAGGACTTGGGCCATCTTCCACTGCTATCCCAGGGCATAGCCAAGAGCTGGATCGGAAGAGGAGCAACCGGGACTAGAACCGGTGCCCATGTAGGATGCTGACATTTCAGGCCAGGGCTTTCACCCACGGCGCCACAGCACTGCCCCCTCTGTTAAAACTTTTAAGAGGATAAAACAACATGATTTTTTACAGTACAAAATATTAGCAAACCCCATATCAGACAAAGGACTAATCCACAACATAGTTTAACTCTCAAACTCAATAGTAAACTAAAAAGCAATCCAATTAGAATATGGGAAAAAACACAAATATATAGATAGACATTTCACTAAAGGAGAGATGTAGATAGAAAGTAAACATATGAAAAATTGGTCACATTATTGGCTATTAGGAAAATGTAAATTAGGGGAAATCTAATGAAGGAAAATCTATTTAAGTTATTAGGGAACAACACAGTGAGAGATCATTACTCATCTATCAGAATGACTAAAATAAAAAATGGTAACAACTCCAAATGTTGGAAAACATGTGAAGGAATCAGATCACTGGTGTGTGGCTAGTTTGAACACATGGAACAGCAATTCCTGAAAATAGGCAGTCTCTTTAAAAAAAAAAAAAAAAAGCATGCAACTCTATGACCATTTGACCCAGCAATGGCAGTCCTGAGCATTCATCCCAGAGCAATATAAACAGAAATATGTTCATATTAAAGCCCATGCCTAAAATTTAATAGCAGTTTTATTCCTAACAGTCAAATACTAGAAGTCATCCAAGTATTCTTCAACAAGAAAATTGCTAAACAAACTGTGGTACATATGTATGAAATACTACTCAGCATTCAAAAGTATTGACTATTGAGATATATATATATAAAACAACTGAAATGCATCTCCAGAGAATCACTCTAAAAGGGAAAAAAACAATATTCGGTTAACCTCAATTCTTCAAATGATTATTATGATACCAAAATGGAAAGCAGATTAGGGGTTACTAGGAGTTAAACAGGGAGCGTGGGCAGGAGAGAAGAGGTGTGGCTATAAAGGGCAACATGAGGGATCCCTTCGGTGAAGCAAATACTCTGCAGCAAGATAGCAAGATCCCACCAATGTCAGTGTACAATAGAGTACAGTGCTGTAAAGTGTGACCATTCAAGGAAACTAAGTGAACAACTGATCTCTATCCTTGCAACTACTATGAATCTAAAATAACTTCAAAATCAAATTTTTAACAGAAAACCAATATACAAAAGATAGATTTGAAAAGTATCAATGCTTTCATTCTTCAGAGGCCCTCAGAAGTCATATTTTCCCACATATTCTTAAACATGGAGAAGACATTTTCTCCAGCTGTACCCTCAGATCTAGTTTTCCTGTGTTCCAATCAACTCAGGCTCTCCTTTGTTCTTAATTAATACCTCTAATTACCCCCAGGAAAGGAATTGAAACAACTCTGTTGTGTGAGCTCTCTCCCACTTTGGAACCCTTATCAGGTCCATTAGGAACACACACATTTCTTGCTTTGACAACTGTGACTACCAGCCACCTAAGGCAAACAAGCATATTCTCTCTCTCTCTCTCTCTTTCTCTCTCTCTCTGTCAGAGCATACATAACATGGTCTTCAAGTACACTTCAGTTCTTGTTAGACTCAGGGGAAAGAAGAATCACATAGCTTCTCCAAAGAAATCCTCTTTTCAAAACATTTTCACCTCCAAAAGCCTGATCCTCCAGAATCTCAGTGTGACTGAGAAAACCATGAGTGTGGAACCCCCTTTTTAGTTGCTTCTGAAAATTTACCTCTTGTCCTGGCCATGCTGTTTGTTGTGCCCAATCTGTAGCACACTGAGGTGATAGACTAAACTTCCAATTTAACACAATTTTCATATATAATACACAAAATGTGATTAAAATGGATTTTAAATAGATAACAATTCCAAAGAAAATTATGAACAAAGGATATGAATAGACAGTTCACATAAGAGCATCTTAATGGCAGAAAAAAAAAAGAGAGAAAACACTGAAATACACTAATAGAAAGCTTCACTTTTTGCAAAAGTTCAAAGGGATAATCATAGTAATCACTAGTGGAGAATGAAACAAAGGAACCTCTCCTACACTGCTGATAAATGTAAATTTATACTGCCTCTTTGGAAAGCAATCAGGCAACATCTGTTAACATTAAAAATATACATGGACATAAAATCACAGTGTGACAGTTCATGTCCTCAGAGAAGCAGATGCCAAGACAAGATGAAATATATCAGAGATTTACTGGAGAGCATGCCCATGAAGAATAAAGGCAGAGGGAGTAGGAGAAGGTAGGGAGAGTTCGTGAACTGTGATTTAAGTCTCACACCTTGAAAGGGGAGGGTAGGAAGGATTGGGTAGGAAGAGCTGAGAACATTCCAGCTGTGCTGATGGGGAGTCTCCAAGCTGGCTGCCTGGAGAAGTCCTAGCTGGGAAGGAATTGGACATGCCCAGGCATTGGCTGCAGACAGCATGACCTGAGTGTGAGCACCATGATAAAGCCAAAACAGCAGCGGCTGCAGTCAGCTATGTTCCCCTCTATGCTCTGAGGGGCATATACACAGAGATGTGAGGGGATGGATGCAAGGATAGGTTGTTGAAAATTGTATAAAAACACCATGGAACAACATGTGGTCCATACGAAGGGGGAAATGTGCCTTGCTCTGGGTTGGGGGGAATTTTTGCAAGTTAATGCTGAGTAAGCTGGCATGTTGTAGGATTTCACGGTTGAAAAAACCAAGACTCACACAATTACATTAATTTAATGGAAAGTGCCCAAGTGTCCCACCAGGACTCACACCTCTCTCATAGCTCTTACCCCCCAAGCCTGACCACTTGAGAGTCTCCCCTGCCAGACCAGGAGCTCCTAGAGGATTGAATCTATATAGAGCCTGATGCTTTGTGCTCCAAAAATACCTACTGAAGGAAGGAAAGAAGGAAGGAAGGAAGGAAAGAAGGAAGGAAGGAAGGAAGGACAGAGTAAATTATAATTAACTAAATGGAGCAGAGGTAAAAATAGGTGCCCTATACCTAGGAGTCTGTGACTATTTACTATGACTGTAAAATAGTTTATATGTCTTTTATTAATAAATGATTTCTATCTCTTTAGTCCTCATTGTAATGCAAGTATTTCATCCACCCAGTTGTTGATTTACTTTTAAAGCCTAAAAGAAAGTTATCTGCAGAGTACTAAATGTTGTCTCATTACTAAGGATGAAAATGGAAAGTACTTATAAGGGTTTTCTGATCTTAGAACTCAATTCTTTCACCAGAGTAATGTCAGTCATGTAATGTCGACTGTGAATACAGTGACCAGAGATCACACAGCTTGCAGGGCCAATATGCCTTCATCTCAAACATGGATGTCACCATTTCACTGTCCTTCCACAGGTATCTCTCTGCTGCATCCCAATTCATGCCCAACTAATACAATCACCTGAGCCAGCTGGGACTCATTCTTCTACTGCAGAGCTCTCACCAAATGAGTCAGAAACTGCAGTCACACACATGTTCAAGCAATAGTAGAATGACCAGTTACATCCACTTCCACAGCAAATGCCGCAGCCCATGTGCATGTGCATGTGCAGACAACAAAACTTTAATATCAGGAGTCTAGCAGCGCAGTCTCACCAGACTGCAAGTCAGAACAGAAGAACAGAATGGAAGGCAGTGAAGCAATGTAACGACCAGCCCCTGGCGATCAGTGGTCTTGGCAAAAAATTAGTAAGAACCAATGAACAGCCTTCAGAAACACAAAGAGAAGATATGGTTCAAAAGCCAAAGAGAACACCAAGTTTAGGAAGCTCCATCAAAGAGATGATTAAAATGTTGAGAGGGGGCTGGCCCTGTGGCGCAGGGGGTTAAAATCCTGGCCTGAAGCGCCGGCATCCCATATAGGTGCTAGTTCTAGTCCCGGCTGCTCCTCTTCTGATCCAGCTCTCTGCTATAGCCTGGGAAAGTAGTAGAAGATGGCCCAAGTCCTTTTGCCCCTGCACCCACGTGGGAGACCTGGAAGAAGCTCCTGGCTCCTGGCTTCAGATCGGTGCAGCTCTGGCCATTGCGGCCATATGGGGAGTGAACCAGCAGATGGAAGACCTCTCTATTTGTCTCTACCTCTCTCTGTAACTATGTCTTTCAAATAAATAATATGTATCTTTAAAAAAAAAGTTGAGAGAGAATCAGTAACAGGTGTGTCAAACGTAATTAGGAAGGCCAAACAGTCTGATTTGTGTGTATGTGTGTGTTTGTTGTGTGCCCTTCTGAGTTGGGTACTTCTCAATACCTTTTATTCACAAGTGGGTACAAATTACATACTTCCTAATGATGTTGAGCACAGCAGTGGTGATGTGAAAAGAAACCTGGAACCAAGGACTCACTGGGTTCTGTTTCTAGCTCTATCATTAATCAGCCCCCAGGCACGTGATTTTATTCAATTAAATCTGAATTTATTCGTGACACACAATCCCGAGCCTCTCTAGATCTCTATAAAGTAAAACTGTAAGTTCATATCTCTGTTCACTAAACTAAAATCACCAGATACAAGCCGAGGGACTCTACTTTTCTAGATCTGGAGTAAGTTTGGAAAAGCAGCAGAAGATGGCCCAAGTACTTTGGTCCCTGCTATGCATGTGGGAGACCCAGATGAAGCTCTTGGCTCCTGGCTTTGGCCTGGCTCAGCTCTGGCCATTTAGGCCACTTGGGGAGTGAACTAGTGGATGGAAGATCCCTCTCTCTGTCTGTCTCCAGCATACCCGCTGACTTTTAAATAAATCTTGTTTTAAAAGATCACAAACATGAAAATTTTTCACAAAATACACAAGGGACATTCAAAAATTCGTGGAAAAAGTATGTCATGAAAAAAATAAGGATAATTGATTTTGAAATTTTTTATACCAAACTCATCTTTTAATTCTATTATTTCATAATTTTTAAAAAATATCTTCATAGATGTTCTGATGCCTTATTGGGATTCTTTTTTTATTGGGATTCAAAAATTTATTTTATAGTTGAAAAACATTATATTAGTCTAGCTCTTTTAAAATATTTTGAAATCTGTAACTGATTACAAAGTCTTAACTTTATGCTTCCTTGTGGTGATGTCAATTAGGCTGTAATAATTCATTTCAGCACAGCTTTCTGGGACCTCCTAAGAGGTTTGTGAACTTGCTACTGCATTGATTTGATTTTCATTTATAAGAGACTGTGTTACTATTTAGTTATCCCCATTTCCAAGAAAGCTTTTCTCTATGCTTAAATTAGAAATCAGGTATGAATTGCAACCTTTTTGGTCTGTCATGAAAGTTTTTTATTCCTTTTTTCAATAAACCATATTATTATTTCAAGGCTTTGACTTATCTAATTTTGTGAGGTATCCAGGGAAATAGGATGTCTGTGAACAGTAAATTAACAATACTTACTACAGTTTGACAGCTAATTAACTTCTCCCACACTGGGGAGGTTCTTCAGTAGTATTTCAGCTTCAGGACACAAGATACTCATCTTACTCTGCAGATCTGGAATGACAAACAATTAGAGGATCTTAGAGTCTGTCAAGAGCAACTTATTCCCAAAATGGAAATCTACCTATATTTCTACCCTGAAATATATGTACACAGCTACTGCACAAACTCCTGGAACAGGACAGAACCTGTCCCTCTACTATGGGCCTTTGTATCTTAATCTTTACTTCAGGTTCTTGCCCCCACAGAGATCAGAACTCAAAGCAGAAGCCTAAACACAGCACACAAATGAGAGCAAGATTTATTTACAAGAGAGAGAACACACGCTGAAATACTTGTCATGCATGGGCCAGTTGCCTATGGAAAAAGGCAGATGGGGTAGGGAGAAGGCCAGAGGATTCCCAAGCATGGTCAGAACCAAACAAGGGCACCTCCTACATTGTCAGTCTCTTCAATGGTATAAGAGATGGTGCTCTAATTGAATATGCAAATGGAGTGTGGTCAGGGTGGAGTTTGGTATGCGTGAGGCTTTCTGGGATTTTCATGGTTCTTCCACGTGAAGCCTGACTTCCATGTGTCCATCATGGCGTCCCCTCCTTTCTGGGCCCATATGAGACACAGGGTCATCATGGGAAAGTAGGCATAGTAGATTGATAGGTAAGGGCACAGAGTTACAAGGCAGGTCTGGAAGGAGTTCCAGCTAACCTGTCACTATCTAACTCCCTGCCTGGTTCCTGCATACCACCACTACTGGAACTCTTAAGAGTGACTCAGAAAAACAATCACTGTGTCAAGGGATTTACTCCTGACCTGACAACTCTGACTTCTGAACAACAGACAGAAGATGCATCTCCTTTCCCTCACAGTCCTCAAAACGTTTGCAGAGCACTGTGCCAACCAAAACATCTGAAAGTTGCACATCACTGCTTCCTACTTTGTCCCTCCCATAGCATGCGTTTTCTAGGGCCCTTTTCATCTAAGTCTCCCTTTTTTGACCTGCTAGGGTTCTAGGAATGTTTAGTCTTTGGAGGAAAAATATTGTCTTTGTTCAGGAGTATTAATTCCTCATTTATAATTTAAAACCAAATGTTTATTTTAGAAAAGCTGAAGATTTTGCTTCCTACTGTATAAGGACTTATCAGGCACCACATATTCCCTTCCTGACCTTTTCAGTTAGTATATTATCGCTCTCAGGCAAAGACAATGTCATATTCGCCTTTGAATCCTCAGCAGCTAACGAAATGCCAGGAAATGATGAACACTCAATAAATGTTTGCCTTAGTTAATGAAATCTAATATACCTCAATTGAATGTTAGAAACCCTGTCATCCTTAATTAATTGCAAAATAAACATATCTCTAGTCTAAGATCTACAAATGAATCAAAGTCCAGATGTGTGACTATAACAAAGAGGCATTTTGTATGTAACATGGAAATTCTGTGTCACTATTATTTCTCCTAGTAATTTTTTAATCACATAAAATAACAATATTTTACATGATAATATCATTTTCACTATTTTTAAGATTATCTAACAAAGCTAAAGGGCCTAATCCAGTAGTTATGCTTTCATCCCTATTTTATAAAACATTATAGTAGACGTATATTTTTCTTTAAATTTTCTTCTTAAAAATTATGTTATTCATTACAATTTAGCTATTAATAACAACATTGAAAAAATATTTCAACAAACATCTTGCATTGTAGACAGGTCTCAAAGCACTTCCACAATCTATGGCATTATCAGTATAGTATGAGTAAGTATAGTTCTCTAATCTTCTTTGCTTGTCTACAAAGAAATAATACAATAATCTTTAAAAAAAAATCCTTGGCCTAAGAAATATCCCTTTGTTATGGGTTGGCCCTTGGATGGGATTAGTCATTTCTTGTCACCATGTAAGAAGGAGGAATTCAAGGAGACATAAGTAAAGGTGTGCAAGGAAGCACGATTTATTTAAAATGGAAATACACACATTGGCATGAGTGTAGGCAAGCTGGGGATAGAGTGAGTGGCCATCAACAAGATTCTGGGCCACACGTTCATACTATCTGGAGGTACAGGGAGTGGTGTCTGGAGCAGGGACTAACTGAATATTCAAAGGAGGTGGAGTTGAAGCAGGGCTTGAGTGCCATAGATTTCCTTGTCCTTTCTTGGAAATCTTAAAAGTGCCATGGTGTCAGGTGCACGATGAGAATGGCAGTGTTGGCCATGGCAATTTTATTACAATTGAATTATATGAATTAAAGTTCATCACAGGAATGCAGTCTGCACCAATACTGAAGAATTTTAGCTGACATTAGATCTACGTAGTGAAATCACAGAAGTTGCAGTTTCCCACTACACAAAATAGGGGGAGTATTAGGCAGTGTGTGGAAGGCAGTTCACGGCAGTGCACAGAAAGGGAGGTTTAGGTGGAGCACAGAAGCAGGGAAGTGAGGAAGGTGGGGGTTGGGTGACACAAAGAAGTTGAGTGGTTAGAGCAGCTCACTCTGGGCTGTGTGACACTGGTCAGGCTGCTACATGTAGGCCAGGGTTGCTGTGGGCAGGGCAACCGTGCAGTGCTGGCAAACCTCAGCTCCTCCTGGCTAACACTACCTCCTTGCCTACATCATGGTTAGCCCACAGTTGTCACATTTCAAACTTTGTTTTTGCCGAGCCTAAGAGGAACCCCTAGAAAGCCCCACAGAAATCCAAATAATAATCCCTCATATTTGTCACTGGTTACTCAGATCCCACAGACCATTCTGTAACCTGTACAACTTGAACAATGAAACTGTGGTAAACTTTGTGTTTACATAAATCTGGAACCTCTTCAAAACATGTCAATCAAAATACCAAGGTGACAAGCCACATGACAAAGCAGCCATGTAATCCAGCCTGCTGACTCCTTCTGCTGTTAGTTCCTGCTTTTGAAATATCAGGCCACTACAAGGGTTTTCAAAAGTTATCTGGCTGGTGTTGGTAGAAACATGGGGAGAAATGGCATCTGGGAGTAATTTAATGTCCTAAACAACAACATTTCATTCAAGAAATACATATTATCCCCCTATATAACAGGCATAAAATAATTTTAAATAAGTTTGAGTTAATTAAACTTCTTCATACCTTTACTCATAATATGGCATATTTCTGAGAATCAGAGAATGAAGTTTACTGGTCTAGTATGCAGTCAATATTATAGGCCAAATTACCAACTTTCAAAATATTAGTTTTGTTATTTCTAATCATTTTTATTTCTTTTTCCTTAGCTAAGCCATAATCTTGGTTAAATCCTTGGGACTCAAATTTTCCCATGTTACGTTTTCATCAGTTTCCATGGCTGTTTGTATTAATGTTCTCAAGTGACATAGCATCAACAGGAGATAGATAGATAGGTAGATAGATAGATAGATAGGTAGAGAGATAGATAGAGATAGACAAATGAACATATGGATGGATGGATGGATGGATGGATGGACAGGCAGGCAGACAGATGAAAGAAGACTTATTAGGGGAATTGGTTCATGCAACCATGGGGAGGCTGAGAAGTGGGGCAGGGTGTCTGCAGGCTAGAGACCCTAGGATGCTGGTAGTATGGTTCATTTCAAGCAGGAAAGCTTCAGAACTGAGGGAGCTAATGGAATTCTCAGTCTGAGACCAAAAGCCTGAGACCAGGGGACCACTGGTGGAAATCCTGGAGTCCTAAGCTATAGAACGTGGAGTTCTGATGTGCAACGGTACAAGGACAAGACTCCCAGCTTCAAGAGGGGAGAGAACCAGCTTTTCTCTTTTTGTTTGTTCTGGGCCCCTGGCTGATTAGGTGGTACCTGCTCACATTGAGAGCAGATCTGCTTCACTCAGTCCACTGACTCATATGCCAGTCTGCTCTGGAAATACACTTCTAGGTGAGCCCAGAAGCAATGCTCAACCGGCTCTCTAAATATTCCTTAACCCAATCAAGTTAACACCTAAATTTAGCCATCACACTGTTGTTTTCCTCTTCCAGAGATATTATAATCTGACACTTTTATTTATTTATTTATTTATTGACAGGCAGAGTGGACAGTGAGAGAGACAGAGAGAAAGGTCTTCCTTTACCGTTGGTTCACCCCACAATGGCCGCTGCGGCCGGCACGCTGCGCTGATCCAAATCCAGGAGCCAGGTGCTTCTCCTGGTCTCCCATGAAGGTGCAGGACCCAAGGACTTGGGCCATCCTCCACTGCTCTCTCGGGCCACAGCAGAGAACTGGACTGGAAGAGGAGAGACTGGGACAGAATCTGGTGCCCCGACTGGGACTAGAACCCGGTGTGCCGGCGCCGCAGGTGGAGGATTAGCCTATTGAGCCGTGGCGCCGACCATAACCTGACACTTTTAACATATTTCACTAAAGCTCCAATTTCTCTCATCTATTATCTCTATCTCTATCTCTGTTTCTGTCTCTTTCTCTATCATCTCTATCTCTATCTATCTCATTCGAAAGGCAGAAAGGAAAAGAGATTTTTCCATCCACTGGTTCCCTTTCCAAATGCCTGCAATAGCTGTGGGCTGGGCCAGGCCAAAGCCAGAAGCCAGGAATTCAGTCCACATCTCCTATATGGGTGTCAGGGACTCAAGTACTTGAGTCACCACGTGCTGCCTCCCAGCAGGGAGTACATTAGCAACAACCTGGGATCAGAAGCAGAGTAAAGACTCAACATCAGGCACTCTGATGTGGGATATGGGGTACAAAGCAGTGTCTTAACCACATTTCACTTTAAATGCAACCAGATTTTGACACTTACTTGAAATTTTCAAAGTATTTTATAAAAAGCTGTGTAGAATGTTTTATAATGATAAGGCAATCCACAATAAATCCAAGTTTCAAAACGAAATTTTTTCCAAGGATGTGGACTGAATTCAGCCATGTTTCATCAGTGAAACTTCTGCCAATCAAATGTCATGGTTTTGTTAACAGGAAAAAATTATCACTGTTTCTTAAGGAAAATGATTTATCAAGGTGGAATTCTTAAATCCAGAATTGTATATACATATAATATTTCAGGTTTCAAAAGAAAATAGTGGCTGACACTGTAGTGTAGTGGGCTAAGCCTCCACCTGTGGTGCCAGCATCCCGTATGGATGCCAGTTTCTCTTCAGACCCAGCTCTCTGCTTATGGCCTGGGAAAGCAGTGGAAGATGGCCCAAGTGCTTGGGCCCCTGCACCCTTGATCTAGAAGAAGCTCCTGGCTCCTGGCTCCTGGCTTTGGATCAGCTCAGCTCCGACCTTTGTGGCCATTTGGAGAGTGAACCAGAGGATGGAAGACCTTTCTCTCTGTCTCCCTCTGTCTGTAACGCTACCTAGCAAATAAATAAATAAATCTTTTTTAAAAAAGAAGAAAATACTTAGATCACAAATCAAAAAAAAATAATAATTTCCCTACATTTCTGTTTTTATATTTGTTTGTCAAAAAAGTTGAAATTTTAAAATGGCATTTATATGAAATAATTACATTTTTACTTTAGAGACAATCAAGCAATAGGTTTTGGAAGCAGAGGAAACAAAGACATAATATAAAAAGTACTGATACATGAGAGGAAGTAAGCAAGAGACAATCATTAGTCTGGCCAAATTGGTTCCCAGACAGGTTCTCAAATTAACAATAAAAGGTGGCAAGATAGTCAATATTGTTTTCTTCTGCAGCCTGCTGAATTTTTCATATATTTGTATCAGGTCTAAAGATCATCAAACGTTTTCTCTAATACAGGTATTGTTACATGGCATACCACAGCCAGTCTATGGTTATATAACATATTCGTAGGTTCATATATATATTTTTTTTTTTGACAGGCAGAGTGGACAGTGAGAGAGAGAGAGACAGAGAGAAAGGTCTTCCTTTTGCCGTTGGTTCACCCTCCAATGGCCGCCGTGGCTGATGCGCTGCGGCCGGCTCATCGCGCTGATCCGAAGCCAGGAGCCAGGTGCCTCTCCTGGTCTCCCACGCAGGTAAGGACCCAAGGACTTGGGCCATCCTCCACTGCCTTTCTGGGCCACAGCAGAGAGCTGGCCTGGAAGAGGGGCAACCAGGACAGAATCCGGCGCCCGACCGGGACTAGAACTCGGTATGCCGGCGCCGCAGGCGGAGGATTAGCCTATTGAGCCACGGTGCAGGCCCTCATATATTCTTTTAAAAAATCATGCTGTAAATATATACAAGGGCAAAACAGATTGTCCTCATCAATCTTTTAGGCTAGGGGTGTTGTTATATATTAATCTCAAATTAAATCATTGCAACACTGCTAAATGTTGAGAGGTGAGATCCAGGGCATTATGAAGTTGTGTACCCAAAGTGACCTTCTCAGAAGTGAGAAGGTGATGAAAGGCTGGTTGTCTAATGAGCACCTGCAGAGACCAAGCTGAGAATGCAAACAAAGTCCTAGTTGCTTGTTTTGTTTATTTGTCACATTTTTTATTATTGGAAAGGTAGAAAGACAGAAACAGAAATCTTCTATCGATTGACTCATCCCCCAAATGCCCACAACAGAAAGGAGCCCAAAGCCAGGAGCCCAGAACTCAGCGCAGATCTCCTATGTGGGTGGCAGAGACCCAAGGAAATGAGTCACTTCTGCCTTTCAGGAGGTACATACGGAGGCTGAAATTAAGCAGAGGTGGGATTCAAACACAGGCAAGCTGATATGGGATGCAAGTGTCTCAATAGATTCTTAACAGCTGCACCAAACATTTGTTCTGGTTTTGTTTGTTTTTTTAGAGGTCTTTCTGCCAGATTGAACTTGATTGATTTAATGTGCTATTGTGCTGTCCCTAAGGAAAGAAAATGATTTTTAGCAATCAAAGTGTTCTCTTGACCTTTGTGCAATATTAAGCCTTTAAGCAAAGGACTATGATGTAAATCTTTTCTTTGGGACTCTTCCCTAAAACCATATCAAGTTTCTATTTTTCAAAATGCCCTACTATATCATAAAACAGGTTTAGACAGAATGATAAAAGTAGATGTTAGAAAATCACCTCTTTTTTGTATAATAAAATATTTATTATGATAACTAGTCTTGTTTTGAGAAATCACATGAAGAGAGACATAATTCATAGACAGAATGAATTTACATGTTGCAGAAACAGCAATATTAATGTTACCCATCAAAAGGATGACATCTTTCTGTCATAGATACATCTGCCAATGGAAAAGTATTTAAATATCCCCAAGCTTCCCAGTCCTGCTCAACTCTATTTAGAAATTTAAAGATAAACTTCATTTAAAAAAATGCATAAGGCTAGGGCTGCACAGTGAGTTAAAGCCCTGGCCTGAAGTGCCAGCATCCCATATGGGCACAGGTTCTAGTCCTGGCTGCTGCTTTTCCAATCCAGCTCTCTGCTATGGACTGGGAAAGCAGTAGAAGATGGCCCAAGTCCTTGGGCCCCTGCACCCACATGGGAGACCTGGAAGAAGCTCCTGGCTCCTGACCTTGGATTGGCTATTGCAGCCATTTGGGGAGTGAACCAGTGGATGGAAGACCTCTCTCTGTCTCTACCTCTCTCTCTAACTCTTTCAAATAAATAAAAAATAAATCTTTAAAAAAATACATAAGGCTAATACACCCGAATTTGTCTGCATTACAAACTGAACTGTGTGAATTTCAGTTTAAATATTTTAGAGGGATAAGGTTTTCAACTTCCTTCCTTTGTCACATACCTTACCTTGTGTTGGTTACTAAGCAACGTGATGGCCTCTGCATAGCCACACTTAGATTCAGAGAAGCATTGCTTTGCCTGGGTGGCCTAAAGGGTTTAGTTTGAAGGGAACACTGACACTTTCCTGTTTCCCTTATTTCACTGGTCCAGTACCTCCCCACCATTTTCTTTCACAGTCTTTACTATCTCCCACGTCTTTCTCACCTTCCTAATAAAGACCCTAAGAACATGCACTCATCTTCTAGTTAAAACAGGTATTATCAATCTCCATTTCTGAATATCAAGGAAAGAGGCTAGACCTTATTTTTCCACTCCAAGGCCACAAAGCAAGAAATATAGAATAACAGGAAACTTCTGGCATTATGGTAGATTGTACTCATGCAGACCCCAAAGTCCCCAAAATTCTGAATAAAAAATGTCATAAGGGTTAGATAGAAAGACAAGAAATATCCGAACCATTAATCAACTAAAAAATGAAGTGAAAAACATGATTTGGTGATGTTTAGGGATGAGAGAATCAAAAGGAAAGAAATCATGATTTTCCCTATATTTTGCCTTCAATTTCACCTATCCTCATATCAATAAGTGTTTTCTATTTTTATCATTATTTTTATTTTATTCAATGTTTCTAAATAATGTTTAAAATGTTTTTATTATTTTTCATGATAAATATATTAACTTTTTCTTTTTAATACTTTGTAAGAGTTAATCAGAAGAAGTAGGATTCTTAAAAGAATGAGGGATTTTGTAACTCTTTAAAAAAATGTTAACTAATGTGAGGCTTAGGAGAAGACACATTTTAATAATCACTAGAACCAAACAAAAATAAATTAATATCCACAGATTCCAATTTCTGCTGACTTCACTATAACCCTGGGAATTTCAATTGATATTTCTCTGTCTCTATTTAGTCATTTGTAAAACCAATATAATAATATTCCTAATTTACTTCTAATGTCAGTAGGAGACTAAATTAATGTTGGTAAACAAATTTCCTTTGGTTGAAATACTAGATAATTATGCATTACTTTAGTGTTAATTTAGTGTAAGACATTTAGTGATTAAATCTGCAACACTTCAATGTCTTTTCAAAATTGATTTTTAACTGACATAAAAATTGTACAGATTTATGGGCTACTGTGTGATGTTTCTATCCATGAACAACCTGAATAATGTCCAAATCAGGGTAAACATACCTGTCCCCTCAACCATTTAACACATCTTTATGAGGAAAACATTGAAAATCTTTGCCTCTAGTTTTTTTTTGTTTGTTTGGTTGCTTTAGAGAAATACACATTATCATCATCTATAGTTGCCTTACTATGGAATAAAACACCAGAACTTCTTCCTTCAATATAACTGTAACTTATTGCTGGTTAGTCAACCTTTCCCCTCTGTCCTCTCTCACAGCCTCTACTAACTACTGTTATACTCTTAAGTTATGTAAAACAAACTTTGTCATATTCCACCTATGACTGAGATCATATGGTACCTGCCTGGCTTATTTCATTTAACATAATGACTTCTGATTCTATCCATGCTGTTCTTTCATGGTATTCCACTGTGCATCTGTACATTTTCTTTATCTGTTCATCAGCTGATGGACACTTAGGTTGTTTCCATTTCTTGGCTATTGTGAATAATGCTACAATAAACATGGAAATGCAGATGTCTCTCCAACATTTTGATTTCATTTCCCTTGGCTATGTACTCAGTAGTGGGTTTGCAAGATCACACAGTAGCTCTATTTTTTTTTAGAGGAATTTCCATTATATTTTCCACAATGGCTATACTAATATACCTTCTCACCAACAGTGGCCAAGGGTCCCCTTTTTTTGTCTCATCCTTGCCAGGACTTGTTATCTTTGGACATTTTTGCAATAGCCATTCTATCTGACATGAGGTGATAACTCATTGTAGTTTTCATTTGCTGATGATTAGTGATGATTTCCCTGATGATTAGTGATATTGAGCATTTTTTTCATGTACTTGTTGGCCACTTGTAGTTCTTCTTTTGAGAAATGTCTGTTTAGATCTACTGCCTATTTTTAAATCAGATAATAACTTTGATACTGAGTAGTTTGAGTTCCTTATATATTATGGCTATTAACCCCTTGTTGGATGTGTAACCTGCAAATCGTTTTTCCCATTATGTTTTCTCTTCTCTCTATTGTTTGCTTTGCTGGGCAGAAGCCCTTTAGTTTGATGAAATCCTGTTTGTTTGCCTTTGTTTCTTGTTCTTTTGGGGTCTGATCCAAAAAATCCTTGCTCATCCCACTATCCTGTGCACCTACTTTATGTTTTCTTAGAGTAGTTTCAAAGTTCAAGGTGTTTTTTTAAAAGATTTATTTATTTGAAATAAATAAGAGGCAGAGGCAGAGAGAGAGAGAGGTCTGCCAGCTGCTGGTTCACCCCCGAAATGGCCACAACGACCAGCAATGAGCCAATTGGAAGCCAGGAGTCAGGAGCTTCCTCTGGGTCTCCAACATTGGTGCAGGGGCCCAAGGTCTTGACTCATCTTCTACTGCTTTCCCAGGCCACAGGAGAGAGCTGGATCAGAAGTGGAGCAATAGGGACTCAAACCAGTACACATATGAGATGCTGGTGCCGTAGGCAGAGGCTTAGTCCACTGTATCACAGCTGGCCCCAGTTCCAAGTCTTAATTTAAGTCTTTACTATATTTTGAATTAATTTTATACATAGAGTGGTGTAGTTTTATTTTTCTACACATGAATACCCAGTTTTCCCATACTCATATATTGAAAAGATTGTCCTTTCTCCAATGATCTTGTCAAAGATCAGTTGGCTGTATATGCATGGATTTATTTCTAGATCCTTATTCTGCTCCATTAGTCTGTATTTCTGTTTTAATGACAGTAGCATGCTTCTTTGATTACTACACCTTTGTAATATATTTTATATTTTATTTTATTTTTTGTATTTCCACAAAAATTCTAGTCGTATTTTCTTGAATTATAGGGAAAATGTCTTTCATAGTTTTGATAATATATTTTAAAGTCAGTTAATGTAATGTCTCCTGTTTCACTCATTTGGCTCAAAATTGTCTTGGCTATTTGGGTTTTTCTGTTTTTGTTTATATTTTATTTTATTTTATGTGGTTCCACATAAATTCTAGCAGTATTTTCTCAAATTATAGGGAAAATGTCTTTGGTAGTTTTGATAGGGATTGCACTGACTCTGTAAATCACTTTAGATGGTATGCACATTTTAACAATATTGATTCTTCCAAACCATGTACATGAGATGTCTTTTCATTCATGTATGTCCCTTAAATTTCTTTCATCACTGTTATATAATCTTCATTGAGATGTTTTATCTCTTTGTTTAAATTTATTACTATATATCTTTTGTACTTACTGAAAGTGGGATTGCTTTCTAGATTTCTTTTTCAGATAATTCACTATTGGCATCTGACAACACTTCTGACTTTTGCATGTTGATTTTATATCCTGCAATTTTCATAATTTATTTGTTAATCCTAACAGTTTTTTTATTGTGGTCTTTGGGGTTTTCTCTATATAAGATCATGTCATCTGCAAACTGTGACAATTTGACTTCTTTCTTTCTGATTTGGATGTCCTCTCTTTCCTTCTCTTATTTAATTGTTCCACCTAGAATTTCCAGTACTATGTAGAATAAAAGTAGTAAAAGTGCATATCTTTGTCTGGTCCAGATCTTACAGAGAAAACTTTCAGTTTTTTCTCATTCAGTATGATGCTAGTATTGGTTTCTTAAAAGTGGCCTTTATTATGTTGAGTAACATTCCTTCTATAAATAAATTGTTCAAAGTTTTTGTCATACAGGGATGTTGGAATTTTGTAAAAGATTTATTTATTAATTTGAAAGGTAGAGTTACAGAGAGAAAGAGAGAGACAGAGATTTTCATCTGCTAATTCATTCCCCAAATGGTCACAACAGCCAGGGCTGGGCTATGCCGAAGCTAGAAGGTAGGAGCTTCATACAGGTCTCCCACGTGGGTGCAGAGTCCTAAGTACTTGGGTCATCTTCCACTGCTTTCCAAGGAACATTACCAGGATCAGAGGTGGATCGTAAGTGGAGCAGCCGGGACACAAACGGGCACCCATATGAGATGCCATTCACAATAGCCACAAAAACAATCAAATACATTGGAATAAACTTAACCAAGGACGTTACAGATCTCTACAATGAGAATGACAAAATCTTAAAGAAAGAAATTGAAGAGGATACCCAAAAATGGAAAAAGCTCCCATGCTCATGGATTGGAAGGATCAATATCATCAAAATGTCCATTCTCCCAAAAGCAATTTATAGATCCAATGCGATACCAATCAGAATGCGGCTCAACAGGCTAATCCTCTGCCTGCTGCACTGGCACCCGGGTTCTAGTCCCGGTTGGGGCACCGGATTCTGTCCTGGTTGCTCCTTTCCAGTCCAGCTCTCTGCTGTGGTCCGGGAGTGCAGTGAAGGATGGCCCAAGTCCTTGGGCCCTGCACCCGCACGAGAGACCAGGAGAAGCACCTGGCTCCTGGCTTCTGATCAGCGCAGTGTGCCGGCCACAGCATGCAGGCCTCAGCGGCCATTGGGGGGTGAACCAACGGCAAAGGAAGACCTTTCTCTCTGTCTCTCTCTCTCTTTCTCTCTCTCTCACTGTCCACTCTGCCTGTCAAAAAAAAATACCAAAGACATTCTTCTCAGATCTGGAAAAAATGATGCTGAAATTCATATGGAGACACAGTAGACCTCGAATAGCTGAAGCAATCTTGTACAACAAAAACAAAGCCGGAGGCATCACAATACCAGATTTCAGGACATACTACAGGGCAGCTGTTATCAAAACATCATGGTACTGGTACAGAAACAGATGGATAGACCAATGGAACAGAATAGAAACATCAGATATTAATCCAAACATCTACAGCCAACTCATATTTGATCAAGGATCCAAAACCAATCCCTGGAGTAAGGACAGTCTATTCAATAAATGGTGCTGGGAAAACTGGGTTTCCACGTGCAGAAGCATGAAACAAGACCCCTACCTTATACCTTACACAAAAATCCACTCAATATGGATTAAAGATCTAAATCTACAACCTGATACCATCAAATTATTAGGGAACATTGTATGGCTTTTCAAAATGACAACATTATTTCTGTTAATTGCCTACACCAAAATATTATTTCCTCAATTTGAAACACTTTGTACCTCATTTCTTACATGTATCTATTGATTTTGCTTTTAATTTTACCCAAATCAAATATTATTAAACTAAGAGTATTCATCGTCAATTAAATATACTGATCAATATATTTTAAATGAGCTTAAATGCTGGTCTCATTTATCTTATTTCTTCAAATAGGATGTGACTATGGCTGGGTGTGTACATATGAGGATATTTCAAAAGTTCATGGAGACATGGATTTTAAAAACAAGTTTCATGCAAAAAATTTTTATGCAAAAAATTGAAATTGATGAATAGTTTTTTCATTATATGCATTTTGCAAAAAATCTTTACAGAATCATCATATGTGTGTGGTAGAGTTAGATGAGAGAGAAGCTCAGCGTATGTGTGTCAGAGGTAAACTTTGTAACAAATACATAACTGATATAAATATATCAAGACAAACCAAACTAGGATACGAGTGTTTAAAAATAAAAACGCATGCTGTCTTGTCATACCCCTTCTTTCAATGATTTAGCAGAAAAATTAATAGAGTTATTTCGTCTGTGTTTTATCACAGTGCCACCTTTTCCTAATACTCCAGTCTCCATTGTGCCTCATGCATTTTCTTCATTCTATGTTCCCAATGATCAGATCTCCTTCGGAGAAGAGATAATGTGAGAAAACTGTCTTAAAATTAACTTTCCATAAGAGATGACAGAAAATGTCAATGCAAAGTAAAAGATAACAAAAGATGTAAATACAGCACATCAGGACTGCTATTCCAGGGCATCTTCCTGTCTTTTTTCATAAAGAGAGGCAAAAGTTGTCAGTCCACTAACAATGATTTTTTAAGATTTCAGCATTCCAGGAATTGTGCCGAGGGACATTTGCAAAGTCTGCCTTCGCTAACTGACGAGTGAAGGACATTAAACATTCTAGGGATGCAGACAACCTGTATCCCAAGCTCGGTCCATTTAAGAGCATCTGTGCTCATTATTGGCCCAGTCCCTCTGTTCATTTCCATAGCCATTAACCTAGCTACACGTCCTTTCTCATTAAGTCTCTCATCAAAACATTTTGTTGGTGCTCTGGGGAAATAATCAGGTCCCAATTATCCACATGACAACCCTATGTCATACATTGTCCTTTCATTTCTCCTCCACTAAATCAAAGGGTGAATGAGGAAGAGATGCATGACATAATGCTGGAAAGATGTGGGAAAGTTAGATTGTGGGAAGATTGAAATATTACATTAAGGATTTTTTTTACCTTATGAAGGATGGCAATGAAGAGCTATCGGAAGTATTTGAGCAGTGAAATGTAATGTTTAATTATACTTAGAGGAAATATTTAGAATATATTAAAAAAAAGATTGAAGTTGAAGCAGAGAGTATTTTAATCAGTTAGGCAGTGATGAGGGCAAAATTGAAATAATGCTATTGGAGACGAAGAGAAAAGTACAGATGAGAGATAGATTTCGGCATTAGAAGCTGGAATAGTCAGAGATGACCCAAATCTTCAAACCAAGTGACTAGCAGTGGGGGGTGGGCAGAAACAGAAGGAATATAATAAGTGTTTGAGGCTTTACAAGCCAGCAAGTCAATCATGTGAGACTAGAAGGAGAAGACAATGAGAGTCAGCGTGAGTGAAACCACAGAAAGGGCGAAGGAGGTAAACAGAGGTTGTAGAACAGGAGAAAATATGAGGAGAGCAAGGGGTGGAGGAGTGGACAGAAAACTTACCATCATAGGAATTGAAGGGAGGTAGGAAAACCAAAGAAACAAAGGAGGGCATGAGCATTTGGGCTAGCTGTTAAAATGCTAGTTAAGATGCCGGGGCTCCATATCCAAGTGCGTGAGTTCAATACTTGGCTCTGGCTCCTGACTTAGCTTCCTGCTCATGTATCAGAACTGGGAGGCAGCAGTGATGGCTCAAGTAATTGGGCTCCTGCCCTCTATGTGAGAGTCCCTGATTTGAGTTCCTGGCTACCAGTTTCCACCCGGCCCAGTCTTGGTTTTCATGGCAATTTGGGGAATGAGCCAGAAGTAGGAAGTGTTCTCTAAATAAATAAACACAAATAAATAAGAATTATAAATAGAAAGAAAGGAATTCAGGAAGGAGTTTAGTAGTCTCAAGGATGGCCAAGGGATTGAGAAGGATGAGGATAAAGAAGAGGCCGAGTCTGTGGCATAGTGAGTAAAGCCACTGCCTCAGTGCCGGCCATCCCATGTGGGTGCGGGTTTGAGTCCTGGCTGCTCCACTTCCAATCCAGCTCTCTGCTATGGCCTGGGAAGGCAGTGGAGGATGGCCCAAGTCCGTGGGCGCCTGAACACATGTGAGAGATCTGGAAGAAGCTCCTGGCTTCTGGCTTCAAATCGGCACAGCTCCAGCCATTGTAGCTATCTGGGGAGTGAACCAGAAGATGGAAGATCTCTCTCTCTCTTTTTCTCTCTCTCTCTCTCTCTCTCTCTCTGCCTCTGCCTCTCTGTAATTCTGCTTTCAAATAAATGAATCTTTTTTTGTGTGTTTTTAAGAAAAAAAAAAAAAGGCCAAAGAGTGAGTGTGCAGCTCTGATTAGCCGGGCAGATTATCCAATTTTCAATTTTTTCATGTTGCTGCTTTTCTCTCTGTCAATGAAAGATTGCAAGCTGACTCTAGGGACTCATTCATCACTGCTGGATATCATCATAGACCCTTGCTTTTGTTTTGTAGGCTATTTGCCTCTTGAACTCCGACTGTGAAACCAATGTCTGATAATCACATTTACTTTTAAGAACTGTGAAATGCTAGGTACCAAATGTCTAAATGACATCGCATTACAAAATTAAGTCTTTTCTAAGTCACATTGCTTGCGGAATGAGTAAAATATTTCTTTTCAGAACAGAACCTTGGTTTTCTGGAAAACACTCTCTCTGTGCATGTACTTTTCTAGGAGTAAATGTCAAATGATATGTTCAGAAATGGCCATTTCAAATCAGTGAGTAGCCTCTTTTCATTCATCTTACCTTATAATAAGTAGCACAGCCCATATTATCTAAGTAGACATGTGCTCCTAAAAAACACAAAAGGGTTGCCAGCAGTCCTTGCCATGTAGAATTTAAGTCACCTTCTGTCTAGCAAAGAAAATGACCACCAATTGCCCAGTTAGTATTAGAGCCAGCTTCATGGCTCTGTGTTGTGGTTGGAACATATTTTCTTCAATTGAGTAGATTGCCAAATGCTGATGTGATGTGTTTCACTATCAGAAATCGATTTACTACAAGGCTAATGTGAGTGAATCCTCCATGAGCCCTTTCCATATCACTTGTTATTACAAAATTTGCAGAAGTGAAATATTTTACCAGTGGTTACCTAAGAACATTGTCTCTTTCTATCTTGACTTCAGAACCCCACTGCCCAAATTGTCACATTTTCCATCCTGTCTGTTGGTGTCGAGGTCACAAGTATCTTTGGAATCCAGTCTAGAGGAACTTAGGTTTGGGAATCATTTAGTTTGAGACACCACTCTCATGTTATTGTAGATATTCTAGTGAAGGAATGGCTTCAAGGTATGCTCCCACCACTCTCTCTTATGTGAACGCTCCTACCATATCAACAGGAAGAAGGGCCAGAGGTCATTCTGCAATGCGAATGCACCCCAGAGAGCCAAGCTCCGGAAGCATGCAGCTGGTGCCAAGCCTGTCTGGTTAAAGCAAATCTCACAGTTCCCATAAGAAAGGAACTTGACCGTGATTTTCCTAAGTTTAATAATAATCCTAAACCCTTACATGGCATGAACAATAATGAGTTGCAACGCTAGAAGAAACTTTTCAAAGTAGCCAATGATTTTTTAAAAAGACAAATTTTAGTCACATATGCTATAGGAAAAACTGAACTACTTTTCCTTTTTATTGAAAAAATGTATTACATCTGCTCATCACACAAAGTGGTAATCAAAAAATATATGGCCAAAACACATAGGAAAAATATATTACAGAGGGGAGTCCATCAGTTAATAGAAATATTTTATCACTTATTATTTTCCTGTATTCTGTGGTGCTGATAAGTGTGCAACCTTTGCAAAGGGCCCCACACTCAAAAGGGCCATGTGCTTTGTTTAATGCTCTATTTCCATGATCTCCAAATTCTTAATTCTTTTTAAACAAGATGCCACAGTTTCATTTTGCACTACATCCTACAAATTATGTAGCTATTCCTGACTATAGCTTCTCCAGTGGTAGTGAGAAGAGACCCAGAAAAATTTTAATGCACTAATTGAGATGAGAAATCACAAGATATACACAGGGAAATATTTCTTAGGTTTTTCAAAATTTATATCTTTATGATTTTTTTATTCTGAAAAACTGTACACTTTCTCATACCTAATATTAATTTTATAAATGAGTCTCTTCTTTTTCCTTAAAGAAAGTCCCCTGCCCCCACACATCATGTAATGTTTGGGTCCCACAAAACCTTTACCACGTAAAGTGTTCTTCAGGCTTTAGTTTTCCAGAACTGAGTTAACAGCTGAGGTTCTCTCCTCCCTTCAGAGAAGGGTGCCTCCTTCTTTGATGGCCCCGTTAATGTGTTGTCCAATATGAAGTTGAAATCAGACAAGACCCCCTAAAATTCACACTAAAATGTGGCCCCTTAAAGTTCCATAGAAATGCTAGCCGGGGTGCCACATGTACTACCAGAATTTGGGGTGCCTTATGATTTCACCACAGGCTTATTACTAAATCCCCGATATTAATAAGCCCAAGAGTGTTCTTGCCTAATATTTAGAGAAGAATTCTAAATACCGGCACAGATAAACGATTCAGCATGGTATGTTTTAAGCTTTTATTCAGTAAGAAAGATGCATAGGAGAGTGAGAGCTTTATTTAAGAGAGGGGTAATTAGGGGTTCATACCGAGCACCAGGAGCCAGCCACGTGGAAGAGCATCTAGGCCAGGAAGCCTGGAGCACATGGCCCAAAGCCCATGCGCCCTGGAGGAATGGGGCTACAGCAAGCCCCTTCCTAGCAAGAAGCCAGGGAGAAGGAGCAGGGCCAGGCACACTCTGCCCCAGGCTTTTAACCCACTCCAAAGGGGAGTGGTCAATTAACCTGATTGGCTGGTGGGCACCCCGGTATGGCCAGGTAGGGGAATGAGGCCACACAAGGGCGTGGCAAAGGCATCAGGTAGGAGCATGAGGTCACACAGGGGCGTGGTCTTCCAGTTCACAAATTCAATCAACTCCAATCTGTATGCCTGCCTACTTCAAAATAATGCTATAACTAGTACTGAAACAGTATTTTTACACTTTGTGTTTCTGTGTGGGTGCAAACTGATGAAATCCTTACTTAGTATATACTGAATCGATCTTTGGTATATAAAGATAATTGAAAATGAAAAAAAAAACTTGGTTTTAAATTGGAAATTGCATAGAAAATTAATTGATTTTTTAAAAATATCATGTAGGATCTCTGTCCTTAATGTGCTGTACATTGTGATTTAATGCTATAACTAGTACTCCAACAGTATTTTTCACTGTGTTACTATGAGGGGGCAAACTGTTGAAATCTTTACTTAATATATACTAAACTGATCTTCTGTATATAAAGAGAATTGAAAATGAATCTTGATGTGAATGGAAGGGGAGAGGGAGCGGGAAAGGGGAGGGTTGTGGGTGGGAGGGAAGTTTGTGGAGGGGGGAAAGCCATTGTAATCCATAAGCTGTACTTTGGAAATTTATATTCATTAAATAAAAGTTTAAGAAAAAAAAAAAAAAACAGCTGACAGATGATTCCCACTCCAATCCTTCCCTTCTGTCCAGCTTGTGGTCATTTCCTAGTCTTTAGCTTTTACTCACAGCAGAGACTAGGAGGAAGCTGGAGGGAGGAAAAAGACAACTTGGCTGATTCTCTCCATTTGTTAAGAGCTCCGGAATCAATCAGGACATGGAGAAGATGAAGGGTAGGGGCTTTGTGTTGTCTGCAACTTTCCTTTGAGAAGGTTAACCCTGTATCTTCATTGCCAACCTCCAGCAGTGCAGAGTGGTGTTTATTTGCCTAATAATATCCTGATCCTGTCTTGGCTACAGCACACCTTTCAAGTGAAGGGAAACATTTCTGAGTTGTGAATTCCCTTGCTCTTTTCCTTGTCTCCACTGTGAGCTTGTTATGGTCGGGAAGCTGGAGATCCATAGACTGCTCATTAATTCAGCTTGAGAAAGGGTGGGTGTGGGTGAACAACGCCAGAGCTTAGATCTGTGTGACCTTTTTTGTTCTTGCTCTTTCCATCTACAGGAGTGACAGCCCCTAAATTCAATCTCACGTTGGTAGAGTGCTCTCCTAAGCTTATTTTAAGGCTGAATTCACATACAATTTTCACATTTTTTAAAAGGCAAAATAGTTTTTCTGAAGCATATACTATTTGAAAGATACTCGCTCTTTTGGATGATGTGATGATTTGTTTCTAAACAGTCAAATTTGGTTTTCACCATATTCCCCATAGTACTGTGTGTGCAAAAGGAAAGAATGTGTAACACAATGATTAAACTCTAGTTTTCCTAAAGAAATTGATTATTGGTAAATTCTAAAGAATTTAAGAGGAAGCTAGGTGGTAGTGCAGGGTGTTTTTTCAATATATTAATTTTCATTTTTTTTTTAAAAAAAATGAGGTTCTAAATTAGATTCAGATTGCAAATTACAGCTTTGTATGAGCTCCCCACCGCCAGCTAGTGAAATCCTCTGGCTTCTGGGGATGAAGCAATTTGGCTTTCTGTAATAGGACTGCAAGAACCTTATTTCCCACTGGTAGAATAATGTGTGTGCAGCCTGAAATGCAGGCATCCAACATTTGCTCTTTGACTAGGTTACCAATAGGGATACACGAAATTAAAAAAAAAAAAAAAGTCAACCAAAAAAACAGGATTGGAAAAATAGTAATCTGCCTGTGCTTTTCAAATGTATTCTAAATCCTACCCTCCAACTCATCTTATTTATTCTTCATATGTGGCTCACAAAATTGTATTTTCCTTTCTATAAAAACATTTAACCTTTTGGATGATTCTGAGCATGTGACATGTACATAGTTGGCCTATCTCATACCCTAGCCACACAATGGTAGATGCTTTAATGCTTTTTCTCATGGTAGAAAATGAAGATTTTTTTGGTTGAGGTGTCTACAATCTACTGCAGACTGCTTGATGAAAAAACATGTGGTGACTAATTGCTATGTATATTCCTTGTTGAGCCTGTAAGGTGTAGAACAGAAACTGGCCAACAGGACACAGCTTCCAACTTTTAAAGTTACATGTATTCCAGCTGACTGCCTGACTTCACACTGGATCAGGAATTTCTCTCGCTCTCTAGGGGATATTTCGTCAAAGGAAACTGTTGATTCAATCATTCCATGTAGTTTTCCAAAATACCTTCCTCCTCAGAATTTCTTTGAAATCCCTGCATAGATTCAATTAATTGAACTGCTTCTTTTGGTTACTTGGGGCTGGGAGGAGCATGCAGGAAAAAGAACAGATTTTCTAACAGTTTATCAAAATTGTTTTGCCTCATGTGGTTTCCTGTTGCCCTTTCTGCTGTGTCTTTGAGTATTTGGAAGCAATTTATGTTGCACTGAGACTGTTTTCCTTTCAGAAGTTCCTGCATTTGAAATTCAAATCTCAACTGTCAGCAGGCTGTTTACTCCAACTGTGCCTTTTCATAAGGCCCTTAGCAGGGTCCCTTATGGCATATTCCTCAAACCAGAAGATTTCTTACTCCAAAAACGCAGAAGCCTCCTATTCTAGCTGGTGGGAAGAGAGAGGTTTAAAACAGTAGGCTAATCCTTCTTGCCTTCAGTTGACAGTTACCACTGAGAGTTCTTTGCCTCAAATTCAGGTCATATCCTCTCTGGTTCCACATACTTATTAAGCTTCATTCCCTGGTTTGTCTTTCTCATTTCTGTGCCTGGGTTGGTAGCCTCCAGCTAGAATGAGGATTCAGGATTACTAACTACCAGGAAAACTTTCTCAGTCTCTTTTTCCTCCTCTGTTGGCAACAAACTTCCTATGGCATAGTGTTGGCAGTGTTTTCTAAGAATAAAAATTATGAGATTGTTTCTATTTTTAGAATTTTTTAAAATTTCATTTAAGGTATATACATTTCATGTATTTCATGTATACAGATTTAAGGACATAGTGATACTTCTCACCCTACCCTCCTTCCTGCCCACAAACACACCCTTCCTTAATTTTTATGATGATCTACTTTCATCTTTCTTTATACTTGATAAAATTGACCCTACACTAATTAATGAGTTCAACAAATAGTATAAAAAAAACCTCTGTTCCTCAACAGTAGAGATAAGGGATATAAACAATCATTGAAGCTTAAATGTCAATTTTACTCATATACATTACATTTTTGGTACTCCTTTAGTTACCAAAGATCAAGGAAATAATATGATTTTTGTCTTTTTTGGACTGGCTTATTTCACTAGGTATAAGGGTTTCCAGTTGCATCCATTTTGTTGCAAGAGACAGGATTTCATTATTTTTTTAACTGCTAAGTAGTATTCCCTAGTGTATATAAACCATAATTTCTTTGTCCAATCATCAGTTGATGAACATCTGGGTTGATGGGTTGATTCTATGTCTTATCTATCATGAACTGAGATGCAATAAACATGGGGTACAGATAATTTTTTCATGTGCTGATTTCATTTACCTTTGGTAAATTCCCAGGAGTGGAATGACTGGGTCATATGGTGTATCTATTTTCAGCATTCTGAGGTATATCCATATTTGTCTTCCACAATGGCTGTACTAGTTGACACTCCCACCAACAGTGGATTAGGGTGCCTTGTTTCTCATATCCTCACGAGAATTTATTGTTTATTGATTTCTGTTTGAGATCCATTCTAACTGGGGTGTGATGAAACCTCATTGTGGTTTTTATTTGTATTTCTCTGATGGCCAGTGATCTTAGGTACTTTTTCCTGTGTCTTTAAGCCATTTGGATTTTCTCTTTTGAAAACTGCCTGTTCAAGTCCTTTGCCCATTTCTTAACTGGATTGTTTGTTTTGTTGTTCTTCAGTTTCTTAAGCTCTTTATAGATTCTGGATATTAATCCTTTATCAGCTTCATAGTTTGAAAATATTTTCTCTCATTCTGTTGATTACCTCTTCACTTTCCTGAGTGTTTCTTTTGCAGTGCTGAAGCTTCTCAGTTTGGTGTAAACCCATTTATCTATTTAGATTTTGATTGTCTGTACTTCTGGGATCTTTTCCAAACAGTATTTGCCTATGACAATGTCTTGCAGATTTTCCCCAATGTTCTCCTCTAGTAATTTGATGGTATCAGGTCATAGGTTCAGATCCTTGGTCCATTTTGAGGTTTTTTTTTTTTTTTTTTTTTTTTTGTATAAGGTATAATGTAGGAGTCTTGCTTCATATTTCTGCATGTGGAGATCCAATTTTCCTAGAACCATTTGTTGAAGAGACTGTCCCTTCTCTGAGGATTGCTTTTTAGCTCCTTTGTCAAAGGTTAGTTGGTTGTAGATGGGTAGATTGTTTTCTGGAGGCTTCATTCTATTCCATTGGCCTACACATCTGTTTCTGTGCCAGTAGCAGGCTGTTTTGATTATAACTGCACTGTAGTATGTCTTGAAATCTGATGTTGTGCTGCCTCTGGCTTTGTTTTTGTTGTAGAAGACTGCTTTAGCAATCATGTGTTTCCATGCATATTTTAGCATAATTTTTTTCTAGATCTGAGAAGAATGTCATTGGTATTTTGATTGGGATCACATTGAATCTGTAAATTATCTTCAGTAGTATGGACATTTTGATGATATTAATTCTTGACACCCACAAACATGGAAGATTTTCCCATTTTTTGGTGTCTTCTTCTATTTCTTCCATTAATGTTTTCTAATTTTCATTGTAGAGATATTTTACCTACTGGGTTAAATGTATTCCAAGGTATTTATTTTTTTCTGTAGCTATTATGAATGGAATTGATTTTAGAACTTCTTTCTCAGCCATGGTATTGTCTGTGTATACAAAGGTTATTGATTTTGTGTGTTAATTTTATGTCCTGCCACTTTACGAAACTCTTTTATGATTTCCAAGAATCTCTTAGTAGTCTTTTGGTTCCCCTATATATAGAATCATGTTATCTACACATAAGGATATTTTGACTTTCTCCTTCCCAATTTGTATCCCTTTGATTTCTAAATCTCAAGTTATCATAACTTTAATCAAACTTGTCAACATGGTATTGCATTTGTAATTATCTCTTAAACTATTCAACTTCGTACAGGACTAGAATTTTCTTCTTTACATTTGTTCATCTCAAAATGACCTTATTTGCTATATTCATTCAACAGGGCCTGTGAGAACAGGCTTGTAGATAGTCATATGGGAGTGAACGCAAAGTATAATTTTTGCATCACATGTTAACACCCACCAGGGAGCATCCACCACAAAAGAGGCAATAAATGAACAACAAGACAAAAAGATCCAGTCATTTGCCATTACTTAGACTTCATCCAGCAAGGGCATGATGGATACATGCATGGAGCAGTCATAGTGACCAGGCTAGAAGATGGCAGTGGCCCCAACAGCATCAATTACCATTTTCCAAAACCAGTGAGTTACTTCTGCCTCTGAATGCCAACCTGCCAGCAATAGAGACCAGTGTTGAGTCTCCAGCATGGCTTATTCTTCAAAGAGAACAACTGACTAATTGGCAGCAAGTTCACTGCCTTAAACTTTTTTTTCTTTTTTAAGGTTTATTGATGGGTGGGGAAAGCCCAACAGGCTGGGAGTGAGGGAGGTCAAGAGAGTAAGAGAGAGAAGAATTAAGAAAGAGAGCATGTGCGTGATTAACAAGTCCTGTTATACCTTTGCAGGGGGCAGGGAAATAGGAGCAGAGAATCCCATTAGGGTAGGAGTGGAGCTGACATCTGTGGTTGGGCCATCTGATCACCTGGCTTCGGGGGGGGGGGGGGCTAGAGCCTAGGATGGTGTCTGGGACGTAGATAGCACCACAAATAAGACCTGTGACATTTTAGTAACATTCCCCCCCTTTTGTTTTTTATAAAGCAGGTGTTGCATGAGATTACATCAACTCCTAAAGTCCAGGAGGGGTAGAGGGATAATGATCTTTCTTTTAGAGCTACTTCTTGCTGGCATGGTGCGATGTCTCAAGCTGCGATATTCTGGATAGAGAGCTGAGTATATCCCTGTAGCAGCATTTGTTTGACCACCTGATTGGTGAAGGCTTTGGTTCATTCCCTTATCACCTCCTGTAAACACTTAAACAGACTCTGTCCGTAGTATAAAAGACAGGGTGATAATGATCCTAAGAGTGGCATTAACCAAGTAATGAGAGGATTTCATAGAGGAGAAGAAATGAGGGGGAAGGTCTCTGGACTCTGTTTGATGGATGTGGTTTTGCCTGGCCTGATTGGTTAACATAATAACAACATGGTTAATGCCCGTCTGTTCCATAGTACCACGCCTGTTAGGTGATATGGCTTTGGAGACCTCAGATATCATCAACTAAGATCTCAATGGACCTAGTGACTTCCTCTTGTAACTGCTGGAGTTGTTTTGGAGTTGGCTGGTCCAGATAATGTTGTGGCCCAAAGCTGTTCCTGAGATCTCTACTGAGGAGAAGGAGGCTGCAAAGCTTATCCCATTCAAGACTGGGAGAAAGGCCACTCATCACTTGTAGGTAGAGGGGTTTGTCTGTGGAGAAAATTCTGAACTATCGTACAACATTAAGTGGGGGAGAGTACCATCAATACACACAGGTCAGGAGTACAGCCACTGATATTAGAGTAGAGGCTATGATTACAAAGGAATAAGGTCCGAAGTGGGCTAGACAGGGTCTAGAACAAAGGATAGAGTCATTATTGGAAAATGTAAGAAAGGTGTTAAGCCACGAATAAGTGTTCCTATTGAGAGGCAAATAGAAACTGACAGAAGGGGCCGGATAATAGTCAGGTACACTTTAAGGCCTTGCCAGTTATGAGGCCCAGACCTATCTATCTCTTCACATGGGGTTCATCCCAAAGGAGGTGTGAACCTTCTAGTGGCAGGGACTTGTTGACTTCCATTACCTAGCTGGCCTGGGTGCCTTGAACTTTTTCCATCATGGAGCGGCCAGCATTCACCCTCACAAGGAGTAAGACCCCACCAATGTGAGTTCTTCCTCTCTTATCCTCAGAGCCTAGCCAACACTACACCAGGGGCCTTACATGATGCTTGATCTACAAGCAAGCGCTTTTCACAACACAGTATCTGACTAGGGGCAAAATAAGGGAAGTACCCCTAAACAGCACTCTGGCCTCAGAGTCAGCCCTGAAGGCATCCGGATCTGGCTAAAAAGCCCATGAGAGTTTCTCAGGCATGGAAAGCCAAGACATTCTGGCCAAAAAAAAAAAAAAAAAAAAAAAAAAAGGACCTAAATGAAAGATTTCTGTGAGTGAGATCCCAGCGGAAAGAATGGGCCATCAAAGAACGAAGTGCCTTTCTCTGAAGGGAGGAGAGAACTTCCACTTTGATTATGGCCTTGTCTAAATAAGGTCGGAGTTTGTGAACTCAAGAGGCTTCCATAGCATTGGCAGCTCATGACAAGAGCCTCGGGTGATTACTGATGTCATAAATAAGAGTGTCAATTGTTAAATTAACAACAGGAGTTACTGTGCACTTACTCCCCATGTAGGATCTCTATCCTTAATGTGTTGTACTTTGTGAATTAACAGTAAAACTAGTACTCAAACAGTACTTTATACATTGTGTATCTGTGTGGGTGCGAACTGTTGAAATCTTTACTTAGTATGTACTAAGTTGATCTTCTGTATATAAAGATAATTAAATATGAATCTTAATGAAGAATGGGATGGGAGAGATAGTAGGAGATGGGATGGTTGTGGGTGTGAGGGAGGTTATGGGGGGAAAAGCTGCTATAATCCAGAAGTTGTACTTTCAAAATTTATATTTATTAAATAAATGTTTAAAAAAATAAGGGAATTCCCTAGGAAATAATGAACCTGGAGTCTGATGAGAATGGCAGATGTGAAAGCACACAGAGGAATACAATGATTCAAAGCTATTGGATCAAAACAAGGAAGTCTGACCAAAAAATCCTAAACTTTTCATCTACTTTCCCTTTAATTTCATGGTTCTTCCTCCCAACCACCCATCTCACTCTCATTCTCTATATCCAAACTAGTGATGTCATCACAAAGGGTTAGCCTCCTGGAATACAAAGCAAGGCACGGAAGGGAAGAAAATGGGTATAGAAAAAGGTATAAATGGAGACAACTGCATACCCGTCACTTCCTTCACAATGAGACTGGGGAGGGTCTGCATGACCACAAGGTGCATCACATATTGGACCATCCAGAAGCAATTAAGCCTCAAGGGGTACAGGAATTGGTTCCTAAGGTCAGGACAGAAGTTCTGGCTCATAGCACACTTTAAGGATGGGTCATCTTTCATGATGCAATAAACCAGGTAAGTCAGAGACCTCAATATGGCCCTCCATTCCCACAGGAAGAATATATGGTTCTGGGGAAAAAAAACATAATTCTCCCTTGCCCCACTGCACTGTAATTCACATTGTACTGTGAATATGGCAACCCCAGTCTGAGAATCATTTAGACACTGAAACACCTTTCAAAAGTAAGACACCAAGACCTACTGAGTTAACAGCTGAGGGTGATGAAAATTTAGAGTGGAGAGGAAGGAGAGGATGAGAATCAGACATGGACCTGAGGTCAACCACAGTGAAAAGGACATAGTTTGTCCTTAGGAGAGTAATCTGTGTCTCTTAGTTTGCTCAGACTACTGTAATAAAATGTCATAAACTTATGGGCTTATAAATAACATAAATTTATTTCTCACGGTTATGGAGGCTGGAAAATCCATGATCAAGGCACTAGTAGATTGTCTGGTGAAGAACTACTTCCTAATTCATAAACTGTGCCTTCTAGCTGTGTCCTCACATGATGGAAGTGACACAGCAGCTCTCTTGGGTCTTTTATAATGACACTATTCCCATTCATGATCCCATAACCCCTCTTCCCAAAGGCCCTGCTTCATAGTATCATCATATTGGGAGTTGGATTTGCATATATGAATTCTATGGGACACAAACATGTGACCTATATTAAGTTTTTTCCCAAACAGATAGGTCCACTGGAATCACAGAGGTTACTGGGTAGAAAATGTAGATTTACGTAGCACAAGGGTGAGATTGTGTTGGCCATGAAAAGGAGCATCTCAGATATTCTGTAGATGATAGCATAATTATGCATCCATGTAGTGGAATTTATTCAGTCATCATAAATTATAAAGTAAAAATACATAGACTTATTTATTCACAAGGAAGGATGACCACAATAGGTTAGGAGAAAAAAAGCAGATCTGAAATTAACACGTAAAAAATGTGATGTCTTTGTAAAACAATATATGTGTGAATAGGAAAAAGCTGTGTAATATCCATTTGTTTATTCAATAATTCAGCATTTTCAGTCCAGTGGAGGAGAAAGACAAATAAATACAACATTAGGATGTAGAATCATGTCAAGAGGGAGCCTACAGTAGGGCTATTTAGAAGTTGCCTAACATAGCTTTGTGGATTTTGCCCCTCTTCCTCACTCCCTAGCAATGCCTAGCAGAAATTCAAATAGTTTAGGCTCATTAAAAATCCAGGAAAAAAATTATAGGCCTACAAACACCCCTGGTGTATTATGAGGGTGGTAGTATGAGCAAAATGAAGAGAACATCAAGCACAATAAATCTCATTCTTAACGACTCATCAACAGTGAATACACATTATAATCTGAATGAATTATCATGCCACATGACTCTGGTTCAATGTAGAGAATGAAGGGTTTCACCAAATCTGGGCACTTGCTAGCAGTTGTTGGACACTTTGTAATATAGACAGATACATTTTCCATGTATTGACCAAGGAGTGAGTCCAGGAAAAGTGACAACTCTTGATTTGTAACAATTATCTAACTTTTTTCTTGTAGCATACATAGGACACTACATTTTTTAGACAGATATATTTTAACACATGCTTATTTATGATTGTTTCTCCAATTATTGCAAAATACTGTTAATCTTACTGCTGCCTGGATGATTATATTACAAGGTTTCCATGTTCTTTGTGCAGTTTCTCACACTGACTTTATAGCTCATTAATATTAAAACAACCTGCAATATCATATTAGCTAATCATATCAAAGACTATCTTTGGAATCTGTCAAGCTTATACCTGGCTTCTATTTTTATAGCTTGTGCACCATAGGCTGATCTAACTATTTTTAGAACTCTCTATCAACTCCACTGTGACTAGAAAATTATCTGATTTAAGACACATACTTTATCCAAGATAAATATCACCTGAGATTAATATAATTTGAATTGCTATTTCTGAGAAATAAAAATGGCAAATACATATTCTATTTGGTTCTCCAGGCAATACAGTTGACTTTTTAAAGGTAAGGAGTAAGTCTTCTAGAGGGCTTTATGTAATGTAACATACAAAAAGAATAGGTGCTATCCCTCAGACAATTTATGTAAATCTTCTGCTCTCAATTTCCATTGGAAACAAGTACATTTTGAACATGCATCTGAATATTCTTCTAGAGATAGAGTTACATGCTACAATCCCCTGTTTGGTGGTATCCAGGATACCTTCAGAATGGAATGGAAAAATGTCAAAGTTAGGATGCAAAGGACATTTTTGTATTGTTGATTTCATTTTCTGTTAATTGTGTAGAAATAGAAATTATATTTAAGATTTATCAGAAAGCAGGCATTTGGTGCAGCAATTAAGTGACAACTTGGGACACTAGCATCCCATACTGGAATGCCTGGTTGAAGTCCTAGATACTTAACTTCCAACTTCCTACTAACATGTACCCTGAGAGGCATCAAGTGATGGTGCAGGTAGTTGGGTCCTCGCCACCCATGTGGAAGACCTGATGGAATTGGGTTCCTGGCTTTGGCCTAGCCCAGGGCATTTGGCAGAATAAAACAACAGGTGGAAGATCTCTTTCAATCTATTTCTCTTTCTTCCATTCTGCCTTTCAAATAAAATGAAAATACATAAATAAAAATATATTTTAAAAAGATTTATCATATTCCATATTTATTGTATGAGTGATCATTGCTAGTCATCTCCAATGAGAAAAGAACTATTATTAGTGCCTATTCTGTAAAAGGCACTCTACTACTGGACCCTGTAGGAAAAGCTAAACAAGAACCTACCAAACAAGCCCTTACAACCTATTTGGGAGAAGACAATAGAGATTTTACATTTGAGCTGATAGGCAAAATGAGACAATAAAATGAAGCACATGTAGCTGACATTTGTAGAAACTGAGGAAGGCTATGTAAGGATAATCATACAAAAGCTGTTTATCTGATGCAAAGCAAAAAGCCTAAATTTGGGTGTATCTTATACTCTTCCTGAGTGTAGTATCCTCACCTTCCAGAGAGCAATTATTCCTTTATATATTGTCAGTCAGTCAAACCAGGACTCAAATCCTTACCCAAACTCAGGACACTTTCACTGTTTGGAAAAAAATTTTAAAAGAAAAAATCTGCCTGAAGAAGTGAGTTCATTTTTACCATTTATTTTTATTAACAGGAGGTATTGTAAAAGGATTCATCCTCCCTGAAAAGTCAAGGTCAAGTAGTGATCGATTACAGCACAAGAGCAAGGGCAAGAACTGAAAAAGAAGGTAGGTTTATGGTTTTTCTTTTAAACTTTTTTTTTTTCATTCTGTGTCTGTATTTATCTTCTGTCATCTACTCTTTTTTTCCTAAAGATTTTTATTTATTTATTTGACAGGTAGAGTTACAGACAGTGAGAGAGACAGACAGAGAGAAAGATCTTCCTTCCATTGGTTCACCCCCCAAAATGGCCGCCACAGCCAGTGCTGTGCTGATCCAAAGCCAGGATTCGGGTACTTCTTCCTGGTCTCCCATGCGGGTGCAGGGCCCAAGGACTTGGGCCATCCTCCACTGCCTTCCCAGGCCACAGCAGAGAGCTGGACTGGAAGAGGAGCAACTGGGACAGAATCTGGTGCCCAAATGGGATGCCAGCACTGCAGGCAGAGGATTAACCAAGTGAGCCACGATGCTGGCCCCTGTCATCTAATTTTAATATCTATCCTCATGATTATTTTAATAGAAAAAGAATTTGTGAATTTGGAAACATCTGTCTGAGTCATTTACGGATATTGGGAGAAAGCCTAACTAATTGTGTCTTAGCCTTTGTCTTCCAGGAAGTACAGCCTGAGACAGGGATTAAGTTGCTAACAATTTATTTGAGAAGTGCAAGGCTGCAGCAGTGAGGGCGATGGGTAAAGGATAAAAGAAAAGAAAGAAGAATTTAATGCAAAGGGTTACCGCACTGACTATTGCTTCACAACTAGCTATGGAAAAACCCTGAAATGTCAGCAGGTGTGTTTACTTGGCATGCAGAACTTCACCAGAATGGGGTAAGGAGGAACTATACCTTAGTGTAACCCACATCACACACAGAGAAAAGGGACTGTTAGCCAACCCTAGCTCCTTTTTCCCATTGGAGGCTAGCACCCCTGTACTTTGAGGTTCATTCAATCAGCTCCACACTAAATGTTCAGATCCTTTGGAGCCCCTCACTGAGAGCTAGATCTCATCTCCTGTGATGTGATATTTCATCCCAGTGCTAAAGTGAAGGGCCAACCAGTGCAGGAGAGAAAAAAGACTTCATGATTAAGGCATTATTGAGGAAACTGATGAACGTATGTAAGACTTGCACCCAAAAAGATGACTTACACAACATAATTTCAGTTTCTCTCAGTCCCTCTCATAATATGCACATTTAACATAATTCCTTTTAAACAATAAGTACTCAATAGTTACTGTTTTAATGAATTAACAGGTTACATGAAACACCTCTATTATTGGCAACCCCCAAAATTTCAGGTATGGTATTTATAATAGGCAGAATAATGATCCCTACATCTTAATTCCTAGATTATCTAAATATGTTATCTCACATAGCAAAAGGGATTTTGCAGATGCAATTAAAGTTGAGATGGATTATGCGGGGTTGGGGGTGATGTTGGTCAAAACACACAGGTCTTTAAAATGTAGAAGTAAGGGAGGCAGATGGTAGATCAGAGTGATGTGATGCGAGAAGAACTCAACCTGTCATTGCTGCTTTGATTTTGGATACGTATATCCCCTTAGACCACCAGCCAAGGAATGGAGGCAGACTCTGGAAGCTAAAAAGGACAAGGAGAGCTCCTGCCCAATGCCTTCAATGAGGGGCACAGCTCTGCTGATCACTTCATTTGAGTCTGTTGTCACCTATGACAGACTATAAGACAGAACTATAAAATAAATTTGGTAATTTGGTAATGCAGTAATAAAAAAACTAATACAATATCAGCAAAAACATCAGGCAATTTATAAGAGGTGTTCTGATTTTATGCAAACATTTGTTCACTCTCACTTCTCTCAAGAAATAAGACGTAAATTGGGTATGGTCTTATATGATTTGGATTGTATAGATTTCCGATTAGTTAGAAAACACTAAGATTTATTGTTTGGTAATGCAAATTAAAATCCATATTTTGGGCTGATGTTGCAGAACCTGCAGCGCCAGCATTCCATATGGGCACTGGTTTGAGTCCTAGCTGCTCCATTTCTGACCCAGCTCCCTGCTACCATGCCAGAAAAAAACAGCACAGAATGACCCCAAGTACTTGAGTCCCTGTACCCATGTGAGAGACCTCTAATAAGTTCCTGGCTCCTGACTTTGGCCTGGCCCAGTACTGCCTATTATGGGCATTTGGCGAGCGAACCAGCAGATGGAAGATCTCTCTCTCTCTCTCTCTCTCTCTCCATCTCTCCCCTCTCTCCCTGTCTTCCCCCTCTCTCTCTAACTCTGCCTTTCAAATAAACAAAATATTTCTTTAAAAAAATGTTCACTAAAAGAGGTGGATTCTTGAAAAGGAGCTCTTTATGAATAAATGCTCTAATGAAATACACAAAACTTCGTTAATAGTAGATATCACTGACAAGTAGAATTAGAAGGAGAAAGCACACATATAAGTAGTAGAAATACTAAATTCTACAAAATTCCATGTCCTTTAAATTTACTCTGGGGTAAGTGACATCCACTCATTCTACCACCCAGAACTTCTCTGTGCAATTGTGTCTTTGCCAGTCCAGCTCCTTAAATTTATTTCAGCAAGAATGCTAAAAATAGCCATTGTGTCTAGCGAATGTTCTCTTCAGTGACACCTGTTGGGTCACTTTTCAAAAGGAGATTTCTCAGTCCAGCATTTCTGATCTTCAAGGAGTGCTCACTGTAACACAGATTAAGGGAGGAGACCCCGTGCTTTATGAAGACAATGTGTTGTTTTGGTGACACTGGTGATAGAATTAATGGCATAGGTTCCCTTTCAGTGGTCAACAACAAATTGATAGAATTAGTTTTGGGCATGAGCTATATATTAGCTACAGGTATTCTATGTAGTGGATATTCTGAATTTCTGTGGGTTGCAATTCCCAGGGGTAAATATGCACATAACTACATTTGGAGTAATTTTTCATTATTCAGGCCAAGTTCTCCAGAGTTTGAATCATAGTTCTTCATTTCTTAGAATAGCATAAGCATTAGATATCAGTGTTTTTTATCACTGATAATGCAAACAAAAATTGCCTTTGTCTTCCATAAATGTTAAGATCATTTTCATATAGCCTTATTAACAAACTGTGTTGCTTCATTTTATTTCATTTGTTCCTTTTTATCATTTCTCTTGTAATTTTATTCTCTTTGTTATGATTCCAAAGAGTTTATTTATGACTGAGTATGTTAACGTTTCATCATGCAATGCAAATGAAATGCCATGTCGTCTTTTTTATTTTGCTGTGGTGTTTTATTTTCTGTTTGTACAGAATTATATATTGAAATATAATCATGTTCTGTGTATTTTGAAGGAGCTTTTTTTAAGAACTGAAACAAAAAGGAAATACACAGAGTGTCATTGGTGGTTAGATGTGCTAGATATTATATAGAGGGTACTTACTGGGGTGGGAAGCAAGGAGGTGATCTGGTGCCAGATTTGAACCAATGGAGAGAAAATGTTTCTAAAATTCGAACTGCACGTAAAGGAAACAAAAGATAGGCCTGTGGCACACTCAGTCACCACTTGGGACACCCACATTCCATATCAGAGTACCTGGTACTTGTCCCAGCTCTGACTTCCTACTAAAAAACAGAAGCAAAATTGTAAGATAATGACAGTTGGCATAAACATTTGACATGTCACCACAGAAATTCAAACTTGTGAGCCTCGCGCTGTTGCATAGTAGGTTAATCCTCTGCCTGCAGAGCCAGCATCCCATGTGGGCACCGGTTCTAGTCCTGGCTGCTCCTCTTCTGATCCAGTTCTCGGCTATGCCCTGAGAAAGCCATAGAAGATGGCCCAAGCACTTGGGCCCCTATACCCATGTGGGAGACATGGAAGAACCTCCTGGCTCCGGGCTTCAGATCAGCCCAGCTCTGGCAGTTGTGGCCATTTGTGGAATGAACCAGCAAATGGAAGACCTCTCTCTGTATCTCCCTTTCACTGCCTGTAACTGTACCTCTTAAATAAATAAGTAAAATATTTTAAAAAGTTTCAAACTTCTAGAGAATTACCTTATAGTATCCAACTTGGACATCCTATGGTTAATCTATGGAATAATTTTATTTACTATACTAATAACATAAACAGGAGAAAATGGCAAAGTAAAACTTAAATACCAGGAATACCAGGTGTACTTCAAAAATTTCATATAGAAGTAAAATTAAAAGGTAAATTTAATTTTTAAAGATTTATCTTGTAAGGAAGAATGACAGAGAGAAAAGAGAAAAAGAGAGAGAGAAATCGATCTTCCATCTGCTGATTCACTCTCCTAAAGGCCACAAAAACTGGGGCTTGTTTAGGCTGCAGCCAGGAGCCAGGAGCCAGGAGCCAGGATTTCATCCTGGTTTCCCAGATGGTGGCAGGAGCCCAAGAAATTGGACCATCATTTGCTGCTTTCCCAGGCTGCTTTAGAAGTTAAGCAGCCGAGATTCAAACTGGCCAGCGTGGGATGCCAGCATTGCATGCAGCAGTATAACCACTGGGCCATAATACCAGCCCCAAGGTAAATTTATTTTTGTGCAAAAAAAATTGGCTGGCTCTGTGGCTCACTAGGCTAATCCTCCACTTATGGCACTGGCACCCCAGGTTCTAGTCCCAGTAGGGGCGCCAGATTCTGTCCTGGTTGCTCCTCTTCCAGTCCAGCTCTCTGTATGGCCTGGGAATACAGTGGAGGATGGCCCAAATGCTTGGGCCCTACATCCACGTGGGGGACCAGGAGGAAGCACCTGGCTCCTGCCTTCGGATTGGCGCAGCGCGCCAGCCATAGCAGCCATTTGCAGGGTGAACCAATGGAATGAAAACCTTTCTCTCCGTCTCTCTCTAACTATGCCTGTCAAAAAAAAAAAATTGAAACTCACGCATAATTATTTCACAATATCCATTTTCCATGAACGTTTTGAAGTTCCCTTGTATATCTACAGGCAAATGCAAAAGAACAGAAGGAAAAGTCAAGCTGAGATAAGAGAGGAAAAAAACCTCCAAAATGAAATAACTATTATACTAGCCATCACTGAAAGTACATATTGAGATTGATTAATGTAAGAAAAACAAAAAATGTGCCATGTCCTCAGTATTACAGAGACATAGTCCAAATAATGAAATGACAGCAGGGAGGATTCAAGATATCAAGGAGCTGTGTACACAAGAGAAGCATAAACACAATAAAGAACAGATGAGCAACACTAATGCTGATGGGCGACGCATTTTATAAGAGCAATCATAATATTAAGACCCCTGACTAGCAAAGGAAATGGTTTTGGCAAAATTTGCAGTGTGGACAAAAATAATGGAAAGATAATTCTTAGAAATGATGACATGAGAACCATATTTTAGGATAGGTTTTCTGAAAATTATAAAAAATGGAAGTGATGAGATCATTGATCATAAGGGATTTTAATTGACCAGAATATTATTTAGAGACTATGTTATAGGAAAAAAATTAAGGAAAATCTGTTTTCAAATGTGCTGAAATGTGTTTATAGCCTTACATAATTTATTGAACAGTCAACATCCTGAGAACACATTTATGCTTTTGTCCTTGGGAATGAATCAAATGTGTAATGAGGAAGACTGGGGCAGAGGTGTTGTAAAATGATTCCAGGCTGTCTACACTCACAGTCTAATGGGCTTGGTGGGATGAAGACGTGGCTTAAAGGTTGGCGTCACTAACCTCTTTATGTCTTATCGTTGTCTTCATGCAATAAAGGGTCTGACTAAGTGCGCTCTATGTTTCCTTAAGCTCAAATCGAAGGTGATCCTTGTTGGTAATGGCCCTGTAATGTTCTGTCGATCCACTCTAATTTTTTTAACCCAGCCCTCAGCCTGCTACCTTGACAAGACTGTGTCTTTAAGTCTCCATTTATAATGATTTGAAACTCTCCTCTTTACAACCGCTCAGATTTACTTGTTCTTTGGCTGAGAGATGCAAACCTCATATGTCATACATTGTTGTTGGAGTCTCCCCTTGTCATAACACTCTAACCCAGCCTGAATTTTTTCCCAACTCGGTTATTCACTGCATCATTTTCAGTTATTTACATTCGCTCTGGACTACATATGAACTTTTGAATATGTATCAGTCCTCTGTTGCTACATTACATACATGAGAAATGGAGCTGAGTTGGGGTAGGACTGAATTCATTGACAGTCTGTCCAGGACTGGCTACATATTCCAAATCTCCAATCCCTTGCCCTTTTATGATCCCTCATTGCCATTCCAGCACTAAGAGCATGGTGGAGGCATTTAATCTTGAGGCAAAATGGAAGGTTCCTTTCTGAAGAATTGTATTAAGCCATTTGGCAAAACTTAAGGCTTTAGGTGTGGATGTTGGTGCTTCCAAGAAAAGGCAACCTCACTCTGGAATGTGGACAACCCAAAGTCTTCAGCTAGCTTCTTGCCAGCGAAAATTTGTCAGTAGGCACACCCTGCTTCACCTCATGATCCATGCACAGATGTTATACCCAAATCAAAGTCCTGCTCTTGGTAAAATTTATCTGTTGTCATAAAGAAGGTATGAAATGCAAGAAGTGAATATCACTTAGCATCAACATTACAAATAAACATTACAGGGGCCGAGTCTGTGGTGTAGCAAGTTAACACCCTAGCCTGAAGCACTGGCATCCCATATGGGCACCGGTTCTAGTCCCGGCTGCTCCTCTTCCGATCCAGCTCTCTGTTATGGCCTGGGATAGCAGTAGAGGATGGCCCAAGTCCTTGGGCCCCTGAACTCTTGTGGGAGACCCAGAGGAAGTTCCTGGCTCCTGGCTTCAAATCAGCAAAGCTCTGGCAGTTGTGGCAAATTGGGGAGTGGGCCATCAGATGGAAGAACTCTCTCTCTCTCTCTCTCTCTGCCTCTCCTCTCTCTGTGTAACTCTGACTTTCAAATAAATAAATAAATCTTTTAAAAAATTAAACATTACCGGTGGTTTTGTTGCATAGCAGGTGAAGCTGCCACCTGCAACACCGGAATCCCATATGGGCGCTAGTTCAAGCCTTCGCTACTCCACTTCCAATCCAGCTCCCTGCAATGGCCTGGGAAAAGTAGCAGATGAGGACCCAAGTGCTTGGGTCCCTGCCACCGGTATGGGAGACCCAGGAGAAGCTCCCAGCTCCTGATTTTGTCCTGGCCTGACACCAATCATTTGCAGTGATTTGGGGAGTGAACCAACAGATGGAATTTATCTCTGTGTGTGTGTCTCTCCCTCTTTATGTAACTCTGCCTTTCAAATGGTTAAAAAATAAATATTTTTAAAACGAGAATACATAAACATTACAATAAAAATAAACATAAGCAGGGCTGGCGCTGTGAAACAGGATGTAAAACTGCCGCCTGCAGTGCTGGCATTCCATATGGGTGCTGCTTCGAGTTCCGGCTGCTCCACTTCCAAACCAGTCCCAAACTGCTCTACTTCCAAACTCTGCTATGGCCTGGGAAAGCAGCAGAAGATGGCCCAAGTCTTTGAGCCCCTGCACCTGGAAAGCTCCAGGCTCCTGACTTTGGATTGGCGCAGCTCCAGCTGTTGCAGCCATTTGGGGAATGAACCAGCAGATAGAAGACCTCTCTCTCTCTCTCTGCCTCTGCCTCTCTGTAACTCTGCCTCTCAAATAAATGAGTAAATCTTAAAAAAATAAACATAAGTATCAATGTTAAAAATAAAGGTCAAGGTAAACGATAAGAAAAATTGACTCTGGGCGTGGGCATTAGGTGCAGTGATTAACGCAGGTCTTGGGATGCCCACATTCCAAACCAGAGTGCTTGGGTTCAAGTCATGGTTCTAGTTCTGAGTCCAGCTTCCAGATAACACGCACCCTGGGAAATTTAAGTACTTGGGTCCCTGCCATAAATGTGTGAGACCTGGATTGAGTTCCTGGCTCCTGGTTTTAGCCTGGCCAAACCCTAGTTATTGTAGGTATTTGATGAGTGAACCCGCAAATGGGAGATTCTCTCTATCACTTTCTCTCTCTCTCTCTCTCTGCCATTCAAATAAGGAAAAATAAATGAATTATATTTTTTTTAAAAAAGCAAAACTGACTCTAGAGGAAACATTATTTAGAAGACTGAAGAGCACCTAAAAAGTGAAACTACCCAACACTAGTGGAGGAAATAGGAGGTAGACAGAAACACTTTTATAGTGGGGAGATAGCAAGTGTTGTCTAAAGTAAAAAACAAAAACAAAAAATCAATAGAGGCATATGCTTAATACTGTGTTACAGGGCCAATTATCTGAAAATCAACAGAAATAGCTAAAAGCAGGGTTCCTTGATGTACTGGGAGATGGAGTAGGAAAAGTGGGGCAGGAAACTTTCTTGCATCATTATTCTTTTTCTTTTTAGGTAATTTTATTGCTGTGCTATCTCAATTAGAAAGTTTTTTTTTTTTTAATTAACGAAAGTACTCCATGCACAGGGATACTCATGAGGCAGAAACTGCCAGTGTGGTACACAAAATCAAAGTACCTTCTGCACATGAAGTGGGCATGAAAGGCTAGTCCCGTCTGAGAAGCAGAGACCCCTGAGGGATGATGTCTGGAGAAAATTCAGCCCGTCTCTTGAGCCCACTTTCAGACAGGGTACATCATCCACTTTGAAGTTCTTCAAGTTGACAGCAGGGGTGTGACAGCAGTAAGCCTGAGTTGACCCCTCCTGAGTCATATGGAGGGGATGGTGAGGTTGAGTGGTGCTGTGGAGGGCTGCTGGGCCTAAGTTCAGTAAGCGAATAATGTTGACCAAGGCTTTCCAACGAGCCAGGCATGGTGCTAAAACACTGGAACAAAGTAGGAAGCAAGATGGAAGCAGGCTTCACCCTTAGCAACCCTGGACCAAGCCATATTCCAACATTTTTATCTGTATTAATGCTTAGAGGTAAGTATCTCATTATCCCCATTTTACAGATGAGAAAACTGAGAGGGTGAATCAACATCAAGTCACTAGCACACAATTACATGGCTAGTAAGGAGCAGAGCACAGATTTGAACATAGGCAGGGAAAGACAGACATTAAGCATCACTTTAGCGTGGGATAGACATTTTGTGATGAAGTACAAGTGCTACACACTCAGTTAACATGAGGACTAGACACTGAATAAAGAGGCCAGAAAGGCTAATGTGCTCCCATTATTTTTCCTTTTCAGTTTCCCAGTTGTTCCCGCCCTCTGCTCGACATGTTTGTTCAAGTGTAAACAAAATTTCCTTGTGGACTCCTGGGAAATTCTTCATCTCTTCCTCTATATCAAGTAGGAATGCAAACATTTTCTCTTGGTGGACACTGGGCAGATTCCCCGCTTGTAAACTGCCCTCTCTGGTTTTACCTGCTTTTAGTTAATAGATGTCTATTCACTTAATGTCTCCCTACAGAAACTGGCAAAGTTTGATGATCCCTCCTCACCCCAAAATGAGCTACTAATTTCCTGACGGATGTGACTTCCCTGGCACACTGGAGTCAGTCAGATTGTTTGGAATAAGTGCGCATGCATTGGGAGGGAGAGGAAAGCAATCACACCCACACAATGTGAGGTTATTTTCCTATTCAATCACGTTTTCTTCCCCCAAAACTCATCCATGGCATTGTTAAGAAGCTGTGACTTTGGAAATTTAAATATTGAATTGCCTGTGATCAGTTCAACAGATTTTATGATGAATGTAATTTATTTCTTCTTTTCTTGATAACCAGGAAATACCACATGAAACAAGATATGTCAAGTAAACAGACTCTTCAAAAGAACTGGTTCAACATAAAGTGGCACTCCACATGAATGCAAATGAATAATTAAAATTTTCTAAGAGCAAATCCTGCTGTTAAAATATACAAGGGTAAGAAAAATAAGAGAGGTTAGTAATATCTGTTGAAGAAAAAAAACACTAAAAATAACAAGTTTGCAAAGGAAACTTATGGAAGATCTGCAAGTAAAAATAACAAGTATACCCTATGTAAATGTACTGATTTTAAATTCAGAAACAAGCATGGAATCATAAAAAATATATATTGTGAAAACATCTCTGGCATAAGAAATATCACTTTCCATTAAGTGCTGAAGAAATGAATCAATTTTCTTTCTCAGTGCTGCACAGAAAGGGAACTGTTTTCCATAGAGGAAGCAGATGTGGCCTGGATAGAGGGGCCCAGGTCCTCTCCCTAGCTTGCCCTCAGCATGATCCAGAGAATGAAGTTCACAATTAGAAAAGCTTGAGTTCCAATTCTGTCTCAACTGGTAAACTCCCAAACAAATTACCATTTCTAGGCCTCCATCTATAAAATAAGACCATTTCAATTCACTATTTGTGAGGCCTATTCCAGCTATAATCTATCTATAGGGACATTTTTCCCCTGGAAATGCTTGAGGGAATAGCATTGTGGCATAGCAGGTAAAACTGCTGCCTACAACAACTGCATCCAATTTGGGGGGGGGGGGTCCAATTCAAGTCCCAGGTGCTCCACTTCCAATCCAGCTCTCTGCTATGGTCTAGAAAAGCATCAGAAGATGGCTCAAGTGCTTGGGCCCCTGCATCCATGTGGGAAAACCAGAAGAAGCTCCAGGCTCTGGCTTTGGCCTGGCCCCTCCTGCCTGTTGCAGCCATCTGGGGAGTGAACCAGAGGATGGAAGATATCTCTCTCTCTCTCAATCCCTCCCTCCCTCTGTAGTTTTGTCTTTCACATAAATAAATAATTTAAAAAATACTTGACAAATATGCCAAATAGCAAATCTAAACTAATATGTACCATTTTTTGGTTCTATTTTAATTCAAGAGAAAACAGCAGAATAGAGACCACAACCACTGAAAAAAGTCTCATCATCTACCTAAAAATGTTTTGAAAACATACACTTGGAAATGTAACCAAAAAATACAAAAAGAACTATAGCAAAGGATGTGTCAATATAAAATGGTTTTTTTTTTAATTTTGGAGAAATGACAATGAATGACATTCACCATTACTTGATGTGTGGAGCTGTTTAGAGTCCTGAGTGATGAACACGATTTACTTCCTTATTCTGGATTTGTCAGAACATCAAGCATAGAAACAAAACTAGACAGGCTATAAATCATGAGTCACCTCCAGCCTCGTGCACCTGCCTTCTCTGACCGAAAGACAAAACGTGCAGCAGAAGTGACCCTAGGCATTTTCCACCCAACCCCACACAGGGGAAAACAACTCCTCTGCTTTCTCTTTTGAGAATTGCTTCAGTGACCTACCTCCCTACAATTACTAATTTCCACACAAAAAGGTTCTTCTCTACAGGCACTACAAATCAAAATTAGCCAAACTGCCCTTCATTTGTGTAGCACTTTCTCATACACAGAATCCATGTACATAAACTCTCTCCACTATGTGTGTTCAACAGAGCAGGATTGATAAACCGAGGCTCAGGGAAGTTTCACACTTTGTGCTTCACACTCTGTGAACTCGAAGCAAGGCCAGCATTAGTTGTAAAATACAAATAAAATGGAAAGCACAATGCGTCCAGAGACCAGAGCTTGTAGAAATACTATAGGGAAAAGAGCTTAACTTTTCTCTATGGTTAAAATATTAGATGTGACTCATATTGACTTTGGACCCTCTGTCTGAAGGTTCCCAACAAACTTGGGTCCTTGTGCTGGAACAAGACACTTGGTTTTCAGCTTCTCCAAACACAGCCCAGAGACCACCTCCCATAAAGATTTATCAGAACAGAAATTAAGTGCCCCTTGGAAAATTAATGAGTAGACTTCTCCTTTATCTATCCATCCATACCAAATTTCAGCATAATCCTTCAACCTTTAGAAATCAATAAAAAAGAAATCCTCAAGACACACATAATTCTTTCTTTGCTATAGACAGGTAAAACTAATTTTCAAATAGGAGCCCAGTTTCTGCATTTTTTGTACAGAAATAATATTTATGCTAATTTTCTCTATCTACTTCTTGCAAAAGGAAAACACCACTTGCCCAAGTCATTGCCCATCAGTATCAAGGATCTTTGGCCTCGTTTAGAGGCCATTTGGATGGATGAGTCCCAGAACACCAGAATAGGTCCCCAAAAAGTAGAAGGGTCAGGGATCAGTGCTGTGGTATACCAGGTAAAGCTGCTGCCTGCAATGCTGGCATTCCATATGGGTGCTAGTTGGAGTCCTGGCTGCTCCACTTCTGATTCAGCTCTGTGCTATGGCCTGGGAAAGTAATAGAAGATGCTCCAAGTATTTGGGCCTCTGCACCCATGTGGGAGACCCAGAAGAAGTTCCTGGCTCCTGGCTTCAGATTGGCCAAGCTCTGGCCATAGCAGCCAATTGGAGAGTGAACCAGTAGATGGAAGACCTCTCTCTCTCTCTCTCTCTCTCTCTCTCTCTTTCTCTCTGTGTGTAACTCTGACTTTCAAATGAATAAATAAATCTTTAAAAAAAAAAAAAAAGGAAAAAGAGTAGAATGGTCATTCCTGCTTACACATTTCACAGACCTACAGAATTCGACATGCCCAAAGTTGAGATTGTTGACTTGCTCTAAAGTATACCACAAAGATATCCAATTGGTTACCTTAGAATCCCTATGTCCATCCTTCCTACTCCAGCTACTCCTTGAGTCTTCCGTTCTCAAACACCTATGGTTATTTTATCCTTCTGCTCCTCTGTCCTCACTGCCAGTGCTTGTCATTTCTTAACTTAAATACCATAAAAACTCACTCTAGATTTTTATCTATTACTTTCTGAGTTCTACATGTCTCACCATCACTACAGCAGACATTAGGACTGGCTGTATAATTTACAATGCATAGTGAAAAATGAAAATGAGGGATCCCTTGTTCAAAAATAGCCAAGGACATCTAGATAGCAAGAACAGAACATTAAACCCAATGTAGGGCCCCTCTAAAGGTAGGACTTTGTGTGAATGCATGAGTCTCAAACCCATGAAACTGATACTGGATATTAGAAATGAAAAGTTAACTATGTTGCTCTCTCTAAAATATCTCATGATCTCCCCAATTCCTGAAGAAGGAAAACTGAAACTCAATGTACATGAGATTTCTCAACATGTGATTTTGATCCATATCTCTGGCCTCATCATCCACTTATCATTCCACCATATTTTCACAAATATCCTGATAGATAGATAGATAGATAGATAGATAGATAAGCTATATCTCTCCCTTCACTACTTGGCTACCTTTCATTCCCCTTTTGGCCTCAGTTTATTCTTGACTCATTAGTGAAGCCCTCCTTGACCACCATCCTAGATGATGCTCTCTTGTGACACTGTACATGCCTCTAGCATGGACTAATCACAGTATGTGTTGTGTTTATGTGTGTGTGCAGGTGTGTGTGTGTGTGTGTAAAAATCTGTTGTTGGGTCTGCTTCCCTTTCTAGTCACTAAGTTCTTTGACAGAAAAAACAACAACACTTATTTGTTATTTTACTCCACCTGATAGTTAAGATACTGAATGTTTAATGACCAGATGAATGAAAAGATGTAAGTCTTAGAATTAAATAAACCCAAGAGGCACCTCTATTTCTTGGTTAAGTGACCTTGAATTAATTCTTCTTTTAAAATAATCTGAATCTCAGAGTTTTGTCTATATAGTGAATATAATGCTGCATAAATTTCAGAGGTATTGGGGGACTAATTTCCAGATATATTGTAGCAGTTCAATAAACGCTACTTTCCCTCCCCCCAAAAAGCTGAAATTCCATTAATATGTGTTGAATCCTAAATATATGTACAAAGATTATTTCTCATTTTAATTTAACAAAATAAATATGATGTAATCTCATCAGCTGTGGCTAATCTAGAAGATAATATAGTTTCATATTTGATATTTCCAAGCAGTATGCTAGTTTATTGCCTGAATAAACAGATACTTAACCCTTAGCAAGGATGAAGTCTCTGGCAGTTAAAATCCCTCTACAGAGCCACTATTTGTTGCCACCATTTAATCCAGCCAACTGAGGCACACCCTGAAGAAGTCTTTTAATGGAGTGCCTGAAGATTTGAAAGCTACATTTTTAAATGCTTGCGAAATGAATACCCCAAAGGAACAGATTTTTAAACAGTTAAGGATGTACAAATGGGCATAGCACAAAATGCAGTCATGATTAGGCAGCTATCCAACACAACCAGCCCTCTGCTGCTGAGGCAAATCCTAAAATAGAGTCACAAGTCCTTCCTTGAAAGATGTATCTCCGTATCTACCACAAGTACCCTGTACCTGCTACAAATTCTAGAAACTCACTCCAGCTAATGAAATGGAAAGTGGACATTTAGGTAGAATCTGCAGGAAGCCCACAGAACCAGGATCAAGTAAAAACAAAGCACAGAAAGTCACAGCCATGACTCTGCCGTCAAAACCATCTATCTAGACAACTGCCAGCGGACAATGGACACTGATGAGACTGAATTCTAGACTGCAATACCTTTCAAAAATAACATCGAACAGCCTCTGTAGGTCTCTCTGTAAAGAATTGGCTGTGCTCTTCCGAAACAATTAGAAATTATTTTCAGCAAAATCAATTTGCTGCCTTGGGTGCTGTCTTCCTCAAAATGAAAAAGGGAAATTTCTCTCTCTCTCTCTCTCTCTCTCTCTCTCTCTCTCTCTCTCTCTCAGCAAGAAGAGATCACCTATCCCAGGAATCCCTCAGAATCAAAATGTTATTTGGCTGCAACGTAGCCAAATCCGAATAGCCATTATGGTAGCTATTGTTTTCCCTGTTATGCACTTGAGGAAAGTTGCCAAGAGGACACAGCAAGTGTAGAAGGTCATCTTATTCCTCAGCTGTATACTTTCACTGTAATCACAGCTAATCAAGATTTACTTTTTAAAATAGATTAAATTTATCGGCTTCCTACCAAATCACTTTCATTGTTCTAAGAAGACGTTGTCTGGGATCTATAATTGTTATAGTTCTTCCAGCCATTTAACTGCTATTCTCTTCCTTTTAAAGCATGCCAGATACTATAAAATCTGGGAGTCTGCATCTCCTTTTCCATCCGGTAATACATCACAGGGACAATACTCCAAACTTACATGAAAATACACAAGATGAGCTCCAGCCAGAGTCTGACTGACTCAGAAGCAATGGTGCTTGTGTGCCAGGATGCTTTATTATACAGGAATTGAAGACAAGTGGCTTACCCTCTCAAGTACAATGATCATTTAAATGGATGGTTGTAAGTGTGACTCTAATCACTGAAATCTGGCATCAATTATGGAAGTTACTCAATCCTAAAATTTTATTTACTACTTGATACAGATGTTTACCTTCACTTTCAGATTTCATAGTCAGCTGGAAAATTTATTTGGCTCCCAGGACAACCATTTCCAGATGTAATTTTTCATGCCGAGTGTTTGCAGCAGTTTGCTATCTGCTGTAGATCTTGTCCCTGCTAGAAGTAAAGTTCTGAAAGAACCCTGTTGTGAAAAAGTAACATAGGGTGGCTTTTTCCAACTCATTTCAACCTTTTCCTTAACTCTTGGTGCTAAAATAATTCACTCTCTCAGACTGCTTTGCTCTAAAAAGCAGCTGTGGAACACAGTTAAAGCATGATGTATCAGCAAAAACCACTTGTGGATGTACAGAGAAAGACGTCTGAGTCCCTGATGTAGGCACCACCATTTTCTACTCCCTTCTTTTCTTCTTGCCTGGATTATGGATGTGGTGATAGGTGCTGCAGCAGCCATTCCAGGAGTGAGGGGCAGTTCAAGGGAAATGCAAAGAAATGGACTTTAACTCAAGCTTCTAACCTCTTGGCTACTCTGGACCATATAGTTTCTGTTATTCACAAGCAAAGCCAGTTTGTCCCTTTTAAGACCGAGAAATTGTCTTCCCTGCGGGGTGTACAATCACCTGGGGAGTAGAAAGTGGGGGGTGCTGCTGGTGGTGAAATAACGGCCTCTTGCCAGGTAAAAACAATGTGTCTAATACCAGCAGTGCTGATCGATGGGCATTAATCCCCAAAGACAAGACAACAGCACCTAGCATGCCTTTCTTAAATGTTTCTGTAGCTGGCCGGCGCCGTGGCTTAACAGGCTAATCCTCTGCCTTGCGGCGCCGGCACACTGGGTTCTAGTCCCGGTTGGGGCGCCGGATTCTATCCCGGTTGCTCCTCTTCCAGGCCAGCTCTCTGCTATGGCCCGGGAAGGCAGTGGAGGATGGCCCAAGTCCTTGGGCCCTGCACCCGCATGGGAGACCAGGAGAAGCACCTGGCTCCTGCCTTCAGAACAGCGCGGTGCGCCGGTCGCAGCGGCCATTGGAGGGTGAACCAACGGTAAAGGAAGACCTTTCTCTCTGTCTCTCTCTCTCTCACTATCCACTCTGCCTGTCCAAAAAAAAAAAAAAATGTTACTGTAGCTAACATGCTAATCTCCATCAGTTGTTTGGAAAACAGACCTAATGTCATCAAAATCTGCTAGTGGTGCAAAATTACATACTGCAAAAGAACTGCTCATCATTTAACCTCCCTTTTTAATTTTTAAAAGGTCTTTGATATATAAAATTAAGTGTTTTATAATGGTTTCTTATACCCCTTCCCCAAACAAAATATTCCAATGGTTTCTTGGTATTCACAGATCAAAATTCAATTCCTTGCCATTGCCTAAAAAGCCTCATGTGAACTCACTCCTCTCTTCAACCATATCACATGCTTTCTCTGTCCATGCTATATCCCAGCTGTGTCAGCCCTCTACGTTCCCAAGTCTGTAAGCCTTGACCCTCCCTGGAATTTTGCTCAGTGTTCACTTTTATACTGGCAGCGGTTTTTTTTCCCCATTCTTCACACCTGGCATGAACATTGCATTCTTGAAGCAGCCTTCTCTGATCACACAATTGTAACATCCTCCATATTTTTATTCATTACCTTCATATTACCTTCCAAATAAGCCATTTTAGTCACTTCCTAATGGATGCATCTGTTTCTTTATTCTTTGTCTCTCCCCATCCCCTGAAAATATAAGTCAAAGGATAGAGACTTTGTCTAAGTCACAGAAAATGCAACCTATAGATCAAAAAATGGACAGCTTCATTTCATATCCAGCTGTTTTTCAGCATTTCAAGAACATCTCAAATTATCTGTTCTTTAGAACATGCATGAAATTAGCAAGAATGGTGGTAGCTAATGACTATGTAGCTCTTACTTTGTGGCAGGTAGTATTAATGCTTTATAAGTGGTAACTCATTTAATCATCACAACAGTTCTGTGAGGTAGGTGCTATCAATACTACCCATTTTACAAATGAGAAAACGAGAATGTGGCCAAAGGTCAGGTAGCTGCAAAATGGCAGAACTGGGGGTGACATCCAGGCCATTGGCTGCAGAGTTCTCATCAACATGATCTCCTGCTGATTTGCCATCTCTCATCAGTGATTCCCTTGCATTGCTATAGTGTTTAACTGCCTTTGTGTTATATTAGACAAAATAAAGTTAAATTTTTCTATGGATAGTATTAATAGTCTTGTACTACAGATAAGAAAAATAAGGTGGAGCCATAAGAAGAGAGTTACTCAAGATCCTCACAGCAATGGATAGAAATGAAATGTGACTCCAGAGATCTGGTTGCTAGTCCAGGGCTCTTTCCTTAACTGCACAGGGTCCATGAGCATAACAGAAATCCACATGATGTGTTATTACCCTCATAGGAATCCTTTTCAAGAATTTATAACCATTGTTCAGTAAATTTAAAACTATTCTGAAATTAAAAGCTTTAAAAATTTATTTCCAATGGATGTTTTATTCATTTCATATATTATGGTCATCAACAGTGTATTCATATTATATGTGGACCCTAAAATAAATCTTATAAAAACAAACATGTCTCTACATGTTTATGTGACATGTCATCTTGGACATAACTATTTTCATAATGAATCTGAAAGCTATTGGAAAAGACATTTTATAAGCATATCTAAAGTGATTCATTTTTACATAGTAATTTTCTGATGTATAGCCATTCTACATTCCTATTTATAAGTTCTTAAGGAGAAAGTACTCCATAATACTTGTTTTCATAAGGACATTAAGATATATTCATTGGTATTTACTTAGAAAAGTAGAAAATGAAATCTCTATTTGAGTGAAAATTTTTTCTTCTTTTATTAGTCAGAGTCAAAAATCCTAAAGGTTCTGAATGATTCTAATTTCCCTTGAATTGACTGATTCTGTCAAAAAATAAATAGTGCCTGGGCACTTGCTGCAACCCAGTTCCATTCTAGGCACCAAGGAAAACAAAGAAGTGGAAAAGGCAGATGTTACTCCCAAGAAATTCTCAAGTTGCATTTACAAAGCTAAATAACTTGAAACAATTGAAGAGCAAAGTTAAGACAATATATATTCTCAATTCTGTGATGCAAAAAAATGTAAGATTTTAGAACAGGAAAAGGAGAAATACAGGAAACTTCACCAATACACAGGCTACTTTCTTCATATGGATCTATAAGACATGACTAAATTGGTATTTTCATGCTTCAAATATAAATAGCATTGAGTCAGTGACTCAGATGGGGTGGACAGTAATAATAATGTATGTCTAATAAATGGGTATTATTCAAATGAAATATGTGGGCAAGAGAATATGAGAAGCACCCTATCCTGTGACTAGAGGCTAAAGAGCAGCATGTACAGAACTCTCACCAAGTCCCATCCTTAAAGGCTGACTATCTCCCAAGTATCCTTTCATTTCCTTTATTGTTTTGTGAGTCTCATGGTCAAACAGATATTTGATCTCAAATATTTTTAAAATATAAATTTGTGTGTATATTTAAAACTAGAATCTATAGAAGTAGAGCCAAATTGAATGAATCGTATTCTGTTTCATTGGTCTGTGTGTCTATTTGTGTGACAGCAGCAGGCTATTTTGATTATAACTGCCCTGTAGTATGGCTTGAAATCTGGTATTGTTTCCTTACCTTAATTGATCTTTTTAATATATCTGACCCTATAGAGCTTTTTATTTACTCTGAAACTGTTTCTTTCTTGCCTTTCACTAGCTCATTTCTAGCTGCCTGCTTTTTCTTACTGGTTACCCTGTCTCAGCTGTCTCTTTCAATGTCTACTCCTAAATACGTTGTTCCTTACAATAAGAATCACGAGGAATTACTACAAACAGCTATACGCCAACAAACTGGAAAATCCAGAAGTTGTTCTAAGCAGAAGCAGATATCCATTTTTTCTACATAAAAAGGATGATAAAATCCTACGTGCCAATTTTTCTACAGTTTTACTAACACAATGCCTAGCACTTTATTAAAAATAACTAGGTATGTTCACCAAAAGATACGTACCAGAATTTTGGCCCTCCTGCTTACTAATACCAAACTTTAAACAACAGACATTAAATAAACTGTGACACGGTAGGAATGAACAATCCACTGTTACTACATGAAGTAATATGGATGAAGTTCACAAAAATAGTTAAGCCAAAAAAGCAAAACACACAAAAATATAATTTTATTATTTGATTCATCTAAAGTCCAAAAGTAGACATGACAGAATAGTGATTTTTGTTGGATGATTAGATAGAGAAGTAAGAGAGAGTTTCTGGAAAAGTTCAAAAAAGGTGTGTAGGGCATTGGTAATGATATGTCTGTTGATTTAGCTGAAGGTTACACAAATGTACTTAGTTTGTGGAGATTCATCATGATATATACTGATAGGTGCACTTTTTTATTGGAATATTACACTTTAATAAACTTTTAAAAATTTCTTTTTTAAGGTACACAAGGGAATAAAGGAAGATAATTAAAATTTTGCAAATAAATAAATAAATAAATAAAGACAGGCCAAAGGTTGTGGGACAGTGTATGAAGCCACCACTTAGGATGTGCGTATCCCATAACACAGCATCTGTGTTTGATACCCAAGTCTGCTTCTGCTCTTGTGTCTTGACAATGTGTTCTCTGGGAAACAACAGATTCTGACCTGATTGCTTGGGTCCCTGCCACCAACATGGGAGACCGTGATGGAGTTCTGTGGTCCTGACTTCAGTCTGGCTGTTGTGGGCATCTGATAAATAAACCAGTGGATGGAAGATCCCTCTCTATCTCTCTCCCTCTCTTCTTTTCTTCCCTCCTTCTCTCATTGTCATCTTGTCTTTCAAATAAATAAAAATTAATAAGCCTTTAAATAAAGGCTTAAAATAAAGGTCATACATTAAAGGAGAAAAAAGATAAAAGAATTTTGTGTTCTGAAAACTGTTTTTAGAAGAAAAAAAATGGAATTCAAACTTTAATGCATTTTTTGTAATATCTTCCCCTCCAAGAAACCTTTTACTTAAGGAATACAGACTTCATGCATTTCATAAGTGCAACTTCAGGAATACAGTGATTCTTCCCATCATATCCAAACTCCCACCCACTCTCCCACCCCTCCTCCTCCTCCTTCTCACATTCCCAGTCCCATTCTCCACTAAGATCCATCTTCGATTAACTTTATACACAGAAGATCAGTTCTACACCAAGTAAAGAGTTCAACCAAAAGCCAAAAAGCAAAAGAAAAACTGTTCCTCAAAAGTCAAGACAAGGGCTGTTCAAAGTCATTGCATCTTGAAATTAATTTCACTTTTTTTAGAAACTTATTTAACTTCAAAGACACACCCAAGAATGCTATATGTTTTGCAAGCAGTTAGCCATAATTATAATACAACTTTTTGAGGACAGAGGTTCCTGCATGGGAAGTTAGTGCACAGTGACTCTTGTTGTTAATTTAACAATTAACACTCTTATATATGACATCAGTGATCACCCAAGGCTCTTGACATGAGTTGCCTAGGCTATGGAACCCTGTTGAGTCCACAAACTCCATCAGTATTTAGACAAGGCCATAAGAAAACTGGAAGTTCTCTCTTATCTTCAGAGAAAAGTACCTCCTTCTTTGATGACCACTTCCACTGAGGTCTCACCCACCAAGGTCCTTCATGTAGGACTTTTTTTTTTTTTTGCCACAGTGTCTTGGCTTTCCATGCCTGAAATGTTCTGGTGGGCTTTTCAGCCAGACCAGAATACCTTAAGGGCTGATTCTGAGGTCAGAGTGCTATTTAAAGAGATTGCCATTCTATAAGTTTGCTGTGTGGACTGCTTCCCCTATTGGAACATTCCCTCCTTTTTAATTCTATCTATTATTATTACCAGACCATTAATCCTATCCATATGACCACTTTAACATGTAAGATGGTATTTTTACCACCCAGTTTACGGGGATTTGGGGTCCCGTGGCCAGTTTTTAAACTGTACCCTTAGAAGAAAGTCTGTAGGAATGTATGCAGAACTATACAGCTTTACAAATTTCATACACTTTATAATTACAACTTTAGGAACACAGTGACTCTTCTCACCATGCCCACTCTCCCATCCATACTCCCAACTCCTCTTCCTTTTCCCTTATTCCCATTCCTATTTTTCACTGAGATCTATTTTCATTTGACTTTATACACATACGTTTAACTCTATGTTAAGTACAGAGTTCAATAAATAGTATAAAAAATACTGTTCCTCAACAGTCAAGACAAAGGCTGTTCAAGTCATTGCTTCTCAAAGTGTCAATTTCACTTCTACAGATTGCCTCCTAGGTGCTCTATTAGTTATCACAGATCAGGGAAAACATGTGGTATTTGCCCCTTGGGGACTGGCTTATTTCACTAACAATGATGTTTTCCAGATGCATCCATTTTGTTGTAAATGACCAGATTTCATTTTTTTACTGCTGTGTAGTAGTCAATAGTGTGCATGTCCCATAATTTCTTTATCCAGTTTTCAGTTGACAGGCATTTGTGCTGATTCCATGTCTTAGCTACTGTGAATTGAGCTGCAATAAACATGAGGGTACAGATAACTCTTTGAAATGGTGATTTCCTTTCCTTTGGGTACATTCCCAAGAGTCAGATGGCTGGATCATATGGTAGATCTATATTCAGACTTCTGAGGTATCTCCATAGTATCTTCCATAGTGGCTTTATCAGTTTACATTCTCACCAACAGTGGATAAGGGTACATTTTCCCTCACATCCACGCCAGCATTTGCTGTTTCTTGATTTCTGTATGAAAGCCATTCTAACTGGGATGGGGTGAAATATCAATGTGGTTTTGACTTGCATTTCCCTGATGGCTAGTGATCCTGAGCATTTTTTCATGTGTCTGTTGGCCATTTAGATTTCCACTTCTGAAAAATGTATAAGTCCTTTGCCCATTTCTTCACTGTTGTTGAGTTTCTCTTCATATATTCTGGTTATTAATCTTTTATCAGTTGAATAGTTTGTAAAGTATTTCTCCCAATCTATTGGTTGCCTCTTCTGTTGCCTCCCATTCTGTTGGTTACTTCTTTTGCAGTACAAAAGCTCCTCAATTTAATATAATCCCATTTGTGAATTTTGGTTTTGATTGCTTGTGCCTCTGGGGTATTTCCAAAGAAGTCTTTGCCCATGCCAAAGTCTTACAGGGTTTCCCCAATGTTCTCTAATAATTTGATGGTATCAGGTCATAGATTTATGTCTTTAATCCATTTTGAGTGGATTTTTGTGTAAGGTGTAAGATAGGGGTCTTGCTTCATCCTTCTGCATGTGGAAATCCAGTTTTTCCAACAACACTTGTTCAATAGTCAAACTTAGAAAACACAAAATTCAAATGAAATAATTTAATGAATGGATTTAGCAGAATATTAAACAGTTGGGAAAGAATTACTGAATAGAAAAGCATGAAGCTTATTTGGTAAGAATCATGGAAACAAAAAAGATGAAAAATACATGGAAGGGAAGAGACCTAAAGGATATTATGAGATGTTCTAATATAGAATCATATTAGGAAAAACAGAGTGTGTTAAAAGAGTATTTGAAGAGTGAATGACTAACAGAATATTCTAAAATATTTTAAAGTATCAAGCCAGAGATTGAAACAGTACTGCAAACCCTAAATGGGATTAAAAAATAAGAGAATTTGCACAAAATCATAATAAAACAAAGGGAAACATCCTAAGTCAGCCAAAGGGGAAAAAACATGATTACCTTACAAAAAGCTATTAAGTAGGCTGACAGTTTCATTCTTAATCTAAGAGCTGGCAATAAAATCCAGAAGAAAATGAAATAATGTATTTAAGTGCTAAAATAACTGAAAACCTGTAATTCTATGTACTATAAGAATACTTTTCATAAATAAATATAAAAATAAGATATTTTCAGACAAATAAGACAGGGAAATTTGTCATCATAAGACTTGCACTAAATAAAATACTAAACAGTGTTCTTCAGACACAACAAAAACAGTTTCAATCAAAGATAAAGGAGATAGGCTACAATGAAAAATGGCAAATGATTTCAACAGAATTCTGCTGGGATAAGACTCAAATGTTCTTTGGTTATCAATTGTGCCTCTCTTCTCATCACTTGAGTAAGGCAGACCAAGCTCATCTTGCTCAAATTCTGACTTAAGCTGCTATGAACTCTTTAGGAAAGCCTATATCATATACCCAAAAATGTGTGTCTAAGAGAAATTTTGAGTCTACAGAATGGTTCAATGGAAGTTCCATGTCAGAGTGGAAAGACGAGTGATTTCCACAGGGAACAAGTCAATACCTCTGAAGTTTCACTTTAATTCTATTGGACAGGATGTGAGCAACAAAGTTGTCTGCCTACAAGTGGCATTAACCTCATTCCATCTCACTGGTGATTGGGATGAAGCTACTGATGATGCTCAGTGCCAAACTTCTTCCTATAAATGTTGATTTTCTAGAGCCTATTTAGCTAGATCTGCACCTACTGCTGCTGACTTCTATCATTCTGCAGCCCAGCATTCAATCCCAGCTGTTGCGGTTTAATTTCCCCATACTCCTTCCAGGATTGCTTTCTACATGAACTTCTCAAAATTACTTATCTTTTTATATATTGTATTTCTATGTCCTCTGGTTTCTGAATCAGCCTCACTCTCAACTGAAGCCATGGATTCTACTTTTCCTACTCATCATTATCTTTGAGATTTCAAAAGGTATTTGTGGCTCTGATACCTTTGGTAATAAGAAGCTACATGAGTGTCTAGCTATTCTAAAATGCTTCTGGAGGACCCCTTACACAAGAGATTATTTATGTCTTTGACTTTATAAGAAGTCAAAAAATGTCTCCAGTAACCTTCAGAGTGGGGTCAGAAGTGTAAACAGCATGCTCTCTCTATTAAAATGAAGCTGAGAATTTCTCACATATCATCTCCCACCACCATCCCAGAGGGCTTATTACAAGACCCACCCTCTAGATATCTGGCCTGTTTGAAACCTAGAACCTATGAAGTTGGGCTCTTCCTCCAGGATCTTCCCAGGCTTCTGGGCTGTGCTACACAGCAGAGCTTTACAACTCCTCAGATGCTGAAATCAAGATCCTGAATGCAACATCTAGTTTCAGTGGCTGGTGGTAACAAATGCTGTGCTCTAAACACATGACCATACTACTGGAAATCTTTAATCTCGTCTTGATTCCAAATCTCCTGTGGCTCTTCAATTCCTGACATTGTTTTCTCTATAGGACACTAATCTCCTACAATCTCAATTCCCTGTAGCAAGGAGAGCAGATGCAAAGCTCAGACACCAAGGCTGGTCTGGGATAATGATAACCTCTGACATTTTTTGAGCACTTATTACACATTGGGTAAGATTTTAAGTCATTTATAGATGAAGGAACTAAGGTACAAGATTACCCAGCTGAAAGACACTGTAAATGAAAAATAAGAACCTAAATCTAGGCAGTCTGGCTCCAGAGAAAGTGATCTTAATCACTGTGCCAAACTGGATTTAAAGAAGGATGCTTTCCCCCTTTAAGCTAAGGAAGAATGTTCATCTAGAAGCTCATCTAGTTTGCCAAGATAGTGTCGGGTAAGAGAGAGTGAAAAGGAAGCAGGTATCTGACTCCTGCTTTTTCAGGGAGAAATTGCTAATCTCCTGAGGTGGGGAGAGTGGGGACTGTTGGAAAGGAACTGAGGAGAGGGAACATCTTATTCACAAATGTGTCTCTTAGGCTTGTATTACTCAAAGTGTAGGCTACAGACCAGGGCTGTTTTGCAAAGTGCTTGTGGCTCTCCCCAAACTACGAAGTATGCAAGCTGAAAATAAACATTGCTGCAATATTCAGGTGCGTGAAAAGCAGCCTCCTCTCCTGGTATACAGATGAACTCAAGTGTTGTAAAACTCATGTATGACAAGAACATTGGAAATTTTACAAAATAACAGCAACTATAATAATAACAAGTGGTCCTTTCTTACAGATAGTTTGAGAAGCACCAGTTAAGGGGAGAAGAGAGGAATAAGGTTCTGGAGGACAACAAAGCTGCCTGGCACCCGGGATGATCTCGAGTGTCTTCTAATATCTGAGCTGAACTCCGTGAAGAAAGGAAACACAACCTCTCTAGAAATGGCTTTGCACACTCTGGGGAAGGATATAAGTGAACTTTGTGTGATTCATGCAGAAATCTTGCTGAAAGTAGTTCCCTGAATTCTGTGACCTACATTACTGAAGCAGAGAGTTATAATGAAAAGGCATAGCCTTTGAATGAGGAGACCTTGGTTCTAGTTTCAGCTCTGCTCTAGTTAACACCTATAATCTTGGGAAGTCACTCAATCTCTTTAATCCTCTTGAGCCTCAGTGCACTCATTTAAAAAATCACACTACTTGAGAAACAAGAAGTGGGGAAAGAGTGGTGGCCTACATTATCTCTGATTTCCTCAACCAACTGTGACACAAACACAAATCATGCACAGCTATCATATCAGGTGAGAGTCCACCTAAACATGGTATTTGTATTCCTCACAAGTGAGTTGAGAGAACAGCAAAACAATTTCCTAGTATTTCTTGAGTCTGTAGCAAAGAGTGCAGCCTGCAAATGTTTTATCTTCCACAGGAGATACTGTGTTCCTGTTATAAGTCTGTTCTTGAGTAGTCTTGCTTATATTTTTAAAATGCCAGTGAAAGTAAGCCATCAGGAAAAATAATGGTGCCTAAATGTCCTAAATTCCCTATCTAACTAGTGCTATATTAAGCTCCACTTGTCTCAGCTGTTTGAGAACTAGAATCTAAACATAATATTCACTTAATAAATACATGGTATATCCACTTAAATATATAGCATTTTGGCTTAATAATGGTGTTCAGTTTTTTCTACACCCTTCTTCATCTGCTGCTTTGTGACCTGATGAGTTATTCTTTGTGTATTCTTATATGGAAACTGAAAAGCTCTGTGGAAGGTACATTGCCCTTACCATAAACAGTTAGATAAAGAAGGGTCAGGGTCCAAATGTTCATTTCTATTTTGGTGAGAACATTTCACTATCTTCCCGTAGGATCTAATAAAATGTTAATGTTGAACTGCTTCTAAGTGGTTCTTATAGACTATTCAATTTACTTCTTGTTTTACTTGATTTAGATGACAAAATGTCTCCAACTGAATTGCAATAGATAGCAACCTGAGATTGGTGTCCATAAAACAAACAAAATAGTAAACCTTAAGTCACCCTTCCCTTTGCAACCCTACGTCTTGGCAAGTGTTGCTGAAAACTCCTTGATTTGCATTTAAATATTATGTTAATTTATTGTGTTATATGATTTTTATGAGAAAATGATTTTCCAGATCATTTTCTAATCTGTGGCTTAATATTTGCAGAATCATAGAAAAGCTATTTTGCTGCCAGTACCTGATCAATGACATATTATTTCCAGATACACTATCAATCTCAGATTTCAATAATAAAAATATTATGTCTATTGTTTTTAAATAAAAGCAAATTCTACTTCTTACTCAGTAATCACCTTAAACAGCTGAAATACAGTCAATAGAAATAAATTTATCATTTTTGCCATTTACTTTCCCACAGATTAATGTTTATTATACTTAAGTGGAAACATCTCTACTGAGAATTTCTTTGCTGAAAACATATTGTCTGTGAGATTTTTTAAGCTTCTGGTTTTATTTGGATAATCAGAAGGTTTAAAAAATTAAGACCTTACAGTAACAGTTACTCAATATATTTAATCTGACATTTTGGTTTTCCAAGGCAACAAGAAACAAATTCTAGGTCATTTCCAACCACTGAATCTATAGTTACCCATTGTCAGTTGTCCTTATTGCCTTTAGAAGGGAGAAAAGGAACTCTTGAGATCTTGTAGCCTAGCAAAGCTATATACTGAAAGGGAAAGCTTGAGTAAGGAAATAATTGCCAAGTAAAATAAAGAGAAAACTATAACGTTCACCAATAATCTGAGAGTCTAGTTCATTTTATTCTCAAAACTTTTCTTTTGCATACCAACAAAGAAGTTTGCCATAACATATATCAAAATGTTTGCAACAGTCACCCTGATGGTGAGGTAATAAGTGATTTTAAAGATTTTATTTGTTTATTTGAAAGTCAAAAATACTAAGAGAGGAGGAAGAGAAGGGGAGGGAGGGTGGGAGGGAGAGAGAGAAAGAGGGACAAAGAGAGGGAGATAGAGAGATAGAGAGAGTGAGAGAGAGAGAGAGAGAGGTATCCTCCACCCACTGGTTCACTCCCCAAATGGCTGCAAGGGCCAAGGGCTGGGCCAGGCCCAAGCCAGGTGGTCCTTCTGGGTCTCCCACATGGATGCAGGGGCCCAAGCACTCGGGCCACCCTCAGCTGCCTTCCCAGGTGCATTAGCAAGGAGTTAGGTAAGAAGTGGAGCAGCCGGGACTCAAACCGGCGCCCATATGGTTTGTTCGCACTCTAGGAGGACGCTTAACCTTCTACACCATCGCGCCCCAACAATTGATTTTATTTTCTTCTTTCCCTCTATATTTTCTAAAATTTATATGATAAAGCTATTTCTTTGTAAATAAGGTCACAAACTATATGAAAGGGTCAACCTGGAGCGATAAAAACACATACATGAAGTCAAACTTTTCTATTTGATCTCAGATACATGACCATCAAGTCATTTTTCATATTTTATGAATGAAACCCAAAGTCTGTATCCTTTCATAGTAAGTTGTAGCAACAGAGTTGGGCTCAGCTTGTGCAACTGAATTTGCCATATTTTATGGCTTTTCAGCATTGTAATTACACATAATGGTCATTTTTAAAGGAAAGGTTTTACAAATTAAAGAGTGCATAGTTTTGGACCATTCCACATTTGCCTCTTGAGATAAGGAAGCAGGAGTTTTATCAGCCTACATATGTAAAACCTAAAGCACCCAGAGAATAGTTTATTGTTTCACCAAAGGTCATACCGTCTGTGGCAAAGCCAGAACCAGAAAGACAAACTGGTTTCCCTATTACATGGTTTGGTTTCTACACTCTCTCAAGTTCTGGCTTATAATCTACTTTCACAAATCAACACAATTTAGTGGACACTTAATGATAAGAAAAACATATGTCATCTTGATAAACAAAAATGTGCCATAGCTGTGCTCAGATAATCAAGTCATCTCAGTGTTTGTGAATCTCCTTTCTCTTCTGCTCCCTGCAGAAGAGGGAAGCATTTAATACCAATTAAAGATGCATTTAATACCTTTCCCTGATGCTGAGCCATCTGTTACCAGTTCTGTTTAACCTACATTTCTAGAACAAATCTTCTTTAATATCCAGATTGTTCACCACTTCAAAGTTCATATCCATTCACTATCACACTTGGATATAAAATGTTTACCTATATTACAATATAAGAAGTTGATTAACCCATTAAATTCAGATTGTTATTGAAGCAAAGGGAAAAAAACCCCTCCCAATTTAAAAAGGAAGGAGAGAGATTTGGAAAAGATTGGAAATATGAAAAGGGAGCAAAATTATTCCAGGGAATTAATAGAGGATAAAATAAAAAAATGATTTCTCTTCCTCCCAAAATGTTTAATATCTTTTAGAACTATATATTTCATTTAATAGCTTAAGTCAGTAATGACTGCCTTTTCTCATTTGCTTATTTCACTCTAACTTCAACAACTTTTTTTTTTTTTTGACAGGCAGAGTGGACAGTGAGAGAGAGAGAGACAGAGAGAAAGGTCTTCCTTTGCCGTTGGTTCACCCTCCAATAGCCGCCGCGGCTGGTGCGCTGCAGCCGGCGCACCGCGCTGATCCGAAGACAGAAGCCAGGTGCTTCTCCTGGTCTCCCATGGGGTGCAGGGCCCAAGCACTTGGGCCATCCTCCACTGCACTCCCTGGCCACAGCAGAGAGCTGGCCTGGAAGAGGGGCAACCGGGACAGATTCCGGTGCCCCGACTAGGACTAGAACCAACAACCTTTTACAGTCTATCATCTGTGTTTCTTTCTCTTCCTTATTAACATTTGTTCACATCATCATTTAACATTAAATGACTTAATACAAGAATGCCTTCAGCAATCACTAAAGATTGAAACTGATCCCAAATCCCATCTCTCAAGTGAAATCACCCACAGTTCAGAAAACACACTGACTGACCCTTTAAAGAGGCATACATATGGTCTGAATGTTCCCTCCTAAACTTCTGTTGAAATTTAATTGCCATTGTAACTACATTAAGAGTTGGGACCTTTAAGAGGAGATTTTATCATGAGGGCTCTACCTTCATGAACGAATTAATATATTATCAACAGTGCTGGCTCCTTATAAAAAGATGACATCACTTTCCTTTTTGTCTTGTGTCTTCCACTACAGGACAATGCAGCAGGAATGCCTTCGGGAGCTGGCACTGTAGCATAGCAGGTAAAGACGCTGCCTGCAGTACTGGCATTCAATATGGGCGCCAGTTTGAGACTCGGCAGCTCCACTCCTGATCCAGCTCTTCTGCTATGGCCTGAAAAAGCAGTGGAAGCTACCCCAAGTCCTTGGGCCCCTGCTCCCCCGTGAGAGATCAGGAAGAAGCTCCTGGCTTCTGAATCCTGGCTTTGGATCAGAGCAGCTCCAGCCATTGCAGCCAATTGGGGAGTGAGCCAGTGGATATCAGACTTTCTCTTTCTCTCTCTCTTTCTCTCTCTCTCTCTCTCTCTCTCTCTCTCTCTCTGCCTCTCTTTCTCTGTGTATCTCTGACTTTCAAATAAATAAATAAATTTTTTAAAAGAAAAAAAAAAGAATGCCTTCATCAGATGCCAGCCTCTTGATCTGTGAGAAAATGATTTTCTGTTCATTATAAATTACCTAGTCTTAGCTATTATGTTATAGTAGCACAAAACAGACCAAGACATATGGAGAGATGTTATACCGGGGAAGGGAGGTCCTAGCTGCACCAAAAATAGGAGAAAGGGGAGAGCCAGGGAGATGGTAGATGACTGAGCACTCCCTGATTTGACTCATACTTATGACCCATAAATTGTCAGAAAATTTTTAAAATTTTATGCATTTTTTTAATCAAAGGAAATATCTCCTTTATTTTTATTTTTTAACTTTTATTTAATGAATATAAATTTCCAAAGTATAGCTTATGGTTTACAATGGCTTTTCCCCCCTATAACTTCCCTCCCACCCGCAACCCTCCCATCTCCCACTCCCTCTCCCCTTCCATTCACATCAAGATTCATTTTCAATTATCTTTATATACAGAAGATCAATTTAGTATATATTAAGTAAAGATTTCAACAGTTTGCACCCACACAGAAACATGAAGTGTAAAATACTGTTTAAGTACCGTTAACTTACACTGAACAACACATTAAAGACAGAGATCCTACATGAGGAGTAAGTGCACAGTGACTCCTGTTGTTGATTTAACAAATTGACACTCTTGTTTATGGCATCAGTAATCTCCCTAGGCTCTTGTCATGAGTTGCCAAGGCTATGGAGGCCTTTTGAGTATGCCTACTCTGATCTATTTAGACAAGGTCATAGTCAAAGTGGAAGTTCTCTCCTCCCTTCAGAGAAAGGTACCTCCTTCTTTGATGACCCATTCTTTCGCCGGGATCTCACTCACAGAGATCTTTCATTTAGGTGTTTTGTTTTTGTTTTTGTTTTTGTTTTTGTTTTTTTCCAGAGTGTCTTAGCTTTCCATGCCTAAAATACTCTCATGGGCTCTTCAGCCAGATCCGAATGCCTTAAGGGCTGATTCTGAGGCCAGAGTGCTATTTAGGACATCTGCCATTCTATGAGTCTGCTGTGTCTCCCCCTTCCCATGTTGGAGCGTTCTCTCACTTTTTGATTCTATCAGTTAGTATTTGCAGACACTAGTCTTTTTTATGCGATCCCTTTGACTCTTAGTCCTATCAGTGTGATCAATTGTGAACTGAAATTGATCACTTGGACTAGTGAGATGGCATTGGTACATGGCAGCTTGATGAAATTGTATTAGAATCCCCTGGCACGTTTCTAACTCTACCATTTGGGGCAAGTCCGATTGAGAATGTCCAAAATTGTACATCTCCTCCCTCTCTTATTCCCACTCTTATATTTAACAGGGATCACTTTTCAGTTAAATTTCAACACTTAAGGATTATTGTGTATTAATTACAGAGTTCAAGTTCTTGCAGCAACTAGGGAAGAAAACCCCAGATCTACATACCCAAATTAACATGGCCAAGACTGAGGCAGCATCTGTAGATACTAGTTAAAGTAAGGAGGCACAGAGAGAATCCCAAAAACTAAGCCAAAAGCCTCAGGAGGCTCTTGGATGGGCCTCATAAAGTGCACAGAACTGTGTTTGGACCCAGTGCAACCAGATTTCTAGGAAACAGAGGCTGAGAGGATGTGATCCCTTCCCTAACAATGCAGAACCGCCACTGTTAACTGGATAGTAGCTCCAAGTTTGTCCCTTACTTGTCTCATAATTGTCTCGGTCTCTTTGGTTTGAGAAGCACTTTGCTCAAATGTATTAAATGTTCTGCCTTGGACTTCAAACAACCATGTGAGAAGGTCCTGTGAAAAGTGGGATAATGCAGGAAGGAATAAAGAAGAAGGAAGAAAAAAATACCAGTAACATCCAGACCACTTCTTGCATGTCAGCCCTGCTTGTCTACATAGTCATGGACCTGGTAATATTAGTTACTTAACATTACTTTCAGTTTGTTTAAGTGTAATTTTAAATACTTAAGTATTTGTATCAGATTTAATTTAAAACACACACACACACATATATACACACACACATAAATAAATAAATAAATATATATATATATATATATATATATATTTACAAAGAAAGTGACCTTTGAGTTACCACTTATTCAAAGTGACATCTTGGAGTAGGCAAGCATGCTCTCCACTACCATGCCCTTCTAATAGGTCCTATCCCATGGCCCTTGCTGAACAAGTGCCCCAGTGGCCACTTCACCCATAGGATAGGGTGTTCACATGACATGGTATGCTGGTCAAGATATTTGGGCCAAAAAGACATGCAATAAAAGGCTGCCAGTCTAAAGTCTCCTTATATTCTAGAAAGGAAAATGGTACTAAAAATTTTGTTGTTTTTTTTTTTTCTGGGGCAGCATTGTGGTGTAGCAGGTTAAGCCATTGTCTGCAGTGCCATCATCCTGTATGGGTGCCAGTTCAAGTACATGCTGCATCATTTCCCATCCAGCTCCCTGCTGATGTACCTGGGAAAGCAGCAGAAGATGGCCCAAGACCTTGGGCCCCTGCCCTCACATGGGAGACTCAGATGACGCTCCTGGCTCCTGGCTTCAGCCTGGCCCAGCCCTGGCTGTTGCAGCCATTTAGGGGGTAAACCAGCAGATGGAAGATCGATCTCTCTCTCTCTCTCTCTCTCTCTCTCTCTTTCTCTCTCTCTCTCTCTTTCTCTCTCTCTCTCTCTCTCTCTCTCTCTCTCTCTGTGTGTGTGTGTGTGTGTGTCCCTCTCTCTCTTTAATTCTAGCATTCAAATAAAAACATTTTTTAATTTAAAAAGTTTTTCCTAAACAAGAAATCAGGTATTAGATAGACCTGAGTGTCTCTTACAATCATTTGAATTAAATTAAAGGGTGAAACCTGGATAGTTAGTAGGGACAAGTGGAAGTCAAAGAACACAGGAACAGAAGGCAAGATTCAGTCTCCTGTAAAGAAAAGGCATCTGATGAAAGGAGATGGTCAGGTGGATGTACAAGGAAGAACGAGTAAAATCTGATGAATGAAAACTAAATAGAAGTGTGTTTCTTAGGTATTCTATCTAAACATGTCTTCAGATATCATGAGATATCTAAACATGTCTTTCCTACATATCATGAGACGATACTCTAGGTGGTGAACTGCTGCTTCTTTTTAAGGTACATGTTTTAAGGACATGAAGTGGTCAGATATAACATGGACTAATGATGAGAGTTCAAATATTCTCTTTAGAAAATGAATGATTTATTAATTATTGCCACTGAATCATACCCACAGGGAGAAACTTTCTTTGAACATTTCTGAATTGTTAAAAATTAAAATAAGATGCATCATAATCCCTCACTTTTCCAATACTGTACCTATATGTTACATAGTAAAAAGGATATGTTTGTCTAAAATTGAATTAGTGTGCCCATCGTCTTGTTTGAGGGTCTGCTGAATCTATTCTTGCAATATTGTTGAGAGATCAAAGTCAAACATAAACCTATGTTTTCATATATAGATGGGGTCACTGGTTTTTCTATCCAACAGCTGTTTCTTTTTTTTTTTTTTTTTTTAATTTCCAAAGTACAGCTCATGGGTTACAATGGCTCCCCCTCCCAAAACTTCCCTCCCACCCACAACCCTCCCCTTTCCCGCTCCCTCTCCCCTTCCAATCACATCATGATTCATTTTCAATTCTCTTTATATACAAAAGATCAGTTTAGTATAAATTAGGTAACGATTTCAACAGTTTGCCCCCATATAGCAACACAAAGTGAAAAAAAAATACTGTTGGAGTACTAGTTATAGCATTAAATAAGAGTGTACAGCACATTAAAGACAGAGATCCTACATAATATTTTTTTAAAAAATTAATTAATTTTCTATGCCATTTCCAATTTAACACCAGGTTTTTTTTTTTTTCATTTCCAATTATCTTTATATACAGGAGATCGATTCAGTATATAATTAGTAAAGATCTCATCAGTTTGTACCCATGCAGAAACACAAAGTGTAAAAATACTGTTTCAGTACTAGTTATAGCATCACTGCACATTAGACAACACATTAAGGACAGATCCCACATGGGATGTAAGTACACAGTGACTCCTGTTGCTGACTTAACAATTTGACACTCTTGTTCATGGCGTCAGTAATCTCCCTAGGCTCTAGTCATGAGTTGCCAGGGCTATGGAAGCCTTTAGGGTTCGCTGACTTTGATCTTATTCCGATAGGGTCACAGTCAAAGTGGAAGTTCTCTCCTCCCTTCAGAGAAAGGTACCTCCTTCTTTGATGGCCCCGTTCTTTCCACTGGGATCTCACTCACAGAGATCTTTCATTTGAGCACCAAAGGGGAAACCTGTTGAAGTGAAATGGACACTATAAGAAACAATGACCTGATCAGCTTTTGTCCTGACTCTAGATGTACAATGTAATACTTTATCCTTTTTAGTATTTGTTGTTGTTGTTGTTGTTCTAGTACTAGTGGTTGAACTCTGTAATTAACACACAATTATTCTTAGGTGTTTAAATTTTAACTGAAAAGTGATCCCTGTTAAATTTCAGAGTGGGAAAAGAGAGGGAGGAGATGCACAGTTTGGGACATGCACAATCAGTCTTGCCCCAAATGATGGAGTTAGTAATGTGCCAGGGGATTCCAATACAATCCCATCAAGGTGGCATGTACCAATGCCATCTCACTAGTCCAAGTGATCAATTTCAGTTCACATTCGATGGCTTGGATAGGTCTAAGAAACAAAGGGATCACACAAACAAGACAAGTGTCTGCTAATACTAACTGATAGAATCAAAAAGGGAGAGAAAGATCCAGCATGGGAAGTGGGATACACAGCAGACTCATAGAATGGCAGATGTCCTAAACAACACTCTGGCCTCAGAATCAGCCCTTAAGGCTTTCGGATCTGGCTGAAGAGCCCATGAGAGCATTGTAGGCATGGAAAGCCAAGATACCATGGAAAAGAAAAAAAAAAAAAAAAAGAAGAAGAAGAAGACCAACAGCTGTTTCTTACACAGCGAATTTTATTTACTTTTTAGGTAATATTTTGAGTACTTAAGATGTTCTTCTCAGAGCTAGGAGGATTTTCTAAACTTATATGATGTTAATCACTGAGAGCGCTTGTATAGGAAACTTCTTCAGGCCAAATACAAAATTTCCAGGAAAATTGGATAACAATGTTGTAGAGTGAAAAAAAATCAACAAATCTCCATCCTTGCAGCAGAGTAATTCAAGAATGAAGAGAAAAATATGAGTATAGAAGAAGTTGTAATATTTGGCAGAGGAAGAAGACATCATATATGGCATAAGAGGGGTAGTTAAGATGAAAAACATCATAAAATGGCTAATAGATTTCACATAGCAGAATATGGAATTTCACAAGGCATGTCCATGCAGCAGCAATAAAGTGTGATATTTGCTTGGGAAATGGGAAGATGCCCAGCCTAATTCAACTATGGGATATGAATTTGGCATATAGTGGAAAACAGAAACAGTAGGGATGTACTACAGAGGGTCATGAATGCCAAGGTGAAGAATATCTTTACTTCAGTGTGATTAAAGATGTTCCTTAGAAGCATTAACTTTCCAGAGGCAATTAAAACACTTTGGAGTAATTCAAGACAGTGAATCACAAGCCCAAGGAGATCTCATTTCAAAGTACCAGAGGAGATAATAAAGAGTGGTAACAATGGGCTAGAAAGACCATCATTTATGTGAAGTTCCTGGGGAAATATTTGTACTTCATCTTCACTGTCTTATTTCTTTAAAACATGTACATGTATTCAATACGTACTCAACAAATATTTAATGAGTGCTTACCATGTGTCAGACCCTTGGGTCTAGGGTCCCTACCTTCACCACATCACTAATAGGCTACTGTAGCAGAGAAAGGAATGAATTTAACAACCACAATGAGTGGAGCAAGGCCAGCGGTTAGAAGATTGAAAGCAATTCTTTACAACATTCTTCTTGGAAATTTACTGCATGGGTATTTTCTATGCTTTGACTTACAGTACACAGGACGTTCTGACTTTTTTTGTTGAAGATATTAGTCTCAATTCATCGAAGCTAAAAGAAAAAAGAGAACACTTTCCAAACAGAACCTTGTGTGGACTGTGGCATTCTCAGACAGTATTCTACTGACTTCAGACACCAATTTATAAGGGCTACTACTTCCCTGGTCAGTCCATACCAAGCCACAATTACAATTGCATATAAATTCTCACAATCCAGATATTCTCTGAAAAACACATGAACGATTTTTTTTAATTGCAATCTTAAAGACAAAAAAGAAAAAAATTGATGGATTAAGAATTTACAGAACCCTTCTTGTAAAGGAAAATTTTTAATTACTAAAAGTCTTTATATGTGAGTGTAAATATACACAGATGTACACATTCACAAAGTATACATATATATACATACACAGTAACTGTATCAAACATTTCAACATATTTACACGGGCATAATGTGTAAATTATCAGTCTTTCCAGTGAGAGTAGAAGTAAATCTTGCCAGTGCCGCGGCTCACTAGGCTAATCCTCCGCCTTGCGGCGCCGGCACACAGGGTTCTAGTCCCAGTCGGGGCACCGGATTCTGTCCCGGTTGCCCCTCTTCCAGTCCAGCTCTCTGCTGTGGCCAGGGAGTGCAGTGGAGGATGGCCCAAGTGATTGGGCCCTGCACCCCATGGGAGACCAGGATAAGCACCTGGCTCCTGGCTTCGGATCAGCGCGGTGCGCCGGCCGCAGCACGCCAGCCGCGGCGGCCATTGGAGGGTGAACCAACGGCAAAAAGGAAGACCTTTCTCTCTGTCTCTCTCTCTCTCACTGTCCACTCTGCCTGCCAAAAAAAAAAAAAAAAAAAAAGTAAATCTTGTAGCTTGAAGTAGCCCTTAACTTGAAAAAAACAAGCTAAGGAGGCTGTTTTGGTCAGCATTCTCTATTGCTGTCACTGTGCAAAGTTCACTGCTGACTCAACTCTTCATTCCACACCATCATATCCCCACCGATGCAGGCTGTTCCACACAAACTAACTCCACGGTGTTCTCAGTCCCTGCCTACAACTGTTCAAATCTACAGTCTTCTAATCACCACAAATGTGAATAGATTCTGCAAAAAAAGATCCCCTTAAGACGCCTGCTGTAAAATATTTCAGTGTTATTTGCATCCTTACCCTGCCATAATTTTTGTCAGAAAGCAAGAACCTTCAGACCCTGGAAGTCATGATTTTGCAGTTGCCCCTTTGTCTTGCCAGAGTGCCCTGCTATTTATTGCAGTAGCCAAAGTTAAAAGCTATTCAGTTGAAATCTTGACTAGGTATACTGTCTAGCCATTCCCTGTTAACATCTGGATTCAACTTAGAGAAAAAAAGAATGAAAAAGAGCAAAGGATATCTCATAATTCCATCAGAGAAAAATATCTCAAAATGTTTCTGATAAGTTACTTCAACATTAGAATTTTTCTCTCTACATTTTAAGGGTCAAATTTTTATAAATAAGACTTTACATTTTTATAGTGAAATATGTATAAGAACTATATTGTGTTCAAAGGGATAAATATAGATTTTTACTTAAATATGCTTAAAATTTACAGAGGAATACACAGGAAACCAATCATACGATGACTCAGAGAAAGGGAAGCTAGTTAGCTAGAAACTAGGAGGGGGAAAGAGACTTTATTGCATACCCTCAGGTCTTGAATTTTGAAGGATGTAAAGTATTATCTAGTCAAAACATTAAATTAAAAACCAAATCAGAATCAAATGTTTGGCCAAGTAGTTGAGACAATTCAGATGGCTGTTTTGCTTACCAGAATACCTGGGCTTGATAGCTGCCTTTGGCTCCTGACCTCAGCTTCCTGCTAATGCAGACTCAAGATGCTCATAGTAATGACCCCAGTAATTGGGTCCTGCCACCAATATGGGAAACCTGGACTGAGTTCCTAAGTCAGGGCTTGGCCTTGGCCCAAACTGGGCATTGTGGGCATTTGGGAGTGAAGCAGCAGATGGGAGCCCTCTCTCTCTCACTCTCACTTGCTGGCTCTTGCTCTTTCTCTGCCTCTCAAATAAAGAAATATTTTTTAAAAAACAAAATCAGTGGATCGGGGAGCAGTGCCGGCATCCAATATGAGCGCCCACTTTGAGTCCCGGCTGCTCCACTTCAATCCAGCTCTCTGTTATGACCTGGGAAAGCAGTAGAAGATGACCCAAGTCCTTGGGTCCCTACACCCATGTGGGAGACCTGGAGGAAGCTCCTGGTTCCTGGCTTCAGATTGGCACAGCTCCAGCCGTTGTGGCCAACTGGGGAGTGAACCAGCAGATGGAAGATCTCTCTCTCTCTCTCTCTCTCTCTCTCTCTCTGCCTCTCCTCTCTCCGTGTAACTCTTTCAAGTAACTAAATAAATCTTTTTTTAAAAAAATCAGATAAGAGGATAATGCAAAGAGAATTAAATCATTCTTATGTTCATTCAGCAGGCATCACTGACTACTAGTCATTGGACTAGGTGTTAGGGGCACAAAGTTCAATAAAGATGTGACTGTTCTCAAGCAATTCACAGTGGCTCAGATTTGGATATTCTGCTTCCAGAGAGATATTTTTATTACTTTTTGTAAACTAATGAGTAGGAAAAAAACCTTATGGAATTTTGATATCTCAGGTGGACAGAGAAATAATCCCCGCTTCTCCCTCAAAGCTAAATTGCCTAGTTGAAGGCAATTGTGTTTTATAAAATTAGTCTGGCGCCTTTATGACTTAAGAGGCAGATATGATAGTACTTAAGAGCATGGTTGTGGACTCAGATAAGATTTGAACTTGATTCTCAACTTAGTCCTTCACTGGCTGTGTGACCTGGGGTAAGTGACAACATTTCTAAGCCTCATATTGAAGATTTCTAATGATACATAGCTCATAAAGTTATTGTGAGTATTAAAATTTTATATATGCAAGGCATTTTTATAGCTATTATTATCTGGAGTGGAATCTTGGGCTTGCAACAATAAAATCAGTCTAGTAGAAATCTCTCACAATGGTTTTGCTAAACAAAATAGGATTCAGTATCTGCTGGCAGGTTCTTCTCTAAGCTGCCTTTTTTTTTCTATCCTACATCTCTTGCTCCCCAAAATGAACATTTGGCTGGAAGCTTAGCCAGAATGCAGAATGGCTCCCAGGGAGAGGGGGCACCTTCCAAAAATCCATGATAAATATCCCTCAGCTATATCACTCCACAGGCTTAAATCCTACTTGGTAGCCAGGGCCTAGGGCATTAACCTTCTTGGCAGTTTCAAGTCACACACTGCGCAAAAATCAATTTCTTTTGGGGGAAAATATATCACATACTGGAGCAGGTTAAGCTCTTTTTTTTTAAACAGAAACAATTTTTACTTTTTAATGAACTTGTAAACAAAAAGGCACCCATTTCAAAGCAGAAACAAAATCTCGGGTCATATAGATGTTTACAGTGATTACGTAAGCAACCTATACATGCTCATACGTAAGATATTAACTAAATTCCTGTGACAAACATGCTTTTTAGAAAATATTAAGAACATTATATAATTAATACAGAGTCCTAAAGATAACCTACCAGTCACTAAGTCTTTCTTGTGTCTTTACTTTAAATTCTATTATTTCTAGCACAGGTTATCAGGCAGTCACTCATATGCTCCATCACCAGAATCCTTGTTTGCTACAACAGCAGGCTTGCAAACAAGAAGCCAGCCATTTTAAGAATGTTTTAAGTGAACAACCTGCCAATCCCAGGGATGGAAAAACCCTAACAATGTGCAACTTCAAGCACTTAAAAACTGTCACAACTGTGGTTGAACACTGTTCGTGCATTTCTTTCTAAAATGAGACCTCAAAGCATTATAGTTCAAAATAAAAGATTTTAACAAAAGATGTAGGCACAATTTCTCTGCCAATTTGTATCAACCATTTAGCCAACTTTTCCATTTGAAAAAAAAATTGTGATAGAAAATCAGACACCATGATTCACTATTTCAGTTAACATAATTACAGCAGCTAGAATTTGGTATCTGCCAATGCTACCCAAAGTCAGTTGATACTGAAAGTAAGTTCTTTAAACCAAGTAAATGGCTGTCCACAACCACTGTATTATGTACATATGAACAAAAACAATTAGATTCGGGGAGAAACAAATTCTGCTCCTATATTATGTTTTGTGTCTTTTGTGCCTCAATTCATGCTTAAAAACCATTCCTGCTACTTTTGGTTTTGTCAGCTGGCTTCCCTAAGGGATTTAGGCCTGTTGAACTCACCCACTGGAAGAGGCTGCTTGCTACACTGCTTCTTGCTTTACTGTCAAAGGTGTAGTCATCTTGCTGGTTCTGAGTCCTGAGATGCAGAATGGCTGTCTTGGATACATGTCATCTAAGGATTCCTTACAGTGCAGCCCACAGCAACAGTTTAAGTACACAGCAAATTCTGCAGTAACATGAAACTTCAACTGGAGTGTGCAGCTTGTCACTAATCTTTTCCTATTTCTGTTCTCTGTTGCAGACTCTAATCCTTGCCATGGCAGGCTGGCTCTATTAAAGTACATCAAAACATAGCCTAATGATTCCATGTCATCTCCAAAGCTCTGCTCACCCCCAAGCTGTGCACTGATGCTACTAGCATTTTGTCCAGTGCCAGGGAGATTTTTATGTTTTCTGCATGGTATGTGTCACCTTGTCCTATTGTCTTTGTACTTCTTGGTCAAACCAAAATCAATACTTATTATCGTGATGTAGGAAGTTATCCACTTTAACGCCTCTGTGTACAAAATTCTGCATATGCAGATATTCAGTTCTACTTATCTTCCAGTGGCTAGCCTAAGAAAGTTTCCACTGTGAAATCTTCTTGAACAGAAGCTGAAGAGATCCTGGAGGCTGAACCCCAGAAGATCCAGGACTAACACGTTTTAGTCTTTTTACCTGGATCGTACCACAGTATATGCGGGATACCAGCCACACCTTGAAGACTCTGCTCACATACCACAAATGAGAACGCCTGGCCCGCTGAGATTCCGGCTTCAGTGCCACTCCTTCGCCAACGGTGACTTAATCGCCAGATAAATGTCCCCGAAAGGGCCAGACATACTCCCGCCCCCGTTCACTCCAGTCTTTCTCTGCGCCAACAAGTTCGGCCTGGAGAGCCTAAGAGGGCGGCGAACGCCCGGCCCCTCCTCCGAGGCTCAGCTTCCACCCACGGCGAAAACGGAGGTCGGAGGCCTTTCGCAGCGTGACACAGCCCACGACTGGCCAAAGAGAAGAGAATCCCGCCGCTCCATCAGCTCTGTTTGGGCCAGGCTGCAGTTTGGGAGGGGGTCTCCCCCTTCCCAGGCCGGGCCGCTTTTTCTGGACGGCTGCTACTGCCTTGGTTCCACGGAGACATGGCCTGCTGCAAAGGAGCGGGGTGAGTGAGAGCGTGGATCCCGCGCCCACAGCGCTGCCGCCCGGCTGGAGCGGAGTGGCAGGGAAGGGCGTTTGAAAACACAGTCCCTGGAAAGAAGGAACGTGGCGTTCCTTAGAACTGTCTACACATTTCTTCATCATCGTGACAACTTTGTATCAGAGTGGATTTGACGTCACCTCTCTTACGATTGACGCCTTTGTTGCTGTTTTTCATCTTGTATGACTAATTGGCATTAAGACTGAACTCCCCGGGCCAAAGTGCCTGGGTCTAATACCTGGCTTCGACAGGTGCCAACTGCGTGGCTTTTGGAAGTGGTATGTCTCCTCTGTGCCTCAGTTTTCCTGTGTGTATAGCAGGGCGCCACCGTAACACATCCTCAGGAGATTTCTCTGAGGATTAGGTTCGTAGCACACGTAGGGCTCTCAGAAGACAGCCTGCATGTGGAAGCCGAAGGAAGGCCTTCCTGTGCACAACCGGTTGCAAGGCCTGCCCAGAGCTGAGAGCTAGCAGACCAGACTAGAAGGAACTCAATGCTGAAGGGATACACAGTTCTCAGCAAGGCATCTATCCTGCCTCACAATGAGGAAAGCAACTCCTAATTTAATAAAAAGATGCAGTGTGTGGCCATAATATCCGACTGAAAGTAAAACCGTTTAATTTTCCTAGCAATACTGCTTTCTTCATTCTGGTGAGGTCCTCTTTGGAAATGGGACGTGGAAGTACAAGAATAGTGATGGGGCAGGCTTAATTCAAGCACAGCTGGTTAATGAGGTCTACATCCCATATTGGAGTGTCTGGGTTCTAATTCTGGCTCTGCTTCTCATTCCAGGTTCCTACTAATGCACACCCTGGGAGGCAGCAAGTGATGGCTCAAACACTTGGGTCCCTGCCACCCACATGGGAGACCTGGGTGGAGTTCTCGGCTCCTGGCTTTGACCTGGCCCAGCATTAGCTGTTGTTGTCATTTGGGGAGTGAACCAGTACATGTGCCATATCTCTGTCTCTCTCTCTGTCTGTCTCCTTCTCTGTGTCTTTCAAATAAATAATGAATGAATGAATAAAATTTTAGTAAACTAAAAGCATAGTAATGGTTCAAAACAATGACTAATCCAATACGTTGCCTCAGCACATCATGACTGAATGGGAGAACGTAAAACAAGACTGAGGACAACTTCCTGTTTGGGACCCAGAGGAACTGAAAGGATCTCGTTGATGCTGGAGGAGGAGACATTCAGCCTCTCGGTTTCCAAATGTGAGTTCCCGCACTACGGTGGCTGTTTTCAGCACTGTCAGTGCTCTGGAGTTGGTACTACAGGTTCTGCTGTTCAGATTGAGAATTGATCTAGCTTTCTGGCTATGAACAAAAATGGAATACCACTTTTTAGGGCCTTCCAAAATATACCAAATCTAGACTCATACTTCCCATGCATGTAAATTACTCTCAAATGCCATTTCTACAATTTTTTTAAAAATTATTTATTTAATTAATTAAGAGCACAAACATCCACCTGCTGGTTCGTTCCCCAAATGCTCACAATGACTGGGGCTGTGCCTCAGCCAAAGCCAGAAACTGAGAATGCAATCCGAGTTTCCTAGACTGGTGATAGGAACCCAGTTAACTTGAGCAGCTCTTTGCTGTTCTTAGGATCTGCATTGGTAGGAAGTTGGAGCCAGATCTGAAAATGGAACCCAGATATTCCAATATGGTATGCAGATGTCTTAACTGCAAGGCCAAATGCTCACACCTGTAATTTTTGTTGTAGTAATACAGTGAATAATGATGCACTCACATGACTAGATAAAGCTACCAACAAAAGTCACGGGGCCGGCGCTGTGGCGCAGCAGGTTAAAGCCCTGCCCTGAAGCACCGGCATCCCATATGGGCTCTGGTTCTAGTCCCAGCTGCTCCTCTTCTGATCCAGCTCTCTGCTATAGCCTGGGATAGCAGTGGAAGATGGCCCAAGTCCTTGGGCCTCTGCACCCACATAGGAGTCCTAGGAGAGGCTCCTGGCTCCTGGCTTCAGATCGGCACAGCTCCAGCCGTTGTGGCCATCTGAGGAGTGAACCAGCAGATGGAAGACCTCTCTTTCTGTCTCTACCTCTCTCTATAACTCTGACTTTCAAATAAATAAAATAGATCTTTTAAAAAAAAGTCACACAGAAATAAAAGTCTATCATTTGGAAGTGTATGTAGCAGTTATAGCATCAAGATACTCTTCAGAGAATTATGTTTCTTTTTTTAATTATTTATTTATTTGAAAGTCAGAGTTACGGGATTTGGGGGAAGACCTTCCATCTGTTAGTTCATTCTCCAAAGGGCTTCAAAAGCCGGGGCTGGGCCAGGCTGAAGCCAGGAGCCAGAAGCTTCTTCCAGGTCTCCTATTTAGGTGCAGGGGCCCAACCGCTTTGGCCATCTTCTGCTGCTTTTTCAGGTGCATTAACAAGGAGATTTATCAGAAGTGGAGCAGCTGGGACTCAAACCAGAGCCCATATGGGATTTCAGCGTCACAGGCAGCGGCTTAACCTGCTGCACCACAATGCCGGCCCCAAGAATTATGTTTCTCTATGAACTCTAGCACCCTATGTAATGCCGGGGGTAGCAAACAGAAAGTCATTTAAGTGATTCTATATCCTGTTATATATAGAAGTCAGTAATTGTTGGCTTAGTATGAAAAACAACTGAGTGGTTTTTAAATTGTTGTGTAGGAAGATATTATTTACATTTACTCTGCTTAGATTTTCTGATCAATTAACAGGTCATAACCAAGCAGAGCTTACATTGTTTCAAGTGCTGCAATGAGCCATTTCCGTAATTAATAAAATCCAACAGTTTTAAGTTCTTGAAGGCAGCTCTTACAGTTATTATTCTTCTATTTACAAATGACTATAATGATCATATAATGTTGTTATTATCACTTTTGGGGTATGATCCAAGAATTCATTTCCTTAGAAATCATGTGAGCTTTTCCATTTCAAATGTAGAGTATATAAAATATTTAGTGTGTTTGAATTGAGGGATGGAAGTACATTCCCACAGTTATTTAGAGATAATAAATATACAATAAGCCAGGCATAGAAACTCAAGCCTCTCAAATCCATTTATCCCAATATAGTATCATATGAAAGATCAAGATCCAAAGCTGGGGAAAACTGACTAGCTATTATACTTTCTAATAAGTGGTAGTCCATTTTTTCTAGCAGTTTGATAAATCCGTACCTCATGAGTGAATTTAGTTTTCATTATAATTCTTGAATCAAAGTGTGGTTTATCTCTTATCTTTACTTCCTTTTCACCCAGTAATCACTTTTGTTTTCCTCTAGGGGGCTACATCTGAGTCAAATGAAATTCTAAGCATCTTGAGAATTCCTATCAGAATCAATTTAACCAGGAAGCTGGAAATAAAAATAGAACATTCTGCATACAATCACAACTTCACCTGCATATTGACATCCCTATAACATGAAATGGTTCCTCTTTACAACAGAGTTGCAGGCATTTAGCCTAGTGGTTAGACTCCCGTATCCTACCTCAAAGTACCTGGGTTCAATTCTCGGCTCCGGCACCAGATTCCAGCTTCCTGCCAGTGCAGACCCTGGGAGTAGCAAGTGATAGCTGAAACATTTGGATTCCTGCCACTCACATGGGAGGCCTGGATTGAGTTTCTAACTTCTGGCTCAGTCCCAGCCATTAAGGGCATTTGAAGAATGAACCAGCAGGTGGGCGTGTTCTCCCTCTTTTCCTTTCTCCTATTCTCCCTTTCTCCTTCTCTTTCTCTCTCTTAAATTATTTATTTTTGAAAAAAGATTTATTTATGAGGTTGGCATTGTGGCAAGGTGCCATCTGTGACAACCAGATCCCTTGTGGGTGCCAGTTCATGTACCAGCTGCTCCTCTTCGATCCAGCTCCTTTCTAATGTCATGGGAAAAGCAGCAGACAATGGTCCAGATATTTGGGCCCCTGCAACCTACATAGGAGATATCTTGCTCTCTTTCTCTTTCTCTCTCTCTCTGTCTGTCTCTCTCTCTGTGTGTAAGTAAAAAAGATTTATTTTTTTATTTGTAAGGCATAATGACAGAAAGAGAGAACTTCCATCTAGTAGTTCATTCCCTAAATGGCCACAAGACTGGGGCTAGGACAGGCTGAAACCAGAAGCCAAGAACTTCCCAGTGGTTTTCCACGTGGGTGTTAGGGGCCCTAGTACTTGGGCCATCTTGTGCTGTTTTCCAGACACATGAGCAGGGAGCCTGATTGGAAGTGGAGCAGCCAGCTCTCACACTGGTGTTCTGATATGGGATGCCAGCATCACAACCCACTTATGGTTGACTCATAATGCCAGCCCCTAATTAATTTTAGTAAGCTAAGACCAAGAAACTATGCAAATAGTGGATCGATCAACATTAAAACCTTCTTCCTAAGCTTTAAATAATTATGTTTTATATGCCTTTAACTATATTATGATGCGCTTTTATACTATAGTTGAAAAAAATAGCTTTAACATAGTAAATATTCTAATCTAAGAAGAAAGGAAAGGGGCTACAAAGGTTGTTTGCCTTGGGGAAAATAAGGAGTAATGGAGAAAGAGTCACAGAATTCCTATTAGAATTAACAAGATATAAATTTCTTTCAGGGTGAGACCATCTCTCTTCCCTTCAGCCCCTCAACCACCAACAGAGTGTTCTCTCATATTCCTCCATCTGTTCAGACAGCTGTTCTAGGCAGACTGTTTTGGGTTTATTGATTTCTTCATAAATTAATCACTTTTCAAAAGAATATATCAGATTAAATTATCCTATCCATATAGGCTTCTGTGATAGAAAAAATGTTACATATGTGTATGCTGAGAGAGAGAGAGAGCGGGAAGGAGAGAGACAGAAGCACCTTCCCTCTCCCTAGGGGTTTCCTTCCTCTAGTATATGAATTATTTATGCATATGTACCAGCCAAGACACTTAAATAATGAAAATGCCTAAACAGTGGTATTCACAACGGTGTTTATGGTAGTTGCTTTTACTAGAATAGTTTTGCATATATAGTATCTGTTTTAGAAGTATCTAGCTTGGGGCAGGGAATGTTTATGTAGTTTTAACCCAACAAGGCAAATTCTTAGCATAGTGGTCTAGGTGTTGTAGCTTTTCCAAAAGTAACTCATGTAAGCGTTTAAAAACCAGGGTACATATAAAATTTGTTTATTTATAATTTATGTTTAATAGGTACTTGATTTTTTTTAAATAAGAGTTACAGAAAGAGGAGGAGAGACAAAGACAAAGACACAGAGAGATCGTCATCCACTGGCTCACTCCACAGGTGGCCACAATGGCCAGAGCTGGCCCAGGCCAGAACCAGGAGCTTCATCTGGGTCTCCCACATGAGTGCCAGGGCCCCAAACACTTGGGCTATATTCTGCTGCTTTTCCCAAGCCATTAGCAGAGACCTAGATCAGAGCTGGAGCAGCTGGGATATGAACTGGCACCCTTACGGGATACCTGTGTCACAGGTGGTGGCTTAACCCACCATGCTACAGCACTGGCCATGGGACTTGATTTTTAAGGCTAATCATTAAGCCGTTACTTTTGGTGCAGTCTAAGCAATTTCTTTATGATACTCAAACATGTTTTATTATTCAAATGTATTATTAGTCCTATTGTTAAGGTTAGGGAAATAAAGGCTGTAAAACAAGTAAGCTGGTACCAGCTTTAAAGGAACCAGAAGCACTAGTTAAGTAGGCACCAGTGTTCAAACCAGTTCACATAATGTTACACAGTTTGTATGAGGAGGAGAGATATAAAAAAAGAGCAGATTGTTGTTATAAGCATAGTATTTCTATGGGAAGTACCATAATTTTAAAAGCTATTGCCTAAGAAGAGTCATTTGGTTTTCTGGGACATTTGAGGTACAAAGAATGAGGGTAAAAGAATATACCCCAAAAGAAATAAGTGCTGTTTGTTTCATTTTGTTTCAAGGCACAACCCAAGAGGTGCAAAAAATGAAAATTACTGACATTCAATAATAGTTTTCTAGATGGTTTGAATATCATTTCTTACCTTGATCTTTAAAAATGTGCAGATGCATACTTCCTACTGAGTTGATTCAATCATTGTTATAGTTACTCGAAGTGCTAATCTATCACCTGTTATATGTTCCTATTTATAATGAGTAAATTAGTCCATAAGACTCAATTGAGCTGTAGTAGTGCAAGTTTTCATAGCAATATCAGGAATGATGTGACTTGCACATGAAGGAAAGCTATGCTTAGAAGTTTCAAAACAGGATCTCAAAATTATTTGGAAAATTATTCTAGTTATCTATTATTATTGTATTATTCATTGATTATTTGGAAATAATAAGTGCTTTTGGGAGGAAATTCAGTACCCTCTTTAATGCTGAATACAGACACACAAATCATTATGGATAGCCCCTTCTTTTGTATACTCCCTCCCCAAGTGTCTGTAAGCAGACAAGAGACAATAGATGGATGGATGGATGGATAGATAGACAGATAGATAGATAGATAGAGAAAGTAAGTAAGTTAGTTAATTAGTTCACACACACTTTCCCAGGCCATTAGCAGGGAGCTGCTTTCCCAGGCCATCAGCAGGGAGCTGTTGGAAGTGGAGCAGCTGGGACACGAACTGGAGCCCGTATGGGATGCTGGTGCTGCAGACAGCAGCTTTACCTGCTATACCACAGTGCCCATCCCTAAATCTAGATCTTAACCTAGTGCTAGTCCCTAAATCTAGATCTTAACCTTAAATGTGTGTATGGCCTGATTACTAACAGAAGACCTAAGAGATCTAATTTCCCTCATAACTGATTTCTTATTGTATGCCTCTGTGGGCTATTTTGTCCTGTCTTTGGTATAGCACAGGGTTTAGGAAACATGTGCTTGTGAGCCTTGTAAGGTACCATGTGGGTTCTGGAAGTTACAGTTAAGCTCTGCTTTTTTAGATGAGCAAGGAGGCCAAGAAAGAACTCCCTATACTTGTCTGAGACTGTGATAATTTCCAAGAACCTACACTCATTAGCGCACATATTGGAAAGCGGAGCTTTCTACTTTCCAGATGGCACAGAGAGAGATTGGGGGATAATTCCAGAGAATAATGAAAGTTACACTCAAACGGGACCTTTTCAAAGGAGGAGGGGCAAAGTAATATTTTTCCTCAATTATAACTATGTAGGCCATTATCTGTTTTTTATACACCAAGAGTATACAAATGTTCCTTCTGGGAGAAATGTTATTAAGTGTATTGGCAAGAAAGGATGACAAAACCGAGATGTAAATTAGCTATTTTAATAATACAGAGGGCCAATTGCTTATTCTGTGGAGGGTGACTATAGCTAGCAATTAAACTCCTAAAGTGTCAATAAAACCAATGTTGATTACACCCAACCTGAGAGCCTATAATGAAACAGAAACAACTTCTTTTCCTGGTATGTAGCTTTCAGCCTGTGGCCTTGGAATTAACATATGCTGATATTTTATTTTCATAAGGTAAGAGTTGTTTTCATAATTGATGAGAAAAATTTAAAATCTTGTTTCAAGAAAATTGTCCTCAAAGATAGTAAGTTTTCTCTGAAACAGTTGTGCTTTTGTTTTCTATTGCCCAAGTCTTAATGTTCTCAAATGATGCCACTACTTTTATATTACCCAGTGTTTCAAGTCATAATTTCTACACTTAGTGCTTGAATCAGACACATGGGAAACTCCATTTAGCTCACAGGGATATAAGCATTTTGCAGATATTTCACTGCTCAAAACCGTTTTAAGATATATTAGTACATTTCATACTACTCCCTCCAAAAATGTCTGTTTGAAATGCATGTTGTGACAGTCCAGATTAGCCCAGAATATCAAATAGATAATTTTGAAAAAGTATGCATTATGAAACCAGAGATTGAAAATAAAGAACATGTATTATAGTTCCAGGAGATCCTGAAAGAAACCTGGAATATTTTTCTCTTGACTAACTACCCAGGATGGAAGAGAATGTCAGCTGCATTTCCCAAAGTTAATGTCCAAAATGTGGACATTTGAAGGGAAAGCTTTAAGTGTCCTCTGAGTGGTACTGAATATAGAAAGCACCCCCAAATAGGCTCAAGAGCGTGGGAACCCCAGCCACCTGCAAGTTTACAGTCAGGCAGCAAGGAAATGGCTTTGTTTAATCTGAGTGCATTAACGTCAGCAGTGTCTCTGAACACCCACGTTAGAGTGTGGATATTATTTCCAAGAAGACTCAGCAATGCAAAACTGTGATAATACACAAAGGACCTTAGTACTAATCATACAGAGTGTTATAAGGAAGAGTGGTCAGAAACTTTTGCATATATTATCTCTTCCATTTTCAAAACTCTTTGAGATAGATGGGAAGAGAACTATCACCTTTTGCTTTACAGATTCTGAGATGTGTGAGATTAAGAAACCAACTCTAAGTGACAGGGTTAGGGATATATACAGTAGGAGATCTACCCAAGTCTCTTGTTGTATCAGTTGAATCATATCTATGAAATTAATGAAATCTGTTCTCTATATATTAATAAACAAAAAAGTAACCATCAAAAAAAGAAGAAAATGTTTTTGAGTGCCCTTCCTTGCTTCAGAATTTCTCAAAGCAGTTATTCTCATTTTCCTAAGCAAATGAAAAGCTCTAAAGAATCCATGTGTCAAATGGGGAAAATATCTGAGACTTGAGCATCCAAGATTCTGACTCCCTTTTGCATTCAAGCCATTTGTCTAAGAAACAACTTGGGCTCTCTTTCCAGTGACCTGATTCCAAACAACATGAGAATTGCAGTTCTGTTGCACCATTATCATGTATTATAATTTTCCATTTTGACGGCTTTTCCCCATGATTAGATATAAACCACAGTGGTAAATAAATAATATATTTTTCTGTGTCTTCTTTAAAGGTAGACACACTCAATGCATTTTCTGGCAGCTCATTACCCAGGGGAGACTGGAGGGCTGGCAGTTTGCATGACCTCATTTGCAGGATGCACTGCAGTCTGTCTAGCCTATTAGCTATCTAAGCCATCTCATTGAAAGACAAACTCGGGGCATAGGATGTGAACAAGTGGACTGTATTAGGCAGCTGCATTCTTTCAGTACTTATGCAGGTCAGAAAACCAATAGGTCAGTGCTACGTGGGTCTGAACAGATGGCATCTTCAGCAGAACCTATGGCAGAAATTTGTAAAATGCCTGGTAATTGGTTCCAGCAGGATTTTCTGGGGTGGGCATATAAGGGCTGAAATAGCCCAGGCTCTCACTTGTCTGTGCTTATTTCAGTAACAGCTAGCACTGTTAGAATCAAAGTTTGCTCTATTTCTAAAGGTGATCTTTTAGTAACTGATTTTTATCACTAGCCGTTAGTTTTCAAAGACTTGCTCCTTTTGCTCTCACCCTTCATATTCCTTCTTTGCTCTAAGGACAAAAGCAGCTGGAAATAGGAGTCATTTCCACTTTCCTACATCCCTCCTTTTCAAACATAAAACACACAAAAAAGTAAGACCAAGTGAATTCTTGTCACAGGAGTTTAATGGTGATAATTCCCTCAGTCATAGTTTTAACAATGCTAACAGATTTGTTACCACACATACACACATGCGTGCTTGCATGCACGCTTACACAGACACCTGTTCCCTCTAAGTAACAGCCTCTGAAATCATTACTGGTGGACAGTTGATCACGTTTTGAAGGATAGGAAAAGCAGACACTTCTAAGTGGGGAACTTTTGATTGCTCTTAGACATCTCTGAAGAAAAACTTGTCAAAAAAAAGTTGAGAGTTAAACTGGAATTACCTCTCCAACACACACACACACGCACACACACACATGCCACACACACTTTCCAAAAGTGCCGTTGTATAGTTGCTTATTCTCTTGCTTACTCATAAGAAGTACTGATGTGAATTTTCCTTCTTTAGAATTACATATGTTAGAGCTAAAAGATAACAGATCAACCGCCATGATTTTTTTTTTTTTTCACAAAAAACAGTAGCCCATAGGGGAATTGACCTCATCAGGGCTGTATGATGGTGGAAGCCAGGCTTTGGATCTCAGTCCAGTTCTTCTTTCACCAGGCCAGCTGCTTCTCAGAGAACAGAAACCAAAGCATGTCATGCCTGCCACAAATAAGTATTGGCCACTACTATGTGTCTGTCCCTAAATAAGATTATAGGGAAGATACAGAAATAATAAAATAAGAACTAGTCCTTGGGGGTTACCCAATTCTTAATGTCTTTTTCATATTTAAAGAGAGACTCTAAGTAATAAATTTTGTATGAGATGAAAGAAGTTTTTTTTTTTTTTTAAAGACAGTACTTATTTGAACTCAAGAAAGTCAACAACAGCAAAACAAAAAATCCAGTTAAGAAATGGGCAAAGGACTTAAACAGGCACTTTACTAAAGAGGAAATCCATATGACCCACAGACACATAAGACACATGAAAAAATGCTCAGGCTCACTAGCCATCAGAGAAATACAAATCAAAACCACAATGAGGTTAGAATGGCCCACATCTGGAAATCAAGAAATAACAAATGCTTGGGAAGATGTGGGGGAAAAGGTACCCTAATCCACTGTTGGTAGGAATGTAAACTGGTACAGCCACTGTGAAAGACAGTATGGGTATACCTCAGAAATCTGAATATAGACCTACCGTATGACCCAGCCATCCCACTCCTGGGAATTTACCCAAGGGAAGTGAAATCACCATATGAAAGAGTTATCTGTACCACCATGTTTATTGCAGCTCAGTTCATAATAGTTAAGATATGGAATCAACCAGAATGCCCATCAACTGAAGACTGGATAAAGAAATTATAGGATATGTACACCATGGAATACTACACAGCAGTTAAAAAAGAAAAAAAATTAAATCCTGTCATTTGCAACAAAATGGATGCAACTGGAAAACATTATACTTAGTGAAATAAGCCAGTCCCAAAAGAACACATACCATATATTCTCCCTGATCTGTGGTGACAGAGCACCTAAAATGTAATCTATAGAAGTGAAATTGACACCTTGAGATGTGATGACTTTGAATAGATCTCGTCTTGACTGCTGAGGAAGTTTTTTTTTCCTCATATTATTTGTTAAACTCTTTACTTAGTATAGAATTAATTGCATGTGTATAAATTTATTTGAATATAGATCTTAGTAAAATATAAGAATGAATAGGAAAGGGAGGAGGAAGAAGAGTGGGAATGCAGGTGGGAAGAATCACTGTGTTCCTAAAGTTGTATTTATGAAATGCATGAAGTTTGTATACCTTAAATAAAAGATTTCTGGGTTAAAAAAAAATAAGAAATACTTACTTATTTAGTTAGAAGAGTTATAGAGATAGAGGCACAGAGAGGAATCTTCCATCTTCTGCTTCACACCCAAGATGGCCACAACATCCAGCACTGGGCTGGGCTGAAGTCAGGAGCTTCATCTGGATCTCCTAGGTGGGTGATGGGAGGACAGACACCTGGGCCATCTTCCACTGCTTTTCCCAGGCCATTAGTAGGGAGCTGGGTCAAAAGTGGAGCATCCAGGACTTGAATTGGCACCCTATATAGGATGCTGGCACTGCAGACAGCAGCTTAACCTGCTATGCCATAGCATTGGCCCCATAAGATGAAAATTGTAAAGTTATATTTTTATTTTTTTGTTTTTTAATGTTGCAAGAAATAGCATTTAATATCTCTGTGGATACCACACATAATATAGATATGCTTGAAATAAAATGAATGTCTCGAAGGCTAGGAAAAGGTGATTAATGTCTTAAGAGTATTTTCAGGGAAAACACACACACACACACACACATACACATACACATACAATGTACTGTTTGGACCTCTAACACCAAGCTCATTAAATCTCATTCAGATATCTTCCTGTTTATAGCCTCATTATATCTAGAAATACATAGACAGAAAGTATGAATGAATTTAGCCTCCCATATTGTTCCCTGTCTAGTGTTTCACAGGGTAAGTTGTATTGAACCCATTAAATTTAAGGCAAAAACATCTGTAGTTGAGAAATCTTTGTTTCTTCTCTTTCCTGTTGCATTTCTGAGGTTTCATATAAATAGGCACACTTTGACCATTAGTTAGGATGCCCAAAGCCTTGCAAAATAGAGCTGTTCATTCTTCATAGCCCTGAAGGACAGCCAGTGAAGTCAGGTTTGAAAGACGTATTGTGTGACTCACTTCCTTTTTCTTCTGTGCATTCCACTTTTTGATCATACACAGTTCCAGCTTCACGTTTGAGTGGCCTCGGGTTCAGTAAGATAGGCAGAGCATTAAATTCAAAACAGGAACAGAGTCTGAAGAGGCCTTGGGTGACTGACATACAACCTGCGGATGCAATCTATTTATTAAAAAAAAAAAAGAAGCCACTTGCTCTATCTCCAGGCTCTTTGAAGGCTTCCCCATGAATAAAATCTGACTGCTGAGTACCTGCAATAGCTGTGGGACCCACAGCAAAAGCTTACATTTATGTGTATTTTCTCCTTTATATGCTTTGCTTTTCCCCCTTCCTATTTGCTGTCATGGTCCTTTAACATCCCCATCGCCTTTCCTTTGTAAACTAGAATAATAATAATTGTGGCCATTTATTAAATAGTAATGTATTCTAGGTGATGCGCTAAGAATTCTGCATTTCACTAAAACCGCACATCAAATACACAAATTAAATATTTGTATCCCAATCTTGAAGAGTCTTAAGTAACTTAACCAAAATCCTACAAATAGCAAAGTGGTGGAGTCCAGATTCCAGTGTCCTTGCCCATAATCACTGTGCTCCTCCAGTATTGACAATTAAAACTTGTTGTGGGTTTTTGACATCAGCTTAAGTCCAAACTGACTTTCCACCATCACTGAGTCATGCTTTAAGGCGTCTCCTTCATCAGAATGATGTTAAATGAACCTAAGTAAACCCAATTAATTTTAGGGAAAACTCTAGAATATAGTTATTATTTTTTTTAATCTTTTTTTTTTTAGACAGGCAGAGTAGACAGTAGAGGGAGACAGAGAGAAAGGTCTTCCTTTGCTGTTGGTTAACCCTCCAATGGCTGCCTCGGTAGGCGCGCTGCGGCCGGCGCACCGCGCTGTTCTGAAGGCAGGAGCCAGGTGCTTCTCCTGGTCTCCCATGCGGGTGCAGGGCCCAAGGACTTGGGCCATCCTCCACTGCACTCCTGGGCCACAGCAGAGAGCTGGCCTGGAAGAGGGGCAACCGGTACAGGATCGGTGCCCCGACCGGGACTAGAACCCGGTGTGCCGGCGCCGCAAGGCAGAGGATTAGCCTCGTGAGCCGCGGCGCTGGCTTATAATTGCTTAACTTTTTAAAGTCTACATGCAATTTATATGTTATCATTCTATATGAAAATAGAAATCTTTTTTTTAATTTTTAATTTTTAAATTTTTAATTAGTTTTTTTTTTTTTATTTTTGACAGGCAGAGTGGAGAGTGAGAGAGAGACAGAGAGAAAGGTCTTCCTTTTGCCGTTGGTTCACCCTCCAATGGCCGCCGCGGTAGGCGCGCTGCGGCCGGCGCACCGCGCTGTTCCGATGGCAGGAGCCAGGTGCTTATCCTGGTCTCCCATGGGGTGCAGGGCCCAGAATATAGTTATATTTTTTCTATTGCCATGTAACAATATACCACAAGCTTAGCGACTTACATCAAATATTTGCTATCTCGTCATTTCCAGAGGTGAACTGTCTAGCACATTTCACCTGGGTCTTCAGCTCAAGATTTCATAAGGCTGAGATCAAGATGACAGATGCCCCTATTGTCTTCCTGGCTGTCAGCTCCTAGAGACTCTCTGGTCCTGGCCTCATGTTCCTCATCACCTTTTTTTGTTTGTTTGTTTGTTTGTTTCTTTTTTTTTTTTTTTTTTTTTTGACAGGCAGAGTGGATAGTGAGAGAGACACAGAGAGAAAGGTCTTCCTTTTTGCCGTTGGTTCACCCTCCAATGGCCGCTGCGGCCGGCACATCTCGCTGATCCGAAGCCAGGAGCCAGGTGCTTCTCCTGGTCTCCCATGCAGGTGCAGGGCCCAAGGACTTGGGCCATCCTCCACTGCACTCCTGGGCCACAGCAGAGAGCTGGCCTGGAAGAGGGGCAACCGGGATAGAATCCGGTGCCCCAACCGGGACTAGAACCCAGTGTGCCAGCGCCGCAAGGTGGAGGATTAGCCTGTTAAGCCACGGCGCCGGCCACCTCATCACCTTAACAGTGTGAAACGTCCTCACACCAAATCCCTACCATGCTTCAATTCACTCCGACTTCCTCTCTACAACCAGCCAGAGAAAACTGCTGTGAAGGAGCTCATGGGATGAGGTCCAGCCCACCTGGAGAATCTCCTATCTTGAGATCAACTGATTGGAGACCTTAATTGCATCTGAAAAATCGCTTTTGCCAGGTACTGTAACTGCAAAGTCACACTAGGGGACAGCGATCATAGGGACCATCTGAAATTCCACCTGTCATAGCAATGCAAAGCCAAATGAACTTTTGTTTATCTCTTAATCCACTGTTCTTTTCCATTGTTTGAAGAGACAATAAATGTTGAAGAGTAAAATTTAACCACAATGGAACTTTCTCCCATTGATTGTAAAGAAAATGGTAGATTTGACAGAGCTCTGATTTGAGCTGTGCAGTGGGGAGGATCCCTTCTCTTTAGACTCTGTGTACATTGTACACTAGAATTGAATTTCTTGTTACCTATGTTTAGGTGGGTCATCTGATCTTCCTTTATAACAATCAGCCTCACATGAACCTGGAAGTTGCTCCTGTGAAAAGCAACAAGAAAATATCTTTGCTGAGACACTGTCCCCCCTCCCCAGGCTTTGTCTTTGTTTTATGTCAACCCCAAAGCATGCCCTCTGAGAAAGTCCTTGCATTCCCAATTTTCTGCTGGAGTATTTTATAGACAACTTTGTTTCTTAAGGTGCATGATTTTAGAAAAAATGTAATAATTTTTTGTATCCATATTTAGTTATGTTTTTAACTCCAAGATAATTTTTTAAAGGATGGCATTTATAGGGCCATTTTAGTCCATTTGGGAATGATACAACAAAATGCCATGGCCTAGGTGATTTGTAAACAACAGAAATTTATTTCTCATAGCCCTGGAGCTGAGAAGTCCTGGATCAAGTCAGTGGCAAATTCAGTATCTGGTGAAGGCCTGCTTTGTTGTAGATGGTGCCTCCTTTTTTTTTTTTTTTTTTAGGATTGATTGATTTATTTGAAAGGCAGAGTAAAAGAAGAGGAAGAGAAAGAGAAAGGATGAGAGAGAGAGAGAGAGAGAGAGAGAGAGAGAGAGAGAGAGGAAGGGAGGGAGGGAGGAAGGAAGGGAGGGAGAAAGGAAGTGAGGAAGGAAGGGAGGGAGGGAGGGGAGAAGGGAGGGGAGAAAGGAGGAAGGGAGGAATCAATCTTCCATCCACTGGTTAATTCCCCAAATGCCTGTAGCAGCCAGGGCTGGGTCAGGCCAAAGACCAGAGCCAGGAACTCCATCTCGGTCTCCCACATGGGTGGCAGGGACCCAAGTACTTGAGTCTTCTGTTGCCTCCCCAAACACATTAGCAGAAAGCTGCACTGGAAGTGGAGGAGCAGAGACTCAAACTGGCACTCCCCTGTGGGATCCAGGCTTTCCGAAGCTGTGACTTAACCCACTGTGCCACAGTGCCCACCCCAGATGGTCCCTTTAGCTTTGGGTCTCTTCCTCAGGAGGGCTGTACCTTTGCGACATAATTACCTCCCCCAAATCCCTACCTCTTATACCATAACCATGAAAGTTAAGATTTCAACATGAATTTTGGGGAGAAATAAACATACGGAGCATAATAAGAACTATCCTATCAATGTACTTCATAGCTTCAAAGAATGGGACCATTGCCCTATAATATAGTTAATATGATATTCATAAATAAAACTCTTTAAGTCATAAAAAAGCTGCCAAACATATTTAAAATCTCAAGTCCTGAATAGATCTACTATGCATGATATGTGTTTAGTTTGAAAACGTGTTAGTGGAACAATTTAAATGGAAAGCACATGGATTGGAAGTCAGGAAACCTGATTGTTCTGGTTCTTACATACTAACTTTGCTGAAAATTAAGAGTTGAATTTAGGTAGCTTTCAGGAGTTAAGAGCAGATTATCTGCCTCAAATGCAAAATCTAAGACTGCTAGATTGGGGCCGGAGTTGTGGCCGAGCGGGTTAAGCCACCACATGTAACACTGGCATCCCATATGGGTGCCGATTTGTGTCTCGGCTGTTCTACTTCCAATGTAACTTCCTACTAATGTGCCAGTGTAAGATGGCCCAAGTGCTTGGGTTCCTGTACCTACGTGTAAGACCCAGAGGAAGCTCCTGGCTTTGTCCTTACACAGCCCAAGTCGTTATGGCCATTTAGGGGTGAATCAGTGGATGGAAGATCTGTCTCTCTCTCTCTCTCTCTCGCTCTCTCTCTCTCGTTCTCTAACTAGCTGTACCTTTCAAATAAATAAATACTTTTTTTAAAAGGCTTGCTAGATTATAGTATTTCTGGCCATGCACTATTCTGTAGTCTTCTCTTTAATGAAAACTATCTTCAGACTCAGCAAGGATAGAATAAGTGTCGTTAAGAAGGATTGGAAGTTTGTGGTAAGTAAAGCAGATTTCCAGATAGTTTTTACTTGCTCTAGATTGGTAAAGTTTAGCACCTTGATGAATTACACCCCAAAATGTGGGATGAACCTGCAGTTCGTGAAATTCCTAATCCATTGCCTGTGCTGGAGATCTGAAAATGGGGAAAATCTGATATCATTGTGATTTAAGATTAAGTCTCAAAAGGATGGTTTGAGAAGGCTTAGTAAAGGAAGTCTGAATCATTAGGAACTGGGAGAGTTGTAAGAACAAGTGTTGGCTAGTGGTCGTATTTCCTGTGCAGAATAGATCATTAGACTGATAAGAAATAAATATACAGCAAAAGTCGTGTGTCTCTCTAAAAACAGGGGTCCCCAAAGAGAGGAGGCTGCATCTAAATAGGGAGGGTGATGTACAAACACAAAGAAACAAGAGACTAAGAAAGATAGGGACAGACTGCAGTGGCTTTCAATGTGGTAAGCCTGGGCTTCAGCAGAAGTCAGCTTGTGAAGAGCCCTGGCAGCTCTGCCAAGAGTTGGATCACTGGAAATGGACCTGCCCTGGAGTCGAAGGATGCCCAGGTCAGAGCCACAGATCTTATTGGCTCTAAGCTGAAAAGCCCTTCACTCAGCCCAACTTCCAAAGTGACCACTGCAGCTGAGGGGATGGTCAAGTAGGGTCAGCAACATTACAGGCAGAACTGTAAATTTCTTGTTAGAGATGCCCCCTGCCTTTACCTGGCTTGCTCTCCTCCCAGCCCAGCCAAGTAATGAAAGTCAACAGAGTGCCTTCCCCTAGGAGGTTCACACCTCCCTTAGGATATACCCCATGTGAAGAGATAGATAGGCCTGGGCCTCTGAATTTACAAGGCGTAAAGCCCACCAGATTATTATCAAGCCCCTTCTATCAGGTTCTATTTGCCTCTCAATCAGAAAAATTACTTGTAGCTTAGACAGCACCTTTCTTAGCTCCTCTAATAATGACTCTGTCCTTTGTTCTAGACCCTGTCTAGTGCACTTGGGCCTCATTCCTTTGTAATCATAACCTCTACTCTACCACCAATGGCTCTACTCCCAACCTGTGTGTACTGATGGTCCTCTTCCCCACTTAATGCTGTATAATTGTTCAAACCTGGTAAATGCCACTCTTAGGATCCTTGGTTACTATCCTCACTCTGTCTTTTATGACCTTGTCTAAATATGATCAGATTCGGCAAACTTGGAAGGCTTCCATAGCCTTGGCAACTCATGACGACAGCCTAGGATGGTTACTGGCACCATAAACTAGAGTGTCAATTTGTTGGGTCAACAACAGGAGCCACTGTGCACTTGCTCCTGATGTGGGATCTCTGTCCTTAATGTGCTGTACATTGTGATTTAATGCTATAACTAGTACTCAAACAGTATGTTTCACTTTGTGTTTCTATGTGGGTGCAAACTGTTGAAATCTTTATATTAAATTGATCTTCTGTATATAAAGAGAATTGAAAATGAATCTTGATGCAAATGGAAGGGGAGAGGGAGCGGGTGAGGGGAGGGTTGCGGGTGGGAGGGAAGTTATGGGAGGGGGAAGCCATTGTAATCCATAAGCTGTACACTGGAAATTTATATTCATTAAATAAAAGTTAAAAAATAAATAAATAAAAAATAATAATAAAAAAAGAAAGAAAGATAGGGACAGGAGGATAAGAATGAAGGAAAAGGCAAGAGAAGAGAAATCTCAGCCCTAGAGGGAAAAGGAGCATAGGAACAATTTCTCCTGGGAAAGAAAAGGTCATGGCATGCTCACCAGACCCAAATCCCAAGAGAGCAGCACGTGGCAGCTCCTGCTCTCCAGCTAAGGAGGAGACTGTAGCAGTCTTCCAAAATGAGGGCATCAGCCCTGGCACCCTGGGCTTGTGACACACAGGACTTAGGATGCCAGCCATACCAGAGGGAGGGGAGGGGCATTGTGAGAGCATACAGAAGCAACCATTGCTGGTGGAGCAGTGCACCTGCAGACAAGCAGTCAGTGCTGTTGGCTCACAGAGTTCAAGTGAAGTGTCCTTGGGCTTAAGAGAAGAATAGAGCACCTTTTTTTTCCTGTGCACCTTTTCTTATGTACTCTGAAATCCCACACATTCTCATTTTTACTCTTTTCAAAGACTATAAAGCCATTTAGTAAATTGAGTAACAAGGTTTCTGAAGTCCTTCTGCTTGGAACTTAATGCCTGCTTCTCTACTTGTTCTCTGTGACCCTGTGCAAATTACTTATCTCTCCTAAGCTTCATTTTATTCATCTATAAGATGAAGATATAAAAACTGCTTACCTAGTAGGGATGTTGAGGGGATTAAATGAAAATTATCTATATAAAGTGCTCAATAAATATTAGATGTCATTAATACATTAACTCAAGCTGGTGGTGCCTGAGGAAACCTTAACAAAGTCTTTCATAACGTATTTGTGGACAAGAATGGAAAAATGAGAAATAGACACAATTTTTGTGACTTGTTGCTGGTTACATGACAAAGAAAAAGATGCAAATTAATGAAGGAATATCAGTGCGGAGAATCATTGTGAGTTACAAAAGTCCTCCTAAGAGTATTCAAAATGTTTCCATACTGCAGATCCTTGCTTTAATTCTGATAAACAAATGATAAGCAATACCATAGACTTTCCTTTTTATTTACTCCTAAGTTACTTCTAGTAACTTACAAAATTAGTTATTGAAGATTTCTAAAGTCTTATATTCACTAATTAAAGTGTGCACATTACTTAAATTACTGAGTGAGCTAACACATCATTCTCCAGGAGGCCTAGGAGCCACAAAGCACTGAACTGTATTGAATCCCTTCTACGGATAGTAGAAACGTTGTATTTTGATTACTGCATCATCAAGCTTATTATGAGTCAGCTGTAGGTTTCAAATGCTGCTGCATGTTGCATTAATTAATATATCACATTGCTTATTAACAAATAACCCTTCATCTTCAGCTGCTTAATGAATGTGTCCCTTATGCCCTGGCCTTCAAAAGAGCCTGGATTTTTCCCGAGGACCTAGTCAACCTAACCCCAGAGATCCCTTGAATACAAGCTGCTTAGTTTTCAACATCCCGTGGACCTTAGGTTCAGATGATAATTTTCTTTGCTCCAGTGTCTCCTCTAGACTATTATTCTTCTGTATTAAATAAGATTCCATATAGGTTCTTTTAAGACTCTCTGGCTGTCATATTTCCAAGCCCTCAAGAAGACCCCTGTTTCCCCCCATTATAGCAATGCCTCCTTATGTGTGCCATCTTTCCTATTTCACCTAGGCCTCCCTCCATAATCTCCAACTTCCTTGACTGTCTCTCACTCTGTTAGTTTACCACTGCTGCTAAGACAAGTTACAACAGACTTGCTGGCTGAAAACAACTGAAATGTATCATCACAGTTCTGGAGGCAGAAAAAAACAAATCAAGACGTCTTCAGGGCCATATTCCCTCAGAGCCTCGTAGAGGGAAACTTCCATGCCTCTCTGCTAGTTTCTGGTGGCTCCTTGGCCCACAGATATATCCTTCCAATCTCTTTCCCCATCTTCACATCACCGTCTCGTCTGCGTATGTGTCTCAGAACTCCAACTGTCCCTATTTTTGAAAGATCGGTGTGATAACTCTTACAGGTCATCTGTTTAATTCAGAGTAAGAAGCCCTTTCTAAGACCCTTTACTTACCTAATCACACCTTTTACTATATAAGGTAGTAGTTATTCTTTAGCCATCTAAGGTAATTGTCACAGGTTTCAGGGATTAACAATTGAATATATTTGTCAAAAGTCAGTTTATAAAATTTGGGAGGCAGACAGAGAGAGATTGGTTCACTCCCTAAATACCTGAAAGAGCCAAGACTAGGCCAAACGAAAGCCAGGAGCAAAGAACTCAATTCAGGTCTCCTCCATGAGTGACAGTGACCCAAGTACTTGAAACATTACCTGCTGCCTCCCAGGATGGGCATTAGCAGGAAATTGGAATCTGGAGCACAGCCAAGACTTGAACCCAGTCACACTCCAATATGAGATGCAGGTGTCCAGACTGGCATCTTTAACTGCCAGACCTGAACCCCCAGGGAACCATTATTTGTTTCAGCAAGCTGCACTCACCAGTGTTCTCAACTTTGTTGCCTCCTTGGTCTTCTGCTGTGTCCAGAAACGTGTCAGCCTCTTCTTCCACTTTTGGGCTGCTGCTGATTGTTGAATGTTAGTACACAGTGCCATGGACAAGTGGCACATAAATTCAAGATATCCAGTCCAAGGAACTCAAATCTGTCACTCTTTCTTCTGGATTAGGCTACACTGTGGAGTCAAGTCTGGGATCATAGATGGGAAGGAATGAGGACTTAGATCCAGTTTGAAGTTATTTTTATGCTGATGGACCCAAACAAGCATTGCAGAAGATAGAGAGAATGCCAACTAGATGTGGTAGGCACAGTTCCTACTTCCTTTAGTTTTGTCAAAGTGGTCTATCAGCAGTCTTGTTTTCTAAGCCACTCAGAGTGGAAGAAAAGGTCATGGGGACCAAAAACTGTATGTTTGCCAACTTTCATATGTTCCATGAGGTCAGCACCTAAAACAGTTTTTTGGTGTTTGTTTATTCATTCTTATTTATTTGGAAGGCAGACTATCATGGAGAGAAAGAGAGAGAGAGAGAGAGAGAGAGAGAGAGAGAGAGAACATGAGATATCTTCCATCTGCTGGTTTACCCCCCCAAAATGCCTGCAACAGCCAAGGCTAGGCCAAACTACAGCCAGGAGTCAGGAACACCATCTGGGTCTCCAGCATGGGTGTCAGGGAGGACTTGTTACTTGAGCCATCATCTGCTGCTTGACAGGCACATTAGCAGGAAGCTGGATCAGAAGCAGAGGAAGAGAAAGGATTCAGTCCCAGAAACTGCTATGGGCATCCCAAACCACAGCTTAACCCACTGTTAAGCCACAATACCCACCCGTAAGACTATTTATATTACCACATAAAGTTTGTGAGGAATTTCCGTGGGAAGCCATGACATCCAATCCCTGAGTCTGGATTCTATAACCTGAAACACCTGCTGTACCAGCACAGGGATCTGGGGGTTTCCATTTCTGCCCTCTGGGGGCTTTCCATGCCTGCCTAAGAGAGTGAGCATCAATGACCTCCTATTATGCTCAGAATAAAATCCAAATCCCTTATTTGACTTCATTATATTCTTTCACCTCTGTTCTTCATCTTTCAGCATACTGAATTGCTTGGAGTCCACTAATCTCTCTAACAGAAATTACATTATCCCTCCTCCTCTTCCCTGGCTTGCTTTCATCATCTCCCAGGGCAGCCTAACTACTCATTTCATATATGCTTTCACCCAGCCTCCTGGTCCTCCTCCAATTCCACCACCACCACCATCATTACCATTATCCCTGACTTGTTTCGCTAACTCTGTTCAGTCTGACTGTATCACCCTACAGTCTTTTCTGCCATAGTTTTGTTCATGCTATTACTAATTAGCCTCATTTACAGTAGACTTTCCTATTACACTGTAGCATCCTTGTAAGCAGAAGTCTCTATTCCCAAAACCCAGAATAGTACCTGATACAAAATAAGTGCTCAATAAATGCTGACTGAATAAATTAGCATAATTTCATCAATCATCTTTAAGGTTTAGAGCTAGAGGTGTTAATGATGAAGGTAACAGTTCCCCTGTGAGGCTAGCCATGACAATCCATGTGTGGAAATAATCCTTCAGAAATGGAATAGATACTGGGGCATATCTGGTGAAATTCAAACATAAAGTAAAGGGCTGGAAACAATGAAAGAGGAGAAATATCTGAAGATACAAATGATTTTTATCATGGAGAAAGAGAGATTCAGAAAGATTAAGTAATTAAGTAATACTGGAGGTCCCATATAGCTCCAGTGCAACTGATTGGCCAGACAAAACTGGCCTCCAAATGGAAAGGGCAGTTTTGGAAGAGAGGGTCTCCTAGACCTGAATGTACAGGAATCACTTGGGTTCATAGAGGAGTTGTGAACGTCATGTGCACAATGTCTTCCAATTCTTAAATTCTAAGATTCAAATTACTCAGAATGTCAGGCACTTCAGTACGTGGCAGTTCTGGAACTTCCTCAGCTCTGTCATACTGCGTGGGAGTACACAGCATTGACAAATGCACTCCTGGCCAAGCCAATCTCTGCTAGTTGAGTGGGGACAATTCCAGCCAAATCTTTCAGCATGATTGGATTTCTTCTGCCTTCCAACTGCCTGTCAGTGATTACAGAACTGTGTGTTTTGCTTTATTAAGCTTTCTGACAAACAGCCTTAAGAATGATGCTAAAAACAAAGAGCAACCGCTTATTTTCAGTTCTTTGGAAGGCTTCAAATAGGATTCTGGCCACTTCCTCAGCTGATATCATGCTTCTTGTTTGTACATAACATCATCATTATTCTTCAGTTGATGGATTTGATTTATGGCTCTTAATATCTTTGCACTAATGCACTTGATAATTGTAGTCACTCTATTGATTTTCATAAAGCTACTTTGTTCACTGTGAAGCCTCTGCCAAAGCCAGTGAATCATGCATTCTTGATCCCCAACTGCTTGTTTGGCTATGTGAATATTCAAATAGGGATGATGCTACTATTTGGACAACATTTACTCCAGGAGTATATCTTTACTTAATGCATCTGAGTAACTGTGTGGTGCTAATCAATTCATATAACCTTGCTTTAACTATCTCCAATATTTTACATAATTTCCAGGTGTTCGAATAAAAATGATCACAGGAAGCAATGAATTTGCTTACATTCTAAAAAATACCCACACAAATTATTAACTGTTATTTTATGAAAGGAAGACTAAGAACTGCTAAGATTAAAAAATGATAGAAAAAAAGACACTAACATTTAGTCTCTCTGTGACACAAACATAGTCACTGTATTTCTAAGGTGCTAAGCTGCTGCTTTGGGTCCCCTTTTATCCATGTGTGTGTGTCCCTATGAGACCCATAAGCAGCTTTTAAAAATGGTCGTTTTACTCATGCTTAATGGGCCTAGAGTATTTTGCTGCTCTCTGACCTGTAATTTGCTTAGCTGTCCACCATCAATACTGAAAAACAGCTGTAAGGACTGGGCAAAGCAGGTCATTTATCAGTACTGCAAAGGGAGATGACTGGATTTCTATATTTACGTTGCAGAAGCCCCTGTTGAGGTTAGGCAGTTTCTGGTCTCTGCAGTGTTGCTGATTTGTTTTGTTGCGCAGTGCCCTGGAAAGAGGCCTGGACCGGAAGTTAGAGGAAGAGGATTGCTTCCCATGCTGCCATTGACCAGGAGGGTAATAATGGTCAAGCCAAAAACTTCCCTGAACCTCTTCCTCCTCTGGGTAAAATATGTAATAATTCATCTGCCTGCCTTACCAGATCGTTCAGAGAACCAAGTACTAAGCAAGAGCACATGATAAGTAATATTACTCAAGCATATGGTTATAGTATTTATCATGTAAGAGGACTGTGAGGAAAGGTTTCATGCTGTTCATGATAAGTCAAGGAAAAAGGATGAGTGTGTATGTATGTGTGTGTGTGTGTGTGTGTAGAAATTTCACATATAAATACACATAAGTCTGTGATAAGTATATAGGGACTGATATTGGGTCAAAACTAATAATGAGACTTTCCTAAGGACAGATGTAGACAAACTTCTTCCAGGTTATGCTAGTGAAAAAACAAGTGAATTTCTACCTAACTACATATAAGCAGAAACAGCAGGGAGCAGAACTGAGACAGATGTATTCTCTATATGAATGAAAAAGTCTCTACATTATGTGGAATTGAATTGTCGACTTGTCCATGGAATTGAATTGTTCACGTGTCCATTTCTCACACTTAGTCTGTGAACTCCATGGTGGGCAATGGTGTTTTACTCATCCCTAGTCCTTAACAAGTATAGTTTCCTAGGCTGCCTATGAACAGAATCATCTGACTATAATGCCCAGTGAACTAAGAGGTGTACATAACCCCAAACTATAATCAAAGGAACAGCAGCCAACTGCAGTGATGGTCAAAATGGGATCCAAGATGTTGCAGTGGAAGATGAAGTGGGGGACAAATAGAAGTTTCTTAGTCACCCTGTCAAACCTGAAGACCATCTGGATCTATAAATCTACATTTCATAAGTTCCCTGGTCGAATATGAGAGGGAGGAGATGTACAGTTTGGCACATGCTCAATCGGACTTGCCCCTAATGGTAGAGTTAGAAACGTGCCAGGGGATTCCACTTCAATCCCATCAAGACTGTATGTACCAATGCCATCTCACTAGTCAAAGTGATCAGTTTCGGCTCATAATCGATCATAATGATAGGATTAAGAGTCAAAGGGATCACACAAACAAGACCAGTGTCTGCTAATACTAACTGATAGAATTAAAAAGGAGAACGATCCAACATGGGAAGCGGGATACACAGCAGACCCATAGAATGGCAGATGTCTTAAACAGCACTCTGGCCTCAAAATCAGCCCTTAAGGCATTTGGATCAGACTAAAAAGCCCATGAGAGTATTTCAGGCATGGAAAGCCAAGACACTCTGTCAAAAAAAAAAAAAAAAACCTAAATGAAAGTTCTCTGTGAATGAGATCCCAGTGGAGGAAAGAACGGTCCATCAGAGAAGGAGGTAACTTTCTCTGAAGGGAGGAGAGAACTTCCACTTTGACTATGACCTTGTCTAAATATGATCAGAGTCAGTGAACTCAAGAGGCTTCCATAGCCTTGGCAACTCATGACAAGAGCCTAGGGTGATTACTGATGCCATAAACAAGAGTGTCAATTGTTAAGTCAACAACAGGAGTCACTGTGTACTTTCTCCCCATGTAGGATCTCTGTCCTTAATGTGTTGTACAATGTGAATTAACGGTATAACTAGTACTCAAACAGTACTTTATACTTTGTGTTTTGTGTGAGTGCAAACTGTTGAAATCTTTGCTTAATATATACTAAATTGATTTTCTGTATATAAAGATAATTGAATATGAATCTTGATGTGAATGGGATGGGAGAGAGAGGGAGATGGGAGGTTGTGGGAGGGAGGGAAGTTATGAGGGAGAAAAAGCCACTGTAATCCAAAAGCTGTACTTTGGAAATTTATATTTATTAAATAAAAGTTAATAAGTAAATAAATAAATAAAAGTTCCCTGGTCATTCTTACAAATCCTGAAGTTTGAGAAGCACCCTAGAGATCATGTTTTAAAGGCTATGCAGTCAGTCTCAAAATCCCTCAAGAACCAATTTAGTAAATTGAGCACTGAATAAAGGAAGCACTTGGATTTAGGAGCAGTTTCCACTTATTACCAGTAGCTCTTGGGACTTGAGAGAGTCACTGAGCCTGCTTAAGTCTCATTCATAAAATGGGAATAATAAAGCCCTTCTCAGAGGATTGTTCAAATGGACAGAGAAATATCTATAAAAATGCTACGTAAATGACAAGAGTTAAACTCTTTGTGGGAGCAGCCTGTCTCATTTTTAATTGTTGGGCTAGTGGCTGCCTGAGCCTTCAAAGACCAGCTCCCAGAGAAGGGTGACCTTTAATTGTGGCCCCTGTGCATGGCAGGCCAGCTAGGAGAGATGGCCTGTCACTTAGAGCTGTGTGACAGTGCTTGCAAACTTCACTCTCTCAGATACCCATTTCTTGCATCTCAGTATTAAGACCTGGATCTTCTTCTTTAGTGTTCGTTTTAAAAGCTAGGATTTGGCTGTATCATAGCATTAATTAATAAGAGTGTTTACTAAATGCTACTTGCCAAACATTTTGTATATGGTTATCTGCTTTACTCAAACAAAAAAAAATATGAGATGATATTATTGGCATCTTCATCTGTTTTTTTATAAAAGGAACTGAATCACAGAGAAATTAAGAACTTGTTCAAATCACTTTTAGCAGGTGGTGATGCCAGGGTTTGAATCCAGGCTGTCTGGTCTCAGAGCCTGTACTCATCACCATGATACAGCACTACTCATCAGCATGAGAAACATATCCTGTATTCCTTCCCTCCCTATTCTCCTCTAAGATACACAGACAGCCAAGGCACAGAAATGAAAGGTCAGTCTTTGACGTTCATATAAATACAGCCTAGTCTTTTACCTGTCTGGCCAGAGTTCTGGAAATACTGAGCTGGTCAGCTACAGCTGGGAAACCCTTCATTTTTTTTTTCTAAACCCAAGACTGTGGTTACATGCAGAAGAAATATAAATGTTTTCTTGGTATTAGCAGTCCTAGATTAGGAAGCCATTATAGACATTCACATAAGAAAATTACTAGAAAATCATTATGAAATTTGAAGCTGTTCTATGGCCAGATGCAAAAAATACACAGAGTTTTCAGATCTCATGGGAGTGTTACCAGATCTAATGAGGTTTCTCAAAGGTGACTGAAAGTACTGACAGGTTTTTCCTTCTTCTAAAGGGCGAGGTTATCCATCATCACCGATTAATACTCAGAGGCATTATTCTGAGCCCCTCCAGCAGTCAGTGTTGGCAACCCAGCTGGGAAGGGGCTTGAAATACAGTAGTTACTGGCCGAGAACAACAGAGAAAAGTCTAGAAGGTAGGGTGGTGTAGGAGATAGACTATTTCAATGAGAAAGCAAGAAGTCCACAGGAAGGATTTTTTTTTTTTTTTTTGACAGGCAGAGTGGACAGTGAGAGAGAGAGAGACAGAGAGAAAGGTCTTCCTTTGCCATTGGTTCACCCTCCAATGGCCGCTGCAGTAGGCACGCTGCGGCCGGCGCACCGCACTGATCTGATGGCAGGAGCCAGGTGCTTCTCCTGGTCTCCCATGGGGTGCAGGGCCCAAGCACTTGGACCATCCTCCACTGCACTCCCTGGCCACAGCAGAGAGCTGGCCTGGAAGAGGGGCAACCAGGACAGGATCGGTGCCCCGACCGGGACAAGAACCCGGTGTGCCGGCGCCGCAAGGCAGAGGATTAGCCTAGTGAGTCGCGGCGCCGGCTACAGGAAGGATTTTAAATGACCAAATGGAGATAGCAGGTTTTACTTCTTGTCTAAAATACCATATTAAAGAAATAAAGAATATCAGAAACAGAAACGTAAACTCTGTCATCAATGAAAGTAAGAGATGTATATAACCCCCAACTACAGAATTAAGAGAAAAACAGTCAGTTAGGTGAAGGTCAAGACAGATAGTAAAAAAGATGCTAAGGGGAGCATGTCTACATTGTCAGAGCTCAAACTTGGAGTTGGAGCATAATTCTCTAAAGTGGGACCAAGTCAACCGTATCTTGTATGGAGGAGCAAGAAGAATATATATGGGAGGGTGGCAGGAGTTTTCCAAGACCTGAACTGCCACAAAGGAAAATTAGACAAGGTAGAGATGAGAAGAAAATTGTACATATACACTATAAATGTAGATAATAGCTTGTCAGTAAAGATGAAAAAGATTCCAGGTTAGGAGGAGCTTGCAGCAGCTGATATGAAACAAATACAGATTAACCAAGACTAAAATAATTCAAATAATTCACATCTATGATTCTCTAAGAAGAATTCCTGGAGCACAGAACCATGAAAATGTCACCATCAGACTGATGAAAATTGTGAGCAAATACAGCAGCATAAACTGAAAAATTTATTGAGAAACAACCGTCACTCTAAAGTGAGATCTCTGAATAGAGATTTAAGAACTCTGATGAGACTGGAACTTGGTGAGACAACGGAAGGAGCAGCAGCATTCAAGGAAGAGGAGGAAAACAAAATCATTACAAAATAAAGGCCACATCGACAGTTGCCTAAAAGATGATGGGCTGAAACCATCAAAAGGGGGACAGAGGACAGGATTGGAAAACACAGCAAATGAAATGGAAATGAAAAGAGTTTTTAAAAATTACAAATAAAATAAAAGATATAGAAGACAGAAAAGGGGATCTACCACAGTTTTCTTCTTCCTCCTACCCAAAATAAATTTAGAAACAGTACAAAGTACTTAAAGATATAATTCAAAAACACTTTTTAGAAACAAAAGTTAGGGTGGAACCTACATAAAATGCACACTGTGTTCCAAGAATAAAAAACCAATAACACAGAATCACAAACACTGTGACACACCCTAGTAATGTTATTGCACTTCAAATAAAATGAAAAAAATATTTGGGCCTAAAGGCAAAATATTCAGTTCATCTATTAAAGCAAAGATCTTTCATTCTAAATCTCTAGGAAATGGTAAAATACTCTAAAAGCCTAAAATGTCACCAAGAAAATAACATATGATGTTAGAATTCATTCCCAGAAAATTATTATTCAAGTATAAATAGAAAAGAAATCTCAGGGAATATAGCAGCCATGATTACCTCTTGAAGAAATTATTAGAGGACACATTTGGCCAATCAAAATATGGTGACAAAGCTCCAAAGGACAGAGTGGTAGTAAGCCCTGAACCTGTGTGCAGGAGTAGACTAAAACAAATGCAGTATGATTGAAGGGCAAAATTTAAGTGCTATAAATATATGCAAAATCCCTGTGATACAACTAATAAAATTTAGGAGGAATGGGACAATGAGTGGTGAAAAATTGTATAGTACACTAAATTCCTTAACTTTTTTATTTTTTTTAACTTTTATTTCATGAATATAAATTTCCAAAGTACAGCTTATGGATTACAATGGCTTCCCCCTCCCATAACTTCCCTCCCACCTGCAACCCTCCCCTCTCCCACTCCCTCTCCCCTTCCATTCACATTAAGATTCATTTTCAATTCTCTTTATATACAGAAGATCAATTTAGTATAAAGATTTCAACAGTTTGCACCCACATAGAAACACAAAGTGAAACATACTGTTTGCGTACTAGTTATAGCATTAAATCACAATGTACAGCACATTAAGGACAGAGATCCCACATGAGGAGCAAGTGCACAGTGACTCCTGTTGTTGACCCAACAAATTGACACTCTAGTTTATGGTGCCAGTAACCACCCTAGGCTGTCGTCATGAGTTGCCAAGGCTATGGAAGCCTTCCAAGTTTGCCAACTCTGATCATATTTAGACAAGGTCATAAAAGACAGGGTGAGGATAGTAACCAATGATCCTAAGAGTGGCATTTACCAGGTTTGAACAATTATACAGCATTAAGTGGGGAAGAGGACCATCAGTACACACAGGTTGGGAGTAGAGCCATTGGTGGTAGAGTAGAGGTTATGATTACGAAGGAATGAGGCCCAAGTACGCTAGACAGGGTCTAGAACAAAGGACAGAGTCATTATTAGAGGAGCTAAGAAAGGTGCTAAGCTACAATTAAGTTTTCTGATTGAGAGGCAAATAGAACCTGATAGAAGGGGCTTGATAATAATCTGGTGGGCTTTAGGCCTTGTAAGTTAAGAGGCCCAGACCTATCTATCTCTTCACATGGGGTATATCCAAAGGGAGGTGTGAACCTCCTAGGGGAAGGCACTCTGTTGACTTTCATTACTTGGCTGGCCTGGGAGGAGAGCTGGCCAGGTAAAGGCAGGGGGCATCTCTAACAAGAAATTTACAGTTCTGCTGCAATGTTGCTGACCCTACTTGACCATCCCCTCAGCTGCAGTGGTCACTTTGGAAGTTGGGCTGAGTGAAGGGCTTTTCAGCTTAGAGCCAATAAGATCTGTGGCTCTGACCTGGGCATCCTTCGACTCCAGGGCAGGTACATTTCCAGTGATCCAACTCTTGGCAGAGCTGCCAGGGCTCTTCACAAGCTGACTTCTGCTGAAGCCCAGGCTTACCACATTGAAAGCCACTGCAGTGGACTGGCCTGTTGGGTCTCCTTGAGGGCAGATCACTGTACAGATCAGCCATTAATAGGCCTGCCACCCATTGCTTCTGATGCCTAGCTTTCTTTTCCTCCTGGTTTGTGTTAAAGCAGACCAGAGGATGCAAGTCAAGGGAGTGCCCGTGTCCCATCTCTAATCTTCGGTGGCCTGAACTACAAGTCTATAGTCACAGGCATGTTCTGCAGTAGTTTTTCTAAGGTAAGCAATGCCCATGAGGAAAATTATATTCTCACTTTAAAACTTTCTTTCCCTTTGGTCTGAAAGGGAGGTTTTTTCTACTTATTGTATACTTCGCTGATGGCGAAGTGAATCTAGCTATGAGATTATTATTTAAGTTCTTATTTTGGCTATGCTATTACAGAAAAATGTTAGCCATCTCTTTTATAAGGTCTAAAGATTAAATTGTGCGTCCTACAGATTCCTTCATAATAGAATTAGTTTCCTACCTTGAAAAGAATAGAGAAATGAAAGAACAAGTTGAGCTTAGAATAGAGAAATGAGGGAGCAAGTCCTAGATCGCTTGCTGACAATAGCAATATTACATGAATACTTAGCAAACAGTTTCAACCATTAGATAACAACTTAAGAAAACATTTACCAGAAGGTCCAATGCCTTCTATAAATTTTAAGAATTATGTATTTGGAAACACCTCTTAAATATCTAACATGGTGTAGTTTGTTTAGCCAGTAAACTTAAGCACAACCATATAAAATGTTTTTAGTTTCTTTCTACCAACAAGTTTAAAACATATCATACACAGATTCAGGTCACACAAATTAAAATGTATCTTTGATTGATTTTAGCAGCTAAAATTTATGGACAATCTTATCTATAAGCCCTTTAAAATAAAACTCTTAATAAAATTTCCTATGTGGACATACAATATGTACACACATATAACATAACATAATAGACCAATATAGCAATTTTAATAATAGCTTTTAAAATCTTTAACTCTTTTTGTCTATTGCCAATTGATTTGAATTGCTTTTTGTTTTTAGTAACCTCAGTTAACCATACTTTCTCTCAGTTGGTACTGTTAATACATTATTGGCTTCATCTGTTTACAGAGCCATCCCAAAGTACTGAATACAATAGAAGTGGCTGGGAAAAGTCCATAGGAACCTATAGGAGGACAGCTAAACACAGAACCAACAACGCTTTAGTTTTATGAGCAGCAGATCATATATAACTGTGGATGACAAAAGACTTTAAGTCGCCATGTTTAAAATTATAAACTCATCAACCAACAAGAGGCACTTGCTTACTTCACAGTATTTTTGAAAGCACCTGTAGGATTTTACAAGTATTTAACCCTTTAGGCCTCTGGGGCTTTCTCATTAAGATAACTATCATGTCTAGTAACACAAAATCATTAGACTTTTTAGTTCTCAAACATTTGTATTAATGGCATTTTCCATTATAGAAACTTAAAGTTTGGTACCACATCACTTCTTGACAGTACTTCTAATATAATCCAAATAGCCTGATTAGTTGGTGTCTCTATAAGATGAGAGACATAGGTCCTTCGATTTTTTCAGTTGGGCCCAAACTGGAAAAACCAAAGTCCAGGATTTACTGGAAATTTTAGAGACCAGATTGTTTGAAACTTTGATTTTTTGAATGCCTGTCAAGAATGCCAAGAAGGCTCAAAATCCAAACTATCTGGTTGAAATAAGATTCCTTAAAATCATGACATAACATAGACCAAATTTGATCATTGTTACAAGGTGATTACTCAAATCAATGAAAATAAGCACATATTTAAATAACCCTTAGCTCTTAATAAAAATTCAGCTGTTTTTGAACAATTAGAATTTAACAGACATCAAGAGAACATAATAGATTACTTTAACACATTGCTTTAACAGAGCATCAGAGTTTAATTCTATGTCAAAGAGAAACTGAGCTTCCTGTGATCTTTTGCTGTGAGGTTTCCTTCCTTTACCTTCTTTCATATTGGTGACCATGTTTCTGTGTTTCTGTGTGTAACACATCTTTAAGCATCTTTTGCAGGTCTGGACGAGTGGCGACAAATTCTTTCAGTTTCTGTTTGCTATGAAAAGTCTTAATTTCACCTTCATTCACAAATGAGAGCTTTGCAGGATATAATATTCTGGGCTGGCAGTTTTTCTCTCTTAGTACCTGGGCTATGTCTCGCCATTCCCTTCTAGCTTGTAGGGTTTCTGATGAGAAGTCTGCTGTGAGTCTAATTGGAGATCCTCTGAGAGTAATCTGACGTTTCTCTCTTGCACCTTTTAGAATCTTTTCTTTATGTTTCACTGTGGTGAGTTTGATTACAACGTGTCGTGGTGAGGACCTCTTTTGGTCATGTTTATTAGGGGTTCTATAAGCTTCCTGTACTAAGATACCTCTGTCCTTCTCCAAACCTGGGAAATTTTCTGCTAGTATCTCACTGAAAATGCCTTCTAATCCTTTCTCCCTCTCCATGCCTTCAGGAACTCCTAGAACCCAAATGTTGGGTTTTTTAATAGTATCCTGTAGATTCCCGACAATATTTTTTAGATTTCTAATTTCTTCTTTTCTTTGGTTTGCCTGTTTCCTTTCCTGTTCTCTGTCTTCTAAGTCTGATATTCTCTCTTCTGCTTCGCCCATTCTGGTTTTTTTTTTTTTCTTTTTTTATTTCTTTTTTTTTTTTTTTTTTTTGACAGGCAGAGTGGACAGTGAGAGAGAGACAGAGAGAAAGGACTTCCTTTTGCCGTTGGTTCACCCTCCAATGGCCGCCGCGGTAGGCGCACTGCGGCCGGTGCACCGCACTGATCCGATGGCAGGAGCCAGGTGCTTCTCCTGGTCTCCCATGGGGTGCAGGGCCCAAGCACTTGGGCCATCCTCCACTGCACTCCCTGGCCACAGCAGAGAGCTGGCCTGGAAGAGGGGCAACCGGGACAGGATCAGTGCCCTGACCGGGACTAGAACCCGGTGTGCCGGCGCCGCAAGGCAGAGGATCAGCCTAGTGAGCCGCGGCGCCGGCCTCGCCCATTCTGTTTTTAAGGCTCTCTAATGTGTTTATCATTTGATCTATTGAATTCTTCATTTCATTATGATTTCTCGTCACTATCAGTTTCTTGTTCTACTAGTTGTTTCATTTCATTTTGATTCCTCCTTAATATTTCATTTTCATGAGAGAGATTTTCTTTCTTGTCCATTAAGGATTTCTGTAGTTCAAGAATTTCTTTTTGAGAACTTCTTAATGTTCTCATCAATTGTTTGAGATCCGCTTCTTGCATTTATTCGATCTCATCATCTTCATAATCTTGAATTGGGGTGTCTTTTTCATTTGGGGGCGTCATAGTTTCTTCCTTGTTCTTGTTACCTCGGTTTTTGCGTTTGTTGTTTGGCATGTTGGAGATATTTGGTTTCTTCACTGTGGTGTTTTTTCTTGTTACACTATGGCTCTATATTAAGTGGACTATCTGCTTTCGGTGGAGCCTTAGAGGCTTGAGATGAGTGTGGCCTGAGAGCTGTGTTTGGTTCCTCAGGGTTGAGGGTGTGTCAAAGATGACACTCCCAGGTTAGGTGTGGTAAATCTCTCTTTCTTTCTTTCTTTCTTTTTTCTTTTTTTTTTTTTTTGATTCAAAAGGGAAGTAATTCCGCACAGCTGAACGTAATTGGAGGTAGTTAGCAGGCGAATGATATACCCACAGGAGCCAGAGATCAGAAGCTCTTTCCCAAGGACCACACAGGAGCTCTTTCCCAAGGACCACACAGGGAATCTCTGCTGCCCTCAGTGTGGGCTCCAATTCTCCTGCAGTCTCCCACTGGGTTGCCAAGTTAGATCCTAATTTCCTGTTATTTCACCCCTCCCCACAGAGTCAGGTTTTTCTGCTAGACTCAGGGCAGGTGCAGACCTGAGGTTGCCCTGCTTATGACGTATGTCCAAAATGGCACCTGCTCTTTGTCTTGCTTGCCTTTGAGGGTGAGCGGAGAGAGAGAAACTCGTGTCCGTATTGGTCACTTTTTTTTTTTCCTCTCTCTCTTCTAGTTAGCCTGGTGAACTTTTCCCCACGGAGTTTCAAGCCTCGTTCCCTCTAGTCTCCTCTTTCTGCTTTCCCGCTGGTGTCTCGGGCTATGGAGGTTCAGCTCACCTCGTGTTCCAGCGCTGGTGTGTTGAGTCTGCCGCTGGTGTCCCGAACTTGGGCTCCCACGCTCTCCACGCAGGTCCACTGTGAATCACTAGTTCCAGAAGAGTTTCCTCTGCTGTTTCTTCCCCTACTCTTCCTTGACCCTGCAGTATCTCCACTTTTATTAACATGTGTCTTGCCGAACTATCAATGTGCTCCCTTCCTATTCCGCCATCTTGCTGCTCTCCTAAATTCCTTAACTTTTATAGTTAAAGATTAAAACATTATTATTAATTTATTAAATCAATAAATAAAAGTGTTAGTATTATATGCAAAGATAAACACAAGGAATAGAGGGAAATGGAGAAAGAATAGAATGATGGAAACTTACTAACTCATCACTTCTCACAAAGCTAAAAAATTAAAGATTAAATCCATACAACTCTTAGCAAAATAAGCATAGAACTCCTGTAATATCACTAAGAGATTATGCCCCCCTCCAATAGCAAATATCCTTATCTTGGAATGTAGAAAACGTTTTCTTTAAGATCAGGAACTAGACATGGATGTCTACTTTCACTACTTTTATTTGACATTTACTAGAGATAATAGGATTTTAAAGGAAGCAATAAATCTGTCATTATTTAAAAGTGGTACAGTTCTCTGCATAGAAAACAAAGGATAATATAGCCTTCTTTCTGGGTACTAAGCCAATATTACGAAGTCAATAATTGCTCTTTTATTTACCAATCAAATTTAGTTAGAAATAGTATCTAAAGATAGCATTTTAAGTAGCAAAAATAACGTAAATTACTTACAGGAAAGTCTAAATATGTGTAATCCCATCATGAAGAAAATTATAGACTGTATTTTAAAACAGAAAAGAAGAAAGTGTATGTGTGTGTGTTACTGTATAGGAAGACTACTTTAAAGATTATAGTCCTTTCTCAATTAACTGCAATTCAATCAAAATGCAATTTTCTAAGACTTGACAGACTCTCAAATTTATATGGAAGAGCAAATCACTAAAAGAAGAATAAGATCAGGAATTGGTTCCACATGATATGAATATTTATCATGAAACTCTATATTTGACAATAGTATTTAAGATAGTTTGGTATTGGGCCAGGTATCCACAAGTTGGCCCATAAGAGGTAATAACCCAGAGCAGACCAACCTGTACATGGAAATTTGATTCTCAATAGAAAGGGAATCGTAGCTCAATAGGAAAAGGAGGAACTATTCACTAAATTCTATAATAAAAAATAATGGGCCATCAGTTATCCATAAAGTAAATATGAAGTGGGATTCCTACTTCCTACCATATAGAAATTCAGTTCCAAACAGTTTAAAGACTTACATGTGAAAGGCAGAACTATTGCACTTTTAGAAGGTAGTGTAGGAATCCACCTTTATGTGTTAGGACAGGGAAGGATTTCATGGATGAGCATCAGAGGCATAAATAATTCAGTTGCGGACTGACATATTAAACAAATTTAAAATTAAAAACTTCTATTCATGGAAGAGATATTGTTAATCCACAAAGTTAAAAAAGATTTTTGCAGCACTTGTATTTCACAAAAGACAAATACTATTTATACTTTGTAAAATGAGAATCAGCACAAAAAAGACAGTCCAATAGCAACTGGCCAAAAGATACAAACTGTCATTTCATTGGTGAGGAATCAAGAATAGTCCATGAGCAAAATGCAAATAAAATACACTGTTGGTGGGAATATAAACTAGTACAACCATTATAGAAGACAGTATGGAGATTTCTCAGAAATCTGAAAATGGACCTACTATATGACCCAGACATCCTGCTCCTGGGAATTTATCCAAAGGAAATGAAATCAGCATATGAAAGGGTTATCTGTACCTCCCATATGTGTTACAGCTCAATTCACAATAGCTAAGATATGGAATCAACCCAGATTATCCATCAACGCATGACTGGGTAAAGAAAACATATATTTACACCATAAAATACTACTCAGCTGTAAAAATAAAATCCTGTCTTTTGCAACAAACTGAATGTAACTGGAAACCACTGTGCTTAGTGAAATAAGCCAGTCCCAAAAAGACAAATATGTTTTCCATGGTTTGTGGTAATTAATATACAGAGCACAAAAAAATATAATGTACATCAGCAAAATTGACATTTTGAGATTTATTGTTTACGGCCCTCGTCTATTGCAAAACAGTGTTTTTTCTACTTACTACTTGTTGAATTCTTTATTTGGTGGAGGGTTATGCTTTTAATTATAAACTGAAAGTATTTCATTGTAAACATTAAAGAAAATAAGGAAAGAGGAGGAAGGGCAAAAGCATGGGTGGAAGGGAAGATAGAGTGGGAAGTATTATGTTGTTAAATCTTTATATATGAAATACATGAAATTTGTTCACCTCGTATAATCAAAAAATCTAAAAGAAAAAAAAATATAAGATGGGGCAGCCACTTTGGAAAACAATCCTAAAGTGCCTCAAAAGTTAAATAGTAAGTTATCATATGTTCCAGCAAATCTACTTTCAGATATATACCCAAGAGAAATAAAACCATGTTTACACACACACACACACGCGCGCACGCGCATACACACAGTCTATGAGCAAATGAAAAGTTTTCAACCTCTTTAGAAAAATGCAAATTAAAACCACAGTAATACTGTATTTCCTCCTGATCTTAGTGGAATAAGTTAGAACTCTAAATATTGGCAAGGATGTAGGTGATTCAAACATACTTGTTTTCCATGATCATGCTCATCAGCAAGTCATAGATGAAGCGCATAGAAAAACTGTTCTTCTTTGGTCAATGGGGCAAGAGCAACAGGTTCAAAGACAATACTGTGCTGGTGCAGGTGTGGAATAACAAATTTGAATTCCATTGTTAGTGAACGTATAAGTTGATACCACCTATATAAAGAAAAATTTGTTGATAAATTTCTATATTAAATTGTTATGTTTTCTTAAATCCTTAAATATTAATTAATTAATTAATTAATTTGACAGGTAGAGTTACAGATAGTGAGAAGGAAAGACAGAGAGAAAGGTCTTCTCATCCACTGGTTTCCTCCCCAAATGTCTGCAATGGTCAGAGCTGGACCGATCTGAAGCTAGGACCCAGGATCTTCTTCTGGGTTTCCTACGTGGATGCAGGGGCCCAAGTGCTTGGGCCATCTTCTACTACTTTCCCAGGCCATCAGCAAAGAGCTGGATCAGAAGAGGAGCATCTGGGACCTGAACTGGTGCCCATATGGAATGCCGGCACTGTGGCACTGTGCCACAGTGCCAGCCCCTAAATCCTTAAATCTTATATCCTGCAATTCTAAATCTAGGAAATATAAATATGTGAAGTTATATTAAAGAAATATATATATATACATGTATATATTTCAGCATTGTTTGAAATATCAAATTGTTAGAAATAATCTAAATGTCCTTCAAAGATAATCATGGACTACTGTGAAGTTTTTAAAAATAATTGAAGAGTGGGCATTTGGCATACCGGTTAAGGTCCCTGAGTCTGATAGCCACCTCTGGCTCCTGGTTCCAGCTTTATTGCTAATGCAGACCCTGGACGCAGCAGTGATGGCTCAAGTAATTGAATTCATGCCACCCATATGGGAGTTCCTGGCTACTGACTTCACCTAGCCACACCTTGGCTATTGCAAGAGTTTATGGAATGAACCAGTGGATGAAGAGTTTTTTAAATTAAAAAACTTGAGCCTTATATGTACTAATATGAAAGTCTTAAGTATTCTTAAGTGAAAAAAGCAAAATGCACATTCTTCACTTGTTTTTTAAAGTTTTATTTATTTTTATTTAAAAGACAGAGAAACAGATAGAGACAGATAGATGGTTCTGATTCACTGTTTCACTCCCCCAAATGCCTGCAAGGGTCAGGACTGTGTCAGGCTGTAGGCAGCAGCATGGGCACTCAGTCCAAATCTCCCATGTTGGGGCCAGGGATCCAGCTTCTTGGCTACTTGAACCATTACTTAGTGCCTCCCAGGATGTGTATAAGTGGGAAGCCAGGAATGGTAGCAGAACTAGAACTAGAACCCATGCATTCCAATATGGAATGGGGATGTCCCAGCTGGTATCATATCTACTAGGCTAAATACCCACCCCAAATTGTGGTTTTAAAAACATAAATACACATGTGTGCATATTTATGTGTGTGTGCATGTATACACATAGATGTGTAAACTAGATTTGAATAGCTAACTTCAAGGATAAGCATACGGGAATGAGAGGCAAGGCTTAGTATATCCTTTTTTCATATTTTTAATTGTATACATGTGCATGTATACAATTTTTGTTTTTTTATTCATAAGAGGTATAGACATAAAGATAGAGTTCTTATCCTCTTTTTTACTCCCTAAATGTCCACATTATCCAGGGCTGGGCTGGGACTGAAATCAGTAGCCCAATCTAGTTCTCCTACATGGGTGACAGGAACCCAATTACTTGAGTCATCACCACTGTTTTTTTGTTTTGTTTTGTTTTTTGACAGGCAGAGTTAGACAGTGAGAGAGAGAGAGAGACAGAGAGAAAGGTCTTCCTTCCGTTGGTTCACCCCCCAAATGGCTGCTACGGTGGGTGCGCTGCGCCGATCCGAAGCCAGGAGCCAGGTGCGTCCTTCTGGTCTCCCATGCGGGTGCAGGGCCCAAGGACTTGGGCCATCCTCCACTGCCTTCCCAGGCCACAGCAGAGAGCTGGCCTGGAAGAGGAGCAACTGGGATTAGAACCCCAGTGCCGGCCCCGCAGGCGGAGGATTAGCCAAGAGAGCCACAGCAGCGGCGAAGTCATCACCACTGTTTTCTGGGGTCTACATTACTGGAAAACTTGAATTAGAAGTCAGAACTGAGAATTGAACCCAAGCACTCTGATATGGGATGCAGGTTTCTTTGCTAAACTAACCACTCGTTCCAGTAAAGTAATTTTTTTTTAAAGAAATCAAGCATCTTTGGTTGTTGTAGACAAGTAATCTGGAATCTGGGGATCAGTAGAAATTAGGAGCATATATGGCATCTCAGGCAGTGTGGGCAGCAGGTCTGTAAATGGGGGGAATTTATAAGAATTGGAAACTTGTACTTTATCAGGGAAGAAAAGAAGAAATCAGATGATCTAATCAGGGCACCAGGATCTCTCAAGTTCTTGATACTGAGCCAACAATTTGTCTTCATCAGAAAGCTGTCATGTGCTTCCAGGGTAAAATGGAGGCAGGTTTCTGCTACAGATAGCTGGGGACAAGCAGGTGGAGAAAATGGAAGTGGCCAGGTACAAAAGAAAATGAAGAATTGGCCATTGCTAACAGGCTGCAGAGATATGACTCATCCAGGCTGGGCCAGGTACATAAATTAAATGGCCCAGTGCAAAATGGAAAGGTTGGGCCCTTTATTCAAAAGAGCAGGGGAATTGTACCATTAAAGGTACCACAAACTGTCAAGCTTTTTTCCTTCTTTAGGCTCTCAGCTTGTCATGCTGATTTACATTTGCAATGTAATGCCATTCTAAGAAAGATTAAATTTTTTAATTATTAACATAATTTTTACTATTCATATTTGTATTGTATATTGCCAGATTTGAATGCAGATATAAAAACATTTAACTCGTGCAGAATCACTGAAATTACACAGTTCATATTTTGTAGCTCATACATGCATATGTATTTTCATCTTACAAGAACAGTGGAAATACTGCACAGAAATAAGTCAACTGCTTTGCTTCACTTGTTGATATGCATACATTCTACCGACACTCTCTACCTTCAGCTTATTGATGAGTAAGGATGGACTGAAAGAAAAAGGAACTGAGTTGCCCTATCTTTCATTATGTTGCCCTGTCTTTCCATACATCATTTGTCTGTAAGTGGCTAATACAGGCAAGTGATATGAGTGAAAAAGGGTATGATTGTGTCCAATGGTCATTCTTTTGTCTTAGAATATCATCCTGTTCATTTTACACCTAAAGAAAATTGTGGTCAAATGGACACTGTAGCCACTTGGAGCCATCAGCATTGCCATTTTCCCCCATATCACACTTTACTTGGTATTCCTTGAATTCTTATTGCTTCATTTTTCCATCAGTCTTAATTTACAAAAAAATAAGCACAAAAACAAAATTAGTTTCAAGATGATGACAACTGAGCATTAAAGCAAGTGCAGCGCCCTCTGAGAAGGGCCTTGTGTAACTGTACAGGTCATGTGTCTAGGAACTCAGTTCTGCATCCAAGAGCTTACTATTAAAGGAGAAAATCCGGATAGGCATAATTTAGTTCTCTCTCACCAATATTTTTCTTGTCTTTTTAATATAATAAATGCTTAGAGGCTACATTAGTAGAGCCATCATATTGAAAATATGTCTGAATGACAAGTATTATGTTGTAAATTTTGCTTTTTCAAGGTTCTATTCATCAGTTCATCATCATCCTGTCCCTATGTGAGAGAACAGAGCAATCTTCTGAGTGCTCTTAGTGACATTGCTACTGAATTCTTATGATTATTAATGCAGAATATGGAAATTTCCTCTAAAGAATTAAGAGTGAATTCTTAAGTCTGGAGTTATTCTTCAGGGAATAAATTCAAACTGATAAACTCTGGGATCAGTATGCAGTGGAGAAACAAATGGGATTTGGAAGTGCTGCTTGCTTCTATTGTCAAAGTAAAGCTTGTCAAAAATGTCTTGGGTTTCTCCGCATCATTTATTTTGCCATGTAATAGAGACCACAAATTGGAAAAAAAAAAATGTTTCTTCCATTGTAATGTCTATTCCATTGAGAGCTTTTCAAAATATATTTGACTTCCAATCTCCGTATAACAAAGTTGGTTTTATTATCAAAAGTGACCAGATGCCCAGGCTAGGGAGAAAGGTCTGTCCATTTTTGAAAAGCTCTGTTGGGTGCAACATGTCTCAGAGAAAAAAAAAGTCCTTGTAAGTGACCTGAGGCAAGTCACTCATTTACTAAAATCTAAAGGGGCTAACAACAGTACTATTTGCTTTAGCACCTTTGTGTGATTTGAATGATATAAGACATGGGCACCTCTCCCGACAGAGCCTGAGAGACTAGGGAGAAGGAAGGAGGGAGGTTACATGTTGAGTGGAGAGATTACACCTGACCAGACCAGGAGGGCGGCCCAGCAAAGATGCAGAGAGCTGAGCGACATGGAAGAGTTAGTGCAGTACCTAATTTGTAGAAAGTACTTGATTAATGTTGGCTATAATTATTAGCTGGTTTTCCAGTTGTGTGGTCAACCATGTGATAGTCATATTAGAGGTAGAGACAATGGCAGCAACCCACATATTCCTGTTCAGCCATGCTCTGCTTTTGTCCTGATGGAATCCTGATGGCAGATCCTCCAGGCAAGTCTCCCAGGCCTTCTCCATCACATGCTTTACACTCTTAAATAATTGTTTCTTGGACATTATCAAACAGCCCAAATGACAGGCAATTTGAGCAGCTTCTTCTGTGACCCCTCCCAGGCATACAACTTGGCCCTGCCTAGAGAAACTTCCTCTTCTAGTAAGAACACTTAGAGTCGGCCATTGAGGAGTCCGTTTTGTCTTAAACTTATATCAGGATTTCTTCTCATTGGGGTAAGGAAGGTAAAGTGTCACCATATCATTTTTTTAATGTTGGAAATAAGTAATATGTCAACAAGTTGTACAACAAAAATCTTTACCTAGAGCATGATGCAAATGGGATAAGCCCTAGAGTTTTTAGATACATTTTACAATAAAAGTGCCAGGAATTTCTTTCCACTTTTAGCTGTCAGGCTAGTCCCAGAGCTATCAATAATATAGATAATGTGGGGCACACAGCAACTTCTTGATAAATAACACTTCATCTAAATTGAGAAATAAGCTTAATAATTGTCCAAAAGCATCAGCCTAGTGTTTTTCTTCTTCAATAATTGCAAAAGGAACTGCAAATGTGATAGGTAGAGGGGCATAGGAAAGTTGCCTGAGGGGAAAAGTTGAAAACCCACAAAAAGAAAAATAATTGAAAATTAAATGATATGGTTTTAACCCATTGATTTAAAAAAAGTCACAAGGTAAATTATAAAATGACCTGAAATGAAAACAGCATAGAAAAATGAGTGAGGAGGCCAGCGCTGCGGAGTAGTGGGTAAAGCCACTGCCTGCAGTGCCGGCTTCCCATATGGACACCGGTTTGAGACCCAACTGCTCCACTTCCTATCCAGCCCTCTGCTATGGCCTGGGAAAGCAGTAGAAGATGGACCAGGTCCTTTGGGGGAGTGAACCAGATGATGAAAGAAATCTCTCTCTCTCTCTCTCTCTCTCTCTCTCTCTCTCCTGCTGCTGCTGCTCTGCCCTTCAAATATAAACTTTAAGAAAAACAGAAAATTAACAAAGTAAAATTTTGGCTGTTTTACAAGATTAATGGGGAATCAGGAGGAGCAGAGCCAAGACCATGGCTAGATAAAAAGCTCCAGCAACCACTTCCCCACAGACACCAATGTGAGCAGCTATGCACATACCCAATCACCTTCACCAAACCTACAGTAGCCAAGTGAGAGATCACAGTACCTCATCTTCTTATAATTATAAGAGAATTCACGTTAAAGGAAGTGAAAAGAAAGTTTCACATAAGAACCTTTCACATAAGAAGGAAAGAGTTGCATATGCCACACTTCCCCCATGGCCTGGAGAGATATCTTTCACCTGGGCAAGGGAAAGCTAACCGAATTCTAGTGTCAGTGTCACTGTGGAAAAATTCACAGGCTGAGCCCACTGGCCTCCACCCCAACCTATGCATCCCCTTCCCAACCACCTGCAGAAAGCCAAACTCCAGACATGGGGAGAAGTCAGGAGAGGGAGATTAGGACCAAGCCCTGGAGCTCAAACCCGGGTCTATTGCAAAAGCAGTACCAAGAAGGAACTTCATAGCAATCAATGCCTGCATCAAAAAATAGACATATCTCAAATAAACAACTTACTGCTGTATCTCAAGGAAGTAGAAAAAAAATCAAATTCAAAATTTATGGAAGGAAATAAATAATAAAATTCAGAGAACAAATAAATGACATGAAAACACAAAAAGATCAATGAAACAAAGAGCTGGTTCTTTGAAAAAATAATCAAAATTTGTAAACTCATAGAATAAGAAAAAGAGAGAAGCTTCAAATACATAGAATTAGAGATGAAAATGAAGACATTGCCACTGATATCACAGAAATACAAAGGATTGTTAGAGATTACTGTAAACACCTGTATGACAACAAATTGATAACCTAGAAATAAAGTGACAAATTCTAGAACACATAAACCTTACCCAGATTTAATCATTAGGAAACAGGATATCTAGAAAGATCAATAACTGAGTAGCAGGATGGAATCAATAATTTAAAAAAATTCTTATAAAAGGAAAGCCCAGGACGAGATGGCTTTACTGCTGAATACTATCAAACATTTAAAGAAGAATTAACATTAATCCTGCTTAAACAATTTTGAAAAATAGAAGTGAGAATTCTTCCAAATTCATTCCTGGTTTTGATATCATAACCAAGCAAGGGAACAATAAAAAGGAAAGATACAGGCCAATATTTTTGATGAAAATAGAAGCAAAAATCCTCAATAAAATACTAGTAGATTGAATCCAACAGCACATTAAAAATACCATTCACCATGACCAAGTGGAATTCACCCCAGGGATGCAAGGATAGTTCAATATATGCAAATCAGTGAGTATGATATACCTCTCAACAGAGTGAAGGACAAAAAATATACAGTTATCTTAATAGTTGCAAAAGAGGCATATGATGAAGTTCAACATCCCTTCATGGTAAGGACTCTGAACAAATTAGGTACTAGGGCTTACTTGGTTAATCCTCCACCTGCGGCACCTGCATCCCATATGGGCACCGGTTCTAGTCCTGGTTGCTCCTCTTCCAATCCAGCTCTCTGCTGTGGCCCAGGAAGGCAGTGGAAGATGGCCCAAGTGCTTGGGCCCCTGCACCTGTGTGGGAGACTAGGAGGAAGCACCTGGCTCCTGGCTTCGGATCAGCACAGCGCCAGCCATGGTGGCCATTTGGGGAGTGAACCAGCGGAAGGAAGACCTTTCTCTCTGTCTCTCTCTCTCACTGTCTGTAACTCTACCTGTCGAATAAATAAATAAAATCTTTAAAAAAAATTAGGTGTAGAAGGAACATACTGCAATATAATAAAGGCCATATATAACAAACTCAAAAGAAAGCAGGAGTAACCATACTTCTATCAGATAAGATTTTAAATCAATAGCTAATATGTTGAATGAATAAAAAGCTGAATATTTTCCCTCTGAGACCTGGAACAAGAAAAGTATGCCCACGTTCACCAATTTTATTCAACAAAGTGCTGAACTCCTTGCTAGAGCAGTTAGGCAACCGAAAAAAATAAAAGGCATCCAAACGGGAAAGGAAGAATTCAAACTGTCACAGTTTGCAAATGACATGATTTTTATATATATATATATAATATATATATAATATATATAAGATTTATATATATATTATATATATAAGATCTTAAAGACTCCACCAAAAATCTATTAAAACTAATAAATTCTACAAACTTGTATGATACAAAGGCACTGTACCAAAACCAGTAATTTTGTTATACACCAATAATGATCATCTGAAAAAGAAATCAATACAATTTCTAATAAATAGCCACAAAAAATAAAATATCTGGGAATAGATTTAACCAGAGAAATGTAAGATCTGTATAATGAAAACTATATATCAGAGATCCAAGATGGCTGAATAGAGTATAGCCACACTAACGTAAGCTGCTCTGGAATATGAAAAGGACAAAGGAAGGACTACGTTTCCAAGGGTCTGACTGATGGAAGTTTTCAGTAAAGAAATGGAAGAAAAACAAGGCTCTGTGGGACAGAAGAGAGAAGACAGAGACACTGCTGCAGCCAGCTGTGCCACACGGCCAGCTGCCAGCTGGGAGCTGCCATCTTAGAATGCCAAGGAAGGAAGAAATCACTGTGCACCTGCTGCTCACAGTTTTAGCTGAGAGGTAATTCCACAGTCACCCACTGACTTTTACTTCGGCCTGGAGAGCTGACTGAGGTCTGAGGAATTGCCAGGCTTGGAGCAGGGAAGCCTCCTTGATTCTTTCTCCTCCCTTGCTCCCACAGAGTGTCATACTCATCAGGGAAAATGCATGTAGCACACCTCTGCTCTCCTACCAGTTTCATAGTCAGAGTCAGGGCAACATGTGGGGCAAAGGACAGATCCTCTTCATCCTGCAACTGTAGGAGTTTTGGGAAATTATCCCCAGAGCTACACTCACACATTACATGAGCAAGGGAGATTCACCTTTGCTTCTGGAGACTAACACCAGAAACAGCCCATAAAAAAATGTGCTGCCACCCTGGGAGATCAGGGTAATGACCCCACTATACCCTACAACACCAGGCCTATAACAATTCATTCTAAATTTCTCAGTGCCACTGGAATCTACTCAGTGTACATAGCATTCTACCTCTCTGGACTCTTACCTTCCAGAGTAAAATCTTCTGTATACCTTATAGTTACCCTTTATGACTGGAACACAGTCCTGTTCACATCCCCTAGACCTAGGACTAGGATTGTTGGTATTACAGGCCACAGCACCAGTTGGACCTGGGGAAGGGTCCATCTACATCACACAGTCCTATAGCCACAGTAATTGGTGCCACAAGCACCAACATCACTTGGGCTTGCCAGTAGGACAGGAGGACAGCCACCCCAGTCTCCCTGAGCACCAAGAACAAGGCTCTGGCTATCACATTTGGAAGGGAAACTGACCTCGAGGACAAGAAGTTTAAATAACCCAATGAGACAAAAATAAAAGGAAAAGCATTAAAAAGAATGAACAAAGTCTACATGAAATATGGGATTCAATAAGGTGGCCAAATATTCATGTTATAGGTATTTCTGAAGGAGAAGAAAAGGAAAAAGACATTGATTACCTGCTAAATGAAATAATAATTGAAATTTTCCTAGGTTTTGAAAGAGACATGGACAATACAAGAAGCTCAAAGAACCCCAAGCAGACTGAAACAAGAAAGACCTTCTCCAAGGCATATTGTTGTTAAATTGTCAAAAGTTAAAGACAAGGAGAGAAACCTAAAGACAGTAAAAGAAAAGTGTTAAGTTACATGTAAAGGAAAACAAATTAGATTAACATCAGACTTGTCAGCAGAAATCCTATAGACCTGAAGAGAGTGAGATGATAGATTCAAGTCTTAAAAGAAAAAAACTTCCAGCCAAGAATATTATATCCAGTGAAGCTGTCCTTTAAAAGTAAAGGAGAAATGTTTTCCAGATAAGCGAAAACAGAAATTCACCACCTCCCTTCTAGCCTTACAAGAAATTCTGAAGGGCATCCTGCATTAGAAATAAATATCATGAAAACAGATGATACCATCAAATTCAGTAACAGAGCATACAGATTCATTATCTAATCAAAAAGATGACAAATCTTAGTTCTTATCTATTTATACTAACCTTGAATGTAAATGGATTAAATTCACCAACTAAGAGACTTAGGTTGGCTGAATGGATTAAAACACACACACACACACACACACCACGAGAAACTCACTTCACAAACATACACACAGACTGAAAGTGAAGAGTTGGAAAGAAATATACAAGCCAAATTGAAACCAAAAGCAACCAGTCATAGCCGTCCTCATATCAGGTGAAACACTTTAAATTAAAAACTGTAAAAAGAGATAAAGAATGACATCATGTTTTAATAAAAGGTTCAGCTCAACAAGAAGACCTAACAATCATAAATATATACACACTCAACACAAGACCACCCAGATATATACAACAAACACTATTAGACCTAAAGGGAGAGATAGATTCCATTAATAATGAGTGACTACACCACCCCACTCTCATCAATGGGAGGGATCATTCAGATAAAAATTCAAAAAGATACATTGGTTTTGAAACATACTGTTGAGCAAATGAACTTAACAATTTACAGGACTTTTCTCCCAAGAGCCAAAGAATATACAGTAACATTTTCTGGGATAGACCACATGTTAGGCCACAAATCAAGTCTCAGCAAAAGATTTAAATCATACCATGTATCTCCTTAGACTATGAGAGAATAAAACTAGAAGTCAACAACAATAACAACAATAGAACACTCATAAATACTTGGAAATTAAACAACATGCTACTGAATTATCAATGTGTCCTTGAAGAAATTAAAAAAGGAAACCAAAAGATTTCTTGAAATAAATGATGAAAACAATATATCAAAACCTATGGGATACAGCAAAAGCATTAGTAAGAGGGAAGTTTGTAACATTAAAAAAGAGAAATGTCTCAAGTTAAAGATCTAATTGTGTGTCTTGAAGACTTAGAAAAACAGGAATGAACCAAACTTCAAATCACCATTTGGTGAGAAATAATAAGGATCACAGCTAAAATAAATGAAATTGAATCTAAAAAAAATTACAGGAGATCAACAAAACCAAAAGCTACTTTTTTGAGAAGATAAACCAAATAGGTAAACCTTTAGCCAGACTAACAGAGAAAAAAAGAGAGAAAGCTCAAATAAATAAAAAATAAAATTACAGATGAAAAAGGAGACATTAGAATTGACACCACTGAAATAGAAAGGATCGTAAGAAACTACTATGAAAAACTATATGCTAATAAACTGGAAAACCTTGAAGAAATGTAAAAATTCCTGGATTAATACAACCTGCCAAGATTAAATCAAGAAGATAAAGATAATCTAAATACACCTCTAACAAGCAATGAGTTTGAAGCAGTAATCAGAAAGTCTTCCTTCATTGAAAAGTCCAGGACTTTCACTACTGAATTCTTCCAAACATTCAAAAAGGAAGTAACTCCAATACTTTTTAAACTCCAATACTATTCCAGAGCATTGAACAGGGTGGAATTCTGCCAAACTGTTTTCATGAGGCCAGAATTACTTTGGTATCCAAACCAAAGACATGACATGAAAGCAAGCTACAAGTCTATACCCTTTATGAAGATGGATGCAGAGATTCTCAACAAAATACTAGCAAAGGAAATCTAAAAACACATCAAAAATATCATAAATCATGATTAAGTGGTATTTATCTGATAAATGCAAAGGTGGATCAACATTTACAAATCAATAAACATCATAAACCACATCAATAGAATGAAGAACAAAAGCCGTATGGTTATCTCAATAGATGCAGAGAAAAGATTTGATAAAACTCAACACCCTTTTATGATTAAAAAAAAAAAAAACTCCACAAATTAGGTATAGAAGGAACATTCCTCAAAATTATAAAGGCTGTATATCACAAATCAACAGCCAACAGCCCATATCATATGAATGGGGAAAAACTGAAAGCATTTCCCCTCAGAACTGGAACAACGATGTGCACATTAACAAGAGCAATTATGGAGGAGAAAGGGCATCAAAATTGGAAAAGAGGACGTCAAAATAACCATGTTTACAGATAACATGATGTTGTACATGGAGAAGCCAGAACAATCCACCTAAAAGCTGTGAGAACTGATAAATCAATTCAGTAAACTTGCAGGTTACAAAATAAACATACCAAAAAAGTAGCTTTTTGTATGCTAATGATGAACTCACAGAAAGAGAAATCAAGAAAGAAATGGCATTCACAGAAGCCACCAAAAAAAATCAATACTTAGAAATAAATTTATCCAAAGAAGTGAAAGATCTCTACAATGAAAATTACCCAATGTTGATCAAAGAAATCATCAAGGATGCAAAAATATAGAAAGCTCTTCCTTGCTCATGGATCAAAAGACTCTTCATTAAAATGTCTATACTGCCTAGAACAATTACAGATTTGATACAATCCCTTCAAAATACCAGTGGCATTCTTTACAAAGTTAGAAGAAACAATCTTAAAATTCACATGGAATCACAAAGTACTCTAATAGCCAAAGTGATCCTGAGCAAGGAAAATCAAGCTGGAGTCATCGCAATACCTGATTTCAAAAATGAACTAAAAAGCTATATAAATTGATTAGCTTGGGGGCTGGTGCTGTGGCAAAGCAGGTAAAACCGCCACCTGCAGTTCCAGCATCCCATATGGGTGCTGGTGTCAGTCGCCGCTGCTTCACTTGTGATCCAGCTCACTGCTATGGCCTGGGAAAGCGGTGGAAGATGGCCCAAGTGTTTGGGCCCCTACACCCACATGGGAGACCCAGAAGAAGCTCCTGGCTCCCTGCTTCAGATCAGCGCAACTCCGACTTTTGCAGCCAGTTGGCAAGTGAACCAGTGAATGGAAGACCTCTCTCCCTCTGCCTCTCCTTTTTTCTCTGACCTTCAAATAAATAAATAAATCTTAAAAAAAAAGAAAAAGAAAAAGAATTGATCAGCTTGGAACTGGCATAAAAACAGATACATAGGTCAGTGGAACAAAATAGAGAACCCAGAAAATAATCCACATGCATCCAGCAAATTATTTTTGACAGAAGTGTTCAGACAATACAGTGGAGTAAGGACGATCTTTTCAACAAATTGTGCTGGCAAAACTGGGTGTATATATGTAGAAGAATGAAATTAGATCCATATGTCTCTCCATATAGAAGAATCAACTTAAGATGGATCAAAGACCTAAATTTAATACCCAAGACTAAAGGTACTAGAAGAAAATGTAGGGGAAACACACCTGGACAATGGAGTAGGGGATAACTTTTTTATTTTTAATTAATTAATTTAGTTTTTAAGGTGAACAAATTTCATTTATGTCATATATACAAATTTAGGAGCATAATGATACTTCCCTCCCACCCTCCTCCTTCATTTCCTATTCTTTCTTTAAATTTTTATGATGATCTACTTTCAGTTTATTTTATAAGATTAATCCTACAATAGGAAAGAATTCAGCAAATAGTAAGCAGAAAACAATGCTGTTCCTCAAGAGCAGAGACAAGGGCTGTAAACTATCAATGAATCTCAAAATATCAATTCAGCTTATACACATTACATTTTCTGTGCATTCTTAGTTAATACGGATCAGGGAGAACGTAAGGTATTTGTCTTTTTGGGACTGACTTATTTCACTAATTATAATGGTTTCTAGTTGCATCTCTGCTTTTTTTGCAAAGCACAGAATTTCTGGGTTTTTTACACCTGAATAATATTCTATACTAGATATGTACCACAGTTTCTTTATCCAGAAGAGAGATTGAAGGTCTTATGGTAGATCTGTTTTCAAATTTCTGAGGCATCTCAATACTGTCTTCCACAATGGCTGTACCAGTTTATATTCCTACCAACAGTGGATTAGGGTACCTTTTCCCCTGCATCCTCATCAGCATTTACTGTGTTTGTTTGTTTGTTTGTTATTTCTGTATGAGAGCCATTCTAACTGGAGTGAGGTGAAACCTCCCTGTTGTTTTGATTTGCATTTCCTGATGGCTAGTGATCCTGAGCATTTCTTCATGTCTGTTAGCAATTTGAACTTCCTCTTTTAAAATGTGCCTGTTCAAGACCTTTGCCAATTTCTTAACTGGATTTTGTTGTTGTTGTTGTTGTTATTGTTGTTGTTGAGTTTCTTGAGCTCTTTGTATATTCTGGATAGTAATCCTTTATCAATTGCATAGTTTGCAAATAATTTCTCTCATTCTTATATAAAGAAAAATTTGTTGACAAATTTCCATATTGAATTTGTATGTTCTCTTAAATTTTAATTAATTAATTAATTAATTAATTTGACAGGTAGAGTTACAGACAGTGAGAAGGAGAGACAGAAAAAAAGGTCTTCTCACCCACTGGTTCACTCCCCAAATGGCTGCAATGTCCAGAGCTGGGCTGATCCAAAGCTAGGAGCCAGGAGCTTCTTCTGGTTGTCCCACATGCATGCAGGGGCCCAAGCACTTGGGCCATCTTCTACTCCTTTCCCAGGTCACAGCAGAGAGCTGGATCAGAAGTGGAGCATCCAGGATTTGAACTGGCATCCATATGGGATGCCAACACTGTAGGTGTCAGCTTTACCCGCTATGCCACAGTGCTGGCCCTTCTTGCTCACTTTTGATTACCATTTGTATGGAACATCTTTTCTATCATTTCACTTTCAGTCTATGCATATCTTTATTGTTGAAGTGTGTTTCATGTAGGCAGCACATAGATGGGTCTTATATTTTTATCCATTCAGCCAGTCTATATCTTTCTTTTTTTTAAGGATTTATTTATTTATTTGAAAGTCATAATTACACACAGAAAGAGGAGAGGCAGAGAGAGAGAGAGAGAGAGAGAGAGAGAGAGAGAGGTCTCATCTGATGGTTCACTCCCCAATTGGCCGCAAAAGCTGGAGCTGCATCGATCCAAAGCCAGGAGTCAGGAGCTTCTTCTGCGTCTCCCACATGGGTTCAGGGGACCAAGGACTTGGGCCATCTTCTACTGCTTTCCCAGGCCATAACAGAGAGCTGGATCATAAGAGGAGCAGCCAGGGGCCGGCACTGTTGCTCATTGGCTAATCCTCTGCCTGCGGCGCTGGCATCCCATATGGGTCCTGGGTTCTAGTCTTGGTTTCCCCAAGCTATAAGAGTTCTATAGTGTCTCTATGACAGCAAATTCAATCTGACCCTTTGGTGGGGATGGAGGAGGGAGGCAATGCAGTTTCCTATTTCAGAGCAAAGCAGCTGCTCAGACTCTTGTCAGCTTTTCAGGCTGGACTTGAGATCAGTAGGGACTGTGAAATTCTCCCTTAAAGCTGCCAGTGTCAGGGTGCCACAGCACCTTCTTCCTATCTTGTCTTGGCAAGACGGTATTTCTATGCCAGGAGCTAGCCGCATAGATGCAGGGGTAGCTGATGGCACAGCTGGAAGCTGTGTGTTTGCTCTCTGTCCTTTCATCATCCTGGAGTCTACACTCTTTTCTGTCAGTTCTCCACTGAAAATTTCTCTCAATCAGTTCCCTTTGAATGTGGTCCTTCCTTTGTTCTTCTCGAATCTTTTTGTGGCTGAGGTCAGTGTGGCATCTCACTCTTCAGCCACCTTGGATCTCTCATTTCATATTTTTTATGCACTAAAATAAAATCTTTTAACCCCATTTTCTATTAACTTTTTGAATCACCCTCATGTTATACATTGTGAAAATGATCACTAAACTAGTTAACATCCCCATCACTTTCCATATGCTTTTTTTTTTGTGATGAGAACATTTGAGATCTATTCTCTTGGTAATTTTCAAGTGCATAGTCCATTAATATTAACTATACTCACCAAACTGTACAACAGATCTCTAGGACGTATTCATTTTAACTGAAATTCTGATCAATGTCTCTTTATAATTACTTTACCCAATTTGTTTTTTATGTGACTTTCAGACACTGAAGAAACCAAGTTAAGAAAGTTTCCTTGCATGTGAGGTCCTCCTTGTCAAATAGTAGGAAAGAAGAAATACAATTAATTATAATTAGTGTGAGAATCCATACAAATGGTAATCAAAAGTGAGCAAGAAGGGCCAGCACTGTGGCATAGCGGGTAAAGCTGACACCTACAGTGTTGGCATCCCATATGGATGCCAGTTCAAATCCTGGATGCTCCACTTCTGATCCAGCTCTCTGCTGTGACCTGGGAAAGGAGTAGAAGATGGCCCAAGTGCTTGGGCCCCTGCATGCATGTGGGACAACCAGAAGAAGCTCCTGGCTCCTAGCTTTGGATCAGCCCAGCTCTGGACATTGCAGCCATTTGGGGAGTGAACCAGTGGATGAGAAGACCTTTTTTTCTGTCTCTCCTTCTCACTGTCTGTAACTCTACCTGTCAAATTAATTAATTAATTAATTAAAATTTAAGAGAACATACAAATTCAATATGGAAATTTGTCAACAAATTTTTCTTTATATAAGTAGTATCGATTTAGACTTTCACTAACAATAAAATTGAAGTTTGTTATTCCAGTATGTTTGAACTTGTTGCTCTCTGCCCCATTGACCAAAGAAAAACAGTTTTTCTATGCTTTCTATCTATGACTTGCTGATGACCATGACCATGGAAAACAAGTATGTTTGAATCATCTACATCCTTGCCAATATTTAGTACTGTTAGACTTTTAACTTATTTCAATAAGATCAGGCAGAAATATTACTGTGGTTTTTTTTTTATTTGTTTTTGTTTTTGTTTTATTTTTTTGACAGGCGGAGTGACAGTGAGAGAGAGAGAGACAGAGAGAAAGGTCTTCCTTTTGCCATTGGTTCACCCTCCAATGGCCACCACAGCTGACGTGTTGCGGCCGGCACACTGCGCTGATCTGAAGGCCGGAGCCAGGTGTTTATCCTGGTCTCCCATGGGGTGCAGAACCCAAGGACTTGGGCCATCCTCCACTGCACTCCCTGGCCACAGCAGAGAGCTGGGCTGGAAGAGGGGCAACTGGGACAGACTCCGGCACCCCGACTGGGACTAGAACCCGAGGTGCTGGCGCTGCAAGGCGGAGGATTAGCCTACTGAACCGCGCCGCCAGCCATTACTGTGGTTTTAATTTGCATTTTCTTAGTTACAACAGAGGTTGAAAACTTCTCATTTGTTCATGGACTCTGTTTGTGTGTATGTGCATGTGTGTGTGTATAAACAATGGTTTTATTTTTCTTGGGTATATACCTGAAAGTAGATTTGCTGGAACATATGATAACTTACTATTTAACTTTTGAGGCACTTTAGGATTGTTTTCCAAAGTGGCTGCCCCTCTTTACATTTTTTTTCTTTTAGATTTTTTGATTATATGAGGTGAACAAATATCATGTATTTCATATATAAAGATTTAACAGCATGATGATACTTCCCACCCTATCTTGCCTTCCACCCATGCTCTTGCCCTCCCTCCTCTTTCCTTATTTTCTTTAATGTTTACAAGGAAATACTTTAAGTTTATATTATAAGCATAACCCTCCACCAAATAAAGAATTCAACAAGTAGTTGCAGCCAATTAGGGAGTGAACCAGCGGATGGAAGACCTTTCTCTGTCTCTCCCTCTCTCTGTAACTCTACCTCTCAAATAAATAAATACAATATTTAAAAAAGGAAAAGAAGTAGAAGAAGTAATCAGAAGCAAATCCAGGAACTAAAGAAATGCATACGTGACATGAATGAAAATTTTTCCTATGACATTGAGATTTTAGAGAGAAATCAAAACACAATATTGTAAGTGAGGAATTTAATAGAACAAATTAAAATGTGATGGAAATCCTTAGTAGCAGACTTGGTGAGGCAGAAGGAAATAGATCTGACTTAGAAGACAAGTCCCAGGAAATTTTAAAATAAGACCAAAAAAAGAAAAAGAAAAAGAGGAAGAAATTAGAAAACTTAAAAAAGTGTTGGAGATTTATGGGATATTTTCAAATGACCCAACATACAGATCTTAGGAATTCCTGAAGGCATGAAAAGAGAGAAAGGATTAGAAGGCCTTTTTAGTGAAATAATAACAGAAAACTTCTCTAGTTTGGAGAAAGAGATAGTCAAGTATAGGAAGCACATAGAACTCCTAACAGACATGACAAGAAAAAATTTTCACCACAACACAATGTAGTCCAACTCCCTAACAGTAAAACATAATGAAAAGATTCTAAAATGTGCACAAGAGAAACACCAGATTACTTTCAGAGGATCTCCAATTAGACGCACAGTTGAATTATCATAAATCATATAGCCTAGCAGAGCATGGCATGATATATTCCAAATCTTAAGAAAAAAATTGTGTCAACCCAGAATACTATACCCTGCAAAGCTCTCATTTATGAATGAAGGTGAAATAAAGACCTTCCATAACAAACAGAAATTGAATATTTGTCACCACTCGTCCAACCTTACAAAAGATGCTGAAGAATGTACTACACACAAAAACACAGAAACATGGTCATCAATATGAAAGAGGGTGAAGGCAGAAAATCTCCCAGTAAAAATAAAAAGGAAATCTAAAGAAAACAATAGGAATGTTTATAGAAAAATGACAGGGCCAAGTCGTTTCTTATCAATTGTCACGTTGAATGTAAAAGGCCTCAACTCTCCAGTTAAAAGATACAGATTGGCTGAATGGATTAAGAAACAAAACCCTTCTGTTTGCTGCCTACAAGAAACACATTTCACCAACAAAGATATATGCAGACCAAAAGTGAAAGGATGGAAAAAGATATTCCATGCTAACAGAAAACAAAAAAAGCTGGTGTGTAGCCATCCCAGTATCAGACAAAATAGACTTTAACACAAAAGCTGTTAAAAGAGATAAAGAAAGGCACTATGTAATGATTAAGGGATCAATTCAATAGGAAGATTTGACTGTTATAAACATATATACACCTAATTACATGTCACTTAGCTATTTAAAAGAAATGTTAATGGATCTAAAGGGAGACATAGACTCCAATAAAATAGTAATGGGGACTTCTGTACCTCACTTTCAACAATGGATAGCTCAACCAGACAGAAAATTGGCAAGGAAACAACAGAGTTAGTTGACACGATGGACCAAATGGACCTAACATATATCTACAGAATTTTTCAACCTACAGTTACAGAATACACATTCTTCTCAGCAGTGCATGTAACTTTCTCTAGGATAAACCACATGCTAGGCCATAAAGCAAGTCTCAGCAAATTCAAGAAAATCAAAATTATACCATGTATCTTCATTGATGACAATGTCATGAAGCTGGAAATCAACAACTCTGGAATCTCTAGAACATATGCAAACATACAGAGACTGAACAACATGCTCCTAAATAATGGACAGTGTGTCACTGAATAAATCAAAAGAGAAATAAAAAGATTTCTGGAAATGATGAAGATGTAATATAACATGGAAACTTATAGGACACAGCAAAAGCAGGGTTAAGATGAAAGTTTATAGCAATTGCTGCTTATATCAAGAAACTGGAAAGACACCAAATAGCAAACCAAATCCAAAACTAGTAGGAGAAAAGAAATAACTAAAATTAAAGAATAAACAAAATTGAAACAAAAAAATACAAAAGATCAGCCAAATGAAGAGCTGGTTTTTTGAAAAAATTAACAAAATGGACATACCATTGGTCCAACTAACAAAAACAGAAAAAGAAGAATACACAAATAAATAAAATTAGAGATAAAGGAGGAAATGTAACAAGAGACACCACAGAAATAAAAAGAATCATCAGAAATTATTACAAAGAGCTGTATGCCAACTTATTGGGAAACCTAGAAGAAATGGATAGAATCCTGGACATGTACAACCTATCTAAATTGAGGCATGAAGACATAGAAAACTCAACAGACCAATAACTCAGATGGAAATTCAATGGTTAATAAATACCCACACCAAAAAGAAAATCCAAGGACCAGATGACTTCACTGCTGAATTCCACCAGACGTTTGAAGAACTAACTACAATTCTCAAGCTATTCAAAATAATTGAAAGAAGGGGAATCCTCTCAAATTCTTTCTATGAAGCCAGCATCACCTTAATTCCTGAACCTGAAAAAGATACAACACAGAGAGGGAACTACAAACCAATTTCCCTGATGAATATAGATGCAAAAATTCTCAACAAAATTCTGGCCAATCAGATCCAATAACACATCAGAAAGATTATTCACCTGTTCAAGTAGAATGTATCTCTGGTGTGCAGGGATGGTTCATCATTCACAAATGAATCAATGTGATACATCACATTAACAAATTAAAGAACAGAACCACATGATTGTCTCAATAGATGCAGAGAAAGCATTTGATAAAATACAACATCCTTTCATGATGAAAATTAGATATAGAAGGAAAATTCTTCAACACAATCAAGGCAATTTACAACAACCAACCAACATCATATTGAATGTGGAAAAGTTGAAAAGTTGGAAGCATTCCCACAGAGATCTGGATCCAGACAAGTATGCCCACTTTCACCATTGCTATTTAAAGTAGTCCTGGAAGTCTTAGCCAGAGCCATTAGGAAAGAAAAAGAAATCAAATGTATACAAATTGAGAATGAGGAAGTCAAACTATCCCTATATGCATATGACATGATTCTATATATAGAGGATTCAAAAGACCACTAAGAGACTAGTGGAAGTTATAGAAAAGTTTGGTAAAGTGGAAAGATAAAAAATCAACACACAAGAATCAACAGCTTTTGTATACACAGACAATGCCACAGCTGAGAAATAACTTCTAAGACCAATCCCATTCACAATTGCTACAAAAAAAATCAAATACCTTGGAATAAATTTAACCAAGAATGTCAATGAGAATTACAAAACATTAAAGAAAGAAATAGAAGAAGATACAAAAAAATGGAAAAACATTCCATGTTCATAGATTGGAAGAATCAATAGCATCAAATATACATACTACTGAAAGCAGTTTACATATTCAATGCTATACAGGTGAAAATATCAAGGATATTCTTCTCCTATATAGAAAAAAATGATGCTGAAATTCATATGGAAACACAGGAAATCCAGAATAACTAAAGCAATCTAACACAACAAAAACAAAGCCAGAAGCATCACAATACCAGATTTTAAGACATACTACAGGGCAGTTATAAACAAAACAGCCTGGTACTGGTACAAAAACAGATAGATCAATGGAACAGAATAGAAATGCCAGAAATCAGCCCACTCATCTACAACCAAGTTATCTTTGACAGAGGAGCTAAAACCAATCTCTAGAGCAAGGACAGTCTCTTCAACATGTGGTACCTTAAAAACTGAATCTCCACATGCAGAAGTATGAAGAAAGACCCTCACCCTTACACCTTATACAAAAATCCACTGAAAAATGAATTAAAGACCTAACTTTACAACCCAATACCATAAAATTATTAGAGAACACTGGGGAAACCCTGCACAACATTGGCATAGACAAAGAGTTCTTGGAAAAGACCCCAGAGGCACAGGGAATCAAAGCTAAAATTGACGAATGGGATTACATCAATTTGAGAAGCTTCTACACCGCAAAAGAAACACTCAGCAAAGTTAAGAGGCTACTGACAGAATGCAAGAAGTTATTTGCAAACTATGCAACTAATAAAGGATTAATAACCAGAGTATATAAAGAGCTCAATAAACTCAACAACAACAAAACAAACAACCCAGTTAAGAAATGGGCAAAGGACTTAAACATACTTAAAGGCATTTTTCAAAACAGGAAATCCAAATGGCCAACAAACATGTGAAAAAATGCACAGGATCATAAACCATCAGGTAAATTTAAATCAAAACCACAATAAGGTTTCACCTCACCCCTGTTAGAATGTCTTTCATACAGAAATCAACAACTAACAAATGCTGCCAAGGTTGTGGGGAAAAGCTACCCTAATCCACTTAGTGGGAATATAAACTGGTACAGCCACTGTGGAAGACCATATGGAGATACTTCAGAAATCTGAATATGGACTACCATGTGACCCAGCCATCCCACTCCTGGAAATTTCCTCAAGGGAAATGAAATCAAGATATGAAAGAATAATCTGAACCCTGTGTTCACTGCAGTTGAATTCACAATAGCTAAGATACGGAATCAACCCAAATATCTGTCAACTGAAGTCTGGATAAAGAATTCATGGGATATGTGCACCACAGAATACTACACAGCCTTAAAAAATGAAATCCTGAGGCCGGCGCCGCGGCTCACTAGGCTAATCCTCCACCTTGCAGCGCCGGCACACCGGGTTCTAGTCCCGGTCGGGGCACCGATCCTGTCCCGGTTGCCCCTCTTCCAGGCCAGCTCTCTGCTGTGGCCAGGGAGTGCAGTGGAGGATGGTCCAAGTGCTTGGGCCCTGCACCCCATGGGAGACCAGGAGAAGCACCTGGCTCCTGCCATCGGATCAGTGCGGTGCGCCGGCCGCAGCGCACCTACCGCGGCGGCCATTAGAGGGTGAACCAACGGCAAAAAGGAAGACCTTTCTCTCTGTCTCTCTCTCACTGTCCACTCTGCCTGTCAAAAAAAAAAATGAAATCCTGGGGCTGGAGCTGTGGCTCACTTGGTTAATCCTCCACCTGCAGTGCCGGTATCCCATATGGGCGCCGGTTCTAGTCCCGGTTGCTCCTCTTCCAGTCCAGCTCTCTGCTGTGGCCTGGGAAGGCACTGGAGGAAGGCCCAAGTGCTTGGGCACCTGCACCTGCGTGGGAGACCAGGAAGAAGTACTTAGCTTCTGGCTTCGGATCCGCGCAGTGTGCCAGCTGTGGCGGTCATTTAGGGGGTGAACCAACAGAGGGAAGACCTTTCTCTCTGTCTCTCCCTCTGTCTATAACTCTGCCTGTCAAAAAAAAAAAAAATGAAATCCTGTCCTTTGAAACAAAATGGATGCAATTGAAAACCATTATACTTAGTGAAATAAGCCAGTCCCAAAAGAATAAATGCCATATGTTCTTCCTGATCTGTGATAACTAATAGAGCACCTAAAAGGTATTCTATAGAAGTGAAATTGACACTTGGAGAGGCAATGACTTTGAACAGCCCTTGTCTCAACTATTGAGGAACAAGATTTTTTTCCCATAGTATTTGTTGAACTCTTATTGTAGAGTTAATTGTATGTGTATAAAGTTAATTGAAAATAGATCTTAGTAAAAAAAAATAAGCACAGGAATAGGAAAGGGAGGAGGAGGAGAGGTGGGAGGGTGGGTATGGTGGGAAGAATCACTGTTAGGAAAAGAGGTGCAGAATAGAGAGGAGACCATATATGAATTAACAGCCAGATCAAATTTATTCAGAGAAAATAAATTCATAGAGGTGGGTGACAAACTCCCAGCGTGCACATTGATGGAACATGTGGCAGAAGGCCCTAACCCCAGGGTCTGTGCCTTTTTATATTTTAGAAGGGCTAGGGATGGGGGTTGGAGTAGGAGGCAGCAGGTGGAGGTGAATTCCTGGAACTGGTCTTTCAGGTGGCTGGGGGGAGAGGCTTGGGAAATAATGGGGGCCATGGCAGGGTGTAAAGGCAATAGGGTGTGAGACCCAATCGAGATTCAAAGGCAAGGAATAAATTCTAATATTTATCTATCTTTTGGGCAATGAGCAAGAATGGCTAAGGCTTATGTCTTTGTTTCATCAATCACTATGTTCCTTAAGTTGTATTTATGAAATGCACGAAGTTTGTATGCCTTAAATAAAAGGTTTCTGGAGAAAAAAACAAATGTTAACCTAAAGAGAGAGAGGAGCTGTAATACAGTAATAATGGGGGGTTTCAACACTCAGCTTTTATCCTTGGACAAAAATATCAACAAACAACAAAACTAATCACTATAGACCAACTAGTTATCTATAGAACATTCCATCCCACAGCTGTAGAATATGCATTCTTTTCATGAAAGCATGGAACATTCTCTAGGATAGATCATGTACTTAGCCATCAAAAGGTTTCATAGTTATGCATGAGTTTTTTTAATGTTTTGCACCAAAACAAACATACCTTTAATTCCATTTTTCTTGAACTTTTTGAACCCACTATGTTTATTGGTTAACTTTATTTAATAAATATAAATTTCCAAAGTACAACTTTTGGATTATAGTGGCTTTTCCCCCCATAACCTCCCTCTCACCTGCAACCATCCTATCTCCCACTCCCTCTCCCATCCCATTCTTCATCAAGATTCATTTTCAATTTTCTTTATATACAGGAGATCAATTTAGTATATACTAACTAAAGATTTCAACAGTTTGCACCCACACAGAAACACAAAGTATAAAGTGCTGTCTGAGTCCTAGTTATAGCATTAATTCACATAGTACAACTCATTAAGGACAGAGATCCTACATGGGGAGTAAGTGCACCGTGACTCCTGTTGTTTGATTTAACAATTGACACTCCTATTTATGATGTCAGTAATCACCCAAGGTTCTTGTCATGAGCTGCAAAGGCTTTGGAAGCCTCTTGAGTTCACAGATTCCAATCTTATTTAGACAAGGCCATAATTAAAGTGGAAGTTCTCTCCTCCCTTCAGAAAAAGTTACCGCCTTCTTTGATGGCCCATTCTTTCTGCTGGGATCTCACTCACAGAGATCTTTCATTTAGGTCATTTTTTTTTTTGCCAGAGTGTCTTGCCTTTCCATGTCTGAAATACTCTCATGGCATTTTTAGCCAGATCTGAATGCCTTAAGGGCTGATTCTGAGGCCAGAGTGCTGTTTAGGTTATCTGCCATTCTATGAGTCTGCTGTGTATCCTACTTCCCATGTTGGATTGTTCTCTCCTTTTTAATTCTATCATTTAGTATTAGCAGACACTAATCTTGTTTATGTGATCCCTTTGACACTTAATCCTATCATTATGATCAATCATGAAGTGAAACTGATCACTTTGACTAGTGAGATGGCATTGGTACATGCCACCTTGATGGGATTGAAGTGGAATCCCCTGGCACGTTTCTAACTCTACCATTAGGGGTAAGTCCAATTGAGTAGGTGCTGAACTGTATATCTCCCTCTTCCTTATTCCCACTCTTATATTTAACAGAGATCACTTTTCAGTTAAATTTAAACACCTAAGAATAATTGTGTGTTAATTAAAGAGTTCAACCAATGTGATCCCACTGTGTTTATGTGTGTGTGTATCAGAACATAATGTTATATCCTATAAATCCATTTAATTTCTTTCAATCATATCTCAAAAAAATTTTTTAATAAATAAGTTCTCACAATCTTGGCTTTTTGACAGGCTTATATGTAACATTATGAAAATTTTTTTTATCTTGTCACTTTTCAGCCCTTCTGATATTGCCAGATTCTCCAAAAACATCAACCCTTTCTGCAGATGGTGGGTTGGATGACTGATGTTGTCCCCAAAGGACAGAATGTGAAAGCCAACTTCTTGGGGCCAGACAGGCAGCCTCCAACATCAGCTCTCTTCCTTTAACAGAGCAAGCTTTGAGGAACCTGGCCTTAGTTCGAATGCCTGAAGAACTTTATAGTAATTCATCTGAAATTGCTTCCAGACTGGCTTAAAGGATGATTTTCCCCAAGAAACCTTGTTGAGGTCCAAATCATGTTATCATTAAGGATAATCCCATTAAAATGAAATAGGAGAAAAAGCTAGCAAATAAACTGAATGTTTGAATATTGTTGCTCTCATGAGAAATGTTACCTCATACGACAACAGTATTTTAATATAACTCCAATGTGTATTTAAACAAAAGTAGAGAAACTTTGGTTCTAGTTTGGAGTAGAACCTTATCTGTGTGACATGACACAGAGTATTAAATAATTCAAATGTCAAAGATTTAATGTCTGTTCCTCCTAAAGGAATGCATGGCATAAAGTAGGCACTTGAGAAGTATTGGTTGATTTTTTTTCTGGGTTCTAGTAACAACATTTTTAGTTAAGCATAAGAATCCACATGGTATCGATATGCAGTTTTCACATGGAGAGAATTAATGACTAGCCCTATTTTGAAACAGGAAATGCAAATTAGTTTCAAGTTTGTTTAAAATTCCTCAGTCTTTAGGCATCCCTCAGGAGAATTCAAGATCACCCATCATTTAATGATCTGCTTAATGAAGCCAGGGGCATAGTTGCTAGTAGTTAACTTCCCAACACCTGATTGTTAACAGTAACAGCTGATACACTCCTTTGTGGCTACAACTGAGCTGGGAATCAACAGTTTTTTGTTGATTAACAACTGGTTTCTTTGCCAATCGAAATGCATAGATCGATGCACTGTTCCATTTGCTTGCAGCCTTCCCACTCTTCCTACCCCAACAATAGATGCCACAACCAAAATGCAGCAGCAGTTCCTGCCATCCAGCTCATGCTTCATTCTTTTTATAATAAAGCTGGACTACCCCACAAGGAACTAGAGGGTTGGCCCCTACAGAAATTTGACTTGCAAATTTTATAGCCAGTTGTCTGTGCACTACCCCTGTCTCCTGTCCACTAGATGGTGCTGCAGACCTGTGTTTACAACAGCTCACTGGACTTGGAGAAAGATGAGTGAAAAATGTAGACATGTGGAACGCTATGGAATGCTGAAAATAAATGAAAATCAATCCTTTCAACATTCTTGTCTGTGCCTGTGTCTTGGCTGGCACTTAAAAGGTCCATCCAAGTGAACAGCAATGTACAACTTGCCTATTTATTTATTACATCTGGCAGCCTGGGGAATACACAGTTGCAGGATAAGCACCTCCTAGTACCTACCCTGTGTAAAAAATAAAGCAGATGTTTACTTAGTGCATAACAATTAATAATGCTCCCTAATGAATAGAATTTATGAGACTGAACACATAAGGGAATGTTTTGTGATCTCCTAGGACACTGTTCAGTAAAATGAACGGGTTGCCATATCTCAGGTTCATTAATTGCTCTACATATCCCGAAGCTCTGTAGGAAAATTTGAGTATGAATTTAGCTTTTGTGTTCCTTTTCCTCAGGACTGAAAGTCACATTTATGGAAGAATCTCAGTTATGCAAGGGAATCTTGGCATTTCTTTTGTCTGTGAAAGAACTTCCCCTTTGGTTATCTCTACACAAATTCTGCTGGTGGTAGTAAATGTGGTTCCTTTGGAGAGTGATCTGAATCCTCTTTTGTAGAAGACTAATTTTGTTGTTCTGTCATGTTCTTTCCCTTTATGTCATTGAGAACCTCTCTCAGCAATAACATAAATCAAGTAGATTTGGCTTTGAGGCAGCCATCAGCTTCCTGTTCTGCCAACAAAATGGACTTAGCTTCATTTACAACGGACCACCCCCCTTTCACCGAATTATTTTGTTAACTTGCTTTGGGAAGGAGTATCAATAATTCAGCCTTAGCCAGTTGGCATGTCACCCTGACAGATGGAAACAGCAACAATGCTATAGATTCAGTTATTCCCTCTCAGGGGGCAGTGGTGAGATTCCACCCCATCCCTGCCCCCATCTCCTGGCTGTGGGATTAGTGAGAGTAAAGAAAATGGTTCCAACACAATAAAGCCTGTCCAAGGCCTTCCAAGTATAGCCAAATATGCAAATTTTCCAGGATGCTTTCACATTAGGGATAAAAGAGGAAAGAGGAAGCAAGAGCAAAAGAGGAGTAAAAATGCACCTGAGATAAGAAGTGAACGCCTGAGGGGCATGCAGGATGTGGCCCAGAGAGAAAACTGAACCAGGCATCACCTCTCTGCTTCTCTCACAGCCATCTTGGATGGAACTCTACCAAAGAGAGAGAAATGAGGGGGCAGGGGAGGGAGACAAAGACAGACAAGGAATAGAGAGGGGGAGACAGACACAGAGAAAAGAGATGGTAAAATTGTGATGAGTTAAAGCATATCATCTTTGTTGGAGACTGGACTTTTTGGCTCCCCTATTCTCCAGGTTTTTCAGCTGTGCTGCCGCTAAACACAATTCAGGAGGGTGAGGGCCCCTCATTGTGTTCAGGTTTGATGTGCATAGCTTTTGGTTAAAGACCATAGTCAAGGGATACACAACACAATATTTGGTTCCAGTCTGTAGTTGAAACAAACTCATGCTGTTTTGTTGTGTGTTTCAGCTGTCTTTAGATTTGTAGAAGCCAACTGCACAGAGCTTCCTCATACTGATTGAGAACTCAGCAACAACTGCACAGAGCTGCTTCATTCTGAGAGCTCAGCAACATGGTGGACCATAAGCTCCTAGTGCTCTTTGCACCCAACCACACCTCAAAAAAAGCCAACAGAAAAACGCAACCAAATGTTGATCAGAATAACAAATGAGAGACTGGAGAACAGCAAGGAAATTCCAGAAATCCTGTAGAACACAGAAACACCAGTGACTGCATAGATAAGAGAAGGAAACTCTTTGCCTCCACTACCCCTGCCCTCTGCTAAGGTCAACTTGAAACCAGGAACACTTTCTCCCCCTGCAAAAAAAGGTACGCAAATAGACTTCAGCAGCTCCCATCAATGCTGCACCTGCAGTATTCATTATTGGAGGTTCCTGCAGTCCTCCTGACTCTTAAATACAGCTGAGGGCACGCCCCCAGAGAAGGAGTTAAGGCTGTGCTCCCCACCATGGCCCCCTGCTGACACTGCTTTGCACCATGTTGAAATTAGAGCCACTGTTAATGCATGTCCTGCTCCAGGAACAAGTAAAATTGCATTCCTCCATACCTGAGGCTCACCTGCTACTCCATTATGCATGCCCACTCAGTAGCTTGCTATCCCTGAAAAAGTTGCTACCACAGAGCCTCCACCCCCCATTGCCATCCCGGTCACTGATGCACCCTCCCCTAAAAGCCAGGCTGAAGTAGCATCCTACCCTCAGAGACCCACAGCCTTAAACTACCAAGCAAATGCTGAGGGAATTCATTGCTACTAGACTTGCCTTACATGAATGCTTAAAGTAGTTCTTCAAGTGGAAAGAAGATGACAATTATTACTGCCATGAGTATACATATGAAAGCATATAACTTGCTGGTAGAGGTAAAAACATAGTCAAATCCAGAATACTCCAATATCCTAAATCTTTTTATCATTTTTTATTACAAATCATGCACATCTCTACAATAAAGATTAAAAAGCAAAGTGGTCAAAAATAACTAATGCCATAATATGTAATAAATTTACAATATAAAAATAAATAAATTTTGAAGGGAAGGGTAAAAGTCCAGAATTGTATATGCAAATGAAGTTGAGTTGTTATCGGTTCAAAATAGCAGATTCTAAGATGTTTATGTAAGCCTCATAACCACAAAGCAAAAAAACTACAGCAGATATACAAGTGATAGAAATCAAAGCTTAGCACGGCAGAAAATTATCAAATCACAAAGGAAGACAGTGAGACGAAGGAAACAAAGGAGCTACAAAACCTGAAACAACTAAATGGCAGTCCTTACCTATCAACTACAACCTTGAATGTAAATGGTTAATATTGTCTAATCAGAGAACAGAGTTGCTGAATGGATTAAAAAAAATCCAGCTGTTGAAATCCCTACAAAAGAGCTACTTTAGCTTTAAGACTAAAATGAAAAGTAAAAAACTGTCCCAAAAGAAGTCATTATTTAGTGATAAAGGAGTGAACTCATTAAGAGGATAAAACTATTATGAATCTGTATGTAAACAACATTGAAGCACCTAAATACATAAAGCACATACTAATAGACATAAAGGGAGAAATAGAGCAATAAAAAGTAGTAAGGGACTTCAAAAATAGCCTGCTCTAGATAATAGATAAATCAACCAGACAGAAAATAAGAAAATACTGAATTTAAACTACTTTTAAAAAAAGATTTAGTTATTTGACAGAGGGAGAAAGAGAGAAAGAGAGAGAGAGAGAGAGAGAGAGAGAGAGAGAGAGAGAATCTTCCACCTACTATTAGAATAATTTGTTCACTGTATTATTATTAATAATAGCCAAGATAGGTAACCAGTCTGTGTCATTTGACAGATAATGGGTTAAAAAATTGTGGTATATATATATATATATATACACACACACACACACACAATAGACTATTATTCAGCCCTAAAAAGAACAAAGTCTTGCCATTTGCCAAAAGATGAAAGTGGCTGGGAGACATTATGCTAAGTGAAATAAGCCAGACATAATTAAAAATGTTGTGTGATCTTACTTATTTTTAAAGTCTTTTAAAAAATTCAAATACACAGAAATAACAAAACAGTGGTTAACAAATCAGAAGATACAAAGTAGAAGATATGAAGATTGAACAAGTCTAGAGATTTAATGTACAATGTGAGTGTAATAGATAATAAAATTGTATGTGAAATTTATGCTGAAAGAGTAGTGTTTTTTGCTATTCTTGCCACACTCAAAAATTTGAGTGTGTGAAATGATGGATAGGTTCATTTACTTCATTATAGTAACCTTTTAACTATTGATAAGAATAAACATTTTTGTATCTTAAATATACACAAAACTCTTTGATAACAAATTTATTATGATTCTTAGGCTTAAATTCCTTTTTGTGTAGATACTTTAATTTACTTTAAATTTTTGAGTTAACATTAAACATTTTTAAGTGATACCGCACAACATTTCAACACATATTCACAGCATAAACTAACCATTCCACAAAGCCAACCTTTCCATTTCCTAATCATTTCTTTGCATTTGTAGCCTAACATTTCTTTTTCTCTGTCTGCCTTATTTCATTCTTCTTTATGATTGAATAATATTTCATTTTTATATAAATGGACACAGTGGGTGATCCTGTATCTTATCTATTGTGAATATTGCTTCAATGAACGTGGGAGTTCAGGTTTCTCTTTCATGTGTTGATTTCATTTTTTTTCCGAATATTTACCTAGAAGGATAGTTGGAACACTTGATAGAGCTATTTTTAGTTTTTTGAGGTGCCTCCATGCTGTTCTCTGTTATGGCTATGCTAATTAGCATTCCCACCAGTAGTCTACAAGGGTTCCCTTTTCTCCACATCCTCATCTGCTTATGTTATTTTTTAAAAGGTTTTTAAGTAGCAATAATTGTAACTATTTATGGGCTACGATGTGACATTTTAATACCCATGTATATAGTATATACTGCTCAAAATAGGGTGCTCAATATTTCCCTTTGACATAATTTATTTTTGGAGGCTTAGAGCTTCTTTCTTCTTATTCATACACTATACTAGACTCCCCACTATGCTGTGTAACATTAGGAACTTACTCCTTTGATCTACTTGATTTGATATCCATTAACCAAATTCCCTCTAAAGCTGACCCCTTCCAGCTTCTTATAATCATCACTCTGTTCAGATTGAGGTTTTTAAGCTTCCACATCAGAGGGATAACCTATGGTATTTGTGTTTTTGTGTCTTGCTTATTTTATTTAAGTTCCATCCATTTTGCTGCAAATAACGGAATTTCATCCATTTTTAATGACTGAATGCTGTACCAATTTGTATATAGACCATATTTTCCTTATCCATTCATCTGATAACAGATACCTTGGTTGATGCTAAATCTTGGCAATTATCAATAGTGCTGCAATAAATACGGTGGAGCAAGCAGCTCTCTGATAGAATGATTTCATATCTTTTGAATATATACCCAGTAGTGGAATAACTAGATTGCATGACAGTTCTATTTCTACTTTTTAAGAAACCTTCTTACTGTTTTTCATAGTGGCTGTACTAATTTGCATTCCCATCATTATTGTGTAAGAGTTCCCTATTCTCCACATCCTCACCAATATCTGTTACTTCATGTCATTTTTATAGTAGCCATTCCAATGGAAGTGCAGTGATATATCATTGTGATTGTATTTATATATAAATATATAAATATATAAATTTATAATTTTGAGGCATGTTCCTCCTATACTTAATTTGTTAAGAGGTTTTATCAGGAAGAGACATTGAATCTTACCAAATTTTTTTTTCTGAGTTTATTGATGTGAACATATAATTTTTTCTTTATTCTGTTGATGTTATTTATTACATTTATTGGCTTTTAATATTGAATCATCCTTGAGTCCCTGGGATAAATCCCACTTGATTATGAAGTGTGATCTTTCTGATGTAGTGTTAGATTTGATTTGCTAATATTTTTTCAAGATATTTTGCATCTATGTTCATCAAGGATATTGGTTTGTAGTTTCCTTTTGGTATTCTGTCTCTTTGGTTTTGGTATAAGAGTAATCCTGGCTTCCTACAAACAGTTTGGCAGAATCCCATCCATTTAGGTATTTTGGAATAACTTGAAGGGTATTGGAATTGGTTCCTCTTTAAATGTTTTATTGAATTCAGTTGTACAGCCAGCAGTTACTGAACTTTTCTTTTTATGAGATTATTACCCAGATCCCTTGTGGTGAACTCAGGTAAGTTTGTGGAATATAGCTCCCCAACAGTCCCAGTCCAAGAGCTCTAAGACTCAGAGGGTACCTTACTCAGGTCCCACACTGTGATTTCAAGTTATAATTGGGATTGTGCCCTGGAGGTGTAGGCCTGGAGCAAAGGAATGCAGATAGGACCTTTCCCAGGCCCCAAGGTGTTCACATATCCCTGGGACTTAAAGGACCTAAAATCACAGTCCCGGAGCTGCAGGATGCAGTGGGTCCTTATCCATGTCTCAGGGCCAGTGCAGGTTATACAGGAGACTGTGGACTGGCAGCCATAATCCTTAAACAAGGAGAGACAGATAGGGTTCTCCAGGAACCACCAGTTACTGCAAGCCACTACAGGAATTGTAGCATCAACAGGTATAGGCCCAGAGCCACAGGCCATGGAAGGGATTTCCCCTCAGTTCTTACATGGTATTCAAAGGTGATGCTGGTGCTTGTACGCTAGCCACCTGGCATCCTGTACTAAGAAATTACAAAGGGGACTTCCTCAGGTCAGGTCCTCTGGTCTTGTGTACAGTCTGCTGATTATACTGAGCCCCAGAATACAGATGGGGAATTTCCCTAGGTCATGCAGAGTTCTTTGTCTTTTTTATAACATTCTAACTCGAGTGATACTTCATTGTGATTTTGATTTGCATTCCTTGATACCTCATGATGAGCATTTTTCATAAAAGTGTTGGCCATTTCTGAGAAATGTCCTTTCAAATCCCTTGCTTAGTTCTTAACTGGATTGTTTGGGGTTTTTTGTTGTTGTTGATTTTTTTTAATTTTAATAATATTCTGGGTATTAATTCTTTATCAGATGAATAGTTTACAAATATTTTCTCCCATTCTGTTGGTTGTCTCTTTACCCTGTTGCTTGCTTCCTTTGCTGTGCAGAAGCTTCTTATTTTGATATAATTTTGTTTACTTTTGCTTTTGTTGCCTGTGCTTTTGGAGTCTTATCCAGAAATTTTTGCCAATGTCAATTTCCGAAGTGCTTCCCTATATTTTCCCTCTAATAATTACATAGTTTTAGGTCTTACATTTAGATCTTTGATCTGTTTTGAGTTGATTTAGTATACAGCGAGGGCCTGGGAGGGGGAGTCTTAGTTATGTCTCTTGCATATGAATATCCAATTTTCCCAGCCTCATTCATTGAAGAGACTGTATCTTCCCCAGGGTATGTTTTCAACATCTTTGTCAAAACAATTGACTGTAGATCTGTAGATTCGTTTATGGAATTTCTATTGTGTTCCATTGTTCAATTTGTTTTTATGCCAGTACCATTAGTGTCCATATCTTTCTCCAAATCAGGGAAATTTTCAGTTGTTACTGCATTGAAGATGTTTTCTGTGCCTTTCCTTTTCTGTCCCTCAAGAATTCCTATTTTGCAAATATTAATTTGCTTAGTGCTGTCCCAAACATCACAGAGACTGTCTTCATTCTTTTTTTATTATTGTTCATTTTTTCCTTGTTTTATTGCTGTTTTTTGTCTAACTATGATATCTCAAAAGACCTGTCTTTGTGTTCAGACAGGATCTCCTCCACTGATAAAGCTTTTACCTGTATTTATTATTTGACTTATTAAATTCTTCATCTCTACAATTTCTATATATTTCTTTTTCAAGATCTCTCTTTAAATAATTTATCATACATATTATTCATCAATTTCCTAATATTTTAAGATTTATTGATTTATTTGAAAGTCAGAGTTACACAGAGAGAGGAGAGGCAGAAAGAGAGAGCAGTCTTCCATTAACTGGTTCACTCCCCAATTGGCTGCAATGGCTGGAACTGTACCGATCCGAAGCCAGCAGCCAGGAGCTTCTTCCGGGTCTCCCACACAGGTGAGGGGCCCAAGGACTTGCACCATCTTCTACTGCAATCCCAGGCCATAGCAGAGAGCTGGATTGGAAGTGGAGCAACCAGGACTTGAACCGGTGCCTATATGGGATGCCAGCGCTTCAGGCCAGGGTGTTAACCCACTGCGCCACAGCACTGGCCCCCAATTTTCTAATTTTGCTTCACTTTTTTCTCTTGTATCTCCCTAAGTATCCTTATAACCGTTCTTTGTGATTCTCCATCAGGCATTTTATCAACCTCCCCTTCTCTGTGTTCTGGCACTAAAGGAACATTGTGCTCCTTCAGGGGCATCATAGTGACTTGTTTTTTCATACTTCTTGTGTCACTGCATTGATTTTCTAATATTTATTTATTTTATTTGAAAGGCAGAGCATCAAAGAGGGGGTATTCTATGCACTGGTTCACCACCTAAATGGCAACAAGAGTCAGAGCTGGTCTAATCTGAAGCCATGAACAAGGAATTCCATCTAGGTTTCCCACATGGATTGCAGGGGCCCAAGAACCTGGGCTCTTACCTGCTGCCTTCCCAAGCACATTAGAAAGGAGTTGGATTGCAAGTGGAGCTGGGACTTGAACTGGTGATATGGGATGCCAGCATTGCAAGTGAAACAGCTTATTCTGCTACACTACAATATAGGCCCCCCCAACATTGATTTTTGTGCATATGTCAGATTCATCATTTCTATCTCCTTTTAAATAAAGGCTTTTGTGGCTCAAAGGTCTTTTTCCTGGAATGTACTTTCTGGTGTTGGTTGATAAGCTACTTTGGCTTTAATTCCAGTTAGATGCCATTGGATAGTCTCCTCAATACTTTCTTTTGCTGTATTGAATGGAAGTAGTTGGCAGGGGCAGAGTGAGGATTGGGGGGGGATGTTGGGGCATTCTTGAAACCCAGTGGGGTTGCACAGATCTCTAGCATGCAGTTCCCTAGCTACTGTCAGCTAAGCGATAGAAGTTGTGGGACCAGAGTGAACAAAAAGCATAAACCCTCAGATTCTGTCTACACAAGGCCCTGGAGTCACAGGGCCAGCTGGCCCTGGGAGGATCAGGGTGCACAGACCCCAAGCTGCTTCCTGACTGACTGTGCAAAGCCACAGAAGCAGTGCTGGCACTGTGAGCAGGCTGGACACACACAGAGTCCTGAGCGTAGTCCTGAGTGCATAGTTCATAGCAGCATAGTGTGGGCTGGAGTCACAGGAACCCCGAGTGAGAGGTCTGTTGTTCATGGGTCATAGAAGCAGCAGGTGACACTCTGGGTGTCTGGGGAAGGAAAAGGTGCTGGGGGGTTCAAGGTTCAGGGGACAGGCACTCACCTCCTCCATCCTGCTACCCTGCACCTTTGTCATTTGTAGTGCGGAGCACTGCATCGCCTAGGCTGACAGGTTCATCATTGCTCCAGTGGGTCTTGTTGAATTCATGAGGCTACGGTCTTTTGCTAATGTGGTGAGATGTCTGTGTGACTCTAGGAATGGCTTCTGTCCTGTAGAGCAATGTAGGTTCCAACAGTGGTCTTTTCTCACAACGGTGGCATACCACTGCAGCCTGTGCTCTGGGATTGTTGGAGATATAGCACACATTCCTCTGTGAATAAACAACTGACTGTAGGATCTCCAGGTAGCCCTCCTTACTGCGCTCCCAGTTGGTACTTCCTGTGCATTCCTCCTCTAACTCGATTACTGATAAGGCAATTGTGAGGTGGCACTGCTGAAGTAGTCCTATTTTCTGTCTCCCCTGCAGTGGGGATTCTCACCACCATTGGGTCTGGGGCTCAGTTGCTGAATGGCTTGATTCTTCTCCACATGCTCATATCCCAGGTCTCTGTATCCTACTAGATTCCCACTATTTCCCTACTGATTGCTGGTACTATTCCCTAGGCACCTCAAGATACAGCTTTTTAACTGTTGGTTTGGCTCTTCTATATGGGGGAGGAGAAAGATGCTGGGCACCTCTACTCATCATATCACCAGCACTTTATTTTAAAGGATTGTAAAAACTGAGATTCAATCAAATTACATTATTTGGCTAAATTTTTATGGCTGGTAAATATTAGGGCCAGAAAATTTGAGTCTAACTCTCATATTATTTATACTGCCTCTGCCTTAGAAATGAAATTGGCTAGCTTTATATTGCTGCATTGGTTATCTGACTGTATTGAGATAATATTGGAAATTCAAGTCAAATAAATGATGTCTGCTATACAATCTCCTCACAATCTACGTAGCTTATCCAGATAAATAAGGATCAGAGTGGAGATGGCATGGGATATAGGGTCTGACCAGCCAAAGCCCCTCCCCTCACTAGCTATGTGACTTGCAGTGAGTATTCAACAACCCAGGACCTCAGTCTGCTCTTATAAAATGAATATGATAATTCCTGCTGAATGCACTTCCTGTGAGTATGAGAAATTATAACTAAAAGAATGCCATCTTATCAGCTTTTTTAAATTTATCTTTTTAAAATTTTATTTATGGAATACAAATTTCATGCATTTCATATATACAGATTTAGGAACAAAATGATTCTTCTCAGTCTACCCTACCTCCCACCCACGCTCCCACCCTTTTATCCTCCTCTCTCTCCTATTTCCACTCTTAATTTTCACAAAGATCTATTTTCAGACTAACCCTACAGTAAATAAAGGTGCTGTCCTGTGTTTTGAGAATGTTATCAACTTCAACATCATTATTAGTTAAGTAAAAGAAATTTCAACCAATTCCAGAATAATCTGAGAGTTTGAGATGTGGCGTTTAGAAGGTGTATATGTTTATAATAACAGAAAGCTGGCTTTGCATCTTTATGGGTGGCATAAACAAGGTGATTTCTGATGGGCTCTTACTAAAAACTTAATATTTTTCCATTTTCTACGTGATGAAAACTGTTTTATTGTCTGTGAAAATAAGGTTTATATCAGAAACAATTACATTTTCCTAGAAATATGGAAACTCTGGAAGACACCAAGCAATTTGTTTCGTTAACCATCTGACAGTGATACACCCAAACTTGCATCTGATTTTCCCCCATCCCTGTCATTGTCAATTACTTTGTACTATATCAGGATTTGGAAAACAGTTAATCAGGTTGGACTGCTAGGCAGCCTTGACTCTGCCTCTGATTTAATCACAAACACATGCTGCTGCATTCATCAATTTTCCTTTTATGTAAGCTTCTTTCTTATTATGGTGCTTTATCTTGTTCCGTGGCATATATGTTTGCTGACCTCCATATCAGAGAAAACTGTGATATAACTGGAGGCACTCGTGGAAATGAGCAACCAAAACAAAGAAGTGGAGTCAATTTAAAGATGTAACTTAGTAGAAAATTCAACCAGCCCAAATCCATGCAGGCTGTATATGAAAATGTCATATGTCAAAAGATGGTAACAACAATGCCTGCATTACGTTGGAAAGGAAATATGATTAGAGCAGTATAATGAAAACATAATGAAAAATTTCAAAGGTGGGCTAACAAAAATGTACCCCAAAACACAAGTATTGCATGGAGACAATGAAGGTAAGAACACTATGGCAATATTGTTATGATGGCCTTAGCTTTTAAAAAGTAAGGGCTATTCTATTTTTCATAGGTGAATTTATTGACATAATTTTGTCAAACATCTTTGTGGGATCTGTGTCTCCTTAGTTTATACATATTTCACTGAGTCTTGATGTTCCACAGCTACTTCTAGCTGGGAAAGTGAAAATGTGAAAGTTGTGTTTGCATTCATCAGTGTCACCAGTTCAGGAAATTCCTGCCACTTATGTTCTTGACAGTTCGTACTTCTAACGTCCTTTACAATGCACTATTTGCAAATTTTGTGGCACTTTATATTTAACCCATTTATTTTCTCTTATGAGCCCCATATTAAACTTTTGAGGTAGGCCAGTAAAGTATTAATATCTCTACTTAACCCATGAAGAGTTTGTGCTCCAACAGCCACTGTCAAAAGTCCCAAGTTATACTACTGAAAACTAGACCACTGACTTAGCCATGCTACTTTGAAAAAGGCATTTTTAAGAGTTGCTTTTACTCAGTGTTTTATTATGTATTATGATATACAGATTCATTTTAAGTCAAACTCTAAGAAAGAAGTAGCTTCTCTGTGATCAAGGATTTAACTTAACTTGCAGTTTTGAATATTTAAGTCTAGAAATTAGCTGCTGTATTTTGAAGGGTACTGGTGTAATGTAAACAAAAGACATTCAGAGATGTGATTGGACGTTGTGTTTCTGGAAATAAGAGTACGCTGCAACCTCAGTGCTCAGCCCAGAGCTATTGTTTCCTATTTCTTGTTCAAATTCCCCCTCCCTCACCCTTCATAAAAATAAAATAGAGTGGAAGGTGGAGGCCCCAAAGTGGGTGAGCAGAACAGGAGGTGTTTAAGCCCATGGCCCCAAGTGCATAGGATTTAAAAGTTTTATTCAGGTGAACATGAATACAGTGGATTACATATAGTTCAACTTCAACTGGGAAAATTGTGAGTAAACTTTTCAAAGAGGACAGCATGGGGCTGTCCTCTGAATGAAGCCACAAGATCTTCAAGTGATGACAAACATAAGTCCTTTCCAGGTGGAGGATACAGATTGGGAAAGTCCTTTTGTAAGCAGTGTGAATACATCTATGGGGAAAATCAGCTGCAAGGTGTTCAGATTTTGCTTAACCTATGGAGCAAGGGTTTCAGCTTAGATGATGGAGAATTGAGACGTTACTGTGACCCAATAAATGCTCAATTTTGGGAGTCTGTTAAGAGAGGAGAGATTCCTTTGGAGCTTCAGTGACTGATTCATGGAGGCCAACTGAGTTTGGATGTGGAGTACATCAGGATTAAGAATATATAAAATCTACAATGAGGTGCAAGGCTTTCAGTGGAGAAGGGCAAAACCTTGGACGCCTTACCCTGCAATAGTCAGAACACCTTCCTCTCCAGAAGAGGATAAGTCAGTGCTTAATTCAGTTATTCATATTAATGACTCAGTGCCAACAACAAAAATTCAAATCAGATTAGCAGATGGGAGTCATTTGATACAAAGATTCAACAGTATACAGAGAATCCTGCATGTCCGGGACTTTATTGTACAGTCTCGTCCCGAATTTGCAGCTCTTTACTTTATTCTTGTGTCTTCATTTCCAAATAAAGATCTAACAGATGAAAACCATAAAAAATAAATAAATAAATAAAATTAAAATTCTGATGTAATTTAATCTCCCACTTTAATGCTAAGGCCAAAAGATTCAATCTTTCATATACTATATTATAACTATATTCTTGACTTTTCAACTGTAACTTGATTTCAGAGATGAATGATGAGCCCACAGAACAGTAACTGATTCTTGAGTCTTTCTTGGCAGCATCAACATGAGCTCAAAATGGTCTTCAAAGTAAGTCATAGGTCATTGACTTTTTTCAATGTAAATCAGACTGTTAGGCATGCAGTTGAATTTGTACCCTTTAAAGTAGGCATAATGGGGAGACTAGACAGTGCTGCTGAAACTAAAAACATTTTAGGAAGTACTTTTCAAAATAATTTTGAAGACACACTAATATGTCTTGTTATGTTCAGTGTATCTACACTTGTGTGTGCATGCACAGGTGTGTGTGTATGTGTGTATGAGATGTCACCAAAAAAGATCTACCCAAGCTTGATCATTCATTACCAGTGTACTCAAAAGTTTGTGGAAAATGGAATGAGAAAAGTTTATTTTGGTTGCAAAAAAAATTTGAAATCCATGTATAGTCTTTTCTTAATTGTATTTTTGTGAACTTTTGAACACCCCTCATTTATGCACAAGAATTCACTTTGGGCAGTCCTTAGAATATTCAAAATTCAAATCCACCTTTAAAGATGAGAATTTTCTATTCAAAAGGAGTATGTTCAATAGGTACTAGGTGTTCCAATAATGATTATTGAAAGCCCAGGGAGGAAGAGTAGTTTGGTAGTGAATGGTGAAGCCAGTGTAACCGCCTGTTGGGCAGTATGGGCTTAACTGGAGATATTCTTTTGACTACACTGCCACAACTCTGAAGTTAACGAAGTTCATTTTGGAGGTATAAGTTCTCATATATTTTTAAATGAATTACTTTATAATCATACCTCATATTTCATAGAGGTCATATTTATGCATACTTGTTATATAAATGGTTCAATTTCATTTTTTTCATAGCAATACCTTTTTGGTTTCTGTTTATTTTATATGGTCATAAAGTGTTATTGACATCCTTTTATATGTATTAGCTAACAAGAAAACCTAAAGCAATTCTTAGTGATCTAAATGATGATTCTCAAAAGGAAAATGAAAGCTATCAAAAACCATAGCTAATTTATGAATAGACCCGACCTTTAGTGCTTCCTATCACTAGCACTTTAAAGTTGCCATGATAACCTTTATCCAGTTAGGTTTCTTGGGTGCAGAAAAAGCAAGAACCATTTTTAATTATCAGTGTTTCATTATATAAAGGGAAACTATCTAACAGGGTAAGGCAGTAGATTTTAGAAAAGACAGTAGGGTACAAAGTGTTTATCAAGCAGAATGGAGAACTTGAACAAAGAAGGGTTTGGGAAACAAAAAGTACATCTGATTAAATGCATATTACTTGGCCGGCGCCACAGCTCAACAGGCTAATCCTCCGCCTTGCAGCGCCGGCACACCGGGTTCTAGTCCCGGTCGGGGCGCCGGATTCTGTCCCGGTTGCCCCTCTTCCAGGCCAGCTCTCTGCTGTGGCCAGGGAGTGCAGTGGAGGATGGCCCAAGTGCTTGGGCCCTGCACCCCATGGGAGACCAGGAGAAGCACCTGGCTCCTGCCTTCGGATCAGCGCGGTGCGCTGGCCGCACAGCGCCAGCCGCGGCGGCCATTGGAAGGTGAACCAACGGCAAAAGGAAGACCTTTCTCTCTGTCTCTCTCTCTCTCACTGTCCACTCTGCCTGTCAAAAAAAAAAAATTAAAAGAACATTAACTGCTCTGTTGCAGCATCCTATTCCTGTGAATGCTATTTACACTGTTGAATGCCCATGAGAAATATTTACAAAGCTGCTAAATTAATCCCTTTTCCAGAAAAATCACATTTTAGCTTTCTGATTTAGATATGGCTAAATTGCCAATTTCAGTCCATACAAGTATTGTGGTAAAATTTGCATTTAATAGTTATAGTGGCTATCTTTTCATGAAATTATCAATTTCTATAAAGTGGAGTAAATTGGTTTTGCAGCCCAGAAGTACTATAGTAAACAAATGAGGCAAAATGAAATTTGATTATAATGAATATGATGTGGTTGGTGGCATATTTAATAAAACTCATTGCTCTTCATTGATAAGGAATCCCTAATATAGATGTGTCAAATAAAATGTAATTGTGCCATCAGAGTATTACACAATATCTCATCTTTAGTGAATAAGATAGGATGGCTACATAATTGCTTCATTGAAAAATTAAATAGTATTATCTTCTTGGCAAAAAAAAAAAAAGCCATGCCAAGAATCCTAATAAATTCTTAGCCTAGCTTTTCAGGAAAAGCATACTATTTTTATGTGATACAATACAAAGCAATTTAAGTAGATGAAATGGGTTCGGTAGAATCATATGAGACTTGTATTTCCAAACTGCACAATTATAAAGTGAATTCACTTATTTAATATATTTTTATAATATGATAAATTAAAACTGTGCCTTTATGGAGATTAGAAAATTGACATCAAAAGATGAATTACTCTTCTGGATTTGCATTCCAAATCAACATTGGTTAAGACTGAAATTTGGGTATCAGAGAGTATTTGTTGAGATTTGATTCCAAAATGTCACATTCTTAATCTTCTTGTTGAAATTAACTTGGCACTTAAACATAATTTGTTCTCTGGAGTTCCATTTTAGTTCATTTATAGCTTAGTTTCCCCAAAAATTATCTATAGTGATTTAAAAAGATACATAAAATATTTCAAGACTTAAAGTTGATGAGGGAAATGAAACACAGTGAAAATAAGAGGAGGAAAGCAATATGAAGCCAGAGTACAGTTTGTCTGCACAACACATGGCATGAAATCCTGTACCCTTTCTTGAGTGGGCCACAGATTCGCCTCTGGTATTTCTAAATATATAGGATAGACCATGTGTCAGAGGGTCCTGTGGTCAATCACATTTTCCAAAAATGGGCACAAAAAATCCAGCCCCTCAATCTCCTCCAGAAGCTTGCTACACCCAACCAGGAGGTAGACCCTACTTCCCTTCCCTTTGAATCTGGGAAAGAACTTTGGAACTGTCTTAACAAGGGGAAAGCAATGGAAGTAAAGCTATATGATAACTAGAGCTAGGTTATAAAAGCTTCTATGTAGCTCTATCTATGCTTCCCTCCCTCTGGTTTGCTGTTGCTTGGAGCATAACTTCTAGGTATGAGGAATCCCAGACCATGTGGAGAAGTCACATGTAAGTGTTCAAGCCAACAGCCCCAGTTAAATAGTCAACCAAAGCTAGCCTCAGACACAAGAAGGAAATGAGCCTTAGAAGATTCCAAGCCCCAGCTTTGGAGTCCTCCATTTGAGACCCCTGACATTGTGAAGCCAAGATAAGCCAACCAACTTGTGTCCTTTTGGGACTTAGGAACATAATAAATGATAATTTTACAAACTGTGTCTCAGGGTAATTCATCATATAGCAATAGCAATTTCAATAAACCTTAACACAAAAACAAAAACTGATGAATCTCAACCATTCCCAGTACTAAGTGACTAGAGACAAATTTCTCTTGTAGGTCTTCATTGAGAGAATACTGTTTGAAGAAATAGACAAGGTTCTTCATGATATTTCTATATTTGTTTAACATGGTCATGGATTCCTGGATCTCACCTCATAGTAACTCTGGGTAGGCTGGTTACATCACAGCGAAGAGCAGTGGGGCAAAGATGAGTATAGGAAAGGAACACAATTGCACTTCACATTTACTACTCTAGTGGCCAGTTGAGGTGAGCAGAGGGTGCACTCTGAGATCTAACTCAAAGGTACTGTTAATAGTTCAGAAGGTGGTGCAAGGAGTTGAGGGAGGTAGGACAAAAGTGAAACAACCAGGGACTTTGAATTCCTACTCTTTCTACTCTTGTTTCTGTTTGAAAATTTTGCCCTAATCATGAGTTGGAGATCCAAAATGGCTGAATAGGGAAAAGACATGCTGATTCTGACCATGAGAAGATAACAGATAAAAAGGAGAGGAACTGCATACCCATAGGACAGTTGAAGTTTGCAGTGGAAATTCTACAAAAAGAAGAGAGATGCTCTGGAGCAACAGAGATGCTACAGTCATATAGTGAGGCACCTCTGTCTTCTTGGAGCAAGGCACCAAGCAACCAAAATGGAGAAAATACCATCTTAATAAGGTAAGTAGAGGTTTCTGTAGCCTATGCATGGCTTGGGGATTTTATCAGAGGGATAAATCTGTGTTCTCAACTGACTTTCAATCTGGCCTGGCAAGTTAGAGGGGGCAGGGCACCACTTATGCCCATGAGCTCTTCCCTCCCCCTCACTCTGTCACAGCACCTGGACATCCAAGTACAGGAAGTACATAAAACTCCTAATAGACATGGCCAGAAAAGATCTTCACCATGACATGTTACAGTCAAACCTTAAACAGTAAAACATAAAATATTCTAAAATGTACACAAGAGAAATGCCAAATGACCTTCAGAGGAAATCCAATTAGACAGACTGACAGCTGATTTCTCACCAGAAACCCACAGGCCAGAAGAGACTGGAAAGACATAGTCCAAGTCATCATAAAAATAAACTGTCAACCCATAATACTATACCCAGCAAAGCTCTCATTTATAAATGAAGGTGAAATGCAGACCTTCAAAAACAAACAAATATTAGAGGAAATTGTCAGCAGTCATCCAGCCTTACAAATGATGTAGCATGTGCTACACAGAGAAGCAAAGAAAGATAGTCATCATTAGGAAAGAATGTGAAGGCAGAAAATCAAGAAAAAGTACAAAGGAAATAAAAAAAGCAATAGGAAAATTTATGGAAAAAATGGCAAGGCCAAGTCATTACTTATCAATAATAACCTTGAATGTAAATGGCCTAAATTATCCAATTAAAAGATACAGACTGGCTGAATGGATTAAAAACTCAGACCTATCTATTTGCTTCCTACAAGAAATACACCCCAAAATCAAAGATACACACAGAATGAAAGTGAAAGGATGGAATAAGATATTCCATGATAATGGAAAGCAAAAGTGAGCATGAGTAACCACCCTAATATTAGACAAAATGGAATTTAACACAAAAACTGTTAAAAGATACAAAGAAAAGCATAATGCAATGATTAAAATATCAATGCAACAGAAAGTCATGAATATAGTAAATGTATATGCACCCAACACCAGGGTGCCTCACTATTTAAAACAAATATGGGCCGGCGCTGCAGCTCAGTAGGCTAATCCTCCGCCTTGCGGTGCCGGCACACCGGGTTCTAGTCCCGGTCGGGGCGCCGATCCTGTCCCGGTTGCCCCTCTTCCAGGCCAGCTCTCTGCTGTGGCCAAGGAGTGCAGTGGAGGATGGCCCAGGTGCTTGGGCCCTGCACCCCATGGGAGACCAGGAGAAGCACCTGGCTCCTGCCATTGGATCAGCGCAGTGCGCCGGCCACAGCTCACAGGCCGTGGCGGCCATTGGAGGGTGGACCAACGGCAAAAGGAAGACCTTTCTCTCTCTCTCTCACTGTCCACTCTGCCTGTCAAAAAAAAATAAAAAAATAAAAAATAAAAATAAAAATAAAATAAAAAATAAAAAAAACAAATATGAATGGATCTAAAGGGAGACATAGGCTCCAATACAATAATAATGGGGGACTTTAACACCCCACTTTAATCATTGGACAGATCAAGTAGAGAAAAAAAAACAAAGAAACAACAGAGCTTATCTACACCATGAACCAAATGGACCTAATTGTTCTGCAGAACATTCCATCCCACAGATGCAGAATTCACATTCAATTTTATTTTGATTTATTTGAGAGGTAGAGTTACAGACAGAGAAGAGAGACAGAGAGAAAGGTCTTCCATCCACTGGTTCACTCCTCAAATGGCCACAATACCCAGAGCTGAGCCAGTCTGAAGCCAGGAGCCAGGAACTTCTTCCAGGACTCTCACATGTGTGCAGGGGCCCAAGCACTCGGGCCATCTTCCATTGCTGTCCCAGGCCACTACAGAGAACTGGATCAGAAGTGGAGCAGCTGGGACTAGAACCAGCATCCATATGGGATGCTGACACTGCAGCTAGAGGATTAACCTACTGCACCACAGCACCAGCCCCAAGAATTCACATTCTTTTCATCAATGCATGGAACTTTCTCTAGGATAGGCCATAAACTAGACAATAAAGCAAGTCTCAACATATTCAAAAAAATTCAAATTGTATGTTGTTTCTGGTCACAATGGAATGAAGCTAGAAATTAACAACTTAAGAAAGACTAGAAAATATGTGGAGACAACAACATGCTCCTGAATGAACAGTGGGCCATAGAAGATATCAGAAGGCAAATCAAAATATTAATAGAAATGAATGAAGATATCAAAACTTATGGGATACAGGGAAAGCAGCGTTAAGAGGGAAGTATAGGTACCAGCACTGTGGTATAGCAGGTAAACCTACCTCTTGCAGTGCCGACACCCCTTTTGAGTGCCAGTTTGAGCCTCAGCTGACCCACTTCTTTTTTTTTTTTTTTTTTTTTTTTTTTTTGACAGGCAGAGTGGACAGTGAGAGAGAGAGACAGAGAGAAAGGTCTTCCTTTTGCCGTTGGTTCACCCTCCAATGGCCGCCGCGGTAGCGCGCTGCGGCCGGCGCACCGCGCTGTTCCGATGGCAGGAGCCAGGTGCTTCTCCTGGTCTCCCATGGGGTGCAGGACCCAAACACTTGGGCCATCCTCCACTGCACTCCCTAGCCACAGCAGAGAGCTGGCCTGGAAGAGGGGCAACCGGGACAGGATCGGTGCCCCGACCGGGACTAGAACCCGGTGTGCCGGCGCCGCAAGGCGGAGGATTAGCCTGTTGAGCCACGGCGCCGGCCTGACCCACTTCTGATCCAGCACCATGCTAATGTTCCTGGAAAAGCAGTGAAAGATGGCCAAAGTCCTTGGGCCCCTGCACCCATATAGGAGACCCAGAAGAAGCTCTAGGCTCCTGGCATTGGATCGGCTCAGCTACAGACATTGTGGCCATTTGGGGAGTGAATCAGCTGATGAAAAACCTCTCTCTCTCTCTCTCTCTTAGCCTATGCCTCTGCATTCCTGTAACTCTGCCTTTCAAATAAATAAATATATTTTTAAAAAGAGGGAAGTTTATAGTAGTTAGTGCCTACATCAAGAAATTGGAAAGACATCAAATAAATGAGCTATCTCTGCATCTCAAGGATCCAGAAAAACAAGAACAAATCAAACCCCAAATTAGTAGGAGGAAAAAATAGTTAAAATTAGAGAAGAAATAAACAAAATTGAAACCAACTAATACAAAAGATTGAAGAAATGAAGAGCTAGGCTTTTGAAAAAATAAAATTGATACACATTGGCCCAACTATCCAAAAAAGAGAGAGCCCCAATATTAATGAAATTAGAGATGAAAAAGGAGATGTCACAATGGATACCATAAAGAAAAAAAAAAAAAAGAATCACCATGAATTATTACAAACAGCTAAATGCCAACAAACTGTAAAATCTAGAAGAAATGAATAGATTCCTGGACACATACAATCTACCAAAATTCAATTATGAAGACAAAGAAAACCTAAATGACCAATAACCAAAATGGGAGATTGAACCAGTAATAAACACCCTCCCAAAAAAGAAAAGCCCAGGGTCATATGTCTTCATTGCTGAATTAAAACAAAGAACTAATTCAAGTTCTTCTCAAACTAAACAAAACAATTTAAAAAGAGAGGGAATCCTCCCAAACTCCTATGAGGCTAGCATCACCTTAATTCCAAAACCAGAAGAAGATACAACAAAGAAAGAAACTTATATACCAATAACATTGATTAACATAGATACAAAAATCCTCATCAAATACTAGCTAATTGAATCCAACAGCACATGAGAAAGATCATTCACCTGGACCAAGTGGGATTTATCTCTTGTATGCAGGAATGGTTCAATGTACACAAATCAATAAGTGTAATACATCACATTAACAAGTTGAAGAATAAAAATCATGATTAAAATTAAAATCATATGATTATCTCAATAGGTAAAGAGAAAACATTTGATAAAATACAACATCCTTTCATGATTAAAAAAAATCTTAAGCAAATTGGGTATGAAAGGAACATTCCTCAACATGATCCAGGACATATATGACAACCCCAACCAACATCATATTTAATGGGGGAAAATTGGAAGCATTTCCATTTAGATCCAGAACAAGATAGGGATGCCCACTTCCACCATTGCTATTCAATATAGTTCTAGAAATATTAGCCAGAGGCATTAGGCAAGAAAAAGAAATAAAAGAAAAACAAATTGGAAAGGAGGAAGTCAAATTATCCCTGCTTGCAGATGACATTATCATATATATGTGATATATACATATATCATATATATATATATATGGATCAAAAGACTCTACTAAGAGACTATTGGAACTTATAAGACAGTTTGGTAAAGTTATAGGATATAAAATCAACACATAAAATTAAATAGCCTTTGTATACACAAACAATGCTGTGGCTGAGAAGTTGAAAGATCAGTCCTATTCACAATACCTACACAAAACTTAAATACCTTGGAATAAATTTAACCAAGGGGGTGAAAGATATCAACAATGAAAATTACAAAAGAAAGAAATTAAAAAAGAAAGAAATAGAAGACACAAAAAAATGAAAAAAATCTTCCATTTTCATGGATTGGAAGAATTAATGTAATCAAAATGTCCATACTACCCAGAGCAATTTACAGATTCAGTGCAATCCCAATCAAAACAAGAACATTCTTCTCAGATCTAGAAAAAACAATGCTAAAATTCATGTAGAAACATAAGAGACCCTGAATAACTAAAACAATCTTAAACAACAAAAACAAAGGTGGAGGCATCACAATACCAGATTTCAAGACATACTGCAGGAGAGTTATAATTGGAACAGCCTGTTTGTGGCACAAAAAGAGACATGTAGACCAATGGATCAGAATAGAAACCCCAGAAAATAATCCACACAACTACAACCAACAGATGAACTCCCTGGAGAATGCACAGTATCTTCAATGCATGCTATTGGGAAAATTGTATTTGTGCATGCAGAAGTATGAAACAAAACCCCTACCCTACATCTTATACAAAAATCAACTCACAGTGGATCAAAGATCTAAATCTACAACTTGATATCATCAAACTACTAGGGAAAAGCATTTGGGAAACTCTGCAAGACATTAGCATAGGCAAAGACTTGGAGAACACTCCAGCAGCACAGACAGTTAAAGCAAAGATAGGCTGATAGGGTTATAGCAAACTATGAAACTTCTGCACTGCAAAGGAAGCACTGAACAAAGTGAAGAGACAACTGACAGAACGGAAGAAAGTATTTGCAACTGATAAAGGATTCATATCCAGGATCTATGAAGAGCTCAACAAACTCAACAACAAAGCAAACAATCCATTTAAATGGATCAATGACATGAACAGGCATTTTCAGAGGATGAAATACAAATGACCAATAACCACATGAAAAAATACTCAGGATCACTAGCCATCAGAGAAATACAAATAGAAACTACAATGAAGCTTCACTTCACCTCAATTAAAATGGCTATAATCCAAACATCAAAAAATAATAAATTTTAATGATAATGTTGGAAAAAGGTACCCTAATTAACTGTGGGAATATAAACTTGTGCAACCATCATAAAATAAAATATGGATATTCCTCAGAAATCTGAAAATAGAACTACCATATGACCCAGCCCATCCCACTCCTGGAAATCTACCCAGTGGAAATGAAATCAGCATATGAAAGTTTTATTTCTTTTTTTTTTTTTTGACAGGCAGAGTTAGACAGTGAGAGAGAGACAGAGAGAAAGGTCTTCCTTCCGTTAGTTCACCCCCCAAATGGCTGCTATAGCCGGCACGCTGCACTGATCCGAAGCCAGAAGCCAGGTGCTTCCTCCAGATCTCCCAAGTAGGTACAGGGGCCCAAGCACTTGGGCCATCCTCCTCTGCCTTCCCGGGCCACAGCAGAGAGCTGGGCTGGAAGAGGAGCAACCAGGACAGAATCCAGCACCCCAACTGGGACTAGAACCTGGTGTGCCAGTGCCGCAGGCGGAGGATTAGCCTAGTGAGCCGCAGCGCTGGCCTGAAAATGTTATTTCTACCCCCATGTTTGTTGCAGCCCAATTCACAATATCTAAGATAGGGAATCAACCCAGATGTCCATCAACGGATGACTAGATAAAGAAAATGTGGAATATGTACACTATGGAATACTGCTCAGCCATAAAAAAAGAATGAAATCTTGTCGTTTGCAACAAAAAGAATACAACTGGAAACCATTATGCTTAGTGAAATAAACCAAACCCAAAAAGACAAATATTGTTGTCTCTGATATTTAATAGTTAATATAGAATGCAAAAAATCGTGTAGGTATGAAACAGACATCTTGTGGTTTGATTGTTGCTTTTACTCCTGTGGAACTGCAGTCTTTCTACTTTTTACTTATTGAATATTATGGTTAGTGGTGCCTTAAGCCTGTGCTTATAGAATGGACTGAAAGTAAGGTAGTTCAAAAAATTAAAGAAAAGAAGGAAGGAGGGGATATGAGGGAAAGAAAGAGGGAGGGAGTGTTTTATAGTTATCTTCTTAGAGTTGTACTGATGAAAGACATGAGATTTGTTCTCTATATTAATAAAAAAATTTAAATGATGAGTTTGTGAGATTTTGAGCCTTAGATGAGGAATTTATAGTATTGCCAGTTTGATTTTTGTTTTCGTTTGCAAAATATTATGATATATTTGCCCTTGTCATGTTCTCTCCCAGACATGAGTCTTATAGGGATGGCTATAATCTTATTTTTTTTATTAATTGTCATAACCACAGGCAATTCATCTCTTTAGTTGACCCATATTTCTTATGTAACTGCCAAATTAATTACCACGATCTTTTAGTTACTGAATTCTGAAAGCTGGCATATGTGTAATGACCAGAGAGTGGACAGGGCATGTGGAGTTCTGATTGGTTAAATTTCCCGGTGTTCTAATTAGGCAGAATCTCAGTCTGTAATGCATCTTCCCAGTGAGCAGGTTGTGGTAACAGCATTTCCAGAGCCATGATGTTGTGTTCATTTTCCATTTTCCATAGCAAATGTGAGCATTCGTTGTAACTATCTGGCAATATCTAATTGCACCAATCCTGAAGATTAATAATCAAATAGCAAGGACTGTGTCGTCACATGTGGTTTATAATGTATGCACTTACATAACTGAAATAGAAGTCTTTGCATGAGATCCTAGCCCAGACAATGTTTCCAGAGGTAGTTGAGCTTGCCTTATAGTATATATGAACTCTACATCTCTATCTGGCTTTTCTTCACAAGCATTCTTTTAGAGAAACTTTTTTTTGGAAGATTTATTTTATTTATTTGAAAGGCAGAGTGGCAAACAGAGGGAGAGAGCACTTCCATCCACTGGTTCACTCCCCAAATGGCTATAACAGCGAGGGGCTGGATCCAGCCAAAACGAGGAGTCTGGATCTCCTTCTAGGTCTCCCATATAGGTGGCCAGGGCCCAAGCACTAGGGCCATCCACCACTCCTTTCCTGGGTGCATTAGCTGAGAGCTGGATCAGAAGTGGATCATCCAGGACTTGAACCAGCATTAGCAAAGAGGTGGATTACAAGCAAAGCATGTGGGACTCAAACTGGTCCTCAAATATGGGCCAGTGGCATTGCAGGCAGTGGCTTAACCTGCTGCATCACAACACCTGCCCCTCTGCAGAACTTTTGATTCACAGAAAATTTGATTATTTCCCTCGAGAAGTTACATGAAATGCAGTGATTCTATACTGCCAGTTAAGTTCATAGCCCACATTGAGGTAGATATAGCATCTTCTTGGGGAAATTGGGATGGAATGGGGTGGAATGAGACAAAATATGTGACGTGAGACCCCAAACAGGGCTACTCTTGGTGGCATGCCATGACTCAGTTTAGGCTTTGGTAACTGTAAAGAATTTTACCTTGTCCATGGAGAAGTCTGACTTTGGCCTTGGCCCCTGAAGGTAATCTCTAAACCTTTGGATATCTTGTCTGATAAAAAGTATCTTTGTTTACCTGTGGACTTTGAGGCTTTTCAACAATGTGATGTGTCAGAGGAAGACTGTCAGGCACGTGGGATCAGCTGGACCTCTTGGGAGGCTGAAGACAAAGGTGGCCGACCAGGGTTGTTTGAGATTCCCTGATTGGCAGTGCTGCTAGTTGGCAGTATTGTCACACTAGGAAAGTCATGCTGTCGATAGCTCCACAGGGAGAGGACAGCTGGAAGCCCCACGTTTGGAACTTTCCTGGACTCTGTCCCATACACTGCTGGCGTTGGTTGATTTTAGTCCATAACCTTTAGCTCTTGTACCTGGAACCATGGGTATAATAGCTTTCAGTGAGTTCTTTGCAACCTTCAACAGAGTTATTAAATCCTGTGATGGTCATGGACACCTAAATTTGTAGTTGCTGTCACAGTGAGGACAGTTTTGTTCACTATGCAAATTCTAAAGTTGCAATAATGGGGGAAATCTGGAGCTCTTGAATTATATGGGTGGCCTTGGATGAGCCAGGCAAATAATAATTCTCAAAGTTCACAGAGACAATTAAATAGTAGGACAATAGTCACAAGTCTGAGTTCCTAAGAATGAATAGGAGGTTTAAACAACTACGTAAAAGGCAAGCAGACAGAACCCATCATAGGGAGACAGATTCTTGTGAATGGACCCATATAACTACTAGAAGAAAAAAATCCTAAATTAAAGACTTAGTCTCAGGTCTTAAGGGATTTTAAAGGCTCTAGTATCTTTCAGTAGGCCTCTAAATGATTAAGAAGCTCAGTTTCAGATGCCTTCCTGAATCCTAATGTCTTTCCTGGAAAGGGCTCAGGCCCACAACTGGCCACTCCTTTATACCCTACTGTTCCAAGAAGGTGTAGATCCTAACTAGGTAAGAAAAACCACTCAGCCTAGGTATAACTGAGCTAGTTACTCACATTTAGCACTCTCTCAGTCCAGTTTTCATTGACTTTCATGAGAATAAGAAACTGAGGATGTCACATACCAAGACCACCCACTGAAGGAAGTGACCAATCTGAAATAAGACCACTTTGAAAATGATGCCAGGCGTCAGGAACACCTCTGTCATACTCCAAAACCCTACTCCATATGTGCCTAGACTCAGAATCACACAAATGGTCACCAAGAACAGACTGGAGGCAATGCATAGAAGAATGACCTTATTTGTCCATGTAACCTTGCATTCTGGCTCTGATATTATTGATATAATTTCTCCAAACATGAATGATTTTATGCACCAGAGGTTTTAAAATGTACAATTGAGATAACTTTCAGAACTATCATAGCTCCTTAAAAACAAAAGTCCATCCACATAAACATTTATACCTGTGGTATACCTCCTCCAGGAGTCAATGAGGCATTTTGAAAAAACTGCTCTGGATGTGGTGGGAACTCCCAGGACTAGCAGCACTAGTGTCAGTGGAAACCTGGTAGAAATGCAAACTCCCAGGCCTCCCCAGATCTACTCAATCTGAAAACTCTGGGGGTGAGACCAAGTCATTGGTATCTTTGTAGGCCCTCCAGCCAGGTGCTTCTGCTGCATGCTTAAGTTTGAGAACCAGTGCTGAGAAAATGAGAGAGCCACTGCCAGAACTAGAGGAAGAGGTTGGCACTGCTTCAGCACTGTCGCCACAGCTGTACTTAGACCATTGCCTACGAAAGGCTACTGAAAAAATGAGGTGTAAGGGAGTAGAAAGAAAGTTTTTAAATAAGATAAAAGAGAGGGAAGTGATCATCTTAACAAAAGTATAAAATAAGAGATTGAGGGGGAAAAAATAGAAGAGTAAGCTACTTTAAAAATAAAATATGGGCACCATTGTGGCCCAGTGGGTTAATCCTCCCCCTGGAATGCCGGTATGCTATAGTACAGTGCCAGCTGGAATTCTAGCTGACATATGCTTCTGATCCAGCTCCCACTAATATGGCTGGGAAGGAAACAGAAGACGGACCAAGTACTTGGGTTCCTGATATGGGAGAAGTAGATGAAGTTCCTGACTCCTGGCTTCAATCTGGCCCAGGCCTGGAAGTTGCAGCCTTTTGGTGAATTAACTAGTGAATGGAAGATCTCTTTCTTGCTCCATCTCTGTCTCTGTCACTGTCACTATGCCTTTCAAACAAATAAATCTTTTCTTTAAAAATTTGAAAAGGAGCGGGCATTTAGCCTATCAGTTTAGACATTTTTAAAAAGATTGACTTATTTATTTCAAAGGCAGAGGTAGAGACAGAAAGAGTCTTCTATCCACTGGTTCACTCCCCAAATGGCCACAAATGCTGGAGCTAGGCCAATGCAAAGCCAGAAGCCAAGAGCCAGGAGCTTCTTTATTTGAAAGGCAGAACAATAGAGAAAGGGGAGACAGAGAGGGAAATCTTATATCTGCTGGTTCAATCCCAGATAACTACAACAGCCAGGTCTGGGGCAAACTGAAGCTAGGAGCCAGGAATTCCACCCTGGTCTCCCACATAGGTAGCAGGGGCCCAAGTATTTTGATCATCCTCCACTGCCTTCCCAGGCACATTAGCAGGGAGCTGGATGGGAAGCAGAGCAGCTGGGACTAGAATTGGCGCTCCGATATGGGATGCCAGTGTGACAAGGCAGTGGATGTCACAATGCCAGCCCCTAAATAATAGCTTTTTTAAAAAAATTTGTTTATTTATTTGAAAGGCAGAGTTACAGAGAGAGAGAGAGAGAGAGAGAGAGATCTCCCATCTGCTGGTTCACTCCCCAGATGGCCGCAACATCCAGAGTTGGGTCTATCCAAAGCCGGTAGCCAGGAGCTTCTTCCAGCTCTCCCATGTAGGTGCAGGGGCCCAAGGACTTGATTCATCTTCCACTGCTTTCCCTGGCCATAGCAGAGAGCTGGATCAGAAGTGGAGCAGCCAGGATTCAAACCCGAACCCATATGGAATGCCGGCACTGCAGGAGGCAGCCTTATCTGCTATACCACATCAGCCCCAGTAATAGCTTTTTAACATGAGAATGTATGTATATTTGTAATAAAACAATTTTTTTTAAAAAAAGTCGAGAGGAGGAAGAGCAGAAGAAGAAACAAACATGGGGAAAAAATTAAACCAGTTGAGACAAATGATTAACTAATATGAACCCTCGTAACATCCTCAGTGGGGCTGGCTTCCAGAATCCTGTCTCCCACGGCCAGGTCTTGAACCAGACCCCTTTTCTGAGTACCTCAGGGAAGATTTACAACATCTCCTTCAGCTGTGATCTGCCTCCAGGTGCATTTGGAAGTGAAGAACCTCTCAAACAACTTGTCTACACCTGTGCCTCGCTGGGCCTCACCCTTCAGCTTCTGCCCACTCTGGAGGAGCCAGTACACATCAGGTCCAGGTACTGGTCCCACTGAGGTTCTGCCTTCCTCTCTCTCTCTCTTCTCCTCCTGCTTTGTGCCTTCAGAGGAGCATCCGCCTGGCAGGAGCAGGCTTCCAGTTGTGCGAGGCATCTCCTCACTCTTCTCATGGCACGTGCAGCCCTGGCTAAGTGGACATAGGGGTCTTTCTTGGAAAGCAGCCATCTTATCTCCCTTCACCCCTTCCTCACCCTTCCTCACCCTTCAGCTATACCCCTGATCAAGTCCCTAGTAGGGGACTGTTTGAAAATTCCAACCCAGCTGTTATTAGAGCTTAACTCTGGAATATCAGTGGTTACCCCAGGCATTACTTCATGTAAATTTTTAATTCTGCTGTTGTTTGGTGGGTATTGTTCCTTTGGGAATCTCCAAGGCAGGTAAGATTCAGGCTTTCCCGGGTCCCTGCCCTATATACTGGGAAAAAGCTTCACCCTCAAGCCAGACTACTGAGACTGGCTTCTGGAAGGAGGTTCCACCCACTTCAGTAAAAAAAAATGTCTACTTTTGTGAAACCCAAGAATCAGCAAATGGACAGCTGTGAGTCTGAATTTCAGTGAATAAGCACTGAGCCTCTACACCTTTGGTTGCAATACCATATAGAAGGCATCTGTATAGTGGTTAAGTTAATTATTTGAATATCACCAACACTTGTTCCTCTATTCAGCAGACATTTATGTAAAGCCTACTAAAGTCGGGGCCGGCACCGTGGCTCACTTGGTTAATCCTCCGCCAGCAGCACCGGCATCCCATATGGGCGCTGGTTCTAGTCCCGGTTGCTCCTCTTCCAGTCCAGCTCTCTGCTGTGGCCCGAGAAGGCAGTGGAGGATGGCCCAAGTGCTTGGGCTCCTGCACCCACATGGGAGACCAGGAAAAAGCACCTGGCTTCTGGCTTCGGATCAGCGCAGCACACCGGCTGTGGTGGCCATTTGGGAGGTGAACCAAAGGAAGGAAGACCTTTCTCTCTGTCTCTCTCTCTCTCACTGTCTAACTCTGCCTGTCCAATAAAAGCCTACTAAAGTCACATCATGTGCATATTAATGTACCATTTATGTGCTAAGTTGGGGAGTGGGAAAATAGAGTCAGAGGTCCTTATGCAACAGTTTCTGTTTTGAGTAGTTATAACATGTTTCACAGTGTCCTTCTCAAAGCAGCAGTGAGGTTAACAAGATGCATAAAACTGATTTTCACATAATTCCATAGTGTATATATACCACATTTTCTTTATCTAGTCATTGATAGACATATGGGTACATTCCATATCTTAGCTATTGTGAATTGAGTTGCAATAAACGTGGGGGACAGATAACTCTTTCATATGCTGATTTCATCTCCTTTGTTTAGATTTCCAAGAGTGGGATGGTTGGGTCATATGATAGATCTATTTCCAGATCTCCGAGGACTTTCCATACTGTCTTCCATAATAGTTGTACTAGTTTACATTCCCACTAAAAGTGCATACACTATGGAATAGTACTCAGCCATAAAAAAGAATAAAATCCTACCTTTTGCAAAAAAAATGGATGCAACTGGAAACCATTTTTTTTTTTTTTTTGACAGGCAGAGTGGACAGTGAGAGAGAGAGAGAGAGAGACAGGTCTTCCTTTGCCATTGGTTCACCCTCCAATGGCCACCGTGGCCGGCGCACTGCGGCCAGCGCACAGCGCTGATCCGAAGCCAGGAGCCAGGTGCTTATCCTGGTCTCCCATGGGGTGCAGCGCCCAAGCACTTGGGCCATCCTCCACTGCACTTCTGGGCCATGGCAGAGAGCTGGCCTGGAAGAGGGGCAACCAGGACAGAATCCGGCGCCCCGACTGGGACTAGAACCCAGTGTGCCGGCGCCGCAAGGCAGAGGATTAGCCTATTGAGCTGCGGTGCCAGCCTGGAAACCATTATATTTAGTGAAATAAGCCATTCTCAAAAAGACAAATACCATGTGTTTTCTGTGATATGTGACAGCTAATACAGAATGCCAAAAAATGTATTGGAATGGAATGGTCACTTTAGGATATGATTGTCATATACAGCTCATGTTTCTACTCCTGTGGAACTGTGGTCTTCACACTTTTTACTTGTTCAGTATTATGATTAGTGGCAAATTAAGCCTTTGAATATAGACTGAGTTAACATTCTGTCTTTATAAAACTGAAGAAGAGAGGGGAGGGACAGGGGAGTGAGGGAAGTGTGGTTGTCTTGGAACTGTAACTATGGAATGCATAAAATTGTTCTTTTTATAAAAATAAAAAAATTTTTAAAAACAAAAAAAGAAACTGATTTGTGATTGTGAGTTAGGAATTACTAGGAAGGTGTGACCTATGATCTAAATCTGACAGTATGACTTCATTTTACCTGGTCTATGCAGGCTGGGTAATTCCATGATAGCGGTTCTATTTATGCCTGTAGTATAGGTACAAGAAGAAGCCCTGTCATGGAATCCCCAGCAATGAGTTCCGTGTGAATGTCCTGTGGGCCTGTTTGGACCTGTGACTGACATGACCGCATTCTCTCTGCTCTGCTTTCCCTGCACGCTGCCTTCCTACTTCCCCTTCTTCTCAGTCCAGTGTTTTCCAGTAGCTAGACAATGCAAGCCACATACGAATTGTAAATTATGTAATCGTTGGATTTGATTAAAAATAAGGATCAAGGTAATGTAATAATATATTATTATGTTTAATATACTGCAAATATTTCAATGTATCATCAATAAAAAAATTAATAATGAAAATATAAGAGGTCCAACTTAGAATGGTTTGGGTATGATTTTTCAATTGTATGGTGGTGGAATGGTGCTATATTATTCAGTAGAAGCCAACATCAAATTTTGAATTTGGATCTTTTCCCAGGTTAGCAATATGTGGTACGATGCGCCTGTGATGTAGGGCACTGGCAGCATACACAGCTCCCAGTCAACCATGCCATCACAAGGGTGAGTAACTGATGTTCCACAATGCACTGTGTTTTGTGGACATTTATTGAACAATAAATTACATGGGCTATTCTACATTTTATTATAAAATAGGCTTGGTATTAGATGATTTTGCCCAACTGTGGGCTAAAGTAACTGCTCTGAGAATTCTTAAGGTAGTCTAAGTTTAAGCTACAGTATTTGGTAAGTTAAATACATTAAATGTATTTTTGCCTTAATGATATTTTCAATTTATTTGAATTTATCAGGACATAACCCTATTGTAAGTTGAGGAATATTCATGTTTTACATGCTTCTTTTTTGATGGAGGGAGCTTGGGGGGAGCATGGTACTAAGCCATTAGCATCCTATATGCACATTTACTCTTATACTATATCACAATTCAAAGTAACCACAGCATTTCAAGTGTACAATAGCCACTTGGTGACTACCATACTGGACAGCACAGCTTTAGTTCCTTCTATCAGTCATGGTTCTCTATAGAAAAAGAGCCAATAGGACACACTTGTGATATGATTTCAAAAAGTTTGTGGAAATGGAATTAAGAGGTATTTATTTTGGTGCAAAAATATTTTTGAAATCCATTCATATAAGGAGTCTTCAAAAAGTTCATGAAAATGTATTATGAAAAGTGCATGGATTTCAAATTTTTGTACAAAATTAAACTCATCTTTTAATTCTACTTTTTCATTCTTGCAGTACACTCCTAGAGGGTGAAGCAATTACTGGAATTGGATTACAAATTTATGGAGGCCAAGAATCACATCTGCCAGTTGGAGAACCAGGAAAGCCCATGTTACAACTCTCACCTCAAGACCTGAAAACAGGGAAGCTGACTTTGTAACTCCCAGTCTGAAGTCTAAACCCTATTGGGAGGACTATAGCTGAGATGAGGTAAGCACCTGTCTAAGGTTCCAGAACCAGGATTTCCAAGGGCAGGAGAAAATGGGTTTCCCAGCTCAAGATAAAAGGGAGAGAATTCACCCTTTCTCCTTCTTGGATAATGCCTGCTCATGTTGGTGAGAGTAGATCTTCTTTACTCCCTGTACCAATAAAAATGCTAATCTTTTCCATAAGTGCTCCCACAGACACACCCTGAAATGATGTTTTACCTACTACCTGGGCATCGCTTTGTTAAGTCAAGTTGACACAAAAAATTAACTGTCACATCCCTCCGAACTATCTACTCTGAACTACTTTCTACTCTGAACTATCTTTCTCTCTCCCTCTCTGTCTCTCTCTCTCTCTCATATAACATATATGAAGGTTATTTACAAAGTTAATGAAAAGTGAGTATCATAAAAAACTGTATATGGATTTCAAAATGTCTGTGCCACAATAAATTTCTTTTCATTCTATTTTCGACGAACTTTTTCAAGTGTCATATATCTCTGTCCATAATTGTTCAACATATTTTTAAAAAGTTTTGTGTCAGAATTCTAAAGTTCTCTGCTGTCAAAAAGAACCAGAGCTGGATAAATAATAGTAACTGGTAAATAGTTAAACCAGTAAAGGGGAGAGAGAGAGAGAGAGAGAGAGAGAGAGAGAGAGAGAGAGAGAAAGGGGAAGGGAGGGGAATGAGCAGAGGAAGAAGGAAGAGAAGGAAAAAGAAAGGGAGGGAGGCAGGTAGGCAGGCAGGCTGGCTGGTTGGCCTCACTGTAGACCTAGGCTCAATTCCAAATACAGCATGAATGAATGGGGATGTGTAACCGAAGCACAGGGAGGGAGGAGAGTAGAATCAATAAGGGCAAGGGGATTCTTGCTAATCCGACTTAAAAGTGTCATTGCTAGGCTAAGGCCAGGGTCATGAGATATCAAGGTTGAAGAATGAGACGTTTGATGAGATATCAAAGGTAATTAGCTATCAAGGAAAAAGGATTCTCACCAAACTGATTTAAGTGGCACTTCTGCTACAGTTGGTCTAAGCAGGTTAGAAGACAAGCCCAAGGATGAACCCTAGTGAACAACAGGGCTCAAGGTCAGGCGTTTGGTAGAGGGGTTAAGACACCCCTTATGACACCCACCTCTCATCTCAGAATGCTTGCTTCAAGTTCTGGCTTCTTGGCTTCCCATCCAGCTTCCTGCTAATGTGCATGCTAGGAGGCAGATGATGGCTTAAGTAGCTGTGTCCCTGCCATCCTTGTGGGAGACAGATGGACTTCCAGGCTTCTGGCCTTAGCCTGGCTTAGCCCTGGCTATTGCCAGAATTTGAGGAACAAACAAGCAGGTAGAAGATCTCTGTCTCTATGTTTCTCTCTCATTGTCTCTCTGCCTTTCAGGTAAAAATAAATGAAAATAAATAATTTTTTAAACTAGAAAAGAGGGCTCAGAGGAGGAGCTTTTCTAAAGTTTGGTCAAGGAGAGTCTTTGTCAGTACATTTACAAGAATGATTCTTAGCCCTCAAGAGCAGACAGAGCTGGTTGGTATTGGTTACCCTTCCTAGTCAATTTCTCTAAAAATCTCAACAATACTACTACCTGGCCCACGTAGCACTTATCAAGTACAAGCAATGTTTGAAGAACTCCACAAATATTAACCAACAATACAGAAAATGAATTTTCAAATTTATATTACCAGAGATTTTTTTCTCCTAATAGTCAATTGTCCTTCTTAAAGGAAAAGAAATGGAAGAAAGAAACCATCCCTTTAATACACAGTTTGTATCCACATTACCTTCAGTTGCAGATGGTCCAGTAGACACCCCTTTCTCTCTCCTATTTACCACAAATTTGATGCTGGCAGCCAGGAGGAGGATCAGTGAATTCCTAGGCTCAAAGGACATCACTGTCCTTAACTATTGACTAGCATTTCTGTAGCTCTGTGCTTACTACAAATAGAATTCACTCACACACTGTGCAAGTTAATCCTCACGAACTGTTCAATTCCCTCAAGGCCCACTCCATAGCTTTTATTGTTATGAGTGACAAATTAGGAGGAACCAGGAGAGGGACCCTTGATCTTCTGACCCCCTTTTCCAGGCTTATATACCCTAATTTTTGCTTTTGCATTGCAATAATTATTTGATTACTAATTTTTTAAAAATGCAACTAATCAGTCCTGTTCTAATAGTTACTAATTCACTGCATATTCAGAGACCAAAAATGTACCCTACACAATGGTAATAATAGGAGGAGCCAATGCTTACTGATTTACTGTATCATTGTTCAACTTATTTAATCTCAAGGAGTGTAAATGCTGATGCAACTTATATTTACAGATCTTTTATCCTCTCAAATAGTTTGCATTTGTGGAAGATGGCCATGGTGGAAAGACTGTTGGTTTTGGAATAAAAAAAAAAATGGTGGAATTGGATTGGATTCAAGATCTTTATTATATGACAGTACTTCAAAAATTTCATGGAAAGTGGAATTAAAAGATAAATTTAGTTTAATGTAAAATAATCCATGCATGTGAAAGGTCTTCAAACATTTCGTAAAAATGCATATTATGAAAAAGACTATTTATGGATTTCAATTATTATGCATAAAAATATACTTATCTTTTTTAAGATTTATTTATTTATTTGAAAGTCAGAGTTACACAGAGAGAAGGAGAGGCAGAGAGAGAGAGAGAGAGAGAGAGAGAGAGAGAGGTGTCTTCCATCTGCTGGTTCACTCCCTAGATGGCCCCAACAGCCAGAGCTGAACTGATCCGAAGCCAGGAGCTTCTTCCGGGTCTCCCACATGGGTGCAGTGGCCCAAGGACTTGGGAGATCTTCTACTGCTTTCCCAGGCCATAGCTGAGAGCTGGATCAGAAGTGGAGGCCAGGTCTTGAACCTACACCCATATGGGATGCCAGCACTGCAGGCAGCAGCTTTACCTGCTATGCCACAGCACCGGCCCCAAAATATACTTATCTTTTAAGTCGCTTTTTGAAGTGCCCTCATATTGGCTGGGTGACCTTAGAAAAGTTTATTGTTCTACTTATTTTGTTGGGTTGTTGTATTAAAGTGTGTTCAGTACAATGGGAAGAACCTAGTTTCACAGTGAGACAGGGAGGCAGAGTGGGCAGCTGAGCTCCCTAGGGGTAGTTCCTATTATCTCAAAATCTATGGAATATGGTTTGGCTCTCCTTGCTCTGAACATAAACAGACGCCTAATCCAGGCTCAAAATAGTTCAGGGGACCAAGGCTGACCCATTACACACTCCGTGGTAATACAGTTACACACTAAGTGATATCTCTGCCAGCTGTTATGACAGGAAACACTGGACCAGGTAAGGAGTGAAAAGGGGTGGTAGCTCCTCTCCACCTAGTTCCCAGGGAAAACTATGAATATTTCTTAATTACAACATACCTCCCTTTCATTAAAGAACCCTTATATTAAACTCCCTTCAGAGACAGGGCCACTCCCTTCTGAGTAGGCTTACTGTGGAGTGTATACTTTTGCTTTCTCAATGAAATACTTGCTGCTTGCTATTGGCTATCACCAACTCACTCATGGATCTTTCCTGCAACAAAGGGGATCAGGCAGTGCTTGCTGTTTGGTGCCCACGATGGTTCTAATACAGCATCTGTTAGTTATAGCAGCAACAACAGAAAGAAAGTATTATTAAATATTAAGTATATATTATAATGTATATTATAATATGCATTCCTCATTTGACAGTGAGGAAACTGGTTTGAGCAGGAAAGCAGTGAGTGAATATCTAGGATGTACAGTCAGGTCTCCTGATTTCAAGGCAGCTTCTTTCCACAGGTGGCATGTCATCACTGTCATGACAAGGCTGACCGGATCAGGTAACCTCAAAACACTGTAGCAAACGATGCTGGGCAGTGTTCACCCACTTAGGTTTCTGTGTTTTATTACAACCACCTTCCAAGTAATCAAGTGCTTTCAGACCCTGCTGAGTGACAGCCTTGAGACCAGCTGCTAGAGATTGTATTAGAACATAAACTTCATTGGGAATTGGAGGGCTCTTATTTTTGATTAGTTGAAGTGTGACTCTTAGCACTTATACTATAGTTTCCAAATGAGGACTTTGCTGCTTAATTGCATTCTATTTGAATAGAATTCCAGACACTTTTCTTGAAAAATAATGGACTCAATTTTGCAGCTTTTATGCTATTTCTACTTCAGAAACAAGCTGCCTTAATGGATCCTTTATCTGACTAAATCTGTGTGGCTAAATTCTTGGGCTAGGGCTATAAACTATGGGCAGAGGAATGAGAGAACAACCTCCCTCTTCACTATGTTTGAGTGTCTTATATTTCACTTAAAACACAAAATCCATGCCTAAACCAAGTCACACTTAATTTGGCATTCAAGACACAGAATCTAATAAATGTAGGCATTTCAATTGTCCAACTTCAGGTTCATAAATGAATCTGTTATGAAAATAAAAGCAAACTAATTTAAGCCAGTGCACTAGCATATTTAGAAGAAATTGAATGTAAAACATTGACAATGTTCTACTATTTTAATTCTTATATTTTGGAGTTGGACTGCTCATATAACGTGTTTCCCTAAAGGAAATAGATATCGTTTTAAGACAGTGGACAAGAGATATTGACTTGTCTAAGAAGATGCTACAATCTTCTTTAACCTGGTCTGAATTCTCCCAGATGTATGCAACTGATCATAAGAATTGATAAGAGAATGATTTCAGGTCAAAATCCACCCCTTCCCAGGGTTAACCCTGATGTCCAAAACAAAAACTCTTACATTTCCCCATCTTTTCTTAAAAGTTTTCCTATATTATGCTTCAACAGTGAGTCTAATCATATTTTTAAGGTCCCTGCTTTCTTATGAAAGCTACTTAGAACACCACCATCACACTGTGCTGCCCTGATTCCGGTCCTCCCAATCAGAACTTGCCTCACCAGGCCAGCATTTCCACATGCCAGCTGTCTTCTACATAGTTTGTAAACTTACTCCAGACCCCAGAACTGGGAGTAACCCTTGCTCCTAACTCTTTGGCCACCTCATAATAAACTTTCTCTCTGAAAAAGACGGTGGCTTCAGAGTTTGTTCTTCTGATGTGCAATAGCCAGCAGACTCATCTTGGTTCAGTAACAAGAATACGCTGTTAACTGTTTAATACCAACCCATAAACAGAATGGAAAAAATTCAGAATTCATTTCCTATGGACTTCAGAGAAATACCATGTAAGCATTTTCATCTTATATATGAGGAAACTGAGGCCCAGGGACATGGACTTGTCCCAGAGCTAGTCAGGGGCTAAAACTCTAGTCTGGCATCTGTCTGGTACGCTCCACCAGATTCATAGTATTTACTCCAAATTTTTTGCACTCAACATTGAGATAGCTCATAAAGGGCATCCTACCTAAGCAACAACCATTTGAAGAGAAACATCTAATTTCAATAAGCAGTTTAGAGGTAGACACTGTTTTTCCTAAACTTTATTTTTTGAATTTGCCTCTCCATGTAGAAACACTGTTGTATTAAAGGTTGTGTTCTTGATTAAGGTATGTCCTTAGGTGAATCAAAGATACATGTAATGAAAGACTATAGTGATGCTCAACTTCTTCTAAGTTATCCTCTGGTCAACCTAACACCATCCTGTAGGGAAAAGACATGGTGATATAGTTGTTGATCTTGCTGTGTGAATGCCTGAGCCTTTGGCCACCACCATGGCATACTGTGGTCAGCACTGATCTTTCTCCTGGGACTTTGCCCAGATGTGCCAGTGCCCACTGGAATGACACTGGCTTTCAGACATATGGTGGAGTTAGATGATTCAGCTAATACATATGGAGGATTTACTGTGGCACAGAAGGTCATCTCAGTTATGGGAGACAGCATTCACTTATTAAACCTCTTCACGGCCCCTCTCATAATCCCTTCTAGTACTGTTTACCATAAATCTCACCTCTCAGTGTTTCACTTTGGAGCCTTGAGGAACCTGAATTCTATACTCAGTGTTCTTCACCTATTCCTTTATCCCTACACGCACACCTGTTTATTTCCTCATATCATTATGCATAAGTCCCTATTAGGTTGTAATTTCACCACCACTGTCACTCTGTACCTGTATTAGTTTGCAAACATTGTTGTAACAAAGTACCACAAACTGTATTGCTTAAACAACAGAAATGTGTTGTCTTCTGCTGGAGGCTGGAAGTCAAGGATCAAAGTGTCAGTAGAGTCATGCTCATGCCAAAGGCACTAAGTAAGCATCTATTCCGTGCTCCTCTGCTAGCTCTCTCACTAGTTTGCCAGAAATCTTTGGCATTCCTTGACTGTGGCAGCACAGCCATAGTCTTCACATGGCATTCTCCCTGTGTGTTTGCCTCTGGGTCCAAATTTCCACCTTTTTATAAGGATGCCAATAAGAGTAGATTGGGGGGTGGAGTATTCTACCCTTCTCTGGTATAATGTCAACTTAATTTAAATCTGAAATTGTCCTAGTTCTAATTAAGGTCACAGAAGTACTGATGGTTCAGGCTTTAACATACTAATTTTGAGGGACATGATTGAACCCATAACACTACCATAAGATGTTTGCAAAAATTAGGTCCTTGATACAATTTTTAAAATAAGGCAGCAGGGCAGCAGTACTATTTTGGTAAATAAATTATAGTATATGATATGCTATTTTTTGATATTTTAACTTAGGAAATTTTGGAACATATACAAAAATAGACTCAATGACATAAGGAACCCCCATATTTTTATTTCCAAGTTTTAATAATTATCAATCTTATTTCATTGTATGTGTATAAACCATAGCATTTAAAATAATTGACATGATCTTTTATTCATGTAACAACTGTAAAAGTTAGTTTATGTAGTTTTATAGTAAAATTGTGTTACTAACAAATTGCTATTTTTATATAAATACCAATTTTCAAGATAGTGAGGGGAGGAAAATAAGAAAGGATGATGGTATGCCTTCATGAATGTTTTATTGAGTTTCTGTGTATTCTGAATCATTAATAAAAGGAAAGGAAGGAACACTTGCATGTTATATCTTTAGCTCTTATTCAAACTGAATGAAATTATTTTGCAAGAAAATTGTGAGGATAAATTGCCAATTTCTACTTTTTCTAGAAAGAATAACCTTGTTCCCAACCAATTCTATAAAAGTGAGATTTTTACTGAACAAACTACCTCTAACATCACATTTTGTACATAATAGCTGCAAATGTCTAAAATTTTTTTTAAAAAATACTTTTGAATAAGTCTAGGCTGATAGTGATCTTTGTAAAGGATCCAGACGCATGAAAATAAAACCAAATGAGCTGTTTAATTTGTGGTTTAGATGTCATTTTTGACAGTTATCAATGAAATTGTCATGTATCCCCGGAATCTGAAGCTATTAGAATATTTAACTTGACATCATTCTTTTACATAATTGTGTCTGATAGTTTAGCATAGAGGATTCATGTTCACATGCATGTGGCTATTGATTGTCAACACTTTCACATTGCATTATTCCATGCATACAAATTAGTTCTGGGTATAGATTTTTTTCTTGATTTCCTTCCTACTTGACTATCAAGGATGTCACCAAATGCTCAGCTGAAGGTTGTTTTAGTCATACTAGCAAAACCCCAGGCTCATATGTCACATGTGATTAGTTCAAAAAACAGTGCCCTGATGGTGCTGGAATCTTCCTGCAGCAGAAGTTACAGTAGCATATTACTCATCAAGGCAAAACGTGAATGTTTAGTGATTATATGATAGTTTTTGTGTTAACTCCCCAGATGGGAATTTTTTTTTTTTTTACGTTTGTTTATTTGAGAACAACTGAATACTGAAATGCAATAGCTGATGCCAAGGCTTCATTAGTACAGATGAAGCAATGCTCACTTTGTTACACAAATAATTAGAGAGATTAAATGAAAATAAACACTGAGAGGATGCACAGAAGCTGAAGATAGGTAATTATTTTAATTACTCTAGTGACTTCCACCACCTTCATTATCAGCCACAGACCAAGTTTAAATTTTTTAATGTAAGAATATCACAAGCTATATGGAAAAGTACTATAGCTATCCAGTGATTATGCTTCATAAGATGACATTTTCTTCAAGTTCCATTTAAGGAACTGCTTCCATTCCAGGACCTGATAAATTCTGCATATTTTAAAAGCAGGATCATCTCTTTTCACTTAAGTGTTTGTTTACTCTGGTTTTGAGCTTCAAATGGACATCCTTAGTAATGACTTTTATATATTTTTCTCTTCACTCAGATTTAGGGCCACACTTCTGGGTCAGTGAATGTAAAACAATATGGCATATTCAGCCATTTGAAATAAGTGTCAGTTGGAATCATATCATCACTCTGACAAGCTGTACCTTGTATTTGGGGTGAATTAATCTCTTCTTCCCCACCAACTTGGAAGATTCTAGCATACACAGTACAGAGATGAGCTTCCCTGCAAGTTGGGGGCTCTACTGAAATGCATTGGCAGTTCTATTTCAAAGAGACATTATTTTGTATTCAAGTGATAATTAGGATTCATCAAGACCACCTATGTTGATATTCTCTTGAATGTTACTTAAATACCATTTATGGACTACCTGCATAATACCAGATCTTCTAATACTTTGCCTGACCTATTTCATTGAATGCATACAAGATTCCCATGGAGTATGTATTAACTCAATTTTCCAAAAGAGGAAACTGAGGCTTAGAAAGCCTGCACAAAGAAAGTAGCCTGGCTCAGGTCTGCCTGACTCCAGGAATCACATGCTCACTAGCAGATCACAGCACGAGGCAAACGTGGGTGCAAATGTAAGGACAGTGGGAAAATTGAAGGGACAGTCCTTGGTATGCTAGATAAGCATTGTGTTATATGGCATTGGTGAATTCTGGGCACCAGTTAAAGCCTCAAATTCCAAATCTGATCGGTTTTGAAGTTTTCCGTGTCTGAACAAATGGCCCTGGTTCCTGGAGAAGACAATTAGGTTGTAGGTTTTATGGATAGTTGTAACTAGCAGGATTTAAAAACACAATTCAGTAGCCACTTGAGCTTTATTCCAGTCAACACAAGGCATTTCTCCTCAAAATTCCAACAGATGACTTCAGGAACCTTGGTGGGTGAGGTGGAGGAGGAGACATTGGGCAAGTGTGCCCTGCTTTCTAGTATTAATTACAAGCCTCACTGACCTCTCTCCCCTCCTTGTCACCCATGGTGTGGCCCACTCACCTAGACGTGACCAAGATACCACTTGCTGAGGTGTTACATTAAGAGGCACAGTAGGCTATTGGAAAATAGGGAACAGGATTTTATGGATTCACCTTTTGTTATGTTAAGGGTGCACTCACCTGCAGCTTTAATCATGAGTTGTGAGTGACCTAACGGAAGTTGGGACAGAAGGTTCTTTGGTCCTGCCAGGAGTGGAGGTTGGGCGTGGGTAGGGTGTTGGCCTGAACTTCTGTCTCAGGTTTCAGAATCTGAAGGGGAAGTTTGAGACATCAAGACCTGATCACAGGCAGGAGGTGCAAAGGTGGGGCTGGGAGACAACAAGCATCGAGCTCACCACTGCGCTCTCAGACGCGCGGCGGGGTGGCTTTACCTGTGAGCAAACTGGGAAGGCCATAACCAAGAAAGGATGGGCCTGGGGGACAGGGGTTTTCACGCTGCTTTGCAAGCACCGCCCTAGGACGGGCCTGCCAAGTGTGGCCCCATCTCCTGTCTCCTTTCTTCCTGGGACATGACAGACCGGCCGGGACTCGGCCAGATCTGCTGGATAGGAACGCACCAACTGTTTGCTTGGCGTCTTCAGACACTGTTACCATGTGCTCCGTTTGATTTTGATGGCACCGTGTTTGTATCTAGCAAAGCCAGCCCCGCCCCGCTGGGCTGTACTGCGTACGGAGAGGAAGCCAGGGCTACGTACTAAGGAGACCAATGTCCTTTGGACCCTCGGCGCTTGCCACCGACCTCGAAGAAATCCCTGTGAACCCCAAGCTTCTCAGACCTCCTTCAAAGGATCACTGGGAGGGTCAAACGGGCAAATTCCCGTGACAGCCAACGGCGAGGGGCCGCGACTCCAAATTGCTGAAGAAAAATAAGTTAAACGTACTCAGCTGGAGTTTTAAAAATCCCCCCGCCCCCGCCCTAGCTGCGGTCAGGCCGGCGACCCCTCTCCACCTCGATGGGTGTCTGTGGACTCCTGCCTCGGCGAGAGCGGGTTTTGTCGCCGCTGCCCCGCCCTCCCCGACCCCGCGGCTGGGAACTCGAGGACCGATCCTGCCTCTCTCCTCTCCTCACCCGGGGTCTCCAGAGTTTCCCGCACGTGGAATGGGATTTTCCCGGCTGATCGCTAAAGACCTTGCAGTATGACAGGCAGCTGAGCGCGCGGCCCGGCGGGGACCGTCCTCCCGCCCCTCCCTCCGCGGTGCGGTGCGGTGCGGTGCGGTGCGCGGTGCAGCGGCCGCCTCCCCAGCCAGCTCGCGGGGCCGTCCGCGCAGAGCCGGTGCAGAGCGGGCCCCCTCCCTCCCCTCTCGGCCAGTCGCCGCGCTGCTGCCTTTCCCACCAGAGCGCTGGGAGGGCGCGGGAGTCTGCAGCGCCCCCGCCCCTTCGCTTTTTCTTTCTTTCCGGGCTTTGGGATCTTGCTGCCGGAGCCGGGAGAGCGTCTGAGGAGAGAAGAGCGAGGGACAGGAGCGCAGGACTCGGAACAGAGATTGGGCACAACAGCCCCGGCGTCCCCTCCAGGTCCTCGGCGCCTCTCACCCGGGATGTGAAGGAGAGGCAAGCCCCGACGCTGCCGGCTGCCTCCGGAAAGGTGTCCCAGAGAGCGTCCCGGGGGGCAGCGGCTGGAGCCCCTTGGTCCACAGCGCCGCGGGGCGCGAGCTTGGAGGCGCACCCCGTGCCGGCTCCCACTTCGGAAAAAGCGCCGCGAGGACCTACGCTGTCGCCGCACAACTCCGGGGCCAGCAGCGCGCCGCTGCATCGAGTTCTGCCTCCCGCCGGCTCCCCCGGAGAGCGGGACACCGCGTGGTGCCCACCGGCACTCCACGCAGCGTGGCTTCTGCGCACCTGCGCCGAGCCCCGGCGCCCAGGTGGTGAGCCAGCGAGGCTCCGGGTCCCCCGCGGCGCCCCCCATGGAAAGCACGCAGGCCACCGCCGCTCCCTGAGTCCGGGCCAGCCGCCGTCCAAGCTGCACACTGGAGTTCCAAGGCTCGCCCCTCTCTGGGGCGTCCGGGAAGCGCGCACCATGAAGTCCGTGCTGTTCAGTCGCTTCTTCATCCTCCTGCCCTGGATCCTAATCGTCATCATCATGCTCGACGTGGACACGCGCAGACCCGCGCCCCCGCTCACCCCGCGCCCCTACTTCTCTCCTTACGCGTTGGGCCGCGGGAGCGCCCGCCTCCCGCTCCGCAGGGGCGGCCCGGGGCGCAGCCCGGAGAAGCGCAACGAGTCTCGGGCTCAGCCGCCGCCCCAGCCGCAGCTGCCCACCATCTATGCCATCACGCCCACCTACAGCCGCCCGGTGCAGAAAGCCGAGCTGACCCGCCTGGCCAACACCTTCCGCCAGGTGGCGCAGCTGCACTGGATCCTGGTGGAGGACGCCGCGGCGCGCAGCGAGCTGGTGAGCCGCTTCCTGGCGCGGGCCGGGCTACCCAGCACGCACCTGCACGTGCCCACGCCGCGGCGCTACAAGCGGCCTGGGCTGCCGCGCGCCACGGAGCAGCGCAACGCCGGCCTCGCGTGGCTGCGCCAGAGGCATCAGCACCAGCGCGCACAGCCCGGCGTACTGTTCTTCGCCGACGACGACAACACCTACAGCCTGGAGCTTTTCCAGGAGGTAGCAGCCCGCCCCATACACCTGGGAGGGTGGGGGGCGCCCGGGGAGGGAGAGGGTCTCGGGCCGGCAGGGTAGCGGGGGAAGCCGCACTCGGGTCCCCTTCTGTGTTGGCTGCACTTTGGAGTTCTCAGTTCTCTGTGCGTGCCTTCGGGACTCGCGTGGAGCCGCTCCTCGCCTGAGATGCAGAAGGTGTGGGCAGGAGTAAGAAGGTCACTGTAGCTCAAGGGAAGGAGCGGGTCCCGGACCTGCTGCCGGCCTGGGGACCTGCTCGGATTGATCTAAATGTGGAGCACCAGGCAGGGAGGCGCTGACTGTGAGAGATCAGGGAGGGACCGGCACAGGAGGGGAATGGCTGGGCTTGTGCTCAGATGCGCCTTGGAGTATACAGGTGTGCGTTTCACCTGGAGAGGGAGAGACGAAAAATCAGCCTGCAGACTAGTTTCTCTCCTGCAACCCTCTGCTTGGAAATGGTTGTTAGTGAAAGCATGGACGTGTCTGGTGGTCTGGCCTCCATCTCTCTCCTACACACCGGAGAAAGGTCTGTTTGAGACTCCAAGTACCTCTGTCTTTCAAGAAAACCCTGCCATTATGTTTCTGTGCCGCCCGAGCTATCCTCTGGGCTACCCGCTCTCTTTCCTCCTCCTCTCTCCCAGGCCTCCCCGTGGCAAGTAAGCCAGGCCACACCTGCGCGGGCTGCTGAGTCCCGGTGCTGTGGGTGGGGTCTCCCTGCTGCCGAGGCGGCCTGGGCAGGCAGCCGACTGGCACGGTGTGTGTGTGTGTGTGTGTGTGTGTCTGTAGTCTGCAGATGAGGCTGGGTTGTGTGGTTTTGTCGATTTTTCTTCTCAGTGAGAGCTAAATGAACTCTTGATCTCCTTGACCTCCCACGAGATCATTGCTTTCCTCCACCTGAAATTCTTAGCCATCCTGCCTCTGAGATCCACTGCCCCGCCTCCTAATCTGGGCGTTGAGAAAACACTGAGCGAGACGCTGTGAACTCCTAAAAGAAGCTGCGTGCTAGGAAGCAGCTCGTCTGCACACACGCGCACACGTGCCCCTACACACGCTTTCATCTTGATCGCTCCATTTTGCTTTCTTAACCTCAGGCAGACCTATTCTGGATCCTTCCAGGTTAATTTTTCTATCTGGCTTTTAAAAATCCATTTCTTAGAGGTAATTGCTGACTTCTTCACCTTCATCAATAAAAGAAGCAATCGTTTTCCATCTTCTCCCTCCTTTCCCCATGTAGTGAGAGAAATAAATGAGCTCGCCATGGTATAGATGGCCTTTATTATCACCCAGGTTAAAGATACCATCTGATTTTGAACTTGGACTTTTATTTTCTCCACTAAGGAGGGGCTTATATTCTGAAGAAAAATGCAGGAGAAACTTCCAAGGCACTAAAATTGTGTATGATTGGAAATAATAAATTTATCTTAAAGTGAGTGTGTGCACCCACCTATTGTTCATGGAGAAGTACCAAGCATACAGGGTTTTTTGTTTTTAAATTTAATGTGTATGTTACACTTAGAATTTTGCTTCTGTTTCTCCTGGGTGTTACTCTCGGACAGAAATCTTATGGCTAGCACCTTCCTTCCCCCAGCTGACAGGTGTTTCTGACAGATCAAACCTCTATTTGCCAATTACATGTGTGGTGATACATGCAGTTTTCCATATTGAAATTCCTCTCCTCCCCTCCCAACCTTCAATGGCAAGCCCCACTGAATTCATTAATTAATGAAATTTTTAAAATTTTTATTTGTTTGAAAGAGATCTCCCATCTGCTGGTTCTCTCCCCAAATGCCCACAACAGTGGGGCTGGGTCAGGCCAAAGCCAGCGGCCCTGAACTCGGTCTGGGTCTCCCACATGGGTGGCAGGGACCCAGGTCCTCAAGCATTACCTGCTGCCTTCCAGGGAGTGCATCAGCAGAAAGCTAGAATACAAGCAGAGCCTGGACTCAAACCCAATGCTCTGATATGGGATGTGGGCTTTCCTAGCACCCTCACAACCATTGCACCAAATGTCTACTCCCTAGATTAGTGAAACTTCTGCTTTCTTAAACTTGTGTACTTTCCATAATTTAAAATTTAGTTTCCTTAAGATTATTGAAAAAAGGGAGCAACAAAGAGATCTTCCATTCTTTGGTTCACTCTCCAAATGGCCACAACAGCCAGTGCTGGGCCAGGCTGAAGCCAGGAGCTTCTCCCAGGTCTCCCAAGTGGGTGCAGGAGACCAAGCACTTGGGCCATCATCTACTGCCTTCCCAGGCCATTAGCAAGGAGCTGGATCTGAAGTGGAGCAGCTGGGACTCCAACTGGTGTCCATATGGGATGCCAGCATTGCAATGGTGGCTTTACCTGCTGGCCCTAGTTTCCTTTCCATCTTTAGCTTATTAATGAGGTAATGTGCCATACGTGCATACTGGTGCTTGGATGATTCCATGTGTATTACAATGTAGTCACTGTCCTTGGAGGAAAGGGAGGACCAGATGAAATTTTTAAAACCTGCAGCTTTTTTGGGGGGGAAAGCAAAGATGCTGATGAGGGATGCGGTAGGCCTGAGGCATGCTCATCTATCTCAGCCCTTTATATTGTGCATGCACACAAATTAGTTCTTAAGTAATTCACAGTACTTAAGGAAAGAATGTCCAAGTTAGGCTTCATTTTTTATTCATGGTGCTTCTAATTTCCATGGTTGATGTTAAAAGTAGATAAGATAAAAGGAAAAATGAACCAGGTACAAATTAGCTCACTAAGTATTGGCTGCAAATGAAGGCAAGTAAAGGATGAAAGGTCTCCAAATTAAATTAAAGACACAACAGGCAATCTGTGTTTAATTATTCCTTCCTGGTAACTGGAATGGTGCATTTTGCTCCCATACAGCTAACTAATTTTCAGCCTCCTTTTTTCAACTGAGCTCTGCTGCCAGGAAAGAAATGTTTGCACTGAACAATCCTGTGTTAACAGCCAAATCCATTTGCAAGGGAAGCTGAGTGTGAGCCCCAGAAACTGGGCCGGCCCTTGGAGGAGATGGTAGGGGTTTTTGCAGCTTTCCAGTACCTCAGCAACTCCTGTTTTTCCTGTGGCACTGATGGGGTTATGCACTACGAATCACAGGTGATCCTGCCTGCCTGTACACCCAATCGATCTAGCTCCCTGGAAAAGCTTATTTGCAAAGGAGTTAGGCTGCTTTAATAAAAGCCACAACTACAGATAAATGTGACTTGCTCTCTCATCGTATTTTCAATAACACTATTGATCAGCCTTCTGTTCTTCACTAGAAAACCTTCAAAGATTTCCTCAAAGTGGGTGCTTTTCAGGTGAAGTTCGTTTCACCTTTGGAAATCAATTGCATTGAAAGGTTAAAAAAATAGCACTTTCCAAGCAAGGGGAAAAAAGCTTTACATTCTTTAACCTGAAATTTAGTGAGGTACGACTGGAAGACAGGCCAGCACTGAGATACTTGTGGGGCTAGTGAAAGGAACGAAGAAATCTTCATCTCGAAGATGTTTCTGGAAAGCAGTGAGGTGCAGGGGCCCCTTGTTTGACTTTTTCTGTTGCACATCTCAAGCTTGTGTGTGCTAGGCAGGTAGAGTTGAAGTTTAATTCCGTCTTGCTGCTTTTCTGAAGCCTTCGTATGCTTCCCCCGTTACGTACTGCTTATTGGAGCCATATCCGATGGATATTTGGGTTCGCAGTGGTTGGCACTTTTCCCCCAATAGTAACTCTGTAAAGGTTTCCTGAAAGGAGACTTATGCTTACCTATTTTACACCCTTCTACAATTACTTGCTTTAATTATCTTTTTAAATTGAAGAGACCTAGGAGATTCCCTTCAATGTAGCATAAAAATTTTATTTTATCTGAAATGTGCCCCTTAGGTTTTATTTCTCCCCTTCTGGAAATATATTAATGGTCATGCTGTAGGTCTGATAAAATGTGAGACTTTTATAAAAATATGTATATAAAACTATAGCAAATTTCCCTAGGCTATAAATGTTAAATCTATAGATTACTTTTCCTGAATGTACAGTACTTGACAGAGACCTTTGGAGACCAGCAGTTTTTGTTTGGGCTTTGATGTTTTAATGGGCCAGAAATAACAATTTGGCTTTAAAAGACCTTCTCCATTTTGCCTTTTCCTATTGTCTTTTCTCATCGGTCTGCCTCCCTCCACCTACTTTTTCTGATATTATTTCAGGAATAGACATACAAATATGTTCAGATTATTGTTTGGTGTGATGAAAGTTATGTCTTCACCATTTAGGCTGTTTGCTTCTTTCTTAAAACTGTAGTAGGTGGCTCCATTTTCTTCTGTCTTCTCCATTTCCAAATTACAGGCTGGTAAATTTTCTCCTGTGTGAACAGTAATGGAATAGTAATTGCTTTTAAGGCATGCTGCAAAAGCAAAATAGAAGAAGTCAAGTCAACCGTCTTATTTATTAAGTGTTCCAGTTGGCATTCAGGTTGTGCATTTTATTGCATAGAACTCAAAAATGCTCAGAAATATCTATTCCAAATCTTTTGGACTGTGGTGGAATGTTCGCTCATGCTCAGTCTGTATAAGTTAACACATTATTGTATATTCATTTGCAGTGCTGTTGAAGCATGAAATTTAAGTTTTGCATGGTTCTCAAATTCTCCCCTAAAGCTCAAAATGATTACACCAGTCCATAGATGGGCAGTAGATAGGTTTGAATAGATTTCCAATTCACAGAAATCAAACTAAGATAACTCATCATTCATGTCTGGTAGTCTTTATGCACAGTTTAAAATAAATGTTAACCATATCCTTTGCCAAGAATATAGACAAAATATAGCTGACATCAATAGAGTATGTACCATGGGTGATAGCACCACCCTAAACGGTTATGCGTATTGATTTTATCCACACAGCACCCCCTCAAGTAGGTATAGTGCTGTCCCTGTTTGTAGGTTTTCCCCCATGCCAATACAGATATTTAGGCATGAACACGGTTCTTTGAGTACAAGGTTTTTTAAAAAGTGCAACATGACTGTAATACAATTGTTTAAACCTCTGATCAATATAATCCATATCCTTTTTTAAACAAACATTGGGAAGTAATTTGAAAAGACATGTGACTCTTTAATGGCAGAGAGAGGAATCTGAACACAAATGCTCTGGTTCTAGAGCTGGTAACTGCCCTAAAGCTCGTCTCATTGAACATGTACAGTCAGGTGGAAATAAGGCATTGGAAAAAGGGAAGAATTGGAATAAAAGGAGTCTACTGGTGGTGTTGCAATTTGATACTCTGCCATTCTTTTTTCTAAGTATCTTTTCATCTACATGAAAAGCAAAGTGGCAGGGAGAGGGAGAAGAGAAGAGGTGGGAGGTGGAGAGAGATGCCTCCCATCCACTGGTTCACCCCCTAATGCCCACAGCAGCCAAGGCTGGGCCAGAGAGAAGCCAGGAGCACCACACTCCATACAGCTCTGCCATGTGGGTGGCAGGGGCACGTGTACCATCATCCACTCCCTCTCTGCGTGCATTACCTAGAAGCTGAATGAGAAGTAGAATAGCTGAGACTCAAATCGGTACTCTGATATGGGATGCTGATGTCACAAGCAGTATCTTAACCCACTGTACCACTACACCTACATTTATTCTACCATTCTTTGAATTTAAGTTATTTGTGGCTAGGTCAGCTTTTATTTATCCCTTGTGAGTTTTTCTCTTATTCTGTTTTTTTTATTTTATTTAAAGTATACAAATTATGTATTTCATATATACAGATTTAGGAACATAGTGATTCTTCCCACCATTCCTTCCTGCCCACCTATGCTCCCACCCTTCTTCCTAATCTCTCTCCTACTCCTCTTAATTTTTACAAAGATCTATTTTCAGTTTCCTTTACGCTCATATGATTGACCCTAGAGTAATTAAAGAGTTCAACAAATAGTATGAAGAAAAATAACACTGTTCCTCAACAGTAGATGTAAGGACTGTAAATAATCAATGAATCTCAGATTTCACTCCAATACCTTACATTTTAGATACTCTGCTAGTTACTACAGCTCAGGGAAAACTATGGTATTTGTCTTTTTGGGACTGGTTTATTTCACTAATCATAATGATTCACTAAGTTTAATGGTTTCCAGTTGCATCCATTTTGCTGCAAAGGACAAAATTTCATTTTTTTAACACTAGATAGTATTCCACAGTGAATATATGCTATAATTTCTTTATCTAGCCATTAGTTTATGGACATCCAGATTGATTCCATATCGTAGCTATGTTAATTGAGCTGTGATGAAGTAGGGGTGCACATAACTCTTTCATATGCTGATATCATTTCCCTTGGGTAAGATAACAGGAGTGGGGTGGCTGGGTCATATGGTAGATCTATTTTCAGCATTCTGAGGTATCTCCATACTGTCTTCCACAATGGTGGTACCAGTTTACATTCCCACCAGTGGATTAGGGTAGCTTTCCCCCCACATCCTCATCAGATTTATTGTTTGTTAATTTCTGTATGACAGCCATTCTAACTGGGGTGGAGTTAAACCTCATTATGGTTTTGTTTTGCATTTCCCTGATAGCTAGTAATCCTGAACATTTTTTATGTCTGTGATGGCCATTTGAATTTCTTTTTTTTTTTTTTTTTGAAAAATGTATGTTCAAAACCTTTGCCCTTATCTGGATTGTTTGTTTTATAGTTGCTGAGTTTCATGAGCTCTTTGTAGATTTTGGATATTAATCTTTATCAGTTACATAGTTTGCAAATATTTTCTTCCATTGTGTCAGTTGCCTCTTCACTTTGCTGAGTGTTTCTTTTGCAGTACAGAAGCTTCTCAATTTGATGTAATCCCATTTGTCAGTTTTGGCTTTGATTTCCTGTATGCTGGAATCTTTTCTAAGAAGTCTTTGCCTATGCCAATCTCATGTAAGGTTTCCCCAATGTTATCTGGTAATTTAATGGTCTCATGTCATAGATTTAGATTTTTCATCCGTTTTGAATGGATTTTTGTGTAAGGTCTTGGTTCATACTTCTATGCATAAAGATCCAGTTTTCCCAGCACCATTTGTTGAAGAGACTGTCCTTGTTCTGGGGATCAATTTTAGCTCCTTTGTCAAAAATAAAGTGATAGTAGATACATGGATTGATATCTGGAGTTTCTATTCTGTTCCATTGGTCTATATGTCTTTTAATTTTTTTGCCAGTAGCAGACTGTTTTGATTATAACTGCTTTGTAGTATGTCTTGAAATCTGGTATTGTGATGCCTCCTGCTTTGTTTTTGTTGTTTAATATTGCTTTAGCTATTCAGGGTCTTTTGTACTTGCATGTGAATTTTACCATCACTTTTCTAGGTATGAGAAGAATGTCATTGATATTTTGATTATCATTGCATTGAATCTATACATTGATTTTGGTAGTATGGACATTTTGATAATATTAATTCTTTTAATCCATGAACATGGAAGATTTCTCCATTTTTTAATGTCTTCTATGTAGTGTTTCATAACAATCATCATAGAGATCTTTGACATCCTTGGTTAAATTTATTCCAAGGTTTTTAATTTTTTTTGTAGCTATTATGAATGGGATTGATCTTAGAAGTTCTTTGTCAGCCGTGGCATTTTCTGTGTATACAAAGGCTATTGATTTTTGTGTGTGAATTTTATATCTTGCCACTATATCAAACTGTTTTATGAGTAGCAATAGTGTCTTAGTGGAGTCTTTTGGGTCCCCTATATATGGAATCATGTTGTCTGCAAATATGGATAATTTGCCTCCTTTCCAGTTTGTATCCATTTGATTTCTTTCTCTTGCCTAATCACTCTAGCTAAAACTTCCAGGACTATATCTAATAGTGATGGTGAGAGTAAGCATACTTGTCTGGTTCCAGATCTTAATGGAAATGCTTCCAACTTTTCTCCCATTTAATAAGGTGCTAGCCATGAGTTTGTCATAAATTGCCTTGATTATGTTGAGGAATATTCATTCCATACCCAGTTTGCTTTAGGTTTTCATCGTGAAAGAATGTTGTATTTTATCAAATGCTTTCTCTGCATCTATTGAGATAGCCACATAGTTTTTGTTCTTCAATTTGTTAGTGTGATGTATCGTATTTATTGATTTGTGGACGTTGAGCCATCACTGTATACCAGAGACAAATCCTGCTGTACTGGGTAAATAATCTTTTTGATGTGTTGTTGGATTCAGTTGGCTAGCATTTTGCTGAGGAATTTTGTGTCTGTTCATCAGGGAAATTGGTCTACAATTCTTTCTCTATTTTATCTTTTTCTGGTTTAGGAATTAAGGTGATACTGGCTTCATATATGAAATTTGAGAGTATTCCCTTCCTTTCAGTTGTTTTGAATAGTTGGAGAAGAATTGGAATTAGTTCTTTAAATGTCTGATAGACTTCAGCAGTGAAGCCATCTAGTCCTAGGTTTTTCTTTATTGGGAGGGTATTTGTTACTGATTCAGTTTCCTCTGATTTTACTTTTTAGAGCTTCCTCTCTATGTTTTGGTTAGTCCTAGTGGTGGATCAATTTTGTTTATTTTTTCAAAACACCAGCTCTTCATTGCACTGATCTTTTGTATTTTTGGTTTCAATTTTGTTCTCTAATTTAAATATCTTTTCTCCTACTAATTTAGGGTTTGGTTTGTTGTTATTTTTCATGGTCCTTGACATGCATTGATAGCTCATTTATCTGTTGCCCTTCCAGTTTCATGTAAGCACTAATTGCTATAAACTTTCCTCTTAACACTGCTTTTGCTATATTCTATAATTTTAATATATTGTCATCATTTGTTTCCAGAAATTTTTTGATTTATCTTTTGATTTCTTCTAAGACACACAGTTCATTCAGAAGCATGTGGTTCAGTGTCAATGTGTTCGTTTATGTTCTAGAGATTCTTGAGTTGTTAGTTTCCAACTTCATTCCATTGTGGTCAGAAAACATGCATGGTATGATTTTGGTGTTTATGAATTTGTTGAGAATTGCTTTATGGCCTTAAATATGGTCTATTCTAGAGAAAGTTCCATGGACTGATAAAAAGAATGTGTATTCTGCAACTTAGGATGAAAGATTCTATAGATATCAGGTCCATTTGATCCATAGTTCAATTAGCTCTTTTTTGTTATTTCTTTATTGATTTTCTATCTAGTTGGTCTGTCCATTGATGAAAGTAAGGTATTGAAGTCCCCCATTACTATTTTACTGGAGTCTGTCTCCCTTTAGATCTATTAACAGTTCTTTTAAATAACTAGGTGACATGTAATTAGGTGCATGTATGTTTATAACAGTCACATCACATCTTCCTGTTGAATTGATCCCTTAATCATTACATAGTCCCCTTCTTTGTCTCTTTGAACAGCTTCTGTGTGAAAGTCTATTTTGTCTGATATTAGGATGGCTACACACCAGCTTTTTTGGTTTCTGTTAGCATGGAATATCTTTTTCCATCCTTTCACTTTCAGTCTGCATATATCTTTGTTGGTGAAATGTGTTTCTTGTAGGCAGCAAATAGATGGGTTTCTTAATCCATTCAGCCAATCTGTATCTTTTAACTGGAGATATACATTCAAGGTGACTGTTGATAAGTAACAACTTGGCCCTGCCATTTTGCTATAAATATTCTTATTATTTACTTTGGATTCCCTTAGTACTTTTACTGGGAGATTTCTGCCTTCCTGTTCTTTCATAGTAATGACCATGTTTCTGTGTGTAGCACATTCTTCAGCATCTTTTATAAGACTGGACAAGTGGTGACAAATTCTTGCAATTTCTGTTTGTAATGGAAGGTCTTTATTTCACCTTCATTCATAAATGAGAGCTTTGCAAAGTACAGTATTCTGGATTGACAGTTTTTTCTCTTAAGATTAGGATTATGTCTCTCCATTCTCTTTTAACCTATAGGGTTTCTGATGAGAAGTCAACTGTGAGTCTAATTGGAGATCCTCTGAAAGTAATCTGGCATTTCTCTCTTGCACATTTTAGAATCTTTTATTTATGTTTTTCTTTTTTTTCTTTTTTTTTTTTTTTTGACAGGCAGAGTGGACAGTGAGAGAGAGACAGAGAGAAAGGTCTTCCTTTTGCCGTTGATTCACCCTCCAATGGCCGCCGCGGTAGCGCGCTGCGGCCGGCGCACCGCGCTGTTCCGATGGCAGGAGCCAGGTGCGTCTCCTGGTCTCCCATGGGGTGCAGAGCCCAAACACTTGGGCCATCCTCCACTGCACTCCCTGGCCACAGCAGAGAGCTGGCCTGGAAGAGGGGCAACCGGGACAGGATCGGTGCCCCGACCGGGACTAGAACCCGGTGTGCCGGCGCCGCAAGGCGGAGGATTAGCCTGTTGAGCCACGGCGCCGGCCTATGTTTTTCTTTTAAAAATTTGACTATGATGTGTCATGGTAGAGATCTTTTCTGGTCATGTTTATAAGCAGTTCAATGTGCCTCATGTATTTGTACATCCCTTTCTTCAAATTAGGGATGTTTTCTGTAATTATTTCTAATCCAGTCTTTGTTTCCACAGCTTCAGGAACTCCTAAGATCCATATGTTGGTTTGTTTAATAATATTCTGTAAACCTCCAATACTTTTTTAAATTTTTCTAATTTTTTTGGTTGTTCTGGCTGAAAAATTTCCAAAGATTTGTCTTCTAGTTCAAATATTATTTCTCCTACCTCACCAGGTCTGTTAAGTTTTTCCACCACATTTTTACTTGACATATTGAGTTCTTCATTTCTAGTATTTCATTTTGATTTCTCTTCAAAATCTTAATTTCATGGGAGAATTTTTCATTCATGTCATGTATGGATATTTTAATTTGTGGATTTGCTTCTCATTACTCCTGAGAAATCCTGTGATTAATCTTTTGAATTTCATTTCAGTCATTCCATTAATCTCTTCATCTTCACATTCTAATACTAAAGCTTGTTGTGTTCCTTTGAGGGTTCATGTTTTCTTCCTTATTCTTGTGAGACTGTTGTCTTTGAGAGAAGCTATAGCATTTTTCTCCAAATCTGTTTTGTTAGGGTAAAATATCTTTAATTTCTTTGTATTTGAAAGTGGTATTTAAATCATACCACTAGAGTCCTCTTCTGGCTACTCTTATGCTCTTGTATAAATCTATAAATTTAAAAGGATACATAGCAGTGTGAACAGCATGCTTTCCTTTATTTTTATTTTCATTTTTTTGTGTCTGGCTTTCATAGTACTTGTCAGACAAATATTTCACCTTTAACTTTTTCCTGTGGACCTTAAATAAGGTAGGTAGTAAATAGGTAGAAAAACTATAGTGTTGTGCGTCTTGTCATGCTAAAAAATAGTAGTACAAGGGGGTCTTCAAAAATTTTGTGTAAAATGTATATTATGAAAAAACTGCATAAATTGGAAATCTTTTAAAACTAGCATATCCTTCTTGTTCATGGTTGCTGCATCTTATAGCCCGCTGAAGATATGATGATGTGTCTGAGACCTGTTTTCCCTGCACAATTTGTTTCCACTAATGTATTCTGTGTATGTATGTGTGTGTATTGTCTCTGCTAGGCACACATTTCATGCTGAATCCTCACGTCCTGATCTCCCTCTCTTTCTAAACTGTTAGCTAAAAATTATACATATTTATGGGGTAATATGTGATGTCTTGATGTATGTTTGCATTATACAGTGCTCAATTCAGGGCAAACATAACTATCTCTTCAAACATTTACCATCTGTTCATGATGAAAACATTAAAAATCATTTTATCTAGCTTTTTAATATATATAAAAATACATTTTTGTTGGACTTCTTTCTCCTAACTATAACTTCGTACCTGTTAGCACTTTCCTCTCCCCGTCCTCTCCAGCCTTTGATATTCACCATTTTACTCTCAATTTCTATGATACAATTTTTTTAGATTCTACATAGAGAATAAGATCATGCTTATGTTTCTTTGCCTGCCTAATATCACTTAATATACTGATCAGTAAATTCAGGTTTTCATGCTTTTATGGATCAATAGTATTCCATTGTGTGTATGTATCATATATTTTCCTTGTTCACCTGTTGATGATCACATACATTGTTCCCATTTGCTGGCTACTGGAAACAGTGCTGCACCGAATATGGATGTGCAGATGTACATGTTGGCCCTTAGTATGTTCTTCCTCTGAATAATGCCTTTTCAGACCTATTAGCCAATTTTCAATTGGATTATTTGTTCCTGTGCTTTGTTGAGTTCCTTATATATTCTAGATACTAACTCCTTGTCCAATATATAGATTGCAAATATTTTCTCCAGTTCTGTAGGCTGTCTCTTCATTCTTGATTGTTTCCTTTGGTTTGGTGTCTGATTAAAAACAAAAAAAGTGGCCATTTCAGTGTCTTGAAGTGTTTCCCCTGTGTTTTCTTCTAGTAGTCTCCTGGCTTGAGCTCTTAAATGTATGTCTTCAATCGATTTTGAGTTGATTTTTGTACATAAAAGATAGGGCTTTAATTTCATTCTTCTACATATGGATATCCAGCATCCCCAGTACCATTTATCAGAAAGACAGTCCCTTCTCCAATGCATGCTCTTAAGTAGGTTGTTTGGCTATAGATGCATAGATGGATGTTAAGGCTGTCTATTCAGAAAGGTTTCTACCTCCTAATGCTTTCTTTTTACTTGTTAGTATATTTCTCTCAGTTTGAAGACTCCGTTTAACATTTCTTATAATACATGTCTGGCGGTAATAAATTCCCTCAATTTTTGTGTATGGGGAATGTCTTTATCTCTCCTTCATATCTAAAGGATATCTGTACTTGGTACAGTTGTCTTTTTTGGCAGTTTCTTCTACCATAACTGCAAAAATCTCATTCCACTGTCTCCTGGCCTATATGCGGTTACTGATGATACGTCTGCACTCAGGCAAATTCAGACACCTTATATGTTACTTGTTTTGTTTTCATCTTGCAGCTTTGTGAACTCTCTCTTTATCCTTAACCTTGGAGGGCGTGTTTGTAATATGTCTTGACTTAGACTTAGTTGAGTCTTACTGGTGACATTCGGCCTTCGTGTTTCCGGGCAGTTGCTTCTTTGTTCAGGTTTGGGAAGTTTTCTGTTATCATCTCTTTGAATATGCTTTCCACCCCTTTGGCCGTCTTTTTTTTTTTTTTTTTTTTTACAGGCAGAGTAGACAGTGAGACCAGAGAGAAAGGTCTTCCTTTACCATTGGTTCACCCTCCAATGGCCGCTGCGGCCAGTGTGCTGTGGCCGGCGCACCACGCTGATCCAAAGCCAGGAGCTTCTCCTGGTCTCCCATGTGGGTGCAGGGCCCAAGCACTTGGGCCATCCTCCACTGCACTCCCTGGCCACAGCAGAGAGCTGGCCAGGAAGAGGGGCCACCGGGACAAAAACCGGCACCCCAGCCGGAACTAGAACCCGGAGTGCCGGTGCCGCAGGCAGAGGATTAGCCTATTGAGCTGCGGTGCCGGCTCCCTTTGGCCTTCTCAAGTCCCTCTTTGAACCCCGGTACTTGGATATTCACACTTTTATTACTGTCCCAAAGTTCCTGTAAGCTTTCTTCATTCCTCTTCATGCTTTTTGCCTTTTTTTTCTCCTCCAACTATGTGTTTTTTAAATAACTTGTCTTCAGGTTCATCTCGGGGTCAATCTTCCATGTAATGTATTCTGATATTAATACCTTCTGCTGTGTTTTTAATTTCATTTAATATGCCTTTCATCTTAAGGATTTCTGTTCCATGTTTTTAAAAATCACCCCCTCTCTGATAAATTTCTCTTAGAGTTATAAATTCTTTCTCTGTTTTCCTGAATCTGAGTATCCTAAAAATACCTGTCTAAAATTATGCACCTGAAAATTGCATGTATCTATTTCTGATTGGTTTCTGACCCTTTATTTTGTTTATTTGGTGAGATCATGGTTCCCTTAGAGTTTTTTTAAATTCTTGTTATCATATGACAGAGTCCGAACATTGAAGGGATTAGTATATTTTTTTCCTGGCTTTGTGTCTGTCATCCAGAAATCTAAGCAGTCTGTTTTTTTCTGAGCTTGCAGCTGCTTCTGCTATTTTGGCACTAGGTGGCGCCCTATGTCAAGGTCTGCCACAAGTCTTCCGTTGTGTTTTGTTGGTGTTTCAGCACTAAAGGGCACCTCCATCCCAGGTTTGTCCCCGGTCAGCAGTTTGTTTATGACTCGGAATAAACTGCTGAAGGCTCTCCTTGTGAGCAGAGGGCCTGGAGACAAAGGCCTGTGGACTGTGTATGCAGCTGGGTCTCACCACGCCAGGCCGGGCATTGAGCTCCGAGCCAAAGCTCTCCACTGGCTTTTCCACCCTGTTCTCCAACAGCTGGAGTCTGGCTCCACTGTCTGTCAGAGGTTGAAGGAGGGGTATCAGAAGGCTCCTTGGGCACTTTGCTAAGGAGGATCCATGGGCTTACTCTGTAGGTACTGGCCTAGAGCAAGAGCTGCAGGGCCCTATCCAGCCCTAGGTTTTATAGCAGCAAGCTTGGTTCTAGGGTTCAAGTCCAGTTTCCTCTGCCCACCTCGAGCAGGGGCATAGCGAAGAGCTGGTTGGAGCTGGCGGGGGCGTGGTGTGGCAACTCCTTACTTTCTGCCTCCCCCAATGTGTGTGTTTATTACACTAAAACCGGGTACTGGGGTCTCTTGCCTGGCTGCCTTGGCACTTGTGAAAGTGACTTGGTGAGTGAATAACTGACCAATTTGTTTTTCTGTGGGAAGATGATTGCTGGCACATCTAACATCTGGCTCCACTTCCAGGTGGAAAAAGTTTTTTGCACCAAAATAAACTTTAGTTCCATGAACTTGTTTCATTTTTTTTCTGATACCTTATTTTTTCATATTAATGTAATAGTAACACAAAGAGAATAGCTTCAGTGTAATTTATAGATACAGCTGAGAATATAATGGTATTCTCTTCCTCTCTTTCACCCTTTCCACCTCCTACCACTTTTTCCCACCCTCTTATCCTTCCTCTCCCCTCCCTCCCTCCTATTCTCCTTCCCTTCCCTTCCCTTTCTTTCCTTCCTTCCTTCCTTCCTTCCTTCCTTCCTTCCTTCCTTCCTTCATTCTTTTTTAGTTTTTGAGATATTGTATTTTTAGTTAATATTACAGTCAAGGGCTTAATGCTGCACTTCATAAAGAGATCAACAAGTGAAATCTAAAAAGACCCTTGTTCAGCAATGATATAGGCAATAATATAAACAATCATCAAATGGCAAATGGAAAGATGACCATTTCACCCATATACAGTAAATTTTAGAATAATCACAGATCATTTAAACTATAATAGTAATAACACCTAAACATTGGTTTAACAAAGATACTATGTTTAACAAAAATATATTTTAGTAATACTGACACAGGTAGTTCTTTTCTTGTTTTCATGGTTTTTTTTTTAATTTTTCATTTTAATTCCCACATATAAAGGAGAACATACAGTATGTGTCTTTCTGTGTCTCTCTTATTTAATTCAACATGATGTTGTAAATGGTAGAGGTTTTTTCTTTTTTATAGCTGAATAATGTTCCATTTTGTGCATATATCGATATGAATACACACACATACCACATTTTTATTCATCTGGCAATGCATACTTTGGTTGATTCCATATTTTGGCTATTTTTTAAAGATTTATTTTATTTGAAAGTCAGAGCTGCACAGAGAGAGGAGAGGCAAAGAGAGAGAGAGAAAGAGGTCTTCCATCTGATGGTTCACTCCCCAATTGGCCACAACAACCAGAGCTGCACCGATCCGAAGCCAGGAGCTTCCTCCGGGTCTCCCACATGGGTGCAGGGAACCAAGGACTTGGGCCATCTTCCACTGCTTTCCCAGGCCATAGCAGAGAGCTGGATTGGAAGTGGGGCAGCCAGAACTCAAATCAGAGCCCATATGGGATGCCGGCGCTTCAGGCCAGGGTGTTAACCCACTGTGCCACAGCGCCAATCCCTATTTTGAACAGTATTTCTATTTGGGTATATATCCAGTAGTAGGATTGTTGAATCATGTGGAAAACACTCTATTTCTTTTTTTTTTTTTTTTAATTTTTATTTGACAGAGTTAGAGAGAGAGGTCTTCCTTCCCTTGGTTCACTCCCTAAATGGCCTCTACAGCCGGCGCTGCGCCAATCCGAAGCCAGGAGCCAGGTGTTTCCTCCTGGTCTCCCATGGGGTGCAGGGCCCAAGCACTTGGGCCATCCTCCACTGCCTTCTCGGGCCACAGCAGAGAGCTGGCCTGGAAGAGGAGCAACTGGGACTAGAACCTGGTGTCCATATGGGATGCCGGTGCCGCAGGTGGAGGATTAACCAAGTTAGCCGTGGTGCCGGCCCCTCTATTTCTTATTTTATAAGAAGTCTCCATACTCTTTTCCACAGTGGCTTCATTAATCTACATTCCCATCAACAAAATGTAATTGTTCCCCTTTCTCCAAATCCTCACCAGCACTGGTTACTCTCTGTGTTTTGAATAATAGCCATTCTGACAGGATATGGTGATATCTCATTGTAGTTTGATTTGCATTTCCCTGATGGCTAGTGATTTTGAACATTTTTCCATATAATTTGTTGGCCATTTGTATTTCTTCTTTTGAGAACTGTCCATTGAGGTTCTTTGCCCATTTTTTAACTGGATTGGTTTTTCGTTGAGTTTTCTGAGTTGCTGATATATTCTGGATATTAATCTTTGTTAGGTAGCTTGCAAACATCTTTTAAAAAAAAATTCTGTGTGTATCTGAGTTTTATTTTGAACTTATTTTCCACAAATATGGCATTTTTCCAGTTTACATTATTTAAAAATTGATCACACTTTAAAGAGTGGTGAAGCTCTATCCCTATATCTGTTAATTACTTTTATGGGTAAATAAAGTATTTGGAATAGTTTGACTGTTCTTTTCATTTGAGATATTCTTTATTGATCTGATTTCATGATTTTTTTAAAATCTTATTTAAGTTAACAAGTTTCATGTATTTCCTATATACAGGTTTAGAAACACAGTGACACTACCCACCCAAGCCTCCCTCCTGCCTAGTCTCCATCCCCTCTTCCTCCTCCCTCTCACATGCCACTCTTACTTTTTACAAAGATCTGTTTTCAGTTTACTTAATGATCATATAGTTAACCCTACACTTAGTAAAAGAGTTCAACAAACAGTATGGAAGAAAAAAAACCGCTGTTCCTCAGTGGAAGAGACAAGGGCTGTAAACAATCATTGACTCTTGAAATGTCTATTTCACTCTAATACATTACATTTCAGGTACTCTGTAAAAACAGATATTATATGTTTTCCCTGATCTGAGAGTAGCTCAAAAATATCTTTTCCCATTCTGTTGCATGCCTCTTCACTCCATGGATCAGTTTTTTTCTGCTGAGTAGAAGCTTCTATGTTTGATATAATCCCGTTTGTTTACTTTTGCTTTTGTTGGCTGTGCTTTCGGGATCTTATCCAAGAAGTCATCACCTGCACCAATGTCTTGAGTGTTTCCCCTACATTTCCTTGCAGCAGCTTCATAGTCTCAGGTCTTAAATTTAGGTCTTTGATCCATCTTGAGTTGATTTTTGTATATGGCAAAAGGTTGGGATCTAATTTCATGCTTCAACATTTATACATCCATTTTTGCCAGCACCATTTATTGAAGAGATTATCCATATTTCACTCTATGGTCTGGGCACTTTTGTCAAAAATCAGTTGGCTGTATGTACATGGATTGACTTCTGGGCTGTCTAGTCTGTCCCATTGATCTATGTGGTGTTTTTTAAGGTAATAACCGTGCTGTAAAGTCAGGTGTTGTGATGCCTCCACCTGGATTTCCACCTGGATTTTGTTTTGTTTTGTTTTGTTTTTTTGCTCAGGATCTCTTTGGCTCTTCTGGGTCTTTTGCGATTCCATATGAATTTTAGGATTGTTTTTTCTAATCCTGTAAACATTGTCATTGATAATTTGTTAGGGATTATACTGAATCTGTAGATTGCTTTGGGTGGTGGAGACTTTTTTTTTTTAACTTTTATTTAATGAATATAAATTTCCAAAGTACAGCTTAAGGATTACAATGGCTTTCTCCCCACCGCCATAACTTCCCTCCCACTTGCAACCCTCCCCTCTCCCACTCCCTCTCCCCTTCCATTCACATCAAGATTCATTTTCAATTATCTTTATATACAGAAGATCAGTTTAGTGTATATTAAGTAAAGATTTCAACAGTTTGCACCCACATAGAAACACAAAGTGAAACATACTGTTTGAGTACTAGTCATAGCATTAAATCACAATGCACAGCACATTAAAGACAGAGATCCTACGTGAGGAGTAAGTGCACAGTGATTCCTGTTGTTGACTTAACAAATTGACACTCTTGTTTATGGCATCAGTAATCACCCTAGGCTCTTGTCATGAGTTGCCAAGGCTATGGAAGCCTTTTGAGTTCACAGACTCTGATCATATTTAGACAAGTTCGTAGTCAAAGTGGAAGTTCTCTCCTCCCTTCAGAGAAAGGTACCTCCTTCTTTGATGACCTGTTCTTTCCAGATAGTGGAGATGTTTTAATGATACTGATTCTTCCAATCTATGAGCAAGGAATATCTTTCCTTTTTAGTGTGTCCTTGCTGATTTCGTTCATCAGCATTCAGTTTTGGTGTTAGAGTGATGCTGGCCTCATAAAAGGGATTTAACAAAGTTCCATCCCATCTAGTATTTTATAATAGTTTGAAAAATATTATAGTTCTTCTTTAAATGTTTTGTAGAATTCAGTAGTAAAGCCATTAGGTCCTGGATGTTTTCTTTTGGAAGAATTTTAATTATTGCTTCAATCTCATCGCTTGTTATAAGTCTGTTTAGATTATATCTTCTTGGTAGATTATATGTATCCAGGAATTTACTCATTTCTTCAAGGTTTTTCAGTTTATTAGCATATAGTTTTTCAGAGTAGGTTCTTATGATCTTTTGTATTCCATTGGTGTCAGTTGTAATCTCTCCTTTTTCATATCTAATTTTATTTGATTTTTTTTCTTTGTTAGTCTGGCTAAAGGTTTATTCGGTTTATCTTCTCAAAAAGACAGCTTTTTGTTTTGTTGATCTTTGGTTTCTTGTTTTGTTTTTGTGTTTTTTTTTGTTTGTTTTTTTCAATTTCATTTATTTCTGCTAGATTTCTTGCCTCTTTCTGATTGGGATTTGATTCATTCTTGTTTTTCTAAGTCTTGAGAAGCATCATTGGATCATTTATTTGAGACACTTCACTTTGTTTAAATGTGAGCACTTAACACTATAAATTTCACTCTTAATATTGCTTTTGCTATATCCCACAGGATTTGATATGTTGTATTTTCATTTCTTTCAAGGTTTTTATTTCCTGTTTAATTTCTTCAGCAACCCATTGATCATTCAGTAGCATATGGTTTAATTTCCATATATTTATGAATGTTCTATTTTTGTTCTTGTTGATTTCTAGTTTTATTTCTTTAAGGCCTGAGGAGATACATAATATGATTTCAGTCTTTTTAAATTTGCTGAGACTTGATTTGTGGCCTAATATGTGGTCTGTCCTGGAAAACATAACATGTGCTGATGAGAAGAATTTTCCCATGAGCATTTTGGAGCATCCTCATTCATCTGAGATTATATTAAACTCTTTAGATAATAATTTAAATATAAATATGGCTCCTCCTCTGACTCTAAGAGCTTTTGTGCTGAAAGGAGAGAGAGAAGGTTCATGAATATCTATGTATGGAGCAAGATATCCCCTTCAATAGCCAATAAGGGAGTAGTATATCAAGGTAATTGTAAGCAGTTAAATATTGGGCTTCTTCATGCATGTGAAAGTTGGTGGGGAACTCATACTGGAACTTCAGCATAAACATTCCCGTGTTCAAATGCAGCTTTACCACTCAGTGGCTTTATTATATTTGCATGTGTTGCCTGACTCGTGCACTTGCTCTAAGTACTGAACTATAGGCAAGCTAATAACTTGTTTTCCCCTGTGGGTGACTGCCTGAATTGAATGGTTTACCAGATAACTAGATTGTGCCAGACGGTTGAATGCCTCTAAATACTGCACTCCAGACATCTGGATCGTGTTTCTAGAAGCCTGGAGGGAGAAGCTAGAGGTAACTCAACTTTCCCAAGTTAGTCTGTAGCCAACTAGAAGTGCATAAACTGGATATCTTAGTTACACCATTGAGTGTTACTACAGTGATTAGAAGGACAAGAGTGGAATAGGGCTTGTATACAAAGACTCTGAGAAAGTGAGATGAGAGAGAGCAAAACACATCTACAGGGCATATTAGATTGAGAGAAGCCAAAGGGAGTTCTGTGGGGTAAGATCTGAGGCTAACAACTATGAAAAAGTTAAGGGTTTGGCTTGCACGTAGCTCAAAGCAGGATGCTGAACTTCTGGAGATCCTGGGTGTGGTTTTTAAATACTGCGTAGTGCCAATGCCTAGCATGGATTTAGGTAGGGCATATTTGATATAGGATAGATAGGTTATTTCTGGAACAAATGAATAAATCAAAAGATAGTATTTATAAAGGAGGGGCAGCTTAATAGGAGGGAATGAAATAAATAGCCTTTTAACAGTCATTTGTTGGGATGGGGCGATGAGAAGTGTTCCTGTGTTCAGCACCTCCTGGAGATGGTGGAGAGAATCTGATATGCCAGCCTTGCCTCATGCCCATCCCCCTCCTGGTCTCACTCTCCCTGGTCTTCCTGACTGCTGCCTAGTGGGAAGCCTCAATAAGCTGCTTTTTCTGTTTTTCACACATTCTTAAATTTTTTTTCTAAAAAAGATTTATTCATTTATGTAAAAGGCAGAGTTACAGAGAGGCAGAGGGAGAAGGAGTGGGAGAAAGAGGTCTTCCATCTACTGGTTCACTTCCCAGATGGCCACAATGGCCAGAGCTGTACTAATCCAGAGCCAAGAGCTTCCTGCGGATCTCCTACGTGGGTACAGGGCCCAAGGACTTGGGCCATCTTCAGCTGCTTTCCCAGGCCACAGCAGAGAGCGGGATCAGAAGTAGAATAGCCAGGATTCGAACCAGCGTCCATATGGGATGCTGGCACCACAGGCGGTGGCTTTACCTGCTATGCCACAGCGCCAGCCCCACTTAAATTTTCATAAATAAAGCAGTCTAAAGTTTATCTGGGAAGGTGTAGGGTGTGTGTGTGCATGTATGTGTCTGTTTGCCTGCAGGGTCTCCTGGTGGCCTCCCTACTTATGAATACAGTGCCTTTTCTTGTTTTTTCACAGCCCCTGCACCTGCCAGGGCAGTCTCTGGCAAGAATCCTGTTCATACCCAGGGATTTAACACAGTGGTCAACATTTTTGTTCACGTAGTACCTAAAGGAATTTAAACTATGTTTTAAACTATGCCCTTTCTGGTATATTTTCAAAATTTTAAATAGTTGTAAAGCATGTTATTCCCAGTGTATTATAAATGAAACTTAAATATATCCGATAGATTCTGTAAATACTGTAACAATTTTAAGCCATCGTTCTCACTTTTCTATAACATTATATATAAAACATATAAATTTTATGTTGCTCATTTTTCTATCTCCATTATCCCTTAGAATGTTATCCTAGAATAGTGTTTTAAAGTTCAAGGGTCTTTATTGATTCTTTTATCACACATATCTGCAATGATAACAAAGAGTGAATGCAGATAGATTTTAACATTTTTTAAAAGTCCTGTGATTATCAATCTCTGTCTTAAAAACTTTTTAGTATTGTCTCAACATTTCAATTAACAGGGACAAATAATTAAAGAAAATCATGTTATAAAGTCAGATAATTATTAAACATAAAATCTATGTTAGAAATTGACTAGTGGTGGGCACTGTGGCATAGTAGGTTAAGCCTCTGTCTACGGTGCTGGCATCCCATACGGGTGCTGGTTCCTCTTTCTGATCCAGCTCTCTGCTGTGGCCTGGGAAAGCAGTGGAAGATGGCCCAAGTGCTTGGGCCCCTGCACCCATGTAAGAGTCCCAGAAGAAGCTCCTGACTCCTGGCTTCAGATCGGCCCAGCTCTGGCCATTGTGGCCATTTGGGAAGTAAACCAGCAGATGAAAGACCTCTTTCTGTCTCTTCCTCGCTCTGTCTGTAACTTGCCTCTCAAATAAATAAATCTTTTTTTTAAAATGACTTTTAAGTGACATGAATGGATTATTTTTATCGTATATTCTGTATCCATTAGTGATGTTACAGATGACTGGGAGGGAAATGTAAATTATGTTCCTAATAGGTCAATTTTGTTCAGTTAAGAAGCAAATAAGACAGAAAACCTTTTTTTATAAAACCGAGAAAAAGCAGTTAGTAATGCACACATATAGTCATAGGACTTTAAACAAGAGGTAGTATAAAATCCTTAAAAAAAAAAAAAACTAAACTGCAATTAATATATGTCAAAGTGCTGGTAGGTTAAAAGACAGAAGAACTGCCCAGGGAAAAATAAATGCACACTGAGGTGCACCAACACCATAGACAAGTAAGAAATCCCCAGCACAGGTCACACTAGCTGCAGTACGTCCCCAGCTGCCTGGGCCACACTGCATCCTAGGAGACCAACCAGGACAGTCTTCCTCTAATTCTCCAACGTAGTTCCTCATCAATAAATCATTTCTTAGAATTTTCATGTTTTTAAGCTTAAGCATTATACTTGGTTTAAAGACTCCACACATAATTACTAGCCAGTCCCCACCAACTGGTACTTGTTTTAATAAAATAAAAATGTAAATCCTGTCCCTGAGCCTGGATGACAACTTGCTGTTTTGTATCTTCTACATCTGGAAGATCTGTCTGAAGTCAAAAGCAAGCTGCTGCTTGTACTTTAACACAAAATACCAGAATGTGACAAAGGCGTCACTACCATGAGGAGATAGAAAATGTACAAATGCTGTCCCTTTGCTGCTATAAATGCATTTTGTGCATGGAGAGCCTGTCACCTTGATGTCACTAAGAATTCTATTTTCTGATACAAGAAAAGCAGTTTAGTAAAGGCAGACAATTTACAAAAGCATAAGCATGCATACCTGGATTTTCAGCTTGCAGTAAGGGTAATAAGTTTGACTTACATAACTAGAAAATTAGACAAGGTGATCTTTGGCACCATGATATTGCCAAACACACAGCCGTTCAGTGCAGGCTCTGTTTGCCAAGTCCCAGAAGGGGACTGGCATTCTCTGTACAATGAACATTTTCTCCCTCGCAGCTGTCCCATTCACTGGGTTAACAGCAGCAGAGGGAAGACAAAGCATGACGGAAAAGGAAAACACTTGATTTGGGAGAAAAAAGAATTATGGGCTACATGTGCTAAAAGAGAATCGCCTCATTTTTCTGAGAGCTTAAATTCAAATACTGGCTGGACTGTGACCTGGAGACTGCAGAACTCCACCGGAGTCAGAATTTCAAGGGCCTGACCTGACATCTGGCCACTTGTTTTAAAGGGACAAGGAAGAAATACAATGGAAAATAGTTTTTTTCTCATTTGGAACTGTTAAAGATATATCAAAGTGGTTTTAAATGTGGTGGGTGGTTACCCATGAAAACTGCAATACAAAAAGGTCACTTAAAGCCTGAATAACCCACTTGTCCTCCCATCAATGTATGTGTTTAGAAAATATTTACACACTGTAATTACAAGCAATGTCAGCAGTATTGTATATTTTGAAGTTTTACACACTTTATACAATGCAAAATGAAAAAGATGAACACTTAAGAAATACTGCAAATAATGTATCTATCAAGTATTGAACTAGAGAGTTAACAGCTCCCCTTGTTGGGCTGATAGATACCAGAGTTTTCAAGTTGTAACTCTATGTATCTCTTTAACCATAAGTGGCATTTTGCAATAGCACCTTTGAGAGGGAGTATCAAGATAATAATATTCTCATAAATAAGTGCAGCACAGAGGAAAACTTCTGCTGGTCTGACTCTTGGAGCCTCATTCAGCTTGAGTGTTTGGAAAGTTCATATGGAAAATCTCTGACTGCCCAATGCTTGACATGAGCTCAAAATTTACTGAGATTATTTCAAGTGATAAACTTCAGATAAAATATTTTTTACTTCTAATCCTCAACTTAGAGGTGGGAAGTTCATTTTCAAAATTTATTTCCCCATGGTCAAACCATAAGCATCAAGTCTGACCCTTTCCCCTCTGCCAAGAACGAGGTCCCCCAAGCCAATATCCAATGGACAACAACCAATACAAAAAGGTGGCGTTCCTTCAGGCAACAAACCTCCTAAGAGGGACATTCAGTCAACAAAAGAAATTTCAGTTGGCAAGTAAGACTTCAAAGGGCCTTTGGAAAACCTCTTCTTAAAGCAGTTTTCTCCAAATTTTTGAACTGTTAATCCTGAAGCCAAAGATCACATGGTGATCACTCAGCAAAAACTATTTTAATGACCCGTTGGTGACATGAGGACCCTTCAGCCAATGGCAATACCAGTTTGTTGCATACAAATAAGTAGAAACTACTTGTCTCTCCAAGGGATTTTTAATTCATTCAAGACGCTGATGTTCTTCACAAAAATATTCCCAGTTACCTTTGTTTGATGCCCTGGAGCTTTTACCTGAGTGGGACAGTGCATCTCACAGAATTCACATGGGTGAGAGGTTGTGCTTAGGTGAAGTGGGAGAAGACTGACTGGGACGGGAGGCAGATAGGGCAAAACCTGCCCCTACCCAAACATGCGGTGTTAGGAAAGCAAATGTAGGAAAGCTGAGAGACTGCGAACTTCTTCCCTTGAAGTTCTTTTTGTCCACATGGTCAATCTTTGTGTATGTTAAGGGGTTATGTGCCCTAGTGTGAAACTGATGCTTTAGTAGAGACACTGAATGAGGAGCTAGAAGAGGTGACTTCAAGGCCTGGCTTAGTGCAAGGCCTGCATCCCCATGATGCTAGGGGAACTAATGTTTCGTTGCTTTACTGTGATAGGTTATACCCTAGACATTCATGTGAGTGCATTGCCGTTTAATGTCCAGGAGGCAGAACTTACGGTGTCTGTTTTTCAATCCAGGAGAAGCCCTGCTTTTCAGCTCCCTCCCAGGGCCTGATACAAATGTATAGACAGAATGAAAGAAACGGTACGTAGGTGGCTGCACAGGAACATATCCTCTCTGTCCATTTGGACATCTCTCAAGTCAGTGGTCACAGGAGGTCTGGAGAGGCTCCACAAGGCCACCTGGCTACTGGAGCTGCAGCAGAGCTGTCAGTCTTGGAGCCCCCAAGGTAACTGCTCTACCGGCCGAAGGGAGTGAGAATTAAGTATGGTCCATATGTGGACTTGTGGCTTGCCGTCCAAATAAACTTGGCACTGCAAGATGAAAATACCAGTATCATTTTTAAAGGTCAAATGACAGTTGGGGAATATTTTTGTAACTTTGGAAAGTTCTTCCGCTACATCTGTTCACACTGGCAAGTGTGCTCCAGATGTCCTTGGGAGGCCTTTCCTGCCCCCGAAGCTGCAGTCTTGCTTTGCAGGCAAGGCCTGTTACATATACTCAGCAGACTGATGTTTGGGGCTCAGGCCCTAACTGCTCATTATTTTTATTTTTCCTTCATTTAATACAAAGGGGCTCCAAAAAGTTTATGGAAAATGGGATTAAAAGATGTTTATTTTTGGAATGTTGAAATCCATGTCTTTTCAAGACCCCTAGTGTATTTTAAAAAGGGTCCTATGCTGTGTCCAGCACAGCAGGGTGTCAGGTTAGCCGGAAAGAGAGAGGTCCTTACAGTGATTAAGGAAGCAGACTCAGGTTAGAGATTTTAATGTGGAGAAACCACAGGGCACTCTGTCCACTGCCAAAGGTGGAGGCAGAAGCAGAGGCCTACGTGTCTGGTTACTCCAGGTATTTATTATCAACAGTGATGTGATTGATTAATCATAAAAATTGTGCAGTTTCATGGAAAAGGTTGTTTTAAATGGAATGAAATTCTGATACACGCTACAATGTGAACCAACCTTAAAGATACACTAACTGAAATCAGCTACATGCAAAATAAATACAGTATGATATCCTTACACAGGGAACCTAGGATAGTCCAATTTGTAGAGATGGAAAATTGCCTGGAACTGGCCAGGTTACATATATATTAGTAAATGTATATTTTACCATGTAAAAGATTAATAAGGTAAAGATAAAGTGGCAATATATATTTTATCACAATAATAAAATAAATAAGAGGAATACTCAATTTTTGCTGCTCCCCATTGAGGATAGGCAGGCACTTTTAAATGTCACTGGATTTACTACAGCCAACCAAATGAACACCTGTATTTCAATCCACATGGAGGACAATCAACTGATTTTCAGACTACCCTCGGTTGCCCACAGAAACTACAAGCCTTGCAAATCTAAGCTTTTAACCCTTTTTGTTTTAAATCCTCGCACAAAGTGATAAAACAAAACTGGAAGACATAAAGACCAAAAGCCCTGTACTACTGGTATGCCATAGCAAGAAGCCCAGCTCGTAGGACTGTCGGGCCTGAGAGATTCTGTTAAAGGCCTAGATCGCAGAGACTGCTGCATGGCCTGAATTCTGCTGAAGGCGTGCTTGGCCAGATTGCCAAGGTGATTGGTGGAGTTGTGTCAATGGCAAAGGTCATTTGACGTGATGCTGAAGCAGCTAAGGCAATGCTGTGGGCTCTGGTTAGCAGCAAGTGGGACATTCAGCCCAGTGACTAAGGAGCCCTCTCAAGACCCCTCCACACTGTGATTGTTCCCTTATTCCCAGCTTCCAAGCAAACAAGTCCTTCCTGTAAACACTGAAACTCCCTATTGTTCCCTGTTTCACTGTTTAAACTCCCTCACATGGGTGCAGGGACCCAAGGACTTGGACCATCTCCTGCTGATTTCCCAGGCACATTGGCAGGGAGCTGGATCAGAAGCAGAGCAGCTGGGGCTCAAACTAGTGCCTATACAGAATGCTGGTGCCACAGGCAGCAGCTTTATCTGCTATGCCATAGCACTGGCCACCATAGTTTTAGCTCTTTTATAATTAGTTCTAGGTAAGTGTTCAATTTTATCCTTTTACATAAGGATTCCAGTTTTTCCCAACAGCATTTTTGTTAAAAAGACTGTTCTTTCCCTCTTTGAGTGGTCTTAGTGAAAAGCATTGACCTTGGGGCTGGCGTTGTTGTGTAGTGGGTTAAAGCCCCAGCCTGCAGTACTGGCATCCCATATGGGTGCCAGTTTGAGTCCTGGCTGCTCCACTTCTGATCCAGCTCCCTGCTGATGGCCTGGGAAAGCAGTAGAAGATGGCCCAAGTGCTTGGGCCCCTGCACCTACATGGGAGTCCTGGAAGAAGTTCCTGGCCCTAACTTTGGGTGAGCTTTGGCCGTTGCTGTCATCCGGGGAGTGAACCAGTAGATGGAAGATTCCCCTCTCCCCCCTCCCCTCTCCCCCGCTCCACTTCTCAATGTAACTCTTTCAAATAAAAAAAAAATCTTAAAAAAAATCACTGACCTTGCTGAAAATCATTTGTCCACATATCTGAGTTTATTTCTGGCCTCTGTATTCTACTGCATTGGTCTATGTCTTTCTTCCAGTACCATGCTATTTGGACTAGTTTAGCTTTGTAGTAAGTTTTGGAATCAGGAAGTGTTAATCCTCCAATTTTATTCTTTTTAAAGATGATTTTTGGTTACTCAAGATGCCTTGGTATTCCATATGAATTTTTTTTTTTCTTGCAGTCTTGCTTCAGAATCACGTGTTGCCTGGTGTTGCCTCTCTGTCTCTTCGTTATCACCCCCCCACCATGTCAGAGGTTGAAAAATTAGGGAAAGCCCTGGAAAACGAAAAGTTGGCACACTCCCTCTCCTTTTCTGAAGCCTAGCCAGTGAGAAACACATTGTGTATTGGCCTCGGGACCTTCTACATCAGGGAGGGTTCGCGCAGAGCCCAGCACAGCACGCAGCATGTTCCAGATGACAGATTCTTGCAGGCGCCACTTGCACGTTGTGGGCGCCCCTGGGGCAGGCTGTGTCCCTCGATGCATCTGAAGTCACTGGGAAAGTGGGTGTGGGTGAGCGAGGGCACTTGGAACTTGCCCTTGGCTCTCACACTTGCCACCTCAATGACACAAGGGGCCTGTGGGAGATACTGGTGCCCTTCCTCAAAGGGAGAGATCTGACCAGTGCAGTGGGCATCTCACGGGGGTCTGCTGTGTCTGAGTGCTGTTCTAGGCCCCAGCAAGGGCCTGCTAGGAGAGACAGAGCTGCAAACACCCCCCCCCACCCATTGTGCTGTAGGCCCAGTGTGTTAAGGGGTAGAGGGGACCTGGGGCAGGGTAGGAATGTGGCCAGGTGAGGAGGATGGAGAAGAGGCTATGGTGTGAGCAGAGGCAGTAAAGTGGGAAGTGAGATCCAGAGGTGAGTGGGATCTTGCCTGACCTTGTGAGGAACTTGAGCCCTAGGGCTGATCGGGAACCACTGGGGGAAGGGTTGTCCGGCGGTGTGCCACTAGCAGGTATTCCTTGGTATTCCTTGGTATTCCATATGAATTTTAGGATGTATTCTGTTTATGCAAAAAAATCATCATTGGGATTTTGATAGGGATTGCATTGAATCAGTAGATTACTTTCAGTAGTAATGATATCCTTAATAACAGTAAGTCTTCCAATCCATGAACATGGATGCCATTTCATTTCTTTCAGCAATGTTTTGTAGTTTTCAGTGTATAATCTTTTTGCCTCTTTGGTTAAATTTATCTGTAAACCTTTTATTTTGATAACGGCAGTGATGATGCTGACGACATTGATGAAAGCAGGCACTTAAACAGCAGCAGGACCATGAGTATTTTGCTGGTTTTAACTTACTTCATCTTCAAAACAACCTTATAAAATGCTACTGTGGTGTTATCATCCACACTTATCTATGTGGAAGTGGACACAGAGAGCCTTACTAAGTTTTCCAAGGCTACACAGCTAATTAGTGTTGAAGCTGAGATTTTTTTTTAATTTATTTATTTATTTGAAAGTCAGTGTTACTCAGAGAGGAGAGGCAGAGAGAGAGAGAGAGGTCTACCATCCAATGGTTCACTCCCCAATTGGCCGCAACAGCCAGAGCTGTGCTGTTCCGAAGCCAGGAGCTTCTTCTGGGTCTCCCACGTGGGTGCAGGGGCCCAAGGACTTGGGCCATCTTCTACTGCTTTCCCAGGCCATAGCAGAGAGCTTGATTGGAAGTGGAGCAGCCGGGACTCAAACCAGAGCCCATATGGCATGCCGGAGCTTCAGGCTAGGGCATTATTCTGCTGCGCCACAGCGCCGGCTCTGAAGCTGAGATTTGACTCCTTGGAATCACAGATTTTGGTTTCTTAAGCCAAAAACATATCTTGTTTTTTGACCATTATTCTTTTCCACCTCATGATTAAAACTACACTGCTCCTCTGAGCTCTGTTTCAGTTGCATCCCTCACATTTTGATGTTTTATTTTCATGTTTACTTAGTATTTTCTATTGATTTATTCATATATTCTGTCATTTTACTAAATAACTCAAAATGTGCTATTAATTTCTGGATACTTAGTTATACACAGAAACTTAACTATTTTCTATTTGACATTGCAAGCAGAGTAAATATTAGTAGGGATAGAGATCATTTGGACTGAACCTGACACATATAGGATACTATACCCAACATGATTTCTAATTTAATTCTGTTTGGTTAGAAAATGTACTTCCAGGCCGGCGCCGCGGCTCACTAGGCTAATCCTCTGCCTTGCGGCGCCGGCACACCGGGTTCTAGTCCCGGTCGGGGCACCGATCCTGTCCCGGTTGCCCCTCTTCCAGGCCAGCCCTCTGCTGTGGCCAGGGAATGCAGTGGACGATGGTCCAAGTGCTTGGGCCCTGCACCCCATGGGAGACCAGGAGAAGCACCTGGCTCCTGCCATTGGATCAGCGCGGTGCGCCATTGGAGGGTGAACCAACGGCAAAAGGAAGACCTTTCTCTCTATCTCTCTCTCACTGTCCACTCTGCCTGTCAAAAAAAAAAAAAAAAAAAAGAAAGAAAATGTACTTCCACTCAGCTGAAATGCATTGAGATTTGTTTACATTCCAGCATGTGGTTGGTATTGGAACATGGAGTTAAAAGAACATTCATTCTGCAGGTTTTGTTGGGTATAGTATCCTTTATGTGTCAGGTTCAGTCCAAATGATCTCTATCCCTACTAATATTTACTCTGCTTGCAATGTCAAATAGAAAATAGTTAAGTTTCTGTGTATGACTGAATTCTTTTCCTTTTAGATCTACACATTTTTTCTCCATGCATTTTGAAGCTATGTTATTTGCATATACCTTAAGACTTGTTTTTTTCTTAATGAATCAATGCTCTTGTCATTATTAAGTGTCCCTCATTATCTCTGGTAATACCTTTGTCTTGAAAGCTCCATTATCTGATGTTAATATAGCCACAATAATTTTCATATACCTGTTCATGTATTGCATCATTTCCCATCCTTTTATCCTGTATGTGTTCTTAAAGTGTGTCTTATAGTTAGTATATTATTGGTCCCTGTTTGTGTATCTGTTATGCTTTTCCCGATATTCTTCTCCCAATTATGGTGGTAGTAATCTGTGAACAAGACCTTGTTTAAATAAACCCTGCTGTGAATCTTGTACTGAGTCAACTGCCCAGCATGGTTTTTGTTGTTAATTGGGCTTTTTAAATTAGATTTCATTCAAAATCTACCTATATCTTTACTTATGGCCTAAATAAAGGATGGTCATGCTAACTGTAAAATAATCCTTTACTGAAACAAGGAAAAGGGTTTTTTTAAATCAAGTTTGAATGATTTTTACTTTTTAAAGTAGCTTCTGAGAGCATTTAATTACTTCTATAATCTTAGAAGCTTCCCCTCCTGCTCCTCTTTTATTTGCTTGTCATATATTTTGAGTATATTCTTCCCTTGTTCTGTTTTTCTTTTACTTTTATGCTTATCCTCAGACATCTAATCTAATGTACATATAGTGCACTATTGTGTTTGTGTTTTTGTTAAACATATAGTGCTTTTTAAAGATTTATTTATTTGAAAGGCAGAGTTAGAAAAAAAAGAGATCTCCCAATTTCTAATTCATTCCCAAAATGGCTGTAATGGCGGGAGCTGGGTCAGTCTGAAGCTAGGAACCAGGAGCTGCTTCTGGGTCTCCACGTGGGTACAGGGGCCCAAGGACTTGGGCCATCTTCTACTGCTGTCCCAGGCAATAGCAGAGAGCTGGATCAGAAGTGGAGCTGGGAAGCAAACAGGTGCCCATATAGGATACAGGCACTGCAGTTGATGGCTTAACCCATGGCACTACAGCGCTGGCCCCTGTGTAGTGCTTTTCTGTGCCTGCACTTTTGAATTTTGTTTCTATTTAATATTTGAAAGAGAAAGAGAGAAATTTCACACCCTTCTGCTGGTTAATTCCCCAAACGTCCACAACAACCAGGACTAAGTAGGTTGAAGCCACGATCCTGGAATTCAGTCCAGGTCTCCCATGTGAGTTGCAGGGATCCAAGTCCCTGAGTTATCACCTGCTGCCTTCCAGGGTGTTCATTAGCAGAAAGATGAAACTGGGAGCAGGGCTGGGACTCAAACCATTGACACTCTGATATGGGAAGTGGGCACCCCAAGTGGTGTCTTAGCTGTTATGCCCAATGCCTACCCCCATATGTGCAGTATTTTATTTTACTTTTTAAAAATGTATTGAAAGAGAGAGGACAGGAAGACAGACAGATACAGAAACAGAGAGAGAACTTTTGTCCACTGTTTTACTCCACAAATGCCCACAGCAACTATGGTAGGGGCAAGCAAAAGCCAGGGTCCCAGAATTCAGTCCAAGTCTCCAGCATGGATGGCAGGGCCCCAGGTACTTGAGCCATCGCCTGCTGCTTCCCAGGCTGAATATTAACAGGAAGCTAGATGGAAAATAGAGCAGGGCTGGGGCTGGTGTAGCAGGATAGGCTATGTCCCCCACGTGTGCCACTTCAGATCCAGCTCCCTGATAATGTGCCTAGGAAGGCAGTGGAGGACAGCCCAAGTGCTTGGACCCCTATCACCCACATGGGAGGCTCTGGCTGGAGTTCCTGGTTCCTGGAGTCAGCTTGGCCCAGCCGCATATATTGTGGCCTTCTGGGGAGTGAACAAGTGGATGGAAAAGATACATTTCTCAATCTCTCTCTCTCTCTCTCACGCTCACTCTCTCACTGCCTTTTGGGTAAAAATAAGTAAACCTTTTATAAAAATAAAGAAGAGCTGGGATCCAAATCCACAATATGGGATGCAGGTATCCTAACCACTGTCCTAAATACATGCCCTGATATGTAGTATTCTAAATGCATGCAAATGGCATTATAGCTTTCCCTCCATTTCTTCATGCTGTACCAAATTTTCAAGATCTATTTATATTGTTGCCCTCACATCTAGTCTGCTGCTTCTGTGAAACTTTTTTCAAATTGGAGTTATCACAAATGCTCTATTTATTTGGGTAATTAGAATTTGCCAGAAGGTAATTCTCTATATGCAACACCATAACATTCTAGAACTTTATTAATCGGTGAAAAAAATTAGCCTGCAGTCTTGCTGTTCTAAGATCCTATTTAATGTCAAAGACTAGCAAAATGGAAAACTTTGATTTTCTTATCAGGACACAGTAAGTGTGCCTCTTACACAGAAATGACCTCTTGCTCCTAGAACTAACTCCCTGGGGGTGATGTCCCTGATGTTCCTTCACTTAAACACTCATCTTTGTATATGCTTTCAATTTATTTTTATAGAATCCTGCCACACTTTGCCCTGATGCAGTAGGTAAAACTTTTATGGTCCTTGCAGTAAACTAACAGCCCAGAATAGCTATGTTGCAGGCAGACTCACTTGGGGCATCAACACAAAGAATCCTACGTTTTGTTGAGAACTCTGGTCTAGCAAAATGGCAAGCGTGACCAACAGAGAGCCTTAAAGGACTGCAAGTTTTAAAAAGCAACACCTGAATTGACTTAAATAATATCACATACTCATATATCGTCTCACTATGTTAGCTGAAAAACTAGCAACAGCTGCTGCAGCAAGCAAACCTTATTTTCTGCGAGCCTCTATAGAACGGTAGCTTATTGCTTGGTCCCACACAGTTTGCTGGAGGTTGATGACTCTCCTGGGCAAAGTTAGTGACTCAGATATCCCAGTGCTTCCGTCCTTTCTATACCATCTGCAACACACTGCTTCTAAAGGCACCCTGGTGTGGGAAGACTGCTGGTCAACCACACAGGTGGTTTTGAAAGATCAAGCTTAGAATAGCTTTTTATGACTTCAACTCAAGTACCAGAAATCTTTCTTCTGTCATCAGACCGAACCCTAACTGCAAAGGACGCTGAAACTTAGAGCCTTTCTGTGAGATTAGGAAGGGGGAAAGTTTTGAGGAACAAGGAACCACATTCCCATAGTAGGAATTATGGATGTAGAGCAGCTTTCAGGGTTGGCTGACTTAGGGACTCAAGGGTGCCATCAAGGTCCTGGAGTCTCTCTCCAGCTTGTCATCCTCAGAATGGCAGCTTTATATCTTTAATTTGTATTTGTTTTCAATTTTTTTTAGAGATTGATTGATCTATCTTCCACCCACTGTTTTATTTCTCAAATGACTGCAACAGCCAGGGAAAAGCAAGGCTGAATCCAGGAGCCTGTAACTCTATCCAAGTCTCCCACATGAGTGGCGGGGACCCAAGTACTTGGGACACCACTGCTGCTTCCCCAGGGTGTGCATTGGCAGGAAGCTGGAATTGGAAGCAGGGCCAAAACTTGAACCCTGGCCCTCCAAAATAGGATGCATACAACCTAAGTAGCATCTTAAAGTACTGTGCTAAACACCTAGCCCAGAATATCATTACTTTGACTCAGGCTGGTTCTCCTCCTAGTTGTGAAGTGGCTGTGGTGGTTCCAGCCACCACACCCAAACATGACAATGTGCTGAGGGAGAAAAGGACTGTACTTGGGAGTGGGTGACCAGTTCCTAGAGACAGTTCTTCTCTGATGACTAAAGCTGCCAACACCCAAGCTAACCATTGACAAGTCACATGTTAGCCCTGGCACTGGGAGGGGTCCTCAATTCTTCAGTCACATTGAGCAAGGGCTGATCACCATCTGAATGAAACTGGGAGTCCAGCCAATAAAAGAGAGGGGAGAGTGGATGTGGAGTAAGCAACGAACAGTATCTGCTGCAGCCAGTCTCCTTATTTATTAACATCATTTAAGTTCCATAATAAGGGTTGTGATTTCTCCTCCTATGGTTCCTGCACTGTTCTCAGTAACTTTATGCCTGACATTACGCATTTGCTCTTCCTATGGTAATGCTGTTTTCCATTCTATTTGCTTCTGTATAGCCAAGCTTATGATTTTTCAGTCACTTCTGTTCAATTTTCTTTCCTCTGTATGATATCTGTAAATTGCCTTTAATCCTGGTTGGATGGTAATTAAATAGTAGGGAAGAAACTCAGAGCTAGAAGGATCTTAGAGGGAATAGGAGACAAAGTTGAAGAATAGGATAGAATATTATATTTTCTGAAAAGAGAGATTATATCTCATTGCCTGGGGAAGAAGAAAACTTGTTTGAAGAGAGAGCTGGAGGCTTGGCAGAAGGTATGATGTCTTTAATGTCCCAGAATGGTACATGTAATGTTAAAGCTGGATGATTAAATAAGAACATCCTTTAAAGAGATTGGACTGCTGTAAGGACATCTTCTCCTCCTCTTCTCCCTGACAAGAATAGGAGATGGTTTTCACATGGGGGAATTTAGAAACGGATATGAGGCAATTTCAATTTGCTCACATAATTACAGTCCTAAGTAAACTAGAGCAGAAGTCTTTGTAGTATTCATTCAGGAAAATAGGTTGAGTGTGAACAAGGTGACTGTTCTCCGAGTGAACTCTGCCACCTCTTATGTAGTAAGAATCCAGTACATGCCTGCAGTCCTTCCCCCTTTGCCCATGTGAACATGCCACATACATCCTCCTCCTCCACCACCACAGACCATGTTGATTTTTTTTTTGAGAAGGAAAGACATTAATATGCTTTTAAATGAATGGAGTTTTGAGGTGTAGGGTAGCTTTTGGTATCAGAGTTTGCCTGTTAAAAGGCTACTGGACTAATGAGACCAGTCATTGGATTTGGCTAAGAGCCTCAGATCCCCACACCAAGCGAACTACATGGTTGTCCATACTGAACACATTGTCATAGAGTAACTTGCTCTCTGCCATTAATGAACTCCAGACCTTTGAAACATTTGAGTATGTAGCAAAAAGAATCAAAGTTTAAAGGGGACAACAGTTTAGACTATTGGAATATGTCAGACATGTTATATATGAAAAAGTTTTCTGTAACCTAAGTATAATTTACCTGTATATAAAGTTTTCCTTTTTGATAACCAAATGAAGATTAACATACTTATTGGCAATTAGATAATTATATCCGTAATTTCAATAAACACCACATTCTACTAAGTTATATAGACCCATAAAGGGATAGAAGGGTAGACAAAGCTCATTTAACTTTTCTTGAAAGACATCTGTGACAGGAGAGAGGATGGGCTCATGGGAGCCACAGGGACCGCCAAAGCAGTAAGTAACCTGTTCTCTTGGTTTTCTGCAGTGTTATCATAACAGCTGTATAACAGTATACAATAATTACATGCTGAGAATTGGGTTCTTTTCTATAACAGCTGCTACTTTTCTAGAAATTTTTGAGGAAAATAAAAATGTCAAGGGTTCACTGATTTTACTATGCTTAGTTCACAGATACACATACAACATACACACCTGAATTTGGCCATTTAATCTCCTTCACAGGGTTAACAACTAAATTCAAACTGAACCTTTTTGTCAAGGACACCACCACAAATCATACTATCTTCTTCCTCTTGCATCCAGAGATGCATCCATGAGGGCACTTCAAAAAGTTTGTGGAAAATGAAATTGAAAGTAAGTTTATTTTGATGCAAAAAATTTTGAAATCCATACATACAAGGATTCTTCAGGAAGTTCATAGAAAATGCATATTTTTAAAAAATTATGCATGGATTTCAATTTTTTGCAACAAAATAAATTTACCCATTAATTCCATTTTCCATGAACTTTTTGAAGTACTGTTGTGTTGTAAGATTGTCTTATGTTTGATGATTTCAAGCTTGACCACTTAAATGAAGAGATTACCAAATTTCTCATGGTGAAACCACGTCTTTCTCTTGTAATTAAGTAACCCATGGAATGATACTTCAAAGGAGAGTGAATATTTTATTTTCCAACAACTTTTATCTTAAAACAGTTACGACACATACTTTCTATAACAATAGACATGTGGATCCATTATCTGCAAATGTATTTTTTCAAAGATTTATTTATTTATTTATTTGAAAGAGTTACACAGAGAGAAAAGGAGAGGTGGAGGGAGGGAGAGAGGTCTTCCATCCACTGGTTCACTCCCCAGATGGCTGCAATGGCTGGAGATGTGCTGATCAGAAGCCAAGAGCCAGGAGCTTCTTCCAGGTCTCCCACATGGGTTTGGAGGCCCAAGCACTTGGGCCATCTTCTACTGCTTTCCCAGGCCATAGAAGAGAGAGCTGGATTGGAATTGGAGCAGCCAGGACACGAACCAGCGCCCATAATAGATGCCAGCACTGCAAGCAGCGGCTTTACCCGCTATGCCACGACACTGCTGCCCCCCACCCATGTATCTTAATCTATCAGTGTCACACTTTTTGATACTCAGATTGTTCAAACTGGCCAGGAGCCCTTCAGACCAGTTTCTGTCCTTGAACTTGTCCTATCTATCTTTGAGAATTTCTTTGCCTTTTTAGTTCATCTCAGGGTTTCCCTGTGTCAGACCTGGAATCACCCCTTTCTCCTGGGAACAATCCCTTCCAGTGAAGAGTAGGATTTGCAAACTAAGAACTGGGTGTCACTTTTTTTTTTTCTACTGGGGTATTAATTTTCCAGGCCCTTCAAGCATAAGTTCGTGCTGGGTCTTAGTCCACCCGTACAGGATGGACTGGGTCCGAGGAAAGGTAAGTGCGCCGCTCGCCCATTCCCCAGCCTCCCGATCCCGGAGACAATCAGACGCAGCGGGGAGCCAAGTCTAGCAAGGACTCATTTACTTCCTGAGAAACAGAACCTTTTATAGCACAAAACTGCAGAGTCATTGGGGCAGGGCTAAGGACCAGCCAATCACTTAAAAATTCACCTTACGGGGGGCTTTCTATAGGACTAGCCATATGTCTATACACTTGTTACTAGTTTTGTTACCTCCCCTGATGTTGCGCAGCCAATCAGTTTTAGTGGTAAACAACTTTGGATTCCGCCCACCTTACTTCCCCTGGGGCTCCATCATGTAACTAATTTCCCCACAAGTTCATATTGAAATACCCTAATTACTTTTTTATTTTGAATAAATTTTGTTGATGTAAGTTACCTAAAGCAAAATATACTCATTAGTGGAGTTTACTGTGTTTAACATATTCATATACCCTTGTAACTAGCACCTTGTGACCTTTTCTGATTCCGTATCCTGGCTATTGTGAATAGGGTTGCAATGAACACAAAAGTACATTATCTCTTTCACATGCTGATTTCATTTCCTTCAGATATATACCCAGAAATGGGATAGCTGAGTCATATGGTAGATCTATTTTTAGTGTCTTGAGTAACCTCCATACTATTCTCCATAACAGCTATACTAATTTGCATTTCTACCAAATCCCTAAGCATCTTTTGTAAGGATGGACAAGTAATGAGAAACTCTTTCAATTTCTGTTTGTAATGGAAGGCCTTTATTTCACCTTCCTTCATAAGTGGGAGCTTTGCAGGGTATAGTATTCTGGGTTGACAGTTTTTTCTCCTAAGATTGGGACTATGCCTTTCCATTCTCTCCTAGCCTGTTGGGTTTCTAAAGAGAAGTGTTCATTTGCAGTGAATACCATGAGGTGTGTGCTGGGTGTGTCCGTGGAACTCTGCTCAGTGAGTAGGGTGAGTATCCAGGTAGCACCCAAGTTGGATTGGGGTAGTCTCTTGTTAACAGAAGTGGGGGATGATTACCTCTTTCGTTCTGACCATACCCTCACCTCCTCTCCTCCAAAGTGATCAGTGCCCAGGTGTTAGCCCCCAGTGGTTGCGGCACTCATCAGCATTGCCCTATGAATTGCATGAATGATCTGCGCAGTCCTCACTCTGGACACAGATCCCACTGCAATGACCCGCCCTAGTCAACCAGAGAGCTCTGAGCACATGGAGCCACAGACAGTGATTGCCCAGAGACCCAGCTATACCCAGCAGCCTCTCAGGCAGCCACCGAATCCCCACAGTCTCAGAACACAAAGCTTCCACAGTCACTGGGTACAGAGGTTCCACTCTGCCCTATCAGCCCGTCCAGTCCAGAGAAGCCAATGTTCTCCGAACCCAGCTATCCATAGATGATCCACCCAGGCATCTTGAGCCCGGGAGCCTGTAGTATTCTGGGAGGCTTGGGCGCCTCCCAGTCCTATGTAGGTGCCCAGCCCTATGTTGATCCTCCCAGTCAGGCTCAAAGTCAGTGGCAACTGCGGATTTTTCCCTCTGCTAGAATCTCTGGGTCAGAAGCATACACAGAGCCCCTGGCCGAATGTTGCCCTCCCCCCCCCCCCCCCACCGCCACCCATGCTGCTAAGAAGATGGTTTCCTGTCGCAGCCAGTTGCTGTGCACTGGGACGAGGGCTTCCATAGCTGCCACCCAAGCCCAAAATGGCACTGCCGCTCAGTCAGGTGCCGGATTAGAGAAACGCATCCCTTTTACTTCCGCTGGGTCCGCGGATACCTGCTAGCTTCTAGGGCTCCAGGCCAAACTCGTGCCATGCTGCCCCTCCAGCTCATCAACATGGCCTGCTGCAGTTTGGTCTCACCTCGGGCTTCAAGCTGTCGCCCGCTCTGGCTCTCGGCTACTTTGGTGTTGTGTCCACGCCTTCTGCACAGGCCCACGGCATTCCTCTTCCTTCCACAGAATTTCCACTCCCGTTTCTCCAATTCTTCCCTGAGAGTGCACTTTCTACACTTTTATTTTCTAACTATTTAACCCTAGCCTAGTGCAGAACATTGTTCCCTATTCCACCATCTTGGGATCTGATTTGCATATATTGAATGATACTTGCATCCTGAGATAAATTCTATTTGTTATGGTCAATTTTTTAAAATTGGTGTGTGGTTGAGTTCAGTTTTTGTAATATTTTTTGAGAAAATTTGCTTCTGTGTTCATCAGGTGCATTTGTCTTTAGTTGTTGTAGGTGGTGGTGTTTTTCTGTGTCCTAGTCTGCTTTTGGAATCAAGGTAATTCTTGCCAGGTAAAATGCGTTTGGAAGTGTTCCCCCTTCCCTTCAGTTTTTCAGGTTGAGAAGAATTGGTGTTAGTTCTTCCTCGTGATTCTGATCTGTAGCGCCAGGATTAATGTCGTAGAGCTGCCACATGAAGTCTTCACCTTCATTTTAAATGTTACCTTCAGATCACAGGGTTGGGCGGGTTTCAGCAGGGAAGCCATCTGTTCCTGGGCTTTGCTTGGATGAGAGACATTGTTACTATTCACTTTCATTATTAATATGTTCAGGTTTTCTTTTATCTTGATGGATCAGTTTTGGTCATTATGTGTCCATAAATTTAGCAATTTCTTCTAGGTTTTCTAGTTTGTAAATGTTTATAATAGTCTCCAATGATCCTTTGTAATTTTGTGGTATCAGTTGTAATATCTCCTTTTTTCATCTCTATTTGAGCTTTCTCTTTTTTCTTTGTCTAGCTAAAGATGTATGAATTTTGTTTTTCTCTTCAGAAACTAACTCTTACTTTCACTGATAATTTTCTACATGTTTTAGTTTATTTCATTTATTTCTGCTGTGATGTTTGTTATTTCTTTCCTTCTAATAGTTTTCAGGTTGGTTTCTTTCTAGTTTGTTGAAATACATAATTAGGTTGTTTATCTGAGAGCTTTCTATTTTTTAGTGTAGGCATTTATTGAATAAACTTCCCTCTTGGTATTGATTTTCCTGTATCTAGTAAGTTTTGGTGTCATGTTTCAATTTTTGCTTGCCTCAATGACTTTAAATTTTCTTTTGATTTCTTTAGTGATCCAGTGTTCATTCAGAAGTATGTTGTTCAGTCTCTATATATTGCTATAATTCCTAAAGTATCTTGGTTGTTGATTTCTGGTTTGATCCCATGGTGATCAGGAAAGATCTGTGACATGATTTGATATTTTTGAATTGGTTCAGACTTGATTTGTGGCCTAAAACATGATCTTTCCTCGAGAATTTTCATGTGCTGATGAAAGCAATGTATGCTTGTCAGCTTTTGGATAAAATGTTGTCTATTTAATTTGGTCTATAGTACAATTTAACTCTTAGGTTTCTTTATTGATTTTCTCCTCTGGATAACCTGCCCATTGGGGAAAGTGGGGGTGAGGTCCTGCCATTGTTATTGTATTAAAGCTTATCTCTCCCTTTAAATAAAGTAAGTTTTATAAAATTGGGTGCTCTGGCATTAGGTGAATACACATTTACATACATCATCTTCTTGTTGAATTGGTCCTTTGATTTTTTTTATAGTGACTTTCTGTGGTTCTTTTTATGATTTTTGTCTTGAAGTCCATTTTGACTAACTATAGCTTCTCCTTCTTGCTTTGGTTTTTGTTTGCCTAGGATTTCTTTTTTCTATCTTTTTACTTTCATTCTGTGTTTTTCTTTCCTGGTGAAGTGAGTTTTTTACAACCAGTATATCACTGGGACTTTTAGAAAAAAAAAAGATTTATTCATTTGAAAGGCAGAGGCAAAGAGAGAGAGCAAGGAGGGGGGGAAGAAGAGGGAGGGAGGGAGAGAGAGGTATTCCATCCACTGGTTCACTCTTCAGATGGCCACAATGGCTGGAGCTGTACAGATCCGGAGCCAGGAGCTTCTTCCAGGTCTCCCACCTGGTTGCAGGGGCCCAAGGACTTGGGCCATCTTACATTGCTTTCCCAGGCCATAGCAGAGAGCTGGATCAGAAGTGGAGCAGCTGGGACTAGAACCGGCGCCCATATGGGATGCCGGCACTGCAGGCAGCCGCTTTACCCGCTACGCCACAGTGCTGGCCCCTGGGACTTACTTTTAAGTTCTAGCGGCCAGTCTACATCTTTTTTATTTTTAACATTTTAGTTCAGAAAACAAATGTTGAGATCTAGTAATACAAAGAGTTCCCATATACCTATCATCCCACCTCCCCTATTATTAAAATCTCATATCAGTTTGTATCTTTTAATGAGAGGATTTAGTCCATTTACATTCAATGTTGTTATTTTTAAAAAATCTTATGAGAGCCGGCATCGTGTTACGGTTGGTTAAGCTTCCGCTTGTGACCCTGGCATCCCATATGAGCCCAGCAGCTTTGCTTCTGATCCTGCTCCTTGCTAATGTGCCTTGGAAACACATCAGCAGATGACCCAACTGCTTGGACCCCTGCCATTCACATGGAAGACCAGGATGAAGCTCCTGGCTCCTGGCTCCAGCCTGGCCCAGCCCCAGCCACTGGGGCCATTTGTGGAGGGAAGCAGTGCATGGAAGATCTCTTTCTATTTCTCCCTCTCTCTATATAACTCTGCATTTCAAATAAATGAATAATTAAAAACTTATCTGAAAGGCAGAGAGACAGAGCTCTTCCATCTGCTGGTTCCCTCCCAAATACCTGCAGACTGGGGCTGAGGCAGACCAGTGCTGGGAACCTGAAACTAAATTTGGGTCTCTCATGTGGTTGGAGGGATCCAAGTATTTGAACTACTAGCTTCTGCTTACTAGGGTACCTATCAGCAGCAAGCTGGAGTCAAAAGTGGAACCAGGACTCAGACCAGCACTCTGATAAGCAGTGTAGGTGTCCCAAGAAGCATCGTAACCACTGTGTGAAATGCTCTCCCCCAAGGTAATTATTGATGAGCAGTGGTTTTGTCTTGTTATTAAAATTTTTTTCTTCAGTTGTTTTGAATTTTCTTTGTTCTTTTCCCACTGGTTTTACATACTTTTATGGCTGTAGTTATCTGTTTTTGCTTCTGTGTGTGGAACTCATTTAGCCATCTTTGATAAGTCTGGTCGGTGGGGATGAATTCCCTCAGTTTTGCTTGCTTTGTAAAGTCTTTATTTCTCTCTCATTTATGAAGGATAGTATGGTAAAGGCCTCCCCAAGGTCAGACAGAGAAAAAGAAACTTAGCCTGGAAATTAAATGTGATCATTATCTGCTTGTCTATGAATGCTTCAACTATAGTTATTATCTGCTTATATGTAACCATTTCAGGTACTGCTTGCTAGTACAGAGCAGTGGTGTGGGTGGGAAAAAAAATCATCAGTAACCATGTCTGCATGGGCAGTGTTGTATCACTTCCTGTGGCCGCCATGTAACATTAGAATATCCAATCAAATGTATGCACATAACCATGTAAGCGAGACAAAGAAGCTAAAGCCATATATAGGAAAATACCCCTCTTTGTTCCAGCATAAATTAAGACAACTTCCCAGCCTTGGCGTCTAGTCTGTGTTCACAAATCTCACCACAATAGCTTTGCTGAGTATATTATTTTGGTTTGCAGTTATTTTATTTTAGAACTTGGCATATGTCATCCCATTCCCTCCTGACCACTCAGGTTTCTGGTAAGTAATCTTCTGTTAGTCTGATGGTAAGTTTTTTTAAACGACTATTCATTCATTCACTCATTCATTCGTTCATTCAAAAGAAAGACAGAGATCTTCCATCTGCTGGTTCACTCCACAAATGATTACAACAGCCAGGGCTGGGTCAGGCTGGAGCCAGGAGCCAGGTCTCCCATAGGGGTAGTTTGGGCTCAAACATTTGAATCATCATCCACTACCTTCCCAGGTGCATTAGTAGGAAGCTAGATCAGAAGTAGAGCAGCCAAGATTCCAACTGACATTGCATGCAGTGGTTTAACCCAATGTGCCACAACACTAGCCCCTCTTGCAGATCTTTGTATTATTTGTTTTATGCTTTTTAAAAAATGCTTATTTATTTTTTTCATCTACTTCAAAGAACAAGAGAGAAAGATTTCTTCCATCCACTGGTTCATACCCCAAATACCTGCAACAGCCAGGGCTGGCCAGGCCAAAATCAGAGCCCAGAACTCTATCTAGGTCTCCTACATGGGTGGTGGGAGCCCAAGACTTGAGTAGCCATCTGCTGCCTCCCAGGAGTCATTGGCAGGAAGCTGGATCAGAAGCAGTCCTGACACTGGTAGGGGATGTGGACACACCAAGCAGCAGCCTTACCCACTGTTTCACAATGCCTGCTCCTCGTGCTATACTTTGGGGAGCTTGATTATAGTTTATTCTGGTGAGGATTTTTCCTGGTCATACCTGTTTGGTTTTCTTTGGGCCTACTGTGCTTAGATGTCCAACTCTTCCTCAAGACTGGAAAAATTTTCAGTTATTGTTTCACTGAGTTGCTTTTCTATTCCTGTACTCTTCTATTTGCCCTCAGGAATCCCCAAATATTTGTTAATTTAATGGATGTCTCAAAGGCCCTGGAGGTTGTCTTTATATTTCTCTCTCTCTCTCTCTCGTCTGATTGGCATATATCAAAATACCTGTTGTCAAGTTTGGGTTTTCTTTTTCTACTTGATCAAGTGTATTATTGAGGCTTTTAACTTTATTTTTCAACTCACTTATTGAGTTCTCCATTTTCAAGATTTCCATTTAATTCTTTTTTTTTTTTTTTTTTTTTTTTTTTTGGACAGGCAGAGTTAGACAGTGAGAGAGAGAGAGACAGAGAGAAAGGTCTTCCTTTTTCTGTTGGTTCACCCCCCAAATGGCCGCTACGGCCGGTGCGCTGCACCGATCCAAGGCCAGGAGCCAGGTGCTTCCTCCTGGTCTCCCGAGCCACAGCAGAGAGCTGGACTGGAAGAGGAGAAACAGGGACAGAATCTGGCGCCCCGACTGGGACTAGAACCTGGGGTGCTGGCGCCGCAGGTGGAGGATTAGCCTAGTGAGCCGCAGTGCCGGGCCATTTGATTCCTTTTCAAGATCTCTCTTTGTTGAATGTCTCATTCATATCATGCATTGTTTTTCTGATTTTTCAGCTATCCTCTTTCATCTCTTTGAGCATCCTAAGAGTTATTTCTTTCAATTCATTATCAGGCATTTTGGCAAGCTTCTCTCTGGAGTCTGTCACAGAAGCAGTATTGTGTTCCTTTGGAACAATAATAATGCCATGCTTTTTCATTGTTCTCATGACCCTATTGTGGATATGACACTTTGGTTGTTTCCTTTTATAAATTAATCTCAGGAGAACATTCCCATATTTAGGTTCAGTCTCCAAACACCTGCAATGGCCAAGACTGGGCCAGAGCTGAGAACAAAATCCACTTCACATGCCTTAGAGTAAATAACATAATTAAGTGAAATTGTTATTGTATAAGTAGTATTCCTTTACTTGTATTAAAACCTAAAGAACTAAAATTTTTGCATGGTTTATTTTCATTTATTTTTTTTTTTGACAGGCAGAGAGAAAGAGAGAAAGGTCTCCCTTCCATTGGTTCACCCCCTAAGTGGCCACTACAGCCAGAGCTACACTGATCTGAAGCCAGGAGCCAGGTGCTTCCTCCTGGTCTCCCATGTGGGTGCAGGGCCCAAGCACTTGGGCCATCCTCCACTGCACTCCCGGGCCACAGCAGAGAGCTGGACTGGAAGAGAAGCAACCCTGACAGAACCGGCGCCCCAACTGGGACTAGAACCCGGAGTACCGGCGCCTCAGGCTGAGAATTAGCCTAGGGAGCCACGGCACCGGCCTTATTAATATTTTTAATCATACCCCCTCCTATTTATTTCTTTTGATCTTTATGGTTTGTTTCTAATGGTATCTTTTATGATCACACATGTACTTAGCATAATAAATATATAGGAACATTCCTCATTTCCGTACAAAACACTGCTGCCTTCCATGCTCTTGCAATGCGTGGTTTGGTCTCTTTTTCACTTTCTCATTTGAGAGAAGTATCTCCCATGACAGTTTGAGCTGGAAATGAATTGTGATTGGCATGTGGTTTCAGCATCTGGATTGTGATGGGAAGTGGAGAAGGGAGAGCCTGCTGTGGCCGACAGCAGGGCCAGCGCCGCTCAGAGGACAAAGACACTCTGCCCCACTGTTGCCATGATGGAATGCTAGCTCAAACTGCCAGATTTTCAGGAAGGTCAGAAACCTTTGAATTTTAATAGATCTCAATTAAAACACAAAGATCTGTGCAGGCCAAACCAAACTTTTCTATAGAGTCACCTGTGGCTACATGTTTTACCTTGTAACCATTCATTTGCACAATTAAAAAAAAAATGGAAAGTGAGTAAAAAATTGACTGCAGTCTAGAGAATAAGTCTGGCTCCTACCTGATAGAGGTTAGTAGAGAGGGACTGACCGCCATAGGTGCTTTTGGATTGGATTTTTTTTCATAATATGCTTTATTTTTAGAAGAGTTTTAAATTTTAAAAGATATTGAGAAGTTACTGGAGGGTTCCCATATACCCCTATCTCATGCCCAATTTTCTCTATTGTCAATGTTTTGAATTTGTATGCTACATAAGACACAATTTTTTTATTTGAAAGGAAAAGTTAGAGATCTTCCATCTGCTGGTCTACTCCTCAAATGGCTGCAACAGCCACGCAGAAACCAGGAGCCTGGAACTCCATCTGGGTCTCCGACTTGGGTGGCAGGGGCCCAAGCAGTTGGGGCATCATCTGTACATTAGCAGGGAGCTGGGTCAGAAGTGGAGCAGCTGGGACTTGAACTGGCACTCATATGGGATGCTGGTGTTGTAGGTGGTTTAACCTGCTTCACCACAATACTGGCCCCTCCATACAATCAATTGGCCAACAGTAACTAAATCCCATGTGTTACTCATATGTTCTTCATTTTCACTCAGTGTACTTTTCTACTTCAGGACCTCATCCAGAGCACCACATTACATTTAGTCATTAGAGCTCCTTAGGCTCCTCTTGACTGTGACAATTTCTCAGCTTTTCTTTGTTGTTGATGACCTTGGCAGTTTTCAGGAGCCTGGTATATTGTAGGATGCTTCTCAAATGGAATTTATTGGATATTTTTTTCTCATGATTAGAGTGTGAATATGATTTTTTACTGGGGTCTAGTGTGCCATTTTCATAAAATTATGTCAAGAGTACCTATCACCAACGTTATTTTCTTGGTTGTGTTGTTCCACCTTGACCATCAGGAGCTGTTTCAGATGCCTGTGTCCCTTTGATGCACTCCCATCCACATGGGTTTATGTAGGGAGAATTCTGTTATTTTATGCTTCTTGTACTGCAAACCACTCCAGGTTCATCTTGTGTATTTCACTTCTCATTCTTAGAATCAGCCATTTCTGTAAGAATCTTCGAATCCTTTTAGAAGAAAATATCACAGAGGATATATGTCTTTCTGGTTATATAACATCAAGGATACATACTATCAGCATGATTCGTCACTGTTGATGTTAACCTTGATCATGGAGCAGGGAGATCATATTTCTTCACTGTGGAGCTAGGCCCCGTCCACTGTATTTCATGCTGTGCTCTGGGAGGAAATCCTTTTGTGTAGCCCGCACCTGAAGAGTGGGGAAATGTGCTCCAATTCCCTGTGGGAGGTACAAATAGCTACAGAAATATTTCAAATTCTGCTTGGAAAATTTACTCTTCATCTATTTATTTACTTATCCAATCATTTGTTTATGTCAGTGTGAACTCATGGGTATTTGTTGTACACTTTGAATTGTAATCGAAGACTATTTTGTTGTTCAAATTATTCCAGCTTTGGCCTCTGAGAACCACTTCAGCAGACTCCTGTGTTCCCTTTACGTGCCCCATCAATGTGGGAGCTTATTTTGTTTCTGTTTCTGTTTTTGTTTTCTTTTTCGGCACCTAGTTATTTTCTGGCTATATAGGATACTCAAGCTCATCATGTGTATTTTCTGCCCCAGTCCTAAAATCAGCTGCTTTGCCAAGCAGATCTAATTCCTTTGCAGCATTGTCCTGGAAGCCAGGACCTGTGAACTGGCTGTGCTCATTGCTACTAGAGTGCCCATGCTTCCAAGACTCTCAACTGGGAGTCACGGGTCTATATACTAGCCTGTGTATAGAATACATCTATGAGTATACCTGTATGTAATCAATTCTGCCTGTATTAAGCTAAATATAGTTCATACTGATGTCTATAATTCTAATCTATTACCACATAGAACGTTCTTACTAATCAGAAAATTCTTACTTCAAAGTCCATAATCCAAAATGTTTCTATTTTATTAATGAACACAGGGATAAGGCAGCAGAGTGTTCCTCTCAGAGACCTGGGGGTGTGGATTTCTTTCTTCCTGGAAGGCGTTTGGGCTTCTGTATGTAAGGGTTAGTGCTACTCAGGACTTAGGCTTACCTAGCGCTCATGTCCTCAAGGAAGCCCCAACAGATCGCAGATCAGGTAGAATTTTTGTCAATAGGCTCCCATAACACCACCCGATTCCTTCATGGCCATTAGTGACGTAGGAATTAAGTAACTGAATTTATGTTAGTTGTGTCCTTGCTTTCTTCCAGAATGTTGGCTTCCTGAGACAAGGGTCTTGTCTGCCTTGCACGGGGCCTAGCATCGGACTGGACACACATTAGGTGCATGAGAGAAAGGTGAGGTGATAACTATTTAAATGCAGATGATGTGGTAGGATTACATTCCTCAGTACACTAAGTTTCTAAAAGTTTGTTATTTCAATAGTTAAAATATGCAAAATAAATGCAAAATTAAAGGAAGTATAGGAAAAATTTGAAAGTCAATCTTCAACCCAACAAGGTAGGAGAAGGATTGAGCATATAGCATTAAGACCATTTCTGCTTTCTGGAGTTTTTAGCTCCTTAAAATAATTTGTTTGTGTGCCTCAAAGGTGACATGGTGGAAATGGCACTCTGTAAATCAAAATAGGTAATGTGTATACATATATATACATATACATATATATATATATCTCCATCTCCAAGACGATAGAAAGTTACATGAAGGACACTGTGTGGAGGGAACAGCAATGAGCTGAGTAACAACCGTTGCAGGAAATGGGTGGAGAAATCATTAAGAGGCAGATGCAAGAAGAGGAAGGACAGGAGCAGACATGGTGCTCATTTTCAAGCTGTTCCAAAGAGAAGTTAGGGATATGTTGGATCATATAAATGTCATCCTGTGTTGGAAAAGACTGGATGTTTGTGAACAGTGAGATTGAAAGGGACCCTCATTTCCTGATCATGGCCTCTGTATTAAAATCTTCCCCATATTTGCTCTGCTTTTTCCTTTGTGTCTTTAGTTGGTTGGTCCTGTTAGATGTGTTGGTTTTTGTTATGCCACTGAAATTGGTAAATTTAAAGAACAGGAGACACAGGATCACATCCTTTATTATAACTGCACTCCTTGAAGTTGCCCGTAGCATTTTAAATTTTAGAAGATCAAAAACTATTCATTTTCCTTTGGAAAAAAATAAAACAAGGTTTCAGCTAGTGCCGTGTCTTCAGGGAAGCTAAAGGCATTTGTTTCTGCTTTCCTCTAAGGGCATTCTGATGAGTGCCTGGCACGTGATCCTCTGAAGTGCTCAGTCCCTGAAGCTGGCGATTAGTCATCTCCTGTGGAGGGACCAAAAGGACACAGCTTAGAGCCGCAGAAGGAAAAGTGGGCCGAGGACCCGGAGCTGGTTGTTGATAAGGGTCACCAGGCAGGGCGTGCGGAGCAGTTATCTGCCTCCTCCTTTTCCTAGGGAAGACGACAATGCAGCAAACAAGCACCAGCAGCCCTGGAGGAGTGCGGGGTGCACCAAATGTACTCTGTGTCCTTTGTAAGCGTTGCGTCTCCGGAAATGATTCTGGACGTGAGTTCAGCTGGTCAGCGTTGCTACACAAGCTCTGTCTGGTTAATGAAAGATCATGACACTGGTGTTCAGCAAAGGGGAACAGAGTGCCTTTGGGGGCTAGATCTGTTTTTAATACTGTGGCTCTTAAAAATACGTGATTGCTGTCTCTGTATCTTACTGTCCATTGCTTTACTTCTCTGTTGTAGGTTGGGGCTCACCCCGGGCCCTGAAGTGATGCCTGTTATGTCAGTGCTATTTTTGATTAAGAAAGCTTTTGAAGACTGAGAATATTTTAGTTATATGTAGGTAATTCCATTTTTAACAGTCACAATCTTTGCTACATTTCCCCCCTCTCAGAAGAGAAAGTGGCTGCCAAGGAATCCTTAAAGAGCATAGATTGAGTGGAAAGGACACAGAACAAAGGAGAGATCCCGCGGGTGAGATGCAGAAGCTCTGTAAATAGCTGTGCTATTTTCCTTTGAAATGTCTGGCGCGCTCTACATAGGACAGTGGTCGTGTGCAGAAGGGCTGTGTGCCTATCTCTGTGATGACGCCTTTCGGAGCGCAGCGCAGAGCAGTGCATAGACAGCAGGGGCATCTGAATCCTTTACAGTGTTTTAACTATGAAAATGGCAAGCTTTGGAATACTTAGTGTACTTAGAAACATAATCCTGCCACATCACCCGCATTTAAGTCATTACTGCTTCACCTGTAATACCCAACCTGTCCGGAAAAAATAAAACGTGAACAAATACTCACTGAGCTGCGCTCCAAAATTCAGAGTATGCTAAGCAAAGCCTACATTTTCTAGCATGAAAGTGGCATAGAAATGTGAGGTTTTGCTTCCTCTCATTACCTAGAACCCTAGGTGATTCTATATTCTGTGGGCAAAAGTCTACATGTCTTTCATGGTGCACCTCCAGTGAAAAATTGGCCATAGAACTTGCTTAATTGCTATGGGCAAATTAATCGTTCCCTTCATGGTAGTCCCACAGTTGTTCTCTTTAGCAGCAATCTCTCTCCGTCTCCTTTAAAAATGTTTGTATTTGTGATTCTGTTATTGTCTGTGTTCCATTTTGATTAGAACATCTCTTGCAAGGCCCAGGTACAAACTGATTGATTGTCACAGGTGGGCCCACCTTTAAATTCCACCTGGTGCTTCAATACTTCGTTAGTTATTTGGCACCTGCTGTATGCAGGGCACAATATTATATAATTGCAAGAGGGTATAGATGCCGGAGATGGGTTCTGCTCATCAGTTTTTCAAGATGTGAAAATTTAGTGTCCTGGTCAAAAAGTATTTTAGCAACTGAAAAATAGCCATTTTATGAAAATGCCTTAAAAAACAATATTGCTATTTTTAGTGCCTGACAGCTATGAAGCCATTCTGTTCACTTAAAAAGCATGTATTAGGTGTAACGAGTTTCTTGGCATTTGGCATGTTTGATATATAAGACAAAAAATTGAAATGTTTTTATTTTCTGCATTAAGTTTTGGGAATAGGAACCTGAAGGTGGAGTGAGTTGGGAAGAGGTGCTTAGTAAGTTTCCTGGGTTTTTGTCCTACCTACAGAGAAAAATCTAGGATTTAAATGTTAGTATGAATTCAAGAATGAGATCACCCCATGATTGCTGAGAGAAAGTAAAGACCTAAGTGAGAGAGGAGAGAAGTCCTGTTCTTAGGTTACAAGACTTGATCTTGGTTCTCACCAAATTAATATGTAGATTCAACGTGTCCTTTGGATATTTGCTTTAAACTGACTCTGCTATTTCATTTGGAAATAAAAAGGACCCACAACAGTAAAAACAGCTTTGAAAATGAGGGGGAAAGTTGGAAGATTAACACTACCTGATTCCCTGATTTTTTTTTTTTTTTTTCACCAAACAAGTGGATTAGGGTTTATTGACTAGGGAGTAAAAGGGCGTGGCACAATTAGGAGGCACTGGCCAAGCTGAGCCGAAATTGGGATTTCTGAAATGAAGCTGTCGGTTTCACAATGGGCCGCATCCTCCCCCCAGGACACTGGGGCCTGACGGGGCAGAGGAGGGAGGAAGGCCGGCAGCAGGGCTCATGGTGGCTTCTGAGCTGTGGAATGATCTCCGCGGAGCTTCCCAGGCCGGGCCCAGGGCTCAAGATCCTGGTGCGCATCGTAAGCTGCGAGCGCTGGCTCTGGCCCCGGTGGAAGCAGTAGAGGCCGTAGGTGAGGGCGGCCCTGTGCCCAGGCAGCCTATGGGGTCAATGGCTTCTCACGGAACTTTTCCTTGAAGCCTTCCGGATTCCTGTAGACACTGGGACTGAAACCCTCAATGCCAGGAGGATGTGACGGTTCAAAGGGTGCTTCCGGAGTCACAGGTGTTGCCATGTCTGGGCTAAGAGGTAGGAGAAAACCCGGACGCCGAGCTCCGCCTGCTGATGACGTACTTCAACAGTTGATGAAAATGGAATTAAAAGAGAAGTTTATTTTGTTGCGAAAAATTTTAAACACCATCACACAAGGGACCTTAGAAAAGTTGGTAGAGGAGCTGGCACTGTGGCGTAGAGGTTTAAGCTGCCATCTGCAGTGCTGGCATCCACATGGAAGCCAGTTCAAGTCCCGATGCTCACTTCAAACCCAGCTCTCTGCTAATGTGTCTGGGAAAGCGGCAGAGAATGGCCCAAGTCCTTGGGAAACCTAGAAGAGGCTCCAGCTTTCACCTGGGCTAGCCCTGGCTATTGCAGCCATTTGGGGAGTCAACCAGCAGATGGAACACCTCTCTGTTGGTCTCTGCTTCTCTCTCTAACTCTGCCTTTCAAGTAAATAGTTATTTTTTTAAAGTTGGTAGAATATACATGTCATGAAAAACTACATATAAATTTAAATTTTTGCACCAATACTTAGCTTTTAATTCCGTTTCCCACAAATTTTTTGAAGTACTTTCATTTCATAAATGGTAAATCAAGACAGTGTGGTAGTGGGATGAATATCACCAAATAAACCAATGTATATCCAGAAATAAACCCACACATACCCTCAGATATGCACAACTGATTTGTGATGGGTGCAAAAGCAGTTCAGTTTTCCGAGAGAATTAGATGAAGTTGAAATAGTTCGATATCCATATACAAAGAATAAAAATCCTTTACTCAGCAATCATCTCATATATGAAAATGGGTCATCATTTAAATTTATAATAGAACACAGTATTAAAACTACGATACTCCCAGAAAGTAGGAGAAAGTCCTTGTGACTTTGGATTAGGCAAACATATTTTAGTTACAACACCAAAAATATGACATAAAGGAGCAGATTGTTAAATTGGTTTTTATCAATATTAAAGACTTCTGTTCTTCAAGACACTACTATGAGAATGAAAAGGTGAGCCACAGACTGGGAGAAAATATTTAAATCATTTATTAGATAAACTATTTGGATGCAGAATATATAACTCTCAAAACTCAATAGTACAAAAACAGCCAATTTGAAAAGTAGACAAGAGTAGGCCGGCGCCGCGGCTCAATAGGCTAATCCTCCGCCTTGCGGCGCCAGCACACCAGGTTCTAGTCCCGGTCGGGGCTCCGGATTCTGTCCCGGTTGCCCCTCTTCCAGGCCAGCTCTCTGCTATGGCCCGCGAGTGTAGTGGAGGATGGCCCAGGTGCTTGGGCCCCGCACCCCATGGGAGACCAGGAGAAGCACCTGGCTCCTGCCTTCGGATCAGCGCGATGCACCGGCCGCACAGCGGCGGCCATTGGAGGGTGAACCAACGGCAAAAGGAAGGCCTTTCTCTTTGTCTCTCTCTCTCACTATCCATTCTGCCTGTCCAAAAAGTAGACAAGATATTCAAGCAAACATTTACCAGAGATACAGTTGACAGTAAGAATATGAAAAGATGTTCAACTTCATTAATCACTAGAAAAATAGAAATTAAAACCATAAGATACCACCTACTAGAGTTGCTATAATTGGAAGGGGACACATTGTGGTACAGGGGTTAAGCCGATGCCTGGGATGCCAGCATCTGAAACTGGAGTGCTGGTTTGAGTCCCGGCTGCTCTGCTTCTGATCCACCTCCCAGCTAATGTGCCTGGAAAGGGAGAGGAAAATGGCCCAAGTGCTTGGACCTCTGCCACCGATGTGGGAGGCAAGGGTGGAGTTCCTGGATCCTGATTTTGGCCTGGACCAGTCCTGGCCATTGAGTCCATTTGAGAAATGAACCAGAAGATGAAATTTCTCTCTCTCTCTCTCAAAAAATAATAATAAAGAATTGTTAAAATTGGAGGACTGACAATGCCAAATGATGGTGAAAATGTAGAGGAACTGAAATTGACAGTGGTAAGAGCAATTAAAATGCCACAATGAATTTAGAAAATAATCTGGCAGTTTCTGTAAAAGCTAAATGGGGAGCTGGCATTGTGGTGCAACAGGTTAAGCCACTGTTTTCTACAGCCTATATTGCTGCATGGATTTGAGTCCTGGCTGCTCTGCTTCCAATCCAGCTTCCTGCTAATGTGCCTGGAAGGCAGTGGGAAATGGCCCAAGTGTCTGGACCTCTGCCACCATGTGGGAGACCAGGGTGGAGTTCCTGGGTCCTGGCTTCAGTCTTGCCCAGATCCAGCTGCTTTGGCCATTTGAAGTGTGTCTATATCTGTCAGTCTCTCTCTCTCACTGTGCCTTTCAAGCTGATGAAAATAAACAAACATTTGAAAGAACTTCAATGCACATCCCCTAAATGATGTAGTCATTTTACTCCTAGTTATTTAAAAAAAAAAAAAAGAAATCCACAGAACTGCACACAAATAATCATACAAGCTTGAGGCAGCCCATATGTCCATCAGTAGGAGAAAAAACAAACTGCAGTGTATCCACACAACAGAATACCATTCAGCAGGTGTTCGGCCTAGCAGTTACGATGCCTGCCTCCCATCTCAGAGTACCTGAGTCTGATACCTTCTCTGCCTCCTGACTCCAGCTTCCTGATGATGTGTATTCTGTGAGGCAGCAGTGATGGCTTGCTTAGTTGGGTCCCTGGCACCCACTTGGGAGACCTGGGTGGAGTTTCCAGCTCCTGACTTTGGCCTGGCCTACTACTGGCCATTGTGGGCATTTGTGGAATGAGTCAGAATGGGGTATTCTGTCTCTTGCTGTCTCTCAAAGTTTTTTTAAAGTCTAAGAAAAAAAGAAAAATGACCTGCTGATACATATTACAGTGGTTGAATGTCTGCGTCATGCTGAGTGGTAGAAGCCATACTGCATCTCCCACCCCCAACCCCATGGTGAATGATTACATTCATACACAATTCTAGAAAATGCAAACCTATCTGTGATTTCCTGGGGATTGGGGGATGTGAAGAAGGACTGGAGGGATGGGTGTAAAAGGGAAACACGGATACTTTTGGATGTGCTAGATTTGTTAATTATCTTTCTTGTAGTGATGACAGAGAGAGCGATCTTCCATGCCCAGATTCACTCCCATACGCCCAGAACAGCTGGGGCCGAGCCAGGTAAAGCTTAGGAACCTGGAACTCAGTCCTGGTCACACACATGCGTGGCAGGAAACCAAGTATTTGAGCCATCACCTGCTGCCTCCCAGGGTGCACACCAGCAGGGATCTGGAATTGAGAGTCCAGCAGGCACTCTGATATGGGTATCTTAACTGCTGTGTCAAACACCCTCCCCCAATCCCCTTCAGTTTTACAGCAATAAAAGTTAAACACTGAGGGCCGCTTCATTCAGCCATGTAGGTTATGGGCTGTCCGAGGGACGTTAAGCCATAAGAGTGAGTGGATCTTAAATCTAGTTTGTTCCAATCCATGCGCTCTAGCATGGGGTATGTTTGTCTGAGAAAGGGACAAAGAGTCTTCTAGCTGTCTCTGAAGCACCTAGTAGACTGGTTAACACATGCCTTCAGGAAAGATGCTAACCATTTTCTGCAGCATTATTGCCTGATGTCAGCAAACTTCTTGTGAGTGTGTATTCCCCTCAAAGAAAGCCAGCAGGTGTTCAGTTGAGGTTTGTATTTAACCAAGATTCTGCTGTGTCTAGCAGTGTGTGCAGGAAGAGGAGCAGCTACTCCTACTGCCTGTGTGATACACCTTCCCCTCTAGTTCACTCTGTTGGAACTGTTAAGATGCATGTGGGGTTTTCTTTTCTCCCTTTGGGGGATGCCTGGTGTCTGTACTGTGTTTGGATTCCATTATGAATGTTCCCAGCCAAGATTTCTGTGTCTGTTGCAATAAAAAAATGTGGACAAAGGACACTCTGTGGCTCCTGTGACCGAGTTTTTGCTCTTCTTGAATCATGAAATTCCTAAATGGGAATTAAACCTTCTCACTTCCAAAGAGATGAATCATGGTTTAGAAGAGTCAACTTTAACACAAATAGAAAACGTTCGATAGTCACAACTGACCTTCAAATAAGTGATAGTCATTTCTCTTAAGTGTTGAGTCACCAGCTGAATTTATACCAAGTACAGAGCTGATGGCACTGGGTAGCCCAACAGTGATGAATTTGGGTGGAAGTTATCCACAGAAAGATTCTCTCTGGAAACCTTCAACCTTTGAAATATATACTGTGCCCTCCTATTTCCTTTATGTGGAGCACATTGGCTCCCTCCACCATTTTTTTCCGTCCTAAGGAAACTAACTCATCTCTTTCCCCGTTCCAGATGCGGACAACTCGCAAGGTCTCTGTGTGGCCAGTGGGCCTGGTTGGCGGACGCCGCTATGAACGTCCATTGGTGGAAAACGGCAAAGTCGTTGGTTGGTACACCGGCTGGAGGGCAGACAGGCCTTTCGCCATCGACATGGCAGGTGAGGGTGTGGATGGTAGCAGGTGTGTTCCTGACTGTTCTCCTGATGCTCGCTTTTACGACAGTGCAACAGAAGGACGAAGCTTAAAAGACTAATTTGGATAAAGTCCTATCGTATTCATCAGATGAAATATTTCAACAAGGCTTCAAAATAGCCTCTTTGGTTATTTCAAGTGGGAAATGACTTGGAGTTGATTAGAAAATGCTTGTGCTGTTCTGTCTTGTCATATGTCTGTCCCCTTATCCAACAGATATTTTTGTGTCAAATCCTAAATCAGACAGTGGGGGCTCCTAACAGGTCCATTAGCTGGACCATTTGGGTTCTCCTCTCTAGAAGACTTATTGATATGGCAACATACATCCCATGTTTATTGATAAATCTAATACTATAAAATTGACAAGTCTTTTTAATGTTTATTTGATAAATGTAGTGCCTTACTGATATGTTTCAAAACTAAAATATAAAAATCAGACTGCTGGTTCTTCAAGCATTTGTATTAACTTTGAGTCTAGCTGCCTTTTAAAGTTTTATTCCCTGATGAATCAACCGAATTGCATTAGATCTGTAGCAGACCACAAGTTCTAAAATGCTGCTTTATCATAAAGAGACTTGAATTCCGTGGGTTATATAAAATGATGCCTGTGATAACTGTGGAAGGATGTAGTTTGAAACATGAGGCTTAGAGGCAAAGAGGGGGGGGGGGGGAGTCCCTGACATCTATAACCCAGAAGATGAAAGCAGAAAGGCTTCAAAATTGATCTCATCAGTCGTCAGCTCTGAAGTGTAGCTCCGCCTGTCTGTCAGCCTGTGCTTGCCCAATTTGTTGTGCATGTTTTCCAACAGCAGCCAAAATTTCTATGCTCAGAATTCTTATGAGGTGAAGGCTGTGATCTGAACTGAATTCACTGCCTTTATTCTGACACCACTACAGATTTGAGAGGGCAAGGAGTAAGTCACGGGCAAAGCTCTCACAGATGGCCATGCCGTGGGTCCAGCACACTGCATCATGGGAGGAGACAAAGAAGGGCATTGTTCTCAGCATTTAACACTTATTTTGAGAGCACCAGCATGGTAACCCCAGCCACATCCTTTGGCTTTAAATTTACAGCCACAGAGCTGAGCTGGCATCACAACCAGAGCATTTACCTGGGGGTGGACAAAAAGGCACGTGAACTATACTTGGGAGGCCCTGAGGACTCTCAGAGACACCTTTCCTCAACTCAGTCTTGAGTCTGTGGCTCTGAATAAGGCTTACCTCCAAGTGTTTTGAAATCCAGGCCTCTTTTTTTTTTTTCAAGCAACACTAATATATCTTTTTTTTTTCAACTTTTATTTAATAAATATAAATTTTGAAAGTACAACTTTTGGATTACAGTGGCTTTTCCCCCCATAACCTTTCTCCCACCCACAACCATCCCATCTCCCACTCTCTCTCCCATCTCATTCTTCATCAAGATTCATTTTCAATTATCTTTATATACAGAAGATCAGCTTAGTATATATATTAAGTAAAGATTTCAACAGTTTGCACCCACACCAAAACACAAAGTGTAAGATAATGTTTGAGTACTAGTTATAGCATTAATTCACATTGGACAACACATTAAGGACAGAGATCCTACATGGGGAGTAAGTGCACAGTGACTCCTGTTGTTGACTTAACAAATTGACACTCTTGTTTATGACATCAGTAATCACCCGAGGCTCTTGTCATGAGCTGCCAAGGCTATGGAAGCCTCTTGAGTTCACAGACTCTGATCTTATTTAGACAAGGTCATGGTCAAAGTGGAATTTCTCTCCTCCCTTCAGAGAAAGGTACCTCCTTTGATGGCCGATTCTATCCACTGGGATCTCACTCACAGAGAGATCTTTCATTTAGGTCATTTTTTTTTTTTTTGCCAGAGTGTCTTGGCTTTCCATGCCTGAAATACTCTCATGGGCACTTGAGCCAGATCCGAATGCCTTAAGGGCTGATTCTGAGGCCAGAGTGCTGTTTGGGAAATCTGCCATTCTATGAGTCTGCTGTGTATCCTGCTTCCCATGTTGGATTGTTCTCCCCTTTTTAATTCTCTCAGTTAGCATTAGCAGACACTAGTCTTGTTTATGTGATCCCTTTGACTCTTAGACCTATCAGTGTGATCAATTGTAAACTGAGATTGATCACTTTGACTAGTGAGATGGCATTGGTACATGCCACCTTGATGGGATTGTATTGGAGTCCCCTGGCACATGTCTAACTCAACCATGGGAGTAAGTCTGAGTGAGCATGTGCTGAACTGTACATCTCCCTCTTCTCTTATACCCACTGTTATATTTAATAGGGATCACTTTTCAATTAAATTTAAATGCCTAAGAATAATTGTGTTTTAATTAAAGAGTTCAGTGGTATTAAGTAGAACAAAAAAATACTAAAAGGAATAAAATAGTAAGTTGTTCCTTGACAGTCAGGACAAGGGCTGATGAAGTCATTGTTTCTCATAGTGTCCGTTTCAATTCTACAGGTTTCCTGTTAGGTGCTCAGTTAGTTTTCACCGATCAGGGAGAACATATGATATCTGTCCCTTTGGGACTGGCTTATTTCACTCAGCATGATGTATGCCAGATTCCTCCATGTTGTTGCAAATGACCGGATTTCTTTCTTTCTTTCTTTCTTTCTTTTTTACTGTTGTGTAGTATAAAGTACATATCCCATAATTTCTTTATCCAGTCTTCTGTTGATGGGCATTTAGGTTGGTTCTAGGTCTTAGCTATTGTGAATTGAGCTGCAATAAACATTGAGGTGCAGACAACTCTTTAATTTGCCAATTTAATTTCCTCTGGGTAAATTCCAAGGAGTGGGATGGCTGGGTTGTATGGTAGGGTTATATTCAGGTTTCTGAGGAATCTCCAGACAGACTTCCATAGTGGCTTAACCAGTTTGCATTCCCACCAACAGTGGGTTAGTGTCCCTTTTTCCGCACATCCTCTCCAGCATCTGTTGTTGGTAGATTTCTGTATGTAAGCCATTTTTTTTTTATTTAGTAAATATAAATTTCCAAAGTTTCAAAGCAGAATAAAAGAATACCAATAAGAATAAAACACAAGTTGTTTGCTTTGTTTTCATTATACTGGTTTCAAAATAGGAATAAAATGTTTGACTCTAAGAAAACAACTTTTGCCACACTTACTTTTCTTCATTCATGACTTTATTTCTTAATTTTCAGTAAATTATTGTTATTCCTTGAAGTCTTTGATTTGTAAGTGATTTAGTTGGTAAGACCATGATTCTTTTCTTTGAAAAAAAAGTTTATTCTGGTTTAGAGTCTTTACAGTATTATTTTATTTTATGTGGGGAGAGGGCAATGACCTTTTAGGCTGTTAGATCCAAATAGTGCTTCCCACCACATTTTCTTTTTCATATTTATTTTTTTAAAAAAATATTTATCTTTTACTTATTTGAAAGGCAGAGATACAGAGAGGAAGTGGGAGAGAGAGAGAGAGAGAGAGAGAGAGAGAGATCTTTCGTGCACTGGTTCACTCCCCAAATGGCCACAATGGCTGGAGCTGGGCTGATCCAAAATCAGGAGACCAGAGCTTCTTGCAGTTCTCCTATGTGTGTACAGGGGCCCAAGCACTTGGGCCATCTGCAGCTGCTTTCCCAGGCACATGAGAAGAGAGCTGGGTCGGAAGTGGAGAATCTGGGTCTTGAAGTGGCACCCATTTAGGATACCAGTGTCATGGGTGGTAGCTTAACCCAGTATGCTACAATGCCTGCCCCTATATTTAGATTTCTATGCACTTTCACTTATTTGAAAGGCAGAGATACAGAGCTCTTTCCGCAGCTGATTCACTCCTCAAGTGCCCATAACAGCCAGGACCAGGACAGGCAGACTCCACGAGCCTGGAACTCAGTCCAGATGTGCTGTGTCAGTGGTAGAAAGCTGAGTACTTGAAACAAAAATACAGATTAATAAGAAGCTGGGTCAGAAGCATAGCCAGGAATTGAAGCTAAGCACTCCACTGTGGGACACGGGCATCCCAAATGACATCTCAAGGGCTGTCCCAAACACCTGCCTCTCCTACCACATTTTTTTAAAACTTTTATTTAGTAAATATAAATTTTTTAAGTGACCTGTGTACACACACATGCACACACCTCCTGCGGGGCTGGGGAACCTTTCTTCTGCCAAGGGCCATTTGGCTATTTGTAGCATCATTCACAGGCCAAACAAAATTATCAACTTAAAAATTAGCCTGCTATAGATTTATTGAATTTTGATTGCTGTGGCAAGGCCAGACCAAATGATTTCCAGGGCCTTCTAAGGCCTGGGGGCCAGACGTTTTCCACCCCTGCAAGGGAGAGAAGGAGCCTGGGGGCCACTTCCCTGCTGAGCCTAGAATGATCTGAGGAGCACTACCTAGCAAATGTTTTGTGATAGCTGAGTAAGGGCTGTTTGGAATCTGGATCTCTCTCAGATTTACAATGCTAATGAAGAAAAATGAAACTTAGACCACTGCACTTCCAATCCAGTTCTCTGTTACTGCACCTGGGATGGCAGTAGAAGATGGCCCAAGTGCTTGGTCCCCTGTACCCACTTGGGAGACCCGTATGGAGTTCCTGGTTCCTGGATTTGACCTGGCCCACCCTAGCCGTTCCAGCCATTTGGGGAGTGAACCAGCAGATGTAAGATATTCTCCCGCTCCCTCCCTCCCCTGCTCCCATCATTCTGCCTTTCAAATACATAAATCTTTAAATAAGAGATAATGAAACTTAGCTCAAATGTCACATTTCCACCTAAATCTTTAAGCAAGAGATAATGAAACTTTAAGAACTCAAATGTCACATTTCCACGGCTGTCTTGCTCTGAGCAGTGCAGCACCGTTCAGCCATGGCCCTCAAAACCTATCCTGGAAAGTTGGGTGTAACCCATCGCTAGAAGTTCATGTGCAGGTCAGATACAGGCACTGTGACATTTCAAGCTATTTGGGCAGTTCCAACTTAAGCTGTGTTGCCATGTCAGACTCTCCCAGTGCTGAAATCTTGCTCTCAGATAATATCAAACATCGTTCTGAAATCACCTTGTGTGGCAGAAATAGAGTATTTTTGTGGGACTGGGAAAATTTAAACTATAATGATCCCTACTTTTAAAACAATTAGTGTACTCACAAGACAGAATGGGAATGTGTGGCAGCCGCAGTAGCCACACGCAGTTGACGTTGCGCTGCTCCGTGGCCGCACTGTTCTGCCAGGCCGGTGAGGCCCTGGAATGTCTGCCGGTCGGTGCCTCAGACTCCAGTTCTTAGCCTGCAGGCATCTGACTACCGCGGAAAGTGAAGCGGATCTCTGTTTTCAGTTCTGTTTCAAAGGCAGGGAGTTACTTTCAAGTGACAGACTCACGTGGGCATTTCCAGGAAGGTGTTACTCAGAACCCGTGCCTTGAAAGAACTGAGCTTAACGTCAGCTTAGCCAGGAGGTGTGGGTTTGTCCACATTCGAGTTTAAAGCTGAGATACTTATTAGGAATTCTCAACGTTTGAGCGCGCTCTGTTACTAACTCTAGCCAGGGGGTAGGCTCTGTTCAGGATAGTCATAGCTCCCAGCCGAGTTGCTGGCACACAGCAGGCACTCTGTTCTGGCAGACATCCAGGTGGGTGCACTGGCCCTAAGCACCCAGGGTGGGTGCAGATCCCGCAAGTTCAAAGTCCCTGACAAACCTGCCTTTATCTCAGACACCAGCCATGGTGCAGGGATTCTCAGTCCACTTGCACTTCTGACCAACGCACCATGCATTTGGTATTCCCCAGCGCCCCCTCTGGTTTTATAGTTTGCTAAGATGACTCAGATCTCAGTAGAGTAGTATGCTTCGTATTACAATCCCATCTCAAAGGATGCACATCAGGTCTGGCCCAGTGAAGAGACACACACAGGACAAGCCCGGGGGTGTGGGTCGTCTTGGCCTCTCCTTGTAAAGTCACCCCGCCAGCACAGCCGCTGCTCAGTCTCCGTGTTCGGAGTTTTTACTGGGGTTTCATTTTGTTAGGCGAGACTGACTAGACTGCCGGCTGTGTGGTGCCGTCACTCTCCAGGGTCCCTCCCAGCGCGCCATCACATGCCTCATTTGTCTGGTGACCACCGCGATCCGAAGCTATCTAGGGGCCCACCAAGCACTACTTCATTTGCATATCATAAATTCCTATCAGGAAATGTCAAGGGTTTCAGAAGTTCCTTTCCAGGAATCGTCCGCAAACTCCAAAAGTATTTTTTATTATGCCGCAGGGTCAGCAAAGGATAGCTTGAGCATCCGCAGCAGCGAAATGTATGTTAAGTGGTGGCTCAGGGTCACTTTGGGCTTTGTGGACTTTTTCACGACCAATAAAAATGAGATGTGATCGTTGGTGATAAAACTGTCTCAGGTGTGGCTTAGAGAAGACGACGAGAGGCCCAGGGGACTCTGAGTTCTCTGGCCTGGAGACAAAGCCCCGAGAATGGATGCACACACAGCAAGGCCTGCAGCAGCCTACGATTGCACCCTGGAGAGCAGTCAAAGTGGTTGCAGGGGGAAGAAGCAAGGGAGAGGACAGGGCCCAGCATGAGGGTGTTGGGGCCAACTTGTAAAAAGAAGCTGCTGGTGAGGAGGTGAGCAGGTCATGGATTCCGTTGTGGATGCCTTGGGTCAGGCCCAGGGGAACGAGCGTCCCTGGGGAGTGTGGGAGCCAGAAGCATATAGACATTTGGGCAGCACAGTCATTGCAGAGGGTTTTTCAAAGCTCCTGGCTAGGAGCGCTCCGAGGAGCTGTGGGCTGGGAAGGGAAGGGTGGGGAGACTCCTAAGGTCCCCAGCAACTCAGACGTTGTTTTCCACCAGTTCTGATCCTGGGGATTGAGGCTGCTGAAGCCCCCCCCCCCCCCCCCGCGGTATCTATACCTTCGATCGGCACCTAGCCCCTCCTCAACTTGTGCTCTATCACAGTTTTCCAGTTGGCGGTAGTTTCTAGTCTCTGGAGACTGAAAAGACCCTAGCCCTAGGCCTGTCAGGGAAGAAGGTGGTGGAGGGTGCAGTGTTGGGGTGGGGAGCACGAGTCAGAGGCAGGAGGACCAGGAGACCCCATACCAGAACCCTGGCAGCAAGCGGAAAGGAAGTGGGGGCCAGTTTTCATGGGTAGGAAGGTAGGGTTTTTTTTTTCTTTAATGATGAAGCAGAAAAGTTGACGTTTTAAGAGGGGAAAGTGTGGAACGTCCTAAAGGAGAGGCAGTGAGGGGCGATCAGGACCTTAGCTGGACAAGTTCACATGGACAGTCACATCTTACTCCTGGAAAAAAGGCGGGAGAAGTGAGGGATCCAAAGCCTGGGGAGGTGGAGGGGCCAGTTGCTGAGTCAACAGTCTGCTACCTATTGAGAGAAGCGGGTGACATTGGTCTGAATTCAACAGGCACTCACTGGGCATAGCAGTGCACTGAGCCTGCAAGGAAGATACAGTCCATGTGGCCGATTGGGGGGGGGGGGGGAGAGTGGGAGAGTGGGGGGAGAGAGAGAAGAGAAGGCTGTCATAAGGACACAGCACAGGAAGCCCAAGGGGCAGGCTTGGGGTTTACATTTGATGAGAACACAGAGCTACCTTTGAAGGAGGTTCCGGCAGGCTGTGTGGACGAGGTGGCCCTTGGTGAATGCCAGGCCCAGGGCCAGCAGGCCATGTCTGGGGAACAGCAGATCCCAGGGTGTGTGGTGCTCATTGGGGAAAGACAAGCTGGCATCGGACTGTGAGGACGGACTGCTGGGATGAGAAGTTTGCCTTCATCTCTGTGGGTATCGGAGGGTCTTTGACACTTTTTCAAGTTGGCGATTAATGTGATTTGAAAACCACATGTCTTCAGGTTCAGAGTTAGCTGAGGCCTGAGCCTGGAGGAGGCTCGTTCGGCCATCCGGGTAGGGGATGATGGGGACAGGGGTTAGAGGAGGCTTTAAATGCCGTGGCTATGAGGGACTTATACAATTTTAACAAGCCATTTCAGATTGTGCATATAAATCAGCAGACATTTAGATCTTTTTAACACCTGTTCTATTATACGGTGTGGTGATAAGTGATGTGTTACATTTAAGTTTGGTTTAGTTTTAATAGGTATAATTTGTTTTATGTGTCAACTTGTAACTTAAGTGCAAAAACTATGGTAATTTGGGGGTAATTAGAAAAGTCTGCTAACTCGAATGCCAGTTGAGTAAAATAGGAATTCCAGGGGGAGAGGTCACATTTCCTGAGCGAAGTCTCTAGGCTCTGGGTCCATGGCGGGTGGGCTGTCCTCACGGAGGACTGTGGAGTTGGAGTTGAGGAGGAAGGCAGTGATGGCATAGTTCCCAGCTTGCCGAGTCCACCAGGCCCTCTCCAGCCCCCACCCCGCCGTGCAGCACAAGCAAAGGGAGCCCTGCAGGCATGCAGACTGGATTCCTGGGACTCCCAGGCCAACACCACCCCAGTGTCTCCCGCAGAGTCCTGCCTGGGCCACCGCTGCCCACCTCTCCAGCCTCTTCCCTCTTCTTGCATCTGGGGCAATGTGCTCTCCCTTCAGCTCTCCAGCACATCCTACCCTTCACCTTGGGGCTGGCCCCACTCACCCCCAAACCTCAGCCTTCGGGGCCAGCACCGATGCAGAGCCCTTTCCACAGTTCAGCCTGACTCAGCCCTCACACCTCAGCTTGCAGGTCGGCTTCTCAGGGCACCCAGATTCACATAGCTTCCTCCCCAATATTCCTGCCGTGCATATAAGCCCCTGAACTTCCGCACCGTAACATTTAGTGGGTGGCATTATATCTCTCACCCCTACTTCCAGACAGCCTGGAATGTAGCACTTCTTGGGTGAAGTCACCATGTTGTCCATTCTGTGCCCAGCCCTAGTCCCATGTGTACCCCAGCCTCAGAGTGGAGCAGAGCAATTGCCTTCTTCTGAGGCACCTAACCCCACTGCCATCTGACCAGGCAGCCTTTTAAAGGTGGTTGGACGTGATGACTGTGAACTTGGAGAGGGCCAGGGCAGATCACTGAGGCTCTTCTGTGAGCTCTGCAGGGACATGGGAATAACTGTGGTACATGGGTTCCTGTGTCTTCATATTTGCAACAAGGACTTCTGCCTGGCTCAGTGTACTTGACAAATTTTTTCTTGGTGGATAGTGCTGTGATAAACTATAACCCAACTCAGGTCAGATGACCATCAAAGACAAAAGAATAAAGTCAAAATCATGAGGCTTGCTTTGCATCATGTGTATGAACCATTCATGATTTAAGTTTCAGTTTTTATGCCAGTATGATACTGTTTTAACTACTATAATTCTGTAGTATGCTTTGAAATAAATATTGTGATGCATCTGGCTTAACTTTTTTTTTTTTGCTCAGGATTACTTTGGCTATTCTGAGTCTTTTGTGGTCCTATATGAATTTTAGAATTTTTTTAAATTCTGTATAAAATGTCATTGATACTTTCATAGGGATTGCATTAAATCTGTAGATTGCTTTAGGTAGAGTGGACTCTTTAACAACATTATTATTCCAGTCCATGACCACAGAGTATCTTTCCATTTTTGGATGGTGTTGATAATTTCTTTCATCAGTTTTGTAATTTTCATTGCAGAGATCTTTCACATTTGTTAAATTTATTCCTAAATTGTAAGTATTTACATTTTTATAACTATTGTGAATGGGATTCTTTCTTGATTTCTCTTTCAGCAAGATCATTATTGGTGTATAAAAGTGCTACTTTTTTGTATGCTGATTTTTAATGCTATGACTTTAATGAACTGGTTTATCAGTTCTAACAGCTTTTTGGCGGATTATGTAGGTTTCTTCCTTGTACAAAACAGTGTCATCTGTAGGTTCCCGAAATAGAGGAAGAGAAGGGCCTTTCTTAGGATGGAATGCAGCCATACCTACTTGCTTATAACTGTTTCAATGTCTGCCTGGCAGCATGGTACCATGATGCCAGGCAGTGCCAGTTAGCGTACAGCTCACTATGTATGAGAAAGAAATATTAGGTCTATTAGGGGAAACTAGTTAAATGTTATCAATAACTATGTATGCACAATCAATCTTATCTCTATTCCTGTAGCCCACCATGTAACATTAGAACACCCAGTCAAAGCGTATGTGTCCACATAAGGGAGATAAAGAAGCTAAAAGGTATCTAAGAAAAAGTCCCTCTTTCTTTGGGACTCAGTCCTTTGGGATTTGAATCCAACTGAGCCTTATGCGGGCGTAATAAAGACAGCTTCCTGTTACTAGCCTTGGTGTTTCCTACTTCTCTTTCAGTGGTAATAGTCATCTCTAAACTTTTATCTCTTTTTTTCTTTGTTAGTCCAACTATAGATTTGTCTATTTTGTTAGTCTTCAGTTTGGCTAACTACTGCAATGAATATTTTTATTTTCTCCTTTCCAGTGTTGATGCCCTTTATTTCTTTCTCTTCTATAATTGCTGTTGCTAATGCTTCCAATATTATATTAAATAAGAATAAGACATCTTGTCCTGTTGCAGAGTTAAGGAGGAATGCTTTCAGCTTTTCTCCATTCAGTATGATATTGATTATTGTTTTGTCATGTATAGCCTTTATAATTTTGAGGTATGGTCCTTCTATAACTAATTTATTGAGGTTTTTGTCATGAAAGGATGTTGAATCTTACCAAATGCTTTCTCTGCATCTATTGAGATGATTATATATTTCCTTTCATTCTGTTGATATCATTTATGATGTTTATTGATTTGCAAATGTTGAACCATCCTTGCATCTCTGGGATAAATCCCACTATCATTTTTTTTAAATATAGTGTTTTATTTGGTTTGCTTGTATTTTGTTGAGAATTTTTGCATCTGTGTTCATCAAGTATATTGGTCTGTAGTTTTCTTTTTGTGTTGAATCTTTGATTTTGATATCAGAGTAATCCTATCTCATAGAAAGAGTTTGACAGAGTTCCAGGCTTTTTAGTATTTTGGAATAATTTGCAGACCACTGCAGTTAGTTCATTTTTAAATGTGTTGTATAACTCAGTTGTAAAGCCAACAGGTGCTGGATTTTCCATTGATGGGAGTCTTTTAAATACTGTTCAGTTTCATTGCTTGTTATAAGTCTAGTTAGGTTTTTTAATATCTTCTTGATTTCATCATGGCAGGTTGTATGTATCCAATGAATTTATCCATTTCTTCGAAGTTTTCCAGTTTGTTAGCAAATAGTTATTCATAGTAGTTCCCTATAGTCCTTTGTATTTTCTGTGGTATTGGGGATTATATTTCTATTTTCATCTCTAAAGTTTTAGCTCTTTTTTTCTTTGTTTCTCTGGCTATAGATTTGTCTATTTTGTTAGTCTTTTGTTTAGTTTGGCTTACAACTAAACAAAAGCCTAGTTAGTTTTTGTTAGCTTAAAGATTTGTCTATTTTGTTTTTCTAAATGGTTTGTCTATTTTAACTTTTTAAAAATCTGGCTTTTAGATTTTTTGATCTTTTGTATTTTTTTAGTTTCCATTTTGTTTATTTTTCCTTTGCTTTTTGTTATTCCTTGCCTCCTGCTATTTTGGAGTTTAATTTGTTCTTGTTTTTCCAAGTCCTTGAGATGTCGTCATCGTATTGTCTATTTACAGTCTTCCCATTGTTTAATGTAAGTGCTTATGGCTATAAACTTTCCTCTTCATGCAGCTTTTGCTTTATCCCTTATGTTCTGACATGTCATGTTCCCATTTTCATTTAAGAACTTCTTTATTTCTTTCTTCAATGTCATCCAGAAGCGTGTTATTCAGGGTCCATGTGTTTTCTGTTGTTCTGCCTGTTGTTTACTAATTTGATCATTTTGTGGTCTGATAAGACCCCTGGTATGATTTCTATTTTTTATAATTTACTAAGACTTGATTCTTGGTCTATCCTAAAAAGTGTTCCATGTGCTCGTGAGAAGAATTTGTATTCTATAACTGTGAAGTCCAGTTGCCCTATAATAGAATTAACTCTGATATCTCTTTGTTAATTTTCTGTTTGGATGATCTGCCAATTGATGACAGTGGGATGTTGAAGTCCACCACTGTTACTGTATTGGAGTCTCTCTCTCCCTTTAGGTCTAACGATATTTGATTTCTATATCTTGGTGATCTTATGTGGGTGCATATATATTTATGATATATCTTCTCGCTGAACTGATCCTCTAACCAGTATGTGATGTCCTTCTTTGTCTCTTTACAGTTTTTGATTTAAATTCTGTCTTAGCTTACATGAGAATAGCTACTGCAGCTCATTTTTGGTTTCCATTTGCATGGTACATCTTTTCTCAGCACTTCACTTGCAATCTATATTGTGTATCTTTACCTATGAAGTGAAATTTCTTGGAGGCAGCATATAATTGGATCTTTTTTTTTTTAATTCATTCTGCCAATATGCATCTTTTGACTGGGGAATTTAATCCATTTATATTCAAGGTTAATACTGATAGAAGAAAACTAAATCCTGTCATTTTGTTTATAGGTTACTGATTGTATCTGCTCTGTTAGTGAATTTTGTAATGTCATATATTTTCATGATGGGTATTTCTAGTGTAGGACTTTCTTCAGGATTTCTTGTAAGGCTGGTCTGGTGATGATGAATTCTCTCAGTTTTTGCTTGTATGGTAAATGCTTCATTTCTCCTTTACTTCTAAAGTGTAGCTTTGCTGGATATAATTTTCTTGTTTGAATTGCTTAGAGTGATTGGATTGCATAGAGTAAGAAAGCTTGGCTCTGGGGCTAGTGCCCAGAATCCCCACAGCTGTAGGATACAGAGCTCTCTGCTCTGGCAAGTGCCCTGTCTCTGGCTCTGTGGCTTCTGGTAGCAGTAGGACTACTTGCTGTTACTATATCTTAAAAGAGTTTATCAGCAGCTTTACCGTATAGCAGCTTGGAGTCTGGCACTTTAGGGGCAGAGGGAGGCAATGTAGGTTCCAGCAAAGTAGTCTTTTAGACTTCAGTCAACTCTCTAGACTGGATTGAAAATCAGTGAGGACTGTGAAATTTTCTAGTTCCAGAATAGGTGCATTCTAGAGACCTACAGGCATCTGATGATCTCAATGACGTACTTAGTCCCAATGTCCTGCCCACATGTACAGTGTTGCATGGAGGCGGGCATATGGGGTAAGGAAATTTCTCTGGTACAGCAGATGATAGGGCTGGGAGAGGCAGAGACAGAATGGGAGAGACCCTTTCAATGCTGCAGGAGAAGGTGGGGGTGGGGGAGGATTCCAGGGCTCCATTCTAGCAGGTCTAAGTTGATGCGCTGGAACGCCCCACTAGATATCACTAGTGTAATAAAGTATTTGGGACTAAGAGTTTTGGAAATGTAAAGCTTTGCCTTATTTCATGGAAGTCCAGGAGACTCGATAATTATTTGTTTGCTGAGTACTTGCCAGGCATTCATGGGCCCTCCATGGGCTTTCTTCTTTAATCTTCGCTCAACAATGAAGAATATGCTGGTTTTGTGTTAGAAACCTGAGGCCTAGACTTGCTGACTAACTTGTCCAGAGTTGCAGTGACTGAAAGCTGGGATTTAAAGTTAGGTCAGTGCATCTACACAGGTGGCCTTCCCACCTGGCTTTGAATCCTCACTCACCAAGTCACACCCAAAGGGCCAGGTTCCTGATCTCTGAGCCTCCATCTTTTCTATCTGCTGAATTGAGTCAATGAAATTCTTCATCAAATAAGACATTTCATACAAAGGACCCAATGGAACGTGGTGGATACTCAGCAAGTGCATCTCTTAACGAATAAAGCGAGATCAGGTGGTGTTTTGGGGTTCCACTGACACACGCTTGTTTAGAGGAATCGGGCTGGTGCTTTGTTTGCTTGTCACAGTGGTCAGGTCTATGAAGGAGCTATGGGGTAGGAGGATCGCTGACCCCCTGTGCTACCAGGGAATACATATGCTATCTAGTATAAAAATCTAGTGGAATCTGTTTCCTTCCCTATAGATTAGGGGTCATACCACCTGCTCTGGGTTGAATTGAGAGGTGAGGTTGAATTGAGGAAAGATACATGCAAGAGTTCCTGCTGACCTGTGACGTTCAGATCTACCGACACACAGCTATTTCAGTGCACACCAGAGGTGATGCTGAAGAATATTCCAACTCTGCTTTGGACTCATGATGAACCGCATTTCGGCCCTGGCTCGTGGACCTGTGCTCATTATCATTCCATGAACTAGCTCATCGTGCAGAATGGTGTATGCAGATAAATGCTGGCCTTTGCTTCAGAATACATATCCCCTAAAGAGAACAGTCAACAAGAGAAAAACAAAGGCAGGAAAAGATCATTAAGGAGCTGTTTAGGAGCAAATATGTGCCCATTTTTACAATTTCCCAGCTGAAAAACTGGACAAACAGAAGCACTTGAGCATTCAAAAGGAAATGCCATTTGTAACACTTAGATTTGTAAGGTGTTTGGCACAGTGTAAGTTTCAGTTTGCCCCTGTGTGTGTGGAGCACAAGGCATATATTCATTGTACAGATCACTGGTGTCTCACGGGGGAAACATATACAAGAGGGATTCTCATGTTTTGTCATCCAAGTCACAGGGAGGAGAAATGTCCCTTTTTCACCACGCTGATTTTCTTGAGAGTGCCTAGGAGAACGTCTGCAGATATAATTTTCTGTGGGGGCCTGTTAAAGAGGTAGGCAGTTCATTCATGTAAAGAATTGGAATTGAGGGTGGTTGCTCTGCACAGGTAACCCGAGGGCTGGCACGCATGCCAGTTCTCCTTGGCACACAGCTGAGTTGCTGTGACTGCCACACCTCTGTCCTCGCTGGCTTCAGAAATTGCAGCTGTGTCCTTCCAGCTCCCTTCCTGGGCAGCCACAATCGTCGTGAGCCCAAGCACTCTGCATCTCAGTCCCTCTCATTGCAAATCCCTCAACCACCGCCTACCTCCAGGGCCAGCTGACAGCGCCCGATAGGGCGCACACCGCCCTCCAGCTCAGAATAGGGAAGGCCGCTTTGGCCTCCCATGTTTGCCTGATCAGTTTCTAGTCACTTTTTAGGTCTCACCGGCCATGGCGGGATCGCTTTCTCTGGGAATTCTTTCCTGACTCTCCACCCATCGTATATAGATGCTCCTCTCATCTGCTCCCCTAGAGCCCAGCACTTAAGCATATGTCTGCCAGGGGGCGTTGTCCTCGTCTCTGCCCCCGCCCCGTCCCATCTGCCTTCATCTAAGTCCATGCAGGCCCTGGCTAAAGGGTGAATGTTTGCTGACTTCCTGAATATAACGTCTTTGCATTTCCTAGTTTAATAATTAAAAGTTAATCCTATTGCATCAGTGCGAAGCTGTGCTCCTGAGAGCTTCCTAGCAGGGTCTGACTCAGCAGCCACCCCCATGGCTGTGTGTCATTACACCGGGGCTTTGAAAAAATACCCACAGCGAGGCCTCGACCTTGCTCCGTGTGACCACAGCCTCAGGGTGGGGCCTGTGATGGGGTGGGGGGGGAGTGTTTCTGTGTTTAATCTTGATGTGATTATAAAATACCGCCAGGATAAGGATGGCTGATGCAGGTAGACGGAAGCTGTTCTCATGTCCCTTCCTGTGGTTCATCACAGTCCCTAGTGGCCACAGCCCCTCCCATGCCACCCATGGAGTCAGGCTGGGTGCCCCAGGGCCTCCTCACTAAGTGAGGGAATGCTCGGTAAAATTACTCCATAGAAGATACTTCCATTGGTCAAGCCAGAAGAAAATCTGAGTACAGGAAAGGAATTTTTACATATGCCTAAAAATCACTCAGTGAAAAGATTATCTGATTTCAATGCAAGTGAAAAAGCTTGATCTATTTTTTAAAAATAATTTCTGAATTTTATTTTTAAAATAACGTACATATTGATGGAGTATAGTACAATATTTCAGTGCATGGATGCTATGGGTAATGATCAAATAGAAGAAGTTAACCTATCTATTATTTATTTATGGTGACAACATTCAAAATTCTCTCTTAGCTCTCTGGAAATAACAAGAAATTCTTATTAACTGTAGTCAACCTCCTGTGCTAAGAACGCTAGAACTTGCTTGTACCTCCTAACCAACCCCTCCCAGCCTCTAGTGACCACTCTGCTACTCTCTCCTCCTATGAGATCAGTGCTTTCCACTTCCACTGAGGTATCTCATGTGGCAATTGTCTCTGCTTGGCTCACTTCACTTTCATTATGATAAAGTATATCCAAAGTAAAACTTAGCATCCTTGTGAAGTATACAGTTAGCGGCTTTAGGTATATTCAAGTTGTGCAGCCATCACCACTGTCCATCTCCAGGATCTTCTTATCAGGACAAATTGAAATTCTGTGCTCCTTCCGTAGGGACTTGCCATCCGCACCTCCTTCCAGTCCCTGGCAACCACCACTGTACTCTTTGTTTCTGTCAATTACACCATGCTAGGCACTTCATGTAAGTGCAATCAGACACTGTGTGTCTGGCCGATTCGTCTTGGCAGAGTGTCCTCACGAGTCATTCCTGTTGTAGTATGTATCCGAAAGCCATGTTTTGTGTCTGCACAATATTCTGTTCATCGACTCATTCATTTGGATTGTTTCTACCTTTGGGCTATTGTGCATAAGGCTGCTATGAACACGAGCACACAGATATCTGCTACAGTTGGTTCCTTCAGTTCTTTTTAAGAGTATACCCAGAAGAGAAGTTGCTGGATAATATGTTAATTATATTTATCTATTACTTCTTTAGAGGAACCACCATGATTTTTTCCACAGTGGTTACATGACTTTACATTCCTACCAGCAATGTATAAGTGTTCCAGTTTCTCCACATGCTCACAAGTAATTATTTTCTTCTTTTATGTTATTTATAGAAAAGGGGACAAATTTCATGTATATCATATATGTTTTTAAGAACATAATAATACTTCCCACTCTACCCTTCCTCTTCGATATAGAGTGTTATCTCTTTGAGATTTTGATTTGCATCTTCCAGTTATTCGTGATGCTGAACACCTTTTCATGTAATTATTGGCCATTTGCCTATCTTCTCTGGAGAAATGTCTATTCAAGTCTTTTGCCTATTTTGACCCCTTGGGTTTTTGGCTTATTGTTTATAGATATAGGATTCTTTGTATGTTCTGAGTATTCCCTTATCACATATGACTTTCAATTTTTTCTCCATTCTGTGGGTTACCTTTTCACTCTGTGGATAGTGTCCTTTACACAGAATTTTCTAATTTTGATGACATCTAACTTACTTTTATTTCTTTTGTTGCCCGTGCTTTTGGTGTCATAAGGAATCATTGCCAAGGTAAATGTCTTTATGCTATTCCCCTATGTTTTCTTCTAAGAGTTTTATAATGTTAGCGCTTTAGCCTTTGGCCCATTTTGAGTTAACCTTTGTATATGAGTGATTAGTCTATTTTTAAAGAATGATCAGCAAATATCCTCTTAAGCCAGAATGTTTGAGTGATGGAGAGAGAGAACAGTCTTTCTTTAATCAATGAACATGGCTTTGCCATCTCTTCCTTCCTCTATTCATTAAAAAGATCCTTAAGAAGTTGAGATTAGGAAAATATCTAATGCTTCCAGTGAAACCTGGAAGCATTTGTAGAAGAAAAGTAAAGGTAGGCTTAGGTGAAAGAAAAAGTCAGTTAGCACTCAGTGCGAAGGAAGGATCCTTGCACGAGGGAATGGATTGGCGCCTCCCTGGGAGCCCCCGAGTCCAGAGCAGCAGAGGCCCAGCGGCCTCCCCCACACGCGGGCCAGCTTCTGTGCAGCTCCTTGGCTTGGCAAGGAAAGCTCCCCACCTCACTGGGGGCAGGTGTGGCCGGCTCCTGGTCTGAGGGCAGCCTGGCGGCAGAGACAGCTGGCGAATCCCTGCCGAACACCCGGGCAGTTCCCTTCATTACGGTGAAGGAGAGCTCTCCAGCGCAGCACACCTGCAGAGCTCCCTGCAGAGCGCGAGTCTCCCCCTAGTGGTGCTTTCCTGGCCCTGCAGGGGGAACTGCTGGAAGCAGCCGCCGTTTTCCCAGCACAAGCCCTCTCCCCATTGCTGATGAAGACCGTGGAACCATCAGTGCTGATCCGTCTTGACCTTTGTTCACAAATATGAGTAGGAAAACCTAAAAGGATTTATTTACTTTGAAAGGCAGCATGACTGGGGGCTGGGTGGAGAGACAGAGAGAGGGAGATCTTCTGTCCGCTGGTTCACTCCCCAAATGGCCACATGGTTGGGGCTGGGCCAGGCTAAACCCAGAAGCCCAGAACTCCATTCAGGTCTTCCACATGGTTGTCAGGGGCCAAAGTACACGGGCCACCATCTGCTGCTTTCCCAGGCCTATTATGCAGGGAGCTGGATCTGTGGAGACTTGAACCGGGGCTCCAGTATGGGATGCCGGCATCGCAAGCAGTGGCATGACCTGCTGTGCCTCTGTGAGCCTCTGTGAATAGGTAATTTTTTAAAAAACAAAACACAGGACTCAGGCGATCCCACTGGAATAGTTAAAGCAGGAATCAGAGAGCTTTAAAACTTTCTGAATGTTGATTCTCAGCGAGCTTTTCTACGACGTGGCATCATACAGCCAGAGCCGGCAGCTGCATTGCCAGAGTAGTTGGAGAGCAGGCAAGGGTTCTGGCAAAGAGCACAGCTGCTGGGACCAGCTCACGCTGGACAGTGACAGCCCAGGGTGCCCGGTGTTGTGGTCCTAGGGGGAGCTCAGTGCAGATACGAAGAGCAAGAAGCCCACCTCCCAGATTCTACCCCAGAAAGAGCAAGAGAACAAAGAGGCGCCAGATGCGGGAGGGGAAAAGCAGCGCTCGCAGTATACATCCAGGATGCTCACTGCAAGTTGCAGAATAGGAAAACAAAGCAAATGTATATGAAACACACATTTCCTTCAGCACCAGAGGTTGGAGGGAGGCTCTACTGCCAGGGCTGAATTTGGGCTCTGCCAGTTCTTAGAGGTGAGACCCAAGGCAGCATTCTTTTTTTTTTTTAACTATTATTTAATGAATATAAATTTCCAGTGTACACCTTATGGATTACAATGGCTTCCCCCTCCCATAACTTCCCTCCCACCCGCAACCCTCCCCTCTCCCACTCCCTCCCCCCCTCCATTTGCATCAAGATTCATTTTCAATTCTCTTTATATACAGAAGATCAATTTAGTATAAAGATTTCAACAGTTTGCACCCACATAGAAACACAAAGTGAAACATACTGTTTGAGTACTAGTTATAGCATTAAATCACAATGTACAGCACATTAAGGACAGAGATCCCACATGAGGAGCAAGTGCACAGTGGCACCTGTTGTTGACCCAACAAATTGACACTCTAGTTTATGGCGCCAGTAACCACCCTAGGCTGTCGTCATGAGTTGCCAAGGCTATGGAAGCCTTCCAAGTTTGCCAACTCTGATCATATTTAGACAAGGTCATAAAAGACAGAGTGAGGATAGTAACCAATGATCCTAAGAGTGGTATTTACCAGGTTTGAACAATCATACAGCATTAAGTGGGGAAGAGGACCATCAGTACACACAGGTTGGGAGCAGAGCCATTGGTGGTAGAGTAGAGGTTATGATTACAAAGGAATGAGGCCCAAGTACGCTAGACAGGGCCTAGAACAAAGGACAGAGTCATTATTAGAGGAGCTAAGAAAGGTGATGTCTAAGCTACAATTAAGTTTTCTGATTGAGAGGCAAATAGAACCTGATAGAAGGGGCTTGATAATAATCTGGTGGGCTTTAGGCCTTGTAAATTCAGAGGCCCAGACCTATCTATCTCTTCACATGGGGTATATCCTAAGGGAGGTGTGAACCTCCTAGGGGAAGGCACTCTGTTGACTTTCATTACTTGGCTGGCCTGGGAGGAGAGCTGGCCAGGTAAAGGCAGGTGGCATCTCTAACAAGAAATGTACAGTTCTGCCTGCAATGTTGCTGACCCTGACCCTTCTTGACCATACCCTCAGCTGTAGTGGTCACTTTGGAAGCTGGGCTGAGTGAAGGGCTTTTCAGCTTAGAGCCAATAAGATCTGTGGCTCTGACCTGGGCATCCTTCGACTCCAGGGCAAGTCCATTTCCAGTGATCCAACTCTTGGCAGAGCTGCCAGGGCTCTTCACAAGCTGACTTCTGCTGAAGCCCAAGCTTACCACTTTGAAAGCCACTGCAGTGGACTGGCCTGTTGGGTCTCCTTGAGGGCAGATCACTGTACAGATCAGCCATTAATAGGCCTGCCACCCATTGCTTCTGATGCCTAGCTTTCTTTTCCTCCTGGTTTGTGTTAAAGCAGACCAGAGGATGCAAGTCAAGGGAGTGCCCGTGTCCCATCTCTAATCTTCGGTGGCCTGAACTACAAGTCTATAGTCACAGGCATGTTCTGCAGTAGTTTTTCTAAGGTAGGCAATGCCCACGAGGAAAATTATATTCTCACTTTAAAACTTTCTTTCCCTTTGGTCTGAAAGGGAGGTTTTTTCTACTTACTGTATACTTCGCTGATGGCGAAGTGAATCTAGCTATGAGATAATTATTTAAGTTCTTATTTTGGCTATGCTATGACAGAAAAATGTTAGCCATCTCTTTTATAAGGTCTAAAGATTAAATTGTGCGTCCTACAGATTCCTTCATAATAGAATTAGTTTCCTACCTTGAAGAGAATAGAGAAATGAAAGAACAAGTTGGGCTTAGAATAGAGAAATGAGGGAGCAAGTCCTAGATCGCTTGCTGACAATAGCAATATCACATGAATACTTAGCAAACAGTTTCAACCATTAGATAACAACTTAAGAAAACATTTACCAGAAGGTCCAGTGCCTTCTATAAATTTTAAGAATCATGTATTTGAAAACACCTCTTAAATATCTAACATGGTGTAGTTTGTTTAGCCAGTAAACTTAAGCACAACCAAATAAAATGTTTTTAGTTTCTTTCTACCAACAAGTTTAAAACATATGATACACAGATTCAGGGCACACAAATTAAAATGTATCTTTGGTTGATTTTAGCAGCTAAAATTTATGGACAATCTTATCTATAAGCCATTTAAAATAAAACTCTTAATAAAATTTCCCTATGTGGACATACAATATGTACACACATATAACATAGCATAATAGACCAATAAGCAATTTTAATAATAGCTTTTAAAATCTTTAACTCTTTTTGTCAATTGCCAATTGATTTGAATGGCTTTTTGTTTTTAGTAACCTCAGTTAACCATACTTTCTCTCAGTTGGTACTGTTAATACATTATTGGCTTCATCTGTTTACAGAGCCAGCCCAAAGTACTGAATACAATAGAAGTGGCTGGAAAAAGTCCATAGGAACCTATAGGAGGACAGCTAAACACAGAACCAACAATGCTTTAGTTTTATGAGCAACAAATCATATATAACTGTGGATGACAAAAGACTTTAAGTCGCCATGTTTAAAATTATAAACTCATCAACCAAGAAGAGGCACTTGCTTACTTCACAGTATTTTTGAAAGCACCTGTAGGATTTTACAAGTATTTAACCCTTTAGGCCTCTGGGGCTTTCTCATTAAGATAACTATCATGTCTAGTAACACAAGATCATTAGACTTTTTAATTCTCAAACATTTGTATTAATAGCATTTTCCATTATAGAAACTTAAAGTCTGGTACCACATCACATCTTGACAGTACTTCTAATATAATCCAAATAGCCTGATTAGTTGGTGTCTCTATAAGATGAGAGACATAGGTCCTTCAATTTTTTCAGTTTGGCCCAAACTGGAAAAACCAAAGTCCAGGATTTACTGGAAATTTTAGAGACCAGATTGTTTGAAACTTTGATTTTTTGAATGCCTGTCAAGAATGCCAAGAAGGCTCAAAAATCCAAAATATCTGGTTGAAATAAGATTCCTTAAAATCATGACATAACATAGACCAAATTTGATCATTGTTACAAGGTGATTATTCAAATCTTTGAAAATAAGCACATAGTTAAATAACCCATAGCTCTTAATAAAAATTCAGCTGTTTTTGAACAATTAGAATTTAACAGACATCAAGAGAACATAATAGATTACTTTAACACATTGCTTTAACAGAGCATCAGAGTTTAATTCTATGTCAAAGAGAAATTGAGCTTCCTGTGATCTTTTGCTGTGAGGTTTCCATCCTTTACCTCCTTTCATATTGGTGACCATGTTTCTGTGTTTCTGTGTGTAACACATCTTTAAGCATCTTTTGCAGGGCAGGATGAGTGGCAACAAATTCTTTCAGTTTCTGTTTGCTATGAAAAGTCTTAATTTCACCTTCATTCACAAATGAGAGCTTTGCAGGATATAATATTCTGGGCTGGCAGTTTTTCTCTCTTAGTACCTGGGCTATGTCTCGCCATTCCCTTCTAGCTTGTAGCGTTTCTGATGAGAAGTCTGCTGTGAGTCTAATTGGAGATCCTCTGAGAGTGATCCGACGTTTCTCTCTTGCACCTTTTAGGATCTTTTCTTTATGTTTCACTGTGGTGAGTTTGATTACAACGTGTCGTGGTGAGGACCTCTTTTGGTCATGGTTATTAGGGGTTCTATAAGCTTCCTGTACTAAGATGCCTCTGTCCTTCTCCAAACCTGGGAAATTTTCTGCTAGTATCTCACTGAAAATGCCTTCTAATCCTTTCTCCCTCTCCATGCCTTCAGGAACTCCTAGAACCCGAATGTTGGGTTTTTTAATAGTATCCTGTAGATTCCCGACAATATTTTTTAGATTTCTAATTTCTTCTTCTTTTTTTGGTTTGCCTGTTTCCTTTCCTGTTCTCTGTCTTCTAAGTCTGATATTCTCTCTTCTGCTTCGCCCATTCTGTTTTTAAGGCTCTCTAATGTGTTTGTCATTTGATCTATTGAATTCTTCATTTCATTATGATTTCTCGTCACTATCACAGTTTCTTGTTCCACTAGTTGTTTCATATCATTTTGATTCCTCCTTAATATTTCATTTTCGTGAGAGAGATTTTCTATCTTGTCCATTAAGGATTTCTGTAGTTCAAGAATTTGTTTTTGAGAACTTCTTAATGTTGTTATCAATTTTTTGAGATCTGCTTCTTGCATTTCTTCTATCTCATCATCTTCATAATCTTGAATTGGGGTGTCTTTTTCATTTGGGGGCATCATAGTGTCTTCCTTGTTCTTGTTACCTCGATTTTTGCGTTTGTTTGGCATGTTGGAGATATTTGGTTTCTTCACTGTGGTGTTTTTTCTTGTTACACTATGGCTCTATATTAAGTGGACTGTCTGCTTTCGGTGGAGCCTTAGAGGCTTGAGATGAGTGTGGACTGAGAGCTGTGTTTGGTTCCTCAGGGTTGAGGGTGTGTCAAAGATGACACTCCCAGGTTAGGTGTGGTAAATCTCTCTCTCTCTCTTTCTTTTTTTGATTCAAAAGGGACGTAATTCCACACAGCTGAACATAATTGGAGGTAGTTAGCAGGCAAATGATATACCCACAGGAGCCAGAGATCAGAAGCTCTTTCCCAAGGACCACACAGGGAATCTCTGCTGCCCTCAGTGTGGGCTCCAATTCTCCTGCAGTCTCCCACTGGGTTGCCAAGTTAGATGCTAATCTCCTGTTATTTCACCCCTCCCCCCAGAGTCAGGTGTTTCTGCTAGGCTCAGGGCCAGTGCAGACCTGAGGTCGCCCTGCTTATGACGTATGTCCAAAATGGTGCCTGCTCTTTGTCTTGCTCGCCTTTGAGAGGTGAGCGGAGAGAGAGAAACTTGTGTCCGTATCGGTCACTTTTTTTTTTTCCTCTCTCTCTTCTAGTTAGCCTGGTGAATTTTTCCCCATGGAGTTTCAAGCCTCGTTCCCTCTAGTCTCCTCTTTCTGCTTTCCCGCTGGTGTCTCGGGCTATTGAGGTTCGGCTCACCCCGGGTTCCAGCGCTGGTGCGTTGAGTCTGCCAAGGCAGCATTCTTAACCTTTCTGAACCTTCAGTTGGTAATGCTGGTGTGGGGTCATCATGAGGATTACATGAACTAAATGCAAACGAAGCACCTGGAACAATGCCTGGTCCACAGTGAACGTTCCAGAACAGTCGCTCGCTGCTCAGCCTGTGCCCATCCATGCCACCGTAACTCTCAGCTCTTGGTTCTTTGAGCACTTACATGTGCATACACACAGGCTTCGTGTTGTGTGCTTTTTGCCCCAACAGTCCTCTCCACCCTGCTACCAGGCAGCCTGCTGGCCCCTACTTCCACCCCGTGTCACTGACATCCCCCACCCAGAGTGGCAGGAACTGCTTACCATTCTCTTCTCGTCCCCAGTGACAATGAACTCCCTGGCTTGGCACCCTCCTGCTTGACGCAGTTCAGTGGCTTCCCCAGCCCCGTGTGGTCAGTCTGGCATCCCGGTGCTCCCAGCCCCTGTCTCGGGTCACCTTCCTGGGTTGCAGTGATTTGCTGCCTCCCACACCACGCCAGGCCCTCGCACATGCTTGTCCCCACCTAGAACTGCCTTTCCTTGCCTCTGTTTCCTTGTAAGGATCCATGCTGCCAATCCCCATCACACTTCCTCATAAGACGCTGATCACCCCAGGTGCACCACAATGCTCAACCATACAGAAGGAAAAAACAGGTGGTCAGGTTCTGAGGAAAGGAAATGAACCTTAAAATCTTGTGCCCAGTGAGATCATGATGTCTTTCTATGGCCAAAGAGACATTTCAGACATCTTTCTTAAGAAACAAAGTCCTTAAGTCAAAGTGAATTAGAATAACGAACTCAAACACTGGGAGGTTGTTATATGAGGTGAAGTAATGAGCAACACACTCGGCATCCTTAGGACTAAGAATGAGAAGTCACTAATGTGAGTGCAAAGCCTACAAGTAATCCATCGGAATCTGGAAGAAGGAGACACAAGACAAAAATGCTCGTGTGTTTCAGTAACCGGTGGGGAGTGAGAGGCAGGAGGGGAGTAAAAGCACTCGACCAGGCAGGCACTTGTGGTGGGGGGGCAGACACAGAGATGACTCGAGTCATGATAAAGAAAAGGCGGTTCTTTGAAACTCTGTAAACATTGAAAGTGTTCTAAATAAGGAACTTTAAGACCACCACTAATAAACAAGTAAAGCTTTTTAAATTATTAGAGGAAGAAAAATACAAAATGAATTCAAAGGAAGGAAAGAAAAAAAACAAAGATAAAATGTTTATAATGAAACTGGGATAAAAGCAAACATCATCATGATAACCACAATAAGTGTGGGAAAAAATTGCTGTCAGTAACTAAGACGGACAAAGTTGTGTTGTTAAGGATACACGAAACGGGATAGAGATGGACGATACAGGGATGGATGAGAACATCACAAGGAAGCATAAACAACAAGAGAGCAGAACAAAGGAGAAGTGCAGGCCATAAATAAAAAAACAGGAATATTTTATGTTGATTAAAACTGTGCACAGTACAAAAGTATTACATTATCCACCATCGTGTACCAGATGCTGGTGGATCCAACATGTAGAAGCAGACACAGATAAAAACAGGAAACCCGACAACTCCACAGGAATAGTAGGCGTGCTTAGCACACTCTAAACATGTGACAGATTTAAGTACACCAACATAAGGCTGTAGGAAGCTGACTATGCAGTAAGCTGGATTTAATAGGCGTATATATAAAACACTGCACTCAGTACACACAAGTGTATCTTCATTTCAGATGTTCACAAAGCATGTATGGACATTTAGATTGTACCAGTCCCTAAAAAAAATGTCAAAGGGCCTGTGCATATGCAGGCTCAAAGCACTAATGCTAGAAGTTACTATGAAGGGGTTTCAAAAGTTTGGTCCAAAAAACTTTTTATAATGCATATTTTCCAAGAACTTCCTGAAGACCTCTTGTAAATAGCAAACCACACTTAAAAAAAAAAAAAAAAAAAAAAAAAGACAGGGAATCAGATAGAGTGACAAATAGGAGACCAGCGATAAAACGGGCCAGAGAGGCACAGATGGGATGCACGGACATCATTGGTTTGACTTCGGCTCAGAGGCTTTGCACTGGCTGGGCCAGGCTCTCTTGGCCTTCTCCCCGCTCAGCTATCTCAGAGAGGAGCACCAGGGACTGCCCAGGCTGGGCTCGCCCACGGAAACCCCAGCTGGAAAGGAAGTCTCCCTGCAGTGGTATCTCAGGGACACCGGTGTGCTCTGACAAGGAGGGTGTGTCTTCACATGATTCATTTGAAATACTGAAACGTGATCCAAAGAGATGGCTTTGACACTGAGGAGTGTGGGAGACACATGCCTCAAGGAGCGCTCTGGCATCCTTGTCAGACCTGGCCTGGCCACGGATTTTCAAGGCTGTGCAAGAGTTCAAAGCCAAGGTCAGGTCAGGTTTAACTGTAGGATTTTGTATGGGAAGGGCATCAAGGGTTAGAAGCCCACTGGGAAAGGGAGGCATGAAATAATCATTTTCAGAGGTGGGAGCCTGCAGGTAGACTTCCAGATACCAGAGCAGGACTTGCTGAGAACCTGCGGGAAATGTCCAGGCAGAACCCACATCTTCACAGAGGGGCAGTGAGCAAGGGGAAACTGCCTGGCCGTGGGTGGGGGTGGGGCTGCCCCAGTGCTGCTGCTTCCCTGCTACCTGTGTTGGGGAAGGGAGGGGTTACAAATGCCTCCTAGGTTCCTGGCAAATGCTCTCCCTTCTCCCCAGTGTCTGGCCCCATGCCACCTGCAACCTCCACTACCGTCCATGCCTGCACAAAACACAAGACGAGGCCCTTCTGTCTCCTCTCACCAGGCGCATCCAGTGCAGCAGCCACAGGACTGGTCTGTCCCCCTCAAGACCTCTGTCCTGCTACCAGAGGAATTTTCTGGAAGCTTACTGTCGGTTAGAACCCGAGCTACTGCTCCCCACGGCAGGGTGAATGGAATCCCCGGCCTCAAGTGGCCAAAGTGACTTGACTGCCTTTGTCACCCATCATTGGTGCTCCAGCCTGATGATACCTGGCCGTAACAGGCTCTCCTTTTGTCTCTGCGTGGGTGGAGAACGCTTCAAGTGCTTCAAAGCCCGTGTCGGGTCTCACCCCTGTCTCTGAACCCTTCCCCATTCAGTCATCAGCATCTGCTTCTCTCGCTTCTGTGCCCAGATTTGCACTCGTCTCCTTTGCAGCGCTTCTGATGCTGCAAGATCCATAGCTGTCCTTCCAGATGGACCAGGGTGAGCAGAGGCCAGGGACTGTGTCTTCCTCAGGACTGCAACATCAACACTAGAGACAGTGGCTTGCAAAGGTTTCATGAAGGAATGAATAATGTCAGAGAGAAGGATTTAGAATTACATTATAAAGACGTTATTAGAACCAGAAAGATCTTTTTGTGGTGATTGAGTTGAACAGAGAATGCATCAAATGTGCCAGGTACAATTCTGTGTGCTCTACACAGATTAGCTCATTGAAGATTTACAATAACCTTATTTTTTTAAGTTAGATCTCTAGTTTGTTTGTTTTTTTTAATTTTTAAAACAATTATATTTATTATTTATTTGAGAGGTAGAATTACAGACAGTGAGAGGGAGAGACAGAAAGGTCTTCCATCTGCTGGTTCACTCCCCAAATGGCAGCAATGGCCAGAGCTGAGCCCATCCGGAGCCAGGAGCTTCTTCCAGGTCTCCCACATGGGCACAGGGGCCCAAGCACTTGGGCCATCTTCTACTGCTTTCCCAGGTCATAGCAGAGAGCTGAATCGGAAAAGGAGCAGCTGAGACTTAAACCAGCACCTATATGGGATGCCAGTACTGCAGGTGGAGGATTAACCTGTGCCACAGCGTCAGCCCTGAATTAAGCTTTTAATAACAGGGGAACAGAGGCCTGGAACACTGAAAACACTTCCCTTAGTCACTTAGTAAGTAGTAGAGCAGGCATTTGAAACTAGGCGTTCTAAATTAAAAGGCCTCACTCAATCAGCCCCTCGCCCCATATTGCCACTCTATTAAAATAGGTCTTTAGGAGACTTCTGAAGGTTTCAAATAGGAAATTAACACATTTCCCACAAAAGTGGGAATGAATGAAGTGGGCAGGCATTTGGTGCAGTAGTTAGGGTGCTGCTTGGGACAACTGTATCCCATTCGGTAGTGACTGAACCGAAATCCCAGCTTCAATCCCGATTCCAGCTTCCTGGTAAAGTCTGGGAGGCAACAGGTGATGGTTCAAGTGGCTGGGTCCCTGCCACCCATATGGGAGACCTGGATTGGGTGCCTGGCTCCTAGCTTTGGTCTGGTGCAGCACCAGCCACTCTCGGCATTTGGAGGAGTGAGCCAATGGATTGGGAGCTCCCTCTGACTCTCTGCCTCTCCAATTAAAAAAAATGATATAATAGCTCTCTCCAACCCAGTGCTGCTACATTTTCTGGCTAGGACTAGAGTGGCTTAGTGTGGCCCATTCAGTAGTGCTGTGAGAATGCGAAGCAGAAAACTGCCAGGGTGGAAGGAAGCATGAGACAGTAGCCCCTGGACAGGGTCAAGCCTGTCAGTGCTGTCATTTTCAGCTTACACAGCGGGTCATTTCCCATTAGAGTCCTTCTGTGGCTATGGAGCCAGAAGAACCGCTTTCCCCTCTGAACTTCAGTGGATATTTTCAGTATCCTGTTAATTAAGCCTCCTTAATGTATGTTTGGTTGTTAGAATGAAGTTTCCTACCCTTGTTCATCATCCTCATTATTTCTTTAGGAGATTTAATTTTCCATGATGCTTTATTGTTTTCAGAGTCACGAGTTAAATGAGTTTATAGATTAAGTAAAAAATACTTCTTAAGAATTCAGAGTGTTTTATTTTCCCATGCAAAGAACAATGTCTGCTAAATGGCTTTGGAGGAGTTTAAAAAAACAGGCTATAATTCAAAAAGTTTCACCCTGAAGCAATCATGGAGTTTCAGTTACCATTCTCGAGCAGATTAACAAACCTGTTTAGTAACCAAGCCATGCTTTTCCATTCCTCTTTTGCACCAGAAGAAAATTATCCTAAATTATAATTAGAAGTAAACGTGGTAAACTGCAGTTCTGTCTACCCATTAGGAAGCAGATTGGGGAGGAATCTTTATCACGGCTGTGAAAGAGCACACTGTGCCATTAGGAGCATTCAGTGCTACCGCTATGAAAATGCAGAGTGGCACATGTGCGCATTGACAGTGGCACTTTGGAGATGCCAATTAATAAGCAAAGAACATATTCCTTTTATATGGGCTTCTGCTTTGTCTAGGTGATTCAGTCTAGCAGAAATTATTTCTACAACAATACAGTTAAGCTATTTGTTTTTTAGTTGATAATTTTGAGTTTCCAGGACTGTAAAGTAACAAGATTATGGGGAAAAATGTACTTGAGTAGTAGTTTGCCACTTTTATCTATCATGCCCTACATTAGCTTTTTTCTTTCTTGCCTATCCATCTTAAAGGGTAATAATGGGAATAGGGGTTGTAAAAAGAAAAAGGCAGTGATATCACTGGGGATGACAGCATAAGAACCCCTCCTGATGGAGCCAGCGCTCTGGCATAGAAAGTAAAGCTGCTGGCTGCAGTGCCAGCACCCCGTATGACAGCAGTTCAAGTCTAAGCACTCCACTTCAGATCCAGCTCTCTGCTACGGCCTGGGAAAGCAGTAGAAGATGACTCAAGTCCTCGGGCCCCTGCACCCATGTGGGACACCTGGAAGAAGCTCCAGGCTTCTGGCTTTGTATCGGCGCAGCTCCAGCCATTGCAGCCATTTTGGAAGTAAACCAGTGGATGGTTTCTCTCTCTCTGCCACTACTTCTCTTTCTCTGCTTCTACCTCTCTCTAGTTCTGCCTTTCAAATAAATACATAATTTTTAAAAAAAAAAAAAACCCTGCATAGTAGCAGTGGGAACACTGGCAAAAAAAATATTCAAACTCAACTTTTTCAGAACTTTACAAATTAATCAATGGTGTATAACAATCTGAGGAATGTTGGTATTCTAAAAAACAACTAAATCTTGGGGCAGGCGTTGTGGTGTAGCAGCTAATCTACCGCCTGCAATGCCAACATCCCATATGAGTGCAGGTTTGATTCCTAGCTGCTCCACTTTTAGTACAGTTCCCTACTAATGGCTGGGAAAGCAGCAGAAGATGGCCCAAGTTCTTGGGCCACTGCACCCATGTGGGAACCCCAGATGAAGCTCCTTGCTTTGGTCTGGCCCTGCCATGGCCATTGAGGCAATTTTGGGAATGAACCGGTGGATGGAAAATATCTTTCTCTCTGTTTCACTTTCTCTCTCTGTAACGCTGCCTTTCAAATAAAATAAAGAAAGGTACAGCCCCTGTGGTTATTGGTCTGTTTGGTTTTCTATGTCTTCATGGCTCAGGAAGGGTTGTATGTGTCCAGGAATTTATCCATGTCTTCTAGATTTCCCAATTTGCTGACATGTGGCTCTTGGTAGTAATTTCTGATTATTCTTTTTATTTCTGTGGTACCTGTTGTTACATTTCCTTTTTCATCTCTAATTTTATTGATTTGGGTCTTCTCCCTCTTTTTTTGGTTAGTTGGGCCAATGGTATATCAATTTTGTTTATGTTTTCAAAAAACCAGCTCTTTGCTTCACTGATCTTTTGTTTTTTTTGTTTGTTTCAATTTTGTTTATTCTCCAATTTTAATTATTTCTTTTCTCCTACTAATTTGGGGTTTGGTTTGCTGTTGTTTTTCTAAATCCTTGAGATGAACTGATAGCTCCTTTATTTGGTGCCTTTCCAATTTCTTGATGTAGGCACCAATTGCTGTAAAGTTTCCTCTTAACACTGATTTTATTGTATCCTGTAGATTTTGATATGTTGTGTTGTCATCTTCATTCATTTCCAGAAATTTTTTATATCTCTTTGATTTCTTCTATGACCCATTGTTCATTCAGGAGCATGTTGTTTGGTCACCAAGTGTTTGCATAAGATCTAGAGATTCTGGAGTCCTTGATTTCCAGCTTGATTACATTGTGGTTAGAGAGGATGCATGGTATGATTTCAATTTTTTTGAATTTCCTGAGACATGCTTTATAGCATAGCATGTGGTCTATCCTAGAGAAAGTTCCATGACTAGTAAGAATGTGTATTCTGCAACTATAGGATGAATAGTTCTGTAGATATCCATTATGTCCATTTGTTCTATAGTATTGATTAACTGTACTTTGTTTCCTGCCTGGTTGATGTGTCCTTTGCTGCAAGTGAGGTATTTAAGTCCCTCATCACTGTTGTATTGGAGTCTATGTCTCCCTTTAGCTCCATTAACATTTCTTTTAAATAACCAGGTGCCCTATAATTAGGTCCTATGTTTATTATTTTTTTAATTTAGTAAATATAAATTTCCAAAGTACAGTTTATGGATTACAATGGCTTCCCCCCTCATAATTTCCCTCCCACTCGCACCCCTCCCATCTCCTGCTCCCTCTCCCATTTCATTCACATCAAGATTCATTTTCAATTATCTTTATATACAGAAGATCGATTTAGTATATATTAAGTAAAGATTGCATCAGTTTGCACCTACACAGAAACACAAAGTGTAAAATATTGTTTCAGTACTAGTTATAGCATTACTTCACATTGGACAATACATTAAGGACAGATCCCACATGAGAAGTAAGTACACAGTGACTCCTGCTGTTGACTTAACAATTTGACACTCTTGTTTATGGCGTCAGTAATCTCCCTAGGCTCTAGTCATGAGTTGCCAAGGCTATGGAAGCCTTTTGAGTTCGCTGACTTCGATCTTATTCCGACAAGGTCATAGTCAAAGTGGAAGTTCTCTCCTCCTTTCAGAGAAAGGTACCTCCTCCTTTGATGGCCCCATTCTTTCCACTGGGATCTCACTCGCAGAGATCTTTCATTTAGGTCTTCTTCTTTTTTTTTTTTTCCAGAGTGTCTTGGCTTTCCATGCCTAAAATACTCTCATGGGCACTTGAGCCAGATCCGAATGCCTTAAGGGCTGATTCTGAGACCAGAGTGCTGTTTAGGACATCTGCCATTCTATGAGTCTGCTATGTATCCCGCTTCCCATGATGGATTGTTCTCTCCCTTTTTGATTCTATCAGTTAGTATTAGCAGACACTAGTCTTGTTTGTGTGATCCCTTTGACTCTTAGACCTATCAGTGTGATCAATTGTGAACTGAAATTGATCACTTGGACTAGTGAGATGGCATTGGTACATGCCACCTTGATGGGATTGAATTGGAATCCCCTGGCATGTTTCTAACTCCACCATTTGGGGCAAGTTCGATTGAGCATGTCCCAAATTGTACATATCCTCCCTCTCTTATTCCCACTCTTATATTTAACAGGGATCACTTTTCAGTTAAAATTTAAACACCTAAGAATAATTGTGTGTTAATTACAGAGTTCAACCAATAGTACTAGAACAAAAAAAAATACTATAATGGATAAAGTATTGCATTGTACATCAACAGTCAGGACAAGGGCTGATCCAGTCACTGTCTCTCATAGTGTCCATTTCACTTCAACAGGTTTCCCCTTTGGTGCTCAGTTAGTTGTCACCAATCAGGGAGAACATATGATATTTGTCCCTTTAGGACTGGCTTATTTCACTCAGCATGATGTATGCCAGATTCCTCCATGTTGTTGCAAATGACCGGATTTCATTGTTTTTGACTGCTGTATAGTATTCTATAGAGTACATGTCCCATAATTTCTTTATCCAGTCTTCTGTTGATGGGCATTTGGGTTGGTTCTAGGTCTTAGCTATTGTGAATTGAGCTGCAATAAACATTGAGGTGCAGACAACTCTTTAATTTGCCAAATTAATTTCTTTTGGGTAAATTCCAAGGAGTGGGATGGCTGGGTTGTATGGTAGGGTTATATTCAGGTTTCTGAGGAATCTCCAGACTGACTTCCATAGTGGCTTAACCAGTTTGCATTCCCACCAACAGTGGGTTAGTGTCCCTTTTTCCCCACATCCTCTTCTGCATCTATTGTTGGTGAATTTCTGAATGTGGGCCATTCTAACCAGGGTGAGGTTAAACCTCATTGTGGTTTTGATTTGCATTTCCCTGATTGCTAGTGATCTTGAACATTTTTTCATGTGTCTGTTGGTCATTTGGATTTCCTCTTTTGAAAAATGTCTATTGAGGGCTATGTTTATTATTGTCACATCTTCCTGTTGAATTGATCCCTTAATCATTATGTACTGCTCTTTGTCTCTTGTAACAGTTTTTATGTTTATTTTGTCTGATATTAGGATGGCTATACTGGAGCTTTTTGTTTTCTGTTAGCATGGAATATCTTTCTCCATCCTTTCACTTTCAGTCTGTGTATCTTCATTGGTGAGATGTATTTCTTGTAGGCAGCAAATAGATGGGTTTTGTTTTTAATCCATTCAGCCAATCTGTATCTTTTAGTTGAGGCTATTTATATTCAAGATGACTATTGATATTTTTTCCATAAATATTCTTATTGTTTGTATTTTCTTTGTACTCTTACTGGGAGATTTTCTGCCTTCACCTTCTTTCATATTGATGACCGTATTTCTGTGTGCAGCACATCTTTAAGCATCTTTTGCAAGGTTTGACAGGTAGTGACAAATTCTTTCAATTTCTGTTTGTTATGAAAGGTCTTTATTTCCTTCCTTCTTTCATAAATTAGAGCTTTGCAGGGTACGGTATTCTGGGTTGACAGGTTTTGTTTTCCCCTTAAGACTTGGAATATATCATGCCATTCTCTCGTAGCTTGTAGGGTTTCTGATGAGAAGTCATCTGTGAGTCTAATTGGAGATCCTCTGAAAGTAATCTGGCATTTTTCTTGTGCACATAGAATATTTTCTTTGTGTTTTATTGTGGGAAGTTTGACTACAATGTGTCGTGGTGAGCATCTTTTTTGATCATGTCTATAAGGAGTTCTACGTGCTTCCTATGCTTAGACATTCCTTTCTTTCTCCAAATTAGGGAAGTTTTCTGTAATTATTTCACTAAAAAGGCCTTCTAATCCAATTATCTTTTTCCTCGCTTTCAGGAACTTCTATAACCTGTTATGCTGGCGCAGTAGTTTAATCATCCGCCTGTGTTGCTGGCACCCCATATGGGCACCAGTTCTAGTCCCAGTTGCTCCTCTTCCAATCCAGTTCTCTGCTGTGGCCTGGAAAAGCAGTGGAAGATGGCCCAAGTGCTTGGGCCCTTGCACCCACCTGGGATACCTGGAAGAAGCTCCTGGCTCCTGGCTTCGGATCGGCGCAGCTCCGGCTGTTGCGACCATTTGGGGAGTGAACCAATGGAGGGGAGACCTTTTTCTCTGTCTCTCCCTCTCACTGTCTGTAACTCTACCTCTCAAATAAATAAATAAAATCTTTAAAAAAGAAAAAAAGGAAAAAGTTTGAGGACTTAATTCTCAATTTAAAAACTTACTGTGAGCCACTGTAATATAAAATGTGGTACTAACAAGATAACCACATAGATTAATGAAAAATAAGTGACAGTTTAAAAATAATCCCTCATATTTATGGTTAGTAGAATTTTTTTTAAAGTTATCTACTTATTTGAAAGGCAGAGAGAGGGAAAGACAGATCTTCCATCTGCTGGGTCACTCCTCAAATGGCCACAACATACGGAGCTGGGCCAGTCCTAAGCCAGGAACTTCATCTGAGTCTGAGACATGGGTGAAAGGGCCCAAGCACTTGAGCCATCTTCACAGTGCTGGCCCCGGTCACTTGACTTTAACAAGTGTGCTAAGATCATTCAATGGGAAAAGAATAGTCTTTTTAAAAAAATGATGCCAAAAGTTAGGCATATACTAAATAAAATAAAAATCACTTAGTTGTACCCTTTAGAGTCTAACTTTAATATATTTTAATATATATTAAACTTTATATGAATTATTATCTCAGTGGTGGAGGCTGGGCAATTAAGATTGAAATACACAATGTTACAATAAGGCAGTGTATGCTTTGCTCTGAAGAGGGATGATAGTTACCTCAGGGGACTTAGAAAAGAGAGAAGAGGTACCACACATACAAGTATCTTTCTCTAGCAAGTTTCATGACTGTAGAATGTGTGTATGTGTGCATGTATATATGTGTATTCTGGAAGTTGAAGTCTTTTTCTTACTGTTTAAAGTGGTTAGAGAGTTTTGAAATTGTCTGATACCTATTGGCAATGTTAAGACTGCATCAAGAGCCCAATATTCCATACAACTAGCCAGAGTGATGATTCCAGAGGAAAAGCTACTGCCATCTTTCTTGTGACCAGACTATAGTGGTATTGTTCCCAAAAGTCAATTCTTTAGAAATTGGAAATGGTTTTTATTTGTAACAGTCTTTGAAATTAGATCATGTGTAGTGAGAGAATTATGAAAGGCCAAGTTCATGAAGGAACTTAAATTGATACTGATACATTAGAAGGAACCAATGAGCACTGTTGACCCTACTATCTTGGAAGGAGGTTCGGAATATGTGCTCATTCCTGTCCCATTCCACCCTCACTTCCTTATTTTAATGGCTTGCACTACTGAATAAAATCAAAGAGCAGCCATCCTCATCTCGTTCCAATTTAAAGGACTTTAACACGTCTTTCCCATTAAGTAGAATATAGCTATAGAATTTCTTCTAATGTTTATTATCCTAAGTTGAAAGGAAAGGTATGCTCACATGTGTGTGTGCACACATACACAGAGTGGGGAGGTATCTTCCATCTGCTAGTTCACTCCCTAAATTCATTCAATAGCCAGGACTGAGCCAGGAAGAGCCTGGAACTCCATTCAGGTCTTCATGTGGGTGGCAGGAGCCCAGGTACTTGTGCCATTATCTGCTGCCTCCCAAGCAGGTTATTAGGAAACTGGATTAGAAGTACAGTAGACCTGAACTGGCGCCATGATATGGGATGCTGGCAGTATCCCAAGTGGTGGCTTAACCCGCTGCACCATGATGGTTTTAGAACTGGCCTTCAGCAAGTTAAGAAAGTTCACCTCTAAGTTTGCAGAGGCACTTTTAGTCATGACTACAGGTTGGAATTTGTTACATGCATTTACTCCATCTGTTGAGATTTTTTTCTTTTTTAAGATTTATTTATTGGCTATTGTGGCCATTGGGGGGGGGGGGGAGACTAACTAGCAGATAGACTTCTGTCTCTCTCCCCTCTCCTTTTGTTAACTCTGCCTTTCAAGTTTATTTGTGTTCACTTCCCAAGTGGCCCCCAAAAACCAGGGCTGGGACAGGCCAGAGATAGGAGCCAGGAGCTTCTTCCAGGTCTCATTCCTTTCCAGTGTTAAGATTTTTTTTCCATTCAATAACTGTTTTAGATGCATCTCACAAATTTATTTCAGTTAGACACTTTCTCATTTTCCTTTGGATTACTTCTATGAACACTTTATTTATAATTGCTTAGTTTTCTAATATTTGAGAGTTGTTCCAGCTATCCTTATATTGCTATTTCTGTTTTAATTCCATTATGGTCACAGAACATAATTTGTACAGTCTGAGTTCTTTTAAACTTGAGACTTGATTTACAGCCCAAACTGTGGTTTATCTTGATTATGTTCCATTTGCACCCGAAAAGATGGTATTCTGCTATAGTTGGCTGGGGTGTTCTATAAATTGTCATTTAAAAAAAAAAAAGATGTATTTATTTATTTGAAAGTCAGTTACACAGAGAGAGGAGGAGAGAGAAAGAGAGAGAGGTCTTCCATCTGCTGGTTCAATCCCAATTGGCCGCAATGGCTGGAGCTGCGCTGATCCAAAGTCAGGAGCTTCTTCTGGGTCTCCTATGCAGGTGCAGGGGCCCAAGGACTTGGGTCATCTTCCACTGCTTTCCCAGGCCATAGCAGAGAGCTGGATTGCAAGTGGAGCAGCCAGGGCTTGAACTGGTGCCTATATGGGATGCTGGCACTGCAGGTGGTAGCTTTACCCGCTACACCATACTGCCGGCCTCTATAAATTGTCATTTAGTCAAGTTGGCTGATAGTGTTCTTCAAGTCTTACATATCCCAACTTTTAAAATCTGGGTATTTTTTGATTGTTGTATCTTAAAGTATTTTTTCCTTTTTTTTCTTTTCTTAAAGATGTTTGACAGGCAGAGAGAGCATGCAGTATCTTTCATCTGCTGGTTCACTCCCTAAATGGCCATAATAGCTAGCTGGTACAGGCTGGAACCAGGAGCCCCTAACTCCATCTGGGTCTTCTATGTGGATGGCAGGGCTGCAAGTACTTGGGCTATCTGCCTCTGCTTTCCTAGGCACATTTGCAGGGAGTTGGATTAGAAGTGGAGCAGCCAGGACTCAAACCAGTGCTCCAGTATGGGATGCCAGCATCAGAAGTGGTGGTTTAACCTGCTACACAACTCCGGCCCCTCATTGTTTCTGTTAACTCGTGTGTATGTGTGTTTATGTTGGTCTTTGTTTCTTATTTCATTTTGATAGTTTTTAATGTTGTATGTTGAAGTCCAGTATCTTTTCTTCTCCAATGTCTGTTAATCCCACCAGTATATTTTTCATCTCAGGCTATTTCTCATCACTGAGCTCACTGTAGATCTTTTTTGTATCTTCCACTTACTGTGCTTAATCTTTCTTGTATTTAATGTCCTTGGTTCTGTAATTCTATCATCTGTATCATAATTTTTGCTTCTCTGGATATCTGTTAAATTTTGTCTCAGGCATTCTGAGTTTTACATTGTATGCATATGCAAAAATATAAATGTGTAAGTAAATGTTTTTACCTTTGTTGCGGGACACAACTAAGTTACTGGGAAACATTGTGGTCCTTTCCAGCTTGCTTTCACTCAGACAAAACAAACTCAGGACACAATAACCTTTCAAGTACGCTACCAGGTATTCCCAATTATTACTAGATAACTTCACTCTGTTGAGAATGTAAACTATTCCCCACCCTGAGGACACACCAAGAATTGATTCACCTACTCTTTTCCAGTGGTTCATTGCCTGATTCCAGGGTTCATTTGCTGATCATAACTCAGTTGATCTGTAGCTATCTTTAAGTTTTCACCAGAGCTCAATTCTCTTCCCTGGTACTTTGCCCTGCTAATACCGTTAGTTGTCTTGGCTTCCTTAAATTCTCAATTCTATTTCGTCAAGTCAAGAAGACTGGAAAGCACTAAAACCAGTCTGTAGGCTCTGGTCCTGCCAGGTGCACAGCACTCTCCAGGAAGGCTAGGAAGGGGGCCTTTCAGCAAAACAAGGCACAGCTCCACAACTGCTGTGAACTTCACTTAAACTGTGCATTTTGACATGCAACTCTGTGTAAGAGCCAGAAAGTTATTCCTCAGTTAAGGAAAGCAATACTCCCAATCTCAATCTTCCAGCAATCATGATTGATCCCTGTGTTTAACATCTTAGGGGATAACGAAAGAAAACAGATCAAAAGTGCTTCCTATCAGTTTCAGAATTACTTTCTACACAGTTTGAATCATATATATATATATATATATATATATATATATATTTAATTTGAAGATAGGGCAAATAAAATGAGTACCCTGAAGTCATGTGAAGGGATATACCAGTTTTAGTGTGGTTGAGACTGGCATGCTCTTGTTTAGATAAAAAAGCTGAAGCTTATGTATAAACACATTTTTAAAAGAAATCTTTTAACATTAAAATCTGATTTGATCTGAGAAAAGGCATATCATGTATTAACTTGAACCTTTGGCTTTTTGTTGAGAAGTCTTGTGCTGTCCTAGCTGTGCCTGAGGAAGGCTTCAGATGTGTTGCCAGAATTGTGACAAGCAGGTATCCTGGCTCTACCACCCAGATCTTTTAAAAGCCTTCTACCTGTCAACCAGTATTCTTCTAGCCATAAATGGTGGCTAATACCCCCTGCCCCTGAAAAGTTAAATGACTTGGCCAGTATTCTAAGTGCAAGGATAGGCAAAAACAAAAGGCTTCTAATTCCAAATTCAGTGCCCTTCTGCTGGATCGCGCTGCCTGCCTCCAGGACTGGTGAAGAACACAGGGAGAGTCCTGAGGCCATCACTTTACGATCATTCCTTTGTTGTGCTTCACTCAGCACCAGTTGGATCAAGCAGTGTTTGTACGGAGTTTAGTGTTAAGTTTCCCCAAAAGGCAGCAGGGTCTTAGAGAAGGGGTGGGTGGATGTATTTTCTGGTCCATATGGATATTTGTAGCATCATTCACAGGCCATACAAAATTAACTTAAAAATTGGTCTGCAATACATTTATTGAATTTCCAGTCCCACCTGTTGATGCCTTGGCCAGACCAACTGATTTCATGAGTCTTACACAGCCTGCAGGCCAGATGTTTCCCAACCCTGGTAGAGAGAATGAGACTGATCTGGAGAGGCTATGAGAATGTGGTTGTGGTTTTCTCATAGCTCCTCCATTATTGCCTGGTGGCATTTAGTACTTACTTTGCTAACTGTACTTTTGCAAAAAGAAGCATAAATCCAGGTAATGAAGAGAAGGGCAAAAATTTCTATGAAATGTTACCGGCCTTGGTCTGCACAACTTCAACTCTGGGCAAAGAAGAACAGACTTTCAGATTTTCAGAACAATTACTTGCTGAGATGGCTTTTAGCATGTTGTAAGGGCTGAGTTTTCAACACAGAATTTGTTAAACTATAGACTACATAGTAATGATTTTTCAGATGACCAAACCATTAAAGGAAATTAACACTAATTTTTAATGAAAAGTAATACACTGTTTCCTGCATAGACTTCCACACACCCATGCCTTTTCTACCAGAATAGAAATTGAAACCAATTATAAGGCATTACCATAAATAAGGTATTACCATTTTCTACCTATTTCTCTGTCTTCTAAACACATACAAAAGAGCAAGTTAGAGTGGTGCTAATTTTGATAGGCAATATGTAATGATATTAAAGAGCAGGCAGGAGAACTGGGCAGGTACTCTCCCTGCTCCAAGGACAGCTCAGGGAAGGCTGGGCCTTTCAATTTCATTTAGTTATGAATTATTCTCAGAGCCCAAAAGGTGGGACATAATAAAGAGGGGATTTTATAAATTACTATTAACAGACTGACTTCATATTTTACACAGTCCTGTGTTGCACTGAATTACAACACTGTAATGATTAATCTCCCTTTTGAGATTATGATATTCAACTTTGTAAACCAGTACTTGACACACAGCATTTTAAAAACTGCTTCTGATGTAACATATAGAAAAAGAAGTACACCAATACCATAAAGTCTTTTTTTTTTTTTTTAACTTTCACAAAGGATTTGCTGTAAGTCTTCAAGTCATCTTGTCCAATCCAAAAGCTGTATTTAAACGTCGTGGATCTCAACCAGGAATGCAAGAATCTGACTTTCTAAAACAGATAACAACAGTTGAAGAACTGGAACCTAAAGCAAATAACTGCACCAAGGTATTCATTTTCCTTATGCTGCCTGACCTTGAGTGTCAGCATTAACAGCATGGTTACCCAAAATGTTTCCATCCCCTTTAGGTTCTTGTGTGGCACACCCGGACAGAAAAGGTTAATTTAGCCAACGAGCCAAAGTACCACCTGGACACAGTGAAAATTGAGGTCTAAGATGGAGAAGCAACTGGTGCAGCTTTCCCAGTCCCAGGATATGGAAGAGGATGTTTGCAGTTTAGGCTGAAAAGCATTCAGGTATTATTCGTTTTACTTCAGTACAACAGCCAATTTATTGTCATCTGATGGACATCTGTTTAAACAGAGCTTGTCAGTTAACATAAGTTAATTGGATGGTACAAAATGTGTATATTGTCTTCATTTGTTCTGCATGTTTTCCTTACAATTTAATTGGAAGATTTCTGTACAGTACAGCTGAATGACTAAATGCAAGGTATCATTCTGAGTATATCTTTTGTTTTTTTCCCATTTGGTCTTACAACTGGTAGAACTGAACAGGTCTTAGAAACACATGACAGGTATTTTGTCAACTGAACTTCCCAATTCCTGACTCTGCAACATTAAGTAATTTTTGGACGGCTGGTGGCAGTATACATCATAAGAAATAAACCCACAAATAAGTTTTATGGATTCATCTGTTTAATATAGGGAAATAACATCTTGTCAATACTAGGCACCATAAAATGTAAACACAATTACTGTCATAAACCTGGACATACCTTCAAAGACTGAAAGTGGCTTTGTTTTAGTTACCCTGTTTGCATATAGTGCAGGAAAAGATCTTTGTTGGCACTATGTACATAAAAAGAGATCCAAATTACAAGAGAGGCAGATAAAATTCGAATTAAACAGTCACTAAATTATTTTGTAGTAACATCCAGGTTTATCTTCCTTTCACTAACCACGTTCCCTGTTAAGCACATCATAACAACAGCACAATGACATGAAATGATGAAATAAAAGAATTTTGATACACTAGAAAACAGTGCTCAGTGATACATTTACATTCTATTTATATGATTAAACATTTGATCATATAGTACCTTCCTACAGGATTACTGGCTAATTTAGGGGTAAGGTTTATACTGTTAGAGGTATTACTAACATGATAACTACTTCCCTTATATGCAAACATTAGAGCTATAATTTTATCGAGAGTAAAACTGATTATGCAAGTTGACTGAGCAGCTTCTCAAATAGTGTGGTTAATTAAATCATTGGAAATGTGACCAAAGCTGCCCTTCACATAAAATGGTTTCTCATCCTGCTTTTCACCACATCAAATTTAATCAGTACAGACCAACACGGTCAATCAGGTAATTCTTAACATGAACAAATGGGGAGAAAGAAAATATATATATATATGTACATGAATAAACAGGAACTAGATGCGTTTTAGCAAGGAATGTCAGGTGTTAGTTCTGGATGAAACTCGTATTACAGTTTTCATTTCCACAGTTGTGTGCTGAGAGTCTGACCCGATGAACTTCCAGACCATCCTGCTGTTGTGTTCGGGGGCTGGCCAAAACCAGGTGTAGGGTTTGCACTACTGATACTCATGCCAGCCATTTGCTGATTCACCTGTGAAACACATAAACAACTTAGTTTAAAAGGATTCTTTTTATTTAGCTACAGTTGGACATTTTTTTATTAATGTGAAAGTTAGTCAAAGCCATAGGGTAAAAAGCAGACCACCATACAAATATCTCTTTACAAAGCACAAATAACTACTGTGTTTCCTACTTGTTCTTTATTTTCTTCCTTATTTTAGCATTATCTATAAAATAATATCAATCGTATTATTCAGATTCTACATCCAATTTCTTGTCCCCCAAAATTAATAACCACAACTTTAAAAAACAATCTTTGTTGTATCTGGGTATTATGAAATGAACCAATTATTCTCAACTTTTGGGACTAAGAAAATAAAGTACTCTAAAATTAGCCCATAAATTTTTGTATGATAGCTGTAAGAATTCTGTATTAAAACCCTAAATGGCTCTACATTCTTTCTGAATATCAAACAAGTGATTATAATATATACATCTAAAATTAATTTTCATTGTATGCTATAAAGTATAAGATTACAAATATTTTTCTAATAGGCTAGTGTCATATATATAGAAATATATCAAAAGTTCTTGGAAAATTGAATTCAATGGTACATTTTGGTGCAAAAATATTTTTGAAATCCATGCAGATGAAGGGTCTTCAAAAAGTTCATGAAAAAAAAGTTCATGAAAAGTAATTTTTTGCAACAACTATTTTTAAATTCCATTTTTCTGCTAGCTATATAAAAGCATTTTAATTGTATGGTTCTCTTCTAAGAATGGTGATAAGTGAAGGAAAGGAAATATTTACCATAAAGTACAGAGTGGATTCAATTAAACTGTGTTCTGAACTTAATAAAGTTCATGTATTTGAAATTTTTCAGACTTTAATATTAACCACATCATTGATAGATCACCTCTTGATAACTACTATGAACTACTTTAATAACCTTATTGTCGGCCAAGATATTCCACTGATGGAAAGCTACAGAAGAGCATCACTCTTCTGTGCTCTTTGGAAATAACAGCTCATGTTAACTGCGTATGCACCTTAACCTGAGCTGGATGTGCTCCAGCATTTTGGCCACATAAGAGATGTTACTGACATTTGACACTTAGGAGTTTCGAGATTCTACAGAGATCAATGTCTTACTATAGAAAATTGTCCATTCTCATAAATACTTGTACTGATAACAATAACTTGGAACATTCATGACATATACACTGATTTTTCTAATGTTAGAGATCAGTCTAGATTATTCCCTGAATGTTCTCAGGATAAAACTGGTCAAGTAGAAACCAAGATCACCAAAACAGGAAGTGTAAAAGGAAAGGAAGTGAGAATATGAACCTCCATAAAGCTAGAGAAAAAAGAATAGAGCACCTAACTGCTTTAGCCCAACCATGGCAGAAACAGGACTTTATGAGGGTATGTCTGAGACAAATATGAACTTGTTCACACCTTACAGAAATTTGTGGGTACTCTTTTTAAAATAAAAATCACATTTATAGGATATGTTAAATGGAAATACAACTTAACAAGGGTTTTTGAATAAAAAGAACTTTTAAAAATCTATGAGCAGAAACCATAAGATATGGAAAACAGCCTAGATCCCTCACAAAATTGTGCATTGAAAATATGAGGCTGGGGGCTGGCACTGTGGCGCAGTAGGTTAAGCTGCACTCTACCATGCCAGCATCTCAAATAAGCACCAGTTTGAGTCCCAGATGCTCCACTTCTGATCCACTCCTTGCTAACGCATCTGAGAAAGCAGCAGCAGATTGCCCAAGTACTTCAGATGCTGCCATCCACATGGAAGACAAGGATGCAGTTCCTGGCTCCTGGTTTTGGCCTGGTCCAGACTCAGGTTTACAACCATTTAGGGAGTGAACCAGTGAATGAAGATCTTTGTGTGTGTCTCTAATTATGCCTTCCAAATAAAAAAAGAAAATAGGAGACTGGCTATTTTCCTACTCTGTGAAAGTTTAAATTAAAAAGACCCGGGGCCAGCACTGTGGCGTAGTAGGTTAATCCTCCACCTGTGGCACCAGCATCCCATATGGGCACCGGTTCGAGTCCTGGTTGCTCCACTTCCGATCCAGCTCTCTGCTATGGCCTGGGAAAGCAGTGGAAGATGGCCCAAGCCCTTGGGCCCCTGCACCCATGTGGGAGACCCAGAGAAAGCTCCTGGCTCTGGATTGGCTCAGCTCCAGCTGTTGCAGCCATTTGGGGAGTGAACCAGCAGATGGAAGACCTCTCCCTCTCACTATCTGTGTCAAATAAATAAAAATAAAATTTTTTAAAAACTTTAAAAAAATTATTAGGTTGGTCAAAATGGACTACAAAATGCCCTGGCAGGAAGCTGAGTAACCCCTGGTGCTAAACTCAAAGGGAGAAGATAAGGAGTCTAAGGTAATTTGTAGCCATTATAAATAGGGAAAATGAAAAATCATTTCTCTTTGATAAACACTATCTATAGATACCATTTGTACATTAATCCTTCTCACTTCTATAAAATGCCTAGATTTAAAAAGCAAAACCATGTTAGAAAAAAAATCTGTTCCCTTGGATGTGGGAAAGGCTAGAGAGTAGATGACCCTTACCTGTGAGAGGCTCCATTGTGTCTGCTGAGCTTGTGGCAAGCCAAATTTATTCTGGGGTGCACCCATCTGTCCCACCATTCCTCCTTGGGGGCCAACCACATTTTGAGGAAGAGGCATCACACCAGTTTGTGCATTTCCCATAAACCCATTGGGCATCGGCATGCCCACCATCATACTTGCACTCTGTCCCATCACATTTCCAATAAGGCCAGGAGCCGCAGGCACAGGTACACCCATTGATGGAAAACCTTGAAATGCAGCTGGTGCTTGTGAGGTAAATGGTATATTTGTGGGTCCCATAAACACACCTGTATCGTAAGAACCATGAATAGAAAATAAGTAAGAATACAGGGCTACTGCATACAGCTGCAGTTATAGTAAAACACACAAATGAATTACTGTCTCCTGAATTCCCTATAGCAAAAATTTTTCATTCCAGTCTGTTCCTACTGCTCAGACCAACCTACAGCTAAACAATTATTTCCAAAATGCAGAGAAATCTGTTTTTAACCTGTAAAAATTTAAGAAATATCTTATCCCATAGCCACACAAAACGTCTTTCAAAGACCAAACTACATAGCATCAGAGTATATGCTGTTTCTCTGACCTACACCATTGATCTCCCAATACCAGATAGACGAATGGAAGTCAACCATATCTAGCTTTAATGGAAGCAGCCGAGTAGCCATATAATTTCAGGTCACATGTATGTGAAATGCACCTTTTATTTTAGAGGAAATGGTCTGATGGATTAAAACTGTGCTAGCAAAAAAATTAGTGCTTGATTAGAATTATAAAAAAGTTTCAAAGTTTTTTTGGAAACCATGTAGTAATTCATACTGCTTTGTTTACCTGCAGAGAATATACATTGTACATAAAGTCATAACCTTCATGTAAATCAAATTTTGTAATTCTTCAAAAAGTCTGTCCTGTAAACTTCTGAAGAGATACTGATATGTGAACACCTTGTTAATTCTAAATGAATAAAGTTTTGTGAATCTGTGCATGCTTTTTAATTCTAATGCTTTGTTCATTTTATAGTTGTGTTGACTACAAGTGTGCACTACATAAAAAAATGGAGAAGAAATATAATTGATACCATAATTACAATGGATGTACTTTTAACAATTCACTCATAGCAGATTTCAAAGTTAATTACCAGGAGTACTCTGCTGCTGAATGGTTCCCGTACCATACAGAGATAAGATGGAGTCTTTAGAGAGTTGTTTCTTTGCAACTTCTTCTGATTTTGTAGCTTGCTCAGTGAAAAGATCCAGATCCCCAGATGTTACTGTAGACAGGGTGGCAGCTGCTGGTACAGAGGGTGTCCCCTGATACACACCAAAATAAGCTGTCAAATTCTGCACAGTAAAGCATATCTCACCTATTATTTAAAACCCACATGATGTTATGAAGTAAGACAGAAATTAAGCAACTGTAGTAGGTAAACCAGTGACATTTAAGAGATCATTCACTGGCTCACACAAAAAAACATCTGGAGTAAAGGGAAGATAAGATGTCTTCATTTGACTCAGTTAATGTAAGAGAGGGGAACCTGAAGCTCTTTCATAATAAATTGCACTCACCAGCTAGGCTAACACTGAATTTCTGCTCACTGAAATCCTGAACACAATGGGTTCAAAATTAGTTCTGCAGCTGCTGTCAGGACCACCACTCGTGGGAGCTGCTCAGGCTTCTCCCTCGGCAAGTACTGCTATATGGACCGTGTGGTATCCCTTGGAATAAAGAACACTTCTACATTACAGAGGACTGTAGATTTTATCTTTTAAAAATCTGTGTTTGCAATTATTCTTAGGTGTTTAAATTTAACTGAAAAGTGATTCCTGTTAAATATAAGAGTGGGAATAAGAGAGGGAGGAGATGTACAGTTCAGCACATGCTCACTCGGACTTGCCTGAAACGGCAGACTTAGAAACATGCCAGGGGATTCCAATTCAATTCCATCAAGGTTGCATGTACCAATGCTATCTCACTAGTCAAAGTGATCAATTTCAGTACACAATTGATCATAATGATAGGGTTAAGAGTCAAAGGGATCACATAAACAAGACTAGTGTCTGCTAATACTAACTGATAGAATTAAAAAGGAGAGAACGATCCAACATGGGAAGCAGGATACACAGCAGACTCATAATGGCAGATGTCCCAAACAGCACTCTGGCCTCAGAATCAGTCCTTAAGGCATTCGGATCTAGCTGAAGAGCCCATGAGAGTATTTTAGGCATGGAAAGCCAAGACACTCTGGCAGGGAGAAAAAAAAAAACAAAACAAAACAAAACTAAATGAAAGATCTCTGGGAGATCCCAGTGGAAAGAATGGGCCATCAAAGGAGGTACCTTTCTCTGAAGGGAGGAGAGAACTTCCGCTTTGACTATGACCTTGTCTAAGTAAGATTGGAGTTGGTGAACTCAAAAGGCTTCCATGGCCTTGGCAACTCATGACAAGAGCCTAGGGTGATTACTGATGCCATAAACAAGAGTATCAATTGTTAAGTCAACAACAGGAGTCACTGTGCACTTATCTCTGTCCTTAATGTGTTGTCCAGTGTGAAGTAATGCTATAACTAGTACTCAAACAGTACTTTACACTTTGTGTTTCTGTGTGGGTGCAAACTGTTGAAATCTTTACTTAATATATACTAAATTGATCTTCTGTATAAAAAGATAATTGAAAATTAAAAAAAGCTGTGTTGGAAGACTCTTTTAATACAACGAATCTAGATTAGTAACCACAACATTAGAATGCTTCTAATTTATCCACAAATGAAGCAAAATGCTAACCATCTGTACATTCAGCCATATGTTGTACCTCACTTTTGGATAAGGGGGAAATTAAGTACAAATACAAACAGGGGCCAGAGTTGTGTGCAGCAAGCCAAGCCACTGCTTGTGATGAGATGTCTGCATCCCATGTCAGAGTATGGTTCAAGTCTGGGCTGCTTTACTTCTGATCCAGCTTCTGGCTAATGGGCCTGGGAAAACAGCAAAAGATGGCCCATCTGCTTGGGCCCTTGCCACCCACATGGGAGACCTGGATGGAGTTCTGAACTCCTTTTAACTTCAGCCTGGCCTTGCCCCAGCTATTGTGGCCATCTGGGGAGTAAAACAGTGGATGGAAGATCTTGATCTTTCTCTGTCATTTTGGCTTTCAAATAAATGTCTTTTAAAAAAAATACAACCATATGTTGATATTTAGTACAAGACAAAATTTTTCATTAATCTCCTACATCTTCCAGTATTGTACAGTAGCAACTGATAATCTTATTTAGTGATCTTGCAATCATACAGGGGTTTTCAGAAAGTTCATGGAAATGTGTATTATGAGAAAACTATTTCAAAAATTTTTTGCATTAAGATAAACTTAATTCTGTTCTCCATGAATTTTTTAAAGTACCCTTAATCACACTGACATGTTTTATAAATGGAAAGAATTTCTATGAAGACAAGTAAAAGCTGCTAAAATTTTTCTCAAACTATACAATAGAGTATTAAGCAGAAGTTACAATTAAACATTTAATGTACTGGTTAAAACTTCATGTAATAAATTACCATCCAAACATTCTACTTAAGATACTAATTTAAAATACATAATTCAGGGGCCAGTGCTGTGGCACAGCAGGTTAAAGCCCCAGCCTGCAGTGCTGGGCATCACATATAGGGCACCATTTCGAGTTCCAGCTGCTCCACTTCCAGTCCAGCCCTCTGATATGGTCTGGGAAAGCAGTAGAAGATGGTCCAAGTCCTTGGGCCCCTGCACCCACATGGGTGACCTGGAAGAAGCTCCTGGCTCCTGGCTTTGGATCAGCTCAGCTCTGGCTGATGCAGTCATTTGGGGAATGAACTAGCATATGGAAGACCTCTATATCTCTGGCTCTACCTCTCTAATTCTTTCAAATAAATAAAATAAATCTTAAAAAAATAATTCAAAACAGAACACTATTTTGAATCTATTATGCCTAATTAAGCAAGAATTATGACATCACAAACAAAAGCTACCTAATTTACAAAAACTCAAGTGTGTAAGGAATCAGACATGATGGTATATGAAATATAATAATGCCCTTGATTAAAATGTTTCTGAGCTGCCATGAAGTGGTGTAACACAGAGGCTAACAGCATGGGCTGGAGCCAGCCTTCCTGGACTACAACGACTTAGGATAGCATGCCCTTACACTGATTCCTTAACTTCTCTGGTCTCTCTCCTGTGCAATGGGATTTGCCTGATGACCACAGATGCATTTTGCATAGTAGTAGCATTAAATCCCCAGTGTTTATGATTAGTATTGTTAGATAACAAAGCAACTACATCACTAAGTGATCTTTTCATATTTAGTTCAAAGAATCTTCTGCTCAAAGCCTTGGGGGTCTATTCCTTGTGGATGAGATTTAACTAGAAGAAAACTCAAAGTGGATGAGGAAACAACTCCAGTGCCATAGGGGATTGGCCTAATATCCACAAGCTCTAAACATAGCATATGCTTCTCCCGATGAAGGTGGATGACGTGGAAAATTCTACCTGTGCACAACAGTCTAAAAACAGTCAAACCAAACAGCATGACTAGGAAACACTCACATGTCCATTTATCTGTTAGCACTCTGTTTGCCAGCACTACCACCAAGGATAAAAGAAAAACATCCTCTGCCTGCCATTTATACTTCAAGAGGCTGCACAGGACTTGCAACCAAAAGCTCTCTGGCATTCTGGGATCCCATATGAAGTCAGAACAGGCCTCAGCTCTCGTGCAGGTCTGGATTCTGCACGTATACATGTGTATGATAGAAAGGAGAGGGGCTGGCACTGTGGCGTAGTGAGCTAAGCCTCCGCCTATGGCTCTGTCAATCCATGGGGGGGGGGGGGTGTTGGCTGCTCCTCTTCCGATTCAGCTCTCTGCTTATGGCCCAAGTGCTTGGGCCCCTGCATCCGTGTAGGAGACTCAGAGGAAGCTCCCAGCTCCTGGCTTCATACGGGCTGAGCTCTGGAAGTTGTGGTCATTTGAGGAGTGAACCAGTGGATGGAAGACTTCTCTCTCTCTCTCTCTCTCTGTTAACTCTACCTCTCAAATAAATAAATTTTAAAAATATTTTTTAAAAAAAGGGCCAGGGCCATGGCTCACTAGGCTAATCCTCGGCCTGCAGTGCCAGCACCCTGGGTTCTAGTCCCGGTTGGGGTGCTGGATTCTGTCCGGTTGCTCCTCTTCCATTCCAGCTCTCTACTATGGCCCGGGAAGGCAGTGGAGGATGGCCCAAGTGCTTGGGCCCTGCACCCGCATGAGAGACCAGGAGGAAGCACCTGGCTCCTGGCTTCGGATTGGCGCAGCGTAGCAGCCGTGGTGGCCATTTGGGGGGGTTAACCAATGGAAAAAGGAAGACCTTTCTCTCTGTTTCTCTCTCTCACTGTCTAACTCTGCCTGTCAAAAAAAAAAAATTTTTTTTTTTTAATTTTTAAAAAAGAGGGGCCGGCGCCGTGGCTCACTAGGCTAAATCCTCTGTCTGCGGCGCCGGCACCCCAGGTTCTAGTCCCGGTCGGGGTGCCGGATTCTGTCCCGGTTGCTCCTCTTCCAGTCCAGCTCTCTGCTGTGGCCCAGGAGGGCAGCAGAGGATGGCCCAAGTGCTTGGGTCCCTGCACCCGCATGGGAGACCAGGAGGAAGCACCTGGCTCCTGGCTTCGGATCAGCGCAGTGCTGGCCGTAGCAGCCATTAGGGGAGTGAACCAACGGAAGGAAGACCTTTCTCTCTGTCTCTCTCTCTCTCTCTCACTGTCTAACTCTGCCTGAGTCAGAAGAAGAAAGGGGCTTCTTTCTGTCACCACTCTGAAACAGTTGCCCTGAATCCCCAATATACATATACATTCCTGTCAGCTGAGTATTTCCAATTTCCTTAGGGAAGACTAGTACTCCAGATAAGTAAAGCAAATAGTAAAATCAATTTATTTCATATTCAAAATGCGAAAAATTCTATACTAGAATGTATATATACTCAGAGTAATTCATAATCTTGGTGTTCAAATTAGTTTGAGCTTAATTACACACAGTAAAAATCTATATAAAACAGTACAATATATGCATAAAATTTCTATTGAGCTCCCTCGCATGATCTAAGAAGGCATTATTTTGAAAATGTTCAGATTTTTTAATCTTTACAAGCAGATTGGATGACAGATAATTCTGCCAGCCAAATTATTTTATAGATCTCACCATAACTGGCCTAATTTTGGTCCTAAAACAAAGTTCCAGGAAGAGAATTATGATTTAAAAAATTAACCCTGTCAATTTACCAAGCACTAATCAGAAGACCCAAAGCATGAAAACAAGTCCTGTCCTACCTAAAGCCAGAAGCCCCAGCTCACTTCTGCACTTACATGTTAAGTGTTAAGTGTGCATTGTTGGAACTGCTGCTATGACACTGAACAGAACACAGGCAGTACATTGAAACTTCAAAGGGAGAGTCTAACTTTCCAGGTAGTTGTAAAGCAACCTGCTTATATCACTCAATCTAAAGAAGTCCCAAGATATAACTGCCTTACTAGAATACTAGACTGAAACAAAGTGCTTTTCATGCTCAGATTGTCAAATATCCTAAATACTTCTTTCCAAAGCCACAATATTAGACAATTTTTATTGTCTCATTTAAACCCATGCCTGTGTGAATTCATATGGTAATTAATGTTAACTGAGATAGAGTAATACTTAGTCCCTCTTTGTGTGTATTACCACAGAAGGGAAAGGGGCAAAGCCATAAAATAACTGTCTTTGCTGAAAATAATCTTTACTGCTGCAAACAATTTTGATCAAGATACATTTAAACTAATTATTGCTAAGAAATCTGTTTGTTCAATTCTAGTCATAAATATATAACACCTGACATATAACAGAAAATATGTGCAATACAAATGATACTAGTCTTCGTCATAAGACACACTATTTTTTATTACAACTTTCCATCCATACCATCAGATCTGACTCTTTTTCCACAGAAAATGAAATATTTTATTGCAAATATTATGGTATCCTGCTAGCTGAATTGTGAAGTTAAAATTTAAAACAGAACCTTAATATTGTATGCTTTAAGAGCTAACCTGTATCATCCTGAAAGTTCATATATTTCACCTTATAGAAATTCCATGGAAGGGTAAGAAAGCAATTCAAAAATTTTTCACCAAAAGTACTCTTAAAAGATCATGAACATTACTAGTACTGTTCTAAATAGGTTTATTTTTTATTCACACACACAAACAGCAAAGTAAGTTTTAAGGGAAACCTAAAACAATTTATCTTCAGAAAAAAATAAGAGTTCTGAATTTGCTAGAACTTTTAATTCCAATCAACATTTACATACACTGGCAGCTCTGAAGTGACCTTATTGGGAAGGCTGAGGTAGTCTTTGTTTTCTACTTATTCATTCTAAACACTACTGTTTCCTTATAGCAAGAGTTAGAACTTTAGGCTTCATAAGTCACAGCTTCTACTGTAACTCTTCAACTCTGCTTTTATAGCTCCAAAGTTGCCACAAGCAATACATAAACCAATGTGAATGGCTGCCTTCCAATAAAACTTTGAGAAGACAAGGTACAATCTTAGTTTGCCAAACCTTGACCAAAAAACAAAAAGCTTTCAAGCCAGTGACAAAACAAATCTTTTGAACTTTTACAAAAATGAAATACCACATACCTGAGCTGGGGGCATGACAGTTGCAGGTAAGGGATTAGAAATCATCGGCCCAAAGATGTCCAGGTCATCATTCAGGGCTGGTACTGTGCTTGTGTTCCCGTTGGTCACTGGTGCCTCAGCAGGGCCATCTGAAAACAAAAATTTTTGTCTTGAAGTAGAATCTCTTAAATTATTTGAAATATTAGTTTTTTTTTTTTTAAAGGAACTACTCAAAAGTTGACAGAAAGGCCACTGTTGTACAGTGGGTTAGGATGCCACTTGATATCAAAGCACACTGTATTAGAGTGCTAGTTTGAGCCCTGGCTACATTTCCAATTCAGCTAACTACTAATGTACTTAAGGAGCCAGTGGAAGATGGCCTAAGTATTTGGGTACCTGCCATCCATGTGGGAGACCCAGATGGAGTTCCTGGCCCGGACCTGGCTATTGCAGCCACTTGGGGAGTGAACAAGCTGTTGGAAGATAGCTCTCTCTGTGTGTCTGTTGTCTCTCTGCTTTTCAAGTAAATAACTCTTTTAAAAAAAAAAAAGTTGATAAATATATGCCCCTCTTCCTCAGGAGAAATCTGTCCTCTTTCCCAAAGAAGCTATTTCCAATTTTGTTTATCCTCTCAGAAATATTCTTTATCCACTAGTTTCCAAGTATATATGCAAACCTACCTTTTGACAGATGACATCATACTATTCCCATTATTCTACATCCTGATTATTTGTATGATCATAAAAACTTTTTATAATGCTTCCTGTGTGCCAGGAATTGATATATAAATTCATTTAATTCTAATACTGTATGAGGAGACATAGCTTTTGAGATAAGTGACTAAAATGGAATTTGATACCAGGCTTCTATAAATAATGCAACCTAAATGCATGTATGAGTTTGTGATATCACTTCATATCTTTTTTTGGTTAAAGATTTATTTATTTGAAAGAGTTATGGGGGGGGGGGGGTAGAGAAAGACAGATCTTCCATCTACTGGTTTACTTCCCAGATGGCCACAATGGCCAGCACTGTGCCAGGCCAAAGCCAGGAGCCAGGAGCCAGGAGCTTCTTCCAGGTCTCCCATGTTTGTGGCAGGGTCCCAAGTACTTAGCCATCTTTCACTGCCTTTTCCAGGCCATTAGCAGAGAGCTGGATCAGAAGCAGAGTATGTGGGACATGAACCAGCACAAATACAGGATGCTGGCATCACAGGCGGTGGCTTTTTTGCTATGCCACAACACTGGACCTCCCCCAACTTTTTTTTAAAGATTTATTTATTTCGGAGTGGGGAGAAGGAAGAGGTGTCCTCCACCTACTGTTTCACTCCCCAAACGGCTGCCACGGCCCAGGCTGGGCCAGGTCGAAGTAAGGAGCCTAGAACTCAAATTGGGTCTCCCACATGATGGCAGAGGTCCAAGTAATTGGGTCAACTGCTGCTGCTTTCCCAAGTGCATTAGCAGGGAGTTGGATCAGAAGCATAACAACTAGGACTTGAACTCACACTCTGCATGGGATGCTGGTGTCACAAACAGCAGCTTATCCACCATGCCACAACACTGGCCCCACTTCTTATCATTTTTACTTCCCTGGAAATAACTTTCAATGATTTTAAATGTTTGAAATGTTGCAATTCATAATAAAGACAAAAGAAAGCACGCAATTTACAATTTACATTAATTCTATAAGAAACATATATAAAACTCTGAAATGTCTTGTTTTTTAGTTCATTAGGCAGAGAGACAGCTCCTATATGCTAGTCCACTCCCCAAATGCCTGCAGTGGCTGGAGACAGGAGGCTGCAAACTCAATCCAGGTCTTTGATATTAGTGGTAGGAACAAAATTATTTGGACAATCACCATGCCTCCCAGGGTCTGCACTGGCAGTAAGCTGGAGTCAGCAGCCAGGGTCAGGAACTGAACTGAGTCGCCCCAATATGCGACGTGGGTGTTTTAACCAAGCCTCAAATGCTACGCCAAAGGTCCACACCTTACGTCCTTTATTCAGGCACAGGTGCCTTTTGATGATGCAGTACTAAGCCACTGAGCTGTAAAGGGAAAGGGACTCTGACAGACTCCTGCTTAAACTTTCAAAACAACTAATATTACTTTAAAAAAATTAGAAGTATTTTGTATCGCCTCTTTATATTAGACACTAATTTACCAGGGTAAGGGGTACAATCTGGAGTGAGTGCAATCGGGGAGAGTCTATAAGCATGGCTCTTCCACAGATCAGTTTTCTTTGGCCACAACCAAGTAACAGTTCAGAGCATCACAATTTCAATCTCGTGGGGTTTACACCAGTCTTTTAACAATTTATAGTCTCATTTGATCTCTTTTTGATAGACCATACCCTCCTCAAAGGTAAATCAATCACCTGAGATGGTTTGCACAAAGTAGATACTCGAATATTTGACAAATTTAATGGAAAGTCTACCACCTACTGTGCATGTTCACCACAACCCACAGAAATTCATGTGTTTCATCTCTTTTTCCAAGTAGAACTACAGAAATTAGAATCTTTAATTTTCCTGTTTAAGTCCCAGTGAATTACAAATTATTAATATCAATGAATAAATGGGTCACAATAAAAATGTTCTATTAATTCATATTGTGTAAAAACCAATTTAGGTTAATTTGAAAGATATCAAGTATTTTTCAAGTTTTTTTTTCAGGTAAATCATATCAAGATTGTAAAATATATTTACTACATATGTATATATATTACATATGTTTTATATATACACATACATACACACACACACACATATATATATATGTCAAGCACCACTGATAACTAAAATGTAAAACATTGCATAGATTATTATAGTTAATAACAGAATTTTTAAATAAGACAACTATCAATTACAAAATATGACAAACGGGATTTTTTTCATTTTTTTAAAGATGTATTTATTTTATTTGAAAGGTAGAGTTAGAGAGAGAGGAGGGGAGACAGAGATAGAGCTTCCATCACTCCCCAAATGGCTGCAATGGTCAGAGCTGGACCAGACTGAAGCCAGGAGCCAAGAGCTTCTGCCAGGTCTCCCATGTGGCTGCAAGGGACCAAGCACCTGGGCTATTTTCCACCACTTTCCCAGGCACATTAGCAGGAAGCTGGATCAGAAGTGGAAGCTGAGAATCTACCCAGTGTCCATATGGGATAGCAAATTTCATGTGTATTTTATCAAAATTTATTTATTTTCATATTATTTGAAACTGAAAGACACACAGACACCCACAAACAGCCAGAGCCATCTCTGCTGGTTCATTTCCCAAATGCCTGCATTGGCCAGGGCTGAGCCAGAGGCTAAGAATTCAATCCAGGTCTCTCAGAAAGTTAGCAGGGACCACCACTTATTGCCTTCCATAGTGCACATTAGCAGGAAGATGGATCAGAAGCAAAGCTGGAACTCAAGCCAGGCACTCAAGCAACTTAACCACTGCACCACATACTTGCCTTGCCTGCTTTACCACAACTTAAAAGATAATTTATATAGGATCACATAAAAATAGTTTTTGGTTTTTTTTTGACAGGCAGAGTGGACAGTGAGAGAGAGACAGAGAGAAAGGTCTTCCTTTGCCATTGGTTCACCCTCCAATGGCCGCCACAGCCAGCATGCTGCAGCCAGCGCACCGCGCTGATCTGAAGGCAGGAGCCAGGTGCTTCTCCTGGTCTCCCATGGGGTGCAGGGCCTAAGCACTTGGGCCATCCTCCACTGCACTCCCGGGCCATAGCAGAGAGCTGGCCTGGAAGAGGGGCAACTGGGACAGAATCCGGCGCCCCGACCGGGACTAGAACCCGGTGTGCCGGCGCCGCAAGGCGGAGGATTAGCCTGTTGAGCCACGGCGCCGGCAAAAATAGTTTTCTTTATATAGCAAAATTTATGCATGTGTGAGCAGTGATATTAAATGGCCTATAACAATCTATTAATTCGTGATTCATAGGCAGTTTCAAGATTTTCACCAATGCAAAAACAGAACAGTGAATGTCCATATTCTTTAATATAGTCTGTATACTTCAGCTCCCTTCACTACAAGCTAATGTGATATCTGTTTCTGTCACTACACTGTAATAAGGTTCATTTTTTCATTCTGTTTTTTTATATTAATATTTTAAAACTGGCCTCTTGAAATCTTGGGCATTCCAGAAAACCAGTAATTCTAGGCTCTTTGTAACTGCTTACCATGGTTAATGGAGCTGTTGTGAATGTCAACCCACAGGGTAAGTTGACTTAGGAATACATTAGGAGACAAAGGAAGTATCTGCTTAGTGACAGCTACATTTTGTGGCAAGGTTGGCACTATTTTCTATTGACTGATAAAAATTTTCTCATACCTCCAAAAAGATTAAAGTTTCTCTCAGGCCCAACCAAAGTTTCTCTCTATGAACACTCCTTTGCAATGAGCACAGGTAACTGTTTCCACATAAATACAACGTACTTGCTCCTCTTTTTTCTCTACCTCCTTCTTCTCTCCACATGATCCTTTAACGATGGATGCTGGATTTTGCTCCAATGGATATTGGTACTACAAAAGCTATGCATTGACAGAATTGTTGAGAAATAAATTCTTAGCCTAAATGAAAACTTCTAAATCTTGGAAAATGACTAAATAACAAGTTCCCACTAAGTTTCGATGTTTGCTAATTTCCCTCATACTTTTGGCTTGCTAAACCACATTCTTTTATTTTAAAAAAAGATTTATTTACTTGAAAGGCAGAGAGAAAGAGACAGACAGACAGAGCGGGGGGAGGGAGGAGGAGAGGAGGAAAGGGACAGAGGGAGAGAGGGAGAGAGGGAGAGTGAGAATCTTCCATCTGCTGGTTCACTCCCCAAATGGTCGCAACAGCCAGAACTGGGCCAATCCAAAGCTAGGAGTGCAGGGGCCCGAGGACTTGGGCCATCTTCTATTGCTTTCCCAGGCCATAGCAGAGAGCTGGATCAGAAGTGGAAAAGCTGGGACTTGAACTGGCACCCATATGGGATGCTGGCACTGTATGTGGCAGCTTTACCAGCTATGCCACAGCGCCGGCCCCTAAACCACATTCTTTAAAAAGGTTGTTTTCCCCCAATTTATTTTGAAGGCTGTTGTATTTTTAATTTATAGTGTTTAAAAATTAGGACAAGTGGGGCTGGCATTGTGGCACAGACATAAAGCCATCACCTGCAACACTGACATCCTGTATGGGCACTGGTTCATGTCCTGGTTGCTCCACTTCCAATGCAGCTTCCTAATGGCTTGAGAAAAGCAGCAGAAGATGGCCCAGGTGTTTGGGCCCCCCCATCAATATGGGAGATCCAGATGAAGCTCTTGGCCTCAGCTTGACCCAGCTCTGGCAGTTGCGAAATCTGGAGCACAGAGTAGTGGATAGAAGATCTCTCTGTAACTCTGCCATTCAAGTAAATAAATTAAAACAAGGACAATTAAAGACTTGCAATCATTACTATCATTTATAAACATCATATTTATCATAGATATTTTTTAAAAACATTTGCCCATTATTATTTTTGTCTCCAGTGAAAGATGAGCCAGGCATTTCCTTGCACTGTCTCCTGTTACAGAAAGTTGGACACTGTAAGAATAAGACTTTCTCAGTGTCACTCACCTGGTTAAGTAGCAAACTTGTGCAACAATGGAGTCTTCTGATCCCTAAACTAGTGCTTTCTAAACCACACTACATTGAAAGTCATATAATTACGATTATACCTAATTATAAAGGAAAAATTATAAAAATTAAAAGTCAACTTTCAAAAAACAGTTATTTGTAACTTGAGAAGCAGTGACATGATGGTACAAAAACTATTCTATGTCTCAAACACTTCCTCATCATCTCCGAACTCCAATGTCCTTGGTACCAAACCAGTATCTTCTCTACTTATACAGAGAGAAACTGGTGGACATGGTCACCAATGAACAAATGGCTGAGGGAAGTATCTGTGGAATATAATCAGCCCTTGAGCAAGGAAGAGTATTCACAAACACTGGAAGTTAAATGCATCCTGATCAAAGGCCCAGCAAGAGCACAGCATGGTGAATTTTGTGTGTGCGTGTACACACACACACACACATTCACACAAACGCAAACTTCCTCTTTCAGGGCAGAGGGAACCTCAGGTCCACTACACAATGCCTTCTATGAGATAAGGGGATGCCTGCGCAATCACCTAATCAGAATTCACCACACGCATACACCTTACTGTGTGTATTCCTTGCTCAGCTACAGGAAACTGGTGGGAGCAGCCAGCAGCAGCAAGAGGAAGCAGTAGTCCCCTTTAATCAGTATGCAGAAACCATAGTTGGTGGACAAAAAAATAATGGGAAATCTGGAGTACAAGAAAAGCCTAAGGCAAATAGAAGACATTTAGCTGGGGATATCATTATAAAGAACGATAATGAAGCACAAAAGATGCCTTAAAAAGGCAATAGGCAAACAGAAGAAATTAGGACAATGCAGTAAAATCGAGAAGAAATTTCAAACTTAAAGACAGGGCATCAAACCTACAGCTAGTAGCTTTTGGGTAACTATTTTCTCTCTACATGACCTTAAAATTTCAAGCTACTGCTTACTTGTGAACTGAACAGGAAGATGAGTGTTTTAAATTGCACACATACTAGAATTGACAAGAAAGGTAAAATGTTTTGAGCTACAGAAAAAGCTGTTTAATCAGTTCTACAGCTTACGTGAACATAAGGCATGCCGAGCATGCATTTACTGACAAGACACTGTCTCATGACACTGAGAGCAGTGCTTAGAAAAAAGGTAACATTTCAAATGTGACAGTCTCGAAGGCCAGTCTCTCTCATCCAGAAATCCTTAATACAATGAGTGAGGCTGTTGGCTCTATTAACTATGGCTAAGCCAAAACTCACCTAATGTCAATAATCTGAAAGAATACAAGATAAACAAAGTATTTTAAACAATATTTAGTATCTTTCTCTTCATCCATTCCAAGTACCTTCAAATGGAATTTACAAATGTAAAAGAAATAAGAATTTAACATTCCATATTAATAACATGTTTCAACACTAATATTCATTTAAGGCCTATGTTTGGATACTCTAATCTATGCTTTATATAAAGTATATCAATCATCACATCACCTCAAAAGTATCTGTACAATAAGCCTAGGATTTCAATACAGGTTATAAGCCAGTACATCTGGAAAACTCAAATGCTATAATCAGTTTGAGAAAATTTCCTGGTGCCCCAAGGCAGAAACAGGCACTTCTTCCTGAACTAGGGTTAAAATAGCATCCATAGGGCCGGCGCCTCAGCTCAACAGGCTAATCCTCCACCTGCTGCACCAGCACACCAGGTTCTAGTCCCAGTTGGGGCGCCGGATTCTGCCCCGGTCGTTCCTCTTCCTGACCAGCTCTCTGCTATGGCCCGGGAGTGCAGTGGAGGATGGCCCAAGTGCTTGGGCCCTGCACCCGCATAGGAGACCAGGAGAAGCACCTGGCTCCTGGCTTCAGATCAGCGCAGTGCGCTGGCCGGAGCGGCCATTGTGGGGTGAACCAAGGGAAAAGGAAGACCTTTCTCTCTGTCTCTCTCTCACTGTCCACTCTGCCTGTCAAAAAAAAAAAAAAAAAAAAATCCATAGCCATCAACCTATCATCTCCTAAAAACAAACTTCTTGATGGTAGGAGTGCAGGATCTGCCCTTATTACCAGCTCAGGCATTGTACTTGGCACAAGCTCACTTCTGAGGCAGTGAATGACTCTGGCACCCACAAGGTCCAGCTCCACCTCCACTGCAGGCCATAGAACCCACATCTGATAAATGAGGCCTACTGATTGACTTTACCTCCCAAACGTTCTCTCTAACCCAAGAGGTGACAAAGTGGCAGCCTTTCCACATGCCTTATCCTTTTCATCTATTAATGTTTAATGGCATCTGGAATGTACTTAAGAATGGACAAGCACACCACAGAAGGCTATAGGCATGTTACTCCCCATTGGCACAATGTTTATGGCCTAAAGTCCCCATCCAATTCCTCATGCTCTGTCACCAGGGAGAGATACTACGGCTGCCTCTTTGATGTCTGGCACAAAGTAAATGCTCAGTAAGTGACTGATGAATTGAAATGCTCTCCAAACACAGATTATGGAAAATTTTCTTGATGACATCAGAGCCATGAAGGAAAACAATTAACAAGTATTTTGGGGGCAGGTGTTAACTACTGCTCTTAACTACTAAAGATGCACACATTCCATATCAGAGTTGGATATCTGGCTCTGGTTCTCAATTCCAGCTTTCCTACTCTTGCAGACACCTGAAGGCAGCAGGTGATGGCTCAACGAACTAATTAACTGGGTCCTAGCCACTCATGTGGAAGACCTGGATTCAGCTCCCAGCTTTGGTCCACAATGGTTCTGTCCAATGCAGGTATTTGCAGAGTAAGACCAGAACACTTGCTTGCTCCCACTCTCAAATAAAAATTTAAAAAATAGTAAGTCATCTTACTTTTGTTGGAGGAAAAGTGTGATGATACTACTTTTGTAAAATACTTGTAATCTTCTGGTTACAAATCTCCTTCCATTTCTTGCCCTGGTGCACACTAAGCCCTAGCTTCCTCCTTTAAAATCTCTCAAGAGTCGAGAGCCTGTCTGAAAGATTCTCCCACTGTTGCTGCTGATAGCCTTGACTGGCTCCTCTTCAAAGCTCTGTTTTCAAAGCCGTGGCTTCCACATGATTATTTGACTATGATATGATAACTGCTTTCTAATTGGAATCCCTACACTAGGGCTTCCTCTCTCCAGTTCACGGATTACAGAGAAAATGATATCCTCTCTCTAAATCAGAAGTGTCTCCCAAATCACTCTGTCCGCATGTTGATGCAGCACTGTTGCCACCGCACTACCCGTGGCCACAACAGGTCCGTCTTCTCCACCCTGCAGGCTAGAGTCACATTCTCACCCTCCTGCGATCTAGTTCATGTGCCCTAACACACACCTGACAGGTACTCCACAGCTGTCTGCTCAATGATAAGAAGCAAAGATATTTTACATCATAAATGCTCTACAGAGATAAGGTACTAATCACTACATGGATCTGGGTAGTTGCTTAGTTTCTCCAACTGTGATGTCCACAAATCATTAGATTTTGCTTGAAACAAATTCCCATAGTACCAAATAGCCTTATTTGTTCTTCATCTAATAGTAATAAGAAAAATTAACCTTTGAATTAAAGAAATAAAATTTGGAATTTTTAACATTGATCCAGATCTAAAACTGAATTCACATAACCAATTCTCTTACCGAATTATCCTTCCTCCCTCAGGGATAATTTCATTTTCTAGTTTCCAGACTACAACTCCATCCCCCAATCATATGACTGTAAACACACAGATGCACTGTTTGGTATTTACATTAGTTCTATGAACTCTGCTGGTGTTCAATGAATATTAATTGAATTCATCTTTTACTTGAATGTCAGAAGCATTAGCTGGTCATAATCTCTTTGCACAAATAATGAAGTTAAAGAGCAATATAAGATGTTATGGATTACTAATCTAGTTTAAGACAGATAAAAATATGATAAGTAAATGGATGTTATGTTCTTCTTTACCATTTCTGACTGATTGTGAACATTCAGCCTTGAGTATACTCCTGCTACAATGAAATCTGCCAAGTCTAATTCTTCACTGGTGACTACTGAGGCATCATCATAAACAGGAATGGAATTAAAGTAGAAACAACTCTGATTAAAGAAGGCTGCTTCCAATAGATTCTGTGCTGCTCTCCCTAATGGCAAAACCCTTAAAGTCTTTTAAATCTTCATATTGCTCCACAAACTCTTTATTTTCCACTTAACAAACCTTTTAAGGGTGGGTATTGGGCACAGATGTTAAGACTCTATTTGGGGTCGGCACCGTGGCTTACTTGGCTAATCCTCCGCCTGTGGCGACGGCACACCGGGTTCTAGTCCCGGTTGGGGCGCCAGGTACTAGTCTCGGTTGCTCCTCTTCCAGTCCAGCTCTCTGCTGTGGCCCAAGTGCTTGGGTCCCTGCACCCAGCTCCTGGCTTAGGATTGCCGCAGCACCAGCCGTGGCGGCCATTAGGGGAGTGAACCAACGGAAGGAATACCTCTCTCTCTGTCTCTTTCACTGTCTATAACTCTGTCTCTCTCTCACTGTCAAAAAAAAAAAAAAAGATTCTATTTGGGACATGGGCTGTCCGGTTTTAGTTCCTGTTCCGCTTCCAAAATTCCAGATTCCTGCTAATGAGCACCCTGGAAGGCAGCCAGTGATGGCTCAAGAAGTTGAGTCCCTGCTATCCACATGGGAAACCGAGCTTGAATTCCAGGATCCCTGGCCCAACCCCAGCTGTTGCCAGGATATAAGTAGTGAATAGCAAATAGAAGATCTCTGTCTCTTTCTCTCTGCTTTTCAAATGAGAAATAAACATTTCTTTGAAAATTACACTGATATAAAAAAATCAAGGTCCACCCTTAGTAAAAACAGTATTTGGAAGTCTTCTGTATTAAAATCACATGACTTGATTCATGAAATAAACCTCATGTACCTTACTTTGTATCCAGCTGAAGCATATTAAAGTTTTCAAGCTTTAGTTATTTTCAAATTTTTCATTTTCTTGACAGTTCTTTTTGACAGTTATTTGGAGCTGTTACCCTCTTTTAATTTTTCTTATTGCTATATAGGTAATATTCAGGCTAATGCTAAATGACATGGCCTTAAAAGATGATCTTGACCCTGTAGCTCTGTTTGTTCCTCCTTTTCCAAAGCCCCACTATGCTCTTTCTGCTGTACAAGGAGAGTGATGACAGTCTTCCATCCACAAGTTCGCTTCACAGATGGCAATGGCCAGGGATGAGCCAGGCCAAAGCCAGGAGCCAAGAGCTTCCTCCAGGTCTCCTGTGTGGGTAGCAAGGACCCAAACACTTCGGCTATCTTCCACTGCTTTCCCAAGCCATCAGCAGCGAGCTAGATGGAACATGGAGCAGCTGGGACATGAACCAGTGCCCATGTGGGATGCTGGCATCACAGGCCATGGCATTACCTGCAACACTCCAATGTCTGCCCCTATCTGGGTACTTCTTAATGGCAAAGCCTATCGCCATTGTAAAGGCTGAATACAGAGGTCCCCCTTTATCCACAGTTTCATTTTCCATGGTTGTAGTAGCTTATAGTCAACCATGTTCTGAAAAGATTAAATGGAAAATTAAAGAAATAAACAATTTCAATAACCCTTATTTTAAATAACCCTTATTACAGTATCATTATAATTGTTCAGTTTTATCATTAGCTACTGTTAATTTCTTACTATGCCTAATTGATAAACTAAATTTTATCATAGGTATGATACACATTAAAAAAAAAAAAAAAGATGGTATAGGGGGATCTGGTACCATCTAAGGTTTAAGCATCCACTGGAGGGTCTTGAGACATAGCACCATCAGATACAGCAGGACTACTGTTCGTTTTCCTTGACACTCTTGCAGCAAGAGTGAAGTCATGTGATCTAATTCTGATCACAGGCACCCTGGGAATTCTCTTGAGGAGTTTTCTGGAGAGAAATTTCCCTTCCTGAGAAACTGATGAAGGAAAAACCACCCTCTGGATGTGGTCCTATAAGAACGGGAAGCTAAGAGCCGCCCTAACCATACATTTGTTGCCACGAGGGCACAATTCTACAGATCCCAGTCAGCGCCATGATGACGGTGGCAACATGGGAAGAAGCAAAGAGGAACCTGGCTCCCTGACCTCAGTGTTCCAACAGCTGCAAGCCCCAAACACTGTGCCCCCAAATTCCTCACTGAGAACTAAATAGCCTTGTGGCTCAGCCATTTTTAGGCTTTTTGTTACTTAAGCCAGAAGTAGCCCCATTTATGATGCATTTTTACTTCTTTAGACATCTAGGTTTTCTTTTTTGGTTTTTATTAAGATTTATTTATTTATTTGAAAGGCACTGAGATTGAGAGAGAGAGAGAGAGAGAGAGAGAGAGAAAGAGAGAGAGAGGAGAGAATATATGACTATTTTATATCTGCTGATAATTCAGGATACTGGTGTCCCATGCAGCAGCTTAACCCACTGCACCCAAATGCCTGCCCCTAATTATTTTCTTTTTGCTGCCCAGTCCATCAGCACAATCTTAAGCAGTTCTATGCTGTTTCAGCACTACCAAGAAGCTGTTCCTTCCTATTCCCTTGAAAGTTCTGCAGTGGAGCCCCCTTCTCCATCACTTCTGGTGCCAGTTCTCCAACTGTCCTAGCATGGACTCAGGACCACTGGCAAGGATCTGCCCATTGCCAGTTCCCTTATACCAATATATTCCTGTTTTGTACTTCCTTTTCCACACAGGTATGATTACACAAAAATGAAAACATTTCCTAAGATGTGCTTTTTGAAAAGGTTATGACAGCTCATCAAACAGTCTTCTGAGCAGAAGCAAAGCATGCCATTACCAGGTTTTTAAAATCATGTCTGGAAAACCTAACAGACTAAAAAATGTCCTTGGACCCTCTTCCACCCTTCATATCTTCCCCAGAAAAGGGGGATGTGCTCATAACTACATAAACATTCTCCAGATCTAGTGGATTACATAGCTCATAGGATACTAGTGGCTTTCCAGGCCCACTGCTGCTTAGCTAAGTCTGACATCCTTTTACTCAGCTCATTCCCAAATTTGTTTCATTTTATAGCATATGAACTTTGAGAAATGTTTAGAAACTTGTCTGTAGGAATTTGCTGCTTTAAAGGTAAAGAGAATACTTTCTGTGGGTGTTTTATCCTTTGGTTAACGTCTACCGAAAAAAATCTTTCTTGAAACAAAATATTTAGAGAAAAAGGGTAATGTATTAATATTAATATATTAAACAGGAGTATATGTTGCTAATAAAGAAATGCATTATATACTGATAAATACATTTCACTAGCATTGTCTTGGCCATTTTGGTAAGCTAAAGACTTTCTAAATGAAGAAAGTAAAATTTGCAAACTTTCTCACAAACTTTCCCCAAATTGTGTATTCCTTTGATCATTTCAAATAAGAAATAACTGAGGGAATCTCTAACTACTTCTCTCTACAGCTCAGTACTTTAAATAATTTCAGGTTTCAAGTTAAATTTGTAAAATGGTTAGAGCACTTGGCTTCTCAGGCACACTTGGCAGTCCGTCTCAGACCTGCACACAACTCTGGGCCAATGCCTCCTTGCAAGGAACAGGCTGCCCTGCAGTGTGCATGCATCACACAGATGGCCACAAAGCAGAAACCCTGCAGGAATCATTCATGGGAGATTGAAGTGAAACCTCTGAGGTCACGTTTAACACCAGCAATCTGTGTTTCTTTTCAATCCTTAGGCATAAAGCATGTGCTCACACCTGAAGATTTAATTTTCAGAGGAAGTCTCCCCCAACCTTACCCCCAAAAGACCACTGAATGGAAATATTAGTCTGGGAAATAGATACCAACCAACTGTTAAGCAGTCCATCGGTTTTTATCAGTATCAAAACTAACAATCAGCAAGGAACAGATGCAGGTTGTGACCATGGGCCATACAAGGCCCACAAAATCATTTGGTCTGGCTCTGCCAAGGCAACCATAGGCAGGACTCAAAATTCAATAAATCTACAGTAGGCTGATTTTTAAGTTGATAACTTTGTATGGTCTGTGAATCATGTTATAAATATCCAAATGGCAGTATTATTCACAGCCCTAAAATAGCTACCTAGGTAAGCACACTTGAAGACCACTCCCAAACACACCTTAGAAGTTGTTTTTAATTCTTTTTACATAGGAAGTACATATTCAAATTTAGATGTGACTGAGTGAAGTCTGGTGCCCTCAGAGACTGTTAGGTATGGCACTTTAGTCAAGAGGGGACCTTAGACCTCAGTAATATATAAGACTAAAAATAGGTAATAACCAAGTATATCACAGTACTTCTGGTATGAGAGAGTAAAGCACTAAAATAAATAATTTCAATAGGTTTCAAACACCAAGTAACAGCTAAATATGCAGCAGCTCTTGCAGGTAAGAAGAGGAACATAAAGCACGGGTCAGCAAACCCCAGCCCACACTTATTTTTAAGTTTTGTGGAATACAGCCACACTCACTCGCATAACTGTTATGGCTGTGTGCATACAATACTGGGAGTTGAGTAGTTCCAGCAGAGACCATATGGCTTGCAAAGTGAAACATTTTATAATTGGCTCTTTTCAGAAAAAAAATGTATTATTGTGACCTTTGGATGGGCAGTAAGTAGGTCAGGAAAGGTGAATTTAAGAATAGATGTGTAACTTGTGTTACCAGGATGAAAAAAAAAAGACCATGGGCTCACCAACATTCATTTAAAGAGAGTATCAGAATTCTAAAAAATTATATTAAGGCACCTTCTTTCAAATCCCCATGGTGTTTTCATTTGCAGTTATAAACCAGAGCCCCATTTTGGGATAGTGGCATGCTCCAGATAATTATCTGGGGCCCGCTGTAGCTACTGACAGCTAATCCACATGTAGAATCGATCATTGCTTGTCTTGAGCTGAAAATGACCTTTGATTTCTGTAGTGTCCTGGACTTACACAAACTCATTAAATCTCATGCTTAATACAACTTTAAAAAATTTTGAAAATTTTTTAGAAGAGTTTAGGAAACTGCTCAAACTCTACCAGCAAGACATCCCTCTTTGTCAGCCCATGTCTCCAACCTCCCCCACCTCTGGAACACTTCTATATGACCTAAAATCCACTAAGTCATCTGCAAAATCCCCTATATATCTTTAACACCTCAAAACATTTACTTCACCTTCTTGCCCTAAAGAACCTTGGTTCTCCTCTGTAGACACTGTTTCCTGAAACTCTCCAACTGTCTAAATAGATGTTAGCTGTTGAACCCGAGATTTTGGAGTTGTTTGCTACGTGGCACAGGCAGCAATGGTTGACTATTACAGAACACAGACCAGATGAGGAGGGCTGCATACCCAAACCCTAAAATCTCTTGTATGACTTTGAGACAGGGTGGGATAGAAGTCAATAAACCATTTTTAAGAACTTGAAAAATGGACACACAGCATGTGTTGGTGGTGAAATGGTTGATAAACAGTGCCCTGCAATAATCTAGAAGGCAAAAGACACACCACATGAGGCAGCAGAGCTGTCCTACATGAACCACAGACCTGAGAGTAAGAGAAATAAATATTCATTGTTGTAGGCTGTTCAGATCTGGGAGTTACTCATTATGTAGCATTATTGCAGCAGTATCTGTGTGTCTGAAACACCCGTCATCTAATTTGTTCAGTAGATGCCAACCTCTCATGGCTATTTGAGGACATTCCTATAGCAAATTTTCCATCCTGAGTTATCATATTTGCCTGCTCACTAATTCATTCCTAAAGTAAACACCTTATAATGTTACCCTTTAAAAAATCCTTTCCTGCCTCATCTTCCCATAGCTTAGATTCCATTTCTCTCCCCTCTTTATAGCAAAACTCCCCTAAACAGCTGTATATATTCACTCTATTCTTCCAATTCTTTCTTGAACCCACATCAGTCGTGTTCTACTTCTACCATCCCAAAGTTACTCTTGTCACCTCTGCAGTTAAATCCAATCATTAATCCACAATCTTCATTATATTTGATCAGTCAGAAGCATCTGACACAACTGTTTACTGTGCTCTCTCTAAAACTCTTTCTTCCTCACTTTGTGTTAATGTTCACAAGAATTTGGTGAAATCTCCTTGTGAACAGACCATATATGCTCCTGGAGAACGAAAGCACGACCATGTGACAATGCAACCAATGACACGAGTAGAAATGAGACATAACTTCAAAAACACAACCAGACATGACATGTGATTTGCCATTTTCTGTCATAATGTCACTGTTTGAAATCAGGGACCAGCACATTATGGCCCATGGCCAAGTTTGGCCATCTTTTTGGTAAATGAAGTTTTATAGGAACACAATGCCAATTCATTTATGTATTATCTATGTCTAAGCAGTTTTGACGGAGACTTTATGGCCCACAAAGCATAAAGTATTTACTTTCTGCTCCTTTATAGAAAAAGTTTACTCTTATTCTAGAGTCTGCTTTGTCAGTCTGGGTTCATTAGTGGAGATGACATAGAGCATGGTGTTCATGACCACAGCATAACCTAGCATATTCTGACTGATGCAGAAATTAATCTAACTTAGCTTATAAGATAGAGACCACATGGTACTGGTTTTCCTCCTACTTCACCATTCACTCCATTCTGTTTGCCATTTTAGCCACCCCCACTTCCGACCATTTATTTCCCTGACCTTTAAATATCTCAGTGTCACAGGACAGCACTTGAACCTCTTCTCTTCTGTTTATATTCACTCCTTCTGTGAACTCATCCAACTTCATAATTGTGCACAAAATTATATGCTGATGACTTCCAAATTTACATTCCCAGAGCAGACTTCTCCCCAGACTCATAATTCATATAAACGCCTAATTAAGATCTTTTATTAAAATTAGACTTTTTTGGTCTGAAAAGCATTTCAAACTGAATATGACCCAAACAAAATTCTTGATTTTCCATTTAGACTTCCTGCAGACTTTCCTGTTAAAGTAAATGGAAAATTCACCTTCCTGATTGCTCAGGCTAAAAATACTTTGTGGCATCCTTAATTCTCCCTTTCCCTCATTTCTCACATTCAACTGGTCAGCACATTCTGTTGGTTCTATCTTCAATGTAAATCTGGAGTCTGACTACATCTTAAACTCCAATGCCACCAGCTAGTCTGTCATCAATCTCGTTCCCATGTACTATGGCAATGGTTCCTATGCTGCTTGTTCTGCTTCCAGCCTTGCCTGCTTACAATCTATTCTCGGCACAGGAGCCACAATACTCCTTTCAATGCCAAAACTAAATTCTTAACTTCTTTGCAAATCTATCCAATGTGTTTCCAAGTTACTCAGAGTAAAAGGCAAATCCCTGTCTTAAACCAGCCTGCCCCTTTTCCTCATCTCTTACTTCTTATTTTCTCTGCCATCACTCTCTTTCAGACCATTCCACTCTAACTGCACTGTCACCCTTGCTGGTCTCTGGACTTCAAGTAGGCTGCCTCTGATAAGCTGTACTTGTTCTGTCTACTTTTAATGCAGCTGCAGATACCCAGATATTCATTCTTCAGGTCTTTGTTCCAATGACACCTCCCTCTCCACCCTATTAAAAATTACAACTACTCATTTTGTTTGCTATTATCTGTGGTACTTACTACATACAACCTACAACATATATTCCTTAACTTTTTTCACTATTTCCCCAGAAAGAATGAAAGCTCCCAGGAGACAAAGACTGTTACCCATTTTCTTTCAGAGCTGTCTCCCTAGTGCCTACAATGGCACCTAGACACATATAGTAGATAACAAAATATTTGATGAATCAATGAATATATCTGTAGGAGCATAATCAGAGCTAGTTTATATTTTACATTTCTGAATTACAAATTAATAAATAAAGAACTCAGACTGCAAAAGAATTATGCAATGAAGACAAAGAAACAAAGCTTAAGATATTTTCTTATTTTGGCAATTAGTCTTTTTTATCATTTAACCACGAATGCAACAAAATGTAGAAATTATATGAACTTGAATTCAACATAATTGTATTTAGAGCCCTTGGACTGAAGCTCTGTTTCTAAAATTAGTTATCTTTTATATGTTTAATTCACTACATTCATCATAAAAGAATTTTATCTCTAGAGAGTAATATATCTATGATACACCAGATTCCTAAGGTATGAATACAATATTAAACTCTAATTCTTAAAACAGAAAAAATTTACTTAATAAGAACTGACATCAGTTTTTTTGAAAAGTAGTATATGTAGCTCACTTTTACCCTTCAACTAACTGCCATTCATTTTTGTCCCTTTAGTTGTCACTCTATCTCCAAAGAAAAAAACACTATAGCACTCCAAGACCCAGATCTTACCTAAAATAACCATTTATCAAACCAACTCTTTTGGAAGAAGGAGGAAAAAATGTAAAAAATGAACTGATAATATTTGTTGATAAACACAGAATAAGCACACTTTGTATAAAGCCTATTTAGTTACTATGCCAGATAACATAGAAAAGTACATCAAAAGTCTATGGGAGAATGTAATCAAAAGATTGGTCCATTGAGTGAAGCTGCTGCCTACAACACTGGCATCCCATGGAGGACTGGTTCATGCCACTTCTAATCCAGCACTCTGCTAATGTACCTGGGAAAGCAGTGGAAGATGGGCCAAGTACTTGGGCTCCTGCCATGCACTTAGGAAGACCTCAATGACCAGGCTCTGGCCACTGTGGCCATTTGAAAATGAACTAGTAGATGGAAGATCTCTTTTTCTCTGTGTGTCTCACCTTCTCTCTAACTCTGCCTTTCAGATAAATAAATCTTTTTTTTTTCTTTTTTTTCTTTTTTTTTTTTTTTTTGACAAGCAGAGTGGACAGTGAGAGAGAGAGACAGAGAGAAAGGTCTTCCTTTTCCCTTGGTTCACCCTGAAATGGCCGCTGCAGCCGGCGCTCCGTGCTGATCCGAAGCCAGGAGCCAGGTGCTTCCTCCTGGTCTCCCATGCGGGTACAGGGCCCAAGCACTTGGGCCATCCTCCACTGCACTCCCGGGCCACAGCAGAGAGCTGGACAGAAAGAGGAGCAACCGGGACAGAATCCGGTGCCTCGACTGGGACTAGAACCCAGTGTGCTGGCGTCGCAGGCAGAAGATTAGCCTATTGAGCCACAGCGCCGGCCCAGATAAATAAATCTTTTAAAAAAAAAAAAAAAAAGATATTGGAGTAAGTATTTGTACAGCAGTTAAAACATCTGCTTCCCATATTAGAGTGCCTAGAACTGATTCTCAGCTCTGCTTCCTACCCCAAGTTCCTGCAATCTACAGACTGTGGGAAGATACGGTGATAGCTAAAGTGAACAGGTCCCTGTCACCCATACGGGAAACTTGGATTGAGTTCCCAACTCCTGGCTCTGACCCCAGCCCAGCCCTCCAGTACTGAGCATTTAAGGAGTGAACCAGCAGATGGAAGCTCTCTATCACTCAAGTAAATAGATTTAAAAAAAAAAAAAAAAAAACGCACAAAAAATTTTGAAATCTGTAATTTTTTCATAATACATATTTTCCATTAATTTTCTTAAGATATTTTATATGCATGGATTTCGAAATTTTTTGTACCAAAATAAACATCTTTTAATTCCATTTTCCAGAAAGTTTTTGAAACTCCCTCATTTTTATATCAGCCATGAGAACAAACAGGATATTAACTTAAAATGAACACTTTTTATTCTCATTGGGTATATAGATAGGAATTTAGCCACTAGATCTGGGTATAAAAGGGTGTTATTTCCGTTAACTCAAAGTACATTTTAAACCAACACACTTTATAATAAGGCTTCTTCAGAATTCTTTTGCTAAGGGGAAAAATCCTCTACAAAACCAGAGAGAAAGGTGTGTGTGGAGGGGAGGTCCAACCTCTGGTTTTTATTTCAAATGTTGAAATGTCACATCTAACAAGTCTTTGAAGATTACTTTGATATCTTCTTTTCCCCCAAGGAACTCATTATCTGTATTTCAGTGAAGAAGTACTGAAAGACATTGTCTTCCTCATTAAAGATTTCCTTTTTGTGAGAACTCAGTAAGCCAATCAAACCACTTTCAAATTCAGTTAACAGGTATCTTTTGGCATACTGAAGATAAAGCCATCATATTCAAGAAAAGGTTTCAACTGTTGGATGACACTAATGATGACTTTTATAATTTATTACTTACCAAGTCCTAAAAGATCAACAGTGGGTTCTGCAGCTTTTTTAGGGCTGGTACTTTTTTTAGGCTCCAATTGTTGATCTTCTTTCTTCTGCAGCTTTAAAGTAAATGATCAGACTTATTAATTTTTCTTAAATAAATCAAACAGGTTATCTTAAGCTCAACTGCACATGTTTTTGATGAAGGTAGTATATGTAATGAAGCATAGCAAACATAGTATAATGAAGCCCAGAACATTTATTACTACATAAGGAACAAGTAAACATGGTTCTCAAACTTGTGATGATGATCCTTATATATCAGTACCCTAAAACAGAGAGTATACACATTTGACTCTTAATTGTTCTCTATGATTACTTCCTTTATGTGAAATTACACTTCCTGAAGAAATGCATTTTCTATTATTTCCTAGATTTATCAACCTGCTAGTTAAGGCTGAGGAAGGCTTGGAGTTTTCTCATATATACTGTTCTGCCATTAGCAATACTACTGCTGGCAAGACACCACTGTACCAGGAAAAGCTGAACACAATGCTATTTGATGTTCAGAACAAGCCCACACTATTCCTTTTAAAATATGTTATTTTCATTTTCAGGAGCTGAAGTCACAATTACACATTCCAAACTCTCATAAAAAATCTTAAGGATGAAAAGATCTAAAACTACTAGATTCTGAACTCTTAACACCTACTTATCTTAAACTAAGAAAATACAACATTCATTTACTCATTTCTCAAACCAGTCTTCTAAGATCATTTCTTCTGTAATTACCTAAAGAATTAATACATTATTTAAAAGTTCAAATTTTGTTAGTTATCACAGATGTGTAATTTCAAAGAACAGTATCTACCTTACTCATTTTTTACACTGCTATCACCTTTAGAATTCAAACTGTTTTTATCCATTAGCCTAACCATTACTGATTTCAATTCTTTAATAACCATTCTCAAACACAGAAACATCAGCTTATAAACTATACACAATCTATTCCATGCTCCTTTACTTTTCAACCTTCAATGAGTAAGATTTGTCTTGTTTATTAGCAAGAAGATTTAAAAATAATTTCAAAGAAAGCATCGCTTGTAGTAATAAAGTCAGAGATTCTTTTCATCTTATTACTCTTTCTTGGTATAATATTTAAATAAATTTTATTCCATAGAAAAAAGCAAGAAATAAAACCTGTGATGGACTTGCTCATATTTTTTTACTTTCTGTGGTCTAAGAATCTGGAACCTCTTCACTTTTTTTTAAAGATATATTTATTTCTTTGAGAGGTAGAGTTATGGAGAGAGAGAGAGAGAGAGAGAGAGAGAGAGAGACAGAGAGATCCTCCATCTGTTGGTTCACTTCCCAATGTCCACAACAGCCAGGGGTGCCCCAGGCTAAAGTCAGGAGCCTGGAGCTTCATCCAGGTCTCTCACAGTAAATGCTTGGGACTATACACTTGGGCCATTTTCAGCTGCTTTCCCAGGACATTAGCAGAGAACTAGATTAGAAGAGGAACAGCCAGAAATCAAACCACCAGACATATGAGATGCTGGCATTGCAGCCGATGGGTTAACCTTCTATACCACAACACAGGCCTCAGATTTTGTTTTTTTAAATCCCAATTCAAATTCTGGTTTATAAGGCATTTTGCCAGCAAATTAAAATTAACTATTATTATATTTACTTGAAAGGGAGAAAAACACATACTCTAGTTCACTTCCCAAATGCCTGTGTCATCCAAGGCTAGGTGAGGTCAAAGTCAGGAGCCAGGTACTCACTCTAGGGACTCATTCACTACCATGTGGGGGCGGTGATCCCAATAACTTAAGCCATCTCTGCTGCCTCCTAGGGTATGCATTAACAGGATGCTAGAAGCAGGAGCAGAGCCCAGACCTGAATCCAGGCACTTCAATATGCGATGTAGGTGTCCCAACTAGTGTTTTAAACACTATGTCAAATGCTTGTCCCTAAAGAGAATTTTTTTGCACATCTGCACATACACATGAGCATAAAACTAAATCATGATGAAAACAGTAATTCTTTTTTTTTTTTTTTTGACAGGCAGAGTGGACACTGAGAGAGAGACAGAGAGAAAGGTCTTCCTTTTGCCGTTGGTTCACCCTCCAATGGCTGCCGCGGTAGCGCGCTGCGGCCGGCGCACCGCGCTGATCCGATGGCAGGAGCCAGGTACTTATCCTGGTCTCCTATGGGGTGCAGAGCCCAAGTACTTGGGCCATCCTCCACTGCACTCCCTGACCACAGCAGAGAGCTGGCCTGGAAGAGGGGCAACCGGGACAGGATCGGTACCCCGACCGGGACTAGAACCCGGTGTGCCGGCGCCACAAGGCGGAGGATTAGCCTAGTGAGCCGCGGCGCCGGCGAAAACAGTAATTCTTAACAGAGTGACTGGCAGAGTGAATTATTAAAGACAGTTGCTCCTTCGTTTCTACAATGGTTCAAATTATGAATGAATAACATTCATGCCCTAAACCAGAGTTGTCTATTCTAGATGGATTTAAACAATTCGTACATGAATTATCCTTACAGTTGGCATCTAACAGCTTCTCTCAAAATCAAAAAGGCAAAAGGGTGGATCACTTTAAAAGCTATCATGTTTCTCTCCATCCTCAACTCTTTACTGAGGTCGTAACTTGAACACACTGATGTCAGGCAAAGGTCATTTTTTGTGACTACATTTCTATGTTTTCATAATAATCAAAATACTACTTATACACATTAATGAGGGCTACAGGAAGGGGTTCCAAGATGGTGGAATAGGGAGGGAGCTCACTGATAGTTCAGGAAAAGATAGTTTAATAAAAGTGAAGATAGTGAAGTCTCAGGGAAGAATTAGGGAAAAAACTGCAGAGGGAACTCTTCCAGAATTAGAGGGACACGGTGGATCTACAAGGAGGATGTGGGCACCCACGCCTCGGGAGACAGCTACTGAGAATCTTCTCCTCTGCAACAGCGCTGGAAACCACAGTAGCCTGAGACACTGGCAGAAAAGCAGCTGGAAGAGCCTACAGGGAACAAGGCTTAAAGCCCCGTGGAGGAAAGTACACCAGCCTAACTAGAGGAGAGAAAAAATTAAAGGGACAGTACGGACACGATTCTCTCTCTCCATACACCTCACAAAGGCAAGCGAGACAATAGAGCAGGCGCCATTTTGGACATACTTAGCAGCTACACTAGCTCGGGGCTGCACCCGTCCTCATCCAAACAGAAAAACTTGAATCTGATAGGAAGTAATAACAGGAGATAAGACCTAGTGAATGTGTGGAGCTTGTGAACCGGGACTGTGAAAAAAAAAAAAAAAATTCAGGGTGTGTGGGAGAATTCATGGTGTGGCTGAGACATGAGTAGTCTCAGTGGGAGACACCACAAACTCAGTAGCCTTGGCTACCCGGTGAGAGACATTGCAGGGGAATCTGAGCTTGTACTGAGGACTGCACAGATCCTTTGTGTGGTCCTTGGGACAGAGCAGACGAATATTATACACACTGGAGCTAGCACTCAGGCACTGACTGCCAACAAGGAGAAGAGCTCAGTTGAGCGGAATTACTTCCCTTCTGAATTTAAAAAAAAAAAAAGAAGAAGAAGAAGAAGAAGAGGGAGAGAAGATTTTCCATGCCAAACCTGTGTGTGTCACTTTTGGCAAACCCTTAACCCTGAAGGACTTAATAGAGCTCTATGGCCACACCCGCCACAAGCCTCTAGAAATTCACCAAAAGCAGACAGTACACTTAATCTAGAGTCATAGCATAAGGAGAAAAGCTACCACAGTGAGAAAAAAAAGGAAGAATAAACCAAAAAATATCCCCACAATGCCAAGCAACAAACGAAAAACCGAGAAAACAAGAACAAGGAAGACAAAAATCCTCAATAAAATTCTGGCCAATAGAATGCAACAACACATCAGAAAGATCATCCATCCAGATCAAGTGGGATTCATCCCTGGCATGTAGGGATGGTTCAATGTTCTCAAAACAATCAATGTAATAACACCACATTAACAAATAGCAGAAGAAAAACCATATGATTCTCTCAATAGATGCAGAGAAAGCATTTGATAAAATACAACACCCTTTCATGATGAAAACTCTAAGCAAACTGGGTATACAAGGAACATTCCTTAATATAATCAAAGCAATTTATGAAAAACCCACGGCCAGCATCCTATTGAAAGGGGAAAAGTTGGAAGCATTTCCACTGAGATCTGGTACCAGACAGGGATGCCCACTCTCACCACTGCTGTTCAATATAGTTCTGGAAGTTTTAGCCAGAGTTGTTAGGCAAGAAAAAGAAATTAAAGGGATACAAATTGGGAAGGAAGAACTCAAACTATCCCTCTTTGCAGACGATATGATTCTTTTTTTAGGAATCCTAAGAACTCCACTAAGAGATTATTGGAACTCATAGAAGAGTTTGGCAAAGTAGCAGGATATCAAATCAATGCACAAAAATCAACAGCCTCTGTATACACAGGCAATGCCATGGCTGAGAAAGAACTGCTAAGATCAATCCCATTCACAATAGCTACAAAAACAATCAAACACCTTGGAATAAACTTAACCAAGGACGTTAAAGATCTCTACGATGAGAATTACAAAACCTTAAAGAAAGAAATAGAAGTGAATACCAAAAAATGGAGAAATCTTCCATGCTCATGGACTGGAAGAATCAACATCATCAAAGTGTCCATTCCCAAAAGCAATTTATACATTCAATGCAATACCAATCAACATACCAAAGACATTCTTCTCAGATCTGGAAAAAATGATGCTGAAATTCATATGGAGACACAGGAGACCTCGAATATCTGAAGCAATCTTGTACAACAAAAACAAAGCCGGAGGCATCACAATACCAGATTTCAGGACACACTACAGGGCAGTTGTTATCAAAACAGCATGGTACTGGTACAGAAACAGGTGGATAGACCAATGGAACAGAATAGAAATACCAGAAATCAATCCAAACATCTACAGCCAACTTATATTTGATCAAGGATCTAAAACCAATCCCTGGAGTAAGGACACTATATTCAATCAATGGTGCTGGGAAAACTGGATTACCACGTGCAGAATCATGAAGCAAGACCCCTACCTTTCACCTTACACAAAAATTCACTCAACATGGATTAAAGACTTAAATCTACGACCTGACACCATCAAATTATTAGAGAGCATTGCAGAAACCCTGCAAGATATAGGTACAAGCAAAGACTTCCTAGAAAAGACCCTGGAGGCGCAGGCAGTCAAAGCCAAAATTAACTATTGGGATTGCATCAAATTGAGAAGTTTCTCTACCGCAAAAGAAACAGTCAGGAGAGTGAAGAGGCAACCAACGAAATGGGAAAAATATTTGCAAACTATGTTACAGATAAAGGGTTGATAACCAGAATCTACAAAGAAATCAAGAAACTCCACAACATCAAAACAAACAACCCACTTAAGAGATGGGCCAAGGACCTCAATAGATATTTTTCAAAAGAGGAAATCCAAAAGGCCAACAGACACATGAAAAAATGTTCAAGATCACTAGCAATCAGGGAAATGCAAATCAAAACCACAATGAGGTTTCACCTCACCCCAGTGAGAATGGCCCACATTCAGAAATCTACCAACAACAGAAGCTGGAGAAGATGTGGGGAAAAAGGGACACGAACCCACTGTTGGTGGGAATGTAAACTGGTAAAGCCACTATGGAAGTCTGTCTGGAGATTCCTCAGAAACCTGAATATAACCCTACCATACGACCCAGCCATCCCACTCCTTGGAATTTAACCAAGGAAATTAAACTGGCAAACAAAAAAAGCCGTCTGCACCTTAATGTTTATTGCAGCTCAATTCACAATAGCTAAGACCTGGAACCAACCCAAATGCCCATCAACAGAAGACTGGATAAAGAAATTATGGGACATGTACTCTATAGAATACTATACAGCAGTCAAAAACAATGAAATCTGGTCATTTGCAACATGATGGAGGAATCTGGGAAACATTATGCTGAGTGAATTAAGCCAGTCCCAAAGGGACAAATATCATATGTTCTCCCTGATTGGTGACAACTAACAAAGCACCAAAGGGGAAAGCTGTTGAAGTGAAATGGACATTATGAGAAACAGTGACTTGATCAGCTCTTGTCCTGACTGTTGATGTACAATGCAGTACTGTATCCATCATAGTCTTTTTTTTTTGTTCTGTTCTAGTACTATTGGTTGAACTCTGTAGTTAACACACAATTATTCTTAGGTGTTTAAATTTAACTGAAAAGTGATCCCTGTTAAATATAAGAGTGGGAATAAGAGAGGGAGGAGATGTACAATTGGGGACATGCTCAATTGGACTTGCCCCAAGTGGTGGAGTTAGAAATGTGCCAGGGGATTCCAATTCAATCCCATCAAGGTGGCATGTACCAATGCCATCTCACTAGTCCAAGTGATCAATTTCAGTTCACAATTGATCACACTGATAGGTCTAAAAGTCAAAGGGATCACAAAAACAAGACTAGTGTCTGCTAATACTAACTGATAGAATCAAAAAGGGAGAGAACAATCCATCATGGGAAGTGGGATACACAGCAGACTCATAGAATGGCAGATGTCCTAAATAGCACTCTGGCCTCAGAATCAGCGCTTAAGGCATTCGGATGTGGCTGAAGAGCCCATGAGAGTATTTCAGGCATGGAAAGCCAAGACACTCTGGGAAAAAAAAAAAAAAAATGACCTAAATGAAAGATCTCTGCGAGTGAGATCCCAGTGGAAAGAACGGGGCCATCAAAGAAGGAGAAACCTTTCTCTGTAGGGAGGAGAGAACTTCCACTTTGACTATGACCTTGTCGGAATAAGATCGAAGTCGGCGAACTCAAAAGGCTTCCATGGCCTTGGCAACTCATGACTAGAGCCTAGGGGGATTACTGACGCCATGAACAAGAGTGTCAAATTGTTAAGTCAACAACAGGGGTCACTGTGTACTTACGTCTCATGTGGGATCTGTCCTTAATGTGTTGTCCAATGTGAAGTAATGCTATAACTAGTACTGAAACAGTATCTTTACACTTTGTGTTTCTGTGTGGGTGCAAACTGATGAAATCTTTTTTAATATATACTAAATCGATCTTCTGTATATAAAGATAATTGAAAATGAATTGATGTGAATGGAATGGGAGAGGGAACAGGAGATGAGAGGGGTGCGAGTGGGAGGGAAATTATAGGCGGGGGGGAAGCCATTGTAATCCATAAACTGTACTTTGGAAATTTATATTTACTACATAAAAAAAATGAATAACAGATTCGGAAGTGATGGGGAATTATTTTCTTTAAAAAAACAAACAAACAAAAAAAACCTCAGAGACATTGTTGCCAGAGATGCCTTGTGAAAAAAATCTATTCTAGGGCCAGCACTGTGGTGTAACGGGTAAAGCTGTCACCTGCAGTGCCACCATCCCATGTGGGCAACAATTTAAGTCTCAGCTGTGCCTCTTCTGATCCAGTTCTCTGCTATGGCCTGAGAAGGAAGTAAAAGATCCAGCTCCCTGATAATGTGCCTGGGGAAGCAGTAGAAGATTTGGCCTAAGTCCTTGGGTACCTATGCGGGAGACCCGGAAGAAGCTCCTGGTTCCTGGCCTCTGATCAGCCCAGCTCCGGCCACTGAAGCCATTTGCGGAGTAAACCAGCAGATGGAAGACTCTCTCTCTCTCTCTGCCTCTCTGTAACTCTGCCTTTCAAATAAATAAATAAATCTTAAAAAAAAAAATCAGTATTATTTCAGATAGATGACAGGAGTTACAATGCCACACTGTTACTATCATTAACTATTACCACTACAACCCCAACCTCATTAAGTTTCAGTCTAACCTGGTCTCCCTTCTTCCTCAGAAATGGAAATTTTGACAGTTACAGGTATTGCAGAATAATTCTATGCTATTTTTTGACACTTTAACTGTTTCAGCTTTGTACTTTCTTTTTAACCTAAGTGAATGTAGATAACCCAAAGCCTAAAACCTCCAGCTATACCACATCTCATGATGCTAGACAGAAAGCAGGGTTAGGAAAAACTTTCAAGACAACTGAGCACTATATTTAAATTGTAAGATATTTCATCAATAACCAAGGAACCAATATATATGAAAAATTGTAGTTTAAGTTCCAGTGTCAGAGATAGAAATGATATCTATGAAGTATTTCCTACAGGGTTTGGATAAGCACAAATGGTCAACTTATTTAAAAAATAAACACTCCTCCCACTTTTGATTATGCTTATGTAGTGCTGGTTCTAGGTGATCATTATTTTTTAATTTTTTAAAGATTTATTTACTTATGTGAAAGGCAGAGATGAGAGAGAAAGAGTGAGAGAGAGAGAGAAAGATAGAGAATGAGTATCTTCTCCAATGGTTCACTCCTCAAATGGCCTCAAAGCCAGGGCTGGGCCAGGTGGTAGCCAAGAACTTTATCCAGGTCTCCGACATGGGTACAGGGGGGCCCAAGGACTTGGGCCATCCATCTCCTGCTGTCCTCCCAGGCAGAAAAGCAAGGAGCTGGATAGAAAGCAGAGAAGCCAGGACTTGAATCAGTGCCCATATGGGATTTTAGCATGGCAGGCTAAGGTTTATTAACCTTCTATGCCACAGAACCCCCCTCCTCCCCAGGTGATTATTATTAAGGACAGTAAAAAGTTATCACTGATCAAGAGCTGTGGGATTCAAATTCTGTCATCATTTATTGACTGTATGATCATAGTTCTCATTTCTTCATCTAAGGGATACAAAACCTTTTTGTGTCAAAGACAGACATTTATCACATCATTTGTGGGCTACACAAAATTATCAACTTAAAAGTTAACCTGCTTTCAGGGCCAACATCCCATCAACTCCAATCTGCCTCACTTCTAATCCAGCTCCTTGCTAAAGCAACTGGAAAAGCAGCAGCCAAAGGCCCAAGTATTTGAGTCCTGGCATCCATGTGGAGACCTGGATGGAGTTCCAGGCTCCTGGTTTCAGCCCTGATTGCTGCAACCATTTGAGGAGTGAACCATCAGATGGAAGATCTTTCTCTTTGTTTCTCCCTTTCTAACTCTGCCTTTCAAACACATAAATAAATCTTTAAAAATTAGTCTGCCATAGATTTATTGAACTTTTGAGTCCTCAGTTGTGGTTGCCTTGGCAGGGACAGACCAAATGATTTCGCAGTCTTATATGGCCTGTGGGCTAGACATTCCATACCCTTAATTACAAGGAACAGGGTTGGACTACATTGTTTATAATCTACCAGCTTTAAAAAACTAAAGGGGTCCACAAATGAAGCTTACTGTGGGCATTAAATATCTCCTCTCATAGAAACATCCAATCAAGTATTTTAGCCCTCATTAAGGACCATTTGTATAGATTTCCATATAGCCTGTCAACTACTGCATCACAACATTCAGTGCAAAAAACGCCTTTCAAAAATGGTAAAGTCCATGTACATATTCTAGAATATATCATTAGAAGACACAAATCAGGTTAGCTATCAGCATTATTTTAATCTAATCCTCTTAACATTACAAAACTTTATTACTAATTTACTCTGTAGGATGTTTTTACTGTAATACTTTTATAAAATGTTTTACAAATTTATAAAATACTTTTATAAATGTTCCAGCACGGTTATATTTTTTACTTACTTTTCAAAAAGGTTATTAAAAGTATCAGCTGGAGGAAAAAAGCATGCTCTACACTGTATATATTCCGCTACTGACTAAGTTGCTGGTTACTCATTTTAAACCCCCTTCAACATCCACTCTCTATAATAAAGTGACCTCACAGAGAGCTGTCTGCATTATAGTAGAGGAAACATTCCAGAACCTCAAGTAGATGCCTGAAAAGACAAATAGCACAGAATCCTACATACCTGTGATAAAGTTTCATTTATAGGGGCCAGCACTGTGTTACAGCCAGAAAAGCCACTACCTGCAGTGCTGGCATCCAATATGGGCGCCAGCATCCCATACAGGTGTCAGCTTGAGTCCTGGGTGCTCCACTTACGATCCAGTTCCCTATGGCCTGGGAAAGCAGCAGCAGATGGCCCAAGTACTCGGGCACCTGCACCCACATGGGAGACCCAGAAGAAGCACCTGACTTTGGATCAGCTCAGTTCTGGCTGTTGCAGGCATTTGGGGAGTGAACCAGCAGATGGAGGATCTCTCCCTCTCTCTCTCTAACTCTGCCTTTCAAATAAAATAAATAAATCTTAAAAAAGCCTGAATTATTAAAAAAAGTTTCATTTATAAAGTAGGTATACTAAGAGATTCTCAATAATAAACTAAAAAAAGAATAACAAAACATTGTAGTAAAATTGCTGGTATCAGTACTCTGGTGTTCTCAGGCCATTATTAAGCTAAATTAGGGTTACTTGAACATAGCAATTTGATTCTGATAATTCAGATGGCTACTAAATGACTAACGGTCATGGAGCAAATACACCAAGAGCAAGCAGGACAAAGAAAACTTTTCAATAAGGACTTCCTACATACAATGAACAGTATGTACATCCAAACATGAGAAAAGAGGGATGGTATGAAAATAGTACTGAAAGATGAACTAAAATTAAGCAAAACAGACAGCAAAATACATATACATCTAGGACATATTTTCCTCCTTTACTCCCTTCAAAGGAGTCATGGGTCAGAAGAGAAAATGACTGAGGTATAGAATCTTTTTAAAGATTTATTTATTTATTTGAAAGTCAGAGTTACACAAAAAGAGAAGGAAAGGTGGAAAGAGAGAGAGGTCTTTCATCCAATGGTTCACTCCCCAGTAGGCCACAATGGCCAGAGCTGCGCCAATCCAAAGCCAGGAACTTCTTCCGGGTCTCCCAGGGGGGAGCAGGGGCCCAAGGACTTGGGCCATCTTCCAGTGCTTTCCCAGGCCAAAGCAGAGAGACGGATCGGAAGCAGAGCAGCCAGGACTAGAACCAGCGCCCATATGGGGTACTGGCACTGCAGGCGGCAGCTTTGCCCCTGCTATGCCACAGCGCCGGCCCCAGTGAGGCCTTACACACCAGCTTGTTTAAGTCTGAATTGTTTTTATGGAAGAAGAGAGTAGAGGAAGGCACTGGAGAAAAACCACAGGTGGAAGACAAAAGGTTTCCTCCTCTCTCCTCTCTCTGTTCCTAGTATTTTCCAAGAATACAAGCTCCGAGAAGATGAAATAATTTTTCTGATGTCATCATTACATTCCAATGCTAGAACATATAATGCTACTTAACAAGACATTCAGTAAGAACATACTGAATTTAGAACACACATAGAAACAGAAAATTGATGATCCCACAAAGAGTTAGCACAGGTGGGACCTAAATAAACACAGAGGCTCTTGGAAATGAGTTCTGTCAGGCAGACCAGCATCTATCAGGTAGCCAGAAGGAGAGCACAAGGACAATAATAGAAAGATCAGTTTCCCAACTAAACCCACCTGACTAGACTGTAAGCACCACAAAGACAGGGATTTTTTTTGTCCCATATGTTCACTGCTGTATCTCAACAGCCTATGCTATTACAGTGTCTGTCACATATCAAGCACTCATTACATTTTTGTTGAATAATTTGTGTGTATTTCAGAATTAGGCAGGTCAGAGTCTCATCCAAAAATAATTATAGACTATGATGTCTTTGAATAGTTGATTTAAAATTAAGCTTTAATCATAAACACTGACATTCTTCTGACTCCAAAGTCCACAGCTTTTATTACTATACCATCTTGCCATTAATTAGCATAGATGGTATCTTGAATCAATCCAGGGACATTTCTTATTTAAAAATTTGTGTTAAAAATATAAATAGCTTGCTGCTTCCCAATGGGTATTAGCAGTTGTTTAAATTAACCCACAGTGGTTATTCATGGGAAGATAATGAACTCCCTTTCAGCGGCCTCCCTTAGTAAGATTTGCTCTACCAATTATGAGATAAATGACCTTGGGTCAATTCTGCTATGTTTCTCCATTGGATGGTTACTATATTAAAACTTCCTAGGGTGACAGTGAGAATTAACTGGCCCACATAAAATTGCTTAGCACAATACATGGCAGTTAGTGAAAACAGGAGTTGGTTCTGTGCCCTTACCTATTCTCCCTTCTTTCTTTTACCACTTTCAGGTGTTAAGGTAATAAACTAAGACATACAGCATACGGGTTAAGAATAGATACTCTGGGCCGACGCCGTGGCTCAACAGGCTAATCCTCCGCCTTGCGGTGCCAGCACACCGGGTTCTAGTCCCGGTTGGGGCGCCGGACTCTATCCCGGTTGCCCCTCTTCCAGACCAGACCTCTGCTATGGCCCGGGAAGGCCGTGGAGGATGGCCCAATTCCTTGGGCCCTGTACCCGCATTGGAGACTAGGAGAAGCACCTGGCTCCTGATCAGTGCGATGCGCCAGCCACAGCGGCCCTTGGAGGGTGAACCAACAGCAAAAAGGAAGACCTTTCTCTGTCTCTCTCTCACTATCCACTCTGCCTGTCCAAAAAAAAAAAAAAAAAAAAAAGAATAGATACTCTGAATGCAGACTATTTGGCTTCCATTCTTGGGGTAGCCATAGCTGGATAACTATGACTAAACAGTCAAACCTGTGTCTCTCATACTCTCAACATAAATGAAAATACCACTAGCATCAACATCATGGAGTTGTTGTCAAACTATGAAGTAATACATGTAAAGGGTGTAAAACAATGTCTGTTAACAGTATAAGTTAAGCACAAGGTAAGTGGCTATTATGTTAATCACCTTCAATGACTCATCTAACCTAACTGCCAACTCTTACACTTTAGCTACAACATCCTCAAGCATGGGCTTTACCTTACTACAACTACCTTCTATCAAAGCATTAATGAAGAAGTACTTTCCTTAGTTTCTACTAAAAGAAATTTCTAATTTACTAAGAAGGACTGTAATGCTTGCATGCTTACAGAAAAAAAGCCTTTCTTTCAATTAAATAGGAAATGAAAGCATTGCACATGAAGTAATTGGATTTCTTCCCTTTTTTATTGCTTCACTTGCAGTAATGCTTTAAATGATGGCAAAAACATTTTAGAAGTTCCATGAAGGAAAAAAAAAGTTTCCAATTTACTACAAAGCCTGTAATAGAATCTAAACTATGGTTTTCTGCCCACACTTTTTATCATCAGTTACTTTAATAGTAAGCAAGTATTAAAAAGCTATTACAACTTCAACTAGTTCCTTTTGCTTTTAGGCTTGAGGGTATTCAACTAACAAAGAGTTTACTAAAATTATTGCTTTTTGTAAGATAATTCTTATTTTAAATATTTCTCTTTTTAAATTTTTTATTTATTTGAAAGGCACAGTTACAGAGAGATGAGGAGAGACACACAGATCTTCCATCCACTGATTCCCTTCCCAAATGGCCACAATGGTTGGAGCTGCACCAGGCTGAAGTGAGGAGCCAGGAGCTTCTTCCAGGTCTCCCACATGGATGCAGGGGCCAAAGGACTTGGGCCATTCTCCTCCGCTTTTCCCAAGCACATTAGGAAAGACCTGGATAGAAGTGGAGCAACCAGATCTCGAACTGGAACCAAAGGGATGCTGGCCTTGCAGGCGGAGGCTTAACCCAATACATAACAATGCCAGCCCCTTAATTATTTCTTAATACATAAAATGGTAACAAAAGAGCAAACATATTGACTGAATTTTCATGTGTTAGTCAAAATTATCTCAAGCTAATTAAGTTATTTACTCATTTAAAGGGAAGCTATCAAATGTCAGTATATTCTGTACATCTGCTTAGCATCAACTAAAGAAAAGAGTGTGTTTAAATACCCACCAGTTTTTTACAAATGGCAATAACAAGTTATGATGAAAAATACAAAGCAATTGTAATTGTCACAATAAGAACAGCACAATCACTCTGGAAAACTGTGGCAGAAGAACCAAAGCTGGAATATACATACCCTATGAACCAGTATGTCCATTCTTAGGTTTATCCCTAATAAGATATATACATGTTTACCAAAAGGCATGTACAGGAATATTCGTAGCAGCTTTTATTCAACAAAGCTCTCAACCAGAAAATACTTGAAATGTCTAAGAACAGTAAAATGGAGAAATAAAGTATGACATATACAGACAATAGAATACTACGCAGCAATAAGAAATGAACCTGCAATAACATGGATGAATCTCACAGACATATGACAGAGAAAGCAATCAGACACAGCAAGAGTAGCGATGTATTAACATTAACACAAAATTTAAAAGCAGACAAAACTTATTTATGTTAACAGAAATCCGAATAGTGATTAACTTTTCTTCCATCCGCTGGTTCACTTCCCAATTGGCCGCAACGGTAGGAGCTGCACCGATCCAAAGCCAGGAGCCAAGAGTCTCTTCCAGGTCTCCCATGTAAATGCAGGGGCCCAAGGACTTGGGCCATCTTCTACTGCTTTCCCAGGCCATAGTAGAGAGCTGGATTGGAAGTAGAGCAGCCAGCACTTGAACTGGCATCCATATGGGATGCCGGCACTGCAGGCGGCGGCTTTACCCGCTACACCACAGTGCCAGACCCAAGAAATTTTTAAAAGCTACTTCAGGGGGCTGGTGCCATGGTTCACTTGGTTAATCCTCCGCCTGCAGCGCCGGCATCCCATATGGGCACTGAGTTCTAGTCCCAGTTGCTCCTTTTCCAGTCCAGCTCTCTACTGTGGCCCAGAAGGGCAGTGGAGGATGACCTAGGGCCCCTGCACCCACGTGGGAGACCAGGAGGAGGCACCTGGCTCCTGGCTTTGGATCGGCGCAGCGCCAGCGTGGCGGCCATTTGGGGAGTGAACAAACGGAGGGAAGACCTTTCTCTCTGTCTCTCACTCTGTGACTCTACCTGTCAAATTACCCAAAAAAAAAAAAAAAAAAAAAAAAAAAGCTACTTCAGGATGAACATTTGGTACAGTAGTTAAGAAGCCACTTAGGACATCCATATCCCAAAACATACTGCCTAGGTTACAGTCCCAGCTCAACTTCCAATTCCAGTTTACTGCTTATGCATACCCTGGGAGGCAGCAGATGATGGATCAAATTTTGACTTAGGTCGCTGCCACCCACATCAGAAATACAGATGGAGTCCCTGACTACTGTCTTTGTCTTGGCCCAGCCTTAGCTGTTGTGGCCATCTGGAACATGAGCCAGTGGATGGAAGAACTCTTTCTCTCTCTCCGATAAGTAAAAATCTAAAAGCTAGTTCAACTTATAAAGCAAAATCACCATAAAGATACAAAATATCACTTTCAGATGCACTCATTTTTTTATAATTCTCTTTTTTCTTGAAAAATAAAACATTTTAGAAAATAGTAGGGGAAATTTCCAACAGCAATTTCATGTGCCATCTAGAATGATACTTTATAATACTGGTTTTAATGACAAAAGGGATAAAGAAAGCAAATTTCAGACATTACAAGGATTAAATCCAGAAGTCACTGATTATTCCTTTAACTACAATTACTTGTTGAAGTGATCAGTTGATTTAATAATAGGTTAGCCTATTTAAAAAGAACGATATGGGGGTGGGTGTTCGGCCCAGTAGTTAAGACCCTGGTTGGATTATCTGCAACCTATACCGGAATTCCTGATTCCAGCTTCCTGCTAATGTGCACCCTGGGAGGTGGGAGGTGGTGGCTCAAGTAGTTGGGTCCCTGCCATTTTACACAGGAGATCTGGATTGAGTTTCTAGCTCCTGTCTTTAGCTCCGCTCAGCCGAGGCAACTGGGGAGAGAACCAATGGAGAGGCAGGTTCTCTCTGCGTGTCTTTATGTGTCTTTGTCTCTGTCTCTGTCTGTCTGTCTCTCTCTCTCTCTCTCTAGTAAAATAAATAAAAATTTTAAAGAAAGAGAGTCTGGAGATGGAAACGCTCAATTTAGAATTCTTCCATATTAATGAAAAGCAGGCTTCTAAGTAATGCCTATTTTAGAAAAGTGACTTAACTCATACACTCTATATAATTATCTTAAAAAAAATATCCTGCTAGATTATTCTAACTAGAAGTTTTCCGGGGCCAGTGCTGTGGCATAGTAGGTAAAGCTATGGCCTGCAGTGCCAGCATCCCATATGGGTGCCAGTTCGAGTCCCAGCTGCTCCATTTCCAATCCAGCTCTCTGCTAGGGCCTGGGAAAGCAGTGGAAGATGGCCCAAGTGCTTGGGCCCCTGCAGTGGCTTGGGAAGATTTAGAGGAAGCTCCTGGCTTCTGGCTTTGGATCTACGCAGCTTTGGCCATTGCGGCCAACTGGGAAGTGAAACACCAGATAGAAGACCTCTCTCTCTCTGCCTCTCTTTCTCTTTTCTCTTTTTTTAAAGAAGTTTTTCTTTTAACAAGAATAACTTATTATTTTAAAATATTTATTTTGAAAGTCAGAGTTAAAGACACAGAGATATCTTATGTCCATAGGTTCACTCCCCAGATAGCTGCAACAACCAGGCCGAAGCCAAGAGCCTGGAGCTCCCATGTGGGTGGCAGGGGCCCAAACAACTGGGCCACCTTCTGCTTTTCCCAGGCCACTAGCAGAGAGCTGGATTGAAAGTGGAGCATCCAGGACTAGAACCCGCATCTACATGGGATGCTAGCATTGCAGATGGCAGCTTTACCTGCTACAATGCCAGCCTCTCAAAATTATTTAATTAAGGCAGAGTTAGAGAGGGAGAGGGAGAGAGACACACACAGAAAGTGCCAGAGAGAGAGACCAAAAAAGTTATGGTTTTCTGAAAACAAGAGCTTGTAGAAAAGTAACAAAATCCTACACCCTATTTTGTATCCCTAAAAGACACAGTAACTAATACAAGCCGCTTAAAAATTATTTTTAAAATTTGAGAGGTAAAGAAACAGAGAAAGACAGAGAGGGTGTTCCCACTTCATGGTTCACTCCTCAAATGCCCACAACAGCTGGGACTAGGCTAGGCCAAAGCTGGAGGGGGGAACTCAATCCGGGTCTCACTTGTGGGTGGCAAGAACTCAATTACTAGAGCCATCACTGCTGCCTCCCAGGATCTGCGCTAAGAGGAAGCTGGAGTGAGGAGCCAGAGCCAGGAATTGAAGCCAAGTATAACAATACAGAATAGCAGCATGTTAACTGGTGGCTTCAGCAGTAGGCAAAACACTCCACCCCAAAAACCACTTCTGAACCTTCCAAAGATAAGATCAGCAGAAACTCAAATACATCTTTTCCTATGTATTTGAAAATCAATTATGAAGGATCATTATTCTAATAGTTCCAGAAATTTAAGTCTAGGTCCAATGCACTAAAGCAATAAATATATAAGGTGTAGGAAGAAGAAAATAGGGATATTTGACTAGTATTTACTCAGCAGAATCATAAAAGTATGGTAAGAACACCTTCAATGGCTAGGGAATAGAGAAATGATGAAAGAATATAACATTGTTATATTTCCTCTCTGGCTACATATGTTAAATCTGCAAACTTTTGAGGTCCATTCCAGATCTACTGCATCAAAATATATAGTGTACTGATTAGTTAAAAAATCTCTGAGGATAAAATACAGGGAACTGGCACAGTAAAGGCATTTTAAGCTTCGGGTGAATACAGTAAAGGTGATGGAAATTACTAGACATCATGTTAGTATCTTTCACTGGTAAAGAACCATATGCATTTGAAAAGATTCTATATACTCGTACATTCTCACATTATGGCAGAAACTTCGTTTGGCTTATTATTGTATGCCTAGGTACTGCTCACAGAGTGACTACTCAATAAATACACACTGAGTGGATAAATGAATGAATCTGATACAATAGCTTTTGTGGTTTGGTAAGGCTGTTTGTTAAAAGTAAACACATATTAATACTAAAAAACGTCTTTCAATCATTCTTTGAGAAGCAGATGCTGGCTAATCTACTTTTAGAGACAGGCTTCTATATCAAGCTCAATTATCTCTTGGTATGTCATAGCCTCTCAGCTACTGTGTCTTCCCCTAGCCTCATTTCCTTCCCATCTTACATACACAGCCAAGATATCATCATATTAAATCATGGGACAAGTCCATTTCTTCCCTACTCAAAATCACAAATAATCCTATGTCAGGGGACCTGGATTTAAGTCCTAATCCATTTACCACGACATTGAAGACACTCTCAATATTAGCTTTACTGTCTTATATTATCCTACATCATGGTTAAATGGATTATTGCCAAACTAAGCCTTACAACTTCAATTCTTTTCATATTATTCTTCATCTGTTGCCCTTTCCTTCTCCTCCCTAATAGTCAAAGGTAAACACTCCCACAAAGGCTTGTCTAATAAAATCCCAACATGATAATATCTTTGAATCCTCAAACCTCCACATCCTGTTTCTATTGTGTCACAACTATCTTTTGCTAAAGTTTTCTTTTTTCTTAGTATTTGTACATTTTATAAGATCCAATGCAGTATTTTTTTAACTTTGGAAAAATTCACTTTCAGTTTTATTTTAAAGGCAGAGACAAATACTCATCTTCTATCCATTCATTGGTTTATATCTCAAATGCCCACAACAACTGGTACTGCTTCAGGCTGAACATAGGAGGCTGGACCTCAATACAGGACTCCCACATGGGTGGTATGGGGTCCAGTTACTTGAACAATCACTGTTACCTCTGAAGATGTGCACTAGCAGAAGTTAGTAAGCAGGAACCAGAGCCAAGGCTTGAACCCAAGCACTCAAATATGGGTTGCAGATGTTCTAAGCAGCACCTTAACCCCCAAGCCAACTTTTTTTTTCCTCATCAGAGCAATATTTCAACACAAATATAAAAGCATGAACTGATTAAATCAGGTAATTAGCACCTCCATTTCCTTATCTTTTATCTTTGAAGCCTACAAGTTCATACTGAAATTGTTGATCATATTGTTCTCTTTCAATCACTGTTTCTGATTAGGATTCTTGAAGGTAAGCTATTTGCATCATTTTTATATTCCTTTCAACCCTTTAATTTAGCATTCCTTTTACACTGCAGGTATGCTAAGAGTTGCATCTGGAGAATTTAATCCAAACATCTCCTCCCAAAACCTATCAACATATCTTTCTAAACAACATACTCACATGTATCTTTTAAAAGACACACCATGAGTGATGAGGATTGACAAAAGGCAGGCATCCTGTTTTAGTCTAATTGCCTTTTGAGTTTTACTTTGATCTCAAGAGAATGAACCTGTCACTAAAATGTCTACATCCACCATCAACAGTGGAGCAGGGTACAAAACAGAATTTGAAATTTTTAGATGCTTCATGTAAGATTCCTGCCTCTTCTAAGCTAGCCATAGGTCTCTTGTTCAGCAGTCTGACCTCTGCACCACCCCCCAAAGACTTTTTTTTTTTTTTAATTTTATTTATTTATTTGACAGGTAGAGTTACAGAGAGAGAAAGAGACAGAGACAGAGAGAAAGGTCTTCCTTCCATTGGTTCACTCCACCAATGGCCGCAACAGTCGGAGCTGTGCCGATCCGAAGCCAGGAGCCGGGTGCTTCTTCCTGGTCTCTCACGCGGGTGCAGGGGCCCAAGGACTTGGGCCATCCTCCACTGCTTTCCCAGGCCAAAGAAGAGAGCTGGACTGGAAGAGAAGCAACCGGGACTAGAACCGGCGCTCATATGGGATGCTGGCACGGCAGGGTCACACAACACATAGGTTTACATCCTCTACCAACAAACAATTTCATGAATCTAGATTCTGAAACAGCAGTTCTTAGGCAAGGAATTATTTAGAAATGTCTCAAGATATTTTTGGCTAAGACAAGTAAGATATTACTAACTATCCTACAAGATAAAGGACAACAAGCAATAGTGCTAAGCATGTAGAAGATACTCAGAAATGTCTGTTCAATTAACAGTACCTATGAGAAAACTGAGACACAGAGTAGTCAAATATCTAGTAAACAGCAGAGCTGAGAATCAAATTAAAGTCTTCTTATCAAGTCTATTTTCTTTCATCTGCATTTTCTACAACTAGTTTGTTAGTATTTTTCAAAATACTTTTAAAGGTCCTTATCCTTTGACTTGGCAATCCAATTTTAAAAGTTAATCTTAAGAGATCAGCAATGTGGTGTAGCAAGTTAAACTGCTGCTTGCAACATTAGTATTCACATCAGAGCACAGATTCAAGTCTCAGCTGCTCTGTTTCCAATTCAGCTCCCTGCTAATGTGCCTGGGACAGCAGCTGGACATAGCCCAATTACTTGCTTCCCTGCCACCCACTTGGGAGACTTGAATGGAGTTCTGGATTCCTGACTGCACCATTATGGCCATTTGGGGAGTGAAGACATGGAAGATCTCTTTTTCTCTTTCTGTCTCCCTGTCATTCTGCCTTTAAAAAAATAAATACTTAAAAGTTGTTTTAAAAATTATCACACAGTTGTACATTCATTATATATACACACAGATTTTTATTTTTCAATATTTTAACAGACAAATGTTAGGAGTCTTACTGTATTCAGTGGAAAGTAAATTATGCTATAGCCATTCAGTGGAATGTTTTTATAGATAGAAAGGCATAGGTATGTTTATTGATAAGAAAAAACACTCAAGATACTCCATTTAAAAAAAAGGAATAAAATACACCTTTAAACAAAAAAGGATACAAAATAACATGTAAAATATGATCCCATTGGACACCTGTATTTCCATGGGAAAAAAATCAGGGAGGATGAACACTGAAAATGAAAATAATTTTTCCTGATAATATCTGTGATGATTCTGTTTTGTTTTCTTGTTTATGTGCTCGCTGATCCGATGGCAGGAGCCAGGTGCTTCTCCTGGTCTCCCATGGGGTGCAGGGCCCAAGCACTTGGGCCATCCTCCACTGCACTCCTTGGCCACAGCAGAGAGCTGGCCTGGAAGAGGGGCAACCGGGACAGGATCGGTGCCCCGACCAGGACTAGAACCCGGTGTGCCGGCGCCGTAAGGTGGAGGATTAGCCTAGTGAGCCACGGCGCCAGCCAGATGATTTCTTTTACTTAGCGGTATCACTACATTTTCTTCTGTTTTAGAGCCAAACAGACTTGTCAGCAGCAACTAGCAATCTACACCACATTAAAACTTTGGCAAGAAAAAGGCAGTACTAAAACGCTTTCAAGGCCTAACAGATTTGTGTGTGTGTGCATATCATATATGTACATATTTATTATACATGTATATATCATGCATACATATGCACATATATATACCAATACAAAATCTATTATTTTCTTCAAAAATCTACCAAAAAAAAGACCATTATCAAACTAATCTCCAAGATCCAGCTTTAAAGTGGAAATTAAATCATTTGAGGAAAATAGAATCTTCTGATTTCATTTATAAAAATACTGAGACATCTGCAGACTTTATTCAACTAGACCATGTCTATATAATTATATAAAAGCATTAATTATTTAAAATATTTTATTCTCAAACACATTCAGGCATCACAAGAAGGATTTATTTAGCCTAAATTAAAGTGAAAGCATGATGACTATGTAAATGTCTCAATCAGACTGCTAAACAATATAACCTATCAATACAGCATCTGGCAAGGAGCCACTTCATTTAGCTTTAATGGTTTACTAAGAATCATTTATTTGATTTACAACTGGTTGCTTACATTTACATGGCTGCACTGACTGAAATTTCAAGTTCAACAGATTAATAATTATATTATGTACTTGTATTAGTAGTTTAGGTTACTTATATTTATCAAGCAAAATTTATTTTCAGAAATCTTATGGATATAGAAGGTTTGTTTAAAAAATAAGCTTGATGGTTGGTTTTGTTTCTTAATCTTTAAAAGTCACTATTCATCATTTTAAAGATTCAACTATTTGTCATAGCTTGAGATAAACTATGTGGCATTTTTAAGTATTGTCAAAAGTAGGAGGCCGGCGCCGTGGGTTAACAGGCTAATCCTCCGCCTTGCGGCGCCAGCACACTGGGTTCTAGTCCCGGTTGGAGCGCCGGATTCTATCCCGGTTGCCCCTCTTCCAGGCCAGCTCTCTGCTGTGGCCCGGGAAGGCAGTGGAGGATGACCCAAGTGCTTAGGCCCTGCACACGCATGGGAGACCAGAAACACCTGGCTCCTGCCTTCGGATCAGCGAGATGCGCCAGCCGCAGCGGCCATTGGAGAGTGAACCAATGGCAAAAAGGAAGACCTTTCTCTCTGTCTCTCTCTCACTCTATCCACTCTGCCTGTCAAAAAAAAAAAAAAAAAAAAAAGTAGGGGCCTTCTTTTTCCCATAGCATTTCCACTTTTCTACTTTCTCTCCTGGAATTTTTTTATTCTACTTTGATATACTTTGTGAATTAATTTTTTTCTTATAAAAATTCAAGAAGGTAGTGGCAAATGTCTGCTCTATTTCCTGACCTTGGAGGTGGATATATGCTTGGTCATTTTAAATGTAAGTTTTATATCTACAAGTGTACATTTAAGTTATACACCTAGCACGGATCCTGGCATAGACTGGCAATAAAGCCAACTATTGACCAGAGGCAGCTGCTGTGTGCAGAGTCCTGGGTAAAGCCACTATCAATATGTCTAACCAGGAGGCAAAATTTTCAACCAAGGACTTGTGAGACAGAAGAAAGGAATATAAAACTCAACTGAACAGGATAGCACTGAGATTCAAAGTGAAAATAACAACACATCTCAAGAAACTAAAAGACTCCTACTGTCAAAGACAGGAAGTTCCAACTGAATTCACTTAAGTTTGTTTTGTTTTTTTTTTTTTTTTAAACAGGCAGAATGAACAATGAGAGAGAGAGAAAGAGAGAAAGGTCTTCCTTTTTGCCGTTGGTTCACCCTCCAGTGGCCGCCACGGCCGGTGCGCAGTGGCCAGCGCAGCGCGCCAATTCGAAGGCAGGAGCCAGGTGCTTCTCCTGGTCTCCCATGGGGTGCAGGGCCCAAGCACTTGGGCCATCCTCCACTGCACTCCCTGGCCACAGCAGAGAGCTGGCCTGGAAGAGGGGCAACCGGGATATAATCCGGCACCCCGACCGGGACTAGAACCTGGTGTGCCGGCGCCGCTAGGCGGAGGATTAGCCTATTGAGCCGCAGCGCCGGCCTTAAGTTTCTCTTACAGGTTACAGAATCGCTGAATATTCTGAAAGAACTGAGAATGAAGGAGGAATATGTGATTGAAATGTATCAAGAACAAATAGGGTCATTCAATAGTTTAAATGGTCCTTATTTTTTCTTTCCCTCAATCTTTTTATTTTTAAAACTGGTTCCTCTGTAATATGGAGTATAAAATGTAATTGAAAATCAGCACTCATCTCTGTAAAACTCCTCATAATTTGGATTCTGGTGCTCACTATTCACTATTGTTTTCACTGTGCTGATTTTGGGTGATCAAGCTTCTGAGAGGATTTTTCAGGATTGTGTATTTTCAGGCTTGTGGCGATAAGATCAACCAATGCAAGTGTTCACAATGACTTTACAATTGGTCCTGACCCTCCAGCACGTGACTGCTTAACTTCTGGAGCATGACTTTCAGTGGGAGATGGAAGTTTTTCAGAGAAATGAACTGCGGAAAAATTACCTCTCCGTAACGTAAGGCTGCTTTTAAAAATCTGAGGTTCTAGATCTAAAAGGAGGAATGTCATGTTTGGGTCAAGATGAAAGATAAGATGACAGTAAGGGCTAATTCCAAATACAGATCAGGTCCAAGATGGCCAAATAGGAAGAAGACACACTGATTTTGCCCATGGAAAGATACAAGAACAAGGGGAAAGACTGCCTTCCCAAGAGACAACTGTAGAGAATGTCAGTGGCAAGCATAAAGAGAAGCCTCTGTGGAACAGCCAAGACAGTGTTCAAATGGAGCAGCTAGCTAGCAGAACACTACTGGTGGCTCCTGTGATTACCTAGAGAGGAGACACCATCCTAACAGTGGGGGCTGGTGATTTTTTTTTTTTTTTTTTTTTAATTTGGCAGGCAGAGTTAAACAGTGAGAGAGGTGGAGAGAGAGGTCTTCCTTCCATCGGTTCACTCCCCAAAAGGCTGCCACAGCCAGCGCGCTGTGCCGATCCAAAGCCAGGAGCCAGGTGCTTTTCCTGGTCTCCCATGAGGGTGCAGGTGCCCTGATTTTGAATGAGGGAGAACCTCATGGTCCCTACTGACTTTCAGTACAGCTCAAGAGCTGACAGGGGATAGAGCACCCATCTAGCTCTGGGAAGGGAGACGGCGCTATTTCCCTTCTACCCTCCACCCACCAAGGTGCTAGACAGCCAATACGGGATATTCCATCTCTGCTTCCCTCCCCTCCCACCACCAAAGCACCAGACTCAGACTGTGTGACATGTACACAGGCTGGGAAAAGCATAGGGTGTGGCTAGGCCTTTGGGGAGCCACATCGTGGAAGGGTCAGCACTCATACTAAAGAGTGCAGAGATCCTTTGTGAAGTACCTGCACCTGAGTTGGTAGGGTTCCCAGACAGTGTGAGCTCACCTTAGGCAGTTTATTTGTCTTTTCTCAGAGAAGGGCTGAGGTTGTAGACAAGTCAGTCATCATAACTATACCCTCCCTCTACTGTGGATAGAGGAGATCTACCATAGCTCAATCTGGGTGTCACAAACATTGGCCAGAGCTCCTTGAACCCACCCAGCACATATCTCTGGATATCACTGTAAACCACAGAGATTACAGTAAGCCACAGAGGGACATTCCCAAGAAGAAAGCCTTCAGAAGAGATACCAACAAGTATTTCCCCAAATGTGTAAAAATAAACATGGAAATACAAGAAACATGAACATGGAAGACAATATGACTTCCCAAAAGGAACCCAATAATATTTCAATATTAGACTGTGAAGACAAGAAGATCAAGGAAATGCTGGAAAAGGAATTCAAAAGAATAATTCTAAGATTACTCAAAAATATTAAGAAGCAATCACAAGTTAAAGAATCTGTACATGACATGGACAAGAAATCCTGCCAAGAGATACAGATACTAAAGAACAATCAATAAGCCAGTCGCAGAAAGGACAAACACCGTTATGTTCTCCCTGGTCTATGGTAACAAACAGAGCACCTAAAATGTAATATATAGAACTGAAAGCAACACTTTGAGATGCAATGACTTTGAACAGCCCTTGTCTCAACTGTTGAGGAACAGTTTTTTTTTTTTAAATACTATTTATTGAACTATTTACTTAGTATAGAGTTAGTCTTATATGTATAAAGTTAATTGGAAATAGATTTTACAAAAAAATAAGAATGGGAATAGGAGAGGGAGGAGGAAGAAGGGTTGGAGTGTGTGTGGGAGGACGGGTAGGGTGGGAAGAATCACTATGTTCCTAAAGTTGAGTTTACGAAATGCATGAAGTCTGTATACCTTAAATAAAAGGTTTCTGGGAAAAAAATAATGAAAAATCAAGCTTAAGTATTAGACACGAAAAATTCAATATGTCATATAAAAAATACAGTGAAAAGTCTTAACAACAGACTCAGTGAAGCAGAACAAAGAATATCCAAGCTAGATAACAAATAACGCTATAACTAGTGTTCCAATAGTATTTTTCACTTTGTGTTTCTATGTGGGTGCAAACTGTTGAAATCTTTACTTAATATATACTAAACTGATCTTCTGTATATAAAGAGAATTGAAAATGAATCTTGATGTGAATGGAAGGGGAGAGGGAGCAGGAAAGGAGAGGGTTGTGGGTGGGAGGGAAGTTACGGGGAGGAAAGCGATTGTAATCCATAAGCTGTACTTTGGAAATTTATATGCATTAAATAAAAGTTAAAAAAAAAAAAGCTTTCTAAATATTCCAGTCAGTAAAAAAGGGAAGAAAAAAAATCAGTAAACTGAAAACAGTGTTCAGGATTTATGGGGTACCATCAAACAACCAAATATACATGTCATAGATATTCCTAATGAAGTAGAAAAGCAGAATGATAAAAAATTTTCCTAATTTGGAGAAAGATATGTACATCCAAGTACAGGAAGCACATAAAACTTGAAATAGACATGACCAGAAAAGATCTTCACCACAACACATTATATTCAGACTTTCAAAAGTAAAACACAAAGAAAACATCCTAAACTGTGCAAGAGATAAAGGCCAGGTTACGCTTAAAGGATCTTCAATCAGATTGACAGCAGATTTCTCATTAGAAACCCTATAGGCTAGAAGACAGTGGACAGAAATAGTCCATGTCCTTAAAGAAAAACACCATCAATACAGATTACTGTACCCAGCAAAGCTCACATTTATAAGTAAAGGTGAAATAAAGGCCTTCCAAGACAAACAAAAATTGAAGGAATTTGTTACCACCTGGCAAATCTTACAAATGATGCTTGATGATCATATTAAGTGTTAAAATTAACCTATAAATAAAATTAAGTGTTAACGAGATCATATAAATAGCATCAAATGCCTGGTAATAATAATAGACAGAATTAAAAAGAAGGGAATATCCAGCAACATGGAAAGCAGTCCCCACAGCAGACTCATAGAATGACAATTGCTTTAAGTAACACTCTGACCTCAGAATCAGCCCTTAAGGCATCCAAATGTGACTGAAAAGCCCATGAGAACATTTCAGGCACACAAAGCCAAGACACTGTGGGAAAAACAAACAAACAAACAACAACAACAACAACAAAAAAAAAACAAGCCTACATTTAGGAGACCCCAGTGGAAAGAAGGGGCAATCAAAGAAGGATACACTTTTCTCTGAAGGGAGGAGAGAACTTCCACTTTGCTTATGGCCTTGTCTAAATACTGATGGAGTTTGTGGTCAAAAAGGCTTCTATAACCTTGGCAACTCATGGCAAGAGCCTTAGGTCATCACTGACGTCACAAATAAGAGTGTTAATTGTTAAATTAACAACAGGGGTCACTGTGCACTTAATCCCCCCATAAGACCTTTGTCCTTAATGAGTTGTACTATGAAAATTAACTGTAAAACTTGTTCTCAAACAGTACTTTTTACATTTGTGTGTATGGGTGTAAACTGCTGAAATCTTTACTTAGTATAGAGTTGGTCTTCTGTATAGAGTTAATTAAAATGAATCTTAATGAAGAACAGGATCAGAGACGGAGTAGGAGGTGGGATGGGAGTGGGCTGTGGGAGGGTGGGTATGGGGGAAAAAAACCACTATATTCCTAAAGTTGTACCTATACAGTTTGCATTCATTAAATAAAAGCGTTTTTCTTTCTTTCTTTCTTTCTTTTTTTTTTTTTTTTTGGACAGGCAGAGTTAGACAGTGAGAGAGAGAGAAAAGTCTTCCTTCCACTGGTTCACCCCCCAAATGGCTGCTATGGCCAGCACGCTGTGCTGATCCAAAGCCAGGAGCCAGGTGCTTCCTCCCGGTCCTGGCCCTGGCACAGGGCCCAAGCACTTGGGCCATCCTCCACTGCCTTCTGGGGCCATAGCAGAGAGCTGGACTGGAAGAGGGGCAACAGGGACAGAACCAGCACCCCAACCAGGACAAGAACCTGGAGTGCCAGTGCCGCAGGCAGAGGATTAGCCTAGTGAGCTGCGGCACCAGCCAAAAAAAAAAAGAAAAATCAGATAAAAAAGGAGATGTTATAACTGATATCACAGAAATAACAAGAATCATAAAAAATTATTACAAACAGCTATATGCCAACAAATTCATAAATCCCAAAGAAACAGACAGATTTCTGAGCACATACTATTTAACTAAAACCAAGGCACAAAGACATAGAAAATCTAAATAGACCAATAACCAAGACAGAGATTAAAACAGTAATAAAGACCCTCACAACAAAGAAAAGCCCACGATTGATGACTTCACTGCTGTATTCTACAAAACTATTAAAGAAGCACTATTTCAAATTCTCCTCAAACTATTCAAACAATTGAAAGGGAGGAATCTTCCCAAACTCCTTCTATGAAGCTAGCATCACCTTACTTCCAAAACCAGAAAAAGATACAACAAAAAAGATAACTACACAATGATATCCCTGATGAAAATAGATGCAAAAAATCCTCAACAAGATACCAATCAAACCCCACAACACATCAAAAAGATCATCTACCCAGATCAAGTGGGATTTACCCCAGGGATGCAGGGATGGTTCAGCATATACAAATCAATAAATGTGTTACACCACATTAACAAACTGAAGAATAAAAAATACAAATTATTTCAATAGATGCCAGAGAAAGCATTTGATAAAATACAACATCCTTTCATGATGGGGAAAAAAAAAAAACCCTTAAGCAAATTGGATATCTGAACACAATCCAGCAATCAAAGCAATATGACAGACCTAGAGTTTGCATCATACTGAACGCAGAAAAGCTGGAACCATTTCCACTAAGATGCAGAACCAGACAAAGATGCTCACTTTCACTGTTACTTTTCAATATAATTCTGGAATTTTTAGCCAGGGCCATTAGGCAAGGTAAGGAAATCAAAGAGATACAAATCAGAAAGAAGAACTCAAATTATGCCTGCTTGCAGATGATACCATCCTTAAATAGGGGAACCAAAAGACTACACTAGGAGACTATTAGAACTCATAAGCTCTTGACCAAGACGCAGAACATAAAATCAACACACAAAAATTAATAGCATCTGTATACACAATCAACCCCATGGCTGAGAAAGAACTCATATCTGTCCCATTCACAGTAGCTTAAAAAAAATTAAATAAATTGGAATAAATTTAACCCAAGAAGTGTCTAAAAGAAAGTGTCTACAAAGAAAATTATAAAGCATTAAGGAAATAAAAAGAAGACACATAAATGGAAAAATCTTCCATATTCAGGGACTGGAAGAATATCAGCAAAATGTTCATGTTACTCAGAGCAATTTAAAGATTCAATTTGATTCCAATCAAAATACCAAGGATATTCTTCTCAGAAATAGAAAAAAAGCAATCCAAAGCTTCATATGTAAACACAAAAGACCTCGAATAACTGAAGTAATCTTAACAAAAAACAAAGCTGGAGGCATTACAATACCAGATTTCAAATCAAGTCATACAAGGCAGTTATAATCAAAACAGCCTAGAACTGGTACAAAAATAGACTTGTGGACAAAAGGATCAGAAGAGAATGCCCAAAAATGAATATACACATCTACAACTAACTAATCTTTGACAAACTAAAAGCACTCACAGGAAAAAGCACAGCATCTTCAATAAAGGCTTTTGAAAAAACAAGATCTCTGCATAAGTATGAAACAAGACCCCTAACTTATACCCTATAAAAAATCAAGTCACAACAGATGTAGGACTTAAACCTAAAACCTGAAACCTTCGAATTACTAGGGGAAAGCATAGGGGAAATTGCAAGACACTGGCATAGGCAAAGACTTGAAAAGACCCCAGAAGTAAAAGCAATCAAAGCAAAAATAGACATATGGGATTACATTAAGCTTAGAAGATTCTGCACAGCAAAGGGAACACCCAACAAAGTAAAGAGGTTTAACTGACTGAATGGGAGAAAATATCTGCAAACTATGCATCTAATAAAGGATTAATATCCAGGACATATAAGGAGCTTAAGAAACTCAACAACATAACAATCCAGTTAAGAAATGGGCAAAGGATATGAACAGACATTTTTGAACAGATGAAATACAAATGGCCAACAGATACAGGAAAAAAATGCTCAAGATCAGTAGCCATCAGGGATATACAAATAACCACAATTTTTTAAAAAATATTTATTTATTTATTTGAAAGGCAGTGCCCCAGAATGAGAGAGCGAGAGAGAGAGAGTCTTCCATTCGCTGGTTCACTCTCCAAAAGCCGCAACAGCCAGAGCTGTGGCCATCTGAAGCCAGGAGCCAGGAGCCAGGAGCTTCTTCCAGGCCTCCCACACGGGTGCAGGGGCCCAAGGACTTGGACCACCTTCTACTGCTTTTCCTGGCCATAGCAGAGAGTTGGATCAGAAGTGGAACAGCTGAGACTCGAACCGGTGCCCATATGGGATGCCAGCACTGCAGGCATGGCAGCTTTACCTGCTACTCCACAGCACCAGCCTCCACAATGAGGTTTTACATCAATAGAATCAGAATAGCTATCATCCAAAAACCAAAAAATAAAAATGTGGAGAAAAAAAGTACCCTAATACACTGCTGGTAGGAATGTAAACTAGTACAATCATTGTGGAATAGTTTGGAGATTCCTCAGAAATCTGAAAATAGATCTACCATATTACCCAGCCATCCCATTTCCAGAACTATACTCAAAAGAAATAAAATCAGTATATAAAAGAGTTATCTGTTCCCATCATGTTTACAGCAGATCAATTCACAATAGCTAAAATATGGAATCAACCAAGAGATCCATCAACTGATGACTGGATAAAGAAATGTGGTACATATACATGATGGAATACTACTCTACCATAACAATGAATCAAATCTGTCTTTTGTAACAAAAAAGATGCAACTGGAGACCATTATGCTTAGTTAACTAAGCTAGACCCAAAAAGATAAATATCATGCTTTTTACTATTGTTTGTAGCTAATATATAGAGTACCTCCCTACTCAAAATAAGGAAAAAACATGCCGTATGTTGAGCTAACCTGGCACGAAATGATTTGTCATCCACAACCCTTCTCTAAACCCCTGAGGAACAGTGATGTATCTATCTTTTACCTGTAGACCAAGATCTTTGTTTAGAGAACCATTGAGCCTGTGATAAAATAAATTGAAGGTATGCTATGGCAAAAAGTTAAAAGAAAAAAAAAGGAAGAAAGAGAAGGAGGAGAGAGGAGGAAAGTATCACTGCATTCTTGGAAATCATATATAAGACATTCATGAAATCTGTTTTCTATATATTAATAAATAAAATATAAGAGAAAGCTCTTCAGAAAAAAAGTAAATAAATTTGAAAACAAAAACAGCTTCACTGAAAATAGCATGTTAAGATTTAAAAAAAAATTTTTTTTTCAGGGGCAGGTATTTTGCCTAATGGTTAAGAAGACTGCATCCATTTCAGAGTACGTGGGTTTGGTTGTTAGCTCCAGATTCCTGCTAAGCAGACCCTCAGAGGCAGTGTTGACAGCTCAAACAATTGGATCCCTGTTACCCTGTTACTTCTAATCCAGGAAGACCTGGATTGTGTTTCCAGCTCCCAGCTTGAGGCATGGCCCACCACAGGCCACTGTGCACACCTCAGAGTGAACCAACAGGGTAGAGGAGATCTCTTGTTCTCTTTTGTCTCTCAATTAAATGTTCAACAAATTACTTAAAATATTTCAAAGAATCCATGTAGCAGGGTAATTTTAGAGTCTTTAGTATTTAATACATAGCTTGGTTTTACTAACCTTTCTACATGACCTTGGAATCAAGACACCAACAGGAATTAAGAAACAAGTAACAACTAACCAATCTGCATGTATTTATCCTAGGCATCTGCTATTCAAAAGAAACTGTTAGAAATACAAAGAAATATTAAGACGTAGCCCAAACTGGATGACAGATAGTCTCAGGATACGAAATATATATGTATCTATATTAGACATTTACCTAACAATGCAAGCAAAAGATAATACAAGGTAAGAAGTAATAAAATCAAGTGTGAAGCAATGTTACCAGAATTTTGAGAAAAGGAGAAACCATACCTAAGATATGTAGAGGGGTTTTACAGAAATGTAAAATGAATAGGTTTATATAAGGGGGGGGGTGTTATTGGCAAAATAATTTAGTAGAGATGGACAGTACAGTTAGGTGCAAGTGGACAAGTCTGGTGTAAAGAATGGAGGAAAGTGAATGCTAGAAGGCTGGTTAAGGGCCATGACAGACCGTTCTGATTATCAATCTCAAGAATGGGGAGTCCTGGGGTACTTAGGACATTAGTATCAAAGGCTCGCTTATAAGTTTTAGAAAGCAGAGACTATTCCAGTAAATGAGAGGAAAACCACCATAATTATATATATAAACACTCTTTTTAGAAAAACATTTAGAAAATGTTGCCCCTACCTCTTATTTGCCTAATCACATCCATGCTGTATATAACTGCCAAAAGAACCCTTTCAAAAAGAACCCTTCTGAATGAAGGGTATCACTTGCTTTAAAACCCCAAAGCGCTTCCAAGGGAAACTTTGGAAGCCTTTCTGCCCCAAAACCAATAAACATCAATAATTTTGAGTTTAATCTACCATTCTGACCTTATATTTTCATTTCTTTCTATACTTGACATATTTCTTTCTTGACTATTTTTTTTAGACATACCTTATTTATTTCCAGTTCTCATTCTTGTCTTCAAGCTGTTCTCTTGAATTGATAATACTCTTACCTTCCACCTTAATCCTAACTATGCTTCAAATTATCAAATACTAGCATCTTTTCTGAAGGCCCCATCAAGTACAAAATCTTTTCATTTGCTAAATTTCTACTGAAGTTTTGTATGAAAGCTAAAATACCATTCTCTATGCCATTCATAAGATGACTTCTTGAGAAACTTGGGTGAGCCATGCTCTCCATATATAATGGATTAAATGGATTCACACTGAATAAGCCAGAAGGACATGCTTAGCACACAGTAATCATTCAATAATTACTTGTTTAAAGAATGAATATTTTTATATCATAAATATCCATCAAGTCATTAATATATAGGTAGCACATTTTTTAAAAAAGAATTTTACCTTTTCAGTTGTAAGTGGCTTTGCAGGCTTTTCTGGCTCCTTTTCTCTCTTTTTCTCTTCCTTTTTTTTTTCCTTTTCTTTCTAAAATATAGCCCAAATTTTTGATAAGTTTACTTTTTAAAACATGGCAACTTTTAACTCATTTTTATTTTATCATTTGGGTCATTTTAGAAAGGTGGAAATATTCAATGATTCTAACATACAGGTGCTGCTGAAATATAAAAGTAAACACAGCAAAATTCATATTCCCACTGAAATTACATATTGGTGATATAATAAAGCGTATCTCTCAAAAACTTAAGACAAGTGAGACAATTAACAACTTCTCTGACATGTTAGTATTTGTTTTATGTTTGTTTCAACAAATGAGATCTCCATTCTCACAACATTCTTATATAAAAATAGGCTTCCTAATAGCATCTGTAATACTGAATTTTAAATAAAGAGAAAGAGTAAATCAATTGATGGAACATATTTCCTTAGCATACAGGTAAAGGCAAATTATAACACGTAAACAGGAAGACAAAAATAAAATCACTTCAATTTTAAATACTGCAAAATATTTTGTCCATTACCAGAATTTTATATTTGGAGGAAAAGGTAAAAAGTACACAATTTTTTTTTAAAAAAAATGTTAAATATAATGCTTGGGAACTGGAGCCAATTGAGTAGTGTATGGCAGCTGAGATATACTATAATGGTATTATGATATTCACAATTTGCATTATCCAGAAGGACAGGAGAGGATACAACTTTAAGTCTGAGGCAAGCATTTGACCTAGTGGTGAAGATGCCAATTTGCTGGGCCAGCAATGTAGCATAGTGGGTTAAGCCGCTGTCTGCAATGCCAGCATCTTACTTGGGCGCCAGTTTGTGTCCCAACTGCTCTACTTCCAATCCAGCTCTCTGCTAATAGCCTGGGAAAGCAGTGGAGGATGGCCCAAGTTCTTGGGAGGGCCCCTGAACCCACATGGAAGACCAAGATGAAGCTCCTGGCTCCTGGCTCTGGCATGGCCCAGCCCCGCTCATTGAGGCCTGTGGGGAGTGAACCAGCGGATGGAAGAAATCAATCTCTCTCTTGTTTTCTTTCAAATAAATAAGTTAATCTTTAAAAAAAAAAAAAATAATGCTAATTGAGATGCCCACATGCCACACTGGGTTGCTGGGTTTGAAGCTCCACTTTTGATTACAGCTTCCTGCTCATGTGCACCCTGGAAGGAAGCAGGTGATGGCTCAGGTAGCTGGGTTCCTGTTGCCTACATGTGAGACCTGGATTGAGTTCCAGGCTTTCAGCATGGCCTGGCCTTGATTGTCGCAGGTCATTTGGGGGGAGAAACAGTAGATGTGAGCACTCTGTCTCTTTCTTTTTTATCTTTGTGTCTCTCTGCATCTCAAAAAAAACAAACAAAAAAAACCTTTAAGTTTAAAAATAGTAACAGCAATAAGTGCTATGTTGCACCAGATTATGTTGCTGCTCGGGACACCCACGTCCTGTGTCTGATACCTGGGATCAAGCCCCACCTCTGCTTCTGCTTCTAATCCAGCTTCCTAGCAAAGTACACCCTCATCAGTAGCAGCTAATGGCTCAAGTACTTGAGTCCCTGCCACCCACAGAGGAGATGTGGGCAGAGTTTCTGGCTCCTGGCTCTAGTCTGGCCCAGGCACAGCTGCTGTGGGCATGTGGAGAATGGAAGAACTCTCTGCCTTTCAAATAAAATACAAAATAAATAAAACCAAATTATTAAATATGTGTGTGTGTTAACAATGAGCACTCCCAAACCATGGCACCCTGTAAAACAAAGTTCATTTACTACTGAGTACTACATAATACAACTAGCTAAAACACTACCAAACCTCCAGTTTGTTTTTCTCAATAGCAGCTCAGTTGTATGCTCTTAATGTTTGTGTGCACTCTAAAATTCACATATTGAGGGGCCAGTGTCGTGGCGTAATGAGTAAGGCCCCTGTCTGTAATGCTAGATGCCAGTATCCCATATGGGTACTGGTTCACATCCCAGCTACTCCACTTTTGAACCAGCTCCCTACTAATACGGTCTGGGAAAGCAGTGGAGGGTGACCCAGGTGCCTGGGTCCCTGTGTCCCTGTACCCACACGGGAGACCTGGAAGAAACTACTGGCTCCTGGCTTCAGCCTAGCCCAGCCCAGGCTGCTGTGACTATTTGGAGAGTGATCCAATGGATGGAAGATCTCTCTCTCTCTCTCACCCTCATTCTCTCACTCTAACTCTGCGTTTCAAATAAATAAATCTTTTAAAAAATTCATATGTTGAACCCAAATCCCTAATGTGATGTATTAGGTGGGGGCCACTGGGAGGTGGTTAGGTTATGAGGATAGAGCTCTAATGAATGGGATTAGTGTTCTTGCAAAAGAAGTCCCTTAAAACTCCTTTACTCATTCTTGCCATGTGAGGTCCCAAGAAGTTATCACATGAAGCAGAAGTGGGTCCTCACAAAACACTGAACCTGCTGAAACCCTGATTCTGGAATTCTTAGCCTCCAAAACTGTAAGAAATCACCATCTGTTACTTATAGCCTATCCAGTCTATGGTGTTTTGTTAGAGCAGTCCTCATACATAAAGACAGTTATTTCTCAGGGAAGCCAAAGTCATGAATGACAAAGACATTTGACTTAATAATTATGATGGAACACATCATAAGAAATCATTCAAAATAAATTAAAATAATTAACTATATAAAATAAATAATTATTTGATGCTCCTTAACTCTGAAATTTCAATTGTCAAAATACGGCTGTCATCTACTCTGATTCTGGTAGTGGTACTATGATTCAGGCTTTGAAGAAACTTTATGGCTCTAAACTCAGATCATACAGCTTGACCAATGATGATTCCCATTTATACAGTCAGAAGCTGCTAAATGATCAAAGAATACTGTGAGAATCTGAGATGTCCTGAACTATTTTCTGAACAAAATATGGTAGTATTTGGTATCATAAAATGGCAGTTCCTGAAATCTGGGTTGCTACACATATAAATGTTGCAGGAAAATGGCAGACCTCCAGTGCAAGAAAACTGGTATCAACCTTCAAGTTGATATATATAGAGAAAAGTACATATTGGGTTCATTATAATAAAATTATACATGAGAGATTCCATTAAAGATAGTCTCCAGCTGGCGCCGTGGCTCACTAGGCTAATCCTCCACTTGTGGCGCCGGTACCCCGGGTTTTAGTCCCGGTCAAGGCACCGGATTCTGTCCTGGTTGCTCCTCTTCCTGTCCAGCTCTCTGCGTGGCCCGGGAGTGCAGTGGAGGATGGCCCAAGTCCTTGGGCCCTGCACCTGCATGGGAGACCAGGAGAAGCACCTGGCTCTGGCTTCGGATCAGCGCAGTGCGCCAGCCGCAGCGGCCATTTGGGGGGGGTGAACCAACAAAAAAGGGAGACCTTTCTCTCTGTCTCTCTCTCACTGTCCACTCTGTCAAAAAAAAAAAAAAAAAAGATAGTTTCCAAAATTGTTGATTAGGTACTCCTAAGAATTATCAGCATGTATACACCATCGTATGTGTAGATTTACTTATGATACATATATAACAATATAATATACACATTATAAAACATAAAAATACAGATTTTAAAAGGATAATGGAAAAAGCACAAACAGATATTCCAAATGGACTGCCTGGGTTACAGACACTAGACTTTGAAGACCACTAGATTATACCACTTTTTTCAGAGACTTGAGGCAGAAACAACATAGCTTAAAAGTATAACCCAAGATTTTCCATTCCCTTTCGCAGGTGAGAAACATCTTCAATGAAAATTTTCAAAAGGTCAGACTTGGTCTTCAGCCTCCTTTGATTTTCTCATAGCAACCCCCATGTTCCTGGAGATTTCCTTTCCTGAGCCTGCCTGCTAACCTAAACCACTACAGGTAAATCACCCAAGCCTATACACTTCTAACTCTGCCCTTTCTGCTCCAAAACTGTCACTCAAATCTCACAAGCTTCCTTTCTCTGCTCTGCGCAGTGTCCCTCTCCTCCCCTATCCCCCTTTTCTCTCTGCAGCCTGGCTCCTTCCTCTGGACTACACACCTATATGTATATCCAACCTAGACACCTAGATCTTGCATAGTCATACGCAACATGTCCAAGTTTTAAATCTTCTGATTTTTCTTTATTTTCCTCCAATCTCTTCCTTCCCTTTGGTTTGAATCCTTACCTGACTAAATCACACCACTTTCAATGGAGATACTCAAGTCACAAGCCTTCTCAAAATGCTTCCACAATTCATCAATGGCTAACTCCCATGGATTCAATCTTCTTCAGATCTCTTAAAACCACACTTTTATTCTCATTTCTCTGTTTCCAATTTAGTACATGTTCCATCAGTTTATTCTTGGATTCAAGCAACAGATCCAAAAGCCTCTTCTTCACTCATCATCACAAAATTTAATATCCATAAAGCGAGAGAACAGTGTTACAACCAAAAAATCTGATCCCGTCAGTCCTTCCCCACTTAAGCTTTATCATTAAAGCATCTGGACCTTCAGAAGGATGATCTAACTCCTTCACTGAGCTCCCAAGGGGCTGGCTCTCTCCCCAACTTTTCACCCTGCCCAACTCCTATTTTAAGCCATACCATTCAACTTGCAATGCCCCAAATGCTGCACTTTACCCATGTTTCTTCACAAGCCACCTAATCCTTATACCTTATGCTCATTCAGAGTGCAAGACGAATCAAAAGGATGCCTCCTGTGTTAACAGTAACACAATAAGTGTACCTCAATCATGGCACTTATTTTATTGCACTATGAATGCTGTGTAGTAATTTGTTTTCATCCATTAGTCTGGAAGTTCTTTTAGGGAAGGGGCTGTATCTTTGTCACTGTACCCCTCATTTGAAATTATACCATTTATCAATGAGTAGCATAGGAAAAATGAAAGAATGCCTCAACTAATACAGTTAAGATAAATGCAACACAAAAGAAAAGGATAGTTAAAGGAAACAAACTGTCAAATACTTGTAGGGTTGATGCTAAAAACACATCAGGGTAAGGATCGCTTTTGCAGCCTAACCACCCACACCCACAATGTATTCTAACCATTATTGTAGAAGAGTCCAAATTCATGATCCCTTACAACATACATTTTATCCATCTACTGTTTAAATAAAGGAACTTGGCATTAACTTTCTGCCTGCGGTTATAACAGAATCATAGAAAAAAGTTAATCAGATTTTTCTAAAAGATCAAAAAGTTCCTATACAGAATAAGGTAGTAAAAGACGTAACAAAAACAAACTAAACGCTTCTTAACTGTTGAGATATATCTATGGCACCAATAAATCAGTCATTCTGAAATTAAACAAATATTTTTAAATATGTCTGTGGAAAATATTTTAGAAATTTTTGCATTTAACACATTTAATACTAGGATTCATTCAAAATATAAACGGGGTAGGCATTTGACTCAGCAGGTAAGTCACTGCTTGGGATGCCCATATCCCACATCAGAGTGCTTGGTTCAGGTCCTGGTTCCTGCACTTCTAATATGGCTTTCTGCTAATGTATTCTTTGGGAAGCAGCTCAATATTAACATGAGCTGCAGGTGATGGCTCAAGAACTTTGGTCCCTGCCAACCACAATGAAGATCGGAATTCAGTTTTAGTCTCCTGTATTCAGCCTAGCCCACTGTCAGCTGTTGGGGGCATTCAGGATATGAATCAGTCAACTGAAAGATATCTCTGCCTCTGTTTTTCAAATAAAATGAACATAAATAAATCACTTTTAAAATATGTAACAATCATTACAGCACTCTGAAGTTACAGCACATTGCAGAAGGAAGGTCATTTACCACTGAGTGCTACAAAATGCAGCCAGCTAAACACTCCCATACCTCCAGTTTGCTCTTCTCAGCAGCAGTTTGCAGAGAAGGAGAGGACACCAAAGGCTGAGGAGGAGCATCAGAGGAGGAAATCTGTGGAACGCAGGTGGAAAAATAAGGAGAAAAGGACAAAAAGAAAGGAATCAGAACTAACAGGCACAGGAAAGAAACAAACACCTGCATGTCTCTGAGCTAGAGAAGCACTTAGATATATGTTAACAAAGGAAAACAATGTATCAAGAGGAAAGCACTGCTTTCCTAAAATTTCTGTGTGAAATTTCTGAGAGGACTTAGTATAGAATATTGCATTACTTAACATAGGTTTCACTAGGGTACAAAAATTTTAAAAGTATTTAGATAAGAATTTACCAAACTATTTGAAAAATAACCAAGCTTCTCTAATAATTTCTTCCTAGTTAATGTAATTACTGAAATACTGATGCTAGGAAGCATACAGACATCTCGCATAAAGACATCTCACCTGAGCAACTAAGGACCTGCAACTAAGTTTTCATTTTTACTTAAAACTTTTAAGAATGAAAAATAAAAAGAGCTAAAAAAGTTAATTAAAATTTTAATAAATTATTTTAAGAAAACCAAAAAAACTGAGAGAAAAAAAGAACTAATGTAGTTTACCAGCTGAGCAGCTTACAATAAAGCAATTTATATACCTCCTCTAAGATCAGCATGCAAGCACCATTTCCAGTGCTGTACTTGCTGAATTATCACAAAGCATTATGAGACAGTTACATATGCAGCAGTTACACATGCAGCAGAGACAGTTATATATGCAGCAGAGGCAATTTAAGTACAAAAAATGGGTTTCATCTGAAAACTTTCTCACGTATCTTCCTACCCAATTTCTACATGTGTAGTTGATCACTTTAATGGAAGCATTATCTTCCTGCTCTCTTTACTGCAAAAATATAACTGAAATATGTTTACAAAATGTGTAGATCTTTGAAACCATAAAACTGACATCTCTGTATTGCCTTACCATATCAATGGTGCCTATGAGGAATTTTAAAAAGAGATGGCACAGTTACAGATTGGTCATAATAAAATGTCAAAATAACGCTGCAAGGTAATAAGTCCTCCTTCAATTTGCTTGTTACATTAGTTACAAGAGTAATTCTTAAATCATAACACAAGAGTATATACTGTAGTTTTTTTCCCTTGCACATTGCTCTAATTGTGTAAATTAGCTAATAATAATTACTAATGACAGTTGCACATATAAGAAAATACACACATTACAAAGAAATGCAGGGTCATTCTTTCAGGGTCAAAACTATGCCTTATACCTTGACTTAAAGCTGATTAGTCCTATTGGATATTTACTTGCTAGAAATCTATTTTATGTAGAAAGAAAAAAATTAAAAGGCTACAAAATCACTTCAGAAGATGATAATCTGTAATAAGGATTTCACTGTTCCAACTCCATAGAAGCAGAACATAAAAATAAAATTGGAAATAGGAGCATTTAGAGTATGTCAAGGATTACTAAAGACTTGCTAGATGTGGGACTCCCTTCATCATTGTGCTTCCTATTGTGATTCACTGTTGGTTAAGTGAGCTAGTGCAGACAGGTCAGATTTGAACAGTAAATGTGTTTCAAACTTTCCCTACCACTCATTGAATTAAGGGACAACCAGAAAGGGCAGACTCATTCTGCATCCCGTGGTGGGCAAAATTCCAAGATAACCATGAAAATACCCATCCTCTAGGTGTATACACACTAATGATGCCTTCCCCTTGACTATAGGCAATTCTATGAATACAATGGATGGCACTCCCTGGATTAGGTTATTAAATGGTGAAGGAGAAGGAATTGTACAGAAATAATTAAGATCCTAAATCTATTGATGATGAATTAATCTAAAGATTATTCTGAACTGGTCTAACCTAATCAGGTAAGTCCTTAAAAGACAGTAGTTCTGGCCAGCACCATGGCTCAATAGGCTAATCCTCCGCCTGCGGCGCAGGCACCCCGGGTTCTAGTCCCAGTTGGGGCGCCGGATTCTGTGCCGGTTGCCCCTCTTCCAGCTCTCTGCTATGGCCCAGGAGTGCAGTGGAGGATGGCCCAAGTCCTTGGGCCCTGCACCTGCATGGGAGACCAGGAGAAGCACCTGGCTCCTGGTTTCAGATCAGCGTGGTGCGCCGGCAGCAACGCGCTGGCCACAGCGGCCATTGGAGGGTGAACCAACGGTAAAGGAAGACCTTTCTCTCTGTCTCTTTCTCTCTCAGTGTCCACTCTACCTGTCAAAAATAAAAAATAAATAAATAAAATTTAAAAACAAAAAAAAAGACAGTAGTCCCTTTCTGAAAAAAGAGATCTGAACTGTGAGAGAAATGCTTTGAGGTGATGGGATTATCCAGCAAAGGCCCAAGAGTAGCCCTTAGGAATTGACAGTGGGTGCCAGCTGGCATTAGCCAAGAACATGGGACCTCAGTCATTCATACAGCAATAAGGAAATGAATATTGACAATAACTGTGAACTTGAAAGAAGATTCTGAACCTCAGGGAGGACCACAGTTTTGGACAACTCTGATTTTGGCCTACTAAAATCCTGATCAGAAAACATACTTATGCCCAAATTCCTGACATAAAGAAATGTAAGATAGTAAATCTGTATTTTGTTAGACATTAAATTTCTGTAATTTGTTAAATGGCTAATAAAATTAATATAGTAACTATCCGTTAGTCAAAAAAGTGCCAAATTCTGAGCAGTCAGGCTTTCAAGTCCTCCACAAATCCCCATCTGCGTTTCGAGACTTGCCTCCTCAAACTGCATTTATTCTCTTCTCCTCGTTTACACACCCAAAAGTCTTCTTTCTCACTCACCTCATGGTCCACTCACCAAATCTCAAACACCAAATGACACACTTGAACTTTTCTTCCACCTCATCTCATTTTAGAACTGATGTCATAAAGTGTTCCATCAGCATAAGATGTCTCTTCTGTATTTTCAACCTCTTCTTCTTGCATATCAGTGTATTTCCTTTTGGCTGAAATCTTACTTCTCTATTAAGGATCATTTCAAACATATATCCTGTAAGAGTTGTAGTAGAAAATACTGCTACCTAAATTCTGTGTTCCCTCAGCATTTTCTGTTTTAACAATGACCATATTCTACCTTAGAATATAATTCATTTTACATGTACACTGTATTGCTGAAATGTTTGAGAGTAAGCTATTTTTGGATAAAAGTTTTTTCAATTTCAGTGCTTTGCACATGGCATATATTTAGTAATGTTTGTTGCATAACTAAATGAATAAATGGAGTTGAAAATCCAAGGGGACTTCACCAGCAGTCTCTGTCACTCCTTACCTAAGCTCAAAATAAGTGGTTAACACATACCTTGGGAAGAAGGGAAGAAAGTATTTACAGTTAATACAAGGGGCCGGCGCTGTGGTGCAGTGGGTTAACACCCTGGCCTGAAGCGCTGGCATCCCATATGGGCACCAGTTCTAGTCCTGGCTGCTCCTCTTCTGATCCAGCTCTCTGCTATGGCCTGGGAAAGCAGCAGCAGATGGCCCAAGTCCTTGGGCCCCTGTACCCACATGGGAGACCTGGAAGAAGCTCCTGGCTCCTAGCTTTAGATCAGTGCAGTTCCAGCCATTGCAGCCAACTGAGGAGTGAACCATTGGATGGAAGACCTCTCTCTCTCTCTGCCTCTTCTCTCTCTGTGTAACTCTTTCAAATAAATAAATCTTTAAAAAAAATTTTTTTTAAAAAGTTAACACAAATAAACACAAAGTATCCAGCACCATATAGTCACTTTAGAGTATACAAAAAGAGAAATACCTAAAATACCTCTTTTTCTGTTTGAGACTACCAACCAGTGAAAATTCTTTCCAATACAAAAGCACTTATACTTAGAACATAGTTTCCTTTGTTTCTGCCTTTATCTAAACTTTGCTTTTCCCCTTTAAGTCTCTTCTCATAATTTATGTTTACAGTAACATACCATAATCAAGATTATAAAGTCTATACCACTAATTCCTTCCATGAAAACAATACATATAAGCCTCTATTTTCTCAGAATTAAGATGTTTATATGACCAGACACCATACTTAAGAATAGCTTGCTGAAGCCACTCTACACAACTGTAAATAAATCCATAAGAATGGCAGAGGTTCTATCCTATCCCATCTCACACTCTCTATGATGCATTCTGATGAGACCAAGTTCAGAAACACATTAAACAACCTGGGGGGTAGGCATTTGGCCTACTGGTTAAGATGCCCTCATCCTGTATTATTAGACTGCTTGGATTCAATAGCCACCTCTGGCTCTTTGTTTCCAGCTTCCTGCTAATGTAGACCTAGGAAGCAGCAGATGACAGCTCAAGTGAGTTCCTGACTGAGCTCCTAGCTACCACTTTAAGCCTGGCCCAGACCCATTTTAGGCATTTGGGGAGTGAACCAGGGAGTGGGAGCTCTTTCTGTCAGTCTTATTCTGTCTCTCTTTCTAAGTCTCTTGCGGGGGGGCGGGGGGGGGGACCAGCATGGAAGGCAGCGAGACAATATTTTAGAAAATTAGCAAAAAGTCCTTGCCATTGTTTTCTGTTCTTTATTGCTTTGTGTCTTATTACTGTATTTGAAACTTTCATATCATAGAGGACAAGAAATGTGTGTTGTTTGTTTGGAAAAGATTCAAAAAACTCTGCTTTACACAGAGAAAAAGGTTCTATCTTTAGGTCCTTCCTGCAATGCCATTGTTGAAAATTAGAAAATTAAGGGCAGCAACATATACTGCTAAAAAAACAGTAGTAGAAACAAGAGGAGACAAACTAAAAAAATCAGACCAAAAAATACAAAATCCACAGCAGTGTCATTTAATATGAGGGTAACAGTCACATGAATCTTATTTAACAGCCACTCAAGACATCTCTATCAGAGTACAACTAGTTTTCAAACTATTTCTCTTTAGATATTCAGTAAGTGATCTAATGCGCCTTAAATACCTTAGATACAAGTTCCTTATATTTTGCCTCATACTGTGTTAACTCTTTAAATCTGGTCTTATCTCCACTATGATAAAGCTCTCTGAAAGCAAGGATCATATCCACTTTGTTTTACTACTTAGAAGACTGAGAGCATAATGTTTTTTAAAGTTATCTGAATAAATGCCCAATCCATTACTGAAGACAAAACACTGGACATAAATATATAATATAATGTAACTCTCACTATCATAGTTACTTGCACAGTAACCAACATAAAAAAGGAAAATTACTCTGAACTTCCCTACAATATAAACTCATTTTCTTCAATCATTATTTTGCTTAGAAAGGAATAGGTGGGATATATTTTCCCTTGAGTAAATGTGATTTATATTTTTGATTTTTCCAAATTTTAATTTCATTAATAACATAAACCGAACAGTAAGCAACCTATGCCATAAAATTTTTATTCTCAAGTGTATAAAAACTGGAATAATTGTAGAACAATTACCTCCATAAGCATCACTACTATTCACCAAACATTAACACTGTTCTCTCCCTAGACATACACACACTCTCACATATATCCACACACAACACATACAACCCACAGCTGCCAGATTTCCCTGAATCATCTGAAGACTAGTTACATGCATCTTTACATTTAATCTTTAAATATTTTATTCCATCACACATCCATGAGTGAATAAATTCTCCTAGTTAACATACTATTATCAAATCAAGCTCCATAATAACATTTGTCACAGTTGCCAAAGATAAAACTGTTTTCCTGTATTTTACTACATAAAAATAACTTTCAAACTGTTGCCAAGGAAAAAAAATTCTACAAATACAAATATAACAAAACAACAATAAAAATATTTAGGATTTTAAAAAGAATAATACATATAAGGTAGTATGTTTTATAAAATATACTAAATTATTTAACATTTCATATGAAAATATGCTACTTATGCTTTAAAGTACTAGTACTTCCTCGCTCTACAATGCTTAAGTTAACCTTAAATTTATGGATATTTTAAAATATAATGTTCAACAAATTGTTCATTTTTATCAGTCTTTCATATTTCATTTCATACTCACTGTACTGCAGATCAAACTACTCAGAGGGATGTCTTCATTCCAAAATATACACTAATGATAATTTAAAACTTTCTAAACAAGTTTTTTCCATGGTCAAAGACAATGCACTGAAATATTACTTTGTTAAGATTTGAATATTATAGTATATTGCCTCTCCATATGGACTTGAAGGAAAACCCAGTTTGCATGCAAAAGGAGATGAAACTATATATATTGTCTTCTAAGTTCCTTGAGATATGACTTCAACCAGAAGATTAACTGATTTATAGCTTGCTTATTAATCTAGGAATCAAAGGCCAAGAAATGATTTCAATAAGAAAGGCAATTAGCCTTAAACTATAATTAAGTGGGATAGAAACATTTAGTCAGGAAAAAAAAAATAGCTGATATATTTGATTATTACAATAAGTTCTCAACTAAAATGCTTGATAATAACCAGCTCAAATGCCACCTTTTAATATATTCCTAGGCTACTACTCAGCAAATTCATCAAAGCCTCCAGGGAAAATAGAACTGCCTGTTTTCTTTTTCCTGCGTTTTCAGAATCTAGAAAATAATCATCTCTCCTTTTTGCATTTAGTCACTTTATCTTCTTCAAATTTCATAAAGTTAATTAAGTGCCACATATGTAATTATCAGATTCATTTAGAATATGCTCCTCTCTAAACTGGGAGTTCTGCTTTGCAAGAGTTCAACATTTCATGACCAAAGAATTTCTTGTATTCAAATATTTAAACATATTTAACTAGCACTTTTTACAACAAACAAATTGGGTTGTATTGAACGTTAAAAGTTTTAAACCCACTCAACAAACATCAATTGGTGATAAAGATTTTACTTACATTAGTAACAGCTATAGCATTTTTATCGTAGTATTTCTTCTTTTCATATTTATCTCGGATGAAAAATTCCACCGCTCTGAAAACAAGTAACTTAAGGAAAAGTATGAGTGTGGTAACAATGGCCACTTGCCTTTATTTACTCCTTTCTACAAAGTCTAGATTCCAAATTTAAATTTCCTGCTCCCCAACCTATTACTTTCCTTAGCACTAATTCTTCAACTAAATTCTGTATCCCATTTTTCTTTCTCCCAAAGTCTACCTCTTTCTTATTTGCTTATTTATCAAAAACCACCCAACCCAATTCTAGAAAGAAAAGTAACTACCACAATTCTTAATCCCTCCACTACTATCACCCTCATTAGCAAACTCTAAATTCAAGTTCATTCTGGGTTTTCAGTATTAAGAAGTATTAAAAAAAGTATTAAAGAAACTAACATCTGTGCAGTATACACAATGTATAAGACCCTGTGTGCTATATGTTTTACATATTCTGCTTCCTCTAATTTCTCTCACAAACCAGTGATATAAAAAATTATTTTCACATCATAAAGAATCAGAAAAATTAAGTAACTGTGATTCCAGGGGGGTGAACCAACGGAAGGAAGACCTTTCTCTCTGTCTCTCTCTCTCTCTAACTCTGCCTGTAAAAAAAAAAAAGAAAAAAGTAACTGTGATTCCAATCACTATATTATTCTCTATCATTCGTGCTGTCTCTTAGTGTGTCATATAGGATTCCTTGTGTATTAGAATACAGGCCAATTTTTTCCTTGCAAGGTTGAAGAACAGAGAAAGTAGTAAGTTCAAACCACTGGCGCCGCGGCTCACTAGGCTAATCCTTTGCCTGCGGTGATGGTACCCGAGGTTCTAGTCCCAGTTGGGGAACCTGATTCTGTCCCGGTTGCTCCTCTTCCAGTCTTGCTCTTTGCTGTGGCCCAGGAAGGCAGTGGAGGATGACCCAAGTACTTGGGCCCTGCACCCGTGTGGGAGACCAGGAGGAAGCACCTGGCTCCTGGCTTCGGATGGGCGCAGCGCCAGCTGTAGCGGCCATTTGGGGGGGGGTGGTGGTGAACCAACGGAAAAAGGAAGACCTTTCTCTCTCTCTCTCTCTCACTGTCTAACTCTGCCTGTCAAAAAAAAAAAAAAGTTAAAACCAAGGTTTCTACATATTATAAGAAATGTTTTCAAAAATTACACAAGTAAACAATTTTTTAAAATGACATGAGGTCAAACTGATATGTTGCTACAACTGTTTTACAAAGACATAATAAAATACATTATTTGGGCTGGTGCTGCTGTTGGCGCAGTGGGTTAATGCCCTGGCCTGAAGCACCGTGATCTCATATGGGCACCGGTTTGAGACCCAGCTGCTCCAATTCCAATCCAGCTCTCTGCTATAGCCTGGGAAAGCAGTGGAAGATGGCCCAAGTCCTTGGGCCCCTGCACCCCTGTGAGATACCCAGAAGAAGCTCCCAGCTCCTGGCTTCAGATCAGCACAGCTCCGGCCGTTGCAGCCAATTGGGGAGTGAACCAGCGCATGGAAGACTTCTCTTTCTCTGCCTCTCCTCTCTCTGTGTAACTCTGACTTGCAAATAAATAAATAAATCTTTAAAATAAATAAAATACATTATTAAAACAGGAAAACTTTGGTGCCAGAGCTGTAGTGTAGCTGGTAAAGCCACCAACTGCAGTGCCAGCATCCCATATGGACGCCAGTTCAAGACCCAGCTGCTCCACTTCTGATCCAACTCTCTGTTATGGCCTGGGAAAGCAACAGAAGATGGTGCAATGTGGGAAACCCAGAAGAAGCTCCTGGCTCCCCACTTAAGATGGGCCCAGCTCTGGCTACTGCAGCCATTTGGAGAGTGAACCAGCGGATGGAAGATCTTTCTCTCTCTCACTCTGCCTTTGTCTCTCTGTAACTCTGCCTTTCAAAAAAATAAATTAAAAAAAAAAAAAAAAACAATCATTACATGCCATAAAATCAGTTTTTTAAATTTCAAGGGATTCACCCAAAGGACTGTGATCTAGGACACATGCCAAGTCCTTGGTTGTTCTCAGCTTCCTTTTTTGTTTTTTAAAATATCCATTTATTTATTTGAAAGGCAATGAGACAGAGAGAGAGAGTGAAAGGAGGGGCAAAGGAGAGGGCAGAGCAGAACAGAGTTCAAGAGATCTTCCATCTACTAGTTCACTCCCCAAATGGACTACAGCCAGGCCTGCGCCAGGCCCAAACCAGAAGCCAGGAACCCCATCACGGTCTCCCACATGGCAGGAGCCCAAGTACTAGGGTCATGTTCAGCTGAACTGGAAGCAGAGCAGCTGGGGCTTGAACTCGCACTCATTGTTTTAGAGGCTGCCTAACTTACTGTACCACAATGCCAGTCCTGTGTTCTCAATTCCTGCATGCCTCATAGAGCAAGAATGTCCTCACACATTTTTTTTAAATAAGATCCTAGATGCAAGTCAATGTTTCATTGTTAGTTTGACCTTAAAGAACTAAAGTACAGTTGGTGTAGATGTTCATTACCTAGATCTGCCCATGTGACTCCAAAGCAGCCACAGAAACTACATTAATGAATTAGCATGGCTGCATTCTAATTTAATTTACAAAAACAGGTAGTGAGTTCAAAGAACCGTAGCTACTGCCTCCTGAATTTTATTCAATGTTAGAGGGCAAAAGAACTGCCAAGATGGATTTATACGAGGACACATTTATCAGTAAACAGTTACCTTAGAAAACATATGACTGTCTTAAATTTTTTTCAACTTTTTAAAAATTTTACCTAAAGTATATAAACTTCACGTAATTTATATTATACAAATTTAGAAACATACTGATTCCTCCCACTCCACGCTCCCTCCTGCCCATGCAACTCTTGAGTATTTACTTGAAAGAACTGAAGACAGGTTTTCAAGTAAAAGTTTGTGGAATGATAATCATAGTAGTACTATTCATAATAGCTCAAAGATAGAAATGCTCAAATATTGATCAACTGATGTATGAGTAAACAAAATGTGGAATATCTGCACAACAAAAAATTTCAACTATACAAAGGAATGAAGGACTCATGTTTGTTACAACATGGAGAACTTCAAAGCTTTATTCTAAGTGAAATAAAACAGACACAAGAAGCTAATATATTCTTTCAATTACATGAAAAATCCAAAACAGGCAAATCTATAGAGAAAGAAAAGAAAATTAATGGCTACTGTGCAGTATTTTCATTACCTTTAAAATGGGAATAATACTAATAATTCATAGGATTACTGTAATACATAAATTAGTATATGTGAAGAACTAAGAGCAGTACATCATAAATTGTGAATGCTATGTAACTTTTTGCTCTTATTAATATAAAGCTATTCTAATAGGCTAACTTTTTTTTTCTTCAAGTTGTATTTATTTACTTCAGAGGCAGAGTTACAGACAGATAAAGGAAGAGACAGAGAGAGGTCTATCGTCCACTGGTTCACTCCCCAAACGACTGCAAAAGGCTGGAGGTGGGCCAACTGGAAGCAAGGAGCCAGCAGCTTCCTCCAGGTCTCCCATTCGGATGCAGGGGCCCAAGCACGCACACATCTTCTACACGTTCCTAGGGCACCAACAGAGAGCTAGAGCGGAAGTGGAACAGGCAGGAGTCAAACAGATGTTGATATAGGATGTCAGCACTGCAGCTAAATGCTTAACCTACTTAGCCATGGCACCAGCCCTGACAGGCAAACCTTTTAAAAGATAGGGACTGTGGTAGGGAGGGGAACTACTTAGCAACCATTGTTAAGGGTTAAAATGCCCTGCATTATCATTAAGCTCATACAGGTATGTAAACAAGAAACAATAGAAGAATTAGTGAATTTAGAAACTAGAAAATATATATCTTCATCTGCCAGTCTCCAAATATCATTTGAGATGTAAGGATATAGTTACACTGATGTAGATCAATAACATGATTTTAAAAATTAGAAACAGCAATATTTTCAGACAATCAATGTAAGAATTATAAGAGGGTACTTCAATTTGTGGAAAAACAGAATTAAAAGAAATTTTGGTGTAAAAATATTTTGAAATCCACACACAGTATTTTCATAATGTGATTTTTCTAGTAACTTCCTGAAGATTCATTGTATTAATTACAATTCAAGTTTAAGTGGCTGATTTAGGATTTAGTACACAGACATCAAAATATCCTAGATTCTTCTCCATGCCTATAGTTAACAAAGCATTCACTGTAGCAACCCTAATTTTCTCCAATGCCAAAACTAACAATTGGTACTCTATGGGCCCAGAAAAATTTTTAATTATTACATGCTTTATCTTTTAACATGTTGTTTATATATTAAGATTTTCTTCCTTTTCTTTAAAGATACCATTTCAGAGACAATTAAATTAATATCTACTCCCAAAGAACAAAATCTTCCAGTTTCAAACACACACCACTGACAGGAGCAAAAACTTTGAAAAGCTCAAAGCAGAACTGCTGATTAGCTTCGGCACACAATAGATCGCATGGAACTGAAGTAATTAAAGTTTTCAGATAAGACAAAAAATACTAATAATGAAAAGCTTAATGTAAAGCTTTATCATTTGTCACCTACCAGCACGTGAGGCCTATAATTAACCACATCACATGAGAAATTACACAGCAGCTTTTGCATGACTTTTATAAACTAAAGCTTTTAAAAAGCAATAAATCTTTTTTAGAATGCAATGAGATCCCATATTATATGATTTTTAACACAGTCTGGTTCTACTTGCCTCCACAGATAAGACAACTATATTTATATCTACAGAAGCATAGAGATGTTAAGCTTTTCAAAGAGCAATGATCTTTTTAACAACCAACGAGTGGGTGGGTGGGTGGGAGAGAAAAGGGGGGAGGGAAGATACTAGCTTTGTTACTAGCCTTCCTTATAAAACATCCAAATCAACATAATTAAAAGAAGAAATGATAAAAGTACTATTGTAATAACTAAGGTAATTTTTAAGGCTACAGTATTATATGGGATATGGAGCACAGAAGGGCTCATGGTCCAAGAGCTGTACTTGTATCTTATATTTATATTCTTAACTGTAGTAGTCTATCTGAAATAAGTTCAGGCAAAGTCCCTTTTCAAACTGCTCCCAGCATCCATTAGATTACCTTTTAGTGAAAAACAAAAGATTAACACCTATATGAATATGATCATAATTTGTAAATGCTTTGAAAGTAGTGTTATTTGTAAAAATCAAATAAGCGTGCCTGAGCTAAGAACAACATACATACACAAAAGCCAAACATGAATCACAGCAGCTACTGAGAGTTGAAATCTTCACCTAGATCTTGATTTAGCTACCAAGAGTGCCACACTATAAGCCTATATATTTTTAAAGGCCATCAAAACTCAAATGCGGCAACAATAACTTCACAGAGACTATCATTAAATAATATCCAAGAGCCCTTAAATAGGAGGGAAAGTCTAGAAGCTTTCAGAAGATTCTTTTTATTTTTTTTTTAAAGGTTTGCTTTATTTATTTGAAAGAAAGTGTTAGAGAGAGAAGTAGAGACAGAGAGAGAGGTCTTCCATCTGCTGGTTCACCCCTCAAATGGCCACATTGATTTGTTGGCCTGATTCTATCTCTTTCTACCATGCTCTATTCTTCATTTTTTAGAGGAAAAGAAAAGAATATTGCTAAGATTCTCAGAAAAAAAAAAAAAAAACTAAGAAAGAACAAATGATCACTACTGTAAGTGAACATAATTTCACTCCTGAATTTTACACTACCTAAAGACTAAGTGACTCCCCACTCGGCATTCCCTGCTTTCTTTAGGGTCCAGACTCATATTTCTAGCTACTAAATAGGTAACTCAATTTTTATGTCCAGCAAACACCTCAGTCAGCCCAGGGTAATGCAGCATGGTTCATTATCTTTCATTTCTAAATCTTAAATTCCATCTGGTCGTGAATTCTTTCAGTAAATAAATAAGCTTTACAGTCATATAAGCTAGAAACTTTGAGTTCATCTCAGTATCTTGCTCAGAATCAAAGTCAATCTCAAAATAGCCCAACTGCTCCTGTTTTACCAATTTCTTTCTCTGTGTTCTCAACACCACTATAATAATTTAGATCTTCATTATGCTCATGTTGGAGCTAAAAATAGCATTCTGCATGGTCTCTTTACCTCTAGGATCTCCTCTTACCTCCAATTAATATCTTCCCTATGGTGAAAAGCTAATGTTTCTACTTTTTCTCCTGTTTCAAAATCCTTCATATGCTTCCAAACACTTCAACCCCTTGGGCCAATAAAATGAAGTCCAAATTGTTCTCCATAATATTGAAAACTCTTTATAATCTGGATCAAAACACCTTTTAGTTTTCTTATGATACCTCCTCCGTAATTTTATCACATCAAAACCCTAATAGGTCATATTTCCTCCCACCTCCATACTTTTGCTCATTTTTTTTTCCCCACACTTAAAATGTACCTCCCATTCTTACTCTAGGATCTTCCTACAACAAAAATTGCCTTGGATATCAGGTTACTTAATTTGGGGAAAAATGATGAGGAAGGTGGAAACAGAAAATGGAGAGTTGAAAATTACTAACTTTTCAATTATAAAATAATAATAAAAAAAAAGGTTTCTGTCCAAATATAAAAATAATCAGATACTGTTAAACTATACAAATGAGTAACATACAATTCACCTTTAGGAAGCTACATTTCATTGTCAAAATCATTAAGTTATCTTTTTAGAAGATAAACTTATTTACAAAGCAGTGCAGTTTTTATGAGCTGCTTTCTCAAACTCCAATATAAAGCTTCAGAAATCCCATAGAATCAAATGATTTTATCATTGACAAATGTGAGACACATCCTGAGCAAAATGCCTGTGGGAAAATAGTCTATCCATTCATAAAGGCAAATATATAAAACAAACAGTTGTACAACCTAGAGATAGAACATTAACAGAAAACATTAACATGAATTATTTAGTAATTGCACTAAATATATAATCTGCCTTTTAAATAGCTAAATACTAAACTGTTTCACATAAATATAATTACATAAAACTTGCAGAAGAGAATTCTTCAACTTGAGGCATCTTATATATAAGCTCAGGTTTGCGGGTTCAGAGCAAAAAGAAAGGGAGTAAATTAAAGCAATCACAAGATTCTTATGGTTTAAAAAATGGCTTAAAAAGACAAATCAAATCTCTAATTATATAAATCAATAAACAACAGACATTCGCCAATCAAGAGACAGAGATCGGGGCCAGCATTGCAGCATGGTGGGTTAAGCCACCACCTACTATGCCAGCAGTGTCTCTTACCTGCTCCACTTCTGATCCTGCTCCCTGCTAATGTACCTGGGACAGCAGCAGCAGATGGCCCAAATGCTTGGGATCCTGCACCCATGTAGGAGAACAAGAGGAAGCTCCTGGCTCTGTCCTGGCCCAGCCCCACCATTGCAGCCATCTGGGGAATGGACCAGTGGATGAGAGCGCTCTCTATGCAACTCTGCCTTTCAAATAAATACGTAAATCTTTAAAAAAAATTTTAAAAAGACAGAGATCAAGCAAAAAGGCCAGTTATAACATTTCAGAATTTGGTACATAAAAATAATATATGTGTTATGTATTTACCAGATTCCTATTACAGAGCTGAATGTTTAGCCAAGCAGTTAGTAGCTGGCTGGGATGCCACATCCCATATCAGAGTACTTGGGTACAATACTAGGCTTTAGCTCCTGACTCCAACTTAAGTGCTGATGCAAACCCTGGAAGGCTTTGGTGGTGGCTCAACTGACTGGCTAGATTCCTATTACCCTCATAAGAGAACTGGATTGAGTTCTTGGCTTCAGCCACAGGCCAGAACTGGTTGTGGGCATGTGGCAAATGAACCAGCAGAAGGGAGCTTGCTCACTCTCTTTGCCTCCTAAATAAATAAATAAAATTTCTTAAAAGCCTACTTATATACAAAGTGTTGCTCAAGGAAAATCAATTTATCTAATTTGAGAGGCTGAGCTACAGACAGAGAGGGAGAGACACAGAAAAAGGTCTTCCATCTGCTGGCTCACTCCCCAAATGGCTGCAATGGCTGGAGCTAGGCCGATCTGAAGCCAAGAACAAGGAGGTTCCTCTGGGTCCTCCATGCTGGTGGAGGGGCCCAAGCATTTGGGCCAGTCTCCATTGCTTTCCCAGGCCACAGCAGAGAGTCAGATCAGAAGAAGAGCAGCTGGGACACAAACCAGTGCCTACATGGGGAGCTGGCATAGCAGGCAGAGGCCCAGCCCACTATGCCATACCACTAGCCCAGAAAATCAATTTCTATCTTTAATGAACAATAGCAAGATAAAGTTCACACCTTCCTAAACACTAACAGATAAGATAGAACGAATAATGAAAACGAGTTAATTCTTTTTAAATCCACAATGAGCAAGTTTTAAAGGATACTGATCTGTCTGTGGTCTTCGAAAGTTCTCTGGAAGATTGGCTTCATAGAGTAGTCTTGCTTTAGTATTTCCCATATCTTGCATGCACTATAATAAAAGAAAATCAAGAATTTTTATTATATTTACATTAAAAAGCAATTCCTATATGCATATACATAAATACTAACATTATTTCTAATGTATAACTCTTCTCTTTAGAAAAATAATTTAAATCACAACTATAAAATTATTTTTCAAGTTCAAATTAGAAACCTATTTTTAAGCCTCCATATCTGTCAACACAAATGGATCCACAGTCTTCTAAACATCTGTGTTCTGTGTAAACCTTACCACCTTTATACTCATTACTTCCTAAAAGTGAATTCCCTAGTTGTGGAAAGTATTGTTTCTTATATATACCACTTAAACAATGCTGCTATTGCCATGGCTAACGACACAAAATCAAGTTTTCTCTGTTTTTGGGCTTTAAAGTACTCTAGGAGTCTCATGATTTACAATGAAGATCACAAGGGAGGCTAGATAAAAAGGAAATATTGCTGGCCTAGAACATCACAGAATTGAGTTTATTTCTTTGAGGTTACTAAGGTCCTATGATATTCTGCTAAAAGCCTTCCCCACAAAAAACTGGGCTAATGGTCAGATTTTATTCACAAATTTTGCAAATTACCTCTTCTCTGAAATCTGTAACATAAAATCTGTGACATGAAACAATTTGATAATCATTTCAACCAGTTTAAGTTTCAGTATCTTCTATCTATAATGACCAGCCAAACAGTAGTTTCTTTATATTCTACTTGAAACTAAATGGAAGATTTACCAAAAAATATATAATTATTGTAACATAACATATATATATATGTACATATATATATATATATAAATATATCCTGAGCTCCTTAAAAAGTTTTTAACAAATAGAACAGTTTTTATACTTTATTTTCCTGATTTCCCAGACACAAATCCCTATATATCTCAGGTAACGACTCAGGTTTAACAGATTAACCAATGTCAATCTTGAGTTGCTGCACTTAAGTATACACAGAACCATCTTCCTTCAAATAAGAATTATACTGACTCTTCTCCCAACTGAAAGATTTTAGATATAAAAAATTCCAATATACTCAGTTCGGGTATCTATTCTACTTCACTTCTATGTAAGCATCCCCTTATAAGTCACTTCCCTAGAGATACTGAGAAAGTAAAGTAACAGGGAAAGCAGCCAGTAACAGAATTAAAGGTGAAGGTGGTTATTTAGCCCAAGATGAAACAGAAGCTAGTAAATCTGAGCTTCAAAACTATGTAAGATGAAAAAACTTTGTATAAGGTGAACATTCAGTACAAGATCAAAGGTCTCTATTATGTCATGGTGGATACTGGCATGAATGAGTATGAGTGAAGCTAAAATGTAATTATGTAATTGGGGGGTGGGGAGAACTTAGAAACTTTCAGTGTAGCTCACCTTTCCTGAACAGAGGGAAAACATGTTTTCCATTTCTAATACTCAGATAATACTGCATCTTTGAGCCATAGTATGAATTTGGAAGTAGGGATGATCAAGTTACATAATCATAAAATCATCAAACATTTGGAAAGAAAAAATGCCTCTTAGACTGTAGAGTATCTAAAATGAAGCAAAAAGTCATCTAGATATAGGTCACTGAAACTGTGTCAGTAAGAAAATGGGTAAAGTTTCTACCTGGTAAGCAAGAAGAGTACATGGAAATTTTAACATAAAAGTTGATGACTGGAGCTGACACTGCAGTATAGCATGTACAGTGGCTGTCTGCAGTGCTAGAATTCCATATGGGGAGCAGCTGGGAGTCCTGCATGCTCCACTTCCAATCCAGCTCTCTGCTATGGCCTGGGAAAGCAATGGAAGATGGCCTAAATCCTTGGACCCCTGCACCCTTGTGGGAGACCCAGAAGAAGTTCCTGGCTCCTGGCTTCGGATCAGCTCAGCTCCAGCCATTGCAGCCATCTGAGGAGTAGATCAGTGGATTAAAGACCTCTCTCTTCCTCTCTCCCTCTCTGCCTCTGTCTCTCTGTAACTCTGCCTTTCAAATAAATGAATACATCTTTAAAAAACAAAAGTTGATGATTAAAAGCAGCATCTATTATACATACAATATCTTATCAATCTTTAGTTATATGCTTTTCATATTTTAACATCTCTGAGGAAGAATACATCTTAGAATTGATGGTGTTTATAACAGACACATTTTTTCTTTATTAGTCTAGGAAACAAACATGACTGTACACATTTATTTAATACAAGTCATCAATATTTTATTTTGACTAATTAGAAAATAATTAGGAACAAGGTATATATGTACATTAACCCAAATTATTAAACATCGTTCTAGTGATGTTATCCACCAAAATTTGATAGTAGGAAAAAAAGGAGGCATAAATATCTAAAAGGGAGAGGTACAGTGAAATAGTAAGATGTTTCTACAGGAGACCACTGCCAAAAAATAACAAGGTGCAGTTGCTTCTATGTGTTTGCTGGGATTGAAGAAAACAGATTCAATGGCATTACAAATATAAAGAGATCATTTTATGAAACTACAGAAGATAATGTCAAATATATAAAAAAGTACAGTAGGGATCAGCAGTGAAAGGATCAGTGGAGATGAAAGGTAGAGTAATATGGAGATGATTGTTAGGGCCAAGTGGTAGGGAAAATGGGCTGGTCTTTTGGGAAAATGATAAAGAATATGGTACAAACTAACTGCATCAAGGTTTGAAGACACCCTAATGAAGGACCCTAAGAACAGTTATGAAAATGGACTCTCTTGGCTGTAGAATCAAACAGAGCAAATTCTGTTCAGTAACTGGCAGGAGAAAATACATAAAGAAAACGGTGTAACAGTTATGCTGAATATATACATATATTCAATATCCTATATATACACTGAAATTTACAATTTTAAATTTCAAAACAATCCTAAAATAGGCTTTATTACCTTAGTTTTATAGGAGTGGAAATTTACTCTCCAAGCTATTAAGTAACAGTCCTAAAAGCACGTCTCCATGATTCAACTTATTTTAACAGAAGCAACACCAGCCATCAGTAGTTTAGATATCTCAGGCTTCATCCAATGGAACTGGGACTACGCCCAGCAAGGTATACAAACACCAGGCTCTTTGCTTTAGAGGCTCACTGTTCATTTTACAGATGAGGAAACTAAACCACAATGAAATGGCAAGATTTTTTCTGTTGGGTAACACACATGCATCAGTGAAAGTGCAAAGACTAGATCCAGTTCTGTCACTCAAAATCCTTATTACTGTGTGGTAGCCAATCAAAAATAGCATCTAGGAAACTTTTACAAGATAGAGGCATACTTGAAGTGTTGTTTCCATTATGAAAACATCATTCTTGTTGATTTAAACATTATTCTTTTTTTCTTAAATTCCCTCAACCAAACTGTTTTAGCACACACAGAGACAGAAAGGAGAATTTTAGTTGATTATTCTTTGGTAGTTAATGACCTGGATTCCCAAAGCTGGGACAAGCAGACTGGTTATAAAAAAATGAAAACAGGATGATAAATGGCATGTATTTATTTTAAAAGAACAAAAAAAGTAATCTTTAATTATTTGTAACCAGTAGAAGATTAAAGCTATAGGTAATGAGCTACATACCTTAATTTCTACCATTTATTTCCTAGGAATAAAGACAGATCCTAAGTACTGTGCATTATTTTGAAAAATTTAAATTTTCCACACCTGTTTTCAATTTATCCAACAGGAGGGATACTTGTAAGACTATCAAACAAACTAACAAAAGCTCAAAGATATTAGTAATTCTGAAAATTCTCCAGCTTTAGAGAAGTCATGTCATTTCATCTGTATGTGTGTATTTGGGTTTACCTTCTCTCACATGTCAAGAATGCAAAAGTAAAGAAGAAGACAACTAATTACTTAAAGTTTCTATTATGTTTGTCTTAAAAATATTTTTATACAGATATTTACTTAGGAAACAATAGCTCATCTCAAAATTAAGATTTTTTAATTACAAAGCAGCCAGTGAACTGAAAATGTATTGATCCTCTTGACAAATAAATTACTGTAAGAATATACTTTAAAAACAAACTCAACATTCATTTTACTTTAAGAAAATAAATTATCATATTGATAAATAAAGAACTATGTGCTTCATGGTTACAACAAATCCAAGTTAGGTAGAACATATTTTTAAATTAATTTTACTTTTCCCATTAAATGTGGTCTGCTCTATTTTAATGCATTATATAATGTATTCCTAGAAAGATTATATTTATTGTACTTTTTGACTCAATAATTTTCATCAAAAACCACTGTTAAAATTACTAAAGTAGGTTTTATTATTTAGAAATCGTATAGCAAATCATGCCTTAGAATTCCAAAGTCTGCTATTAAAGGTATCATGCCCTCATTAGTTTGTAAATTATGTTTTTTTAGTTTCTCTGCATAACCCAGTATATAGAACATTACCAATCTGAAGACTGATACATTACATGAGATTCAATTTCAAAAAATACTATTCGAATTACTGAAAAGCATCTATGGCCAAACTGTCTTCACAACTAACCATACAGAACCATTTCTATTTCTTAAACTTCTCAAATAACAAAACATTTTACATAGTCAGTTTTAACATTAAAAACAACAAATAGGAGGATGCACTTTTCAAAATAGTTGTGGCTGTCTGGAAGACTGCATTGTGAAAATAATTCTACATGAATTCTTTCTTGAATGTCTGAAACATAATATAATACGCAAAGTCTTCTGGGATAGTCTTCAATGGAAGCTTAATTGCCAAAAAAAATAAATAAATAACAACTAGGGGCCAGCTTTATGGCACAGCGGGTAAAGCCACTGCCTATGACACTGGTGTCCTGGCTTTTCCACTTACGATCCAGTTCCCTGCTAATAACCTGCTAAAGCAACAGAAGATGGTCCAAGCATTTGAGTCCCTGTTACCTATGTGGAAAACCCAGATTAAGCTCCTGGCTTCTGGCTTTGGCCTGGCTCAGCCCTCACTATTGCAGCCATTTGGGGAGTAAAAGAAGCAGATGGAAGATCTCTCTCTCTCTCTCTCTCTCCCCTTCTCTCCTTCTCTCCCTAAAAGTCTGACTTTGAAATAAATAAATCCTTAAAAAAAAAAAAAAAACAACCAAATATACTCTAAAAGTGTTCTGTGTTTTACAGTGAATGTAGAGAAATTGAAGCTAGTGATTTAATTTTCATTAGAATGTTCTAATGTCAAATTTAATAAACTAAAACATACAAAAAACTAACAAACATAATAAAGGGTAGGCAGAAATTTAAAACTAAGCAGAATCAGTAAGTGGCAAACAAATGCAACAAGAAACTTTATGTGCCAATACTGCATATATAAAAATAAATCACTATTTTATGTCAGTGGGGCATCTCCAGTGACAAATTCATAAGCAGCAAACACACACACACAGTTTCCTTGACAATGGAGACTTAAAATAAGTGAAGAAAAAAGGTAGTAATAACAAATAAAAACAAAATGTAGCTGAGTTAAGTCACTGTCAGTGCCAGGAAATAATTAAACATTTAATAAAAGATAAATGATAAGCCACCTGAAAGTAATGATTCCTTCCCTTGAGAAGATGATGGGATATCAGAAAGTTCATACAACGATAGAATTAAAAGATAACTTTTGATACAAAACAAAATTTAAATCCATGCAGTTTCATAACACAGACTTTTCCATGAACTTTCTGAAGACCTCTTGTAAAACGTGCAATTTTCGGGGCCAGCATTCTGGTACAGTGAGTTAACGCCCTGACTTGAAGCACCAGCATCATATATGGGCACCGCTTCGAGATCCAGCTGCTCCACTTCCCATCCAGCTCTATGCTATGGCCTGGGAAAGCAGTAGAAGATGGCCCAAGTTCGTGGGCCCCTGCGCCCACATGGGAGACCCAGAAGCAGCTCCTGGCTCCTGTTTTCGGACTGGCGCAGCTCCAGCCATTAAGGCCAATTGGGGAGTGAACCATCGGGTGGAAGACCTCTCTTTCTCTGCTTCTCCTCTCTCTGGGTAATGCTTTCAAATAAATAAATAAATCTTTAAAAAAAAAAAAACTTGCCTAGTGAGCCGCAGCGCTGGCACCCTGGGTTCTAGTCCCGGTTGCTCTTCTTCCAGTCCAGCTCTCTGCTGTGGCCCGGGAAGGCAGTGGAGGATGGCCCAAGTGCTTGGGCCCTGTACCCGCACGGGAGACCAGGAGGAAGCACCAGGCTCCTGGCTTCGGATCGGCGCAGCATGCCAGCCGCGGCAGCCATTGGAGGGTGAACCAACGGAAAAAAGAAGACCTTTCTCTCTGTCCCTCTCTCTCTCTCTCACTAACTCTGCCTGTCAAAAAAAAAAAAAAAAATTTTTGCATTTTTCCTTATTTTGATCTTTTAAAAATCTTGGAATGTAGAACTCTCTTGGTGATAAACTACTTCAAGATATTGGGACAGCTTCTATTTGTTCTAGACCAATTAAAGCCAAAAACAGTCTGTTCCAGGCTCAGCAGCTATAAATGTGGCTCCTAGAACTTCCCATTTCTATGCTTCATTCCTTTGTTTCCATGCCTTCCTCCTATCTGTCCCCTGCAATGTATCCTTGACTTTACCACTCAGTCACTAAGAATAAACTAAAAGTTATGCTAATGCATTATTTTAGAAAGCTATCTGGTTAGTAATAACAAATTTGTATTTGTGTTTATGATGTGTCCTTTGAAGTTTACTGACTTTTTTTTTTAGTAAGTGGAAAGAGTAATGGAGTAGCAGTATTGCCAAGTGATTAGGTTACCATTAGGTTGCAATTAGATCTTCTAAATTCCCAACGCCAAAAATGAAACACATTAAAATAACTGATAGATTTTAAACATTAATGTCTAACACAAGGATGCTAAATGTCTATTTTAAATACAGAGGAAGAAAGATAAAACTATTAAACATAAAACTTTTCTACCCAACTTTCTGAGGAACAGACTGGAGGGGAAAAAGAATCCTACCTCATGGTCAGATTTTGTGTAGGAATATAAATCACTTAAATGTTTGTATTTAAGAAAAGGCTTTAAATGCTCCTGGAAAATGAAGTTAAAAGATAATGTCCATTTTCAATAAACTTTTTGAAGACCCCTGGTATATACATAAAATCTTTCAGGAAGAATCCACATGAAACTGACAAATATGGTTGCTTCAGAGGAAACTGGATGAATATGGGACAAAACCGATCACTTTATACTTTTAACACTCTTGGAGGTTTGCACCATGCTCATATATTTCTCGTTCCCAAAACTGAATATTAATTCTGCACTGTATCTAAATAAACACCATCTACAGAGAGTTCAAGTAGGGTTACGAATCAAATCAAATACATACATTTTTTAAAAAGATTTATTTATTTTATTTGAAAGTCAGAGTTACACAGAAAGAGAAGTTAAGGCAGAAAGAGAGAGATCTTCCATCTGCTGGTTCACTCCCCGATTGGCCTCAGCTACTGGAGCTGTGCTGATCCGAAGCCAGGAGCTTCTTCCTGGTCTTCCTCTTGGTATAAGGGCCCAAGCAGTTGGGCCATCCTCTACTGCTTTCCCAGGCCATAGCAGAGCTGGATCGGAAGTGGAGCAGCTGGGATTCAAACCAGTGCCTATATGTGATGCTGGCACTGCAGGCAGCAGCTTTACCCACTATGCCACAGTGCCAGCCCCCATACATATTTCTAAAACCCATCCAAGTAGATCTTACAGTAAAAATACAAGTCTGACATTTGATTATCACGTCTTTTCCTAGAATCATCTTCTTAAACAGTACTGCTGCTGAGGACTGAAATTTTTTTCAGTTTTTATGGTATTTATGCCAGCAGTAGGGAATACTTGGCTCTACTATTTTCATTAAAATCTTTAAAACTACAAAGACTATAATTTTCAACTGCCTTAGCTGAATCTGTGTTTTTAAAAAAACCTCTTGGGGCTGGTGTTACTGGCAAAGCAGGTTAAGATATCTCTCACATCCCTTATCAGGGAAACAGCTGTCTTGCTTCTGATCCAGATCCCTTCTAATGCTCCTAAGAAATCAGAAGATGGTACAAGTAGTTGGGTCCTTGCCACCTACATGGGAGATCTGGATGGAGTTCCACGCCGCTGGCTTCAGCCTTACCCAGTCTGAACTGTTGTGGTCATTTGGAGAATGAACCAGAGAATGGAAAATTTATTTCTTTCTCTTTCCCTCTCTTTTTCTCTTTCCCTCTCTCTTTCTGTGTGTGTGTATGTGGTATGTGTCTCTCTCCCTCTCCCTCTGTATATCAAATAAATAGCTTTTCAAAAAACCCTCCTATTTAAAAAGACAAATGAATAATTATAGTCCCTGAATAAATTCTTCATGTCAGTGACTCACCTCTACTACCACTTGAAATTTTCCAGAATAGTTCTCTATCTTCCTCTCAAAAGCCATCAGGATTTCTTGCATGGGAGCAAGCCTTTCAGGACTGGTTTCAAGATCTTTTGGATTCCAGCTGCTGGAAAAGAAGGGCCACCATTTTTGGTCTCAGGAACTCTTTGGAAATATTTAATACAGAGTCCATTCCTCTAGTTTCATGTTCTTTTGCAAGGAGATTTTTTTTCTTTGTTAATTCATATGTTTCAACAATGTCTAGAAATTCACAGATCTTGACTTATCTAATTGTTAGTTGCTACAAATTCAGAGAATGCATCCTTTTTAAAAGCAAAAAAAAAAAACAGTTATGAAAATCTGCATATGTTTCACAACTCACTCTTGTCATCTATACTGACTATGAAATTCACTCCATTTGAAGCCCAGGGGTAACCACTAGTTTCATTATAGGTGTTTAAGGTCCAGTTCTTGAAGTCACCCCAAACTCTTCCATCTCCTGCCAGAAGTCTTAGTGATTTTAACTCCTTAATATTTCTTACAGGCTGCTCCCATTTATCAACCTTATCAATGCTACCTTAGTTCTAGACCTAGTCATCAACTGCCTGGACTACTGCAGCAACAAGGCCATTAGATTTATCCTCTAAGAAAGAACACTAAATGTTACTTTTCAACTTAAGACACTTTAACAGCTCCCTATTCCGTTCCTGGCCCATATCCTATCATTCACAAGATCAACACCAAACCAGTCTCTGCATATCATTTTCACCTTTACCTCCTATGGCACACATAATTACACCAAGCACTCCAGTCACAAAATACTACCTTACATTCTCAAATAAAACATGCTCTCTGCATCTTTCTTCCTGGAAATCCTTCTGCGCCGTGCAGTATGTTTTAATAATTCATAAGCAATTAAAGGTGACTACAAAAATATTAATGAAAAAGTTTTAAAATGCTGAAAAGTATTTGACTAGATACTATAATACATACTTTAAAAAGCTCTAAGGGAAATGATTTGCTGAAATAACCCACTATGTATTTAATATAGCCAGAACCCAGTTCTACAATACCAGCCCAGTTTTTTATACCTGATAGCATGTAGTCATTACAGTCACACAATACAGGGAGAAGAATAACTAGATATCTAAAATGTACACAATGAAATTTAATATTTACAGATGTCCTATTCATATGCATATTCACTCAACATCATCTAACAATGTTCTACCAGATATAGTACTTCACTGAGGATTTAAGGCTTTATCTTCAAATAGCTATTTATCTAGCTATACTCTCTCCATTCTACCTAGACTAGGTAGTGTAAGAATTAACAGAATTAAATAAATGAAAGGCTTCTACTAAGTATCATACAGTTTTGTTCACTACTTTAGCCCAAGAACTATATATTAAGAAGATGCACCTTTAAAAAAATTAGTGGGACCAGGGCTGTGGCATAGCAGGTAAAGCCACTGCCTGCAGTGCTAGCTTCCCATATGGGCATGGGTTCAAGTTCTGGCTCCTCCACTTCCGATCCAGCTCTTTCTTATGGCCTGGGGAAGCAGTAGAGGATGGCCCAAGTCCTTGGGCCTCTGCACCCATGGGGGAGACCTGGAAGAAGCTTCTGGTTTCTGGCTTTGGATCAGCCCAGCTCTGGCCATTGTGGCCATCTGGGGAGTGAACCAGCGGATGGAAGACCTCTCTCTCTCTTTCTGTCTGCCTCTCTGTAACTCTGCCTTTCAAATAAATAAAAAATAAATCTTTAAAAAATTAGAGACATTATTAAAGTTTAACCAGTAAACTGTCAAGAGGAAGAAGAAAATACAGAAGATAATACTGTACATTCAAATTCAAAATTTTTCCAACTTTTTCCAAATGGATTGCTTAAATTGCAAACCTCCATTTTACCTTCACAGATTAAAATGAATCATGAATAGTATCACATTATGTACTTTATCTCACCCTTCACTTGTAGGTTATAGATATAAACACAATGCTGTAGATTGTTCCCATTCTCTGCTTTTTTTTTTTTTTTTTTTTTTTTTTTTGGACAGGCAGAGTGGATAGTGAGAGAGAGAGAAACAGAGAGAAAGGTCTTCCTTTTTGCCGTTGGTTCACCCTCCAGTGGCCGCTGAGGCCGGCGCATCGTGCTGATCCGAAGCTAGGAGCCAGGTGCTTCTCCTGGTCTCCCATGTGGGTGCAGGGCCCAAGCACTTGGGCCATCCTCCACTGCACTCCCGGGCCATAGCAGAGAGCTGGACTGGAAGAGGGGCAACCAGGATAGAATCCAGCACCCCGACTGGGACTAGAACCCGGTGTGCTGACGCCGTAAGGCGGAGGATTAGCCTGCTGAGCCACGGCGCCGGCCCATTCTCTGCTTTTTGAAGATACATTTAATGATCTCAGCAAGGATTCAGTGTACACTGAATCTCAATCAAATTAAAAAATTAAGTATGTACATGAAGCCATGAGTTGAAAAATTTTGTCAGATTAATAAAATTATAATGAGAAATCTTCCCACAAAACAACAAAATTGCATGAAATGGAATTTTCTTGAACAAATGGCTCTGAAGAATAATTTACTTATTTTATACCTGGATCTATAAGGCTCTATGGAAATGTATCTAAGGGTCAGAACTTTAAGAGTAATGTTCTAATATACACTGGTCAATTGTGGTTAAATCAAAGAGCTCTTTTTTCTGTAGTTAAATCACAGACTTTAAAAAGAAAATGAATTTTACTCTATTAAATATTGCTTGTCACAGGAATTCTTTAACAGCAGATTGTTTCTGAAGTTCCAAGTATATTCTAATACAAAATAGGAAGAGAATGAGAACAACTACATAGAAAAACTCATACAATTTTTACAACACAGAAACTTCAAAATACCACCAGGTATGGACAAAGCACTAATAATTATTAGATCTTCCTGACACCTTCAACTGGGGAGTCCAATGGATCTAAGAGTTTCTAAATAGCCAAAAGATACATAAACTAAAAATTGCAATTTAAGAGAAATGCATGAAATCAAAAGGGATTTTTACCCAATCTAACAGTAAATGCAAAGGACTGACAATACGCTCTGAATGAGGGAAATAAGCTACCTCTGTGAACACTCTCAACTAATCACCAAATTTCCCTTCAAGAATAGGGCTCCACACTGAGAAGACCTGACCCAAAATCAAGCAGAACAAGAATAATGGAGACACGAGAAAAGAAGATCTAGATAAAAGTGAGAGAAGGAAACACGGCCAGAAAAGTATCAGAAAGTAAGTGGCTTTATGTTTAAACATTATGTGAAAACAACTGGAGAGAAAAGTCTGTGAAGTTAGAAAGGCTATCATGAACATCACTTCCTTCCAAAAAAAAAAATTTTTTTCATGACATATACAAATGATCAACAGAAAAGAATGAAGGTCAGATCTCATGCAAAAGTATTATAAGAAAAAAAAATAATATCTCAATAATGAAATCACCCCCAGAAACAATATGCTTACAAACAGATCAAAACTGTAACCTGGGGGCCAATGCTGTGGCGTGGCAAGAAAAGCTACCACCTGCAACACCAGGATCCATTTAAGTGCCGCTTCAAGTTCTGGCTGCTCCACTTCACATCTAGCTCCCTGCTAATGTACCTGGGAAAGTAGTGGGAAATGGCTCAAGTGCTTGGGCCCCTGAACCCATGAAGGAAACCCAGAAGAAGATAATGGCTCTTGGCATCAGATCTGCCAGCTCCTGCCATTATGGCCATTTGGGGAGTAAACCAGAGGATGTAAGATCTCACTCTCTCTATATATATATACAACTCCGTCTTTCAAATAAATAAATCTTAAAAAAAAAAAAAAAAAACTTATAACCTGCTAATTCAGAACACATTAAAAAACACATGAGGTCAATAGTTAAAAGACATATGTAAATTATAGAAGAACAACAAAATTAGAAAAATAGAACACTCAAAGTAAAATGACAAAACTAAATAAATTTTCAGATACTACATATTGAAGGAGCACATTAAATATAGGCCTTTTTTGTCTGAAAGAAACCCAGGTTATATTTAAATATATAGATACATTAAACATAAAAGCACAGAAGATACACATGCAAACATCAAGCAAAAGAAAGCTGCTGTGATTGCAGAAAATGGATACAGCTGTGATACATCTATACCACTGCTGTGCAACAAAAATGTAAGCAAGTTATATCTTTAAATTTTTCTTATCGCCTCAGTAGGAAAAAAAAAAAAGGTGAAATTTGAATGTATCATATTTAACACATCTTTTTCCTCTAAACTCACACAGAAAACACACCTTGTCTCATCTTCATCCAGAGACTAAAAATTAGCATCATGAAAACTTATTTTGTAATAAACTGCTAAGCTAATTACTCAATAATAGCTAACACAATATCTGAGAGAGAGGATCAAAGCAATACACTGTTCAACGATGTATCAATATTCTCTAGGTTCTTTTAAGTTCCAGATTTTCATTTCTTAAAGATCAAAGAGGTACCACACAAGAATGCTGCACTTCAATCAATGTAATGACATTTTGACAAAAAGTAATATGCTTTTTAATAATAAAGTTGGTTACAACCTTAAGAGCATTTAGACACTCCATCCTCTGTATCATCAACTTTTATATCCCAATTTTAGCACTGAAGCACAACATGAGCATGAACTTAAGAACCTGTTAATTTTAGCTGCTTTTTTTTTTTTAACTATGGTGATGTCTTTATATCTTTCAGTATCCTTTTACCCATTCTCCCCACAGTTGGCCTAATTAGAAATCTGTTTTATGCCACAGAACACAGGAAAGCTTGTTGATGAAGACTGGTGAAAATTGATGCTTTTGGCTCCCATGGTAAAAATTTTTTTTCTAACATGGATCAAGTTTAAATTAAATCAACATTATGACATAATTATTGTGAAATTAAACTAAAGGCTACCAAATTACCTCACAGAAGGTTTTCATAGAAACAATTAGATCTAATAGGAAACTATACTCTCCAATTATCTTAGTGACCTACCCCTCAAACCAAAACAGAAAATATATACAGCAAAACTATGAATTCAAAAACATGTTATTCAGATTTGGAAATAACATGTGTCTTTTAGGTTTAACCTGAGAATGTCACATTCTTTTAAATTACCTGAAACTATAGATGTGTTATATAAACATCCAGAATAAGCTGAAGTGTTGGACATGGAAAGAGAAATGCAAATAGATAGCAGCAGAAGCTATGAAAGAATTAAGAACTGACAGACTACAAAGGCATGAGAAAGAAAGGAGCATCAACACTGCACATTATAAAGTTTTAAGATTAACTGGCCGGCCGGCGCGGTGGCTCACTTGGTTAATCCTCTGCCTGCGGCACTGGCATCCTATATGGGCACCGGGTTCTAGTCCAGTTCCTCCTCTTCCAGTACTGCTCTATACTGAGGCCCGGGAAAGCAGTGGAGGATGGACCAAGTGCTTGGGCCCTGCACCCACATGGGAGACCAGGAGGAAGGACCTGGCTCCTGGCTTTGGATCAGCACAGTTCCTGCCGTAGTGGCCATCTGGGGAGTGAACCAACGGAAGGAAGACCTTTCTCTTTGTCTTTCTCTCTCTCTCTTTCTCTCTCACTGTCTATAACGCCACCTGTCAAATAAATTAAAAAAAAAAAAAATTAACTGGAACAATGCCATCAACTATGAAAGAAAGCCAATCTAGACAATCAAATCATTACTTTTGTTTAGAGTTGTCAAGCTGATAAAACAGACATCTTCCAATATTAAAAATTTACAAATGCTACACATTAATAATTATCATTACAGCCAATATTAACCAGATTGGAACACTGAAAAAAATTCATGCAGAATACACATTCTTCTCACCAGTGCATGGAACTTTCTCTAGGATTGACCACATGTTAGGCCACTTAGCAAGTCTCAGCAAATTCAAAAAAATCGAAATCACATCATGCAATTCTTGGACGACAATGAAATGAAGCTAGAAATCAACACTTCAGGAATCTCTAGAAAATACACAAACTCATGGAGACTGAGCAACATGCTCCTGAGTAAACCGTGGATCATAGAAGAAATCAAAAGAGAAATCAAAAAATTTCTGTAAACAAATGAAGACAACACAACATATCAAACCTATGGGATACAGCAAAAGCAGTGTTAAGAGGAAAGTTTATACTAATTGGTACCTAAATCAAGAAATTGAAAATGCACCAAAAAAATGAGCTATTAGTGCATCTCAAGGATCTAGAAAAACAACAGCAAACCAAATGCAAAACTAGTAGGAGAAAAGAAATAATTAAAATTAGAGGAGAAATGAACAAAATTAAAACAAAAAAGTACAAAAGATCAGCAAAATTAAGAGCTGGTTTTTTGAAAAACTAAACAAAATTGACACACCACTGGCCCAAGTAACAAAAAAAAAAAAAAGGAGAAGACCCAAATCAATAAAAATAGAGATGAAAAAAGGAAATGTAACAACAGACACCACAGAAATAAAAGGAATCATCAGAAGTTACTACAAAGAGCTGTATGCAAACAAACTAATAAACCTAGAAGAAACGGATCAGTACCTGGACACATACAACCTACCTAAATTGAGCCATGAAGACACAGAAAACGTAAACAGACCCATAGCCAAAACATAAATTCAATCAATAATAAAGATCCTCCCAACAAAGAAAAGCCCAGGACTGGATGGTTTTACTGCTAAATTCTACCAGACATTTAAAGACGAACTAACTCCAATTCTTCTCAAGTTACTCAAAACAACTGAGGGGGAGGGAATACTCCCAAATTCTTTCTATGAAGCCAGCATCACCTTAATTCCTAAACTTGAAAAAGCAGAACAGAGAAAGAATTACAGACCAATTTCCATGATGAATATAGATACAAAAATCCTCAACAAAATTCTAGCAAATCAAATCTACCACATCAAAAAGAACATTCACCTATTCAAGTGGGATTTATCCCTGGTATGCAGGGATGGTTCAACATTGACAGATCAATAAATATGATACATCACATTAACAAACTGCAGAACCAAAAACATTAGATTATCTCAATAGATGAAGATAAAGCATCTGATAAAATACAACACTCTTTCATGATGAAAATTCTAAGTAAATTACATATAGAAGGAACATTCCTCAACACAATCAAGGCAATTTATGAAAAACCGATGGCCAGCATCATATTGAATGGGGAAAGTTGGAAGCATTCCCACTGAGATCCAATACCAGACAGGAAAGCCCATTCTCATCATTGCTATTCAATATAGTCCTGGAAGTTTTAGCCACAGCCAGTAGGCAAGAAAAGTAAATCAAAGGGACACAAATTGGGAAGGAGGAAGTCAAACTCCCCCTGTTTATAGATGATATGACTCTATATATACGGGATCCAAAAGACTCAACTAAGACTATTGGAACTCATGAAAGAGTTTAGTAAAGTAGCAAGATATAAAGTCAATACACAAAAATCAACAAACTTTGTATACACAGACAATGCCATGTCTGAGAAAGAACTTCTAAGATCAATTCCATTCACAACTGTGGTGGAATGAGAAGGCCATGCCAAGATGGCCAATGGCAAGCCAGCGTCAGTTACTCAGGAATAGCTTAGGAAACCACCTGGGGAATCACCTGGCAGCGGAGCCTACCTGGTAACAGGCTGTGATTGGTTAGGGCATAAACTGCCCCTTGACCGGATTGGCTGCCTCAGCTATATAAACTACTATACCAACTGAAATAAACGAGTCTGTGGGCTGCTCCCCTCTGGCCCGCTTAACTGCCCCTTGACTGGATTGGCTGCCTTGGCTATATAAGCTGCTGTACCAACTGAAATAAATGAGTCTGCGGGCTGCTCGCCTCTGGCCTGCTTTCACCCGACTCCCAGGGTCCGTGTGGTGACTCCACACCTCTTGCCTCCACCGCGCTCCTCCTCTCAGAACGAATCCACGGCAACAAACAGCTACAAAACAATCAAATACCTTAGAATAAATTTAACCAAGTATGTCGAAGAGAATTACTAAACATTAAAGGAGGAAATAGAAAAAGATATAAAAAAAAAATGGAAAAATCTGCCATGTTCATGGACTGGAAGAATCAGTATCATCAAAATGTCCATTCTTCAAAAAGCAATTTAGATTCAATGTGATACCAATCAAAATAGCAGACATTCTTCTCAGATCTAGAAAATATGATGTTTAAATTCATATGGAGACACTGGAGACCTCCAATAGCTAAAGCAATCTTGTACAAAAAAAACAAAGCCGAAGGCATCACAATACCAGATTTCAAGACATACAGCAGGGCAGCTATAATCAAAACAGCCTGGTACTGGTACAAAAATAGATAGACAGACCAATGGAACAGAAAAGAAACACCAGAAATCAATCCAAACATCTACAACCAAGTTATGTTTGACAAGGGAGCTAAACCCAATCCCTGAAGCAGGGACAGTCTATTCAACAAATGGTGCTGAGAAAACTGAATATCCACATGCATAAGTATGAAGCAAGACCCCTGCACCTTACATAAAAATTCACTCAACATGGATTAAAGATCTAAATCTATGACCTGACACCATCAAATTAATTGAGAACATTGGGGAAACCCTGCAAAACATTGGCACAGGCAAAAAGTTCCTGGAAAACATCCCCAATGCAGGCAGTCAAAGTCAAAATTGACAAATGGGGTTACATCCAATTGAGAACTTTCTTTTTTATTTATTTATTTATTTATTTATTTTATTTTATTTTATTTTTGACAGGCAGAGTGGACAGTGAGAGAGAGACAGAGAGAAAGGTCTTCCTTTTGCTGTTGGTTCACCCTCCAATGGCCACCGCGCTGATCCGATGGCAGGAGCCAGGTGCTTCTCCTGGTCTCCCATGGGGTGCAGGGCCCAAGCACTTGGGCCATCCTCCACTGCACTCCCTGGCCACAGCAGAGAGCTGGCCTGGAAGAGGGGCAACCGGGACAGGATCAGTGCCCCGACCGGGACTAGAACCCGGTGTGCCGGCGCTGCAAGGTGGAGGATTAGCCTATTGAGCCACGGCACCGGCCCAATTGAGAACTTTCTATACTGCAAAAGAAACATGCAGGTAAGTGAAGAGGAAGCCTACAGAATGGGAGAAATTATTTGCAAAATATACAACCGATAAAGGATTAATAACCAGAATCTGGCCAGCGCCATGGCTCAACATGCTAATCCTCTGCCTGCAACACTGGCACCCCAGGTTCTAGTCCCGGTTGGGGCGCCGGGTACTAGTCCTGGATGCTCCTCTTCCAGTCCAGCTCTCTTCTATGGCCTGGGAGGGCAGTGGAGGATGGCCCAAGTCCTTGGGTCCCTGTACTGGCAAGGGAGACCGGGAGGAAGTACACAGCTCCTGGCTTCAGATCGGAGCAGCGCCAGCTGTAGCGGTCATTTGGGGAGTGAACCAACAGAAGGAAGACCTTTCTCTCTGTCTTTCTCTCACTGTAACTCTCTGTCTAACTCTGTTTGGCAAAAAAAAAAAAAAAAATATCAACACAAAGGAAAAAGGAACTTTTTGGGATATTGATAATGCTCTATCTTTAATGGAGTGCAGGTGACATAGTACACACATTTGCCAAGATTCACAGAACTCACTGAAATCTATGAACTATTATATCAGTAATTGTACTTAAAATTTTAAAAAGTAGTAGATACATACATAAAATGCCATGGTATAAACTAGAACTGGGTTACATGGAACATACCTAGCACCAAAGGAAACAGGATATGCTTAAATCTGAATTAACAGCAACTTCAACAGACAGTTGATGCACGTCAAATTGCCTTAAAATCCAATACTAGAAAAATGGTAAAAATTTTAAGGAAAAAATTCATTTATACTCAGTAATAACCACAAATTTATTTACTCAGTAGTAAATTTAGCAATCAATTAACTCATCACAGCAGATTAGCTAGGAGGCTAAATTGGTTAAGATCAGAAAGATACTCAAGGCAGCAACACTGAGGGTTTTGTATAATGAACAAGTGGACTAAGCTAAAATTTATTGAGTGTTTAAAATATTCCAAGGCTGGTGCCGCGGCTCAACAGGCTAATCCTCCGCCTGCGGCGCCAGCACACCGGGTTCTAGTCCTGGTCGGGGCGCCGGATTCTGTCCCAGTTGCCCCTCTTCCAGTCCAGCTCTCTGCTATGGCCCGGGAGTGCAGTGGAGGATGGCCCAAGTCCTTGGGCCCTGCACCCGCATGGGAGACCAGGAGAAGCACGTGGTTCCTGGTTTCAGATCAATGTGGTACGCTGGCAGCAGCGCGCTGGCCGCAGCGGCCATTAGAAGGAGAACCAACACTAAAGGAAGACCTTTTCCTCTGTCTCTCTCTCCTACTGTCCACTCTGCCTGTAAAAAAATAAATAAAAAATAAAATATTCCAGGAACTATCCTAAATACTTCATCCATATTAATTCATCTTAACTACAGAAATAGGCACTATTACTGCTCTCATTTTACAAATGACAAAACCAAAGCATCTTGAGGTTTAAGTGTCTTGGTGAGATCGTATAAGGTCTAACTCTGGCGGTCTAACTCTAGGGACAATCCTCTTAATTACTTTTTTTTGCTGCCTCTCTGGAATTAGCTATCTTAAAATTTTGTAGGCTGTAATAAATATTGTACTCTGTATAGCTGCTCACCTCAAGGATCATGCTATCCAAATCTGAACAGCTTATGTGAGAAAAATAGTATCTCTGCAATTCTGAATTGTTCAAGGAGCCCAAGTTTTATCCTTAATTACAATGAAGTATTAAAAAGGCAATATAGTCCATATAGTCTCTATAATCCATGACAAATGCCAAGTTTTATATTTTCAAGCTCTACTTCACAGTTTCCTAAATTTTAAGATCATGACATCTGTTATCACAATTGCTACACAGATATTACTAAGAACACTATCTTATATGTGTCCAACAAGCTCTGCTTCTTTGATATAACTTTGTATGTTTTCTCCTCCAGGATGTTGAAAATGTATAAAAGATCATGTTTTCTTCATGTCTTAGCCAGCAAACAGCTCAAAAACTAATTTAAGATGGAACCAAATAAAATTACATTTGACTTTATACCCTGAATGTGTACCTTAGTCTATCTTTTCTACCCTTACCTCACTCCATCCATGCAAATTTTTGTGCAATTTTTGTTTTCTGATTCTGCACAGAGGTATGCATGCAAATCAATGAGGTACAACCCCATACAGTGGGCCTCTCCATTTACATGGGCCCTGAATCCCAGACTAAACCAACCATAAATGGAAAACGTTTGTGGAAAAAAACTGCACTTGTACTAAAACACTAAGTTTTTACTTTTTTCTCTCTCCTAAACAATACAGTCTAACAGCTATTTATATAGTATTTACATCTTAATAGGTATTATAAGTTATCTACAGATTAAATTGTCAACAGAATGTTTATAACTTATATGTAAATGCTATACCATTTTATATAAGTGACTTGAGCACTGCAGATTTTGGTATGCACAAGGAAGCCCTAGAAACAGTCTCCCCAAGATACTGAATGACAACTTTATATTTATGTATTTGATACTTCAACACTGACTCAATGTTATTTCAAAAGGACTTACATAGGACAATTTCATTATGAATTATAAAATAACACTAGTAAAAATAATCATTTTTGTTTTAGCAGCCAACCTTAAGGATTAGAAAGCAAAACTGTGAGAGTTGAAGACTGTCACACTGAACAAACAGCAAACTCTTAAAATTACAAACTTACCTCTAACAAAGCTAAACCACTCTAAACAACATCTGTTCACTGGACTGGCTTAAATCTGCTATACCTGAAGTGAAAATCAAGAGCACCTCTGTACAACAGGGAACTCATTCAAGTCACTTTTTAGACCAGGGGTGGTATTTTCTTTACCCTGGCTCCCTCTATTGACAGAAAAATAAAATTAGGGAATTATACAGGCAAATTTCATCAACACAAGAAAAAGTATTTTTTAAACACTCCCAAATCAACATTTTAAATAAAAATAGATTAAAACCTGACTTTACCATAGACCCAAGAGATAAACATAAAAATTAAACTGACAACTCAAGTAACATTCAAATTTTACACGTGATCTATGCATTTCAATATACACCTTTTATCCTTAGATGCAGGAAGGGCTAAATGTTCTTAAACCATATTAAGTATTTTACCTGTATCTGTTCTGGTGTCCATTGATCTAGGTTGACTGACTTGACCCTGGATATATGAACCCCAAGATTTCTATGAATTCCAGCACATCTGATGCAAATAAATACACCAATATTCCAGGAAGCCCATCGAGGACCTATTTAAGGAAAAGAAGCAAATATTAAAAGATAACATAATAAACATCATGATGATATATTAGAAGCATTCTTATTTTTAATACGATTATAGTAGAAATTTATAAAAACCACACGCTCAAATTTTCAGTGCAGAGGGACTTGATAAGACATGCCTTAGCTACACTGAAAAGTCATAAATCAATGTTCAATAACATTAATCAATTTACTAATTTTGCTTTTCTAGAATACTCTAAAATTTTAATTTTAGTTTATGTGAACAATATTTTTCACACAATAATCTGAATCAGTACTAGTAATATCCCATGTAAATAGTAAGTTACTTATCAAATGGAAAAACAGTGCCTAAAAGATTAACAACAGAAATCAAACAAAAGCATTCAGAAAAATAAACACAAAAATAAATAAAACTGGGGCCAGCATTGTGGTTTAACAGGTAAAGCCACCACCTGCGATGCCAGCATCTCACTGGGTGCCAGTTTGAGTCCCAGCTGTTCCATTTCCTTCCAGCTCCCTGCTAATATAACTAGAAATGCAGCAGAGGATGGCCCAAGTGTTTGGGTCCCTGCCAACCATGGTAGGAAAACTTGAAGAAGCTTCTGGCTCCAGACCAGCTCAGCTCCTGCCACTGAGGCCATTTTCTCTGCCTTTCCCTCTCTTAAGACTCTGATTTTCAAATAAACAAATAAATCTTAAAAAAAAAAAAAAAATCAACAATATGACTGGGTAATTTTCACAGATGATTTATATGCCAAGAAACATGAAAACATGTACAACTGCAGTGGCAATTAAGGAAAATGCCCTTTAAAAGTATACTAACTCCTACTTTGCATCCAACAGATTGATTTTAAAAAAAAAAGTAATCTGTTAGTACTATGTGTTGGTGAAATGAGAAACAAGATTGATTGTCTTAAAACGTCTTAAAAAGTCTCCTAGCAGAGAGCTGGATCAGAAGTGGAGCAGCCGGAACTCCAACCACGCCCATATGGGATGCCAGCACTGCAGGTGGCGGCTTTACCCGATAGGCCACAGCACTGGCCCCATCTCATTTCTAAAACTTATAACAACACATAAAACACTTAAAACAATGTATTTTGAAGCTCACACAGAAATCTAAAAAGGAAGTAGTCACAAACAGAGAAAATAGCTGGAGGTTTTAATTTTTTTTAGCAGCTAAGTATCTAACTGCAACAAGAAATGTCGCAGAAGCTCTACAGAACATACATATCATCTGGGGAAATCATGAAAATAAAGTCTGTTTCTGTAACCCTCACAGAGGCATGTGAGATTCTGTATTCCCTCTATGTTTCCAGTTATGACCATTCTGGCATGCATACATCCCTTAAAACAGCACATTCTAGATTAATCTCAACAGTCTAAAAACCAAGCATTCAGCATACAGTAATCAGCCCTTATCCACAGGATATATTCCAAGACTACAAGTAGATGATTGAAACTGCAGATAGTACCATATCCTAAATACACTATAGTTTTCTATGTAAACACACCTTTGATAGTTTAATTTATAAGTTATTCATAGTAAGAGATTATCAACAATAACAAATAATTACAATATAGCCCATTAAGCCTATGATTTTTATTTTCTGATTATAGTTTCTCAAAATATCTCTTTGTATTGTATTCATTCTTCTTGGGAAAATGTGGGATATTTAAATAAAGTGCCATAATGCTTTGAGGCCATTACTGAGTAAAATAAGAGTTACTTCAACATATGCACCACAATACCATCATACTGGATCTTTTAACAGACAGCTTCTATGTGACTAACAGTCAAGTAGCATATACAACACACATACAATGGATAAACGGATAATTCACTTCCGAGTAGGGTGATGTGAGAGAGGAAAAGATCACAGTACACTAGTCAGAATGGTACATAATTTAAAAGTTAACCATTTGTTTTGGAAAATTTTCCTTTTAATAATTCTGGACAAAAATATACTCTAGAACTGAAACTGCAAAAAGCAAAACCATCAATAAAGGGAACTATTGTACTTCCTGATCTGTTTTCATATGCCTGTTAAGGGACTAATAAATGTGGAGGCAATAAGAAGGGAAACACGCATAGTAAGAAGCATCAGGAAGAAATGACAGGACTCAGTGAAAGACAATACAGTGACAAACAAGGTAGAGATCAAAACATCAGAAATTATGCACCTGGGATTTAAAGCACAAAGTTTCTTATAGAGTCAGAAAACTGACTTTTGATACAAAAATGTCCAGTAGGCAATTAAGAATACAAGACTAAAGTTCAAACTGGAGATACAGATATGAGCACCTTCTTCAAGATCATAGTTATAAGAATTCTACCACTGAAACACCAATGCCTAAAATTTGTAATCAACCAAGGTGTCCATCATCAGATGAACAAAGAAAATGTGGTGTATGAATGTGTATATATAGATATATATACACATATAAAATGTATGTATATATACATACAATGGAATACTGTTCAACTATTAAAAAATGAAATTCTACCATTTGCATCAAAATGTTTGGAACTGAAGGACAACATGCTGAGTGAAACAAACCAGACACAGAAAGTACCACAAGTTCTACCTTAGAAGTGGGAACTAAAATGAATGAATGAATGAACCTGTAGGTATCAGCATTGCTGCAAATGCAGTTTTGCAAAATTCTGCTTTATACTTCTGTCAAACCAATGGTAAAGAAAGTTATGCTACTACTACAGTTTTAATGATTTAAGATTAAAATTTACTGTATATGAATGAAAGTAATTTTTCAATGCAATTACTGTACATAGTCATTGCCTATATTCCCACTAAACTAGGGTCTTTTTGCTTTTTACTTATTTCATGAAGCAATAAGCCTTTTTACTGTAATATAAATTTAAAATATGTTAACTCAAAAACTAAAAAAAGAAAGGGAGAGGGAAGGAGAATGGCAGGGAGGAAAGAAGGGAATATCATTATATCCTCAGAATCTATAAACATATTGAATGTTAAAAACTAATTAAAATCTAAAAAAATAAAATTAGTTGTATATCCAGATTAAATTTAAAAAGATGGCATTAGCAGTTCCAAGAACAAAGAGGAGAAAAAGAGTAAGAAGCCTTAGGCAGAAAACGAAAAGCTGTATAAACACAAAATCAGAGGAGGAAATTTTGAAGAAAAGACAGATGGGGCCAGCACTGTGGCACAGTGGGTAGAGCCACTGCGTGTGGTGCTGGCATCCCATGTGGGCTCCGGTTCGAGTCCTGGCTGTTCCTCTTCAGATCTGGTTCTCTGCTATGACCTGGGAAAGCAGTGGAGGATGGTCCAAGTGTTTAGGCCCCTGCACCCTCATGGGAGATACAGAGGTTTCTGATTCCTGGCTCCTGGCTTCAGATTGGCTCAGCTCCAGCCATTGCAGCCATTTGGGGAGTGAACCATCAGATGGAAGACCTCTCTCTCTCTCTCTCTCTGCCTTTCAAATAAATAAACAATTTTTTTTAATCTTTTATTTAATGAATATAAATTTCCAAAATACAGCTTATGGATTACAATGGCTCCCCCCGCCCCCATAACTTCCCTCCCACCCGCAACCCTCCCCTTTCCCGCTCGCTCTCCCGTTTCATTCACATCAAGATTCAGTAAATAAACAAATTTAAAATAGAAGAAAGAAAAGATGGCTGACAGTGTCAAAAGTTTCAGAGAAGTCAAGCAAAATGGAACTAGGTACATATACTTCTTACTAGGAAAGAACATCTGGACGAAAGAGGGAATCTATCTATCCTGAATTCTATTGTCAGATTAAACTCAACATTTCAGTCTACAACTCCAAACTTTTAATAGTTGAACAGTTTGCTATTTTCTTCTATACTGTTTTCATGACTATCTTGACACTTCTTAAATTAGCTTTATTTTGTTTAACTCCAACTTAAAGTAGTCTAAAAGCAACAGATTCCTTGCTTTCCCTTGTTACAACTCAATTATCCTATCTTGGCACTTTTCCAGCCCACCATTTCCCTGCCTAGAAGTTTCTGTCTATAGACAGAAGTAAGAAAGTGAGGCCTGTACAATAGCCGGCGTCAGGGCTCAAAAGGCTAATCCTCCGCCTTACGGCGCCGGCACACCAGGTTCTAGTCCCGGTTGGGGCGCCGGATTCTGTCCCAGTTGCCCCTCTTCCAGGCCAGCCCTCTGCTATGGCCCGGGAGTGCAGTGGAGGATGGCCCAAGTCCTTGAGCCCTGCAACCCATGGGAGACCAGGAGAAGCACCTGGCTCCTGGCTTCGGATCAGCGCGATGCGCTGGCCGCAGTGCACTGGCCGCGGCGGCCATTGGAGGGTGAACCAACGGCAAAGGAAGACCATTCTCTCTGTCTCTCTCTCTGTCTACTCTGCCTGTCAAAAAAAAAAAAAAAAGCACAATAGGTTAAGCTGAAGCTTGCAATGCCCTCATCCCACACTGAGGAGGAAATAAGGCTGCAACTAGAGACAAGGGAGAAAAACAAGATCCCTGAAGAGGGCAGATATCCTAATCCCTGTTTACTGAAACCCCCGTTCAAGTTCCCCACACATGTCTGAGAATTCCCCAATCTCTTCCTCACAGCTGTTGATGTCTGGGTAGGTGTCCTAATCTCTTGGCACACCCCATAAGTGTATTCAAGTTCCTCATGAGTGGTCCTGAGTCACACAGGCTGCAACCAAGCCCACCAATTCTGTAGCTGTTAAAGCATGGTGCTGACAAACCTATACATATTGTAAGAAACCTTCACTGGGCACTCAGTCTTGGGAAGCAATTCCACAGCGCCCATCGATATTAATAAACTGCTTCTGACCCTCCACTCAGCCTCTGTTCAAGGGAATTTCTCCAATCAAGCTTTCTTTAACAGCATAAGTGTCATTTCAAGTTCCAGCTTCAACACTATTTTTTTTAACTTTTACTTAATAAATATAAATTTCCAAAGTACAACTTTTGGATTATAGTGGCTTTTCCCCCTATAACCTCCCTCCCACCATCAACCATCCCATCTCCCACTCCCTATCCCATCCCATTCTTCATCAAGATTCATTTTCAATTATCTTTATATACAGAAGATCAACTTAGTATATACTAAGATTTCAACAGTTTGCACCCACACAGAAACACAAAGTATAAAGTACTGTTTGAGTACTAGCTTTTCATTAATTCGCATAGTACAACACATTAAGGACAGAAAACCTACATAGGGAGTAAGTGCACAGTGACTCCTGTTGTTGATATAACAATTGACACTCTGATTTATGACGTCAGTAATCACCCTATGCTCATCACGAGTTGCCAAGGCTATGGAAGCCTCTTGAGTTCACAAACTCCGACCTTATTTAGACAAGGCCATAATCAAAGTGGAAATTCTCTCCTCCCTTCAGAGAAAGGCACTTGCTTCTTTGATGGCCCATTCTTTCCACTGGGATCTCACTCGCAGAGATCTTTCATTTAGGTCATTTTTTTCTGCCTCAGTGTCTTGGCCTTCCATGCCTGAGAAACTCTCATGGACTTTTTTGCCAGATCCGAATGCCTTAAGGGCTGATTGTGAGGCCAGAGTGCTGTTTGGGACATCTATAATTCTATGAGTCTGCTGTGTATTCTGCTTCCCATGTTGGATCGTTCTCTCCTTTTTAATTCTATCAGTTAGTATTAGAAGACACTAGTCTTGTTTATGTGATCCCTTTGACACTTAATCCTATTATTATGATCAATTATGAACTGAAATTGATCACTTTGACTAGTAAGATGGCATTGGTACATGCCACCTTGATGGGATTGATTTGGAATCCCCTGGCATGTTTCTAACTCTACTGTTTGAGGCAAGTCTAATTGAGCATGTCCCTAACTGTACATCTCCTCCCTCTCTTATTCCCACTCTTATATTTAACAGGGATCACTTTTCAGTTAAGTTTAAATGCCTAAGAATAATTCTGTGTTAAGTAAGGCATTCAACTAATGGTATTAAGTAAAACAAAAAAATACTCATATGAATAAAACAGTAAGTTGTTCCTTGACAGTCAGGACAAGGCTGATGAAGTCATTGTTTCTCATAGTGTCCATTTCACTTCTACAGGTTTCCTTTTAGGTGCTCAGTTAGTTGTCAAAGATCAGGGAGAATATACGATATTTGTCCCTTTGGGACTGGCTTATTTCACTCAGCATGATGTTTTCCAGCTTCCTCCATTTTGTTGCAAATGACCAGATTTTTTTTTTTTTTACTGCTGTATAATATTCTGTAGAGTGCATTTTCCATAATTTCTTTATCCAGTCTTCTGCTGATGGGCATTTAGGTTAAGTCCATGTCTTAGCTATTGTAAATTGAGCTGCAATAAACATTGAGGTGCAGACAGTTGTTTTATTTGCCAATTTAATGTTTATTGCAGCTCAATTCAACACTTCTGATCCAGCTCCGTGCTAATGTGCCTGGGAAAATTAGCAGAAGATGTCCCAAGTACCTGTACCCTTGCTGGCCTAACCCCAGCAGTTATGGCCATTTGGGAAGTGAACTAGCAGACAGAAGACCCCTGTGTTTCTCCCTCCAACTCTGCCTTTCAAATAAATAAAAATCTTAAAAAAAAAAAAAAGAGAGAGAGAGAGAAGGAAAAATGAGGTTTATTGAATGACTAATCACTGTATGTCTAAATAATGTATATATAAATACGAACAGAATTTTACAGCATATCAATACACTTGTTACTTTCACATCATTTGAGAAATAAGATGAAACTGTATGCTCCTTTGAGCATGTCTCAAATTTTTGATTACCATGACTAACTAGCAAACAAAAACTCCATTAAATTCTTTTACAAAAAGAAAATAAAATACAATAGGCAACAGAGAACTTAACACCAGCTGCTAACTGCAGTTTTCTTGTAGAACTCATTTCTCTGTATCGCTTTCTCTAATCCCCCAACAACATCTTAAGTAATATTCATTAAAATGATTTACAGTCAAATGCTTTAGCTATCTTTTCTGAAAAATGGTAAACTTTTTAAAAAGAGGGCCTTCATGTTATTGGGTTCCATATGCTCTGTACCCAGCACCGATGTCAGGTATAAAAATTTAGGTAGTCTCTAGCTTGCAAATGATAGCTAAGACATTGATCCATATATGTTACTGCTGCCAAATTACCAGGAATATTTAAGACATCATTCATCATATCTACAGATACACAGTCTTCTTTAATCCTAATGAACATGTAAGGCAAGCAACACTACCACCCCATTTTAGAAACTTAGAAACTTAGAAAGCAGGAACAGAGGAGTTAAGACCATGCAATGAATGGACAGATCTCCAAATGCAACCATAAACACTTTATCTCCCCTGCTATATCAATTCTATCATTCCAAACAAAATTCCCATACTGGTTGAATGGTTTTACTCTATTTTGCCAATTTTTGAAATGCCAAGTCATCTATTGCTGAAACAAATAACAAAGATTTAAAAACAACTAGTTTTTTCAGCTCTCCAAAATATCAATTCTTCCTCTACTGTTACACATCTGTTCTTTCCTCATAATCCCCAGATTACAAGAAATGAATTTGTTTTGGTTTTGTTTGTTGGAAAATGGATCTGCAAAGGACAGAAAATTTTGCTAAAAGGTGAAGAGCAGGCAAGAGGAGGGTAAAATCATTGATATACAAAGGCTAAATCTCAAGGCAGCATCATAATAGGGTAATTCTTTTTTTTTTTTTTGACAGACAGAGTGGACAGTGAGAGAGAGAGACAGAGAGAAAGGTCTTCCTTTTTGCTGTTGGTTCACCCTCCAATGGCCGCCGCGGTAGGCGCGCTGCGGCCGGCACACCGCGCTGATCCGATGGCAGGAGCCAGGTGCTTCTCCTGGTCTCCCATGGGGTGCAGGGTCCAAGAACTTGGGCCATCCTCCACTGCACTCCCTGGTCACAGCAGAGAGCTAGCCTGGAAGAGGGGCAACCGGGACAGGATCGGTGCCCCAACCGGGACTAGAACCTGGTGTGCCGGCGCCGCAAGGTGGACGATTAGCCTATTGAGCCGCGGCGCCGGCCATAATAGGGTAATTCTTAAGGCAACATCATGTCAATCAATGTCTAGGAAAGGGGAAATGGACCAAAAAGCAAATGATCCCAAAGAAAACTACCTGTATCAAACCTTTATCCAAATTCAAGCATGAAATTAGAAAGAACACTTTTCTTTCCCTACCACAAACCCACCGTTCTTTTTTTTTTACTATAATCAAACACAATTTTTATTTTTTTCCCCAGAAGCCTTTTATTTAAGGTTTACAAACTGGGGGCCAGTGCTGTGGCATAGGGGGAAAAAATGCCACCTGCAGTGCCAGCATCCCATATGGGTGCCGGTTCATGTCCTGGCTGCTCTTCTTCTGATCCAGCTCTTGTTAGGGCCTGGGAAAGCAGTGGAGGATGGCCCAAGTCCTTGGGCCCCTGCACCTGCATGGGAGACCCAGAACAAGCTCCTGGCTCCTAGCTTTGAATTGCCGCAGCTCCAGCTATTGCGGTCAAATGGGCAGTGAACAAGCAGATGGAAGACCTCTCTTTCTGCCTCTCCTTCTCTCTCTGTGTAACTCTGTCAAATAAAAAAAATAAATCTTTTTAAAAAAAAAGGATTTACAAACTTCATGCATTTCATAAATACAACTTTAGGAACATAATGATTCTTCCCACCCTCCCTCCCACCCTTCTCCCTCCTCCCTCCCTCTCCTTTTCCCATTCTTATGTTTTTACTAAGATTTATATTCAATTAACTTTATACACATAAGATTAACTCTATACTAAATAAAGAGGTCAACAAATTGTATGGGAAAAAAACTGCTCCTCAACAGTCAAGGCAAAAGCTGTTCAATATCATTACATTTCAAACTGTCAATTTCACTTCTACAGATTACCTTTTAGGTGCTCTATTAGTTACCACAGATCAGTGAGGACACATGGTATTTGACCTTTTGGGACTAGTTATTTCACTAAGTATGATGGTTTCCAGTTGCATCCATTTTGTTGCAAATCACCTGATTTCATTTTTTAATTACTGCCATGTAGTATTCCATGTTGTAAATATCCCATAATTTCTTTATCCAGCCTTCAGTTGGTGGATATCTGGGTTGAGTCCATATCTTATCTATTCTTAATCGAGCTGCAATAAGCACAGGGGTCCAGATAACTCTTTCATGTGCTAACTTCATTTCCTTTGAGTAAATACCCAGAAGTGTGATGGTTGGGTCATATGGTAAGTCTATATTCAGAATTCTGAAGTATCTCCATACTGTATTCCATGGTGGCTGCACTAGTTTACATTCCCACCAACAGTGGATTAGGGTACCTTTTCACCCACATCCTTGCCAGCATTTGTTGTTTTTTGATTTCTATGTGAAAGCCATTCTAATGGGGGTGAGGTGAAACCTCATTGTGGTTTTGATTTGCATTTCCCTGACAGTTAGTGATCCTGAGAGTTTTTTCATCTGTATTTAGGCCATTTGGATTTCCTCTTTTGAAAAATGCCTATTCAAGTCCTTTGCCCATTTCTTAACTAGATTGTTTTATTCTTGAGTTTCTTGAGCTCTTTATATATTCTAGGTATTAATAATCTATCAGTTGCATAGTTTGCAAATAATTTATCCCATTCTGTGGGCTGCCTCTTCACTTGCCTGAGTGTTTCTTTTGCAGTGCAGAAGCTTCTCAATTTGATGTAATTCCATTTGTCAATTTTGGTTTTCACTGCCTGTACCTCTGGGGTCCTTTCTAAGAACTCTTTGCCTATGCCAATGTCTTGCAGTGTTTCACTAATGTTCTCTGAAAATTTGATGGTATTGGGTCATAGATTTAGGTCTTTGATCCATTCTGAGTAGATTTTTGTGTAAGGTGTAAGGTAGGGCTCTTGCTTCATACTTATGCATGTGGAAATCCAGTTTTCCCAGCACCATTTGTTGAAGAGACTGTCCTTGCTCCAATGATTGATTTCACCTCCTTTGTCAAAGGTAAGTTGCTTGTAGACTCATGGGTTAACTTCTGGAGTTTCTATTCTGTTTCACTGGTCTACCCAAGTATTTTTGTGCCAGTACTAGGCTGTTTTGATTATAACTTTCCTATAATATGTCTTGAAATCTGGTACTGTGATGCCTCTGGCTTTATTTTTGTTGGATAAAATTGCTTCAGCTATTCAGGTTCTCCTATGTTCCCATATGAATTTCAGCATCATTTTTCATATATCTGAGAAGAATGTCCTTGGTATTTTGAATAGTATCACATTGAATATGTAAATTGCTTTCAGTAATATGGACATTTTGATTATATCGATTCTTCCAATCCATGAACATGGAAGATTTTTCCATTTTTTTTGTCTTCTCTTTATTTAATGTTTTATAATTCTCAGGGAACAGATCTTTGATGTCCTTGGTTAAATTTATTTCAGGGTACTTAATTTTTTTTGTAGCTATTGTGAGTGGGAAAACTCATCGTTCTTTACCCAAGTATACTAACTAGCCCTTCCTTGCTCGTGATCAGCTATGTTTTAAATTGGGTTCACCAGGAGAACCTAGCAAGAACACAAGAAACATGTTTTCCACATTATAAACAACTTAATGACAAAGTCACAAAAAAATCTGGGGGACCAGGAGAGGAGACTGAAAGTGACCTCAAACAAACTTGAGGGATCTTTTTGGAGTAATGAAAAGATTCTGAGAAGTCCAAAGAATACCAAGTAGGATAAATCCAAAGAAATCTGCAGAAAGACATACTATAATTAAACTGCTAAAATCTAATGACAAACAGAGAATTTTAAAAGTAGCAAGGGGCCAGAGTTGTGGTGTGGCAAGTAAGGGCACAACCTGTGATGCTGGCATCCCACAGTCCCTGTGCCCGCTGCTCCACTTTCGATCTGGCTCCCTGCTAACTGCCTGGGAAAAGCAGCAGAAGTTGGCCAACGTACTTAGGTCCTTGCCACCCATGTGGGAGAACCAGAAGAAGCTCCTGGCTGCTGGCTTCAGATTGGTGCAGCTCCAGCCATTGTGGCCATTGGGGAGTGAACCAACGGAAGGAAGACCTTTCTCTGTTTCTCCCTCTCACTGTCTGTAACTCTACCTCTCAAATAAATAAACAAAATCTTCAGAAAAAAAAAAAAAAGAAATTCAAAAGGTAGTTCTTCAAGTTGAAATGAAAAGACTAAAAATATGTATTTTTAATGTATAAAAAGTATTAAACTCACTGGCAAAGACAAACATGTAGGCAAAAAGAATTATATTTTATGACCATAACAGTGGTAAGTAAATTGACTGCCATCCAATTATAAAGCATAAAAGACAAAAATCTAAAAATTAACTATAGAGGCTGGTATTATGGTGCAAATAGTAAAGCCCCTCTCTCAGATGCTGGCATCCCATATGGGTGCTGGTTCGAGTCCCAGCTGCTCCACTTCTGATCTAGCTCCCCGCTAATGGCCTCAGAAAGCAGCAGAAGATGGCCCAACTACTTGGGCCCCTGCCAATCAAGTGGGAGATCTGGATGGAGTTCAATCCAAGACCCTGGTTTCTAGTCTTGCCCAGCTCCAGCACTTCTGTTCAAACAAATTTTTAAAAATAAATAAATAAGTCAAAATAGTTCATTTGTTAAAGTTTTGTTTTCTGCACAGCAATAGTAAGACTATACTCAATAGCTGAATTCAGAGCACAATTTTGCCCAGTATTCCTTTATCTCTCTCTCTCTCTCTTTTTTTTTAACATTTATTTACTCATCTGAAAGTTAGAGGCACAGAGGGAGAGGAGAGACAAGAAGTTTTTCATCTACTGGTTTTACTCAGGACTGTGCCAAGCCAAAGCCAGGAGCCAAGTGCTTTATCCAGTCTCCCACATTTGTGGCAGAGGTCCAAGCACTTTGGCCTTTTCCTGCTGCTTTCCCAGGCCACTAAAAGGGAGCTGGATCAGAAGCAGAGCAGCCAGGACACAAACCAGCTTCCACATGGGACGCTGATGTTGCAGGCAATGGCTTTACCTGCTACATCAACATTTCTTCTAACTTAAAAAAAAGTTTTTAAATAAGGTTAATATAAAATTCTTATTTAGTATAAATAATTTATGTTCGACATTTATTGTTACAAAAATAATAAATCACATTCTCTGTCTCAGGTAATTCATGAAAATTCTAGCAGCTAAAATTTAGCCTATTTAGAATGTAACAGTTTATTCACTTCATTGAACTGAAATAAAGTTCAAACATCCCATTTTCTGTGATGAAAATATGGCACAATCCCACAAACTCAAATTCTAACACAAGGTAATTAGAATAGTTACTTAAAGTTAATCGAACATTACAAAAACTAACTTCAACAAGAAAAGTCATTAATGTCAAAAGCAGCTAAAATGCAGAAACTGTTGGTAAGATCATAAGAAAACACAGAGCAACAAAGAAAGGCAAACATATTTCACAAAACACTAAAGAGCTCTATTCCTAAACCAAAAAATTTTTCTAGTATTATCTTAATGCCTATGATTAAATTTCAGAAACTATTGGACATTGGTTTCTTTAATATAGCTTGGGGCTATCCATTAGCAAATCATTTATTCCATTTTTTCTTTCATTCCTGAATTCTAAATCCCATTTCTTATTATACTTTGATGTCAAAATTCTAACAATACTCATAATTTAGAAAATGGTGTGGGTATATTAATTTGGATTAACTGTGAGTGCCATCTGGTGGTACAACAAAAGCTTAAAATACTCTTCAATTTAAAGGCATTTCTTAAATGCAAATAGGCTTATATAATTTTTCAATTTTTAATTATAAAACTCCTTCAAATGTTAAGAAAAGCAAAAAGAATACAATAAACCATAAATATAAACCCACTTTAACTCTTTAACCTCTATTTTTAAACATATCCTGCAGTGGTTTGCCAGATCACCCATTCAGCAGCCAGATACAAGTATCTCAAAGCAACAATTAAATATGATAGGCTTGGTCCATATGGAATCATAGGCAAGACAATATCAAGAACTGTTTTACCAATAAACATGATCTTCAATAAAAATAAGAAATTAGTTCACTGGTTTTAACTTTAAATGAAATGGGGCCGGTGCTGTGGTACAGTGGGTTAAAGCCCGAGCCTGCAGCACTGGCATCCCATATGGTTGCCGGTTTGAGTCCCGGCTGCTCCACTTCCCATCCAGCTCTCTGCTATGGCCTGGGAAAGCAGTAGAAGATGGCCCAAATCCTTGGGCCCCTGTATGCAGGTGGGAGACCTGGAGGAAACTACTGCCTCCTGGCTCCGGATGTGCATAGCTCCAGCCGTTGCAGCCATCTGGGGAGTAAGCCAGCGGATGGAAGACCTCTCTCTCTCTGCCTCTCCTTCTCTCTACGTGTAACTGTGACTTTTAAGTAAAACAAATAAAATATCTTTAGGGGCTGGCACTGTGGCTCACTTGGCTAATCCTCTGCCTGCGGTGACAGCAGCCCTGTGGGCACTGGGTTCTAGTCCAGTGTGCTGGAATGAGAAGGCCATGCCAAGATGGCCACTGGCAAGCAAGCATCAGTTACTCAGGAATGGCTTTGAAACCCACCTGGCAACGGAGCCTGCCTGGCAACAGGCTGTGATTGGATGGCTTTGGAAACAACATGGCAAACGGAGCCTGCCTGGCAGCAGGCTGTGATTAAATGGCTTCAGATACTGCCTGGCAACAGGCTGTGATTGGTTAGGGCATAAACCGCCCCTTGACTGGATTGGCTACCTTGAATATTTAAGCCGCTGTACCAACTGAAATAAACGAGTCTGCAGGCTGCTCGCCTTTGGCCAGCTTTCGCCCGACTCCCGGGGTCTGTGTGGTGACTCCACACCTCTTGCTCCCACCACGCTCCTCCTCTCAGAACAAATCAACCACAACAGTCCCGGTTGCTCCTCTTCCAGTCCAGCTCTCTGCTGTGGCCCAGGAGGGCAGCAGAGGATGGCCCAAGTGCTTGGGTCCCTGCACCCGCATGGGAGACCAGGAAGAAGCATCTGGCTCCTGGCTTCAGATCAGCGCAGCGCCAGTCATAGCAGCCATTTAGGGGGTGAACCAACGGAAGGAAGACCTTTCTCTTGTCTCTCTCTCTCTGCCTATAACTCTGTCAAATAAAAATAAATAAAAATAAAATAAAAAATATCTTTACATTTAAACTTTGAAGTGAGGGGGTCAGCATTGTGACACAGTAGGTTAAGTCTCCACCTGAAACATCTACATCCCATATGGGAGTGCCAGTTTGAGTCCAGGCTGCTCTACTTTCTATCCAGCTCCCCGCTAATGTGCCTGAGAAAGCAGCACAGGATGGCCCAAACATTTGGATCTCTGCCACCAATACTGTAGACCCAAATGGAGTTCCAGGCTTCTACAATGTGCCTGGTCAGCCCCAAATATTAAAGCCATTTTGGTAGTGAACCAACAAATCTGTCTCCCTCTCTGTCTCTTCTCTCTGCCTTTCAAATAAATAAATCTTTTTAAACAAAATAAATTTTTACATGCGATCACATACATCTTATACAAACAGAAACCAAATAAATAAACCCCAGCAATGAACAGTAAAATCTACCAACTTTGTTGTCCAAAAATCTTGTTATTTCACAAAACCAAGATCTGAACAGAATGATAAAGCTTGGTGCTTCTCTTTCCCCTTTGTTGTTTCCAACATCCCATTAATACAAAACATTCTTCTCTTCCTAACCAAATGCTACCAATCTGCCCCATTCATGCCTTCATTCACTGACAGAAAAATCAAGCTGCCACATTTCACATAATCATCAGGGACCAGGTGTTCAGGTTGCTACCCACTGGAGGCAGCACAATAACTCCACAAAGAACAATGTTTGAATCACCAATCAGATACTTACGGCTATGGAACTGTAGACAAATTACATGGCCTTTCAAAACCTCAGTTTCTACAACTAACACAAAGTTTACCTCCACCGGGCAGGGTCCTTGAAATTAATGGGCAAGAAGTATGGAAGCACCTACAACAAGAAGACTGTGTGCATGTCAACTTGCCGTTAATAACAAGGCCATCCCGCTACTACTTAAACATTTCAAATAATGGTATTCTCTTCTTGTAGCCTACTCCAACTGTGTGCAGTTACAGCTGTCAGAAAATTCTCTTATACTGATATGTCAAGAATTCACAGTAGGTAGAAAACCATGATGACATGAAGTAGCTGGAGGTAACATCATTCAAAGGCAGCTTCATGAAAGCAATATGAATCTGAACTGAACCCAGAAAGATAGATGAGAAATGGATAAGCAGAAAAGACTTAGCTCATTGTTCTTTCTTTCACCCATTGATTCACTGTTATTAAAAATATGCAGAATGTGGGCCGGTGCCGTGGCTCAACAGGCTAATCCTCCGCCTTGCGGCGCCGGCACACCGGGTTCTAGTCCCAATTGGGGCGCCGGATTCTATCCCGGTTGCCCCTCTTCCAGGCCAGCTCTCTGTTATGGCCCGGGAGTGCAGTGGAGGATGGCCCAAGTGCTTGGGCCCTACACCCACATGGGAGACCAGGAGAAGCACCTGGCTCCTGGCTTCGGATCAGCGAGATGCGCCGGCCACAGCAGCCATTGGAGGGTGAACCAACGGCAAAGGAAAACCTTTCTCTCTGTCTCTCTCTCTCTCACTGTCCACTCTGCCTGTCAAAAAAAAAAAAAATATATATATATATATACATATATATATGCAGAATGTTTACTATGAGCCAAAAATTTCCAAAGTGTTGGAGATCCAGTAGGGATATAAAACATTACATTCTCTGACATCCTGAACTATGCATTCCAGTGGACCAAAACGAGAGATAAATAAGTTATATGCTTGTCATTAGAGATCTGCAAAATTAAAATTAACTTTGAGCTTGAAATGAAGTAACAAATAATTAATATTTCTGTATATTAAAACTATTATTCTAAAAAATACTTCATGCAAGGAAAAACAGAAACTGTCTAAAATAGCATTCTGAATTAGCTGCAGAGTCCAACTACTTTGACTCCATTTAATGTCTTTGATACCAGTAATAAAACAATGAAACACTGATATCAAGATGCTAACAAATATCACTTTGAAATATACTCCTATTGACCTTGTTTGAAATTTAGAATGAAAAACAAATGGAAAGCCCAATGCAAATTCTCTACCAGTTTGAGAATAGCAAACATAATTATATAAAAAGATGTTTTCAACTGTATAAAATAGAATGAGATGATATCTGAAATATACAGTTATAATATACTGCAGAACATAACCAAATGTTTCAATATGACTTGAAAAAAAATCTGTGATGTCAGCAGTCAGCAATGTAATACAATTTATACATGAAGAGCACATCCTAAGAAATTTCTTCTGTAAGCTTCCTTCAGGGAATGGAAAGATTAATGCAGTGGATTAACTTGTATCACATCATTTAGTCAGCAGAGTGGAGCGTTCATTGAAATAGAAAATTAGGAGCAACATCAGTAATTTTGTCATTTTCTCCTACATAGTTTTAGTAACTCTAAGACTTACACAAAGACAGATGTTATGAATAAATTTAACTATTCTCTTGAAAGGGTCTAGGAAAAATGTTAAGTTTTAGTAAAAAGAAACAAAAACCATTAAAAGTAATTTCCTTTCATGTCTTTTTTTCTACTAAAATACAGTGAATTCCATTTCTGGCCAAAATATGGAGGAACAGACAGTGAATTTACCAGTCAACTAAGACAACTTTAAAAACAAATAAAAAGGGCAGCTTAATAAAAGACATTGTGTGCAAAGGAATACTTGTATAACAATGACTGATTTCTCATCAAAAACAATGCAAGGTGACACTCGAACACCTTCTTCTTTTGTTTTTTTTTTAAGATTTATTTATTTATTTGAAAGGCAGAGTTGCAGAGAGGCAGAGGCAGAGAGAGTTCTTCCATCCACTGGTTCACTCCCCAGATGGCCATAGCGGCCTAAGCTTCGCCGATCCGAAGCCAGGAGCCAGGAGCTTCTTCCGGGTCTCCCACATTGGTGCAGGGACCCAAGGACTTGGGCCATCTTCTACTGCTTTTCCAGGCCATAGCAGAGAGCTGGATCAGAAATGGAGTGGCCAGGACCAGAATCAGCACCTACTTAGTCTACTATGCCACAGCACCAGCCTCTTGAACACCTTCTTAAGAACAGTAAAATACTGTCAATCTAGAACTGTGTATCATGCTAAAATTATCTTACAAAACAAAGGTAAAATAAAAATAAGGCCAGAAATCAGTAAAAAAATCAATTAAAATAAAAACAGATTATTTGAGAAAAAATCAATAAATTTGATAAATCTCTAGCCATGCTGATTAAGATTCCAACATCAGGAATGAGATAAGTGGCACCACTCCAGGTTCTGAAGATATCAGAAAAAAAAATATTATAAACAACTTTTTATTAATAAGTGCACCCTTTCCTTGACAGACACAAGTAATTTCTCTCCAGAAGGGATAGGTAACCTGAACTATGCAATACCTTTTTAAGAAACTGAATCAAGCACAGCTTGCTAAAAATGGGGAAATCAAAGAAATAATTATAGAATAACATCAAATATATACAAATTTTTAGAAATGGAAGGAAAAGAGAGGCTATAGAGACTATTTCCTAATTAATTCTATGAGGTCATTAACTAATACCAAACCCAGACTTTTGTCTGGTCTGTCACAAGAAATAAAAACTAAAACTCAATAAACTGCTTCATGAAACTTCACAAAATCCTTTAAAAATTTTTAGCAAATCACATCAAATACCCAGAAAGGGAATACACTATAACCAAGTATAGCCTGTTCCTGAAATGCAAGGTTAGTTTTTTTTTTTAAGATTTATTTATTTTTTTGAAAGGCAGTTACAGAGAGAGAAACAAATCTCAGAGCTTCCATCCTCTTCACTCCCCAAACACCATAATGGCCAGGGCTGGTCCAGGCAGAAGCCAGGAAATCCATGTAGGTCTCCCTTGAGGGTGGAAGCAGCCCAAATACTCAGGCCATCATCTCCTACCTTGCCAGCTACATTAACAGAGATCTGTATCAAAAGCAGAGCCACTGAATTTTAGTGTTGTAGGCAACGGCTTAATGCACTATACAATGCTGGCCACACTGGTATTAATGTGCAAAAACCAAAGTAATGTATCATATTAAAAAACTAAAAGAAGAAAAGCTATATAATCATCTCAAGAAATGTAGAAAAAAATATGTGATAAAATCCAAATTCTAATTCTGATGAAACTTCTAGGAATAGGAGATTTCTTCAATAAAAGTCATCCATAAAAAAACCTACACTCACCTCATACTCATGGATGTAACTTAATAATTTGCCCAGAAACAGGGTCATCAGAACAGGATCAACTTCTATTTCACTGAATGATCTAATCAGTCTAATGAACTAAGAAAAAGGAAACAAAAGGCATCCAGATGGCAAAGGAAGCAAAAATTGTCTATTTGAGGAAGACATTTGTCTAGGTAAGGGATCTGAGAGAATCTACAAAAAAGCTTCTAAAACATGTGAGGTTAACAGAGTTGCAGGATGTAAGATAAATATGTAGAAACACCTGTATTTTTACATACTCAAAATAATAAAACAATAAAAATAGAAGTTTTAAAAAGGAAACCATTTACAATAGCTTTTAAAAAGGTATTTTATTTAAAAAAAAAAAAAGGCACAACTTACGGATAAATCTGACAAAAGATAAGCAAGGCCTGCACATTAAAAATATTGCAGAGAGAAATTTATTAAGATTTAAATAAATGGAGATACCCTTTGTACACAAAGTGGAAGACTCAGTATTTTTCAAGATGTCAATTCCCCCCAAAGTGATTCTACAGACACAAAGTAATCTTTATTAAAATGCAAAATGATTACTTGTAGAGACTGACAAACTAATTCTAAAACCCACCTAACTATTTAGGGGGCCAAGAATAGTCAAAAACAATTTTGAAAAAGATTTCAAAATGTATTATCAAGCTATAGTAATAAATGCAGGCAATACTGGCATAAAGGCAGGCCAACAGATCCAAAAAACATAATAAACTCCAGAAATACTTCACAACATACACAGTCAATAGAGTAAACAAATGTGAAAAAGCAATTCAGGAAAAAAAGAAAAATTTTTTCAGGAAATTGTTCTGGAAGGATTAAATGTCCATATGCAAAAGACAAAGCAACCTAAATTGAATCATGGACATTTTATAAAGCTATGAAACCTTTAGGAAACAACACAGGGTTAAGCAAATTGTACTTAAAAGAGTTGCTAAAAACAAAATCCACTTAAAGAAAAAGTAGAGATCAGCATTGTGGTGCAGCAGGTTAAATTTCCTGACACCAGCACCCCATATCAGAGTGCTGGTGTGAGTCCTGGCAGCTCTACTCCCAGTCTCGCTCCCTGCTAATGCTCCTGGAGGACAGCAGAAGACAGCCCAAATGCCGGAGTCCTTGCCACCAGAATGGAATTCCAGAAGGAATTCTTGACTCCTAGCTTCAGCTTAGCCCTTAAAAATATATAAATCTTTTAAAAATAAATAAATAGGTCCTCATCAAAATTAAGAACCTTTCCTCTGTCAAAAAGCAAGGGCTGGCACTGTGGCACAAACAACTAAGCTGTGCCAGCGCCCCATATGCACTGCCAAGTTCTGGCTCTGCTTCCGATCCAGCTCCCTGCTAACGAGCCTGGGAAAACAACAGAGAATGGCTCAAGTTCTTGGGTCCCTGCCACTCAACTGGAGACCCAGACGGAGATCCAGGATCCTGGCTTCAGCCTGAATCAGCCATGGTGCTGTAGTCACCATTTAGGAGTAAGCCAGCAAATCAAAGATCTGTCACTCTGCCTTTCAAATAAATAAATAATCTTTAAAAAAAAAAAAAAAAAGACCACGTGAAAAGGAAGTAAAGAGAAACTAGAGAGTCAAAATATTTACACATAATTGACATAACTGACAAAAACTAGTATGTAGAATATATAAAGCACTTTCAAAATTCAACAGTTAGAAAAAAATTCAAGTAGAACATGAGAAACATAGATAGATTTCACTAAAGAGGATATACAGTTAACAAGCAGATGAAGATGTTTGCAATACCATTAGCCATTGAAGAAATGCAAATCAAAGCTAGTATCATTGTCACTACATCTAACACAATGGCTAAAAGAAAAAAGTCACATCATCAAATGTTGGTAAAGATACAGAGAAACTGAACCACTCATACATGGCTAACAGTAATATAAAATGGCAAAACCACTTTGAATTTGTAAACAATTGCCGAAGTTTTCCAAACTGAACATGCAGCTACCACAAAACCAAGAAAACTGCACTACTTGGCACTTATCAGAGAAATGAAAACTAATATTCACAGAGAAACCTGTATACAAATATTAAGAGCAGTTTTATTTTTAATAGCCAAAAACCAGGAAACAGCCAGAGGTCCTTCAACATGTGAATGACTAAACAAACTATAGTACATACATTGCATAAAATTCTACTTAATAAAAGAGAAAGAAATACTTCTTTTTGGCAAAAAAGATATCCAATCTACTGATTCACTCCTCAAATATCCATAATGACGTGGAGGTGAGCCAGGCCAAAGGTGAGTGCTGAGAACTCAATCCAGGTCTCCCAAGGTGGTGGAGCCATCACCTACTGCCTCCCAAGGAATATACTAGCAGAAAGCTGTAGTTGGGAGCAGAGCCAGGACTCAAACCCAGGCACTCCAATATGGAATGCAGACACCCCAAGCAGCATCTTAGCCAACAGGCAAAACACTCACCCCAAATTATTAATACATGCAACAACTTGAATGAATCTCCAAAGAATTACATCAAATAAATAAAGCTAATCCTCAAAGGTTACATATTAAATGAATTCCATTTATATACCATTTTTGAAATGACAAACTTTAGAGGTAGAAAAGAGATTTGTAGTCACCAGGGGCTAGGAGGAGTGGGTGGAAGATGCACGTGAGTTAAGAGGGCAGTAAAAGAGATCCCTCATGGTGATATAACTGTACTAAATATTGACTGGTGATAGATACACAAATCTAATTGTGATAAAACTGTATAGAACCACACACACACACGCAAATGAATACATGTAAAACTATAGAAATTACAGTAATATCAATTCATATCAATAATATCCTGTTTGTAATATTAAATTGATCTTCTGAATATAAAGAGAATTGAAAATAAATCTTGATGTGAATGGAAGGGGAGAGGGAGCGGGAGAAGGGAGGGTTGCGGGTGGGAGGGAAGTTATGGGAGGGGGAAGCCACTGTAATCCATAAGCTGTACTTTGGAAATTTATATTCATTAAATAAAAGTTAAAAAAGAAAAAAAAGATGTTAGCATTAAACTGGATCAAGTGTCCATGAACTTTTAATCAACATAGTAGGTACAATTCCTACTGTCATAAAGTTTTACAGCTTTCCTTCTACCCAAAACATCCATGAAAAGGGGAAATAAGCTATTACCTCAATTAAATGGCACACAGAAAATATGATCACTATTTTTAACCTAACTTTAATCTCCAAAACAGATAATGAAATACTAGAAACCATTCAATGCCCTACATTGAAAAAGCCATACTACAGCCATTTGGAAATAAATCTCTAATTTACAGTACATAATACTGTACAATAAAATCTGAGTAATCTAAAATCCTATGACACAGACTCCCCCAGTTAACTGAAGATGCTAGCTGAGAAACTATTTTTATCTTATGTGGAAAGGGTACTTGGAAGAGGAAGAAATTCTTACAAATTTTAAAACAGTAATTAATTCATGAAAATGATAATCCTCTTTACTCAACATTTGAAAATTAGAATAGCATTCACTGTCCAACTGAATTTTCTGTTTGGAAACATTCTATAATTCAAATTTTTCAACATATAAATGTGTCTATTAAGCCTTGAAATGTGGCCAGTGGAAAAAAACAACTGAATGTTTAAATTAATGAATTAAATTCAATTAATGAGTTAAACATATGGATTCCATAAGAGATGAAACATATCTAGAATTTACCAAACAATTAAAAAAAGTCTCTCTCACACACACACACACAGTGTAAAATTAATAATCAGTGTATCAGATCAGAACTTCTCAATAAGGAATAATTCTCTAGGAAGGCCTGTCCCAAACAGAACATACTCCTTTCAAACGGTTTCTTTCCAGATATAATTTAATGGCTACTTTTCAAATTAGAGTATTTTTTTCATTCAAAGAACTTACCAAAGCTATTGAGTTAACTGCAATAATACATTTTCACCAGAAGAGGGCAGCCATGTTATAAAACTGTCACTTAAAAGTCCAAATATACTAATCAAAAGATATTGATAAACGCATTTACACAAAAGGAACTGTATAAGATATGAAAAAAAATGTGCTAAAAATACATGCATACTTTTCAAAAGTACACTTCACAAGCCTCCCTAGAAACCACCCCCTTTCAATGTTATCAGCTTATTCAAGAGTTAATTATACTTCCTCAAACAAAAACAACCTGTCAACTAAGTTTTATTTCAAGGCCCATTCACATACATATTAACAACATTCTTTTGTCTGCAAAATAAATTTCCATTTTCCTCAGAGTATAAAAGTTGTCAGATTTCTATGGGGAAACAAGCATGTGTTTCAAAAGTAAACTAAATGCAGAAAATAAAATAAGCAATGAAACTTGGCAAAAGTGCTTTAAAAATGGCAAAGAACTGCCTAGGAAAAACTGAAAAATGGTGTCGACATACTGAAGATTTGTTTTCTTAAATCTTAACAAAATACTTTGTACAGCAGATGGAAAACAAGCTTGAAAGCAATTTGGGTTCAGCTTCACAACACTTTCATTAGAGCTTACAAAATAGTTTAAACTTGACAAAAAATACAGGAATCAAATGGCCACTTCTAGTCCTTTTTACTTTGCTGCTGGATTTAATTTCCCTGACCTTAACTCCCTTCTGCCGAAACCCCTCTTCTGAAGCCTCTCTGTTTTGGTTTTCCTTGCCATCTCCCAGGATGCTATTTAGTTCCTTTAATTATTCTACTTCCTCTGCTCTCTTCCTGCAAGAAGACAGGCATCCAATCCAGTCACATGGCTTTGGCAAATACTTCTACGCAGATGACTCCCAATTAAACAATCTTGTCTATCCTCTCTCCTAAATGTTTAACCAGTACCTATACCTGCACCCGGAATGCAAAGTATGTCCACTAAGTATATGCATAAACCTGTTTACCAGGTTCTCCCTTCCTGGAAGGATTTTGTTAGTCTTCTTTAGATTCTACCCCTCCTCAAGCACTACCTCTTTCGTTAAAAAGCCTTTCCCAACCTCTATTCTTGGTGATTTTACTTTATCAATTTTGTAACAATGCTTATACTACACTTTCCATACAGGTGCCCAAAGTATATTCTATGCTATGGCCTGCCTATTTCCTTAAAATAAAAGCTCCTAAAGTGTAGGAAAGCGTGGGTGACCGACCCTGTGCCTGGCTGGGAGACTGTTTGCCTAGCCCATACAGGAGGTTAAGAGCGCATGGCATACCATGCCCCCTGGGGCCCTGGGTGGGGTGGGGGGGTGTTCAGCACACTGAGGCACACATGACCTGACTGCTGGCAGGGGGCAGGAGCCCCAGGCACATTTCCCCAACCCCTGCTTCCTGTTGAAGGGCCTTGTAATTCTCAAACTGGTAAACAGTTCCCTGGTGTGGCTCAGACCCATAAGGACCACATAAGGCTACACAGGCTACATAACCTTCAAGATGATTGGAGAAACACAGAGGCGCCAGTATCGGCTTAATCCTACAGAATTTTGCCCTGAACTAGCTACACTCCTCTGCCTGCCCCCTAAAAGCTTGTGCCTGATTGTTAATAAACAGACAAATTCACCAAAACTTGTCTCCAGTGTTTCTTGTCCAAGAATACCTTGCTGGGGGCTGGTGCTGTGGCACAGCAGGTTAACGCCCCGGCCTGAAGTGCCGGCATCCCTTATGGGTGCTGGTTTGAGACCCAGATGCTCCACTTCCAATCCAGCTCTCTGCTATGGCCTGGGAAAGCAGTAGAAGATGGCCCAAGTCCTTGGGCCCCTGCACTCACATGGGAGACCCGGAATAAGCTCGTGGGTCCTGGCTTTGGATTGGCGCAGCTCCAGCCATTGCGGCCAATTGGGGAGTGAACCATCAGATGGAAGACCTCTCTCTCTTTCTCTCTGCCTTTCCTCTCTATGTGTAACTCTGATTTTCAAATAACTAAATAAAAAAAATTTTTTTAATTAAAAATAAATAAATAAAAAGAATGCCAATGCCCCACCATCACGACAGTGTGGGCCTCACCCACAGGGAAGGCCTGTTGTATCCTTCTTACTAAAATGTGTTCTAGTGGAACAGCAGACAAAAAGCAAAACAATGAACAGTTTCTTTTCTTGATCCTTCCATTAAGTACTCTTGCACTCCCATCTATTCTCACAGTCTGTTCAATTACATTGTTTACCAAACAAAATTTACAAATGCTTCCTGCAAAGTTGTATAAATGCTGTAAATATTTATACAAAACACTAAGATTGGGCATAACTACCATCTCCTTATTCCATCATGAAAACTCACTTTGTGTCACACATTACTTCACATGCCAGTTAATCCTCACAACCGTGGGACACAGGTATCACTATTCTACCTGTAATGATACCGAAGCTCAGAAAGTTTAAACATGTTCTCACCACAAGGAAGGAAGGAGAGACAAAGAAAAAAAAGCAATCAGAGCCATCAGTGGTAGAGCTTAAGATTTTTAACTCAAACAATGACACTTCCGAACCACTACTTCTTGTCATTAAACTACTCTCTCTCTCTCTCTAGGGTAACAGCAGAATGGTGAATCTACCATGCCACAATCAACTGGAGGAAATCTATCATGGAGAAAACATTACTATTATATTTTATTATTATATTTTATAGTTATCTCTTAATTTAGAAAGTAGGAATAAAGATGTAAACAAGTTCAAAACATCATAAGGACACTGAAAAACAGAATATTCTTCAGGAAACACAGAATATTGTTCAGGAAACTAATAAAATTCCATGACATTTGTTAAGTTTACCTCAGCAAACAAGTTAAATTGTGGTGATAATTCAATGATTCTCTGGTCACAGGGTAAAACAAAAGAGGAAAATAAAATGAACTCTAAGTTTTAGGAATTCTTGTTTCACATCACTGCCTTGAAGTTTAAGCTTTATGAAACACATCATTTATTTTTTTGCTGAGCAACCTAGCAATATTCAAAAATTCAACTTAAAAATTCAAAAGTTTGAAAAAGCATATTATAGCACAAATGTTCTAGTGCTTTTGGATAAAGATATTTACAACTATCTCTTTTAACCTATTCTCCACAATGTTTACAGATTTCATGAAATAATCATTTGCTCTGTTGCACTGCCAACACCAACAAAAAGCATTCCACATTTTGAAATATGTTTACATGGTTGTCATATTTGTATGTAAATAAACTGGCTAATTTACTCACTCTGATTTTTTTTTCTCTAATTTGGTACTATTACATAGAAAACAACCCCCCCCCCAAAAAAAAAAAAAAAACCCCAAACAAACCAAAAAAATAGAGGGCCAGTATTAAAAAGCATTAAAAAGTAGAATTTACCTCCCTTATTATATACAATGAATGAATTTAAAGAATTTAAAGAGAATGAAGAGATTAAAAAGCTGAATGTTATCTGCTCTAAAGGTCAAATTATGTCTTTTTGGGGAAAAAATAAAGGAGGGATTTATTTATTTTAAAGTCAGAGTTACAGAAATAGAGGGAAAGACAGAGAAAGATCCTCCATCTACTTGTTCACTCCTCAGATGGGTGCAATGGCCAGGGCTAGGCCAGGCCAAAGCCAGGAACACGGAGCTTCATCAAGGTCTCCAACGTTGGTACGGAGGCTCAAGCATCTTCCACTGCTTTTCACAGGCCATTACCATGAATCCGGATCAGAGGTGGAACAGCCAGGACACAAACTGACACCCAAACTGGATGCCAGCATCTCAGGCAGCAGCTTTACCTACTGTGCCACAACACTGGCCCTCTGTTTTTTTGGTTTGTTTGGGTTTGTTTTTTGTTGTTGTTGTTGTTTGTTTTCTTGTGTGTGTGTGTGTGTTTATTATTTTACTTAAGAGGCCAAGTTAGAGAGAGAGAGAGATCATTCATCTGCTGTTTCACTCCCCAAATAGCCACAATAGGCCAGGGCTGGGCCAGGGCAAAACCTGGAATTGCATCCAGGTTTCCCCTGTGGATGGCAGGGACCCAAGCACTTGGGCCATTCTCCACTGCTTTCCAGGGTGTATTAGCAGGAAACTGAAAGGGAAGAACAGCAGGAGGACAGGAACAGGCGTTCATATGAAATGACAGCGTCACAGACAGTGACCCGACCCACTGTGCCACAATGCTGGCCCCAAGGTCAATTTATGACCAGAAAAAGAGAAGTTTTCTGAGGGTTTAGTTCACTCTCCTATTATCTTAGGTTTCCATAGCTTTGAGCAGTCACTTAACCCCTCGTGATCAGTTTCATCTCTCTAAAACAAGGAGACTAAACTAGATACCATGACAGGTCTCTTCATCTCTAAACTTCCATTATGCCAAAATTATCAAAAATATAAATCAGAGACTAAAAATCTCTCCAAAATGCTCAATAGCTTCCTATTCACAGCATTAGATATATCTAGGGGAGGAACTAAACCAAAGTAAGAGGAACATATATTGTCTGAAATTTTATGTTCTCTTAGCCCAATGACTGATCAAGAGAAAAATGCAAAGAGAATTGCCAAATTCCAAGCTACCAAAATGAAGAAGCAAATCACAAAATAATAAAAATAACCCATAAGCATATTAAACTGTTTAATCCTAAGAATATCAACAAAATGCAAAATAGCATGATACCATTTTCATCAATCATGTTAAGGAAGTTTTTAAAAAATACAAATACTCAGGGCCAGCACTGTGGCATAGGGGGTAAAACCACCGCCTGCAGTGCCAGCATCCCATATGGGCCCCGGTTGGAGTCCTGGTTGCTCCACTTTCGCTCTAGCTCTCTGCTATGACCTGGGAAAGCAGTAGAAGATGGCCCAAATCCCTGGGCCCCTGCACCCATGTGGGAGACCAAGAAGAAACTCCTGGCTTCAGATCAGCACAGCTCTGGCCATTGCAGCCATCTGAGGAGTGAACAAATGGATGGAAGACCTCTCTCTGTCTCTGTCTCTCCTTCTCTGTGTAACTCTTTCAAATAAATAAATAAATCTTTAAAAAAATATATAAATACCCAGTAATAGACTGGGTGCAGAAGGTCAACTAGTCTGTAACCTAGTGGTGCGAAGGTAAACTGGTCCCAACAACCCCAGCAACACAGATCAAACAGGTTCTTATCTAACATATTCTTTAATATACACTTTAAATTTTATTCTGAAGACATAATTAAGTGTGCACATAAAGTTTTGACAGTAGGAGAAATTGTAATCACAGAAGCTAAAAACTAACATCCAAACAGCAGGGACGGATTACTTTAAAATTTTTTAAATGTATCTACTGGAGTCAGAAATGAATGAAGCTCTGGCAAAAAAGAGCATGAAGAGTCATGCTGTACAAACTCATAGAGTCAGAAAGCCAAAGGCAGACAAAAAAAAAATTGCTGCCTGGGGATTCTGAAGTTCTTTCTAGGGCAAGCTTTGGATGTTCCATTCATTCTGATATCACTGGCTAAGACAGAAGCCATGGCAGATATTGTTGATTTGCCTGCACAACCTCTATTCCATCCTATTTCTGGTGTGCCTTCCTGTTATTCCCAAGATGGAAAACTAAAAACTTATTCAGATTTCTTTACAGTTACAAGTCCTGAATAAGAAGCAGTTTTCACCAATTAGATGCACTAATGCAGTATTTGAAAAGTGAAGTAGAGACCAACTTCCTGCACTTTTTCAGTTTTCTGATACAAAGTCAAGATCATGAGATGTCTAGAACCCTGTTTTTGTAGGTAACGTAGTAGTTTTGACAGAGATGACAGATAAACCCCATATTCAGGAACTCATTCACCATCAGGTTATAGGTGTGTAAAGAAGTGGTTTTCTAATCCCTAAAACACTGCCAACTTAGTATTTTGTCTTAGAATCAGTATCTTCAGTGAAGGTCTCAGGTGTAATAGTCCCTGGCAGGTCAGTTCTGATGAGATCTAGAAGTCATTCCTGGGGGTTCAGCCTGCAGTCTACCATTCTATACCTTCCAGGGCTTTCAAAAGCACTTTATGTTTCTGTATTAAAGCATTTCTGCAAACACACCTAGTGTTCTATTTCTGTGCTAAAGCCCCATTAACACAATCTCAACTAGAACACAATGGGGGGGACCAAGATGGCAGTATAGCAAAAGGATGATCTGAGTCACATGGGGCAAAATAGTTAAAAAAAGGAGCGAAGAAGGCCCGGCACTGTGGCATAGAGGGTAAAGGCGCTGGCTGCAGTGCAGGCATCCCTTATGGGTGCCAGTTCAAGTCCAGGTTGCTCCGCTTCCCATCCAGCTCTCTGCTGTGGCTTGGGAAGGCAGCGGAGGATGGCCCAATTGCTTGGGCCCCTGAGCCCACATGGGAGACCTGGAAGAAGCTCCTGGCTCCTGGCTTCAGATTGCCATAGCTCTGGCCATTGTGGTCAATTGGGGAGTGAACCAGCAGATGGAAGACCTCTCTCTCTCTCTCTGTAACTCTTGACTTTCAGAGGGGGAGGGGGAGGGGGGGAGGGGGAGGGGGAGGGGGAGGGGGGAGGGGAAGCAAAATCAGAAAGGGCAAATCAGAAAGGGAAGCAGCAGAAGTGTGGCGGAGGCAGAGACCAGGGAGGCTTGCACTAGTCCCCAGCAGCCCAGGATACATGGGAAATTGAGGTCAACAGAGGTGCAAATAACAGCAGGAGGGGGAGCTTTGCGAACTGCTTGTGAAGTTCCACAAGGAGAAAAAAGAGAAGGTATAGAGGAACAAATAGAGAGGTCGGATACCCTCCTGTCCATCTCCATCCCTACCAAACTGGACCAGCAGCTGGCTGGAAGATGCCATATTGTGTTGACATTTTCCAAGATAAGCAGGGCACTCCTACCTTTGCTTCCCATGCACATATACATCAACTGCGGAGGCCACCTCACCACATGCCCCACCCAGGAATGAGGACCATAACATTTCAGAAGAATTTCTTCCCCACCAGGCAAGCTGTACAAAAAGAAGTCTGAATATGGAAAATTGGAGCCTGTTCCATCTACCAGTGAGAAGCTAGCTGGGCCAGTAGGCGGAGCTCTGTACAGAGAACTCCCAATAGACATGACCAAAAAAGATCTTCACCAAGACACATCGCAGTAAAACTCACCACAGTAAGACATGAAGAAAAGATCTTAAAATGTACACAAGAGAAACACGAAATCACAATCAGAGGAAACCCAATTAGACTCACTGCAGACTTCTCATGAGAAACCCTACAGGTAGAGAGAATGATGAGATATATTCCAAGTCTAACAGAGAAAAAAAACTCGACCCAGAATACTGTAATCTGCAAAGCTCTCATTTATGAATAAAGGAGAAATAAAAATCAGTCAAAATAAACAAACTGAAAAAGAATTTGTGGGGCCAGTGCTGTGGCGTGGTGGGTGAAGCCACACCGCCTGCAGTGCCAGCATCCCATATGGGCACTAGTTCGAGTCCTGGCTGCTCTACTTCCAATCCAGCTCTCTGCTAGGGCCTGGGAAAGCAGAGGAGGATGGCCCAAGTCCTTGGGCCCCTGCACCCGCCTAGTGGACCCAGGGGAGGCTCCTGGCTCCTGCCTTTGGATTGGCACAGATCAGCGCAACTCTGGCCGTTGCAGCCTTCTGGGGAGTGAACCAGCATATGGAAGACCTCTCTCTCTCTCTCCCTGCCTCGCCTCTCTCTGTGTAACTCTTTCAGGTAAGTAAGTAAGTAAATAAATGGAAGGAAGGAAGGAGGGAGGGAGGGAAGGAAGGAGGGAAGGAGGGAGGGACTTTGGGCTGGTGACAAGGCACCTGGGCCATCCTCCACTGCCTTCCCGGGCCACAGCAGAGAGCTGGACTGGAAGAGGAGCAACCGAGACAGAATCCGGCGCCCCAACCAGGACTAGAACCCAGGGTGCTGGCACTGCAGGCCGAGGATTAGCCTAGTGAGCCACGGCCCTGGCTCTTTTTTTAAAAAAGGCCCTGTACCCGCATGGGAGACCAGGAGGAAGCACCAGGCTCCTGGCTTCGGATCAGTGCAGTGCGCTGGCCACAACGCAACGGCTGTAGTGGCCACTTTGGGGGGGTGAACCAACGGAAAAAGGGAAGACCTTTCTCTCTGTCTCTCTCTCTCACTGTCTAACTCTGCCTGTCAAAAAAAAAGGGGGGGGGGGGAATTTGTAACTACTCACCTAGCCCTACAAAAGATGCTCAATCAAGGATTTGCCACATACAGAAACACAGAAACAGGAACATCACTACTAAAGATGAATGCAGAAAATGGCCCAAAGTATAAAGGAAACACAAAATACAAAATTAGGACTATTTTATCACAGGGCAAAGTCAGTACTAAACAACAATCATCCTAAATGTAAATGGTCTCAACTCCCCAGTTAAAAGATACAGACTGACTAAATGGATAAAAAAGAAAACCCCACATATTTGCTGCCTACAAGAAACACATCTTATCAACAAAGATGCACAAAGACTGAAAGTGAAAGGATGGAAAGACATTCCATGCTAACAGAAACCAAAAAAGAGCTGGTGTAGCCGTCCTAATATGAGAGAAAATAGACTTTAACACAAAAACTATTAAAAAAGACAAAGAAGGACACTATATTATGATTAAAGGATCAATTCAACAGGAAGATGTGACTAGTATAAATACATATGCACCTAATTAAAGGGAACCTGGCTATCTAAAAGAAACGTTAATGGATTTAAAGTGAGATATAGACTCAAATACAATAGTAATGGAGGACTTCGATACACCACTTTCAGCAAAGGACAGATCAACCAGACAGAAAATCAACAAGGAAACAACAGAGTTAATCAACACTATAGACCAAATAGACCCAGCAGATTGTCTACAGAGCCTTCCACTCTACAGCCACAGAATAAACATTTTTCTCACAAGTGCATGGACCTTTCTCTAGGATTGACCAAATGCAAGGCCATAAAGCAAGCCTCAGAAAATTCAAAAAACTGAAATCATAACATGCATCTTCTCAGACCACAATGGAATGAAGCTGGAAATCAGGAATCTCTAGAACAAATGCAAATACATGGAAACTGAAAAACATGCTCCTAAATGAACAGTGGGTCACAGAAGAAATCAAGAGAATGCAAAAAATCTCTGGAAACAAAGAAAGACAATACAACATATCAAAACTTATGGGATACAGCAAAAGAAGTGTTAAAAGGAAAGTTTATAGCAATAGGTGTCCACATCAAGAAATTGGAAAGCACCACATAAATGAACTATCAATATACCTCAAGAATCTAGAAAAACAACAAACCAAACCCAAAACTAATAGGAAAAAAGAAATAATTATAATTAGAGAAGAAATCAATAAAATTGAAACCAAAAACAAATACAAAAGATCAGCAAAATTAAGAGCTGGTTTTTGAAAAACTAAATAAAATCGACATACCATTGGCCCAACTAACCAAAAAAAGCAAAGAGAAGACCCAAATCAATAAAATTAGAGATGAATGAGGAAATGTAACAACAGACACCATAGAAATAAAATGAGAAACTACATACAAAGAGTTGTATGCCAACAAACTGGTTGCCAACAAACCTAGAAGAAATGGACAGTTCCGGCCAATTGGGGAGTGAACCAGTGGGTGGAAGATCGATCGATCTCTCTGCCTCTCCTCTATGTAACTCTGATTTTCAAATAAATAAATAAATCTTAAAAAAAAAAAAAAACACACATACAACAAGAGTCACTGTGCACTTACTCCCCATGCAGGACCTCTGAAAATTAACTGGAAAACTTGTTCTTAAACAGTTTTTTATATTTTGTGTTTGTGTGTGTTTGAGCAAATTGTTGAAATCTTTACTTAGTATAGAGTTGGTCTTCGATGTATAAAGTAAGTTGAAAATGAGTCTTAATGGAGAATGGGGCTGGGAATAGGAGAGGGAGGTGGGGGTGAGAGTGGGGGTGGGGGGGAAGAGTCACTATATTCCTAAAGTTGTACTTACGAAACTTGTATTCATTAAATAAAAGGTTTCTTTGGAAAAAATAAATAAAACCTTAAAAAAAAAAAAAAAAAGAACACAACTGCAGTATTCAAAGCCAGTGGCTTTTATAAATTTGACACTAAATAATATTTTGGGGAGCTGGTGCTGTGGTATAGCAGGTAAAGTCGCTGCCTGCAGTGCCATCACCCCATATAGGTGCCCATTGAAGTCCCAGCTGCTCTACTTCCCATCCAGCTCTCTGCTATGGCCTGGGAAGGCAGCAGAAGCAGAAGATGGCCCAAGTCCTTGGGCCCCTTCTCCCGCATGGGAGACCCGGAAGAAGCTCCTGGCTCCTGGCTTCGGACCGGCGCAGCTCCGGCCATTGAAGCCAACTGGGGAGTAAACCAGCAGACAATGGAAGACATCTCTCTCTCTCCTCCTCTCTCTGTGTAACTCTTCAAATAAATAAATAATCTTTTAAAAATAAGTAATGTTTCAGGCTGGCGCCGTGGTTCAACAGGCTAATCCTCCGCCTAGCGGCGCCGGCACACCGGGTTCTAGTCCCGGTCGGGGCGCCGGATTCTGTCCTGGTTGCCCCTCTTCCAGGCCAGTTCTCTGCTATGGCCCGGGAGTGCAGTGGAGGATGGCCCAAGTGCTTGGGCCCTGCACCCCATGGGAGATCAGGAGAAGCACCTGGCTCCTGCCATTGGATCAGTGCGGTGTGCCGGCCGCAGCGTGCCAGCCACGGCAGCCACTGGAGGGTGAACCAATGGCAAAAGGAAGACCTTTCTCTCTGTCTCTCTCTCTCACTGTCCACTCTGCCTGTCAAAAATAAAAATAATAAAAATAATAATAATAATAAAAGTAATGTTTCAGTAAGTGGAAAAAGAAAAATATTGATTTAGATCTTATCTTCCAGAAAGAAAATCACCAGTGTCACAGTCACCCTCATTAAACACTGAGTATTTAATATATTATGTAAAATGTTTCTAAGGTCCCTGAGATAAATTAACTTTGCATATGCTGCTTGCATTGTAATTTTTTAAATCTTTTGCAGATAATGTCTTAAGCTAACTGTATACATTACTCTTATGCTCAACATGTTCCTTCCCTCCTCAATCATTTATTTAACAAATGTTGACAACCTATATGTGAGGAATTATTTTAAGCATTCTGAAAAACAAAAGAAGACAAAAATTTGACTTCTACATTCTACAAAGAGAAACATATATTAAAGAAAACAACATATATATCTGAGTGAGGCCCTGACCTAGATGAAGAGGCCAAATATGTGCATGACTGAAGGAAGAACATTCCAGTTTAGGAAATACCAAGTATGAAAGCCCTGAGACAGAAGCATAATTAGTATATTCAATGGAGGGACAGGAATGCAGACTACTCTGATAGAAAAAAAATAATAATAATGGAAAGTTTCAGGTACAGCAATGACATGATCTGACTGATCTGACTTTTTAAAGATCACCCTGGTGGTGTATCAGAACAGACCACAGTAGGCAAGAATAAAAGCTGGGAGACCAATTTGAAGGCTAATGGAGACAACTCCAATGTTTCTGGCCTGAAAAAAAGGGCAGAGTAAAATGGGTAAGAAATATAATTTTAGTTAGATGTGAATTTTGCACTGCTAAACAAACATGCAATTCATATACCAGTATGGAGTTTCTGGAAGAAGTCTCCAGGCCTGGATACCTACTCTTATATCTGGGAGTCACAGACTTGTAAATGGTGATTAAATGTAAGAGACTGGATGAGACTGGCAAGGGAGTGAATGCAGAAATTCGAGGGCTGAGTCATACAAAACTCAATGTCCCCTATTTTGCTTAAGTTTAATGTTAGCTCTGTTCCTATCCCCTGTGATGGAAAATTCTAAATACAGAAAGTTCAGGATCAATATACCTTATACAACTTGTATAGCGATTACTAACTGTATTTTATCCATAATAGGTGCTCTAAAAATATTTCTAAAATTTATAGTTGTTCCTCAGTATTCAAGGGAGACTGGTTCCAGGTTCCCCCAAAGATGCCAAAATTGTTAGACAGCCAAGAGGCTTATAAAAAATGGAATAGTACTTGCTTACATGTATGTAGGTACATACTTTAAAACATTTCTAGAATGCTTAACAAAATCTATTACTATGTAAATTCTACATAAATAGTTATTATGCTGTATTATTTAAGGAGTATGAAAAGAAAAACATCTCCTCATGCTTAATACACATTTTGGCCAGAATATTTTCTGCTGATAGCTGGTTGAATCCAACTGTACTCTTATTTTTGTTGTTAAGATTTATTTATTTGAATGGCAGAATGATAAAGAATAGAAAAAAGGAAAGAGAGAAAGAGAAAGAGAGAGACTGACTCTTACAACCTCTGTTTCACTCCCCAAATCACAGAAACAACCTGGACTGGGCTAGGCAGAAGTAAGGAGCCATGAACTCCATCTGGATCTCCCACAAGGGTTGCCAGGATCCAAGTACATAGATCATTAGCAGGCAAGCTCATTAGCAGGGAGCTAGATGGAAGTGAAGCAGCTAGACCAGAATCAGCTTTCCAATATGGGATGCTGACATTGCAAACAGTTGCTTAATGGGCTGTCACAACACTGGCCTCAGACTACACTTCTTTGAGAAACCATTGGATAGGGGGCAGTGTTGTGGCACAGCCAGTTAAAAGCCATGGCCTTCAGCGCCCACACCCAATATGGGCACCAGTTCAAGTCCCAGTTGCTCCACTTTCCATCCAGCTCCCTGCTAATAAGCTAGGGAAAGAAGTGGACGATGGCCCATGTCCTTGGGCCCCTACCCCCAAGTGGGAGACCGAGAAGAAGCTCATGGATCCTGCCTTCAGCCTGGTCTGGCCCATGCCATTGTGGCCATTTGGGGAGTGAACCAGCAGATGGAAAAGATCTCTCTCTCTGTAACTCTCCCTTTCAAATAAATAAATAAATCTTCAAAAGAAAGAAAGAAACAAACCAATAACTGGATAAATCCCCCAATGATTGGCATTAGTGATTCTGGTGTTTTTTTTCAAGGTTTATTACATTATTTTTCAATATCTTTTTTAAAAACAGGATAACAGAAAATTAAAATTACAGGGGCCGATGCTGTGGCGCACTAGGTTAATGCCTGCGGCGCCAGAATCCCATATGGACACCGGTTCTAGTCCTGGTTGCACCTCTTCCAATCCAGCTCTCTGCTGTGGCCTAGGAAAACAGTAGAGGATGGCCCAAGTGCTTGGGCCCCTGCATCCACATGGGAGACCAGGAAGAAGCACCTGGCTCCTGGCTTCGGATAGGCGTAGCTCCCATTGCGGAGTGAACCAACGGAAGGAAGACCTTTCTCTCTGTGTGTGTCTCTCTCTCTCTCTCTCACTGTCTGTAACTCTACCTGTCAAATAAACAAATAATCTTTAAAAAAATTAAAATTATAAAAATATCGACAACTAAATTTTCAAATGCTTTTTTTTTTTTTAATAAAAACTAAGATGCTCCATGGTAATCTTTTTTCTAATGTGGCACCATAAGATGATTAGGATCTACCATAAAGAGCCAACAGCTAATTTAATTACTCCTTAATCACACTGTCTGCAATGGTTCATTTAATGATTTTGGGGGCCAACACTGTGGCGTAGTGGGTAAAGCCACCGCCTGCAATGCCAGCATCCCCTGGTTTGAGTCCAGGCTGCTCCACTTCCCATCCAGCTCTCTGCTATGGCCTGGGAAAGCAGTAGAAGATGGCCCAAGCCCTTGGGCTCCTGAACCCATACGGGAGACCCGGAAGAAGCTCCTGGCTCCTGGCTTGGGTTCGGCACAGCTCTGGCCGTTAATGCTAATTGGAGAGTGAACCAGCGATGAAAGACCTCTTTCTCTCTCTGCCTCTCCTTCTCTCTATGCAACTCTATCAAATAAATGAAAAAATCTTTAAAGAAAAAAGGCATTTTGGTTCTCTTGTTATATTTACATAAGCTCTCTGCATGTTTGGAAGAGTTGATATGTCAAAAAATTATCCTACAGTACAATATTACATAAATGTCTCTCTATATATGACAAACTGTGTGAGAGAGACAGAGAGAGAGAAACTGAAAGACAGAACTTCAGACAAAAGTGAATGGAACATTTCTTAAGTCCAGAAGGTCCTCCTCATGTGCTGTTAGCTTATGCCTATTTTCAAGTACATAAACCACAAACTTACTTTTTCTGAGTTTTTGTTATGAAAATTTCCAAATAGATAAAAAGAATAGTATAATGAATGTCCACATATCCATTGTAAAGATTCATGAATTGTTAATATCAGGGCTGGCTTTGTGGTGTAGCATGTAAAGTTACCACCTGCAATGCTGACATCTAATATGAGCACCAGTTTGAGCAAGTCCCAGCTGCTGCACTTCTCATCCAGTTCCCTGCTAATGACCTGGGAAAAGCAGTGGAAGATGGCTTAAGCCCCTACCACTCACATGAAGATTCAGATGAAGTTCCTGTGGCAGCCATCTAGGGAGTAAACCAGCAGATTGGAAGATATCTTTCTTTCTTTCTTCCTCTCTCCCTCTTTCTCTGTAACTCTTTCAAATAATATTTAAAATATATACGTACATATGAAGTTCCTCCTTCAACCACAATGTCATTAGCACACCCAACAAATTAACAATAAGCCCATAATGTCATGTAATACTCAGCATGTATTCAATTTCCCACAAATTTAGCTCTCAAAATTATTTTTTTATAAAAGTTTATTTCAGGCCAGCTCCACAGCTCACTAGGCTAATCCTCCACCTGCCGCGCCGGCACTCCAGGTTCTAGTCCTGGGTGGGGCGTCGGATTCTATCCCGGTTGCCCCTCTTCCAGTCCAGCTCTCTGCTGTGGCCCGGGAAGGCAGTGGAGGATGGCCCAAGTCCTTAGGCCCTGTACCCGCATGGGACACCAGGAGGAAGTGCCTGGCTCCTGGCTTCGGATCGGCGCAGCGCACCGGCCGTAGAAGATATTTGGGGAGTGAACCAACAGAAGGAAGACCTTTCTCTCTGTCTCTCTCTAACTACCTGTCAACAACAACAAAAAAAAGTTTATTTCAAAAAAGTATACTGTCAAAGCCCACACATTATATTTGGTTTTATGTTGTCTTAAGGCTTTTTTTAACTTAGAAATCTACTCTCTATTTTACTTATCACTGATTTGGTGAAAAGATACTAAGCCCAAGTTTAACATAAAGAGTAATTATGCATACATATATGCATAAATATGCATATAATTATGCATACGTATATATACAGCACATACATATATGAAATGTTCCTATTCTGCTATCATCATAATGCTGCTAACCTGGTGTGAATTCTAAAAATAAGCTGAACGCAACTATTCAAAGTCCATATACAGGGTAAAGCTTAGAGTGGGGCTGATTTAGTAATCTATTTCTTAATTTTAGTATCATTCGGGACTGACACTACAAATACTCAGTAATTTAGTATAGATTGAATAAATGCATTCAATATGAATAGATATTTAGCCATTTATATATTAATTACATATACATTCATTTAAACAAATGAAAATATTTTTACATGTTTTTCCAGTTACATTTAGATGCAGAATGATAGGCTTTAATAATACTTCAAATATCTGAAAACACTTTCATTGTGAAATTTCAAGTAAGAAAATCAACTTCTGGCCAGCGCCGTGGCTTAACAGGCTAATCCTCCACCTTGCGGCGCCGGCACACCGGGTTCTAGTCCCGGTTGGGGCGCCGGATTCTATCCCGGTTGCCTCTCTTCCAGGCCAGCTCTCTGTTATGGCCCGGGAGTGCAGTGGAGGATGGCCCAAGTGCTTGGGCCCTGCACCCCATGGGAGACCAGGAGAAGCACCTGGCTCCTGGCTTCGGATCAGCGAGATGTGCCGGCCACAGCGGCCATTGGAGGGTGAACCAATGGCAAAAAGGAAGACCTTTCTCTTTTCTCTCTGTCTCTCTCTCTCACTATCCACTCTGCCTGTCAAAAAAAAATAATAATAAAAAAAAAAAAGAAAGAAAATCAACTTCTTATTTTTTTTAGAATGTCATAATTTTTTCTGATAGGCAGGTAGGAAATACTGGGTAAAAGGATCCACTATAAATAGGTCTTTAGTAATGTGGTAGTAAGGTATGGAAAAAGGGGAAGCTTTATACCACAGTCCTAAGATTAAGCAGTTGTCTTTCAATGTATGAACTTCCTGACTATGACCTTCACAAATGTTCCTTAATTTTAACCCTTAGGTGGTGGGACAGGACAGTTAAGAGTAAGCTGAGGCCTTCATAAAACCCTGTTGGGGGTTGCTATTTAGCCTAATAGTTAAGCCACAAGTTGGGATGTCTGCATCCCACATTGGAATACCTAGGTTTGAGTCCTGGTTCCACTCCCAACTCCAGCTTTTTGCTAATGAACACCCTGAGAAGAAACAGATGCAGGCTCAAGCACTTGAATCCTTGCCACCCTTGTAGGAAACCTGTACTGAGTTCCCAGCTCTCATATTTGGCCTGGGCCAGCCCAGCCATTTCAAACATTCAGGGGGTGAAGCAGAGAATGAGAACTCTCTCTGTGTCTGTCCATCTCTCTCTCCTTCTGTCTCTGTCTTTATGCCTCTCAATTTAAAAAAATTAAATGTTGGTGAGGATGTGGAGAAAGAGGTACCTTACATATTGCTGATGGGAATGTAAACTAGTACAGCCATTATAGAAGACAGTATAGAGATTCCTCAGAAATATGAATATAGACCTACCATATAACCCAGCTATCCTACTCCTGGGAATTTACCCAAACAAAATGAAATCAGTAAATGAAAGAATTATCTGTACCCTCAAGTTTACTGCAGCTCCACTCACAATAGTTAAGATATGGAATCAATCCAGATGTCCTTGAGGCCAGCACTGTGGCATAGTGGATAAAGCTGCCACCTGCAGTTCCGGCATCCTATATGGGCGCCAGTTCAAGTCCCAGCTGCTCTACTTCCCATCCAGCTCTCTGCTATGGCCTGGGAAAGCAGTGGAAGATAGCCCAAGTCCTTGGGCCCCTGTACCCGCATGGGATAACCAGAAGAAGCTCCTGGATCCTGGCTTCAGATCGGCGCAACTCTGACCATTGCTGCCAACTGAGGAGTGAACCAGCAGATGAAGACCTCTCACTCTCTCTCTCGCTCTGCCTCGCTTTCTCTGTGTAACTCTGACTTTAAAAAAAAAAAAAAATCCAGATGTCCATCAACTGAAGACTGGATAAAGAAATTATGGGATTTGTACACCATGGAATACTACATAGCGGTAAAAAAAAGAAAGAAAGCAAAGAAATCCTGTCATTTGTGACAAAATGGATAAAACTGGAAACCATTACACTTAGTGAAATAAGCCAGTCCCAAAAAGACAAACACCATATGTTCTCCCTGATCAGTGGTAAGGAATAGAGTACCTAAAAGGTAATCCTATAATAGTGACACTGACACTTTGAAATGTGATGATTTTGAACAGCCCTTGCGTCTACTGTTGAGGAACTTTTTTTTTTTTTTTCACATACTCTTTTGAACTTTTTACTTAGAGTAAGGTTAATCTTATGAGTATACTTAATTGAAAATAGATCTTTGTAAAACATAAGAACGGAAATAGAAGAGGGAGGAAGAAGAATGGGATTGCGGCCAGGAGGGAGGGTAGGAAGAATCACTATGTTCCTAAATTTGTATATATGAAATGCTTGAAGTTTGTATACCTTAAATAAAAGGTTTCTAGATTAAAAAAAAAAAAAAAGTTAATGGACCGCTATAATCCAAAAGGTACAAACCTTTGAAATTTATATTTATTAAATAAAAGTTTTCTATTTAAAAAAGTTAAAGGAAAATTTGTATTATAAAAAACTACGAATGGATTTAAAATATTTTTTTTACCAAAATAAACATGTAAATTCAAAAATCAAAATCTTGACAAATTAGATTCTCATAAAATAGTTTCTCCTGAGGGCAAATCTTGCTAAAAACTGAATGCTCTGCCATACAGTATTTCAAAAACTCCCCTACCACCACCACCACTAGTAAGTAACAGTGCAAAGATATTGTTCTTCAATATTCACTGTGACAATCTGTTTGAAATTCTGAAGTAAACCTCACAAAAATGTGGGGACTCCACTATGATAAGATTTCCCTAGAGGTTTGAACTCTCATATTTGTTCACACTGAGTCTCAGAAATTTTCAACAAAAATTCAGATTTTCCTTCTTCTACCTTTGCTTTTAAAATCAATAATTTGGAGCCTGCCCCACGGCATAGGGGTTAAGTGGCCACTTGCAACACTAACATCCTACACAGGAGTACAGGTAGGTGCCAACTACTCTACATCAGATACCACTTCCTGACATTTTGGGAGTGAACCAATGGATGGAAGACAGACAGACACACAAACACACACACACACACTTTCTTTCTCTTTCTCTCTCTCTCTCTCTCCTTTTTAAATAAAATTTTTAAAATATCTTTAAAAATAAATAAAAGAGGGGGCCAATGCTGTGGTATAGTAGGCTAAGCCTCCCCCTCCAGCAAAAGCATCCCCAACAGGCCCTAGTTCAAGTCCCAGTTGCTACTCTTCCGATCCAGCACTCTACTACAGCCTGAGAAAACAGAAAAAGATGGCCCAAATGCCTGGGTCCCTGCTCCCATGTGGGAGATGTGGAAGAAGCTCCTGGCTCCTGGCTTCGGATCAGCCCAGCTCCAGCAGTGTGGCCATTTGGGGAGTAAAGCAATGGATGGAAGACTTTTCTTTCTGTCTCTCCCTCTGTCTGTAACTCAACCTCTCAAATAAACAATATATAAAATCTTTTTAAAAATAAATATATAAATAAAAGAGTAATAATTCATTTTGGCAAAACTCTTCCCAAGAGAAATCCCTGTACATATGACCACATAGCAAACTCATTTTGGTTTATTCAGCAAATTACTCTAGCTCTTGGTATGCTTAAGAAATTATAGAGGATACACAATTAATAAACATACAATCCAATTTAACTACTTTCTGGAACAAGAAAGACAGAAGTAGGCATAGAACTGCCTTCAAATAGTTTACTACATTGTAAGCAAAGCTTAAAAACTTAAGACTCTGTGTTAAGGTATCAGGTTGACTTAAATGTTTACCATTTTCCATAAATGAGTACTTCCAAGTCCTATGAAGTGGGCCACTGGTCTCACACCAAAAATTCCAATATCAAAGAACTAACAACTTGTTTAGCTTCAAAGAGTTAAAGGTACTTAAATGGTATTTTCTTGGTTAATATTATGGCAATCTTAACTACGAACTGTAATTTCATTACATTCAAATAGATTGCTGGGGCTGGCACTGTGGTATAGCAGGTAAAGCCACCACCTGCAGTGCCAGCATCCCATATGGGCACTGGTTCAAGTCCCAGCTGCTCCACTTCTGACCTAGCTCTCTACTATGGCCTGGGAAAGCAGCAGAAAATGGCCTAAGTCCTTGGGCCCTTGTACCCATGTAGGAGACCCAGAAGAAGCTCCTGGCTCCTGGCTTTGGATCAGCCCAGTTCCGGCTATTGCAGCCAACTGGGGAGTGAACCAGCGGATGGAAGACTCTCTCTCTCTCTCTCTCTCTCTCTCTGCCTCTCCTTCTCTGTGCAACCCTGACTTTTAAATAAATAAATAAATCTTTTTAAAAAAAATATTTGCTGGAATGCATTTTAAATTTAAAATATAGTTGACCTCCCTTACTACAATCCCTTGACAACCGCTGATCTATTCTCCATCCCTTTAAGTTTTATCCTTTTAGAATTCCATACAATTGGAATCATATATTACCATGTAGTCTTTAATGTGGATTCCTTCATTAAGAATAATTATTATTTTTTAAGATTTATTTATTTGAAATGCAGAGTTAGAGAGACGCAGGGCAGGGTGAGGCGAGCAGTGAGAAGGCAAGCTTCCATCCACTAGATCACTCCCCAAATGGCTGCCACAACTGGGGCAGGCCAAAGCTAGGAACCTGGACTCCACCTATGTGTCACACATGGGTGGCAGGGAACTAAGAACTTGGGCCATCTTCTACTGCTTTCCCATGTGCATTAGCAGGGAGCTGGGTCAGAAACAGGGCAGCCAGAACTCCAACCAGAGCTCATCTGGGACGATGGCATCATGGGCAGCATCTTAATCCGTTGTACCACACGAGCCCCAAGCATAATGATTTTAAGACTGACTCCTGTTACTCTTGTATCACTAGTACAATCCTTTATACTGCAAAGTATTATTCCATGGTACAGATGTATTGTCTTTACCTATTTACAAGCTGTTGCACATCTACATTATTGTCATATAAACATTCAAGCACAATATTTTGACTAAGATGCAATATTTCTTTTAATTTTCATTTATTTATTTTTATTTACTTGAAAGGCAGAGCAACAGAGACAGAGATCTTCCATCTGTTGGTTCACTCCCAAAATGCCTGCAATACCTGGAGCTGGCCAAGGTTGAAGCTAGGAGCCAGGAACTCTGCCCAGGTCTCCCATGTGCGTAGCAGTAACCAAAGTACTAGTGGGGATCTACAGGATACTATTTAAAAACCCAACATTCGGGTTCTAGGAAATCCTGAAGGCATGGAGAGAGAGAAAGGATCAGAAGGCCTTTTTAGTGAGACACTAGCAGAGAACTTCCCGAGTTTGGAGAAGGACAGAGACTTCCAAGTACAGGAAGCTAACACCCAGTAAACATGACTAAAAGAGATCCTCACCACGACACGTTGTAATCAAACTCACCACAATGAAACATAAAGAAAAGATTCTAAAATGTGCAAGAGAGAAATGTCAGATTACTCAGAGGATCTCCAATTAGACTCACAGCAGACTTCTCATCAGAAACCCTACAGGCTAGAAGGGAATGGCGAGATACAGCCCAGCTACTAAGAGAGAAAAACTGCCAGCCCAGAATATTATTTCCTGCAAAGCTCTCATTTGTGAATGAAGGTGAAATAAAGACCTTTCACAGCAAACAGAAATTGAAAGAATTTGTCGCCACTCGTCCAGCCCTGCAAAAGATGCTTAAAGAAGTGCTACACACAGAAACACAGAAACACAGCCATCAATATGAAAGAAGGTAAAGGAAGGAAACCTCACAGTAAAAGATCACAGGAAGTTCAAAACATATATTAGAAAATATCTTTGGGAAAATGGCAGGGCAAAGTTACTACTTCTCAATAGTCACATTGAATGTTAATGGCTTCAACTCTCCAGTTAAAACAAACAGACTGGCTGAATGGATTCAGGAACAAAACCCATCTATTTGCTGCTTACAAGAACACATCTTTCCAACAAAGATGCATGCAGACTGAAAGTGAAAGGTTGGAAAAAGATATTCCATGCCAACAGAAACCAAAAAAGACCTTCTTCTCAGATCTGGAAAAAATGATGCTGAGATCCATATGGAGACACAGAAGACCTCGAATAGCCAAAGCAATCTTGTACAACAAAAACAAAGCTGGAGGCATCACAACACCAGATTTCAGGACATACTACAGGGCAGTTATAATCAAAACAGCATGGCACTGGTACAAAAACAGGTGGATAGACCAATGGAACAGAATAGAAACACCAGAAATCAACCCAAACATCTACAGCCAACTTATATTTGATCAAGGATCTAAAACCAATCCCTGGAGCAAGGAAAGTCTATTCAACACGTGGTGCTGAGAAAACTGGATTTCCACTTGCAGAAGCATGAAGCAAGACCCCTACCTTACACTTTACACAAAAATCCACTCAACATGGATTAAAGATCTAAATCTACGACCTGACACCATCAAATTATTAGAGAACATCGGAGAAACCCTGCAAGATACAGGCACAGGCAAAGATTTCTTGGAAAAGACCCCGGAAGCACAGGCAGTCAAAACCAAAATAAACATTTGGGATTGCATCAAATTGAGAAGTTTCTATACCGCAAAAGAAACAGTCAGGAGAGTGAAGAGGCAACCGACAGAATGGGAAGAAATATTTGCAAACTATGCTACAGATAAAGGATTAATAACCAGAATCTACAAAGAGATCAAGAAACTCCACAACAACAAAACAAACAACCCACTTAAGAGATGGGCCAAGGACCTCAATAGACATTTTTCAAAAGAGGAAATCCAAACGGCCAACAGACACATGAAAAAATGTCAAGATCACTAGCAATCAGGGAAATGCAAATCAAAACCACAATGAGGTTTCACCTTACTCCGGTTAGAATGGCTCACATTCAGAAATCTACCAACAAGATCCTGGCGAGGATGTGGGGAAAAGGGGACACTAACCCAGTGTTGGTGGAAATGCAAACTGGCAAAGCCATTATGGAAGTCAGTCTGGAGATTCCTCAGAAATCTGAATATAACCCTACCATACAACCCAGCCATCCCACTCCTTGGAATTTACCCAAATGAAATTAAATTGGCAAATAAAAGAATTGTCTGCACCTCAATGTTTATTGTAGCTCAATTCACAATAGCTAAGACCTGGAATCAACCTAAATGCCCATCAGCAGTAGACTGGATAAAGAAATTATGGGATATGTACTCTATAGAATACTATACAGCAGTAAAAACAAACAAACAAACAATGAAATCTGGTCATTTGCAACAAAATGGTAGAATCTGGAACACATCATGCTGAGTGAAATAAGCCAGTCCTAAAGGGACACATATCATATGTTCTCCCTGATTGGTGACAACTAACTGAGCACCAAAAAGGAAACCTGTTGAAGTGAAATGGACACTATGAGAAACAGTGACTTGATCAGCCCTTGTCCTGACTGTTGATGAACAACTTAATACTTTATCCCTTTTAGTATTTTTTTTTTGTTCTACTTAATACTATTGGTTGAACTCTTTAATTAACACACAACTATTCTTAGGTGTTTAAATTTAACTGAAAAGTGATCCCTGTTAAATATAAAAGTGGGAATAAGAGAGGGAGGAGATGTACAGTTTGGGACATGCTCAATCGGACTTGCCCCAAATGGTAGAATTAGAAACATGCCAGGGGATTCCAATTCAATCCCATCAAGGTGGTATGTACCAATGCCATCTCACTAGTCCAAGTGATCAATTTCTGTTCACAATTGATCACACTGATAGGTCTAAGAGTCAAAGGGATCACATAAACAAGATTAGTGTATGCTAATACTAACTGATAGAATTAAAAAGGAGAGAATGATCCTACATGGGAAGTGGATACACAACAGACTCACAGAATGGCAGATGTCCTAAACAGCACTCTGGCCTCAGAATCAGCCCTTAAGGCATTTGGATCCGGCTAAAAAGCCCAGGAGGGTATTTTAGGCATGGAAAGCCAAGACACTCTGGCAAAAACAAACCAACCAACCTAAATAAATGATCTCAAGTGAGATCCCAGTGGAAAGAATGGGCCATCAAAGAAGGAGGTACCTTTCTCTGAAGGGAGGAGAGAACTTCCACTTTGACTATGGCCTTGTCTAAGATCGGAGTTGGCGAACTCAAAAGGCTTCCATTGCCTTGGCAACCTATGACAAGAGCCTAAGGTGATTACTTAGTGTCAATTGTTTAAGTCAACAAGAGTGTCAATTGCTAAGTCAACAACAGGAGTCACTGTGCACTTACTCCCCATGTAGAATATCTGTCCTTAATGTGTTGTACTATGCGAATTAATGGTAAAGCTAGTACTCAAACAGTACTTTACACTTTGTGTTTCTGGGTGCAAAGTGTTGAAAGCTTTACTTAATATATACTAAATTGATCTTCTGTATATAAAGAGAACTGAAAATGAATCTTGATGTGACTGGAATGGGAGAGGGAGCAGGAGATGGGAGGGTTGTGGGTGGGAGGGAAGTTATTGGGGGGGAGGGGGATCCACTGTAATCCAAAAGCTGTACTGTGGAAATTTATATTTATTAAAAAAAAAGTTTAAAAATTCTTAATTTAAAAAAAGATATAATATTTTCTAGTCTATGATTTTGCATTTTTACAGTATCTTTTGAAAATCAAACATTTTTAATTTTAATTAAGTCTATTTGCTCAATTTTATCTTTATAGAATGAACTTTTATTTCTTTTTCAAGAATCCTTTAACTAACTCAAGGCCCCAGAGATTTTTTTCATGTACTTTCTTCTCAAAGTATTATAGTATTAGCTCTTTTTTTTTTTTTTTGAACAAGAAACAACAGAACAACATTTATTAATATTATAAGGATTACCACTCAGAGAATAGGTCATTTGTCTCAGGGACTCACTTAGGTTACAGCAGAAAAAAAGTGCTTGTTATTATTAAACAATGTTATGGGAGTACTTCATGTGGACTAATCAGACCAGAATGCAACAATTTCCCAAAAACAGAATCCACATCAAACAAGCCAAAGACACTGTTAACTGGTGTCAGAATAAGTGTTAACCTTCCAAGAAAATTAACTTTGGAATGATTCTAGAAAAAGTCAACTATATAGTAATTTTTTAAGACTTATTTTTGTATTTATTTGAAAGGCAGAGTTACAGGAAGGCAGAGGCAGAAAGAGAGGTCTTTCACTTGTTCATTTACTTCTCAAATGGCCAAAACAACTAGAGCAGCACCAATTACAAGCCAGGAGCCAGGAATTTTTTTCTAGTCTCCCAAGCGAGTTCAGGGACCCAAGTACTTGGGCCATCTTCTGCTTTCGCAGGCCATAGCAGAGAGCAGGATTAGAAGTAGAGCATCCAGGAGTCGAACCAGCGCCCATATAGGACGTGCACTGCAGGCAGTTTTTACCCACTATGCCACGGCACCGGCCCCATCTCTGGTAATTTTAGCTGTTTTTTTGTGACAGACTTCAAGTGACCAGTTAAGTACTGAAATACACATAGGCTGATGGAACTCAAAATAATTCTTATGCTTATTTGAGGTGAAATACTTGACACTGTCCAGATAAAGTTCACCTGTCTTAAAAACAATTAACCCCACACAAATGGCCAAGTGTTTTACCAACATCACACAAGTTTGATGAATACTGCAAAATGTGTCTGATAGAGGCATGCTCAGTGTCAGCACTGACTCAAGATTGCTTTTCTCAATACAGAGTATCAGCTGTTAAATTTACCTTTACAACTCCTTTCAAATTGATTTTTTTGTGTAGTATGAAGTAATGTCATTGATGTCCATTCTGCTGCCGTGGTTGTTGAAACACTATCCTTTCTCCATTAAATTACTTTAACTCTTCCATTAAAATGAACTGACCAACAGGCACTTAGCCTACTGGTTAAGATGCCCATGTTCCACACTGGAGTACCTGGGTTCAATTCCCAGCTCTGGCTCCTGACTCCAGCTTCCCACCAGTGTGGAATATGAGAGGCAGTGTTGATGGCTCAGTTAGGTTCCTGACTCCCACATGTGAGACCTGGATTGAGTTCCCAGCTCCTAGCTCTGGCTGCAGCCCCACCCCAGCCATTGTAGGCATTTAAAGAGAAAGCCAAAACATGGTAGCTCTCATTCCCTGTCTTTCCGTGTCTCTCTGCCTATCGATTAGGTTTTGTTGTTCTTTTGTTTTAATTAACTGACCATGTACAGGAGTCTACTTCTGAGCTATCTATTATGTTTTATTGTTCATACTTGTCCTTACAGAAATACCACACTGTCTTGATAACTAGAGATTTATGTTTGTTGAAATCAGGTTGTATAAGACTTCCAATTTTTTTTTCTTGTTCAAATTTGTTTTGAATTTTGGGAGCCCTTTGCATTTCATTAAAAAAATTTAGAATCCATTTGTCAATGTTTCTTTAAGAAAAGCCTTCTGGAATTTTTATTGGGGTCATGTAAAATTTTAGAGATTAACTTGGACAGAATGGACATCTTAAAAATATTCAGTCTTGGGGACAGTGCTGTGGTACAGTACTTTAAGCCTCCACCTGCATCACTGGCATCCCATACAGGCACTGGTTCGTGTCTGGGATGCTCCTCTTCTGATTCGGCTCTCTGTTAATGGCCTGGGAAGGCAGTGAAGGAGAGCCCAAGTGCTTGGGCCCCTGTACCCATGTGGGAGACCCAGAAGAAACTCCAGGCTCCTGGCTTCAGATCAGCCCAGCTCCAGCATTGCAGTCATTTGGGGAGTGAACAGTGGACAGAAGACTTCTTTCTCTGTCTCTCCTTCTCTGCATCTCAAATAAATAAAAAACCTTTAAAAAAAATTCAGTCTTCTGAAGCCAGTATTTAATACAGCAGTTAAACACCCATGTCCCATCAGAGTACCTGGGTTTGATTCTCAGCTGTGGCTCCTGATTCCAGCTTCTCATCGATGCAGACTCTGGGAAGCAGTGTTGATGGCGGAAGCAATTGGGTTCCTACCTCCCACATGAAAGACCTGGATTGTAGTCCTGGCTCCTATCTCTGACCCTGGCCCAGCCCTGGCTGTTGCAGGCATCTGGGGAGTGTGTAAATTGTGTAAATTCTTAATAGCAGCAAAAGGAAATGAATTTATCATAGGTGATCACTTCACTTCAATGAACACAATTCTGCTAGATTTGTGGCATCATGCACAATCACCAACCTCCACCAAAAGCAATTTATGGACAGAACCATGTAAGCTAAATAACATCTAGATTAAAGCACAATTTTTTATTAATTTTCCTACATTAGAACATAAAGTTATCCTAAGGATGATTTCCCATAGATTTCCCCTTTTTATAAGTTTGAGTTTAAACTGATCACTGATTCTTGAAAAACACTCTTTACAAAAGATCAACCACGAACATCATTAATGACACTTAAAGTAATCATCTGGATCTTTGATGAAATGAAGAGTAAAGTTGCTAAGGAAGGGAGTGGGGGAGCGGGGAGAAGACAGAATAGAAGATTACTAGGAAGTAAATAATCCTATCCGATAAGATTCTGAAATTTCTTATACTTGTCCCTCAAAATACATGTGAACATAAAATTGGCAGGTTTCCAATAACACTCTAAGCTCTATTTTAAGTGAAATAACCTTTAAAATCATTTCCATATGTAGCTAAGTGCCACTTAGAGTCCATGCTCTTTAGAAAACACTGTCATTGATAAGTGTACATGGGTGACTGAAACTGAAAATTCAATAGACCTAGAAGTCTCTTAAAAATGATGAATGAGGCTGGCGCCGCGGCTCATTTGGCTAATTCTCCACCTGCAGCAACGGCACACGGGGTTCTAGTCCCAGTTGGAGCGCTGGATTCTGTCCCAGTTTCTCCTCTTCCATTCCAGCTCTCTGCTGTGGCCTAGGAATGCAGTGGAGGATGGCCCAAGTCCTTGGGCCCTGCACCTGCATGGGAGACCAGAAGGAAGGACCTGGCTCCTGGCTTCGGACTGGCGTAGCACGCCAGCTGTGGCAGCCATTTGGGGAGTGAACTAACGGAAAAGGAAGACCTTTCTCTTTCTCTCTCTCTCTCTCTCTCTCACTGTCTAACTCTGCCTGTCCAAAAAAAAAAAAAAGATGAATGAAAGAAGACATAGCTTTAGTAGTTGATTGAAAGAGGTGGTAGTATATTACTCCAAGAAGGCATTATAGTGAAAAAGTTTCAAACAAAAGGACTTCTCAATTTGTGAGGAGTATTCCTGGGTTCTATGATTAAGGGATGAGATAATAAAAGATAACAGGCAAATTTGCTCAGCCAGACCTAAATCATCAGCAAAAAAATTTTACTTATAAATATATGGGGCCAGCACTGTGGCACAGACCTGCCTGAACCATCGGCATCCCATATGGGCACTGGTTTGAGACCCAGCTACTCCACTTCCCATCCAGCTCTCTGCTATGGCCTGGGATAGCAGAAGATGGCCCAAGTCCTCGGGCCCCTGCACCAGCACTGGGGACCCGGAGGAAGCTCCTGGCTTCGGATCAGCGCAGCTCTGGCCATTGCAGCCAACCGGGGATTGAACCATCAGATGGAAGACCTCTCTCTCTCCCCCATCTCCATCCATCCCTCCCTCCCTCTCTCTCTCTCTCTCCCTCTGCCTCTCCTCTCTGTGTAACTCTTTCAAATAAATAATAAATAAATTTTTCAAAATAAATAAAATAAATATAGGAAGTTATGGGGGGAAAAAAGCCATTGTAATCCATAAGCTGTACTTTGGAAATTTATATTTACTAAATAAAAGCTTAAAAATAAATAAATAAATATAAAGTTATATATATATAAATATACATATTTTATATATATAAAAGTATATATATGAAATACAAAGGTTTAATGGTAACCCAAAGTTCAGTAAGATCTCAAGATATAAACCCTCGGCCAGTGCCACGGCTCACTAGGCTAATCCTCCGCCTTGCGGCACTGGCACACCGGGTTCTAGTCCCGGTCGGGGCGCCGGATTCTATCCCGGGTGCCCCTCTTCCAGGCCAGCTCTCTGCTATGGCCCAGGAGTGCAGTGAAGGATGGCCCAAGTGCTTGGGCCCTGCACCCCATGGGAGACCAGGAGAAGCACCTGGCTCCTGCCATCGGATCGGCACGGTGTGCTGGCCGCAGCGCGCTGGCCGCGGCGGCCATTGGAGGGTGAACCAACGGCAAAAAGGAAGACCTTTCTCTCTGTCTCTCTGTCTACTCTGCCTGTCCAAAAAAAAAAAAAAAAAAAAAAAAAAAAAAAAAAAAAAAAAGATATAAACCCTCAGTAACTGAATATTTATATTAATATCAGCAAATACTCATGCAAGTGACATGAAGGATATACACAACAGTTGAAAGAAATCTTTATAGTAAGGATCAAAGAAGACAAGGACAATTGGTCACTAAGCAAGTCAAAGGCAAAGCTTGGACTCAAACCTAATTTTCTCAGCTTAATCCGGGTCAGTGCTCTCAATTCTAGCATGCTGTCTCTATGATTTAAAAAGTCCAAGGGGCAGGAATTAAGCCAAGCAATTAAGAAGCGCATGTCTCATATTTGAGTGGCTGGGTTCAATACCCAGCTCTGACTTATAACTCCACCTTCCCGCTAATGCAGACCCCCAGGAGGCAGCAGTGATGGCTCAAGTAATTGGACTTCTACCACCCAAATGGCAGACTTGGATTAAGAATTCCAGTTGGGGGCCGGCACTGTGGCACAGCGGGTTAAATAAAGCCCCGGCCTGCAGCCCCAACATCCTATACAGATGTCATTTTGTGTCTCGGCGGCTCCACTTTCAATCCAGCTCTCTGCTATGGTCTGGGAAAGCAGTAGAAGATGGTCACCTGCAACTGCATGGGAGACCCGGAAGAAGCTTCTAGCTCCTGGCTTCGGATCAGCCCATCTCCAGTCACTGAGGCCATTTGGGGAGTGAACCAGTGGATGGAAGACCTTTCTCTCTTTCTCTCTCTCTCTACCTCTCCCTCTCTGTAATTCTGCCCTTCAAATAAATAAATAAATAAATATTAAAAAAATAAAATAAAAAAGAATCCCAGTTGGGTCTAGCCTAGTTGTTTTGGAAAACCACAATGTATAAGAACCAGCCACCAAGGGCAGAAGGTATTGTAAGACAGAGGAAAGAGTACAAGTCCAAGATAATAAGGAATGTAATTGTTTTTATGTGCTGGGGAGTGGGGCGGCATGGAGATCACAAGGTCTTAAAGGGTCATAAAACACATTTTTCCGTGCCACAAAGCAAAGAAAAAGGATTTTGTAGAGGCTGGTGTCTAAGCAGAAGACACAGGAACTTTTTCAAGAAACATTAACATTTATAAGAGGCATTCCAGTCCTCAGATAAGTAAAGCAGCTTTGTTTACCCTACCCGAGCTAAGGACATAACTACAAAAATAGAAAACAAAGAAGTTATAATGAAGACAAAAATGAATAAAATAAGCACTCACACATCTGCCTATTAACTCAATCAATTTGTAAAATAAATTCTAGCAACCAGGCAAAAAATCTAACCTGTTTAATTTGACATTTTGCAGTTAAAGTGGTTCTACCGTTAAACATACAGAGATAACTTAAGACAGCTTCCACCCTCAGTAATAATCACTCTTCAAAATAGCACAATCTAGCTTAAAGGTCTTGTTCTTCCTAAAAACAATCTTTACATTACAAAATCTCAACCACAAAAGCATGTGTTTATTCATCATTCCACTGAATACATGATTAACAGCACAGACCCTATAGGGCGAAATCTTCTGTGTTCAAATACTGATTCTATAGTTCACATTCCCACAACTAACTCATCTCAGTAAAACCAGAATTTACTCAAGTTATTAAGAGCCCCTAACATTCAATCCTGACCCTCTAGGCTATATCCTTACCAATGCATTTGGTTCTTAGAGCTAGCTGAGCTATGTTGAGACTCCAACATGTTCTATACAAATAGTGGATAGCAATATATACTGTTAGTTATGCTGGGAGGTACCCAAGACTCCCTCAGATTCAATAACTGGCTAACAGGATTCTCAAAATTTCATATACATTTATACTGAGAGTTACAATTTACTATAGCAAGAAGATACCAAGCTCAATTGATAAAGGAAAAAGCACATGGAGTAGAATCCAAGGGAAGGGCTGGCACTGTGGTATAGTGGGTAAAACCGCCACCTGCAGTGCTAGCATCCCATATGGATGCCAGTTCTAGTCCCAGTTGCTCCACTTCCAATCCAGCTCTCTGCTATATAGCCTGGGAAAGCAGTGGAAAATGGCCCAAGTCCTTGGGCCCCCGCACCCGCACATAAGATATGGGGGAAGCTCCTGGCTCTTGGATTCAGATCGGTGCAGCTCCATTGCAGCCAATTGGGGAGTGAACCAGCAGATAGAAGACCTCTCTCTCTCTCTGCCTCTCCTTCTCTCTCTGTGTAACTCTTTGTTAAATAAATAAATCTTAAAAAAAAAAAAAAAAGAATCCAAGGAGGTAAATTAGGAGCAACCCTCTCCTCCAGTGGTGCACTAGACACAAGTAATAGTCTCAGCAGTAAATCTGGGACTTTACTGGGCCTTATCTACCTAGTCCCTGCTTTAATCTCTAGCTCCTATTAAAGTGCCTGAAACACAGTAATCACTAAATTTTCTTTTTAAGAAGCTGAGAAGAAGATCCCTTATATTTACCAAATGCTCGCAACAGCCCCAGGCTGGAGGCCAAAGCTGGGAGCCTGAAATTCAATCCAGATATCCTGTACTAGCGGTAGGAATCCAATTCCCTAAGCCATCATCACTGTCTCCCAAGGTCTGCATGAGCAGGAAGTAGTCAAGAGCAGAGCCAGATAACAAACCCAGGGATTCCTACATGGGACATGAACCCCTTAACCACATCTTAACCATTAGGCCAAGCACCTGCCCCAAACCTTCTTTTTATATTATTATTTTTATTTTTAATGAAAAGATTCCTGGATCTACCACTTGTTGCTACAAGGCATTGGTAAAGTTACCAAACCTATTCCCTTATTTGTAAAACAGGGTAACAGTATTACCTGCCTCAAAAGGTTATTTGAAAAATAAAGTGAATTAATAATGTAAAATACTGAAAACATCCCTGGCAAGAAGAAAACACTATATAATTTATGTGTGTAAATGTAATTTCTTTTTTACTTTCTCCATGTCACATTGGAGCTACCCCATTTTTAAATTCCTAATGACTCCACCAGTCTAAACATATACATTAACTTGCAACTGTTTCATATCTACTGAGATTTCTAACTAGTTTGTGGACCATACCCAAAACTTTTTAGCACATACAATAGTATCTAACCTGGTACTTAATCTTTGTAGTGCCCATGGTATGGTCTGCCCCCCATCCACCCATGTTCCCCAAGAGTTCAAGTGCTGGAAACTTGGTCCTCAGTGTGATGATGGGTGAGGTGAAAGGTGGTAGGACCTTTAAGAGATGGAGCCCAATGAGAGGTGGTTAGGTCACTCACTGTTAATTCCCAAGAAAGGAAGTTGTTTAAAAAGACTGAGCCTGACCCTTCCCCACTCTGTCTTCTTGTGTGACCATGTGATCTCTGCATCTGGCACAGTTCCCACCATTAACACCATTTACCATGATATAAAGCAGCCAGAGGACCCTCACCAGAACTAGCACCATGATGCTTGGATTCTCAGCCTCCAAAATCGGGAGCTAAATAAACCTCTTTTCTTTTTTTTTTTTTTTTTTTTTTTTTTTTTCTGACAGGCAGAGTTAGTGAGAGAGAGAGAGAGAAAGGTCTTCCTTTTCCGTTGGTTCACCTCCCTGGCTACGCCGATCCAAAGCCAGGAGCCAGGTGCTTCCTCCCGGTCTCCCATGTAGGTGCAGGGACCAAGCACTTGGGCCATCCTCCACTGCCTTCCCGGGCCACAGCAGAGAGCTGGACTGGAAGAGGGGCAACCGGGACAGAATCCAGTGCCCCAACCAGGACTAGAACTCAGTGTGCCAGCGCCGTAGGCAGAGGATTAGCCAAGTGGGCCGTGGCACCAGCCTAAATAAACCTCTTTTCTTCACAAAGTATTCAGCCTCAGGTATTTCATTATAGACTTGAAAAGATGACAAATACCACCCAAGAAATATTGACTTGTCAATGAAATTATGGCTGTTAATCAACTTTTTGAAAAAATTTTTAAGATTTATTTTACTTATTTGAAAGGCAGAGTGATACAAAGAGAAGAAGAGACAGAGAGAAAAAAACCTTCCATCTGCTGATTCACTCCCTAAATGGCCACAACAGCCAGAGTGAGGCCCAAAGCAGAAGCCATGAATTCCACCCAGGTCTCCCATGTGGGTGGCAGAGGCCCAAATCCTTGGGCCATTTTCTGCAGCTTTCCCAGGCACACTGGCAGGAAGCTGAATTGTAAAGTCAGCAACTGGACTCAAATCAGCCCTCAGATATGGCATACCAGACATGCAGGCAGCCACTTAACCTCCACAGCACCACAATGTTAACTGATATATGAGTTGTATATTTGTATGGAGTACCATCTGATGTCCTGATACATACATATATAATGTTCAATACCAGGTAATCCTAGGTTCAATGTTTATTATTTTTTTGTGTGAAACCATCCAGAATCCTCCCCTGTAGCTTCTCTTTTCAAACATATACAGTATATCTACATATATATACACATCATGTATATAAACACATATATACATACATTATAATATATATGTATAAACACATACACTATTTTAACCTATAGTCACCCTACTGTGCAACAGAGCACCAGAACTTTCTCCTGTCTAATTATAATTTGGTACACATTAGCCAACCCTCCCCTCCACTCTCCCCAGCCTTTGATAACCACCATTCCACTCTCAAAATCCATTACATCAAGCTTTTAAGATTTCACATGTAAGTAAGATCATGAAGTATTTCTCTCTTTGCCTGGCTTATTTCACTTAACATAATGAACTCCATATTGTCACAAATGGGTATTCCAGTGTGTGCGTATGTGTGTGTATATGTGTATGTGTGTTTTTCTTCTTTTTAAGGGTAAATTATTCCACTGTGTGTGTGTGTGTGTCAGTGAGTATATATATATATATATCACATTTTCTTCATTGGACTAGCTGATGGACACTTGGATTGTTTCCATTTCTTGTCTATTATGAATAGTGACAGTAAATATCAGAGTACAAATGTCTCTTGGACAGTCCAATTTCATTTTTAATATATTTACTGGTGAGGCAGAATGAAAAAGAGTGAGCTCCCATCCACTGATTTAACCCCCCAATGTATACAACAACTGGGGCTGGACTAGGATCAAAGACAGAAGCCAGGAATCATTTCCAGGTCTCCCATGTGGGTGTCAGAAACCAAATTACTTGAGCTATCACTGCTGCCTCCCAGCAAGTGCTTTAGAAGGAATAAGAAGTCAGAAGCTGGAGTCAAAAACCAAACCCAAGTATTCCAATGTGGGACACCAGCATCTTAACTGCTAAACTAAATGTCTACTCCCTTAACTTCATTTTCTTTGGATATATATACCCAGTTATTGGATTCCTAGATGACAGGGTAGCTCAATTTTTAGTTTTTGAGGAAATACTATTCTGTTTTTCACAACCGCTATACTAATTTACATTCCCACCAGCAGTGTATAAGGGTACCCTTTTGCTCACATCATCACTAGCCCTTACTATCATCTATCTTTATTAAAATAACTCTTTACAGTGCTCAGAGTAAAGGCAGTCAGCAAGTCAGCACTTTTGCTTTTTTTGTTTGTTTTTGCTATTTTTCCACTGAAAAAAGAAAACAAAAACAGCTTGATTCTATCAAAATAGTAGTAGAAGTAGCAGTAGCAACATTAGCAGTAAGAAAAAGGTTTGGGAGCAGGTGTTTGGCCTAGTAGCTCAGACACCACCTGTGACACTTACAGCCCATATCAAAGTGCCTGGACTTGGGCCCTGGCTCTCCTTCGGATTCCAGCTTGCTGCTGGTAGGCAACCTGGAAGGCAGCAGATGATGGCAAGAGTGGTCAGGTTCCTGTCACCCATGTGGGAGATCTGAAATAAGTTCCTGGGTCCTGGCTTTGGCCTGGTCCAGCACTTGGCAGTTGTGGGCATTTCAGAAGTCAAACAGCAGATAAGAGATTTGTTTACCTTTCAAATAAATAAATAAAAACTGTTAAGAGGTTTGAATTTCTTTTTTTTTTTTTTTTGACAGGCAGAGTGGTTTGAATTTCTAAAGCATATAATTAGAATGTCAAATAGTTTACCTTAGAGAGCAAGGTTTCAAGTCTTATGTGTATCAACAGGGTCATAATTCATTATCTCACATAGCAAGAATTAAAAGGATATAAATCTCCTTAATAATTAAAGCAAGTAATGAAACAATATTTTAATCTTTTTTAAAAAAGAGCTAGGAGGAAAAAAATACAAGGAGCAACATGTAGCCTTAGTTTTAAACTGATGAGTTAGAAGGGATCCAGTGGTTTCTCTGCCAGCTCTGACACCAGAGCTCTCCATACAATCATCAGGGGAAAATCTTAAGATCAGCAAAATTACAAGAACAACAGCTCCAACATACTGTTCAGTATTTCAAGGAAACTTACATGTTGGCAAATTTCATAGGCGAATTACAACCACAGACTTTAGTTTATAAAAGTTAATCCTGTAAACATCGACATCATAAACATCAGTTCCCCAAAGTGAACTTTACTTTTTTTTTTAAGATATATTTATTTATTTAAAAGACAGAGTTACAGAGAGGCAGAGAGAAAGAGAGAGAAGTCTTCCATATGCTGGTTAACTCCCCAGATGGCCAAAATGGCCAGAGCTGGGCCAATCCGAAGCCAGGAACCAGGTGCTTCTTCTGGGTCTCCCACAAGGATGCAGGGGCCCAAGAACTTGGGCCATCTTCTACTGCTTTCCCAGGCCAATGCAGAGAGCTGGGAAGAGGAGCTTCTGAGCCTCTAACCGGTGCCCATATGGTTTACCAGCTATGTCACAGCACTGGCCCCGAACTTTACTTTTTTAAATGAGAACTACTCTAAAATGGGTTTATGTGTTAACTCTAAAATATTAAATGTTCTCCCATCCTCACTGCATGTGGTGATAGCAATTATGACAAATAGACTCTACACATTTCTACTTTTTGGAGGTTAGAAAGTTAAAAAATTCCCTTGAAGACAAAGTGTTGCATGTAAAAAGGGTTCTGATAATTATTCTCACATGGAAGCACAAGTGTGGTAAAGACTGCATTCCTACAAGAGCAACCAACAAAAATGCCTAATACAGGGAAAGGCATCTTGCCTAGAGGTTAGAACGCTGGTTGAAACACCTGCATCTCCTATTGGAGTTCCTGGATTGGAGTACTGGCTCCACACCCAAGTCCTGTTTCCTGCTAATGGGCACTCTGGGGAGATAGCAGGTGATGGTTCCAGAAGGTGGGTCCCTGCCACCACCCAGCTGGAGACCTGGATTGAGTTCCCAGCTCCCCACTTTGGCCCAGCCCAGTCCTGGCCACTGCAAGCAACTGGGAGTGATCCAGTGAATGTCAGCTCTATTTCTTTCTTTCCCTTTTTTTCTCTCTTCCTCTCTCTCTCCCCCCCTTCTTAAATAAATTTTTTAAAAATTTATTTATTTATTTGAAAGGCAGAGTTACAAAGAGAGATAGAGAGAGAGAGAGAGAGAGAGAGAGGTCTTCCATCCTGCTGTTGCGGTCAGCCATAACAACCCAAAGCCAGGAACCAGGAGTTTCTTCCAGGTCTCCCACATGGGTGCAGGGGCCCAAGGACTTGGGCCATCTTGTACTGCTTTCCCAAGCCATAGCAGAGAGCTGGATCAGAAGTGGAGCAGCCAAGACTCGAACCAGCATACATATGGAATGCCAGCACTGCAGGCAGCAGCTTTACCCACTACGCCATGGCGCTGACCCCTTAAATAAATTTTTAAAATAAAATATCTAATAGACATTCAGTGGTTGCAGCAACCACAGTCTCTGCACCCCTATCATCTCACCAGTTTTGTGAGTAAAAGCAGCCATGGCAATGGAACAGTGGTAACACTGGCAGTATATGTGGCCTTGAAACCAGAAGTCCAGTAATGACTACCTGACTCTTCCTCCTCCAACTCTTCCAATGATTTTTTTAAAAATCTTTTCCTTACACCCCTTTTAGCTAAAAAAAAAAAAAAAAAAAAAAAAAAAAAACAGCTACAGTGGATCTGTTTCTTGCTCTACACCCTAACTGATACTCTGACATTACCTGAGATTACGTCCCCTAGTCCCTCTCCTTGGGCTGTTAAACACCTCCTAACTAAGTGACTTGCCTCCAATCTCTCACCATTCCAGTTCTTGCTCTGATCTGCCACTACCCAATCTGATTATGCTTAAGGAAGGATGAAACAAGTCAAACAGGGGCCTGAGTTCTGTCACCAGCATTCCATAATGGGAGTGTGTTTGAGTCCTGGCCACTCCTCTTCCAAGGCGCTTCCTGGTAATGAGGCTAGGAAAGGTGCACATAACAGCCCAAATCCTTGAGTCTCTGCCACCCATGTGGGAAACCAGATTTAGCTCCCGGCTCCTGACTTTAGCCTGGTCTGACCCTGGTTGCTGCAACCATTTGGAGAGTGAACCAGATGATGTAAGATGTTGCTCTTGCTCTGTCTCTCCCTCTCTCTCACTCAGCCTTTCAAATAAATAATCAAAAAAAAAAAAAAAAGCCAAATGGAAATCTTTTCTGTTCTTTTATGTACCCATGCTTTTGTGTGCACAGCTGTGTCTTTTAATTCCTTCTCCAACTGGCAAAATCCCACTCCATCTTCAGAACCTAGCTTAAATGAGACTTCAGTGACTAACAGCGTTACTCTATATGCCACTCCCTTTCACAGGTGCACTCTTCCACACACTCTGCTCCTGCTGTGGGCTCCATGTTCATTCACACAGTCCTTTGTTCAAAAGCTATTTGCTGAGTTACCTTTACCTATCACATGTCATATATATTGTGCTAAGGCCTGAGAGTAACTACCCCATGCAAGATAAAGTCTCTTCTCTCTTGCAGCTATAATTAACAGGCATTTGGGTACCCAATAATACAAGTTTAATTACAACTGTGGTAAGTACAATAAACAATTCAGGGTGACGCTATACATGTATAAATGGAAGTTGAACCTAATGTGGCAGATCAAGGAGAATCACTTCCCTTGAAAATGAAGTAGAAACCAGGAAGATGAGTAAAAGCTAATTACCCAAAAATTGTTACAGAGCTTCTTAGGCTGAAAAAGCAGCATATGCAAAGGCCTTGAGGAAGCACTCTAGGAACTGTAAAGACAACCAATGGGCAAAAGTCAGGGTACAAGGGGAACAAGGCCCCAACTTAGTAGAAGCAGAAATAAGGGGAGAGGGAAGTCATTCTTAAAACTGATAGAATTTAGCATTGTTGGCCGGCGCCGTGGCTTAACAGGCTAATCCTCCGCCTTGCGGCGCCGGCACACCGGGTTCTAGTCCCGGTTGGGGCGCCGGATTCTATCCCGGTTGCCCCTCTTCCAGGCCAGCTTTCTGCTATGGCCCAGGAAGGCAGTGGAGGATGGCCCAAGTGCTTGGGCCCTGCACCCGCATCGGAGACCAGGAGAAGCACCTGGTTCCTGGCTTCGGATCAGCGCGGTGCGCCGGCCGCGGCGGCCATTGGAGGGTGAACCAATGGCAAAAAGGAAGACCTTTCTCTCTGTCTCTCTCTCTCTATCCACTCTGCCTGTCAAAAAAAAAAAAAAGAATTTAGCATTGCTTTAGAACTACTCATTTGCAAAAAGACAGCCCTCACTAAATAAGCTCCTCGGTCTTAGAAATTTTCAATAGTCTCATAACCTAAAGCACTGCTCAACAAACCATATGTCCTCAAGTTAACATCCATGGCATGAATTAAATGATTAACTGTTCCTAATAAGGAGCTTACTTTCTCAATACCAAACAGGTTGGAAAACTGATAAGGTTCAAAATCGTTATGTTTCTGACTATCCCAAACTTACTGGGAAAGAAACTCATTTCCATGCCAGTTTACACATATTCAAATTCAAGGCTAGCTATTACCTGCAATATTACTTCAAGTTACCAAGGGGCACTCCATCCTTAATGCTCCATGTTGCCACCAACTAATAACCAACAAAGCCGCTTTCAAACCCCCACAAATGTGTCTTCCTCTGTTGCAGGGCCCCTCCTGGCTGCTGTGGTAGGAGGTTTCTGACTTAAGTGAATCCTGTTTTACTCAAAATAAATAAATAAATAAAACTCCCACAAAGTCACAAATGTGGCCAGTCGAAGAAGCACAGCTCCATCTGCCTGTTCTAATTCTCCAGCTGCCCCAAAAATTCGGTAAGAGTAAGAAACTGGCACCTTTACCATCTTGTTCTCCATCCTTACTTCCTAAATACTGCCAAAACAGTAAATAAAAACTGGTAACTCGATAAATAAATGTCAAAATCTAACTGACATACTTCTGCCAACTATTAAAAGGCAACAAAACAGGGTAATTTCCAACCCCAAACTTTAGTTCTGGTACATGTTCTCAAAGATCAGCTGAGAAAGCGTTCTTTGAAAAAAAGAAAATTGAGTTAACTAAGAAATAAGTTTAAAAGCACATGAAAAGCTTGATGGAATTTATTAGATTATGAGGAAGACACAATACATAAACAGAATAGATGCTCTTAATAATTCAACTATAATAAAACCCTTGGCATGTATTTTAAAAATACATTGAATCAGAATTTCACTACCTACATTTATTATGTCATGAGGCATATACAATAATAGAAACAAAATCATGTAACAAGCAAAGATTGTACTAAGTGGCTCTAAAGCGGGGTTCAGTCATATCAAAGATAACAAAACTTTCCGAAAATGCATTGAACTCTATAAACTACAAATCATTTGAAACTTTTCAGTTATTACAACTGTGAAATCAGTAAGTGGCCTTACAACTGATACTTTTCCTGAAAGATCAAGGTAAAGCGATGAGATAATTTACAAGATAATGTTAGCACTATTCTAGATTTAATAGAAACATGGGAAAAAAACAATCTTTCTAAATCATAACTGAATTCAAGCCCTTCAAGTTGCACCCTTAAGTTCTTTATGCTATCTACGCTCCTCTCTCCCACTTTCTCCATTTCTCACATACAAATAAACCAACAAACAAAAGGCCAAATAGAAACCACAATAAAAAAGACATTCACTCTAGATTCACTTTGAGCAAATGAGTTCTTCCTACTATTCAAGTAAGAAGTAAAACTTTTGATGCTAATTTAAGAAATATATGATTCTCCTCCCTCCACCAAAAAAAGTAAATGAAAACATTGTTAACATATGGTATGACTTTAAAAAAAAACTTTTGTTTTAGAAAGCATCAGGAAAAATCGAATTTTTGAAGTACTTTTTTGGAGAAAGATATCTTAATAAAAAGACATTTTTTAATTATCCCTACACATGAAGGAAAGTAATTACTAAAATTGATTTTATTCTATTTTTAAAGATTTACTTATTTATTTATTTTATGAGGGGAGGCAGAGAAACAGATTTCCTGTCTGCTGGGTCACTCCCAGAGTGCCCACAATGGCCACCATCTAGGCCTAAGCTGGAGCCAAGAACCAATCCAGGTCTCCCACATGGGTGGCAAAGACCCAACTACTTGAATCACCATCTGCTGCCAACCATGGTATGCATTAGCAACAGAAAGCAGAGCCAGGACTGGAACCCAGGCACTCTGATATGGGATGCAGGCACTGCAATCTGCAGCTTAACTGCTAGGCCAAATGCCTACCCCGCTCAATTTTTACTGAACACATTTAATACTTACCAGAATTTCTACTTGGCCATGTTATTTATTACTCAAAACAAAACATACTATATAACTTCAGGATGTTTCTTTTTCTGATCTGTTAAAAGCCTATTTTTCAGTGTTTTACTAGTAATGAGTTAGTGATAAGTACACAACTGAACCTCAGTACTCTCAAATAACCACATATACAGTCAAGATCCAAGCAAATATCACAAGAACCAGGCATACAAATATTTTAAACTCATCATCTACAAGATTACATATGATACATGGAACACTGACTCAATGGAGTTACTAAGATATTCAAAAGTGTTTCAGAAAATGATCTAGTTACAGTATTCCCACATGATCCTTTTAGTAATCCCATACCTGCTAAGACAGTAAACTTGCTGATGTTGTGAGGTTCAGTCTAATCAAATATGAGCAGCCTACAGAAACATGACTCATTTATTTAGTATTTTGAACAGAAAAGCTTCAGGAAAAGTCTAGATCAAATAATGCAAAATCCATAAATGATATTCCCAAAGGCTGACCATCTCTTGCTTTGAAGAAATTTCTAACAGAATAATCAAACCAGTTTACAAATAAGCAAAACTGTTTTCTAACTACAGGAGACATTGCTTTTTAAAAATCTGAAATATTTTTCCCCATGAGATTACTTACAAGGCATTAAATATAAATCAGACCTCCAAAGACAACCTATCAACTAAAAATAGTTATGTATTTTAAAGGCTGGGGCAGAAACCCTCCAACTGAACAAACTAAAACTGGGTCTTTTCCATCTCCGGATCTTTAAAATGCACCTTCAGCGTTTATCAGGTACACAAACCAGAGCCCACATGTTCTCTCAAACTATCTAGTCTGAGGGAACAGAATTACTAATAGCTTCAGGAGCATAATCCCACTATCCAAGAGATTCAGGTAATGAAATCCTCTTCATTCTAGCTAACAGCAACCTAAAGATCACTTCTACTACTAATAGCAATACAGACCCTTCCCAATATTTTTTTTTAAATCCAACCCACCAAAAAGGACCACCACAGTCTTTTTCAGAGAGCATAAGCAAGAACCCTGTACAAAAGCTGTCAGGTGGGCAGGCAGGTAGGGCTCCATGTGGGAAGCATCCGAGCCCCGAGCAGCAGGACTTGGTCACAAGGCAGGGTCGAGGGGGGCCAGAACCCGAAGGGCGGCCCCACCCACCGAGGTAGCTGTGAGCAGAGGCAGGACAACCCTTTAACCCCAAGCACTGCCCAGGCCGGCGCCCAGGTCCACGCTCCCAGACCAGCACTGTGCGGAGGATCCGAACACCCGGACGCGGGCACCGGCGGGGCGGAAAGGAGGCTGCGAACGCAGACGGAGCCCTCGGCTCTGACCTCGTCGCCGCCTCGGGCGGAGGTGAGGGTCGCTGGGAGCCCCGCGGCCGCCCCCGCAGCCGCCCTCCCGGCTCGGCCCGGAGCGGCCGGCCCCGCCGACGCGCCGCGGCGGCCGGAAGGTCACGGTTCGCGGGAGGCCCTGGCCACGGGCGGCGACTCTGTCCGCGTTACCTTTGGCCTCGCAGTCGGCGCAGTACTTGTTGTCTTCCTCCCGCAGCAGTTTGGATAAGATGAGCTGGTGCTGCTCGTTCAGCTTCTGGGCTTTCTCCCGGCAGGAGCGCGTCGCCATCTCGGCAGCGGGGCGGGGAGCCCGGAGCTCCTACGGTGGCGGCGAACGCGGGCAGGAGCCGGGCCGGGCGAACGCACCTGGCGCCGCTGGGGCCGCGGGCGGACTCAGCCCAGGAAGCGGCGGCCGCGGCGGCAGCTGGAACAGGAGGGGCGGCGGCGGCGGCGACGTGTCCCGCCTCCTCGCCCGGCCGGCCCCGCACGCACCGCCGGAGCCGGCGAGGGGAGGCGGAGGCGGAGGCGGAGGGCGCCGAGGCTTCCGGGTGGCGCGGAGGAAAGAACGCGGGCGCGGGCGCGTTGCACATGCGCCGAGCGTCCCCTGACCGCGGTTAGCCGGATCTTTTCCCAGAAGGGCCTTGGCCCAAGGTGATTCCTGAAAGGTAGCTGGCGGGGTTCGTCGGAGCTGGTGGTTGCTGAGGGCCTGGAGTAAAACCCGGCCGTGGGAGACCTTTCACAGGGAGGCCACTTTCCTCGCCTGCGTACCTCTGCTCGTGCTGGCGCTGATGGGGAAGGGCAAAGACACGGAAGGTGTTCAGTCCAAGTGTGTTTGACAGCCTAGTGGGAGACTGAGATGTGCTAAGTCCTACCTCAGTTACCCAGCGGCTCCCGAGCCAGCCGCAGTGCTCAGCCGCCTAGCTTGACCTGCATCTTGAAGCAGCTGCAGAGCCAGCAGAGATGGAAAGCCCCTCCCAGCCTTACCCTGTAAAACCTTTTCAGCCTGGGGGGTCTCTGTGGCTGAGGCCCCCTCTCACGTTTATTCTGTAATACGCCTGACCGGGCTGTTAAGTAAGTGGCTTCTCGTTTCTGATTCTTTCACCACCGCATTTCTTTTCCAACAGGTGCAACACTGGAAATGCAGAAATAATAGTGAGAGAATGTATTCATCCTTTTATTCCTCTGCAGTTCTGAAACAGGCAGGATTCTAGAAGGTAGAATCCTGGAATAAAAGAGGAGAAATAAATCCCTTACATTTCAGGTTAGCGAAATAATCTGGTGGTAACATTTATTAAGGGATTGTGACTCATTTAACCGTACGATCCTGTTATCCTCATTGTACTGATGAGGAAAGTACACCTCATAGGAATTAATCTGCCTGAGTGACAGAATTGAGATTCAAATCCAAAGCAGTGCACCTTGAGAGTCTCAGACACCTGGCAATAGCTCTTTCATGAAGTGGAGAAAGTGTTTGACCAAGTAGCCAAATACCAGGCAGTGTATAAACAGTGATCTTAGGGCAAGAAAAAAAAAGGCCTAGGAATGAAGACACTTTTGATTAGAGCCTTGAACTCCCTAATCCAACCTCATAGGGCTTGAACTCTGAGTGACACAGTTTGAACTATTTGGTATTTTAAGGATTATTAGCAATTTCTAATATGGAATTTATGTAAACAAGAAACATAACCATTATCTGTGGTGGGGCAGATGCTAAGAAAGGTGATGAGCTAGGGTCTATGTCATATACTCTTTTATTTGTTTATGATTTTTTTTATTTGAAAGAGATCTTCCATCCGTGGATTCACTCTCCCAAATGTCCTCAACAGCGAGGCTGGGACAAGTGGAAGCCAGGAGCTGGGAACTCAATCCAGATCTCCCATGTGAATGGCAGGGACCCTACCTTCTGAGCCATCACCTGCTGCCTTCCAGGGTGTGCAGCAGCAGGAAGCTGGAATTGGAAGCAGAGCCAGGACTTCAACACAGGCACTCTGATACAGGATACAGGGGTCCCCAAGTTCTGTCTTATCTATGTTTGCCCCCATGCTATACTTTTATGTAACACCAGTTGCTAATTTCAGTCTCTTTGTAATGGTAACCCTCTTGCCTACCCAGCTCTGTTCTTGCTACAAGGGCTCAGAAATGTTTGTGGAATTAAACTGAACAGATATAGCAATGAAGATGCCCTGTAATTGAGAAAATTAGAGCTTAAGCTGTGCAACTCTGACAAATAATCACTAAGAGGATATCAGTGAGTTTCAATGAAAAGGAAAAAAATGACAGTAAAATTTATCAGCCATCTCCAGAAAACTGGTTTGATTTAGAATGGTGGTAGAGTGGGAGATATTGAGGAAAAGCAACATGCACACAACCATAAAGACATCAAGTAGCTTGGAAAACAGACTACAGCACAGGGTTACTGGTTAGGTCCAAGTGAGAAAGAAGTCTGTAGAAGTCAAGTATGATAGATTTTGGAACACTTGGGGAGCAAAGTAATACGGCCTTACAGATTCTCCAACTAGGTTAGTAGCATGATAAAAAGGACTTTTTTGGGAGAAAGTTAGTCCAGAAGTAACCTTTTAACACCCTCCCTCTGGAAATTTGCTGAGCTATGCAAGTATTCCGAAAAACAGAAGACAGGTTTACCACCAAGAAATGACCTACAGGATAGAATAAAAGGTCACAGCAATGTCTAATAGAAATAGTACGCACACCACATTTCTACCTTTAAATATACTAGCCGCTACATTTAAGAAGAAACAGGCAAAAGTTACTAGTACATTTTAACTCAATGTATCTAAAAATTTCAACATATGAGTAATATAAAAATTGAGATATTTTACATTCTTTTCACATTGTCTTCCAAATGCAGTCTGTATTTGCACTTACAGCTCATTTCAGTTTGGAGGAGCTGAATTTCAAATGCTCAATAGCCCCATGTGACTAGTGGCTACATTATTGAACCATGTTGCTTTGGAGGTTACTAAAATCCAAGTTTGAGTTGATTGTTTATTAAGGCTGTAGTAGGAAGAAAGGAAGAGACTGACATCAAAAGCATCTTAGGAAGAAAAACACATTGCATTCATTCAACAATATTCATTCAATTATCCACTGATAATCAGAAGCTTACAGTCTACTATGAGATATGAACATGTAAATAGAAAAAATTAAAAACTATACTGAAATCTATTACAAATACGAAGGAATCTGTAAGCAAAAAGAACAGGACATCCAGTAACTTGAGACAATCTGGAATGGCTTCCTCGAGGAGATGATGCTTAAACCTAATTTTAATAGATGTAGGGATTTTTCAAGTGAATGGAGGTAGAGGTGAGAAAAAAAAATGTAGCTTCAAAAAGTGTACTTTTGAAAGTATAGGATTATATGCTGGGAGCATATGAGGTAACAGGAACCCAGATTGTGGAAATAAAAAGATAGAAAAGGAAACAAGGTAGAGAGATTAAGGCCAAGCAGTTAGGAGCTTTGTAGCCAAATTATGTAGTTTGAATCCCATGGACATATACAGCCAATGGGAGCTTTTACACAGAAAAGTGACTTCATAGGCTTTGATCTCAGTAAGCACAATGGCAGCATGAAGAACATGGATGAGGAAAGTCTGTTAGGGAGACAGATGATGAGTTGTTACAATAATATTTCAAAGAAGGTATTATGAAGGCTTATTTTAAGCCAATAGCAAAGAGTTTAGGGAAATACTGCATCAAATGATGTTTCAAAATTAGAAGCAACAAGATTTGGCAGCTGACTCTAGGTGGAGGGTGAGAGAAAGGAGGTGAGAATAACACCAAGGCTTCTCAGTTTGGAGACAGGTTAAATGGTGATACCATTAACCCAGATTAAGAATAGAAGGGATTGGCCTCTCAGTGGTAGCAGGAGGGCTGAACCCAGATGTTAACCATGCAAGCTGTTCTGGTTCAGCTGCCTGCCCTGTCACCATGGCATAGCAGGCCATCTCCTTTACAGAGGACATTCTAGCTACCAGCCTCCCAAAGATAGTCATGGCCCCTATCCAGTGGTCAAGCTGCTGCCACGGATGCAACACAACAGTAAGCGGGTCACAGTTGACAGCTGTACACAGGCATCTTGGACTTCACAGTCAACATTCCCAAGGAGAGATAAACTGGCCATTGTGTGATCTGCTTCTTCCGTATGAACGCCCTTACCTTTGACTTCAAGGATAAAAACATGCAGGTGTTCCCCAGGGTGTGGACAAACACACACAATTCTGGAGATATTTTGTTGGCAATCTGACCTCTGGAAGGGCGGACAGAGCACCTTATCTCTGCCTCATCTACTCCCTGGATTTCACCAGAACCCATCTGGTGACTGACATTGGGAAATCGGGCACAGAACATGAGTTCAAAGGCCTAGGAGTCTTCCTGATCAAAGTCACAAAGTCTCATGAGATCCTGAACCTATACCAGAGCTTCTGTGTCTCCATGCAAGACATCATCTACCTGACAGTCTTCTTCACCATGGGCATCCCCCAGAACACCTACACTGCAGTGAGTTAGATGGCTGACCAAACTGTGGCTGTCTTTTTCAGCATGGTCTCTTACCCCTTCAATCCTGTGTAGTACAAAAGAGCCAATAACTTGTATATGGAGACTCTTGAATGCTAGAGGAAGATTTTCTAAGACAATGGAGCAAAGGCTTCTTCAAAGGCATATGGTTCAATGTTCACAGAGATGTTGGGGGGTGGGGAAAATTCATGCTGGGCTATGGAGAAATTACAGAAAACTGTCCTAAGTGTGTCTCCTCATCAGAAATGAGAATCAAGAGAGTAGTCTCATACTTCACTCTTATTGACCATTTGACTGTGCAAAATTCCATCCATCTTTGTCCTGTCCAGATTATGGCTGTAAAGGGCTGGGGGAGGCTGTAGAGAAGGGGCTCCTGGTGATCGTGTGGGACCACCAGCACCTGATTCCATGTACGAATTGCTGGGGAAAGGAGGGAACCATAACGTCACTGTGAGTCCACAGGTGAGGCATCTCGACTAATCAGCCCTAGAGTCCGGAGACTTGTCAGGACTTCAGTTGTATTTAAATGGTTTTGGGGGCCGGCGCCATGGCTCACTTGGTTAATCCTTCACCTGCGGTGCTGGCATCCCATATGGGCGCCAGGTTCTAGTCCCAGCTGCTCCTCTTCCAGTCCAGCTCTCTGCTGTGGCTCAGGAGTGCAGTGGAGGATGGCCCAAGTGCTTGGGCCCCTGCACCTGCATGGGAGACCAGGAGGAAGCACCTGGCTCCTGGCTTTGGATGGGTGTAGCTCCGGCCGTAACAGCCATTTGGGGGGTGAACCAATGGAAGGAAGACCTCTCTCTCTCACTGTCTCACTCTGACAAATAAATTTTAAAGAATGGTTTTGGTTGTTTTATTGTGTCTCCTTGGTGCTTAAACACTACCTTCTCTTGTGCATAGCCAGATATTTGCAATTATGTTCTATGTTGGGCATTCTGCTACAAAACAATAAAAAACAGAACACACTGAAGAGGAAGAAAAAAAAGAACAGATTTGAGATCAAGGAAAGGGTATTTGCTGGAGAACATGATTAACATGTGCACAGGAGGCCATTTTGTTCAGTGAAACAAGCCAGGTGCAGAAAGACAAACACAGCATATTTTCTCTCATATGAGCAAGTTAAAATATGTTTACATATATATGTAGGTAGGTAGGTAGTTACATATGTAGATATTTTAAGATTTATTTATTTATTTGAAAGTCAGAGTTACAGAGGAGAGGCAGAGGGAGAGAGAACTTCTATCAGCTGGTTCACTCCCCAAATGGCTGCAATGGCCAGGACTGGGCCAGGTCAAAGCCAGGAGCTTCATCCGGGTCTCCCACATGGGTGCAGGGGCCCAAGGACTTCAGCCATCTTCCACTGCTCTCTCAGGTACATTAGTAGGGAGCTGGATTGGAAGTGGAGCAGCTGGGACTTGAACCAATGCCTATATGGATGTCGGCACTGCAGGAGGATGCTTTACCTGGTACACCACAGTACCAGCCCCTTTTAAATTCATATTATATATATTTTGAATATCAACCTGAATTTAAAATAGTGATAATTAGAAGCCAGGAATAGTTGGAGAGTAGGAGAGGGGAGGTTTGGAAAATAGTTACCAAAACACAGTAGGGTGAGTTCCACCTGTGACAAAGCAGATTAAGTCACTGCCTGTGATGCTGGCATCCAATATCAGAGCACCAGTTAAAGTCCCAGCTGCTTCACTTCTGATCCAACTCCCTGTTAATGCACCTGGGAAAGCAACAAAAGATGGCCGCAGTACTTGGACCCCTGGCAACCACATGGGAGACCTGGATGGAGTTCCTGTCTCCTGCCTTCAGCCAGGCCTGGTCCCAGCCATTATGGTCATTTGCAGAGTGAATCTGTGGCTGAAGATATTCTCTCTCTCTCTCTCTCTCTCTCTCTCCCTCTCTCTCTCTCAGTCTCACCTTGCCTTTCGGAGAAATAAATCTTTATTAAAAAAAAAATAGGGTGAATGTAGCGGATTCTGGTAGTTGGCAGCACAATGAGGTGACTACAGCTCATGACTGTGTATAATATTCTACATAAACCAGCAGGACAGAGGAGTTGGTAGGTTCCAAACACAAAGATAAGGAAATGGAAGAAGGGGGAGGAAGGAAGGGAAAAGATGAAGGGGAAAAAAGAAAGCGAAAATACCTTTGATGAGCATTAACAAAGAACAGCCCTTGTTTAGATTGCTGAGGATCAATTCTCTTAGTTTTTCACTCCATTCTTTCTTTTTCTTTCTTTCTTTCTGTTTCTTTTTCTTTCTCGGACCGAAAAGGAGAGGGGGGGAAGGGGGCAAGTGGGTGGGAAGACGGGGGCTATAGGAAGAATTATAATGTTCCTAATGTTGTATTTACAAAATGCATAACAAAAAAAGTAAATGTATGTTCAAAGCAAATGTAACCTCATAAAATTTCAACATAAAATTCTTGATCATCTCTTTCCAGCTGCTGCCTAAGTAATTGTCAACCTAAATAAGTGTATGAAATACCTGGAATAGGTGAATTTAACACTGCATATTTAATACATTTTGGTATCATTTTTCAGAAAGATTATGTATGAAACAGAAAGATTTGCAGGGCTGGTGCCATGGTGTAGCGGGTAAAGCCGCTGCCTCCAGTGCCGGCGTCCAATATGGGTGCCGATTTGAGTCCCAGTTGCTCCACTTCTGATCCAGCTCTCTGCTATGGCCTGGGAAAGCAGTGGAAGATGGCCCAAGTCCTTGGGCCCCTGCACCCACGTGGGAGACCCGGTAGAAGCTCCTGCTGGCTCCTGGCTTCAGACTGACACAGCTCCAGCCATTGGGGCCAACTGGGGAGTGAACTAGCGGAATGGAAGACATCTCTCTCCCTCTCTCTCTCTGCCTTTCCTTCTCTCTCTGTGTAATGCTTTCAAATAAATAAATAATTTAAAAAAAAGAAATAAAGATTTCCATCAAATCTTTTTGAAATGTAGACATTGGAATTATAATAAAAATTCATATATAACATTTATAACATTCATAAAAACTTATTTTCCTGGTGTTATCAGTTTAAACTATGAATATGTGTTGAAATGTTGTGTTGTACCCCTTAAAATATGCAAATATTACATGTCCATCTAAAATTTAAAATAAATTTTGAAAAATATTTCCATAAGACATTAAGCTTCACATATCTACTAGAACATTATACACCTACTTCATTCAGCTTGAGAAGAAGTTAGTGTTGGCAAAAGTCATTTGGGAGTCATCTGTGCTTGAACGGTCATGGAAGTCCTAAGCATGGTCAAAATTCCTCCATAGAAAGCAAGAAACAAAGAGGAGAGACTCAAGAACTAAAGTCTCCGCTATAATCCAAAAGCTGTACTTATGAAATTTACATTTATTAAATAAAAGCTTTCTATAAAAAAAAAAGAACTAAACTCTGGGTTTGCAGTGGACAGAGAAGGGGAAGTCACTGAAAAGAGAGATGAGATATAGCCAGGAAGAGAACCAGAAATCATGAAAGGAGAGGTTTCTGGGATGTAAGGCTGAACACAAATGCCAACTGATGACTCAGAAAACTCAACTGTTTACATTGTAGACAACATGTAGTCATGGGCTATATACTTCATTGTTCTCCTTTTGCCCAGGAACTAGCCTTTCACCCAGGAAAAGGAGAAAAGAAATCATCTGGTGAGGCTTCCAAGGGATTGATTGGAGCTTTCATTGAAATGTGAAGGGAGAGCTAGGGTTGGATATAACAAAGGAAGAAGTAAAGGTATGAGGATAGGAAGCAGTGCTAGAGCTAACTAGAGTGTGTAAGGGAAGGGAAGTGTCCAAAGTGTATTGGGGAGAGGTGAGGTAGAAGCACCTCAAATAATTATAGGTTTCCTGGAGGCCAGAGGTGATTTGGAGTGGTTAGGAAATGGATAGTGACAGCTAAAAACAAAAGGGAGTGCCAGTGACAGCACCCAGAGGGTTGTAGTAACATGTAATAATGAGATCCAGGATGTAGAGTTCTCCATGAGAGCCTGATGGATGGAGAACGAGTTTGAAGGTCTGCTTCTGCAGGTGCTTAATGAGGTGAAGTCACTTTCAACTCTCAACTTCTCTGCTCCCAGTTGGAGAAAAAAAGATGAGAAACAGGTTTGGGGAGTTTCACCATAATGGAAGCAGTATTCTAGAGAGGACGTAGGAAAAGAAGGAATGTGGGAGTGGAGAAATGAAGGAAAAAAATATGGGTTGTGTGAAATGGACAAGAATGAACATGTGATGAGAAGGTGGAGACACCTGAAAGAATTGTGATAGTAATAAAAGCCACTACTTTTTAATTCCCCACTGTGTGTTAATAATCCAAATATCAACTTTTTGAAGTAAATATTTTATACTCATTTTTCACAACAGGAAACAGCAGTCAATAAGGACTACTTCATGTAGAGATAATAAATAATCTCAAAAATGAGGCTCAAAACAATAGAAGTTTATTCTTGGTCGTATTACATGAGCGTTTGAGTTGGTGAGGATTCTACACCAAGTTGCCCTCACTCAGGTACTGGACTGATAGAATCTCCATCATCTTTCAGGGGAAAGGCAATACGGTGATTTTCTTAAAAGTTTCTCCCCAGGAATGATACATATCTAATTCCACTCTCAACCCATTGGCCCAAGCAAGTGCATACTCCTCCTAATACCAGAAGTACAGTCCTACTACTTACCTAGAAGGAGAAACGGAAATGCATAGTACAGAAACTGTGGCTCAGAGTGTTAGCACTTCATCGAAATTTGCCTAGATATAAGGTAGCAAAACTGGTATTTGGGGTTTGGTCTTTTAGGAGTTAAGGCCCTGCTCTTTATGTAAGCTCGGCTAGCCCTTGGGATAGAAAACAGAATAGAATAAGTTAAATCCAGCAATGACAATAGTTAAAGAGAGACAAAGTATATTGAGGCACAAGAAAAACAAACAAAAGTATTGAATCAAGAGGAATATTTATAATGGAGATACAAGTATATAAACAAACACGACATATATTTTATTTTGCTTTTGCTTTTAAAAGTCACATCAAGGAATGTTTCCGTGTTTTTGGTTTCTAAAAACTAGTGTGTGGAGATCCTTTTACTAAAATTATTTTTTTTGAGACAGAAAACTGGTTCACTCCCCAAATGCCCACAACAACCAGGGCTGGAGCCAGGAGCCTGGATCTTAATCCAGATCTTTCACGTGGGTGGCAAAAATCCAATTAGGTGAGCCATCACTGGTACCTCCCCTGGGCTGCTTGGGAGGAAACTGCAGTCAGGAGCTACAGCTGGGAATCATGCCCACCCAGGTAATGTAATGTGGCACATAGACAGGTTTTACCACTAGGTTAAAGACCTGCTTCTGGGGTACTCTTGATCTATGCCCACATATCAGTGGACTCTCTCAGAGTGGAAAGAATGAGGTCTCTGTCAACAGGCTAATCCTCCGCCTTGCGGCGCCGGCACACCGGGTTCTAGTCCCGGTCAGGGCACCGATCCTGTCCCGGTTGCCCCTCTTCCAGGCCAGCTCTCTGCTGTGGCCAGGGATTGCAGTGGAGGATGGCCCAAGTGCTTGGGCCCTGCACCCCATGGGAGACCAGGATAAGCACCTGGCTCCTGCCATTGGAACAGCGCGGTGCGCCGGCCGCAGCGCGCTACCGCGGCGGCCATTGGAGGGTGAACCAACGGCAAAAGGAAGACCTTTCTCTCTGTCTCTGTCTCTCACTGTCCACTCTGCCTGTCAAAAATTAAAAAAAAAAAAAAATAATAATAATAAAAAAAAAATAAAATAAATAAAAAATCATCTTTCTGAAAAAAAAAAAATGTGTAATAAGAACCCACAATCATCTCACTGCTCAGTGCAGGAAAAAGGGATTTCCATATTCTCAATGCCTAATTTCCTTTGTGTGAAAACACTGACAATGTCTTAGTGCTTATATGGGCAACCAGTGTCCCCAGTAACAAAAGGTCCTGATACAGGAGCCAGAAGAGCAATCCAAACCTTAACTTCCTGTTTTGGAGGCAAGAAAATCAATCTGTGTGTCTGAAGATTGACGCCTCATGGACCCATGGAGGGGTAGCTAATCCTCCAGTTTGAACTCAAGAATTCTATTCTTCCTTCTTATAAGCATCCTGTTGAAGCGGAACCAAACTTTCCTGAACCTGACCCTTCTCCATACTCCTAACCCCATCATTGTTTTGATAGCAGAGTTACTGCTCTTCTCATTCATTTACTCATCGATTCAACAATATAATTTTAAGTTCCTCCAATGTTTCAAGCACTATGTTAGGTACAAGAGACAAGAATTACTAAAAAAACAAACAAACAAACAAACAAACAAAAAAAACAATCACAGCTTCACCCATCCTTCCTACACAAGGGTGAGGAATATCTGGCTTGCAGGCCACATAAGGACCACAAAATCATTTGATCTGGCCCTGCCAAGGCAACCAGTCAGGACTTGAAATTCAATAAATCTATAGCAGTCTAATATCTTTTAAAGATTTATTTATTTATTTATTTTAAAGTCAGAGTTACAAATATGTAGAGGCAGAGAGAGAGAGGTCTTCCATCTGCTGGTTCACTCCCCAGATGGCTGCAGCAGCTGGAGCTGCACCATTCCGAAGCCAGGAGCCAGGAGCTTCTTCCAGGTCTCCCATACGGGTGCAGGGGCCCAAGGACTTGGGCCATCTTGTACTGCTTTCCCAGGCCATAACAGAGAGCTGGATCAGAAGTGGAGCAACCAGGACTTGAACTGGCACCCATATGCAGGTGGCTTTACCCCCCAGCTAATTTTTTTTTTTTTTTGACAGGCAGAGTTAGACAGTAAGAGAGAAAGACAGAGAGAAAGGTCTTCCTTCTGTTGGTTCACCCCCAAAATGGCTGCTATGGCCGGCGCGCTGCGCTGATCCGAAGCCAAGAGCCAGGTGCTTCTCCTGGTCTCCCATGCGGGTACAGGGCCCAAGCACTTGGGCCATCCTCCACTGCACTCCCGGGCCACAGCAGAGAGCTGGACTGGAAGAGGAGCAACTGGGACAGAATCCAGTTCCCCAACTGGGACTAGAACCCGGTGTGCTGGCGCCGCAGGCGGAGGATTAGCCAAGTGAGCCGCGGCGCCGGCCCCCCCAGCTAATTTTTAAGTTGATAATTTTTTATGCTGGTAGCTATGCCCCCAGCTAATTTTTAAGTTGATAATTTTGTATGGCCCATGAATGATGTTATAAATAACCACATAGAACCTGGCCAAAAAAAAAAGATTCGCCATCCCTATATAATAATTTATTATCTATGATATGTGAGAGATCATTAAAAACACCATGGAAAATTTGTCCTATGAAATAATCATGCATGACTTTCAAATCCTTTGCACTAAATTTATCCTTTAACCCCATTTTTCCATGAATGTTTTCAAGTACCCACATTTGGTGAGAGATCAGCTTCCTTTACTATCTCCTTATTAGAGATCTCCAGATCTCTAATGCACATGGAAAACCAATTAATTTTTGCTGAATGAATGAATGAGCAAATGAGTTTGAATATAGGCACTTGTAGATTAAAATATTAATTAAATTTAAAATTTAAGAATTAATTAAACTTAAAAATTAAAATTTGTAGATTAAAAATATAGCTTTTAGGGGCTGGTGCTGTGGTATAGCGGGTTAGAGCTGGGGTCTGCACTGCTGGCATCCCATGTAATCTCTCTCTCTCTCTGTCTCTACCTCTCTGTAACTCTGTCTTCCAAATAAATAAAATGAATCTTTAAAATATATATATAGCTGGGGCCGGCACTGTGGCGCAGTAGGTTAACACCCTGGCCTGAAGCACTGGCATCCCATATGAGTGCCAGTTGCTCCTTCTGATCCAGCTCTCTGCTATGGCCTGGGAAAGCAGTAGAAGATGGCCCAAGTCCTTGGGTACCTGTACCCACGTGGGAGACCTGGAAGAAGCCCCTGGCTCCTGGCTTCGGGTCGGTGCACTCTGGCTGAGTGAACTCTGGGAGTGAACCAGAGGATGGAAGACCTCTCTCTCTCTCTCTCTCTCTCTCTCACTCTATAACTCTGTCTTTCAAATAAATAAAATAAATCTTTAAATATATATATATATATATATAACTTTTAAAAGCAGAATAAAGAAATGTAACTTTTACTTTTCAAAAAATATTTATTTGAAAAGCAGAGTTATAGATAAAGAAAGAGAGAGAGAAATCTTCCATCTATTGGTTCACTCCCCAAATGGCCTCAATGGCCAGGGCCAGGCCATCCTGAAGCCAGAAGCCAGGAGCTTCTTCCGGGTCTCCCACGTGGGTAAAGGGTCCCAAGGACTTGGGCCATCCTCTGCTACTCTAACAGGAACTTCAGAAGGGAGCTAGATTGGAAGTAGAGCTGTCGGGACTCTGATGGGCACCCATATTGGAATGCCAGCATCACAGGTGGCGGTTTCACGTGCTATACCACAGTGCCAGCCCCGAAACACAACTTTTAAAGCAATTTTTTAAAAAAGGAATTTAATTTACAAAAACTGTTTATATCACTCCCAATTCATTTCCAATCTTAGTCAAGTTACACATTATCTAATGTTTCTTCTGCCTTTTCCTCACTTAATATTAGATTTCACAGAATTTCAACATATCAATTTAGAAAGACAACTGCTGAGTAAACAGGAATACACAGACAACTTCAAGATTTAAACAATAACAACAAAAAAGATCTAGGATGAGCTCTAATCAAGTACACTCTGCTTTCACAAACCTGACCTTGGCGGTAATTTAACTCAAATAAATTGGATTATTTAAGGGACGACTCAAAGATAAGCATATAAGCAATTTCATATTGCTTAAAATAGGAGGCATAAATCCAAGTTGAAAGACGCATATTCTGCTTGTGTAAGGGTATAATAGGCATCCATTATTTTTGGCTGCTCAGAGTTCATCCCATTTTTCTAGTAGCAGTGCCCCAATTTTACTTTGTGAACTATCCCCCTTCCATATTGAATATAGTTTTGAAGCAATGACTATCAACCAAAGCCCTTATATTAGGCATGTGACCAAATGAGGTCACTCTGATGCTTTCCTCTTGAAAGTTGACCTTAAGGGAAGTAACACAAAGACAGAAACAGCTGGAGCTCATTTAGCCCTAGGGACATCTATTCATGTATTTGATCTTGCTCCCTTGATCTTCACAGCTGCTCTAGCTCTTGTCCTTTCTAAAGACTATTTAGCTTCCTTTAGATTCTTTGACTACCACTCATAAGTCATTCTCTCTGTTCCTCTTTTGCTGTTAGATACAGAAGTTATTTTGTAGAGCATCAGCATTATTGATAATGAACCATGTACCATTTGGTGGAAGGAGTGGGTAAGGCATGTTTATGTCTGAATGTCTCTTTCCCTCAAAAGCACGCATGCTGAAACCTAATCTCCAATCTGATAGTATAAAGTAGTGGGGCCTTTGGTCAGTGATTTGATCATCAGGGAGAGCCCTTAATAATGGGATTAGTGCCCTTGGAAGTGAGGCCCAAGGTATCTTATTGGCCCCTTGTATGAAGTGAAGATGCAAAGAGAAGACACAATCTATGATCTGAAGAGTGAGCTCTCACTAGGTAGCAAATGTGCACTTGCCTGAATCCCGGACTTTTCAGCTCCCAGAACTATGAGCAATATTTCTGTTGTTTATAAGTCACCTAGCCTAAGGTATTTTGTTACAGCAGCCTGAATAGATTAAGACAACACATTCTCAAAGGAGAGCCTAATTTCTTCTCTCGGTCTTTAAAGAAACCCATTCCCTTCCTTCTAGGACTTTGAGATTTAGTAACCTTGTTGGAATGAGACAACTTATGCATGGAATTTCATCCTTGACCTTCTTGCCAAAATGGTGCATACCATCTCAATAACTTCAAAGTAAATCTAGCATCATTTTAGGAAGAAAGGGGAAGAAAATAGTCATCATCTTGTTTCAAATATTTTAAAATGTTATTTATCCTTTGCAGACACTTCTTAGGACACAAGAAAAAAATTAAAACTGATTTCATTAAAAATATATTTTTAAAGATTTATTTTATTTTATTTGAAAGGCAGAGTGACAGACAGAGAGGAAGAGACAGAGAAATAGATTTTCCACCTGCTGGTTCACTCTCCAAATGGCTGCAATGGTTGGAACATAGCTAGGTCAAATCCAGGAGCCAGGAACTCCATCTGGGTCTCCTATACAGGTAGCAGGGACTCAGGACTTGGACCATTTCCCACTGCTTTCCCAGGCACATAAGCATGGATTGGAGGCAGTAGAACAGCCAGGGCTCAGAACCAGTCCTGTGATATGGAATACAGCATCGCAAGCTATAGCTTACCCTGCTATACCACAACACCAGTCCCTCTTTAAATTTTAAAATTTCTGCTCTTCAAAAGACACCATTAAGCAGGTACTGGTCTCAGCATATGAGATGCTCCATCCTATACAGGAGTACCTGGTTTCAAATTCTGGCTCTGCTGCTAATTCCAGCTTCCTGCTAATGCATACCCTGGAAGGCAGTAGGTAATGCTATTTCCTGCTACCTACTTCCTGCTACCACATGGAAACCTGGATTGAGTTTCCAGTTCTTGAATTTGGCCTAACCCAGTCATTGCAGGCATTTAGGAAGTGAATCAGTGAATTGGAACTTTGTCTCTCATCTCTGTCTCTCTGCCCCTAACTAAATAAAAACAAATAAATAAAATAATTTTTAAAAATACACCATTCAGCAAATTGAAAGCCAAACTATAAATCTGAGGAAAATATTTGTAATACATGCTAAATACAAAGGACTCGTTTAGAGATTACATAAAGAATTCATGAAAATCAATAATAAAAAGCATATAATCCATAAAAATGATCAGAGACTCAAAGAAACATCGAAAAAATGAATGATCAGTAAGCACATGAAATATCACTAGTCATTACAGATACATAAATAAAAGCACAATGTGATACCCCTTTATACCTAGCATGATGACTAAAATTAAAAAGACTGGTAATACTAAAGAAGAAGTCAATGAAGCAACTGGTACTCTCATTGCTGGTGGGAGCATGAAATATTCTAAGCACTTGGAAAAAATAGTTGCCAGCTAAATTTAAATATCCACTTGGTGACCCAGCAATTCTAACTCCACGAAAAATGAAGAAATAAATTCAAAGAGACTTACAAAAGAAGGTTCATAAAAGCTTTATCTGTTGGCTGGCGCCACAGCTCAATAGGCTAATCCTCCGCCTGCGGCGCCAGCACACCCGGTTCTAGTCCCAGTCGGGGCACCGGATTCTGTCCCGGTTGCCCCTCTTCCAGGCCAGCTCTCTGCTATGGCCCGGGAAGGCAGTGGAGGATGGCCCAAGTGCTTGGGCCCTGCACCCACATGGGAGACCAGGAGAAGCACCTGGCTCCTGGCTTCGGATCAGCACAGCATGCCGGTCGCGGCGGTCATTGGAGGGTGAACCAACGGCAAACGGCAAAGGAAGACCTTTCCTTCTGACTCTCTCTCTCTGTCCACTCTGCCTGTCAAAAAAAACAAAACAAACAAAACAAAACAAAAAAAAAAACCCACTTTATCTGTTATAGCCAAAACTTGGAAACAACCTACATGTTCATAAGAAAGGGAATGGGTAAACAGATACTGGTATGTTTTTACAGTGAAGTTCTAATTCAGCAGTTAAAAGGAACGAACTACTCACATACAAAACATGTTTCAATACATGAAATTTGTATAACTTAAATAAAATTTTAAAAAAGGTAGAGCAGCTAGGACATGAACCAGTGCCCATAGGGGATGCTGGCATTACAGGCTGCAGCTTAACCCTCTATCCCACAATGCCTACCCTAACATTTATTTTTTAAATTGTTACTTTGAGTATAGAAAGCTAAGTTTCCTTAATAAAATTCTTTCCAACTCTTTCTTTGTTTATTATTCAAAATAGGGCTCTGCCAAAATATCAAATAGTTATATGTTGGCATGGCACTTTAGAAAAACAGAGTACCTTAAATTTCTCAAATTTACCAAAACATTTGAACAATGCCATTTGTTAAATAGAGGAAGCTAGCTGCAAAGATTTATCAACATATTTAAGGATATGTGTCTGAGGTTAAACTGTTGATCTGAACTATATGGGGAAGTAAAATTAGTAACTGAATAGAAAGTTTCAAGAACTTTCCAAGTAGGTTATGAAATGGCCAAGACTAAGTAGCCTTTGGCTCTTATCAGATCTCCTGTTTTCTTCCCATTTTTAAAAAAGATTTATTTATGTATTTGAAAGGCGAAATTACAGAGGGAAAAACAGAAAGAGAGAGAGAGAGAGATCTGCCATCAGCTGGTTCATTCCCCAAATGGTCGCAATGGTAGGAGTGGGGCTGGTCCAAAATCTGGAGCTAGGAGCTTCTTCTGGGCCTCCCAAGTGGGTGCAGGTGGCCATGCCTCACTGCTTTTCCAGGCACATTATCAGGGAGCTGGATCAGAAATGGAGCAGCTGGGAATCAAACCAGTGCCTATATGGGATGCTGGTATCATAGGCAGTAGCTTTATCCGCTGCTCCCCCTACTTTTCTAAAAGTAAGGCATTAAATAAAAATGGGTTCTTCAAAGTAATCTTTTTTCAAAACCTTCCACATCCTATGAATTTGCATTCTGTAGTCTTGGCCACCCTTTCCTTCTGTTTGGATTCAACAGCACATATGAAGCTTCTTCCCAGACTAGGGGCTGAAAGTGCTCCAAGAATTTTAAGTCATTAATGTTGGTAGTAAAATTGATTGCATGTTGGTGCTGGTGCTGTGGAGTAGCAGGTTAGGCTGCTGCCTGCAGTGCCAGTTTCCCATATGGGTGCCAGTTCGAGACCCAGCTGCTCCACTTCTGATCCAGCTCTCTGCTATGGCCTGGTAAAGAAGTAGAAGATGGCCCAAGTCCATGGGCCCCTGCACCCGCGTGGTATCAGTCCCAAGATGAAGGATTTTCTCCTACCTCTTTGGCTTCTCCTTCTTGGTCACCAGTTCAAGTTACTTACACCTGGCTAATATCAATACTTGATAAATATTGATATTCCACAAGCCTCAATCCTAGGCCATCTTCTGCTTTCAACTCACTACTTGCTCATGCTGCTAGCTTTTTAAATGTGCTAATGTATATTACCATGTACAGACTTTCAATCACTAATTTACACCTCTAGCCCAGATCTCTCCTGTAAGATCCAGCCTCAACTATCCAACTGCCTGCTCAATAGCTCTATCTGGCACTTCAGATTTATGATCACCCTAAAACACTGCTGTCTTGGTGTTTTCATGCTCAGTGCATGGCACCATTCACCCAGCTGCATAAGGCAGAAACTTCAGTCCTTCTTGACTCCCCTTTTCCCTTACTGCCCATATTATTCCTAATATATCTTGCTTACCTTCTTAACCTTTTCAGATCTGTCTGTGTCTTGCCATCTCCATTACCAGTACCCTAATCCAACCATCACCAGCTCATCCACTTCTGTGGGTTAGCAATTCTGGAAGGTGTCAACTAGATAGACAGTTCTTCTGTTGTCTCACCTAAGTTCAGTTATACAGCTGTAATCACCTGGCAACTCAACTGGGGCTGGATGGTCCATGATGGCCTCATTTACAAATCTGGTGCCTCAGCTGGGATGGCTGGCTTGACTGGCAGAGGCAAGCCTCTCACTTCATGTTTTTTCTGGTCTCTCATCTTGAAGGAGGCTAACCTGGACTCACAAAGCCAAAGGACAAATTCTAGTGCACTAAAAGTCCTATTGGCTGATAACGTATTGGTCAAAGCAAGTCACATGTCCAAATTCAGAGTCAATGGTCTAGCCAAGGCATAGACCCAGGGCTGGATTGTGGTGCAGTGGGTTAAGCCACCACCTACAACATTGCCATCCCATATGGGCCCCAGTTCCAGTCCTGGCTGCTCTACTTCTGATCCTGCGAATGCGCCTGGGAAAGCAGCAGAGGACAGCCCAAGTGCGTGGGCCCCTGTGCCCACGTGGGAGACCCAGATGAAGCTCCTGGCTCCTGGCTTCAACCTGGCCCAGCCCTAGCCACTGTGGCCATTTTTTTTTTTTTTGACAGGCAGAGTGGACAGTGAGAGAGAGAGAGACAGAGAGAAAGGTCTTCCTTTTGCCGTTGGTTCACCCTCCAATGGCCGCCGCGGTAGGCGCGCTGCGGCCGGCGCACCGCGCTGTTCCGATGGCAGGAGCCAGGTGCTTCTCCTGGTCTCCCATGGGGTGCAGGGCCCAAGGACTTGGGCCATCCTCCACTGCACTCCCTGGCCACAGCAGAGAGCTGGCCTGGAAGAGGGGCAACCGGGACAGGATCGGTGCCCCGACCGGGACTAGAACCGGGTGTGCTGGCGCCGCTAGGCGGAGGATTAGCCTAGTGAGCTGCGGCGCCGGCCCCACTGTGGCCATTTGAGAAGTGAACCAGTGATGGAAGATCTCTCTGTCTCTCTCTTTTTCTCCCCTGACCTCTTTCTGTAACTCTGCCATTCAAAGAAATAAAATACATATTTAAGCAAAGAAACAAAAAATTAGTAAATAAAGCATAAACCCTAGGAGGAAGGGTTCCTTGCAAGTCTTGGAAAATTACAATCTATCACAACAATCCTCTCCTTAGGAATCTGAAATGATCATTGTTTCACACCAAGTCCAGTGTAAGTTACTTTTCACCAGTGTATGACTTCATGTTCTTTCTGGTCAGACTAGCTCTCTTCTGTGGCTTCAGCCTTGCCTCTGCCTGAAACCCTTCTCCATGCCCCAGCCTTCTCTATCTGGATGATTTTATCCCATTTTTAACCTCATTCCAACTCTCACATTTTTGTTCATTTTATTCTCTTAGCCTAGAAAACTACCTCCTACCCTCTTCCACATTTCTGCAGCAATGCCAATATCCAGCTAATTTCATCTCAACTTCCCATGATTGCTCCTGCCTCCATGGATCTCCAGCCTTATCTATAAATTCCTTCTGATCTAATAACTGTGCCAAACAGTTTTAAACTTAATCATGTGCATTTTGCACATTATGTAGATTTTTTCTACTGCTGGCTTTAAATACCATTTTTTCCTAAAGCTGAATTGAAAATTCCTTAAAGAAAGGAACTATGTCCCATCCTCTTTAACAAAATGGTCTATAAAGATGAACAGTATTCTCAATAATGTTACTGTCTGTGGGGCCAGTGTTGTGGCATAGTGCGTTAAGCCATTGCCTGCAATGTCAGCATCCCATATGGGTGTTGGTTCATGTCCCAGCTGCTCCACTTCCAGTGGAAGAAGGTCCAAATATCTGGTCCCCTGCCGCCCATGTGGGAGACCCAGATGAAGCTCGTGGCTCTTGCCTTCAGCCTGGCCCAGGCCTGGCTACTGAGGCCATTTGGGGAGTGAACCAGTGGATGGAAGATCTTGCTCTCTCTCTTTGTAAGTCTCCTTTCAAAGAAATAAATAAACTTGAAATAAAACAAAACAAAAAAGAACATTACTAACAGGAAAGACCAACCCTAAGTAAATAAGTGGTTATAATAGAGTTTAGATGCCATTTCACGCTTAAGGGCAGGATGCTATGGGAAAAGAGTGAACAGTCTCTAAATTTGTAGTTGTTGCTGTTATTATCCTTTGAGTTGGTTTGCTTGTTTCTGACTTTTACTTGGACAGGTATTGTCAGAGAAGCTGGCCTCTGGACTGAAATTATGATAACGGGTAAAATTAGCTAAAGAAGGATAGGGCATGGAGGAGTCTCAGGCTGAAATTTTATAAAGAATATGTATAAAGAGGAAAGAGGCATCCAGGTTATTTAGGAACTCCAAGTACAGGACTTAAGAACAGAACTGACTAGCTGAAGGATAGTAAGAGAAGGAAGAAGGGAGATTGGGAAGATAAGAGCTTTACTTCTGAAGAGATCCATCCACATTTCTACGGTCTGAACTGTCCTTCCAAAATTCATGTTGAAACCTATCACCCCCTGGCGTTACAAGACACCATCAACGAAGAACAAGCTCTCACCAGATACAAAATCTGTTGGCACAATGATCATGAACTTTCTAACCTTCAGAACTGTGAGCAATAAAATTCTATTGTTTATAAATTACCCAATTGTGTTACAGGAGACTCAATGGACTAAGACAGTGTTCTTTTGTGTTATTCATGATGCTTACTTTGGAGGTAAACATTGGCTCAGTGTCAGTAGGGCATTAAAGAGAGCTCCCCTGAGAAATCAGGATGGGGATAACGAAGTTGGGAGGGAACCCTTATAGTCACTCTTTCCTCAGCTAGAAGGCTCCCATGCTGTATCCTGTCACCCTGTGCAACTCTAAAGGAAAAGTCTACAAGTGGACTTAAGCCCTGACCTCTTCCTTGAGAAATTAATGAAGACTTCTATAAAAACAAGAGGTCAGTGTGAGTTTTATCTCTTGCTTCACTTGTAAAATCATGTGAAATCATGTAGTTCAGCGACAGTGATTACAACAGCCCAGTCTCAAACAGTGGTGAAGAATCATGGGCTTTGTTCCTACGCAACAGCCACACTGTAACACTGTGGATAGTGAAAAAGAATTCAACAAGCAAATCACCAAACAAATGCTCCTCTGTATGTGCTTTTTAAAAAATAAAAATAGCTACGATCCCCAATCAACCTACAATACTTAATTAGCCCCTTCTCAAATCTTCTAAATAGCTAGTCAACCCCATTTTAGAAAAAGCCAGCTGTTTTATAGAAAATTCATAGGAAGAAAAAGACAAAAATAAGTTACTCCACCAAGTTGCTTTCATGTAGGCTCACAATGAGACAGCAGCATTTCAGTGATGCACCTAACATAGAATTTTCTTTAGACATAGCTGAAGCTCTAATAAACCCGTTCTTGCTGTGGGAGTAAATTAATCCCAAATACAAATTAGGCATTTTGCAAAGTGCATTAACTCTTTCAAGTCTCCTGACCACACAATAAATATCCCTGAACTGACACTGCTGTTAGTGGTTAGATTGCATTGCTAGAGGGCTAGTGAAACATCCAGGTGGTCATTTGGGAAAATGTAAATGTGCTCTTCAATGACCTAGTTACATTTAAACAGTTGAGAGGTGACAGAAAATTGCTTATTATATCTGTCAGAGATCCTCAGACTGTTTCCAGCCCAAACTGTCTCCTTCAATGATTAATTCAGTGAATCATGCAATATCTGAACATTTGCCTTGCCTCCCTGCTAAGAAATTCTCAGGCATTTTCAACTCAGAAGTGATATTACAGAAAATAAGTTCACAAAGGTAATTTTCTGTAAGGTGAGCTTTAGTATTTTTTTCACCTATAACCTTCCAGAAGTAATTTTATTTAGGCAAACTGGTTTTAGTAACTAAGATGCAAATACTTTTGTAGGTCAGTGACTCAAATTTTTGTGTTTGTACAAAAAAGGGACAGGCAGAGAAAAATCAAATATGGTTAAATTTAGGGACAGTTGTTTGGTGTAGTGGTTAAATCACCACTTGGGACCTGGATGGAGCTCTAGGTCCCTCATTTCATACTGGCCCAGCCATAGCTGTTATAAAAAAATTAAAATAAATAAATAAATAAAAAATTTAAAGTAGGATTTAGTTAAATTTCAGGAGTATTTCAGCTGGAAAGGAGTTCAATTGGAAATCCTCATATACTTATATAAAAGTATAAGGAAGTTAGAAACAACCTAAATGTCTAACAACAGATAAATGGATAAATCATGAATGACAGAACCACATAATGGACAATCTGATAAATGTTTAATGGATATTTATGAAGGGTTTATATAGCATGTAACAGGAAAAAATCTGGAAGGAAAACATAACAAAGTGAAAACAGGGTTAGGCTTTGAGGGAGGATCCTGTGAGTAGTTTATTTTTCTCTACATTTCAATTTTGAAAGTTTAAAGACTATTTGGCCTTCTTCATAATCTGAAAAATCCTACTGTTAAAAATTAAACAGAAATACATTTTTAAAATTCTTACTTTATAGATCATTTACCAAAACTAAATTTAATTAGTGCCTAGAGTGATTGACATTTTACATGCCACTTTTATACTATTTCTATAATCTACAAAAATAATTGAAACCTTACCATACCATTTATTTCACATCAAGTCAAGCTGACTGTATTCCACTTTTTACAAGATGACATTAAGTCTGGCAAATATTTTGGTAGAAATACAATAATTCCCAAATGTAATTCTTTATGCTCATAAAATGCATATTTTAAATGTAGTAATAAGAGAGCTTATGGAAATTATCATATTGAAAATATTTTAAAACCCTCAAAAGACTACATTCCCTCACTGATTCTCCACACAAATCTTAAACCTTTAAAACTGCCCCTCATGCCAATATTCAGAATCCTCCTATTTTCTTGCTTCCCATTTTCCAGAAAGGAAAAATAAACTAAGTGTATCTGTTCTGGTCTTCTCCAACATCCATCCTCACACCAGGTTCAGCCACATAATTTGCAGCACTCAACACAAAATGAAAATGCAGAATCCTTTATTTTAAAAAAGCTACAAAAGAACAGGCATTTGGTCTAGCAGTTAAAATATCACCTAAGGTACCTTTTTCTTAGGGTCAGCATTTTGGTGTGGTGGGTGGAGTGCCAGCCTATGGCAGGGGCCTCCTATGTGGGTGCCAATTCGTGTCCTGGCTCTTCCAGTTCTGATTTAGCTCCCTGCCTATGGCCTGGGAGGGACAGCAGAGGATGGCCCAGGTGTTTAGGCCCCTGCACCCACATGGGAGACCTGGATGAAGCTCCTGGCTCCTGGCTTTGGCCTGGATCAGCGCCAGCCATTGCAGCCATCCAGGGAGTGAAACAACAGATGGAAGATCCCCCCCCCCCTTTCCTTTCGTAACACTTTCAAAATAAATAAATAAATCTGATTTAAATTCTCATGTAAGAGCCTGGGTTCAGGACCTGCTTCCAGCTCCTGACTCCAGCTTCCTGCTCATGCAGATCCTAGGAGGCAATGGTAATCGCTGCCTGCCTTGGAGAACTAGACTGCATTCCCAGCTCCTTGCCTCAGTCCTAACCAGTGCTGTTACAAGTATCTGGGGAGTGAACCCATGGGTGGGAGAGCATGCGAGCTCTCTCTCTCTCTTCTCTTACTGTGTCTATCTCAAATAAATAAAATTACAATATTTAAAAAAAATTTTTTTTCATTTCAAATAAACAAGCAAGAAAAATGCAAAGGTACTAAAACATAAAATCTTTTAAAATATTTCATTCCTTAAAAATATTAGGGATTAGTGACACATGAATAAAACATAAACTCAAAAATTGAAGAAAAATACTTTTGGTATCATAATTTTATAGAATACAGTAAGTAATATTTTATTAATGTGATATCTTCATTGCAGGATTTTTCTGGCTCACTTCTGCAAATTCACTTAAGTCATCAAAATTTTTACTTTTAGCAACTTTAGTTCCTTTAAAAAATATTTTAAGGGGCCATTGTTTTGGTATAGTAGGCTAAGCTGCCACCTGCAACACTGTCATCCCATATGGGTGTCGATTTGTAACCCATCTGCTCCACTTCCAATCCAGCAACCCACTAATGTGCCTTAGGAAAGCGATGAGAGACTCAGAAGAAGCAGCTAGCTCCTGGCTCAGCCCTGGCTGCTGCAATTATTTGGGGAGTGAACCAGCAGATGGAAGATTGATATCTCCACTCCCCCCCCCCCAATAACTCGGCCTTTGAAATAAATAAATAAACAAAAAATTTTTAACTCATTTATTCAAGAGGCAGAGACACACAGAGAGAGAGAAAGCTCCCATTCACTGGTTCACTCCCCAAATGCCTATAACTGGGGCAGGGCTGAAGCCAGGAACCCAGAACTTAATCCATGACTCCCATGTGAGTAGCAGAGACCTAACCATGTAAGCTGTCACCTGCTGCTTCCCAGTGTCTGCACCTGGTAGGAAGCTGGAATCAAAAGTCATAACTAGGTATCCAACCCAGGCACCGGGACATGGAATGTGGGCATCTTAACTGGTATCTTAACCAGTAGGTCAAACACCTACCTCTTGCAACTTCATTTTACATTTACTTCATTTACAAAATGGAATTCCAATGATAACATTATTAAGAACTTCAAAGTGACCACAACATAATAGGAAACCAACACTGACCCTCATTTGAAAGTGAGCCTCATGCAACTGTATAGGCCACATGCCAAGGAGCTGGCCCTGCTTACACCTGTCCATTTGCATGGCCCCGAGCTTGCTGCTTCTTCGCTAAAGCCAGCAGAAGCAGTTGTGCTTCCTGCACAATTCTTCTCTCCCATGACGTGAAGAATCCTTCTCCATCATCTCCTTTTTTCCAGTATTTAAAAATTATCCTCATTATTCTTTAATGACACCATCTAGATACCTGTGAGAATACTCAAATCTCTCCATCTCAAAACAGTTCTGTGCCTTTCCTCCTCTAAACATATTCCTGTATTTTCCCTTCCCTTTGAAACCAAATACTGGAACACTTGCCCAAGGTTACTGTTTTGGTTAACATTTCCCTACCATCAGACTTACAACCTACTCATAGCCTCACCAATTTGTTCTGACCAAGGCTACCAAATGCTTCTTGATATCCAAATTCAAAGGTCCCCTTTAATCTTTGTTATAGACTAAATGTTTGTGTCCCTCCCCACAAAATCTGTGATGTTGAAGCCCTAACTCCTAGTGTGATGGCATTTGGAGATGAGACTTGGAGGACACAATTAGGTTTAGGTGAAGGTGAGTCCCCACAATAGGATTAGGGTCCCTATGAGATGAAGAAGAGAGACCAGTACTCTTTAATTTCCTCTCATTCTCTCTGACCCTACCATGCGAGGACACAACAAGAAGAGGGTGTCTGCAAGCCAGGAACAGTCTTTTCCAGGAACTGAATCAGCTGGTGTCTTGATCCAGAACTTCAGTCTTCAGATCTGTGAGAAATGAACTGCTGCTGCTTAAGCCTCCTATACTATGATATTTTGTGTGGTGGCCTGAGCTAAGACAATCCTCATATTTTTCCTTTGCTTTTTTTTGTTTAAAAATATATTTATTTTGTTTGAAAGGCAGAATTACAGAGAGAGGGAAAGACAGAGAGATCTCCCATCTGCTGGTTCTGAAGCCAGGAGCCTTGAATTCCATCCAGGTCTCCCCTAAGCACTTGGGCATCCTCCGCTGCTTTCCCAGGTACATTAGCAGGGAGCTAGATCAGAAGTGGAGCAGTCAAGACTTGAACAAGTGTACATATGGGATGCCAGCATTGCAAGAGGCAGCTTAATCTGCTACCCCACAACGCCAGCCCCAACAATCCTCATCTTACTTGACGACTTCTCCTTCGTGAAATTTCTCCCTTCGATTCTGGGACCTCAGTCTCTCTCAGGTCTCATTTTACCCCCAGCTATTCTTTTCATGAGGTTCTCTTCCTCTGAATATACCAAAGATTGTCCTTAATTTTTTTTTACTTCTCTCTCGGCCTATCTGTGATGGATCCCAACACCCAATCTGACATGTTCAAATAAATCCTGAACTTATCTCTTCTGCCCAAACCTCTCCAGAGCTCTAGATCCATTAAATGTACTTCTTTGATGTCTTCACCATGATGTCCTTGGGTACCTGGAACAGAAACTAATCATCTCTTCTTACCCGCCTCTCTGTCTCAGGTGAGTGACATGGGTGACATACCCATGTCAGAAAATGGAATCATCTCTGACTCCTTATTTTCCACATGTTCAGTGATATACCAAGTCTGAGGGATTCTGTAGTTTGAAGATTTCCTGGCTTTGTTGCCTATTTCTTACCTTTGTTCAGATCTTTTTCAGTTTCTCTTAGACTACGGAAATATATTTTCTTTAAGACTATTCCCCCTGCTCCAGGTGTGTGCTCTATGCAGCTTATCTTCCTCTCTACCATAAAGGTGATCTTTCCAACATAAATCTGCTTATGCTTTTTCCAACTTAAGACTTCTCAATGACTCTCATTGCCTGCAAAGTGCAGGCCAGACAGCCTAGTAAATAATAAGCTGCTTCATAATCTAGCCCCTGGGTATTCATCCACTCTTATATCTTATATCCCTTTTTCTATCTATGCTAAACTACTAGTAATTGTCCAAATAATTCAATTTACTCATCTCTGATTTTATTTCTTTGGCTTATAGGGCTGTTCCTTGTTTTCTTAACAGCCCTTAATCTCCTCTACAGACTCATGGCTTCTCAAACGGTGCGTTGCAAACCACAGGTGTATGAGATATGAATGCGCTCAGTATTTGAAACAGTCAGAGAAGACCTGGGATGGGACATGGGCGAATTTTCTTACAACTTGGATGTGAGATATGAAACAAAGATGGCAGTTAAGATACTCCAGCGCTTTTGGCCTAATCAACTGGAAGAATGGTGTTGCCATCAACTCTGCATGAGGAAAACTGAGTGGGGTAAGTTTGGAAGGACCAATAAGATGTCAGTTTGGGAAATAGTAGATTTGAAATGCCAATTAAATGCTTGAGTTGGGATGTTAAGTAGGAAGTTATATATATGCTCTAGAGTTTGGCAGAGAAATATGGGCCAAAGATAAAACCTGAGGGTCATAGACATACATATGATATTTGGTGCCATGAGGCTGAATCAGATCACACCAAGTGAGTGAATGCAGAAAAGAGAAGTCAAAGATATGAGTTGTTTGATGTTCAGAAGAGTAGCCAGTGAGATAAAAGGAAACTCAGAAGACTTTGGTGTCCTGGAAGACAAACAAAGAAATTGCTTCAAAGCCAGAATCCCTGACAGATGGGGTAAAATAACTTAGAATGGATAATTGGGTTTTACAACATGGAGTTTCAGTGGATTGCAGAAGGAAAATGATTATTAGAAAGGGAAAAGGTTTATTTAAAAAAATGGAAGGAAAGGACTTGAAAACTCAATGTTTATCAACTTTGTCATAATTTTCTTTCTATAAAGGAAAAGGATAGCAACTAGTGGAGGATATAAGATAAAACATGCTGTTTTCTAAACTTTTTTTTTTTTTTTTAATTTGAGAAACGAAGAGACAGAGCTCCTGTCCTCTGCTTCAGTTCCCAAATGCTCACAATGACCAGGTTTTCCACATAGGTGGCAGGAACCCAATTCCTTGAGCCATCACCAATTGTCTCCCACAGTGTGGATTAGCAGGAAACTGGAATCAGTAGTGGAGCAAGCTTTTGAACCCAAGTACTCCAGTATGGAACATGGGTGTCTCAACCTTTATCTTAACTGCCAGGCCAAATACATATCCCAGAGTAGTAGCAGTTTTATGGAAATGAAAAGCTGTGTAGTATCAGTGGGCATAACTGATGGAAAGTGGTATTCATCCACTCTTATATCTTATATCCTTTTTCTATTTATGCTAAACTGCTAGTAATTGTCCAAATACATCAATTTACTCATCTCTGATTTTATTTCTTTGGCTTATAGAGCTGTTCCATGTTTTCTTAACAGCCCTTATTCTCCTCTAGTGAAAGAGAAGAAAGATCAGTGAAAGAAAACAAGGGAATGCAAGGCCAGGGTGTTGGAACATGTGCATGGATATTGAAATCATTGAAGTTTTTGAAAGGATAAGTTTTAAAAGAGTGGCAGGGATCAAGGAGCTAAAATATCCCCTAATACTATCACTCTCCTGTTTTCAAGGCGACTCTCATGTTCTCTTCTCTCTTTGTACCTTCAACACTATGTCTTCTCCTGTCACTCTCAGCAGATGTCTTGCTTCTGATTTCACTGAGAAAACTAAATCAATCTGAAGAGGACTTCCAAATGCCAGTCACTCCCAGCTCCCCACTTACCTGCACCTGTGCTCTGTTCTCTGCCTTCCCTTCTGTTAGAACAGAAGGATCATGTGGGGTTCTATTTAAGGCAACTCCTTGACTTGTCACCAGATGCCACCCTTCTCACTCCTAGACTCTGCATTGCCCTCCAGCTACCTTTCACTTCTCTGCTCCCCTTCACAGCAAAATTCCAGCAGATGGTTGAGTCACTGTGTTTAATTCTTCAACTCCCAATCTCTCTTGTACTCACTTATATCAGGAATTCATTCTCACCACACATCAAAAATGTTCCTATCCAAAATCCAAAGTCACTTCTCAGTCCTCATCCTATTGGATCTCTCAACAGCATCTGATACTGCTGATCATTCCCACATCCCTCAAAAACTTTCATTATTTGACTTTGGGATATTATACTCTTATGCTCTTTTTCCCCAACAAATCCTCTTTTTTCCCTAGTTATCCTAGACCCAGTCCTTGGATTGCTTCTTTCCTCCATTGTCTTTACTTCTATAATCTGTAATCTCATCTAGTTACAGGATTTTAAATATTATCTACATGCCTGTGACTCACAAATTTATATCCCCATCCCAAACCTCCCTTGAATTACCTACTAGAATATCTCCACTTGAATTTCTGATCCACACCTCTGACTTAATATGTCCAAAGTTGAACTCTTGATCCCTACCATCCCCATATCTATTCCTGTCCCAACCATTCAGTAGACAGGGGTGGCTGAGATGTTCAAGCTGAAGTCTTAGAATCATTCTGGATCCTTTTCTTTGTCTCACAGTCATCATCCAACTTATCAGCAAGCAATGTCAAAATTACTTTAGAAAAACATCATACATCTCTCCTTTCTTCACCACCTCTAGACCAGTGCTGTCCAAAGAAAATACAGAGTAAAGAACATGTTTCACTCTAAGTTTTCTTGTAGTCATATTAAAAAATGTAAAAAGAATCAAGCAAAATTAATTTTAAGTATATATTTTACTTAGTCTAATATATCTAAAATGTTATCATTTCAACATATAGTAAATTATTTTAAATTATTAATGAGATATTTTCTGTTATTTTTTCAGACTGTCTTCAAAATCCCATGTGTTAATTTATATTTACAACACATTTCAATGTCAAGTGCTCAACAGTCACTTGTGACTGACTTGTGGCTACCATATAGAATATGTGCACCACCTCTCATCTGGATTAAGGAAGTTATATTTGAACTAGATTTCCAGCTTACATCATGCTTTTCTCCTGTTGCCCTAAAATACAAGCAGTTCTTTTATATCAGCTACACCTCAATAGAGCTATTACAATCTATACAGAAAATCATGCTCATTGCCTGCTCAAAGCCCTCCCATGATTTCCACCACATATGGAACAAAATCCAAACACTTCATCATTGCTTACAAAGCCCTTTGTGATCTGATCTCCCTTCCTCTATATTTCTCCCTTGGACTTCATATCCTGCCACAGACCCCTCATTACTCCATTGCCACCGCACCAGCCTCCTTGCTGTTCCTTGGAAACCCCTAGCAAACTATGTCCTCTTCCCCTCCTCCATGGACTTTTATTTGTTCCCTTTGGTTATCCCGCAGATCTTTCATGGTTTGCTCCCTCTCCTCAGTCAGCTCAAAAGTGGCCTTCCCTGCCTACCTAATCTAGAACAAGACCGCTGCCACTCAGGCTGCTTTCCTTGCTTTGTCATCCCAGCATTGGCATTATTACCACCTGACTTTGTTTTATATGTTGATTTGTGTCCTTATGTATTAGAATACAATCCCCACCAGGACATAGCCTGTGCTTTCTGCACTACATTCTGACCCATCTATCTGTCATAGTAGATGCTCAAAAACAGGTATTCAATGAATATTTATGTATTGCATGAGTATTTGAAATGACACAGAAAGAAAAACAAAACGCAGTAGCAGCCCCGGCCATTCTCAGCTGACCTGACACACAGCTGTGTCACATTATATGTGTATTCCTGTTAGACATACACCTTCTTAGAGAAGGCTAACCTCAGACAAGGTTACTCTGAGATCATGGAGAAATGAGACAGATAAAACACTTTATAATTTTGTTTAACAACAGATAACAACAAAAAGGTCAATGTGCTACCCCCAAAATACCAAACATCCCCTCTCAGAGGAAATGATTGATGGTTTCTTCTTTACAAACTACTACTTTATCTGCAGTCTAGTCTATTGTTCTCTGAATAAGATTTATTGAGACACCCAGTCACAGACCTGTCCTGCTTTCTAACAGCAACTAACCTGTGGTGAAACCCCTTCCCTGCTTACTTAAGTCCTTTCCTAAATCACTCAACCAAGCCCCAAGTCTTGAGCACATTTGTATTAACACTTTATTACTGAGAGATGCCATGAGTTTCCAAGTGTATGTTTTCCTCATCACAATGATAATACATCCAACTTGTTTGACTGTATGTATGTGTGTTCCTGGTGGTCTTTTTTTTTTTTTTTTCCAGGCAGAGTGGACAGTGAGAGAGAGAGAGACAGAGAGAAAGGTCTTCCTTTTACCGTTGGTTCACCCTCCAATGGCCGTTGCGGCCGGCGCAATGCGGCCGGCGCACCACACTGATCTGAAGCCGGGAGCCAGGTGCTTCTCCTGGTCTCCCATGCGAGTGCAGGGCCCAAGGACTTGGGCCATCCTCCACCGCCTTCCCGGGCCACAGCAGAGAGCTGGCCTGGAAGAGGAGCAACCGGGACAGAATCCAGCCCCGCAAGGCGGAGGATTAGCCTAGTGAGCCGGGGCGCAGGCCTTCCTGGTGATCTTTGGTAGAAGGAATTGATGCAATAAATGAATGAATCAGCCTTTGCATTTGGAAATTATGGTGTTTATTCTTTATACTTTCGTATTTCTCTGTATTTTCCAGTTTCTATAAAAAGAAAGTCTTATTTGGAATCTGAAAAATATTGACACGTATTTAGTTTTACAATAACAACTAGTATGGTATATCAGATAAACTCTACATAAATAGATTTAGATTTAAAGCCAAATTTGACACTGTGCAGCTGAATAAACTTAGGAAACTTATTTCGCCTTTTTAGATCTCACTGGTAGAAGGTAGAAGGGTATTTCAAAATTATTTGTAACTTTAAGAGACTGAATTACCAGACACAGTGATGTTCAGGAATGGGGAAGTGATGTGGGTGTTAGAATATTTTCATATACCAATTTAGTTTCTTATTGATATTTTTAAAATTATTATTTTCAATGTTTTTATGATTTATTTTGAAAGAGTTACAGGGAGAGAGCGAGATGGATAGAGAGATCTTCCATTTGCTGGTTCATTTCCCAGGTGGCTGTAAAGGCCAGGCTGGGCCAGGCTGAAGCCAGGAGCCAGGAGTGTCAGCTGGATCTCTTACATGGGTGGCAGAGGCCCAGATATCTGGGCCAACTTCTACTGCCTTTCCGAAGGAGCTGGATCAGAAGTGCAGCAGTCAGGACTCAAACAAGCACTCGTATAGGATGCCAGTGTTGCAGGTAGTGGCTTTGCCACAACAGCAGCCTTTGAGAAACTATTTTAAAAAGATTTATTTTATTTATTTGAAAGGCAAAGTGACATAAAGAAGGAGTGTGTAGGGGAGAAATCTTCCATTCTAAATCTCTGCAACAGCTGGGACGGGGCCAGGCTGAAGCCAGGAGCTGAAACTCCATCTGGTCTCCCACATGGGTGGCAGGTATCCAAGGTTTTAGACCAGTATGCACTGCCATCCCAGTCCATTAGCAGGAAGGTGGATCAGAAGTGGAGCTGCCAGGACTCAAATTGATGCTTTGATACTGGATGCTGGTGTTGTTAGCTGTGAGCTTTATTCACTGTGCCACCTCGCTGCCCACAAAAAATTTTTAAAACCTTGATTCCTTTATTCTTATTATTTTTTTTTAATTTCTTTTTCTTTGTTTTTTATTTTTTTATTTTTGACAGGCAGAGTGGACAGTGAGAGAGAGAGAGACAGAGAGAAAGGTCTTCCTTTGCCATTGGTTCACCCTCTAATGGCCGCCGCGGTAGCGCGCTGCGGCCGGCGCACCGCGCTGTTCCGATGGCAGGAGCCAGGTGCTTATCCTGGTCTCCCATGGGGTGCAGAGCCCAAACACTTGGGCCATCCTCCACTGCACTCCCTGGCCACAGCAGAGAGCTGGCCTGGAAGAGGGGCAACCGGGACAGGATCGGTGCCCCGACCGGGACTAGAACCCGGTGTGCCGGCGCCGCAAGGCGGAGGATTAGCGTGTTGAGCCACGGCGCCGGCCTCTTTTTTTTTTTTTTTTTTTTTTGACAGGCAGAGTGGACAGTGAGAGAGAGAGAGACAGAGAGAAAGGTCTTCCTTTGCCATTGGTTCACCCTCCAATGGCTGCCGCAGCAGGTGCGGTGCGGCCGGCGCACCACGCTGATCCGAAGGCAGGAGCCAGGTGCTTCTCCTGGTCTCCCATGCGAGTGCAGGGCCCAAGGACTTGGGCCATCCTCCACTGCCTTCCCAGGCCACAGCAGAGAGCTGGCCTGGAAGAGGGGCAACCGGGACAGAATCCGGTGCCCCGACCCGGACTAGAACCCGCTGTGCCGGCGCTGCAGGTGGAGGATTAGCCTATTCAGCCGCAGTGCCGGCCTATTCTTATTTTAAAAATCTAAGTTGTAACATCTACCCTTATGTGAAAGAGATTTCTTAGAAATCATGTGTCAGTTGGAGCCTTAGGCATGATCATGTCTCAGGCACTACTATTGATGTCAGTGATGCTGACAGATGACGGAGATAGAAAATCAACCCACCTTTAAGAAACTCAAGGTGAATGGCTAAGAAAATGATGTGAACAGCTGGTTAGAATGTGTAATAAGAGACATATGTCCAAGATAGAGAAGAGCTAAGAGTTGGTAAAGGCTCTCGGGAAAGGTTTTCAGGAAGAGGAAAATCTGAGAGTTTTAGGAAGGATGAGTAGAAGAACACCACTCTGGAAGAGGACATTCCATGTCCCCATACCCCCAAAGCTAAACATTTACAGACATAACATAGCATTGTGAAGTCAAGCGATTCAGTACATCTGGAGTGGAGTACGGGGAAAGGTAGTGGGAGGAAGGGTGAAGGGAGACAAGGTAAGAACAACTCTTGGAGTGGTTTATTCCAAATTCTAGCCCAATATGGGGACTTCTAAAGTCTACAGCTGCACTCTCCAATATGGTAGCCACTACTTCCATGTGGCTATCACTAAAAAGAATTCAGTTCCTCAGTCACACTGGTCATAATAAGGGATTTTGCCTCACGTGGCTGGCGGCTACTCTACTGACACGATAAGGCCAGGAAGCTTTGTATTGTGGTCTGTGCTGCTCTGGAGTTTCCCTGTAGAAGCCCCTTCATCTCCTGCTTGAGTGGTGGGGAAGTAGCTACTTCCCAGCATAGCACATCACATTTTTATATAGGTTTATGTGCCAGAACATAATCTTAAATAATTTAATTCATTATGCACTTTCCTCTGATTTCTGCCAAAGAATCCTAGCTTTGTGGTGAAATATAAAACAAATTCACATTTTCTGTCACTTAGTGACTGCTGATTTCAGATCATTGTCTTCTCAACCCTCCCCAATTCTTCCTGTCCGAAAGGAAGAAAGGAAGAGAAATCCCAGGCCTGTTTACAAATTCATTTTGTTCTGGTGAACCTCTTACATATTTCTCCTAGATTTTGCTCTCCTAAACTGGATCCTCCTTTGTCTCAGTGTGGTCTAATCAGCAGAAAACAGAATTACTACTTTCCTGTGCTCTAAGCGCTTGACTTCTATATATGGATCCTAAGTTTATTTTGCTATTAGGCTTTTTTTAAAAAAGCATTCATCATGTTGTGCATATTAAACTCACTGGCTACTAATACCCCACTTTATTTTTAACAAAAGCTACTGTTCTAGTAAGACACTCCAAGCCTGTGTGACACAATAAGCAATTATTTTTAAAACTTCTATTTGGGGCCTGTGTTGTGGTGTAGCAAGTTAAAAGAGCCAACATCCCAAATGGACAGTGGTTATAGTCCCGGCTGTTTCACTTCTGATCCAGCTCCCTGCTAATGGCCTGAGAAAAGCAGCAGAGAATCGCCCAAGTGCTTGAGCCCCTGCACCCACGTGGGAGACCTGGAAGAAGCTCCTGGCTCCTGGCTTCAGCATGGCCCAGCCCTAGCCATTGAGGCCATTTGGGGAGTGAACCAGCTGCTGGAAGAATTTCTCTCTCTCTCTCTCTCCCTCCCTCTCTCTCATATCTCTCCCCCTCTCTCTAACTCTGCCATTTGAATAAATAAAATAAATATTTTTTTTAAAAAAAACTAATTTAATTTCCTGTGGTTGCTGAAATTCTATTACATACTTCAGAGAACTGGAAATGACAGTGATTGAAAAAACTCATAGAGGTAAGAAGAAATTAAGATATAATATCATGATTTATTATTAAACTTGTTTCATAAAAATATTAAATAATATATATAAGGAAATGTAAAAAGGAAAAATGATAACCTTTGGCAGAAATGGTATTAAATTACCAATTGAAAGTGGACTGAAATGAAGTTCTCTTTTCAATAAATGACTTTTCAACTCTTCTTGGGTTAATGTGTGTGCTGACTTACTAAACAATACTTACATGTCACATTAGTACATCTTTAATGCATTGAAGTTCTAGTTTATCTTTGGAGACACAATTTATGTGTGTGTGAGTGTCCACAAATTCTGTGAGGTTGCACACACAGTGCTTCCATTACCGCACTTGAACAAGGCCCTCAGGAACCACCTAGGCTCACCAGAAGTATAGCTCAGTAGAGAAAATGGCAATTAAGCCACCATCTGCAGTGCTGACATCCCCTGTGGACACCAGTTTGAGTCCTGGTTGCTCCACTTCAGATCCAGCTCCCTGCTAATGTGCCTGGGAAAGCAATGGAAGATGGCCCAAGTACGTGGGCACCTGCAGCCATGTGGGAGACCTGGATGAAGTTTCTGGCTCCTGGGCTTCGGCCTGGTCCAGCCCTGGCTGTTGCAGCCATCTGGGGAGTGAACCAGTGGATGAAGATGTCTCTCCTTGTATCTCCTTCTCTCTCCCTGTAACTCTTTCAAGAGAATAAATAAATCTTAAAAAAAAAAAAAAAGGAGAGAGAGAGAGAGAGAGAAAACATCCTGTAGTTCCTTTCCTTGGAGTCACATGTGGACAGGACATCCCCAAACATTAATCTGAGTTAGGAGTTATTAAAATTACTTTTGATCAGATCACTTTTCCCTACTCTTCTTGTACCAGCTTTTGAAATGACAATTTTCCCAAAGCAACTTATAGTGAGTAGTAAGTCTCTGATGTCTTAGTAATTAAAGTACCAAATATCACCTTAGCAGCCAGCACTGTGGTACAGTGGGTTAAGCTACCTCACATGATACCAGCATCCCATATAGGCACTGGTTCAAGTCTAGACTGCTCCTTCCCTTCCCTTCCCTTCCCTTCCCTTCCCTTCCCTTCCCTTCCCTTCCCCTCCCTTCCCCTTCCCTCCCCTCCCTTCCCCCCTTACTTTTCTGCTCTCCTCTCCTCCCCGCCCCCTCCCCTCCCCTTCTGTTTCTCCACTCCTCTCCTCTCCTCTTTTTCTCCTCTCCTCTTCTTTTCTTTCCCTTTTTCCTTTTCCCTCCCCTCCCCTTCCCTCCCCTCCCTTTTTTTCTTAGGATTTATTTATGTATTTGAAAGAGTAAGAGAGAGGTGAGACACAGATACATACACACACACACACAGAGGGAGAGGGAGAGGGAGAGGGAGAGGGAGAGGGAGAGGGAGAGGGAGAGGGAGAGGGAGAGGGAGAGGGAGAGGGAGAGGGAGAGAGATTTCCAGTTCGCTCCTCAAAAGACTGCAATGGCCTGGTCTGGGCCAGGCCAAATCCAGGAGTTTGGAGCTTCCTCCGGGTCTCCCATGTGGGTGCAAAAGCCAAAGCACTTGGGCCATCTTTCACTGCTTTCCCAGGCCCATTGGTAGATAGCTGGATCAGAAGAGGAACAGCCAGAGCTTGAACTGGTGCCCATATGGGATGCTGGCCCTGCAGGTGGTGGTTTAACTTGCTTCACCACAGCACCAGCTCCTGCTCCATTTCTGATACAGCTCTCTGCTAACACACCTGGGAAAGCAGCACAGGATGCCCAAATGCTTGGGTCACTGCTAAGCCATGTGGGAGATCCGATTGGAGTTTCAGGCTCCAGGTTTCAGCCTGACCCAGCCCTGGCCAATTAACCATTTGAGGAGTGAACCAGTAGATTGAAGATCTCTGTCTCTCCCTTTCTCTCTATGATTTGCCTTTCAAATAAATATAAAACAAACCTTTTAAAAATATCACTTCACTTGAATATTTCCTTTTTTTTTTTTTTTTTTTTTTGGACAGGCAGAGTGGACAGTGAGAGAGAGAGAGACAGAGAGAAAGGTCTTCCTTTGCCGTTGGTTCACCCTCCAATGGCCGCTGCAGCCAGCATGCTACGGCTGGCGCACCACACTGATCTGAAGCTGGGAGCCAGGTGCTTCTCCTGGTCTCCCATGGGGGTGCAGGGCCCAAGCACTTGGGCCATCCTCCACTGCACTCCTGGGCCATAGCAGAGAGCTGGCTTGGAAGAGGGGCAACCGGGACAGAATCCAGTGCCCCTACCGGGACTAGAACCCAGTGTCCCGGTGCCGCAAGGTGGAGGATTAGCCTATTGAGCCACAACGCCGGCCAGAATATTTCCTTTTTTAAAGATTTTTTTTATTTATTTGAAAGGTAGAGTTACAGAGAGGCAAAAGTGGAGTCAGAGAGAGAAAGATCTTCCGTCTGCTGGTTCACTCCCCAAATAGCCACAATGCCTGGAGCTTGGCTGATCCAAAGCTAGGAGCTAGGAGATTTTTCCAAGTCTCCCACATGGGTGGGCCATCTTCTATTGCTTTCCCAGGCCATAGCAGAGAGCTGGATCAGAAATGGAGCAGCTGGGACTTGAAATGGCGCCTATATAGGATGTCAGCACTGCAGGTGGAGGCTTTACCTGCTATGCCACAGGAACGACCCCTCACTTGAATACTTCTGTATTATCCATAATCCTGAAGTTGAGGATTTTACACCTTCATCTTGGAGGTTTGGTTAATTACACACTTTAAGGACGAATGTATTCTCCATTTATTCTAAATCAGTAGGTCCAAGGTGACTGCCAACGTTTTTGTCTTCTTAGAAAATCTAGAAAGCTGATAGTCGAATATATGTATATCTCCTCCTCCTGAAGACTCTTTTCAATACATAACCTGCGTGTGGTGATCAGGTAACTAATGTTTAGTGAAATTAATAACCCCCTGGATTCGGGAAGTCTTGGCACTCCAATGTCTCACTGGATCCCTACAACCTTTCATGAGACCAGTGGGGCAAAAGTAACTGCCCTTTGGATAAGAGGAATGTTAGGTTCAAAGAAAGAAGTGGTTTGTGTAAGGTCATACAGAAAGTAATTGGTAAGCCAGGATTCAGACCTCAGCCCAAGAAAAACAACCAAGGCACTTTCTACCCTACTTTCAGCATTCCTGCTTAACTGAAGCTGGCCCTTGTAGATTATTCATTTTGTCATGGACTGAAATAATTGAACTTATTCTATGGTACATTCATTGATTTCCAATCCTATGGTGATGAAACTAACATGGTTTTTACAAAATATTCAAAAGCACTCTAGTTTAAAAATATGTGAGTCACCATTTTCCAATGTTCATGTCTCAATTTATAATCAATTCTTGGAGACTCTTTTTTTTTAAAGAGTCATACAAGTTGATGATGTAATAAAATGTGGGACCTGGATGGGATTTTCATCTTTTAAATCCTTTTAAATTAGTTAAAAGTTTGTACGTTCATATAGGGAAAATTCAAGTAGGCTAAGAAGTCATACTGAAAAACATAAAAAACTCCTTAACCCAGTTCTTCAATCTTACCTCCTAGAGTCAATTTATAGATCCTCCCAAAATTGTCTAAGCACAAACAGACTGCAGTTGCAAATGTAAGCATGCTGTACACACTGTTCTTTGTCTCACTTTTGTGGTTGTTGTTTAAAAATATAACTTGGAGGCAGGTCCTTAATAGAGCATTATTTTCCTTACCTGCACAGTATCCTATACTACAATTTATTCAACAATTCTCCTAAGATATTCTATCTATTATTGCAGTTACTTTTCTATTGTAAGCAACAATGTAATAATAATCTTTACATATATCTTAACTAAAAGTGGAATTTTGGGGTCAATGTGTGTGAATTTTTATTGTATCCTTTTATTGCTGTAAAGTTATGTTCTTTGACTGATTTAATGCTTTTCTCCCTGTGAATTAAAATTGTCTGATGTTAATATTAGGGTCTCTAACTCCTTTTTAAAAAAGGTTTATTTTATTTATTTATAAATCAGAATTAAAGAAAGAGAGAGAGAGACAGAGAGAACTTCCTTCTGTTGGTTCATTCTCCAAATGGCCACAAAGGTCAGGACTGTGCCAGGCTGAAGCCAGGAGCCAGAAACTTCATCCAGGTCTCCCACATGGGTGCAGGTACCCAAGCACTTGGGCCATCTTATATTGCTTTCCCAGGCACATTAGCAGGAGTTGGATTGGAAATGGAGCAGCCAGGACTCAAACTGGCATCCATAGGGGATGTCAGCACTGCAGATGGTGGCTTAACCACCATCCTCCACTGCTTTCCTAGGCACATTAGCAGGGAACTGGATCAGAAGTGGAGAAGCTGGAACTCTAAATGGTACCCATATGGGATGCCAGCGCTGCAGATGGCAGCTTAACCTGTTGTGCCACAGTGCCTGCTCCATCTCTATTTTCTTTTTTTAAGATGTTATTTATTTATTTGAGAGGTAGAGTTACAGATAGAGAGAGGGAGAGACAAGAGAGAAAGGTTTTCCATTCCCTCTTTCATCCCCAAATGACTGCAATGGCCGGAGCTGGGCCGATCTGAAGCAAGGAGCCAGGAGCTTCTTCTGGGTCTCACATATAGGTACAGGCCCCAAGCACTTGGGCCATCTTCTACTGCTTTCCCGGGCTATAGCAGAGAGCTGGATCAGAAGCTGGAGCAGCCAGGACTCCAATCAGCGCTCATATGGGATGCCAGTGCTACAGGTGGAAGATTAGCCTACTACACCACAGCACTGGCCCTTCTATTTCCTTAAATTTTCTTTTTGTGTGTGTGTGTCATTTTATATGATACACTTTTTACTGTTTATTTCAAAAGATTTATTGATTTTTTGGATTTTTTTCATTTTTGTTTATTTTCTTATGTGAAAAGGAGAGAAAGAGAAAGGTCTTCATCTGTTGGTTTACTCTCCAAATGTCTATAACAACTAGGGTTGAGGCAGGTTGAAGCCAGCAGCTAGGAACTTGATCCAGGTATTCCACATGGGTGACAGGGACCCCTCCATTTGACCTATCACCTGCTTCCTTCCAGGGTGGTATTAGCAGAAAGCTGGAATCAGAAGCAGAGCGGAGGCTGAAATCCAGGTACTCTAATATGGGATGAGGACATCCTAAGTGGCATCTTAAACACTATCCCAAATGTCCGCTCCATCTGTCTATCCATCCATCAATCCATCCATCCATACATATGCATACATCTATTATCTAGCTAGCTAGCTATCTTGAAAACCAAGAATGTATGCAGATATCTCCAATTCCAAGTCAGTAATCTAGCATGTATTCTAGGCTTTCTATATTTTTGATCTCCTTTCTCTATAGTATGAAGTCTGGCTACCATTATCCTCAACATATTTGCTTCTCTGCGCAATCCTTTTATGTGGAATCAGCTTCCCAGACACTCAGGCTGCTTCCTTGGCCCAGCTTTCCAAAGGCACAGAACACATCCACCAACTTCTTCCAACCCTCCTGAACAATCCAGGCATATCAGTTGAGTTCCCCTAGTCCCTTCAGAAGGAAAGGGGAAGTGGCTAGTCAAGGTTTTGAGACAATGGAACTATTAAAGACCTCACAGTCCTGGGCTCAAAACATTTGTGACTGTTGTCAACTTGACAAGATCCGTGGACCCCAACCTGAGAGTTAATTTTTACATTAGTGAATTCTCATCGATCCTGATTAATTCAGCAACTGTGGCGCAGCAGGTAAAGCCGCTGCCTGCGATGCCAGCATCCATGTGGGTCCCGGTTCCTGTCCTGGCTGCTCCACTTCTGATCCAGTTCTCTGCTAATGTGCCTGGGAAAGCAGCAGAAGATGGCCCATGTACTTGGACTCCTGCACCCATATGGGATACCCAGAAGAAGCTCTTGGCTCCTGGCTTTGGACCAGCCCAGCTCTGGCCATTGAAGCCGTTTGGGGAATGAACCAGAGGATGGAAGACCTCTCTATGTCTCTCCCTCTGTCTCTCTCTGTAACTCTGCCTTTTAAATAAATAAATAAATCTTTATTTAAAAAAAATGAGGAGACTTAAAAATATCTGTGGAAAATGATATTAAAAGGCAAATTTATTTTGGTACAAAAATTTTTGACCTAAGACATCCAGTCTGAGTTTGAAGGCACAGTTTGAAGATAGGCAGAGAGATGGAATTCTGTTACTCGGCTATGTGTTCTATTTAGGTTTTCAAAGGAGTAGATGAGGGCATGAGAATCTGACAAACTGGGGATGACAAGGTGCTTTATTCTGTCTATTGAATTAAATATTAATCTCATCCAGAAGCAACATCACAGACATTCAAATATCTGGGTGTGTGGTGGTGGGCAGGCTTTGTGGCACTGTGAGTTAAGTCATGGCTCATATAGCCAGCATCCCAAATTGATAGGTTGCCTGGTTCAAGTCTTGACTGCTCTGCTTCCAGTTCAGGTTCCTGTTAAAGCATCCTGGGAGGCAGCAGATGATGACTCAAGGGCTTTAGTCCCTGCCACCCAGATCTGGATGGAGTTCCAGGCTCCCAGCTTAGGCCTGATATGGGCTTCTGGGGAGTGAGCCAGTGGTTGGAAGATTCTCTTCACCCCTGTCTATGTTGCTCTGCTTTTCAAGTAGGTGAAAACAAATAAATAAACATTAAAGTATAATTATTGGGGCACCCTATGGTCCAGTCAAGTTGTCATAAAAAATTAACTACCACACATTTTACTCTCAAAAGGTCTTGATTTGGACAATATATCATTTCACTGTCATTAAGGATCCTCCATCTTGAGCAGGTGCTAGGCCTTGACAAATGCTTCAGGACAAAACAGCTTCACTGTCCTAATATCCCCATGACTCCTGTAAAGTTATTTGCCATATATTAGTAGCACTTTGATGCCTTTACAATGACTGTGTGTGTGTGTTTACATTTACACTGTATTTTAAATTGGTTTCCGTGGATAGGCATGTCCAAAGAACCCAGCCCATCGACACCATCTAGATATGTTCATGTATCCTTCAGCTGGAACTGGAAACCAATCTTCCCACAGGAAAGATGATGTTGGATATGGATTTTTGAATTCTAAGTGTTAATAAAACTCCTTTACAAGTTTATCTACTTTTGACAGGCTACCTACCCTAAATGCTGTTTTAGCAGCAAAACGAATTCCAAGTTCCAAATAACCAACTTAAAAACAAAATGAGTCAGAGGAAGATATGACCTCTTTGTTTATTTCAGTTTCTTAGATTTGTCCCAACTCCCATTTTCTTAGGGAAAAATATTTTAAAATAGCATAAGAATGAAGAATTGAAAGTCAGATAACAGATGGTCTGTGCTGTATATATTCCAGATATATAATTTACCACATAATTTGGATTCAAATGCCTTCCTCTCAATATGTGATTTAGTTTCTATCAATACTTTTATAACCAAGAAGTAATTGATAAATGGAAAGTTTGTAAGTAGGCAACTGAACTGTCAATGGTGTTAGAGTATGATGTACACTAAACACCTTTCAGAGAGTAGTGGATTGTGTAGGGTCATGAACACAAGCTAAATGTTTCTGGGGAAAGAAGCAGTTATGATACTGAATTAATAGTGTTGATCTAGGTGCTGGAAGCCAGGATAACATATTCAGGCAAGTTGCTTTAGAATAATATTAGTGACTGCACCTTTTTAAGTTCTATGTGGAGTTAAAAAACAATGGTGGTTAAGATGCTGGATGGGACACTGATCCTGATTGCAACTTCTCGCTAATGCAGACCTGGGGAAGCAGATGGTGATGGCTCAAGTACCCAAGACCCTGCTACCCATGTAGGAGATTCACACTGAGTTCCCATACCCTGGTTTGGCGTGCCCCAGCTTTGTATGATGTGAGCATTTGGGGAGTACCCACAGAAGAGAAAGCTCTCTGTCTCTTGGCCTCTCAAATAAAATTTTAAAAATTAAATCTTATATTTTTATTTTATTTGACAGGCAGAAAGACAGGCAGAAAGATCTTCCATCCGCTAGTTCATTCTCCAAATGCCCACAACAGCCAGGGTTGCGTCAGGAAGAAGCCAGGAGCCTGTAACTCCATCTGGGTCTTCCATGTGAGTAGCAGAAACCCAAACACTTGAGCTATGACTGTTGCCTTGCTGGGTGTGTGATAGCAGGAAGCTGGGTTGGAAGCAGAGCAGTCAGGAGTTGGACCAGGTACTCTGATATGGAATGTGGGCATCCCAAGTGGCATCTTAACTGCTGTGCCAAACGTTCGCCTCAATAATCTCTTTTTTAAAAAAGCAAACAGGTGGTCTTGCTGAGAATCTTCAGAATGGGGCTAGGCACTCAGAAAGTTAAAGATACTTGCTTGATTATCAATTTTATCCACATTATATGTTATATTTCCAAATGGCTACATATAGAGGGAAAATTACATTAGTAGTCTAAATGTATCTGTCAAATAAAACAAAGTCAAACCAAAAAAAAAGTCTTTTCTATGTTAGTGACATTTAAATGTAGTTTTAAGAGAAGCAATGGTAGGCGGGTTAATATACTAAACTGATCTTCTGTATATAAAGAGAATTGAAAATGAATCTTGATGTGAATGGAAGGGGAGAGGGAGCGGGAAAGGGGAGGGTTGCGGGTGGGAGGGAAGTTATGGGAGGGGGGAAGCCATTGTAACCCATAAGCTGCACTTTGGAAATTCATATTCATTAAATAAAAGTTTAATAAATGAAAAAAAAAAAAAAAGAAAGAAACCCAGGTTCTGGCCTTGGAGCTAATAAGCAGCTGCATGACCTCAGAGTCATGATTTATAGTCTCTCTGCTCCTCTGTTTACTTGGCTGAGTACTGCTTCCAAGATCTAATGCCCAAATTTGGAATTCAATAGCTTTGATTTTGAGATAAACATCTTACCCTCATCCTGCATCATTGAACATGGAGTCTCATTACTCAAGACATAAACCTGTCCCACTCTGGTTCTATTCTGCAACAGCAGATGGTAGTCACTATTCTCAATTCTTATTTAAAAAAAAAATTATTTGAAAGACAGTACACACACACACACACACACAGGTCTTCTGCCTGCTGGTTCATTCATTCTCCAAATGCCTATAATGGCCAGGGGTGGGCCAGGCCAAAGCTAGGACCCAGGAATTCCATCTGGGTCTCCCATGTGTGGCAGACTTCCAAGTACTTGGGTCATCCTCTGCCAAAACCAGACATGTTAGCAGGAAGCTGGAATTGGTAGAGGTGGAACCACTTGGATATGGGCTGCTGGCACAGGAGGCGATAGCTTAACTTTCTCCTCTACAATCCCCACCCCTGTTCTCAGTTCTTAAACATCAGAATCCAGGCATCATTTTATGGTTCCCTCCGTTCTCCTTTCCTTTCCATCTGTAAAATAATTAATTAGCAGGTCATTATCTGAGACAGCTCCGATGCCTTGAGTGCCTACCTAAACAAACCAAAACTCATGCAGAGTGGTCTTAGACTAAAATAACAAACCAAATTGCTACCTTGCCCTTAAGTAGCAAATTTAGCCATCAAAAACACCAACTAGGCTCTAACTAGGGACTTCCCACTTTAGCATTCAAATATTTTCCTTGTCTTCTATGAACACCTTAGAAAAATCCTCCCTCTGTGCCCCTTCCACAGAGCCCTGAACAGCTCATGGTTTACTGCTGCCTGATTCATCAGTTGATGCCTGCTCAAATAAACTCTTTAAAATTGTAATATACCCATACTTATTTTTAAGCACATGATTAATCGCTAATAAAGTTTTAGGTAAAAATGAGCCAATGAGGGGGCGGCGCCATGGCTCACTAGGCTAATCCTCTGCCTGCGGTGCCGGCACCCCTGGTTCTAGTCCCGGTTGGGGCGCCGGATTCTGTCCCAGTTGCTCCTCTTCCAGTCCAGCTCTCTACTATGACCCGGGAAGGCAGTGGAGGATGGCCCAAGTCCTTGGGCCCCTGCACCCGCGTTGGAGACCAGGAAGAAGTATCTGGTTCCTGGCTTCAGATTGGCGTAGCTCTGGCTGTGGTGGCCATTTGGGAGGTGAACCAACGGAAGGAAGGCCTTTCCCTCTGTCTCTCTCACTGTCTCACTCTCTGTCGAAAAAAAAAAAAAAAAAAAAAGAGCCAAAGAATCACAGAAATTTTCCCTGGTCTGGCTACAGATAGTATAAGATACCAGATCACTCAATGTGCTGAAAACAATAGCAACAACAGCAAAACCCAAAAGATATGCATGTGTGTGTGTGCACGTGCTCTTGCATACACACCTGATCCTCCATTCAGACTGCTAATACTGTCTTAATGACTCTCCATGACAGCGGCGGTGGAAGGCAGGTACCTATAGCCACACCTCCTCATTGCTTCAAAGGGGAATTTTTAAGAAGTACTCTATAAATAAATAAGTAGTTTGGCAACATTTTATTGATTGTTAACTGTATTGTGAAGTATAGCTAATATTCTGTCACATAATATTTACATGATTTTTATAAAAGTGGTTTGCCTATTGTTTGCCTTATCTCTTGGATGTTTTCCTTCATAAAACCGTGCGAAGATGCTTTGATTACAGAACAGTTCACAGAGGTTTCCATTTTGTCTCTGAGTGAGAGCTTGCTATTTATGGGATTTAAAAAAAAAACTCTATGCAGATTTTAATTTTAAAATTAAGGAAAATTCAGAGTGGTAATATGTTAAATGAATATGAGTAGAGACAGGGTGCTGCTTTGATATTTATATAACTGGAATTAAAAAATACAGACGCTCATGGTCTACACCTTTAGGGACTTCTCCCATAGGGAAGAGGAACACATTTCCCATCTCTCCCCTACCTCTTCTAGTGACTGGTAGGATGTGTTAAAGAAAAATGATAATTACAAAAACAGTTGATTACTAAGCCTGCCAACTATGAACAGGTGGCATCTTTGACTAGGAAGTGGCCTTAGCTCTCCTACCTGTATTTCCCAAATGTTTCAAAATAAAATAAAAGAGAAAGTTAAGGGTAGAACACTAGTAACGATGGAAAGTAAATGAAAGAATGAGGCACTTGGAGAGAGACTCCAGCCAGTGAGGCATGGCTAGAGATGGGGGTGGCCCAGTGTATGTTAGCAACAGTGATGCCAAGAGTAACCATCTGAATATGGCCCATGCATATCTGTACTCAGGTGCAGAATCACGAAATCACTACACAGAGAAAAACGCAAGCATAGTCATATCATTTGGGGTATACGGGATAGAGTGAGGAAAGCTTCCTCCCTTCGTTAAAGCTGTGTAAGAGTCCCTAAATGCTCACATGATGTAGAATTTCTTTCTTTCTTTTTTTTTTTTTTATTTTTGACAGGCAGAGTGGACAGTGAGAGAGAGACAGAGAGAAAGGTCTTCCTTTTTGCCGTTGGTTCACCCTCCAATGGCCGCTGCGGTAGCACGCTGCGGCCGGCGCACCATGCTGATCCGATGGCAGGAGCCAGGTGCTTCTCCTGGTCTCCCATGGGGTGCAGGGCCCAAAGACTTGGGCCATCCTCCACTGCACTCCCTGGCCACAGCAGAGAGCTGGCCTGGAAGAGGGGCAACCGGGACAGGATCGGTGCCCCAACTGGGACTAGAACCTGGTGTGCCAGCGCCGCAAGGCGGAGGATTAGCCTAGTGAGCCGCGGCGCCGGCCATGATGTAGAATTTCTAAGGTCGCTGCCGCTGGGAATAGTCACGACTTAAGCCAGCCTGGCCCATTCAAACATTGGTGGCTGCCTCACCCTGGGCCTGAACAGGGGCTTGGAGCCATGGCTCTTGTTATAGCTTAATCAGTGTTCTCTCAAAAACTATGCTGAGGCCTTAACCCCTGGAATGTGATCTTTTTTAGAAATAGGGTTATCACAGATGTAATCTGTTAAGATGAGGATCGTGGAACAGGGTGGGATCCTAATCATGAATGACTGGTGTCCTTATAAGGAGATGTCCATATAAGGAGATGTCCATATGGCAACAAGGACATTCAGGCAGAGCCCTGTGTGACCACGAAGGCAGCGACAGGAGTTGTGTCCCTGCAAACCCATGAGCACCTAGGGTTGCTGGCCCTCTGTTCAAAGCTGTGAAGAGAAGATGCAAAAGTCCTCCTTAGGGTTCAGGGGACACAGCTCAGCTGACATCTTGATTTCAGACTCCGGGCCCCCAGAACTGGGAGACAGTACGTTCTGCTGTTTTCACCACACTTGGTTTGGGGTGCTTTGTTACAATAGCCATAGGAAACGAACACAGGCCTCAAGGCTGTAAGTATTTGGCACTTAGACCTCAAGTAGCCCCACTCCAACCTGTCAAGGTTGTTTTTCCAGGGCAGCTGCCTAGGGTGGGGCACGAATGGGTCATTCCCCCTCTTGAACTCAAAGCCAGGCTCTTCTTCCCTTGAGTCACCGCGGTTATAGGACTTAAAAGATGACTTCATTCCGGGCCTGGTGGAAGCAACAGAGAAGTTATTCTTTCCTGGTTGAGGCCACATTAAAGGAAATCTATAACATGAAGAAAAAAGTCCTTTGGGCTGGCACCGCAGCTCACTAGGCTAATTCTCCGCCTGTGCCAGCACCCTGGGTTCTAGTCCTGGTTGGGGCGCCGGATTCTGTCTCGGTTGCTCCTCTTCCAGTCCAGCTCTCTGCTGTGGCCCGGGAAGGCAGTGGAGGATGGCCCAGGTGCTTGGGCCCTGTACCCGCATGGGAGACCAGGAGGAAGCACCTGGCTCCTGGCTTCGGATTGGTGCAGCACCAGCCGTGGTGGCCATTTGGGGGGTGAACCAACAGAAGGAAGACCTTTCTCTCTGTCTTTCTCTCTCACTGTCTATAACTCTCTCTCTGTCTCTCTCTCACACTAACTCTGCCTGGCAAAAAAACCAAAAAAGTCCTTTGATTTTTTTTTCCTAACTTACCCTGTCATGTTAGGGTACAACTGGGCCCAGTTCTGCGCTGTGCCAAGGATAATCTCCGCCTTCTCAAGCCTTCGGTGAGAGGCTGGCATGAGCAACAGAAGGTGTGAGGGACATGGAGGAACAGGGAGGTGTGGCCTCCTTTCACCTGCCTCCATGCATGGGCAGCACAGCGACAACAGCGGCCTACAAAAGGGGGACGGGGGCCATGGGGAGTAGGCAGGGCTGGGAGCTACAGATTGGCAAAGAGGATGCATCTGTATCAAAGGCCGGTTCATGCCCTGCCCTGTGACAAACCCTGTTTCCCAAACCTGCTAGTGCAAGGCAGTCCTCAGCTGGAAGAAGCGGGTATTCACGTAAATTCCAGATCCACTGAACAATAAACAAGGGGCTATCTGAAAGAATGCACGCTGAACATTTGGAAACTGTAAGAGATTTGTTTAAGGAATAGAACAAACAGTCCCAAAAAGTCTAATCACCACTTTTCCAGAGGAAAAGAACTGGAAATATACGACATTATCAAAGACATCCGAGTCAATAATAATCTTCTTGAATGTAGAAGGTGATGAGGCTTTGGACGTATTTCCAAGAAATCATCGCTGTGGGTCTTTTTTTTTTTTTTAATTTTTATTTATTTATTTATTTTGACAGGCAGAGTGGATAGTGAGAGAGAGAGAGACAGAGAGAAAGGTCTTCCTTTTTGCCGTTGGTTCACCCTCCAATGGCCGCTGCGGCCGGCGCATCGTGCTGATCCGAAGCCAGGAGCCAGGTACTTCTCCTGGTCTCCCATGCGGGTGCAGGGCCCAAGCACTTGGGTCATCCTCCACTGCACTCCCGGGCCATAGCAGAGAGCTGGCCTGGAAAAGGGGCAACCGGGATAGAATCCGGCGCCCCAACTGGGACTAGAACCCGGTGTGCCGGCGCCACAAGGCGGAGGATTAGCCTGTTAAGCCACGGCGCCGGCCTGCTGTGGGTCTTTAAATGTTGGCTGAGACTCTGGGAAACAGAACCAACGGGTTACCATCTTGCTTTTAACAGGATGTTTAAACTCCATGCAATTATATTTTCAGGCTAAAGTAAATAGTTTAAAATGAATGAATACAGGCACAGTCTTCCTACCCCTAGGTTGGAACGAATCCTTAAGAGAACAAGACCTTTTTTTTTTTTTTTTTTTTTTTTTTTTTTTTTTTTTTTTGGGCTTGCCGTCATATCAGTTGTTTTCTTTCTCAAAAAAGAGACTACGAAATTCATGAAACTCTGAGTACCCCACCCCAGCCGGTCAGGCTGCTCAGCACGGGACCCTTCTCTGAAATATGCTTGAACTCCTCTAGAGCAAAATGTAGATCCTATCTGAAATGGTTTGCCTTGAAATATCTCACAGCAGTTAAAAAAAAAAAAAAGTGTATATAAGGGGATAAATGACCCCAAATCAGTAACTGTTGACAAATCTTGATAACTGCTAAGCTTGGATGATGGGGACACATTCACAATTCCTCTGTACAATTCTTGATAAAGAATTCTATACAATTAATGAACAATCATAAAGATGATATGTCTGGTCTGTCTCTACAGGAGACTGCTTAATCCCAAGTGGCAATGAGTATATGAAATATAATGAACATATTCTTAGCTTGTGCCTTCATACCTTGAACTGTGACAGGTGTGTTATCCTGAAGGCCAATTGGGAGCACCTCCGAGGAATGCTGTAACACTTGGGAAAGGAACCTTTTCTGAGAGGGCTTAAATTAAATCATGAAATGTCTGTCTCAAATTGGCTCTCAGCATGCCCTGAAAATGTATCTGGTACTTACATTTTGAAAGAAAACAACCAGGAAGTATCTTGTGCTTCTCTGACTGAAATAGCTGTGACATTTCACGCCCAAGCATCTTTCCAGTGGCCTGACCCTGGAGCAGTGACTCGGCTCACTGGCTCGCCTGTGGTGGGGACGGCTCGGAGGTGGAGGTGGCAGGCTTGGCAGGAGATCAGCGGCGGCTTGCTTGCCCACCGGCCAGCATCGCAGGCAGGCTGCCTCATGCCAGAAGCGGCAGTGCAGCTTTGGCAGAGCCTCTGAAAATGTCAGTCTGATTCTTTTCTGAAACTATTTTTGCCTTCTACATTTTAATTATTCTAAATTTTGGAAAGTATCTGGGCATGGCAAAGTCTTTATTTTCTTATTTTGGCACTTGCATTGATTCCTATTTTAGTAACTTCTTTTTAGCTCTCCTCAATAGAAATTAAATTCAAATAATTTGGGGTATTCTAAGTAGATTGAATGGTGGGGTCAGGCTTACACCATTTGAAATTTTCTTGGTTCATTTGCAGAACATGAATGCAAATGCTTTATGGCTCAGCTTATATACTCAGAGAAATGCCATCAGATCCAGGGATGGTGTAGGCATTTAGAGACCAAGTTTGTCACTGGCTAACACTCCTCCCCACTTGACACTCTGCAGCCCTCTCCAGCCCTTCTCTCCTCCCTCTCCAGCACATTAGCTTGACCTGCCCCAGATGCATCTTCCCAATCACCTTCTACCTTTGTTAACCATTGGTCCTCTGCAGATTTTGCTGTCTTATATTGCAGTTAGAAATCTCAGGGGATTCCAAATCTTTTAGCATTTTAACTGATTTTGAAAACTAGAATTTTTACTTAATAAATAAATTCCTAAAATTATTTGTGAAATTTTTATGGCAATTAAAATTTTTAGAATGTTTCCCATATTTTCTAAATTAAAATAAATTGCATTACACATTATATCTCAATGTTTTTCTAATGATTTAGGGTTAATTATTTTTTAAAAAGATTTATTTTATTTATTTGAAAGACAGTTACAGAGAGAGGTAGAGCCAGAGAGAGAGAGAGAGTTCTTCCACATCCACTGGCTCACTTCCCAAATGACTGCAATGGCCAGAGCTGAGGTGATCTGAAGCCAAGAGGCAGGAGCTTCTTCCAGGTCTCTCACATGGGAGCAGGGGCCCAAGGACTTGGGCCATTTTCTACTGCTTTCCCAGGCCATAGCAGAGAGCTGGATTGGAAGTAGAGCAGCTGGGACTCAAACCAGCAACCATAAGTGATGTCAGCGCTGCAGGCCGGGGCTTTAACCTGCTGCGCCACGGTGCCGGCCTCCAATTATTCTGTGACCAACTGGCCCAGTTCTAAGACACTGAGCCAAATTCCAGGATACTGGACTAGGTAACTGTTACTAGAGGGGGCAGTCCGAGCAGGAAGCATCTAGACCAAGACTCAGGATGTAGGGTTCAGTTCAGCAAGCTGGATACAAAATATAAAAATGATCACAACATAACAGGTGTTAGTTCACACACATATGGGTCCGCAGGGAAGGGAGATCACTGTAAAGTAACAGGAATAGTATCACAGCAGACAGAACATGAGAGGAAGGAAGCTAAGAGCAGTAACTTAAAAATCTGTTGGGGCCGGCGCTGTGGCGCAACGGGTTAATGCCCTGGCCTGAAGCGCTGCCATCCCATATGGGTGCCAGTTCAAGACCCAGCTGCTCCACTTCTGATCTAGCTCTCCTCTATGGCCTGGGAAAGCAGTAGTAGATGGCCCAAGTCCTTGGGCCCCTGCAGCCACGAGGGAGACCCAGAGGAAGCTCCTGGCTCCTGAATCCAGAAAGGCACAGCTCTGGCCATTGCAGCCAATCGGGGAGTGAACCATTGGAGGGAAGACCTCTCTCTCTCTCTGCCTCTCCTCTCTGTATAACTCTTTCAAATAAATAAATATTCAAAAATTTCAAATTCAAATCTTTCAAATAAATAAATAAATCTTTAAAAAAAAAATCTGTTGTTGATCAATAGAGAATTGGCACAGGGAAGATTGCCCACAGGCCGAAGGACTTCATGCCTCTCTTATGAGAGATAACTGCAGGGGCCGGCGTTGTGGTGTAGTGGGTAAAAGCCTTTGCCTGTGATGCCAGCATACCATATGGGTGCCGATTCATGTCCCAGATGCTTCACTTCCAATCCAGCTCCCTGCTAATGGTATGAGAAAAGCATTGGAAGATGGCCAAGCGTTTGGGCCCCTATCACCCATATGGGAGACAGGGAAGAAGCTCTTGGTTTCAATCTGGCCCTGTGCTGGCCATTGTGGCCATCTGGGGAGTGAACCAGTGGGTGAAAGATCTCTCTCCCTCTCCCTCTTTCTCTGAAACTCTTTCAAGTAAATAAAAAAACCTTTTTAGAGAGAGAGAGAGAAGTAATGATAAGAGTTTGACAGAGCAAATCTTAGAGGAGGAATTCTCTGCACAAATAATCAAAATTAGGAGGCAGTAACCCAAATTACAAGTAAAGGTGGGAACAAGGTCTGGATGCAGGGTCAATGCCCTAGAAACAGCCACTTGAAAACTGTTATCTACTTTCCACTGTTGCAGAATAAGTAAGAAAAAACCTAATGGCATTCATTTATTATTTCAGTCTCCTAGGGTAAGGAAACATGGTACCAGTTAGTTGGATCTTCTGCTCAGACTGAAATCAAGGTGCTAGTTGGGCAGCAATGTCATCTGAGGAGTGGAGTCTTCTTCCAGTCTCACTTATTTTGGTGGTTGGTGGAATTCAGAGCCATGATTGTAAGACTGATGTTCTTGTTTTCTTGTAGGCTATGAGATGGGAATCACTCTCAGCTCCTACAGCTCACCTGCAAGCCCTGTTCAATAGCACACTCACAACATGGCAGCTTACTTGTTCAAAGCCAGTAGAAGAAGCTTCCTCCAGTTGGCTACAGTGAAGTCTTATGAAAGGTAATGTGATCACTGGATTATCATCTTGCCTTTGCAGTATAATGTAGCCCAATCAAGGACTAACTATCCTATCATATTCACGGGGTCCCATACACACTGGAGGGGCAGGGTGTCATACAGTGTATCTACATCAGAAGGAGGCAATCTTGGGTTCCGTCATAAAATTCTCCCTGCCACAAATACTCAATTACTCAACACTGAGTAAACATCTACTGAGTTTCAGTAAATACCAGCACTATTCTACAATTTGGAGTACAAGCTGAAGAAAATAAATTAGAAATCAAAGACAGGTAATGAATCCCACAGCCTAATGGAGAAAACAGACTTGAAAATTAATTTAAATACAAGTAACTAGATTTAGCTAACACTACCATCCTCTGCCCACTTCCTATCCCCTCTCCACAGAAGTCACAATTTAAAAAAATTCAACAATCTTTTAAAACTTGTTATGATTATGTAATGTTTACTGTTAACTTCTGAGCTAGGTAGTGTATTGTACATATATCTTCTTTCTTGTACAAAGTTTTGCTTTTGCTAGAGTTAGCAATTCAATAATTTCCTATTTTAAAACATCTTAATATATGTAATCTTTCATTTATTTGAGGGAGATGGAGAAAGCTCCTACTTACTAGTTCACTTCCCAAATGCCCACAACAGCTAAGGTTAGATTAGGCCAAAGACAGGAGCTGGGAACTCACTCCAGGTCTTAAAAATGGGACCCAAGCTTTTGAGCCTTTCATTACCTGCTGCCTCCCAGGGTATGCATTAGCAGGAAGCTGGAACTGGTAGCAGACAGGACTGAACCCTGGGCACTGTTTTGGAATATAGGTATCTTAACTTTCTTAATGTGGTGCCTTAACTGCTAGACCAAAGCTCCTCCCACTGCCTTATTTGCATAGTTTTCTATGTACCTGTTTGATAGTTACTTCTAAAATCTCTAACATTCACTGAATGTTTACAAATAATTTTCCTAGTGCTCAAGCATACCAAATAATAGGTCATTTTTCATGCTTTGCTCCTCGTGGGATATTTCTCTACCACCGACTTCTACATCTTACTTTTGTCTGGCCTGGTTGTTCTCAAGGCTGTGACTTAGCTGAATCCTGGATCCTAGTTCCTGGATTTTGCTTTATTAGTTTACTCTTTCTGGTAAAGTACATCCATACATCCATCAGTAGTTTCCTGAGATGCATGGGAGTATGGTTTTTTTTTTTTTTTTTTTACAGGTAGAGTTATAGACAGTGTGAGAGAGAGAGAGAGAGAGAGAGAGAGAGAGAAAGGTCTTTCCTCCGTTGGTTCACTCCCCAAATGGCTGCTATGGCTGGCGCTACGCGGATCCAAAGCCAGGAGCCAGGTGCCCCCTCCTGGTCTCCCATGCAGGTGCAGGGGCCCAAGCACTTGGGCCATCCTCCACTGCCCTTCTGAGCCACAGCAGAGAGCTGAACTGGAAGAGGAGGAGCCAGCACTAGAACCTGGCGCCCATATGGGATGCTGGCGCCGCAGGCGGAGGATTAACCAAGTGAGCCACAGCGCTGGCCCCGTGTTTTTTTTTTTTTTTTTTTTTTGCTCCTGGTCCTTGCTGTCTAAAAGCATTTTTATTCTATTCTCATATATAATTGGGGATAGAATTCTATGCTCACACTTGATTGACAGGGTATATTAGCTGGTTTGAATTATAAATAAAAAAAATTCTCGTTAAAAATTTTAGATTGCTTTGGTATTCTACAGCATCCAGTGTTCTGTTAGGAAACTTGGTACTGTTTTTTTCTATAACATTTTTTCCCCTCTTCTTTGGAAACTTTTTGGGAGGGGAAAAAAAAAACCCTCTATTCTCATATCTGAGTGCTGGTTTGAATCTCTGCTACTATTCACTTCCAGTCCAGTTTCCTACTAATGTGCCTGGGAGGCAGTGTATGATGGATCAAGTGCTTAGTTCTTGCTACCCACTTGGGAGAGCCACATGGGAGTTCCTGGCTACCAACTTCAGCCTGGCCCAGCCCTTACTGTTGTGGGCATCTTGCGAGTAAATAAGTGGATGGAAGATCTCTCCCTCTCTCTCACTCTGCCTTTCAAATAAATAAACAAATCTTTAACAAGAAAATATTATTGCAGTTGCAATCTAGAGATGAGGAACCATGACTGTTACTACAACTGCCTATTGACTATATAAGTCTAGTGACTTCACATTAGAGTGCTACTTCAGGCAAATCCAGTTTCCACACTGTACATCTTCCTACTAGCAAGAGAATAGCTCTCTCTCAAATCCCCTCACTCCCCCTTTCTTTTGTTTAAAGTTTATTATTTGAAGGTGAGAGATAGGGAGAGAGGGTAAAACAGAAAGAGAGACCTTCCATCTGCTGGTTCACCACCCCCCGCCCCCCCCAGAAGGCCTCAATGGCCAGGGTTGAGCCAAGCTGAACTCAGAAGCCAGGAGTTTCATCCAGGTCTTCCATGTCGGTACAGGAGCCCAAGTACTTGGGCTTATTTGTTGCTTTTCCCAGGCCATTAGCAGGGAGCTGGATGGGAAGTGGAGCAGCCAGGACATGAACCAGGACATGAACCAGCACCCATATGGGATGCCAGTGTCATAAGTGGCCACCTTACCCATTATACTACAATGTTGGTCCTTTCATATTCCCTTTCAAATCACAAGTGCATCTAACTGGCAAAATTTAATTTGCACACAGAATCCTCACTAGAAATATAGTTTCTGGCATTCTAGCCTCTATAGACTGGAAAAGCTCACCAGAAAGTTGAAATGAAAGACAAGAATCAAGGCATCCCAACCACCAGGGTGCAAATATGCAGAAAGGCCAGCCATGGCATCTACAGGAGGGACAAGGAGTTGCTATAGTGATGGGCATGATCAGGAATGGCCAATGTATTACTGAGGTTTCTCCACAGAAACAGAACCAGTAAGATGGACAAAACTCTATTAGAGGGAGAACAGGCATCGTGGAGCAATATTTCAGTTGCTTCTTGGGATACCCACATCCCATGTCAGAGTGCCAGTGGTCATCTTGGCATGGCCTTCCCATTCCACCACAACTTCCAATCCAGCTTCCTGCTGATGTGTACTCTGGGAGGCAGCAGTGGTGGCTCAAGTCGTTGGGTCCCTGCTGTGAACGCAGGAGACCTGGGTGGAATTTCTGGCTTCCCACTTTAGCCTGAATCAGCTCAAGCTTTGCAGGCATTTGGGTAGTGAACCAGTAGGTGGAAGATCCCGCTCTCTTCTCTCTTGCTCTGCATTTCAAATAAATAAATCTTTAAAAATTATATATTATACATATTAGTATATTATATGTAGCTTATATATTAGAAGTGATTTATTGTGGGGATTAGTTTACATGATTATAGAGGCGCTGAGTCCCATGATATGCTGACCGCAAGCTGAATTGGAGAAGCTGTAGTGTAATGGTTTCTGTGTTTGAAGGTCTGAGAACCTAGGGGACTGCTGGTATAGGTTCCGAAGGCCAGAGAATCTGGAGCTCTGGCATCTGAGGGCAGAAAAAGATGGATGTTTCAGCTCCAGAAAATACAGCAAATTCATTCTTCCTCTGCCATTTTGTTTTAGCTGGCCTCTCTATGGAGGCTACCAACATGTAGCAATCCAAGTGCTAGTCTATCCCAGCAAAACCCTCACAGACTCACCTAGCAATAATGTTTTACCAGTTACCTGGGCATAACTTAATCCAGTCAAGTTGACAACCTAAAATTAGCCATCACAATCAGGATTCATTAGCTGAAAAGAATTAAAGGTATGACATGAATCATGTAATTTCCCCCCCCTTTTTGAAGTAGAGAACCATTTCCCCTATTCCAGCCAGGACTGCAGTAAGTGAGAAGCGTTATGTGTTGGCAGCGAGAGGCAGCGGGCATGCTAGTCAGCATTAACCTACATAAAACTGGGAAATAAGAAGATTCAGACTGCCAGGCTGAGACATTTGGTTCACAGGTATGGATGATGATGGAAGGTTGTGACTCATATAATCAAGGGTTCAGATTTGATATGAGACAACCCACGCAGAAGTCCTGACATCTCTGAGCAGCAGAATAAAAATGAGATGACTATCAAAACACAATCTTGTGTAAGCACTATTAAGAATAAGGAATATAGCTGAGTCACTGACTTACAAACAAGACAAAATACTATATGGCAAACAAAGAATCTAAATTTTATATGCCTTTAAAGTTGTAGGTGCCAATTTGAATACAATGACTTCCTGTACTAAGGAATACATAATATTTTAAGGTACAGGTTACAGTCTCAGTCTAGAACAACTCAGTTTATAAATTCAGATTTTTCCAAGGGGGCTAAAGACAAGCTCTGCAAAAAACACATTCCTTGTTTTTCCTTTGTGCATGTTTTAACTTCTAACATTACCTTGTAAGTTGTTTCTAGAAGCTCTTTTGTTTGATTTTCATCTCATACCTGCATCAACCATGAACTCCATTTTCAATCTGTCCATGATTCCTTTTTACTAGCAAGAGCTCATTAGAAGTATTCACATTTCTAAGATTCTACTTGCTAAAACTAAGTCTACTTGCTAAAACTAAGTTAGAAACAAAGCCCAAATATATTTACTATCTAAACCTTACCTAAAATATAGAATGTTGCAGAATTTTAAGTAACTTTTGTAATTAAATAAATCATTAATTTTTCATGATTAATCAATGCCATATAAAAGACACAAAAATACAGGTTCAAATGCCCCATTTCTATGGAAATACTCTTCAAACAAGCAGGAATCAAAGGACACATAGATTTTATTTTTACACTTTCATGTTGTGTGGCCCAATAAAACTGATTCTCAGCTAAATACATTGCAGATGATTGTGCTCAACCCAAACCAAAGGGAACTTCCTAAGTTTGACAAGACTACCACTCTCTGAGCTTGTAGCTACTTGTAGTAGACAAGTAACAATATTTTGAATACCATTTGTACATCTCCTAGTTCCCCAGGGTGAAGTCTGCCTTACCCACAAAGTATTTGGTAAGAGGACACTTTCCAGCCTCCAGGAGGGTACTGGCACCTGAGTTTAGATTGATGGAACCATCAGTCTGATACAACTGTATGAGACAGTGAGGTATACAAAGAAACTAACATCAAGAAAAAAAGGGTTGGACATGATTCAATTCAACCAAAAACCTAGTATATTCAAGGTTCCACTGGGGCTGGCGCTGTGGCGCAGCGGGTTAACGCCCTGGCCTGAAGCGCCAGCATGCCATATGGGCGCTGGTTCGAGACCCAGCTGCTCCACTTTCGATCCAGCTCTCTGCTAACAGCCTGGGAAAGCAGAAGATGGCCCAAGTTCTTGGGCCCCTGCACCCACGTGGGAGACCCGGAAGGCTCCTGGCCTTGGGTTGGTGCAGCTCCAGTGGTTATGGCCAATTGGGGAGTTGGGGAGTGAATCATCATATGGAAGACTTCTCTCTCTCTGCCTCTCCTCTGTCTATAACTCTTTCAAATAAATAAATCTTAAAAAAAAGATTCCATGGTATGAGCTTGCACATAAAAACTGAATTTATAATTTACCAGAAATCCATCAACTCAAAATAAAATTAAAGTGTTTAAACCATGATAAAACTAAAAAGTCACAATTTTCATGCGACGTTTTCTATGAATCTATCTGTAGGTTCTTCTTTTAAAACTATCCAAGTTAAAATTTAGTTTTCTAAGAAACAGATGATAAGATGGGACTAAATCAGAAGGGATTTATTGGGGCAGACATCTGTGAATTATAATGGAGAGGAGAAGGCATGTGAAGGGGAGAATGAAGGAAAGGAGGTTTGAGTAGGAAGTCTCAGACAGTAGCGCAGTCATAAGAAAATTCTGGGCCGGCGCCGCGGCTCACTACGCTAATCCTCCGCCTTGCGGCGCCGGCACACCGGGTTCTAGTCCCGGTCGGGGCACCGATCCTGTCCTGGTTGCCCCTCTTCCAGGCCAGCTCTCTGCTGTGGCCAGGGAGTGCAGTGGAGGATGGCCCAAGTCCTTGGGCCCTGCACCCCATGGGAGACCAGGAGAAGCACCTGGCTCCTGCCATCGGATCAGTGCGGTGCGCTGGTCGCAGCATGCTGGCCGCGGCGGCCATTGGAGGGTGAACCAACGGCAAAAAGGAAGACCTTTCTCTCTGTCTCTCTCTCTCTCACTGTCCACTCTGCCTGTAAAAAAAAAAAAGAAAAGAAAAGAAAGAAAATTCTGGGCTGACTAATGGGCAGTAGCTGAGGCACTGTTGTTCATCAGGGGAGTGGGCCAGCTTTAAGAGCCTTGTTACATTCATTCATTGACTGGGAAGAAAAAAACGTAATAGTGGATCCCATTGGGTGGCAGTGAGGTTTCCAGTCAACTCTGCATGCCACAGAAGGAAATTTCAGTGATTTCCATGGGTACCACTTCATTTTTCACAAGTACCAAATAGACAGTCTTCAGGATTTTCTGTTAATGTTTGATCAAAATAAAGACTGTAAGTTATTTTCATGCCACCAAATTTCACTTGTATTATTAGCTAAGTGTCATGAATGAAACATGTTACCACTCACAGAGGTTAAGAAATCTATTATCCTAATACAAAACATTTGTTGTTACATATTTGACAAGAGCCTAAGGTGATTACTGACACCATAAACAAGAGTGTCAATTTGTTAAGTCAACAACAGGAGCCATTGTGCACTTAACCCTTATGTAGGATCTCTGTCCTTAATGTGTTGTCCAATGTGAATTAATGCTATAACTAGTACTCAAACAGTGCTTTACACTTTGTGTTTCTGTGTGGGTGCAAACTGTTGAAATCTTTATTTAATGTATATTAAATTGATCTTCTGTATATAAAGAGAATTGAAAATGAATCTTGATATGAATAGAATGGGAGAGGGAGCGGGAGATGGGAGGGTTGCGGGTGGGAGGGAAGTTATGGTGGGGGAAAGCCATTGTAATCCATAAGCTGTACTTTGGAAATTTATATTTGTTAAATAAAAGTTTAAAAAAAAGATTAAATTTAAATTATGTTTATAAAAAATAATTTAACACGTTATTTTTTGAAAATTTAATAAAAACTTTCACTAACGGGCTTATTGATTGACTAAATTATAGAATTAAAAATATTGTTAAAAATTTATTTTGGGGGCCCACATTGTGGCATAGTGAGTAAAGACACCACCTGCAATGCCGGCATGCCATATAGGCACTAGTACGAGCCCCGGCTGCTCCACTTCCAATCCAGCTCCCTGCTAATGGCCTGGGAAAAGCAGCAGCAGATGGCTCAAGTGTTTGAGCTCTGTCATGCATGTGGGAGACTAGGAAGAAACTCAGGGCTCCTGGCTCCTGCCTTGCCCAGCATAGGCTGTTACGGCCATCTGGGGAGTGAACCAGCAAATGCAAGAACTTTCTCTCCCTTTCTCTCTCTCTCTCTCTCTCTCCCTCCCTTCCTGTGGCTCTGTAACTCTGACTTTCAAAAATAAAAAATATATATCTTTTTAAAAAATTATTTTTATTTTATATGAAAGGCAGAGAGACAGAGAGAGAGATAAAGGTAGGGAGACAGAGAGAGATCTTTCACCACTAGTTCCTCCCCAAATGCCTACAACAGCCAGAGCTGGTCCAGGCCAAAGTTAGGAGCCCAGAACTCAATCTGGGTTCCCACATGGTTGGAAAGGACCAAAGTACTTGAACCATCACCTGCTGTCTTACAGGGTATGTATAAGCAGGAAGTTAGAATTGGAAGCTGCAACTTGAACCCAGGTATTCTTACGGGTTGAAGGAGTGGGATATGAGTGTCGCAAGCAGCATCATGGCTACTGTGCCAAATGTCCACTCCAATAGAATATTTAAAAAAAAAGCAGAGTTATTATTTAGCAGTATAAACAGTAACTAAATGATAAACCAATGTTGGGGCTAGCACTTTGGGACAGTAGGTAATGCCACAATCTGCAGTGCTAGCATCCCATATGAGCACCAGTTCAAGACCCAACTGCTCTACTTCTGATCCAGCTCTTTGCTATGGCCTGGGAAAACAGCAGAAGATGGCCCAAGTGCTTGGGCCCCTGCACCCAGGTGGGAGATCCTGAAGAAGCCCCTGGCTCCTGCCTTCCGATCAGCCCAGCTCTGGCCATTGTGGCCATTTGGGGAGTGAATCAGGGGATGGAAGATCTCTCTGCTTCTGCCTCTGCCTCTCAAATAAATAAATAAATTTTTTTTTAAAAAAAAAAAAAGCAAAGAAATATTGACAGAAAAGTGATATGAAGACCAAATGACCAGTCCTAACTAGCACACTAGTTTGTTTCTTGGGGGAATTTAGGAAGAATTCTTAGGAAGTTTATTACCTTAAATATTGTCTCCCTATACTCTTCTAAAAAATATTGTACTTATAATTCATATCACAAAATTGCCAGCCCTCTGCATTCTGTCTTGCAGAGGCTCTGCAAACCCTATTGTACTAAGTAATTCAGGTATAGCCTGGAGGGCTACAGGCCAGAGGACATACAGCAAAGGATGCCTCCAGGGCCCTGTAATTCGCGTCCTTCCTTTAGTCCAAATCTTTAACTGGACTTGACTGTTCCTGACCCAGTTATCAGAAGCCTTCAGGGTAGATGCTTTTGAGCCATCAAAACTGAACTGGCCTATTCCACCCACTGCTTTTCTCATATTTGCCTTCTATATCTGAACTTTATGTTTCACAAAACCCATGCAAATAATTCCTATTTTTCAATAGTAAAAAAAAAAATTTTACTGTTGTACCCTCATAAAATAATTTCTTTTCAATTACTTCAGATTTTGTTTTTAAAAACTTTTCCCCAGATGTCTGCAAATCTAGAAAAATACATTGATGACTTAAGGATAGCTAACACTGAGAGGTATGCACTATGCACTGCTCCATGTGGCTAACAGGTTGTACTGATTAATTTCAGGCCTCAATCTGAGGGGGCCATTGGGTACCCAGATCAAAGATTATTTGTGGATGTCTATCTGATGGTGTTTCTGGATGAGATTAACTTAAAAAAAAAATTTATTGGGGCGGGCACTGTGGCGTAGTAGGCTGAGACTCTGCCTGCACTGTCAGCATCCCATATGGGTGCCAGTTCTAGTCCCGGCTGCTCCTCTTCCAATCCAGCTCTGTGCTGTGGCCTGGGAAAGCAGAAGATGGCCCAAGTGCTTGGGCCCCTGAACCCAGGTGGGAGACTAGAAGAAGCTCCTGGCTCCTGACTTCGGATAGGCCTAGCTCCAACCCTTGCGGCCATTCCGGGAGTGAACCAGCAGATGGAAGACATTTCTGTCTCTCCCTTTCTGTCTGTAACTCTACCTCTCAAATAAACAAAATCTTAAAAAAATTATTTATTTGTTTGAAAGGCAGAGTTAGAAAGAGAGAGAGAGATATCCTCTATCCATTGGTTTATTCCCAAATGACTGCAATGGCCAGGGCTGAAGCCAGGAGTCTGGAACCCTATCCAGGTCTCCCACATGGGTGCAGGGATTCAAAGACTTGGCCATCTTTCACTGCTTTCCCATGTGCAGTAGCAGGGAACTGGATGCAAAGTGGAGTAGCCAGGATGCGAACTGACCCATATGAGATGCCAGCATTGAAGGTAGTGGGTTAATCTGCTGCACTACAATGCTGGCCCCAAGGTTAACTTCTGAATTAGTGGACTCCACAGAGTAGACCACCCTTCCCAATGTAGCTGGGCAGCATTCAGTCCTCTGAGGACCAGAACAGGAAAAAGGCAGAGGAAGGAGGAATTCACCCCTGTTTCCCTACCTCATTGTGTGAGCTAGGATATATCACCTCATCTTTACTTGCCCTTTAACTGAAATTTACATCACTGGCTCCCCTGGTTCTCAGGACTTTGGACTTGGCCTAACCCACATCACTGACTTTTCTGGGTCTGCAGCTTGTAGAAAGATCATGGGACTTCTCAGCCTCAAGAATTGCATAATTTTAATCTGTGTGTATGTGTGTGTGTGTGTGTGTGTGATTTCTCTGAAGAACCCTAATACACATATATTTATCCATTTAGTTTTCCTAACTATCCTATGAAGATCAATTATTATCTACAATTTATAAATAAAGACACTGAAGCACAGAGAAATTTAATAACTAATCCAAGGTCCTGCAGATTATAAGCAGTAGACTCAGAATTTGAACTGAAGTAATCCGGCTCCAAGTTAAACATTTTCTGTGACTACTGTGGCCTTCTCATATTATCATGCATCATTATACTATCATGCCTTATGCATATTTCACTCACATTTTTAAAGGCATTATTACTTAGTCCATGGCAGCAAAAATAACTGAAAAATTATTTTATTTACATGAGCATTTTATAAGCAACTGATTAAACTGAAAATGATACAATGAAGTTTACAGCTCTCATCATTTGTAAACCCCAATACATTTACATTAGTTATTTTGTGACGTTATTTTGTGATAACATAAAACTATTTTCCCTTTTCTAATTTTTGCAGCAAGTTTTCTTCTAAAGCCATCAAACATATTTTTTAAACATATTATTAAAATTATTAATTAAAGGACAGAAAAGAAAACTCAGAAATAGTTCAGATGTACATATTCAGAAAATTATATGAGGTTAAAGAATATGTGACTTAAAAATCAATACAGCGTCCTTTTCGCTCCCAATCTCCATATCGAGTAGGTTCAGGGCCTCTCGGTCCACCTTTTTCCTTGGTAACTGGATTTACATCATCTGGAAATTCTAAGGAAAGAAAGAATATATAAACAAACCAGTCAAAAGAGACAGGAAAGGCATTATGGCCAATTGTGAAGACAGGGCTGCATAACAGACTAGATATTACAGGCCAAGTTACTACGCAGTCTTCAAATGAGCTGTAAATGCATTCTTTTCCCCAGGCTTGAGAAATCACTTTAGGGTGCAATTTTCATATGCAATCAATTTTTTTAAAAAGATTTATTTATTTGAAAGTCAGAGTTACACAGAGAGAGGAGAGGCAAAGAGAGAGCGAGAGATGTCTTCCATCCGCTGGTTCACTCCCCAGTTGACTGCAACAGTGGGAGCTGTGCTGAACTGAAGCCAGGAGCCAGGAGCTTCTTTTGGGTCTCCCATGTGGGTGCAGGGGCCCATGGACTTGGGCCATCTTTTACTGCTTTCCCAGTCCATAGTAGAGAGTTGGATCAGAAGTGGAGCAGCTGGGTTTCGAACTGGCACCCGTATGGGATGCTAGCACTGCAGGTGGCAGCCTAACCTGCTATGCTACAGCGGCGGCCCCAGTATGCAACCAATTTTACTACCAACATTAATGACTTACAATTCTTGGAGCACTTTCAGCCCCTAGTCTGGGAAGCAGCTTCATATGTGCTGTTGAATCTAAACAGAAGGAAAGGGTGGCCAAGACTACAGAATGCAAATTCACAGGATGTGGAAGGTTTTGAAACAAGATTACTTTGAAGAACCTACTTTTATTTAATGCCTTACTTTTAGAAAAATAGCGAGAACAATCATACCCTACTGTCTTGAGAATTAAACAAATAAATTCACATAAAGGGGCCAGCATTAGTGCAATGTACATGAAAGAATGCCGATTAGTACTAGTTACGAGTATTACTATTGCTCATCACAGAGTTTTAGCTGCAGCAACTGGTTAGCTGGTAGCGCCATTTATGGACATAACAGCAATCTGAACTTAGTATTATGTGTTTATCTTCACTATGAGTCAAGTCCATTTCTGAGTACTTTATACATACTAATTCATTTGATTTTTATAATAATCATATGGGATGGGAAAAATCACTGTCTCCAATTTATAGAAGGAAACTGAGACAAAAGATTAAGAAAGTCGCTCCGGGTGGGCAGGTGGTGCTGGTTGGGATGTCCCCTGGTCTCATAGCCCACATCCAAGTGCCTAGGTTTGAGTCTTGGAGTCCAGCTTGCTGTAATGCAAGGTATCAGGTGGGAGGTATCAGGTGATGGCTCACTTACTTGGGTCCCTACCACCATGTGGGAGACCTGGATTGAGTTCTGGGCTCCTGTCTTTGGTATGACCTAGCCCTGGCTGATGTGGCCATTTGGCAAGTATATTATCAGAAGGAAGATTCTCTTTCTCTCTGTGTCTCTCTGTCTCTGCCTTTCAAATAAAATAAATAAATGAATAAATTAAAAAATAAGAAAGCTCCTAAGTGTCATACAACTGCTAAGTAGTACAATTGTGTCATACAACTACTAAGCTGTGTGGCTGAGCTCAACTTTAGACATTCTGACTACAGCCATGCTCAATCCACACTGCTCTGTACATAGAAATGACAGTGGAAGAACCAGCTAATAGGAAGAACTCTGATTCTTAAACAATGTATCCTTTTTAAAAAAATTTATTTGACAGGTAGAGTTATAGACAGTGAGAGAGAGACAGAGAGAAAGGTCTTCCTTCAGCTGGTTCACTCCTGGCGCTGTGCTGATCCGAAGCCAGGATCTAGGTGCTTACTCCCAGTCCACCATGTGGGTGCAGGGGCCCAAGCACTTGGGCCATCCTCCACTGCCCTCCCGGGCCACAGCAGAGAGCTGGACTAGAGGAGGAGCAACTGGGATTAGAACCCGGTGCTCATATGGGATGCCGGTGCCGCAGGCAGAGGATTAACCTAGTGAGCCATGGCGCTGGCCCCAAACAATGTCTCTTTAGAAAACTAAGAGATCAGGGCCGAAGCTGTGGCACAGTGGGTTAACGCCCTGAAGCACCGGCATCCCATATGGGCACCGGTTCGAGACCTGGCTGCTCCACTTCCCATCCGGTTCTCTGTTATGGCCTGGGAAAGCAGTAGAAGATGGCCCAAGTCCTTGGGCACCCTGCACCCACGTGGAAGACCGGGAAGAAGCCAGATTGGCACAGCTCCAGCCGTTGTGGCCATCTGAGGAGTGAACCAACAGATGGAAGACCTCTCTCTCTCTCTCTGTGTAACTCTTTCAAATAAATAAATAAAAAGAAAACTAAGAGATCATCCTTCAAATCAAATCATGCATCCTCTCCCTAGACAAAACAAAGATGATGTAGAAGCTTGAAAAATTTTAAATATTTCTTCATATGTTAATTCTTGCTCTACAATGAATAAACTTTCCTTGATCTCCTCATCGTTCCATTTTCTAAGGAATTTCCTGCTTCATCTCCAAGTTGGCATATCCCTAGACTATGACGTCCCCTGGAAGCCTCTCCAAGAGATGTCCTTCTTCCTCCCACATCTCCAGGACTCATGGGGCATATGAGTCAGCTCAGGCTACCATAATACCATAAACTGAGTAGCATAAACAACAGAAATTTATTTTCTCACACCTTGGGAGGACAGAAATTCAAAATCAGGGTGCCAGCATAGTCAGGTTCTGGCAAGGACTCTTTCTAGCTTCCAGATGTCTTCGCCTCCTGTGTTCTCACATGGCAGAGACACAGAGTGTGCTCTCTGGTGTTTCTTCCCATAAGGTACTAGCCCCATCATAAGGGCCCTACTCTCATGATCTCTTCTGAGCCTGATTACCTCCCAAAGGCTCCAGCTTCGAGCACCATCAAATTGTGAGTTAGGGCTTCAGCATATGAATTTGGGGAGTGGAAGAAATATGGAGTTGGGCTTGTGGTAGGGAGGAAGGAATGAGTACAGGATGAGTTTAGTTTTAGAAATATTAATTTTCAGATGTTTAGAATATGCAAAATAAGACGTTCAGGAAGACAGGAGAGTGAAATTTGGGAGAGGTCAGTCTAGAGGTATCAATGTGTGAATCACCAACATATGATATTCAAGATCATGTTGGGGTTGTTTGGCCTAGGGTTAAGATAGTGGCTAAGATGCTCTGCATCTTGTATCAAACAGCTTGGGTTTCAGTCTCAGTTCCATCCTTAATTCCAGCCTTCTTCTAATGAGTACCCTGGGAGGCAGCAGGTGATTGCCACAAGTACTTCAGTTTTTGTAACCCATGTGGGAAAGCTGACTGAGTTCTAGGCACTTGGCTTTGGCTGGCCCTAGCACTGGTTATTATAGGCATTTGTGAAGTGAACCAGGGGATGGAAGATCTCTCTCTCTGTGCCTCTCAAATAAATAAAATAATTTTAAAAAAGTATAAAATTAAAAAAAAATTTTATACATACAGGAAAAAAGGGTTGAAGAAACAATTCCAGAAACTGGAAAAAGCGTAACAGAAACCAAGACAACAGATTCCAAGAACAGCTTTAAGGAGATACTTCCCCCTCAGATTTTTGTTTACCTAAAACCACTGAGGAAACATTTTACCTTTAGATTATTATAGCTTTTTAAAAGTCTCCATCCTCTTGGCTGATTTTTCTGCTTATTATTAGACTGGCGTGGTAAACTGCTATAAATCAAAATATTTAACTGAATGAATAAACAAAAAAAGTTTTAATATTCCAGGAAAGTTCCAGACACAGGTCTCCAAACCCTTTAATAATGTCTTCTTGCCTAGGATGCATCGATGGATTAACTCTCATTTCATTGGAAAAGTTAAGACATGCAAGACAGTCTTGCCAAGGTCGCAAAGTGATATGTTTACACTTAGGCTGTTTAAAATTCTACTTTTTGAATACCTAACACTTGCATATTTTTTACAATTCAAATGTATAAAGGGCATGGAATGAAAATAAAGTAGTACTTTAAAAACAAAGTTTTAAGGCATGAGCCAAATTTTATACATACTGAACATAAAATAATGTTACATCTATTATCACACTCATCCTTTGTTCTCTCTCTCTAGCCATGTTGCTACAGTGAGAATAACCACCTTCACTTGTGACGAGTCCCACTGGCCACTCTGTTGATTCAGCTGTGGATACCTGATCCAAACTTGGCCTGTGAATTTTCTTTCTAGGGATTTTGCATTCAGGAGTAAGAAATTCTGGGCTCAGTCTGACTGCTCTCTTGAACTTAAGAACTAATGGGGGCCATTACTTTCTGCCCAGGGCACTACGAAGCTAGCTTGGAGACAAAACAATGGGGAGAAGTGACCAGTCTCAAGAGGAAGAGGGAGAATAACCTGTTTTTGCCAGGATGCACCAGCATCACTGCCCTTGGGAGTGTCACCTTTACCCTGTACCCTAATGGCAATCTATCACATCTTCTGCTTCCATTTGCTGAAGTAGGTTTCTGCTATCTGTATCAAGGGAAGTCTCAACCTATATAGTTGTGAAAAATGAAATCTAACAAATCAAACAATTAAACACAAGCATATAACTGTTATGGTCTTTGAAACCTTTTTTTTTTTTTTTAAGAATTATTTATTTACTTGAAAGTCAGAGTTACAGGGACACAGAGAGAGAGATATTTCATATACTAGCTTACTCCCCAGATGGCCAGGCAGAAGCCAGGAGCCAGGAGTCCCTTCCGGGTGTCCTATGTGGGTACAGGGGCCCAAGCACTTGGGCCATCCTCCATTGCTTTTCACAGGCCACAGCTGGGAGCTGGATTGGAAATGGAGCAGCTGGATTCAAACAGGTGCCAGATGGGATGTCAGCATTGCAGGCAGCAACCCTATCTGCTATGCCACAATACCACCATCCACTTTTTTCTGAAGCTCACATTTATCAATATGATGACTTTACTCTGTTTAAAAATGTCTTATTATTATCAATAAAGACCTCTAAGCAATAAAATATTTCTTTTCTTTCATTTACTTTCACAGTAAGGAAAACCCTTTCTTCAAAAAATAGAAGAGAAGCTTTACTCACTTTTCAGTGGTTCCTTCTCTAAATGGGAGTCCTCTGGTGCATCAAAACGACCTTGTGGTAACCTTGGCTTCTTAAGGGCCTGTGTGACAGGTTTAGACTTTCCTCCTTGAGAAGAACTTGTTTTTCTCAAAGAATGGCACAGGAAGGGTAATCCTAGCAGGGTGGAGAGAGTAGAAAAATAAAAGTTGTTTATTCAATCTATTTTAAAAATTTGACTTACTTGCTTTTAATTTATATGTTCACATTCATCATAGTTCAAAAGGTACAAAAAAGACAGTGAAAATTCTTCCCTCTAGGCCTATTTTTAAGACAACCACTTTCCTTCCTTAAGGACAACCAATGTCACCATTCTGAAGAGCTTTGAAATAGGTTGTTTAACCATTGGCAAAATTGTACAAATATATATAAACACATATAACCGCTGGGGTGGGCCAGACTGAAGCCAGGAGCCAGGAACTCCATCCAGGTCTCTCATGTAGGTGGCAGGGGCCCAAGGACTTGACCCATCATCTGCTGCTTTCCCAGGCAGGGAGCTGAAAGTGGAACAGCTGGGACTTGAACTGGAGCTCCAATATGGGATGCCAGCATTGCCCGTGATGGCTTAACTTGGTGTGTCACAACAACAGCCCCAAAAAGAAACAATAGTTAGCTAATAGCATGACAGAATGTGGGGAAAGAAAATTCCTCTTGTTTCTGTATAGTACAAGGATAGACTTAGACACCATGCTCCTGGGCACCTGGAAGCTGTACAGCTTTAGAGACATGTTCATGCACATCAGTCGTCAGAGTTGCTGGTAGTGAGACATGTACAAGTAGCTTCATTGGTAGACAAGAAGAAAGAGGGACTGTCAGATGAGAATGATTAAGATGCAAAGGTGAGCCCAAGAGCCATGTCTCTTGATTCTAGCTATCAAAGAGTAGATGTTGGGAGGTGGTTAGCCTAGCATTATAATGTGTCCCACATTGGAGTGCCTGAGATTGGTTCCTGGCTACAGCTCCTAACTCCGGCTACCCCCAGTGCAGACTGGGAGGCAGCAGTGATGGCTCAAGTAATTGGGTTCCTGCCATCCATGTAGGAGACTTGGATTGCATTTCCAGATCCTCTGGCCCAGTCCCAGGCCTGATCATTTCAGACATTTGGGGTGTGAACAAGAGGATGGGAGTTATGTCTCTGCCTCTCAAAAAAAAAAAAAAAAAAAAAAAAAAAAGGAAATGCTGAGCAATAGTAGCTATATTAATGTTAGTATTACATTTTGGCTAGCAGCAGAGTTTTGACTACCTCCACTATATTGGAAGTAGCTGATAGAGTAAAACTCATCTTAAGACTACAAGGAGGATGGCCGGCACTGCGGCTCACTTGGCCAATCCTCCACCTGTGGCGCCAGCACCCTGGGTTCTAGTCCTGGCCGGGGCACTGGATTCTGTCCCAGTTGCTCCTCTTCCAGTCCAGCTCTCTGCTGTGGTCCGGGAAGGCAGTGGAGGATGGCCCAAGTGCTTGGGCCCCTGCACCCGCATGGGAGACCAGGAGAAGCACCTGGCTCCTGGCTTTGGATTGGCAAAGCATGCCGGCTGTAACAGCTATTTGGGGGGTGAACCAACAGAAAGGAAGACTTTTCTCTCTGTCTCTCTCTCTCTGTCTAAATCTGCCTATCAAAAAAAAAAATAAATAAAATAAGAAAGAAAGAAAAAAAAAAGACTACAAGGAAGGGACGGCACTGAGGCTTAGTGGGCTAAGCTTCTGCCTACGGCGCCAGTGATCTCATACAGGCACCTATTCATGTCCCAGCTGCTCCTCTTCTGATCCAGATCTCTGCTGACAGCCTAGGAAAGCAGCAGAAGATACCTCAAGTTCTTGGGCCCCTGCACCAATGTGGGAGACCTGGAAGAAGCACCTGGCTCCTGGGTTCAAACCAGTCCAGCTCTGGCCATCATGGCCATTTGGGGAGTGAACTAGCAGATGGATGACCTCTCTCTGTAACTCTACCCTCTCAAAAACAAAATAAAAACAAAAAAACTACAAGAAAGCCCAGGTATTCTACTAGGTGCTGTTTGTCCTAACTCCAAGTGTATGTAGAATTGTGTTGACAAACAAATAGCAGGCAAGAAGGTGCCCTTCCAAAGAAACAATAAAAGCAAAGGAAAATGAGTGAATCACCATTAAAATACCCTCACACACAACAAACAACTCAGAACTTCTGTTTCTGAGATTTGATAAATTAAAGAGACCAAAATCAAAACCCTACAGCTCTAAAACATCTAAACAGCTCAAAAAAGAAACAAAATGTTTCTAAATAAGAGGAAGAGCCTTTAAGAAAGTAAATAATCACCCAAATCTAAAAAGGCAGTTAGTTCTATACAGAAAGCAAACATTAAAACTGAACCTGTAGAACTGAAACTGACACTATGAGAAGCAATTACAACTGACTGTTGAGGAATAGCTTACTATTTTATTCTTTGTAGTATTTTCTTTTTCTACTTAATACCATTGGTTGAACTCTTTACTTAACACAGAATTATTCTTAGGTGTTTAAATTCAATTGAAAATTGATCCCTAGGCCGGCGCCGAGGCTTAACAGGCTAATCCTCCGCCTTGCGGCGCCGGCACACCGGGTTCTAGTCCCGGTTGGGGCACTGGATTCTATCCCGGTTGCCCCTCTTCCAGGTCAGCTCTCTGCTATGGCCCGGGAAGGCAGTGGAGGATGGTCCAAGCCCCTAAGTCCTGCACCCCCATGGGAGACCAGGAGAAGCACCTGGCTCCTGGCTTCGGATCAGCGAGATGAGCTGGCCGCAGCGGCCACTGGAGGGTGAACCAACGGCAAAAAGGAAGACCTTTCTCTCTGTCTCTCTCTCTCTCACTATCCACTCTGCCTGTCCAAAAAAAAAAAAAAAAAAAAAAAAAAAAATTGATCCCTATAAAAAATAAGAGTGGGAATAAGAGAGGGAGGAGATGTACAGTTTGGCATACGTTCCCACAGACTTACACCTAACGGTAAGGCTAAAAATTTGCTATAGGACTTCAAATTCCATTAAATTGGCAGGTACTAATGCCATCTTACATGTTAAAGTGATCATATTAAGTGTGTAACTGATCATAGAGATAGGATTAAGTGTCAAAAGGATCACATAAATAGGACCAAGTGTCTAGTAATAATAGATAGAATTAAAAAGGAGAGAATGATCCAACATGACAAATGTCCTAAATAGCACCCTGACCTCAGAATCAGCATTTCAGGCATGGAAAGCCAAGACACTGTGGCAAAAAATGGCCTACATGAAAGATCTCTGTGAGTGAAATCCCAGTGGAAAGAAGGGACCTTCAAAGAAGGAGATACCTTTCTCTGAAAGGAGGAGAGAACCTCCACTTTGATTATGGTCCTGCCTCAATAATGTTAGAGTTTGTGGACTCAAAAGGCTTCCATAGCCTTGGCAGCTCATGACAAGAGCCTTGGGTGATTACTGACATCATAAATAAGAGTGTCAATTGTTAAATTATCAACAGGAGTCATTGTGCACTTGCTCCACATGCAGGACCTCTGTCTTTAATGAATTGTTCTATGACAATTAACAGTAAAACTTGTCTTCAAACAGTACTTTATACTTTTTGTGTCTGTGTGGGTGCAAACTGTTGAAATCTTTACTTAGTAGAGTTAATCTTCTGTACATAAAGATAATTAAAAATGAATCTTAATGAAGAATGAGATGGGAGAAGGGGTAGGAGGTGGGATATTTTGGGGGTGGGAGGGCGGGTATGGGGGGAAGAACTGCTATATTCCAAAAGTCGTACCTATGAAATTTATATTTACTAAGTAAAAGCTTTCTAAAACAAACAAACAAAAAAACCAAACTGAACCTGCTACATATCCTGTGCCTTTTCTTGCCACTTGGTTGTGGAGCTTTTTGAACAGCAGGGATATGATAGTATGTTAAGCCTGAGCAAAACAGAAAGCCTATTAGAGGCCAGAAGTCAAGGAGCCTCACTCACTGAGAAAAGAAGGCGAACAGGAAGTTTTAAGAAATGCACACAAACCACCGGGGGATCTTGTTAAAATGGGACCAGGCTTTGATGCAGAAGTTAAGACACTGCTTGGAATACCAGCACCGCATATCAGAGTGCCTGGGATGGAGTCCTAGCTCAACTTTTTCTTTCGAAATTTATTTATTTATTTGAAAGTCAGAGAGAGAAGGGGAGATACAGAGAAAGATCTTCTGTTGGTTCACTCCCCAAGTGGCCACAATTGCTAGGGCTGAGCCAGGCCGAAGCCCAGAGCTAGGAGCTTCATCTGGGTCTCCCACGTGGGTGGCAGGGGCCCAAGCACTTAGGTCATCTTCTGCTGCTTTTCCCAGACCATTAGCATGGAGTTGCATGTGAAATGGAGGAGCCAGGACACAAATGGGTCCCCATATGGGATGCAGTGTCACTGGCTATGCCACAATGCTGGCTCCCGGCTCTCCTTTCAATCCAGCTTCTTTAATGTACTCCCTGGGAGGCAGCACATGATGGTTCAAGTACTTGGGTCCCTGCCCACTATTTGAGAGACCTGGATTGATTTCCAGGCTCCTGACTTTGGACTGGTCCACCTCTTGCTCTTGGGGCATTTGTGGAGTGAACCAGTGGATGGATGGCCTCTGTCTCTTTCTATCTCTCTATGACTTTCAGACAAATACAAATAGATAATTAAAAATGTTTTTATAATGCAAATTCTGAGTTCTAGTGGGGTCTGCAGTTCTGTATTTGTAACAAGCTCCCAGGTGATATTTATGCTACTGGTCCAAAAAGCAAGGAACCAGAAAAAAGGTTATGAGATTATGAAGCTACTGGCTGACCACACCTGTCTTCAGGCCTGATCACACACTATTTGCATGTCTCAAAAATCCCCAAGGGGACTATTTTACCATAAAGTAGACACAAGCCTAAGGTTCAAACACCCCTAGACACATAGCAAACACAGAAGCCAATCCCCTGAGAAGAAATACACTCTCAACCCATGTTCTATGCAAGTCCCCTAGAGAATTTAGTAAAATTTTCAAGAAACAAGCCATCACAAACAAGAGTTAGCAGAATCAACAAACAACACAACAGTGGGACCTCACCATAAAGATTGATATACTGCCTTCTGAATATAAAACAGCTAAATGTATTTAAAGAAAATAAAAATGAATAAATAATAAGTAAATATAAAAAATATGACTAGGCCATCTAGAAACAGGATGACTTTTAAATTTGAAGGTCAGTTAAAAGGTTAACTAGCAGAATAAATGCAAATGAAAAGGGAATCTGTGATCTGGAATAAAGTTCCAAATAAATTATAGAAAAAAAGAGACAAAGAAATGAAAACGATGATAGAGAAGTTAAAGCATATGGTAGATAAAATGAGAAAGTGTAACAATATTTATTTAATCAAGTTCCAGAAGGAGGGATCTGTAAAGTCAGGAGACACACAACAAAAAGGTATCTTCAGATTTAGAAAGCACAAATTGCCAAGCAGAATTTTTTTATTCCATACTTAGAAACAAAGTAAAAGGAAGAACCCCAGCAATCAAAATCTTAAAAGTAGCCATATGGAAGATTATTTATACAAAAACAAAATTAGACTGGCAACATATTTCCCAATAGCTATAGTGGAAGCCAGAAGCTAGAGCAATGAGAAAGGGTAAGTTTAAGATAAAGACAGAGGGGCTGGCATTGTAGCACAGAGGGTTAAGCTGGCAACTGTAACACCAGCAGCCCAACCCAGCTCCCTGCTAATAGACCTGAAAAGCAGCAGATAGCCCAAGTGCTTGGGCCCCTGCCACCCATATGGGAAACCTGGAAGGAGTTCTGGGCTCCTGGCTTCAGCTTGGACCTGCCCCAGCCGTTGAAGCCATTTGGAGAGTGAACCAGCAAATGGTTTGTGTCCTGGGTGCACTACTTCAGATCCAGCTCCCTGCTAATGGCCTGGGAAAAGCAGCAGAGGACGGCCCAAGTGCTTGGGTTCCTGCTAACCAGTAGAAGAACTGGAAGAAGCTCCTGGCTCCTTGCTTCAGCCTGGCCCAGCGCTAGCTATTGAGACCATCTGGAAAGTGAACCAGAGGATGGAAGGAAGGTCTCTCTCTCTCTCTCTGTAGCTCTTTCAAATAAATAAATCTTAAAAAAAAAAAAAAAAAAAAAGCACTGTTTTTAAAGGCAGATCAACTAAGAGAACACAGAGGAATGATTTACTACTCCAACAGACAGAACTAACAGAGACATGGAGTAATTTTTAAAAAATGAAGCAAGGGGGGCCGGCGCCGTGGCTCACAAGGCTAATCCTCTGCCTTGCGGCACTGGCACACCGGGTTCTAATCCCGGTCGGGGCGCCGGATTCTGTCCCGGTTGCCCCTCTTCCAGGCCAGCTCTCTGCTATGGCCCGGGAGTGCAGTGGAGGATGGCCCAAGTCCTTGGGCCCTGCACCCGCATGGGAGACCAGGAGAAGCACCTGGCTCCTGCCTTCGGATCAGTGTGGTGTGCCGGCCACAGCAGCCATTGGAGGGTGAACCAATAGCAAAGGAAGACCTTTTTCTCTGTCTCTCTCTCACTATCCACTCTGCCTATCAAAAATTAAAAAAAAAAAAAAAAGAAACAAGGGGAAGATATTACAGCACAGCTGTGTATCTCACAACTTGGGACGCCTGCATTCCACATCAGAGTGCCTGGGTTCCAGTCCTACCTCCACTTTGGATCCAGCTTCCTGCTAATGCACACCATAGAAGGCAGAAGGTTATGTCTCAAGCACTTGGGTCCCTGCCATCCATATGGGAGTCTTGGATACAGTTTCTGGTTCCTGGCTTCAGCCTGGCCTAAGCCTGGTTGTTGTAGGCATTTGTTGAGTTATGTAAGGTAATGTAAGGTATCTCACTCAGTCTCTTTCACTCACTCTACTTTCAAATAAATAAATAACTAAAACTTTAAACAAATAGACATAAAATGGAAATGTTTCAACTCAAAAGTACACTAAGTGAAGTTAAATTGCAACACAATGTATTTTTTTTTAAAAGATTTATTTATTTATTTGAAAGGCAAAGTTACAGAAAGAGAGAGGGAAAGGCAGAGAGAAAGGTCTTCCATCTGCTGGTGCACTCCCCAAATGGCCACAATGGTCGGAGATGGGCCGATCTGAAGTCAGGAACCAGGAATTTCTTCTAGGTCTCCCACATGAATGCAGGGGCCCATGAACTTGGGTCATCTTCAACTGCTTTCCCAGGCCATAGCAGCAAAATGGATCGGAAGAGGAGCAGCCAGGATTAGAAACTGCATCCATATGGGATGCCAGTGCCTCAGGCTGAGACTTAGCCCACTATGCCACAGCGCCAGCCCTAACACAATGTTTCAATAGCAGAATAGATCAAACAGAAGATCCAGTGAGCTGGAAGACAGGCTATTTAAAAATCCAAAGTTGAAAGAAAAAAAATAAAGAGGAAAGAAGAAAGATTACAGGAACTTGGGACAGCACAAAAAGAACAAAAATGCAAATTAATGGTGTTCAAGAGGAACCTGAGGATGCCAAAATGTAGAAAAAAATATTCAGAGATAAAAACAGGAAATTTCCAAAACCTGGAGAAAGATACAACTACCCATGTAGAGAAAGGTCAGACCAGTCAGATTCAACCCAACCACATCTACCTCATGACATTATAACCAAGTCTTGACAGTTCAAGAGAGGATTCCCCAAGATACAAGAGAAAAGAAACTAATTACAAACAAACCCCAATATTGCTGATTGCAGACTTCTCAGCAGAAACCTTACAGGACAGGAGAGAGCGGGATGAGACTTTTGCAGTACTGAAGGAAAAAACTGCCAGCCAAGAATGTACCCAGAAAAGTATTCTTTAGATACAAGGGAGAGATAAAGACATTCCTAGACTAAAAAAAATTCAGAGAATTTACCATCACTAGACCTGATTTACAAGACATGATACGCAGGGCTCTTCAAGCTGAAAGAGATGTTAATTTTTTTTTTTTTTTGACAGGTAGAGTTAGACAGTGAGAGATAGAGAGACAGAGAGAAAGGTCTTCCTTCCGTTGGTTCACCCTCCAAATGGCCGCTATGGCTGGCACGCTGCGCCAATCCGAAGCCAGGAGCCAGGCGCTTCCTCCTGATCTCCTATGCAGGTGCAGGGCCCAAACACCTGGGCCATCCTTCACTGCCTTCCCGGGCCACAGCATAGCTGGACTGGAAGAGGAGCAACCTGGACAGAATCTGGCTCCCCAACCGGGACTAGAACCTGGGGTGCCGGTGCCACAGGAGGAGGATTAGCCAAGTGAGCTGCAGCACTGGCCAAGATGTTAATATTAAGAAGGAAATACCAGAAGGTAGAAAACTTAGGAGTAAGAATAACTATACAGACAAATCCTGAATGTTTTAATATTATAAATATGGTGTGTAAATCAATCAAATCTTTAGTGTGAAGACTAAGAAACAAAATAATTAAAAAATAATAACTACATTAAAATGTTAAGAGACAAGAGGTAGCATGTGGCACAGTGGGTATGCCACTACCTACAATGCCAGCATCCAGCATCCCATTTTGGAACACTGATTTGAGTTTCACTGCTGCTTCCAAACCAGCTTCCCACTAATGTGCCTGGGAAGCAGAGGAAGATGCCCTATTACGTGGGCCCTTCCTACTCATGTGAGAGACTTGGATGGAGTCCCAGACTTTTGGGTCTGGCCTGGACAGTCCCTGATCTTTGTGGCCATTTGAGGAATCAATCCATGGATGGAAGACCTCTCTCTACCTCTCTCTGCCTTTCAGATCAATCAATCAATCAATCTTTAAAATGTTAAAAAATAGGCTGGCGCCGTGGCTCAATAGGCTAATCCTCCACCTTGCGGTGCTGGCACCCTGGGTTCTAGTCCCGGTCGGGGCGCCGGATTCTGTCCCGGTTGCCCCTCTTCCAGGCCAGCTCTCTGCTGTGGCCCGGAGTGCAGTGGAGGATGGCCCAAGTGCTTGGGCCCTGCACCCGCATGGGAGACCAGAAGCATCTGGCTCCTGCCTTTGGATCAGCGCGGTGCGCCGGGCGCAGCGCGCCGGCCGCGGCGGCCATTGGAGGGTGAACCAACGGCAAAGGAAGATCTTTCTCTCTGTCTCTCTCTCTCACTGTCCACTCTGCCTGTCAAATAAAATAAAATAAAATAAATTTTAAAAGTCTTAAAATGTTAAAAAATAGGCAAGAGAAGAAGAGGCATAATGGAACATCAAAAATTCAAACTATAGGGAGGAATAGAGTGCAAGTACAGAGTTATTTATTAGTGTTTCTTTTTTTTTCTCTAACAGGCAGAGTTAGACAGTGAGAGAGAGAGAGAGACAGAGAGAAAGGTCTTCCTTCCGTTGGTTCTCCCCTAATAGCCGCTGCAGCCGGCGCACCGCGCTGACCCGAAGCCAGGAGCCAGGTGTTTCTTCTGGTCTCCCATGCGGGTGCAGGGCCCAAGGACTTGGGCCATCCTCCACTGCACTCCCGGGCCACAGCAGAGAGCTGGCCTGGAAGAGGGGCAACCGGGACAGAATCCGGCGCCCCAACTGGGACTAGAACCTGGTGTGCCGGCGCCACAGGCAGAGGATTAGCCTAGTGAGCCGCGGCGCCGGCTCAGTGTTTTTTATCTTTTAACCACAAAGGTGAAAGATCACTACAATGAAAACTATAATTCATTGATGAAAGAACTGAACAAGATGCAAAAAAAGACATTCCATTTTCATGTTTGTAAGAATCATTATCATTAAAATGTCTATTACTACCCAAAGCAATATACATTCAATTCAACCCCATCAAAATACCAATGACATTTGTCATAAAAAAATTTCTAAAATTTTTGCAGAATCACAAAGACTGTGATTACCCAAAGGAATCTTGAGCAGAAAGAACAAAACAGGAAGCATTACACACCTGACTTTAAAATACAGCAACAAAGCTACCATAATTTTTAAAAAAAAAGATTTATCCATTTGAAAGGCAAAGTTAGGGGGCTGGCCAGAACTGTGGCATGATGGGTTAGGCTGCCACCTGAGATGCTAGCATCCCATATGGGTCTCAACTGCTCTACTTCTGATCCAGCTCCTTGCAAAAGCACCTTGGGAAAGCAGCAGCAGATGGCCCAAGTGCTGGGCTTCCTGCACCCACGTTGGAGACCTGGAGGAAGCTGTGGCTCCTGGCTTCTTTGTGGCCATTTAGGGAGTGAACCAGTGGATCGAAGATCTCAATCTCTCAATCTCTCCCTCTCTCCCTTCCTCCATCCTACCCTCCCTCCCTCTCTGTAACTCTGGCTTTCAAGCAAATAAAAGATATTTTTTTAAGGCAGAGTTAGTGACAGAGGGAGAAGGAGAAGGGGAGAAGGGGAGAGAGAGAGCAAGAGAGCTTGCACCCATTGGTTCATTCTGCAAATGACCAAAACGGCCAGGGCTGGTCCAAGCTAAAGCAAGGAGCCTGGGACTTCATCCAGGTCTACCACAGAGGTTGGAGAGGCAACCTGCAATTATATAGGATGCCAGCATAGCAGGTGGAAGCTCAATTTGCTGTGCCACAATGCCAAACTCAAAGTTATTAAAACTAAAACAGCATGCTATTGGCATAAAATCAGATCCATTGAGCATTGGAACCCAATAGAGACAACAGAAGTAAACCCACACAGCTACAACCAACTGATATTTGACCAAGATGCTAAGACATACACTGGAAAGCCGACGCCACGGCTCACTTGGCTAATCCTCCGCCTGCAGTGCCGGCACCCTGGGGTGCCAGATTCTGTCCAGGTTGCTCCTCTTCCAGTCCAGCTCTCTGCTGTGGCCCGGGAAGGCAGTGAAGGATGGCCCAAGTCCTTGGGCCCTGCACTGGCATGGGAGATCAGGAGGAAGCGCCTGGCTCCTGGCTTTGGATTGGCGGAGCGTGCCCACCATAGCGGCCATTTAGAGGGTGAACCAACAGAAGGAAGACCTTTCTCTCTGTCTCTCTATCTCTCACTGTCAAACTCTGCCTGTCACACACAAAAAAAAAAAAAAAAAAAAAAAAAGAAAGAAAGAAAGAAAGAAAGAAAGAAACTAGACACCTGTCTCTCACTATACACAAAAACCAACTCAAAATGGATTAAACAAATAAATGTGATATCTGGAACTTTGAAATTTCTACAAGAAAATCTAGGGAAACACTTCAAGACAGTGGAATGAGTGAGTATGGTGGTACAATAGTTTAAGCTGCAACATATAGGAATGCCTGGTTTGAGTGCTGCTACTCCATGCTTCCAATCCAGCTTCCTGCTGATGTGCCTGAGATACAGTAGATAATGACCCAAGTACTTAAGTTTCCATTACCCACATGGGAGACGCAAATAGAGATCTTGGCTCCTAGCTTCCACCTAGCTTGGCCCCAATTGTTGGGGACATTTAGGGAGTGAACTAGAAGATGGAAGATTTCTCTTTGTCGCTCCCTCTCTATTCCTGTGCCTTTCAAATAAATAAATCTTAAAAACAAAAAAACAAAAAAAAACCACTGTAATCGGCAAGAATTTTTGGATCACATTCCAAAAACACAAAAGCAGAAGCACAGAAATGGAATTCATCTAACTCAACAACTTCTGCACAGCCAGGGAAACAATGGGGAAAAGAGAGAAGCTACAGCATGGGAGATACATATATATAAAACTCAGAGAATTCAATGGTAAACACAACCAAAACCCAAATAGTCCAATTGGGAATGAACCAGCAGATTGAAGACCTCTGTTTTTTTCTCTCTGCCTTTCAAATAAAAAATAAACAAAAATATTTTTACAATGGGCAGTAGATATAGACATTTCTCAAAGGAAGATAAATGAATGACCTATACAAATCAAGTTAGTACTTTAAAATCATCCCTAAAGAAAACAGCACATCTAAATAGTTTTGCAGTTGAGCTTCAACAATGACTTAAGGAACAGCTAATTCCAATCCCAACAAAAGTCTAACAGAGAAGGAAAAAGGTGGCTAGAATAATCTTAATTTTAAAATCAGAAATGAAAAAGTCTAAGACAGCAAAGCTTATAGGTCAATTTCTAAATAAAATGTTGGCAAATCATCATGATCAGAGTATTTTATGGGAATGTAAAAATGATTCACCACCAGAAAAATCTGTAACTCATCACCCAACAAGATTAAAGGAAAAATTGATATAATCATTCCAGTAAGATGAAGACAAATTAATTCAGTAAATCTCAAAATTTACTCAGTCTTAGAAAACAAGTTCATAAACCAAAAAATCCAAAAGACCCTTCTAGGAATAAAAGGGGATTTCCTTAGCCTAAAAAAGGCATGTCTACAGCCAATACCAAACTTCACTGATAAAACACAAACACATTCCTTTTACAGTATCAAACAATATAACCTGCTATCATTACTTCTGGAATCATTACTATTGGAAAGCTGATCAAGGACAGGAAAATAGGTGAGAGGAAAAAAAAGAAACATGAAGAAACTAGAAAATGAGAAACCAGACTGTCACTATTTGTAGATAAATGAGTATCTTTCTAGCAACCTCCTCCAAAATCTGCAAATAAAAAAATGTTTTCAAAGATTTTTGTTAAGACTTATCTTTATTTATTTGAAAGAGTTACAGAGAGGGGTAGAGACAGATGGCCACAACAGCCAGAGCTGTGCTGATCCGAAGCCAGGAGCCAGGAGCTTCTTCCAGGTCTCCCATGTGGGTGCATTGGCCCAAGAACTTGGGCCATCCTCTACTGCGTTCCCAGGCCATAGCAGAGAACTGGATCAGAAGAGGAGCAGAAGGGACTCAAACCAGTGCCCATATGGGACGCCAGTGTTTCAGGCCACAGCTTTAACTCGCTGTGACAAAATGCCACCCCAAGATTAGATTTTATTTACTTGAAGGCAGAATTACAGAGAGAAAGAGGGACAAACAGAAAGATCTTCCATCTGCTGGTCTACTCCCCGAAAGGCCACAACCGCCAAGGCTGAGCCAGGCAAAAGTCAGGAGCAAGAAGCTTCACTGGGGTCTCCCACTGGGTGCAGGGGCCCAATCACCGGGACTATCTTCTGCTATTTTCCCAGGCCATTAGCAGGGAGCTGGAATCTGAAGCAGAACACCTGGGACTCTAATCAGCGCTCATGGGGGGATGCCAGCATTGCAAGATGCAGGTTTTACCTGCTATACCACAACACTGGCTCTTGAATAAATAAATAGGTAACTTAGTTATGTTACTGGACATAAAATCAATAAAGATGTAAACTCTGCTTCTAAACATAAACATCAATCAAAAATTAACTAAAAAAATCAAGTGGTATCAATCAAATCTCAACAGGATTTTTTTTCCTCTTAAGAACATAATGTGCAGCCTGATGCCTCCAACTCTCCTGCTTGTTTTTAAAGTGTTCTTTGACAGCAAAAATAAATATATAAATTTAAAAAAAAACATAATGCTAAACTTTCATGGAAAACAACCAATAGCCAGTGCACTCCTAGAAAAGATGGGACTTTCCTAGCAGATATCAAGATTTTAAAAGTATGCTTATTAAAACAGGTGGTACAGAGCAATCAAGGGAACTGAAGAGTGCCAACCTATGCATATGCCTGTAGGCTTGATTTATGACAGCTGAAGACATCAGTGAGGGCAAGGTCCTGTAAACATATGACCTGGGGTAACAAATTAACAACACGGGAAAAAGTAAAATTGGTTTTTTGCCTCATACCACAAACAAAAATTAATTTACTGTATAAAAAAGGTTAAAATTTGAAAAACACAATTATAGATCTTTGAGAAGAAAATATGAGAGAATCTCTATGTCTTCAGCAGTTACGCAAGACCACAAAGTACTAGCAATAAAGATTAAACATGATTACAATAAAACTGTAGAGGCCGGTGCTGTGGCGTAGCGGGTAAAGCCACCACCTGGCAGTGCTGGCATCCCATATGGGCACCGGTTCGAGTCCCTGCTGCTCCTCTTCCAATCCGGCTCTCTGCTGTGGTCTGGGAAAGCAGAAGATGGCCCAAGTCCTTGGGCCCCTGCACCTTCATGGGAGACCTGGAAGAAGCTCCTGGCTCCTGGCTTCGGATTGGCTCAGCTCTGGCCATTGCGGCCAATTGGGGAGTGAACCAGCGGATGGGAGACCTCTCTTTGCCTCTCCTCTCCTCTGTGTAATGCTGACTTTCAAATAAATAAATAAATCTTAAAAAAAAATAAAGTTGTAAGTAATTGCTCATTAAAAATTAGCTGTCATAGCAAAGTGAATGACTGAACATGCAGGTGCACTGTATTTTATTTTTAAAAGATTTGTTTATTTACTTGAAAGGCAGAGTGACAGCATAGCTGAATGTGTAACTACAAGCTCACACATCAATACGGTGCAATCTCAAAACATAGGATAAGCTGAAAAAAATAAATACAAACGATATGAAATCATTTCTGTAAAGATCAAAAACATAACACTAAACAATTATATCAGCAAACTCCTTAGCAACGGATATAGACTTTCCTAAAACTGAGAATGAGTTCATAGATGTTTTTGCTTCATAACTACACATGTGGTATGTACGTATATATATATATATATATGCACATATATATGGTATCAAATACTTCGTAATTTTTGAAACTATTACAAATGGATGCTGGATGAACACAACACTATTTTAAGCAGTTATTACCTCAGGGTTTGGGTAATGTGAGGTTTTTACTTTCCAAATTATTAATTTCTGAATCATTTAAAATTTTTACAATTATCAGGTACAATGTTTGCATTTGAGGGAAATGATTACAGACAGGAAAACAAACGGCACAGCCGTTACTGGGGCCAAAATTAAAATTAGATTTAGCATACCGCTGGTTGCTAACTAATTCAAAGATAAATTGAGAGACTTCCAGTAAAATGGGTTTAAAAATGGTTGATTTCTACTGACAGCAAGAATACTTCTGTACTAATTCCTGGCTTCATCTAACTTTTACTGTATTTGTTTATTTGCCTTTGGCCCTCTTCTTACTTTCCCAGTTCTTCTAATACTGTAAACTGCTAAATTCTTTTTGATACAAATTTAAAAGTAAATGGGCGACGGATTCCCAGAAGACTAACTTTTCCACCTCTGTCAAGGGGCTCAGTGCAGTGCGCCCTCCAGATCGCACAGTGCTTGCGGCCTTCGGCCAGAGCAGTGGCCGTAAAGACCAGGGCGCCGGGGGCAGAGCTGGACACCAGGGCGACCCCCAGCGCCCTCTCACACACGGCTTCCGCCGGGCAGGACGCTTCTCGCGGACCCTGCGCCTTCGCGACCCAGCCCGCGACCTTGGCCCCGCCGCGGGACCTCTTACTTGCCGCCGCCCTCCACGCAGTAGCCGGGGAGCGCCCGAGCAACCCGGCGAGTCTTGATGCGGTCATGACGGCGACTCCCGCAGCGTTTGCGCAGGCGCAAGGGTGGGACGGGCGTTGAGCAGGCGACCGCCCAGGAGGGGGCGGGGCTTTCACGGGGCGGGGCTTTGTGCGGCCTGGCTGCATCCGTTCCTGGCTACAGAAAGGAGTGGGAATGCTGCCCACCGAGGACCATCCGGCTTCCCTGAACCCTATGTTGATTAAATCCAGAGTAACAGCAGAAGTTAGATGAGGGGAAAGTTCCATTTATGTCGCTCAGTTTGAGGCCGAAGGTCTCCTGGATGAGCCCTGTTAAGAGTATATACAACGACCCAGCCCCTTTTACAACCCCTTTCCCCTCATGTACTATGCTGCTTTTACCCAATTCTGCCTTTCTTTTATTTTTAAGTCTCTGGCTGCTCAAGGCGCTTCCGTTTCATTGGCCATTGGACCTGAAAGGCGACATTCTGGAGCAACAGGAGGCGCTGCATCCGCACTAGACCACAGTCCAAGGAATTCTGTCAATTGGTTCCGAAATTCCAAAACTTCCTGTGGTGTCCAGAGCTCTCCTGGCAGATCAGGATGCTCTATGTAACCTATGGAAGTGTTTATAGAATCACGGTGGCGGTCCTCAGAATTCTATAACCTTTCTTCCTTTTAGAAAAATTCTGTTATTAGGCCTTGATAATGTCTGACCATGTGAAGTTAGTTGGCTATGCACTCTTTCTCTTTATGAACTGCAAGTTTTATGGTCCTCCTAGATAAGGAATTCTTTCCCTAAGAGGACTTGTGCATTCAGAACAGGCCCAGAGGCAAAACCTAGGTAACTTTCATTAGCAGGCTGCTCACACTCCTAAGCTCAAGATTTTGATCCTTACCTTATACCTTCTAGTTAATGCGTTTCTTTAAAAACAAAAACAAAAACAAAAAACAAAAATATTTTATTTTTCATGTGCAGAACTTCATAACTTAAACTGCTATTCTCAACTCTGCCTTAACATTTTTTTAAACTTTTATTTAATAAATATAAATTTCGAAAGTACAACTTTTGGATTATAGTGTTTTTTCCCCCATAACCTCCCTCCTACCCGCAAACCAAACCATCTCCTACTCCCTCTCCTATTCCATTCTTCATTAAGATTCATTTTTAATTACCTTTATATACAGAAGATCAACTTAGTAAAGATTTCAACAGACTGCACCCACACAGATACACAAAGTGTAAAGTACTGTTTGAATACTAGTTATACCGTTAATTCACATAGTACAACACATTAAGGACAGAGATCCTACATGGGGAATAGGTGCACAGTGACTCCCGGTGTTGAAGTTAATGCGTTTCTTGAGCCTAGTTGTCTGAAGAAAAAAAAAAAAAACCAAAGCTGTATTCTCAATAGTTTTGCTCACTAAACTATTAAGTTCACTAAACTGATTCAGCTGACAATGGATTGCGTTTGGTGTTTAGAAGCCCTCAAGGAACAGTAGAAGGGAGGAAAAACAATTCCCCCCAGAGGGCAGAATTTGGTTTATCATCTCCACCTTGCCCTATGGCTTGAGATAAAGATCTACATCACACCAGAGGCAGGGAGTGGTATATTCAACTAGTCAGGGACTGGACAAGGAAAGGTTTTGGAAGAGGATCTCTCAAAGGGTCCCAAAGCATGAGCATTTGGGTCCCACTGAATGCTCAAAAAAGACTCCCCAAAGGGCTCATCATCAGAATAAGATTATAAATTAAATACTGTTGTCTAACAAATTATACCAACATTTTGTGGATCTAAACAATAATTATTCTCTCAGTTTTTTGGGGGGTTAGGAATCCAGAAGCCACAGTCTCTGACTTGAGTAGACTCTGGCTTCAGGTCTTAAAATGTAGTTGCAGCCAGTGTGTTTAAGTAGGCATGAGTAGGTGAAGATATACCTTCAAACTCACAGGATAATTTGCAGGATTTAGTTTGGAATGCAGACTTCTCTCAGTTCCTGGCCACGTGGGTTTCTCCAAAAATCGTCTCCCAACATGGCAGCCGCCTTTCCACAAAATCACCTCAAATGGAAGGCACAACTCTTTTGTAATCTAATCGCAGTAGTAGCATCCTACTTTTTTTTTTTTAACTTTTATTTAGTAAATATAAATTTCCAAAGTACAGTTTATGGATTACAATGGCTTCCCCCCCCCCATAACTTCCCTCCCATTTGCACCCCTCCCACCTCCCGCTCCTTCTCCCATTCCAGTCACATGAAGATTCATTTTCAATTATCTTTATATACAGAAGACCGATTCAGTATATATTAAGTAAAGATTTCATCAGTTTGCACCCACACAGAAACACAAAGTGTAAAATACTGTTTCAGTACTAGTTATAGCATTACTTCACATTGGACAACACATTAAAGACAGGTCCCACATGAGGAGTAAGTACACAGTGACTCCTGTTGTTGATTTAACAATTTGACACTCTTGTTTATGGCGTCAGTAATCTCCCTAGGCTCTAGTCATGAGTTGCCAAGGCTATGGAAGCCTTTAGGGTTCGCAGACTTCGATCTTATTCCGACAGGGTCATAGTCAAAGTGGAAGTTCTCTCCTCCATTCAGAGAAAGGTACTTCCTTCTTTGATGGCCCCGTTCTTTCCACTGGGATCTCACTCACAGAGATCTTTCATTTAGGTCCTACTTCTTATTCTACTCTTACTTATCCTACTTCTTATTCTATCATCAGGTCCAGTCCACTCTGAGAGAGGTGATTACACAAGGGCTGCCTGCCACAATGGCCCTCTCTGTGGACATCAGTCAGACTCCTCCTACCACAGCTGAATTTTCTCAGTGGAACCACTAACAATGTAGCCATGGTGCCAAGAATGGAGACATACATTTAGTTGTAACATCCTCTTTCCTCTGCCAGGTCACCACTGGACAATTACAGTGACCAGCTTTCTTCCCTGATATTGTTTAGTAGCCTAGGTGGCAGATACAATTACAATGAAATCCTGCTAACAGGAAAGAGGGAGCAATTTATTCTCATAGGAATAATTCATCTAGCTTGACTTTTCCCTGATTTATGCTTCTTCCTTTTTTTTTTTTTCTTAAAGATTTGAAATTCAGAGTTACACAGAGAGAGGAGAGAGAGAGAGAAAGAGAGAGAGAGAGAGAGAGAGAGGCGTCTTCCATCTGCTGGTTCACTCCCCAGTTGGCTGCAACGGCTGGAACTGCGCCAATCTGAAGCCAGGAGCCAGGATCTTCTTCGGGTCTCCCACTCAGGCGCAGGGGCCCAAGGAGACTGGGCCATCCTCCACTGCTTTCCCAGGCCATAGCAGAGAGCTGGATCAGAAGTGAAGCAGCCAGGTCTTGAACCAGTGCCCATATGGGATGCCGGCAGTGCAGGCGGCGGCTTAACCCGCTACACCACAGCACTGGCCCCTATGCTTCTTTAATATACTCTGAGTTTACTGAATTCTTTATACTTCATATACCTTATACAACATCGCATACAACCTTGCTTCCAACAAAGAACTCATTTCCTGCAAAGATGTTTAGCAGGGGACTGATACATGCACACAAATATCACCAGTTTTATCAAGTAGCTCACCATCCAGAAGCAACTGGTCAACCTTATGACGGACAACCTTATTGAGGGCTTAGTTTTGCAACTAGGTAGGAAAATAAACTTTGAGATTATAACCTAAAATATGTTATATGCCCCCAAATAAGTTAACAGTATTCAGTGATACCTCTTCTCTTGACAGATTAACAGAAGCCAGAGTAGAGGAGAGATTGGCTGTTACATCTACCACAATGCCCATGTATCTTTCTTTCCATTGTGGGAAAAAAAAAAGAGTCTGTCATGGGCCCTAAGTATCCCTGTATTTTATTGTCAATTGGGCCACTCTGCAAGGACCAACTGAGCCTGATACTGAGCAGTTTCTACACCTGGTCATTTAGGCAACTAAGTAGGGCAAGGCAACTATAGAATTATTACCAATAAACTGCCATGATGGAGGAGAGTGGCTTATTTATAACTTCTTCAAAAACTGCTTGGTCCTTGGCTGTGAATCTTCCTGTAATGCAACTCACCATGAGGGCAGATATCATCAGGCCCTCTGCAGCACACACTGTGGCAACAGGCTCCAGGAACTGATGCAAATGTGCTGGTAATAGAGGCACTTGTCTCTTACCCAGGATGTCAGCAACTATGCAAAATAGGAGGCAAACATGTTGACTTGCAAGTAGGATAAACTCTGATCCACTCACTGCTCTCATAACCCATTTCCATGATTTCAGGGTCTGTTGGTGTAATAGTTTTGTACACAAAGGAGGAACACTTTCATAAGGGATTTTTTTTTTTTTAATTGGACATTGGGGTTGCCACTTGACATTTTTAGCTTCTACCTTTAAAGTAAGGAAGTTAGAAAAAGTGATTTTGGTGCTAGCTGGTGATTGGCCCTGATGACTATGGTAGGAAAAAAGAAACAGGAAGAAGAGTACAATTAGAACTCAGGAAATAGGGAGAGGAGTACAGTTAGTAGTGCATCTGGATACCTCTTCACATGCTATATTTTATTTATTCTTAAAATACCATGCTAAGATGTGGCCAACATTGTGGCAGAGTGGAGTAAGCTGCTGCCTACAATGTTGGCATCCCATATGGGTGCCAGTTCAAGTCCTGGCTGCTCCACTTCTGATCCTGCTACTGACCCTGAGAAAGTGGCTGAAGATGGCCCAAGTGTTTGGGCCCCTGTCACTCACGTGGGACACCAGGATGGAGTTCCGAGCTCCTGGCTTTGGCTTGACCCAGCCCCAGCCATTGTGGCCACAAACGTGAACTGGCAGATGGAAAATCTATATCTTTTTTTTTTTTTTTTTTTTTGACAGGCAGAGTGGATAGTGAGAGAGAGACAGAGAGAAAGGTCTTCCTTTTTGCCGTTGGTTCACCCTCCAATGGCCGCTGCGGCCGGCGCATTGTGCTGATCCAAAGCCAGGAGCCAGGTGCTTCTCCTGGTCTCCCATGTGGGTGCAGGGCCCAAGGACTTGGGCCATCCTCCACTGCCTTCCCGGGCCATAGCAGAGAGCTGGCCTGGAAGAGGGGCAACCGGGATAGAATCCGGTGCCCCAACCGGGACTAGAACCTGGTGTGCTGAAGCCGCAAGGCGGAGGATTAGCCTGTTAAGCCACGGCGCCGGCCTCTCTCTTTTTTATTACAGTTTTGAACTGGTGCCCATATGGGATGCTGGCATTGCAGGTGGCAGTTTAATCTAGTGGGCCAAAATGCCAGCCCCAAAATCTTTTTTTAAAAAAAGGGTGCATGGTGGCACTGTGGCATAATGAGTAAAGTTGCTGCCTGCAGTGCTGGCATCCTATATAGGCGTCAGTTCAAGTCCTGGCTGCTCTACTTCCAATCCAGCTCTCTGGTAGGGCCTTGGAAAGCAGAAGATGGCCCAAGTCCTTGGGCCCCTGCATCCATGTGGGAGACGATGAAGCTCCTGGCTCCTGGCTTCAGATCGGTCCAGCTGCAGCTGTTGCAACCATTTGGGGAGTGAACCAGTGGTTGAAAGACACCCTCCTGCCCCCCCAACTCTGCCTTTCAAATAAATCAATCTTCAAAATGTAAAAATGAAGAAAAGACTATCGTAACTGTATGTAGACAGGATCATGCACACCTCAGGACATCCCCTAAAGAAATCTGATCAGCTGAAGTGCTGGTTGAACATGGAGGAAATGGCAAGTAGGTGGTCGTGGCAGAGACCAAGTAGCAGCCAAGTTCTAACCATCTAGAGCCAGGATCAGTAGCAGAATTGAGAACTATATTTACCATAGTCTTCCCCCGGCCCCTTAACCAGAGAAGTCTGGGCATTGTCTATCTATATGCTAGCCTGGAAATTCTGATTCAGTCAGTCTGTAATGGGGCCTTAGCATTTGTATTTTTAACAAGTAGTCCGGTGATTCTCACCAAGGAAGCTTGCAGCACACTGCTCTGTATTTACTTACTGGCTCATGTATGTCTATTTTTTCTTCCTGTCTTATACTATTATTGAGTACAGGGCTGGTGCTTAAGTCACAATTGTGCCTACAGGTTGTAAACAATTGAGGCAACATCATTATAGAACCAGCAGATATTTCACTGAGATTCTAAATTTGAAGCTGGATGTTGGATAGAGATATTACATCACGGGGCAGTATTTTTTTTTTAAAAGATTTTATTTATTTATTTGACAGGTAGAGTTACAGACAGTGAGAGAGTGTAGAGAGAAAGGTCTTCCTTCCGTTGGTTCACTCCCCAAATGGCCGCAATGGCTGGAGCTGCGCTGATCTGAAGCAAGGAGCCAGGTGTTTCTTCCTGGTCTCCCATGAGGGTGCAGGGGCCCAAGCAGTTGGGCCATCTTCTATTGCTATCCCAGGCCACAGCAGAGAGCTGGACTGGAAGAGGAGTAACCGGGACTAGAACTGGCGCCCATATGGGATGCCGGCGCCACAGGTGGAGGATTAACCTAGTGCGCCACAGCGCTGGCCCCAGGGGGCAGTATTTAAAATAAATATGTGTAATGGGAGGATGGTACATGCAGATGTTAGAAAGACAAGAATATGAATTATATTAGCCCTTTGTTATGTTTTTATATTTGATGATGTCATCAAACTAATTTCATTTTTGATGTATCTTGGTAGAAGACATTGTCTCATTTTCTACTGTGGAAGCTGAGAGGCTCGCATACACAAATATTTGACAGTCTTTGATGGCAAAATGTCAGAGCAACACAAGACTTTTCAGTCAGCTGGACATTCCCACTAGATTTTGACTCTGGTGTAAGTAAACAGCAAGTATTTTGAGCCAACCCAGTTTTCAGGAGGACTGCTGCCAGCAGTATACACCATTCTCTAGGTCGTCTTGAAATCAGAACTCAGCTATGATTTTGGTCATCTCGCTTTCCTTGGTTTCTATCTGTTTTTGGGAACCTGTTTCTCCAATCTTTCCAATTCTATGGACTACCCGATATTCCGCCAATAAATTTTTTTCTGATTAAGTAAATCAGAATTGCTTTTTGTTATCTGCCGCCAAGACTCCTTATTGGTATACTTCAAGGCAATGCATTCTCTACCTATTATCCTATTTCCATTATCCTATTATTCTAACTCCATTACCCTATTTCAGATCATTATTTGCTTTCCTCAATCACACATAATCTGAATTCAGAGGTGAATAGCATATGATGGCTTCCCTTCTAAATCAGGTGTTAAGTCCGATTGTAAATGATGATCACTGATATGCCTTTAAAACTGTATTAAAATAAGCAGCAATCAGTCAACCAACTATGATCCTAAGAGCAATTTACCATTAAATCTTATATATATTATTAGGAGTAAGAATGAGTCCTTTGACAAACCTGGAAGTCATCCAAAGTTATAATATGCATGATATTTCAAACCCACGGCCAGGATCTATGAAAATGAAAAATGTCTGTGACAAAAATACAAGGATGGATATAATTATATCTTCCAGGTACAATGCACTTGGTATATTATTGCTTAGTTTATGGAATTTTCAAGTATTTTCAAGTTATATAAGTGTAACGTTATACTGGTCTATACAGAGAGTTAGTTAATATAGTACTACCAATTATAAATAAAAGTATTTATCTCTAGTATTCTGAGAATAAGCAAATGATTACAAGTATTTTAGCTGTTCCTCCAAATAGTCATTTGTTCATTTATTAACACGAGGCAATAACATGATGCTAGAAAACATGCAAGAATTATACAACACATATTATAAAACCTCTGTCCACCAGACATGGTGAATGCAAACAACCTTCCATCCACCCTTAGTGCATTATTAGTTTCACAAGTAGAACAGGAAGGAAAATAGTGAATTTTATGCTATTCAGCACCTTTAGTAAAGTCAAAAGACTCTATATCTCCATATATCAAAAACATTTGCATCTGTTATCACCAAACATGTAAAGTCACTTTGCTTCATTTTCAATGTGAATTATTTTATTTACACTACTCTTTAATTCAATAAATTTTAACATTTAAAAAGTAAATTCATAAAAGATTTTCATAAATTTCAACATTTACTTATTATGTACATAAAAGGAAGTCCATGACAAAAGTTAAAGAAATATAGTCAGAAAGTTCAAGCAACATTACCAAATTTAGCAAAATTCCAACCAAATCAAGGCAGAGGGCATTCAGACATTCAAAAATCTTTATATGCAGCCAGTATGAACATGAAAAGTTCCAGTAGTAAAAGTCAATGAGAAATAATGTTGAAATCACCAGTAGAAAATATACTTTAATAGGCATGACATATATTTAACACAACAGTAATGACTATAGAAAACTTTTATGACATCATATATGAACTACCTGGTTTGATCATATGATAAAGTTCACTTTAGGACTAAAGGAGTTGATTTCAAAAAATATAGTTTAGCAGCCATAATTTAATTTCCAGTTAAAATGCAGTAAAATGTTAAAAGTAAAATTTATAACTAACTGAATAATACCCCAATACTAGAAAATTTAAAATCCCATGCTATTCTAGCAACAATGGCAAATATGATGTCATCTGACACAGATTGTGGAAAGCCAATAATAAACAATCAGACATATATAGGGGTTTAAAGTTTCACTGAAAAACTTAGGTAGCAAAATATATGAAAAAGTAATAGAAAAGTAAAAAGACAAAATTAAAAAAATATTGCACAGCCACATTACCTAGAAAGTAAAGTTGATGTTTAAAAAGCTCTAAACATGGATGATATAAATTATCTTCCATATAAAAAGGTATAAATATTTCTTAGAACTTCATATCTACATTTTAATATAATACATTATTTGAATCATTGTTGAATGAGGTAATTGTCAAGTCTCTAATAGTATTTTTATTCTATTGGAAATATTTGAGGGCAGCCACCAGAAAGAATTTTTCCAAAAATATTTCTGAATCCAGAACAGCTATATGTGCAGCCCTCCCAATAAGTGAATCAGCTGTATTAGGCAATGCATTGATGACATTATATCGAACCAAATTACAGTCCTTGCTTTGCAGAACTGGGCGAAGCAAATTGTGAATCATTTCTGAATATATCTGTCCTATGGAATAAATAGGAAAAAGGAAAATTAGCTCATATGAGTAACTGAAAAAAATTCTATGTCAACTTTGGTTTCACTTTTCTTCAGCTATAATTTTTGAGACTGTCTTATAGAAAAGATAAATAATCATATGATTTATCAGGCCAAGTAAAAATAGCACATTTATTACACTCTATTCTTGTCGAGTTGGTAGTTTCAACTCAAGTCAAGACATATAATAAAGTAAATTTTCTTCCACATAAAGTTACTTATAGCTTATTAAATAATTATGAAAATAAGCTGGCTACTGTGAGACATTAAAAAGTCTACAGCAAGTACTTTAACAGTGTTTATATGGCAGTCAACATTTATAAATTATTTTGAGAAAGAATAGAACTTCCTGCATAAGAAGAACAATGTGAGCTTGGCTCTACTCAAAGAACAAACAAGATTCATTCTATAGTTATAAGATTTACTTAATATATGGGTCTGCTTTTAATTCAAAAATGTCATTCTTACAATGACTTTAATGAGTTGATGTTAAGCTTAAAAGGTAAAGACTAGATTTACATACACAGAAATGTACAAGCTGCCTGATAAGGGGCAAAATATTGTTTACAATGCTTATGCACAACTCTTATCACTAAAAGATGGTTTAACCTACCCACGGAATCTGTGAATTTTAGTAAGAGAGACATTAAATTTCAGAGGAGAGGTAGGATGCAGCTCTGAGGAAATGATAAGAAGGCAACAATATATGGAAGTACAGTCAGAGCTTGCGAGGTTCTTAAAAGATATCACACAAGTTAGTAAACAATACTTTTCATTCCCACCTCTTCTCTTGCTTTTCATTATGAATCAAGTTGGATTTCTGGTTCCATGCTATTTAAAAAATATATTTACATAGGAAGAAGTCCAAATAAATCTTCACTAGACCTCCCTCTGTCCCCAGAGTCACTGAATCTTATTATTAAAACAAAAGACACTTATCTAGTTTTAGCTATTGATTTGAAAGGTTAAGACTTTTTTGAATTTTCCCCTAAGTGGACTCTAGCTTGCTGAGGGAGAAAGGACAAAAAATGTACTGTAGAGTTATTAATATCCCACGTGTAGAAAAAGAAATAAAAAGAGGGGGGATGAGAGAAAGGAGACGGTAAGTTGATAAGAAAAGTTTGGGAAAAAGCTAATTTACAGGTATAACTTAATTTACTTCCTTACCTGACTGTTTGTCCTTTAATGCTGTCTTACACATTTCAATGCGGGCAGAGTGGTAAGGAACATAGCGATCCTGTAGAGAACCCACCAGCACAACATTTTTGAAATAATGAAGCCCTATGAATAGAAAATAATGAATCATAATGCAACAATTAACTATATTTAATACAGCTTACTACTATCACACTAAATGGTCAAAATATAAATTTCTCCAGCAGTTTGTGACTCCATATTTCTGATGAACTCTTTCTCCAAATTTCTCTATGTTCCCCACAAACCTCACCTTCACTGTATGTTGTCTTTGTGTTAGTATGAGATATGTGCACCACAAGCAAGCACTGTGGTATGGTGGTATAGAGGTAGGGAAGAAATTAAATATGGTGGACTAAGGTTCTTTTTGAAGTACTTCATGACATTCTTACCTGCCAAATATATGTATCCATGTATTCTTCAATATTTAGGAATCTTTCCAAAGAAATATGTAAGCTCTTTCTATTTTTATTTTTTAGTAAACTGGGTGAATTGAGTTTAGGACTTTGGGATACTTCATTAAATGATTTAAGTACTGAAATCATGTTCTTTATCTTTTTAGTATCACTAACATTCTAACTTTATTATTGGCTCAGACTAGATATACAAAAGATTTTATGTCATTATTAAATGACATACAAATAATGGTAATATATTAGACCTGGGGTGTATAGTACGTGAAATTTTGTCCTGGAATGGTCCAGGGTAAAATTTTGGATTTATGCTTAGTGAAATTCAAATTCTTAGAGAGAGCAATTTTGGAACTACTGTGGATCCTGAATGGTAGTCCTTTGTTGATGCTCTTCTTCCCTACAACTCAAGTATTCTTCAAGAGAACAGTATGGTCTAACACAGCAAGGTGACACTGTGTGATAGACATAAGGCCAAAAATCATGACATCCTATTCTTTTTTTTTCTAAGAGAAAACACCATTTTTTGGGGCGTGTGTGTGTGTGTGTGTAATGATCTGAATATATACAATTCTAGGGATATAAATGTAACAATCAGATATTTATTATAGGAATTAACTGCATTACACAGAACGTTTCATGTATTAAGAAAAATGATTTTTCTCTTCATTCTACCATTTCATGAACAAAATTTGCTCCAGTTTTGGCAACAGTTGGCACACCAATGTCTTCATCATCATTAGCACTCCTTTGAGAATCATCCATGCATCTAAGAATATTAGGTCTTCAAATTAGGGTACATTTACCACTGAATAACCTTAAGTCTCATCATGGTGTACGTGGGCAGGTACAACTTTAAGAGGTCTGATTTCCAGATTCCAACCTACATATGAAGCCTTTTCCAAAAATGACTTGTCTTTTTCCTACTTTACAAGACAAAGGTATTTATTTCACCAATCTATTTCAGATCTTATTAAGGTATATGGCCCAAGGGTGTAAAAGCAAAGTATGAAGTCTAAATTCATCTCACAAAAAGTAAGCTTGAGTTGACGCATCATTTAGCAATGAGAAATGAATTTTCCAATTAAATTTTATGACACACACTCTCCATGAATTAACTGAACAAGCTTCATCTGTAACTTTAATAGAATGAACCGAGTTTCTATATTTTATGAAAATATAACTAAAGCATACGTGTGTGTGTTTGTGCATGTGTATGTATCTCAGCCAAAATGCCAGAAAAATATATGTATTTCAGTCAAAATGCCAGAAAATAATCTTTGGAACTATTTAAACTCATAGTATATTTTTTGGGTATCATATTAAAATTATACAAGGGGGTACAGACTTTTTCAAAATTCTTTTAAGGGGTAAACAAGCAAAGGACGTAAAAATCACTCCCCGTAATCTTCACTTGTATCCAAACTGTTTCCTCACTGTACTTTTTGAATCTTCGTATTCACTTGTATCCAACTTGTTTTAGGCACTGTACTTTTTGGATCCTGAATATGACACCATTTCTGAAATTTTATTCCAAGCTGCATTGAACTAGTTATACAACATCAGCACAACTGGCTTTTTTATTTATCTAAAAGCTGTATGTTGATGTTCTCCATAAAGGGTTCCCATACCGCATAACTCCAGGGGTGCTATTCATGAATAAAACTCCTTGGAGCCATGCACCTCATGGCCTGTGGAAGCATGCTCAACAAGTTCATTTTTATACTTCTTATTTCTCCTCAAACCATCAACACCTTCTTCCTACTTTTCACTGTTAAGAGGCAGAGAGGGACAGAGAATGAGAGAAATGAGTGAGAGCACAAGTGCTTCCATCTCCTGGTATACTGAGCAAATGCTCAATATGAGTGGGTCTGGGCTGGGCCTAAGGTGTGGAGCCGGAATGCAATCCAGGTCTCCCACATTGTTGGCAGGAATGCAGTCACTTGAGCAATTACCACTGACTCCAAGGGTAGCAGGGAGCTGGGGGTCAGGAGCTGGAGCGGAGCATCAAACTCAAGCACTCTGATGTGGATGTAGGCATCTGAAACACTAGGCTACAAGTCTACTCCCCTTATAGGTCATTCTTATCAGTATACAGAAAACTGCAATATAATTTCTTAAAAAATAAAAAACAATCAATGAACATGTCCCAAGATCTTATATTCTACTTCTTGGTACTACTTTATGGTAAAATTCACCAGGAGTTCTCTATATGTTTGTTGTCTCTTTTTTTCTTTCCTTCTACTGAACCTACTCCACAAAGTCTTTCTTCCTCATTATTCTGGAGAATGTCTCTAATCAATGGCCTAAAAATCTACTGCTGTATTCTCAGGCCTCATCTTATTTCACCAAGTTTTAGTTCTGTTAGATAGCCTAAATTTGCATAAAAATGTTTATTTTGAGCCAGCATGTCTTCTCCAAACAAATGAAAATAAAGCACTGAGAGATCATCTTCTATTAGTGATTCCGTAAGCAACTTGAAATAACTTAGCCCCTCATTTGTGAGGGACAATTTTGGGACAGAGGATATAAATATACCTTGTTTCTAGGTATCTGTGATACTCTTCTCTTTTGGTAAACCCATCTATTCTACTTTCAACTATCGCTTTTATATGTGATTCCCAAATTTGAATTTCTGGCCTGCTTTGTTGGCCACATAATTTGATATGAAACTTTGTGAAATTTTAACATTCACCATTTCTAATGCCAAATCCTATTTTCCAAATTTTGCTTGCTATCCTGACTTATATTTTTAAGCTTATCCTTATTCTAGTAAAATAAGAAATATTCATCTTTAATTTCTCTGCAGTTCCCTCCTGTCTAGTAGGTCATCAAGTTTTGCTTTCTCCATTGTGTAACATCTTTCTTCCCACTCTCACTATTAGGTCGGTCACTTTGTCTTCATATTAATATCACTGCAATTCTCCACTTACTAGGTTCAATAATTCTAATTTGTCTACTGAAAATTTTATATTTCATGTAGTATTCAGATGCTTCCTTTTAATAAAAGGATGGCAACTTTTAGAAAAATTCATATCCATTATAAAATATTAGTCTGCAATATTTCTGGGAGAGATAAAAAGAGTGAACCTATCTTTGATTGGCTCCAGTTAAAAGTGATCAGAGTGTTTTTTTTTTTTTTTGTTAATATTTATTTATTTATTTGAAAGAGCTATAGAGAGAGAGAGAGAGAGTGAGAGAGAGAGATCGATCTTCCATCCACTGGTTGACTCCCCAAATGGTCACAATGACCAGGGCTGGACCAGGCCAGGAGATTTATCTGGGTCTGCCCTGTGGGTATAGGGGCCCAAGGACTTAAGCCATCCCCGCCGCTGCTTTCCCAGGAGCATCAGCAGGGAGTTGGATTGGAAATGGAGCAGCCGGTACTGATATGGGATACTGGCATTGCAGGCAGTGGCTTTACCTTCTACACCACAATGCAAGTGCCTGTCAGTATGTTTTTTAACTAATATAAAGTGCATGCTTTACCTTAAAACCAAACAATATTGGCTCCCAAGTATGTACAGACTAATGCTCACTCAAATTAATTAAGTAGTCTGTAACTTCAAAGTCTGGCTCTAACTTCCGGTGCTAGAGAGCTTATTCAACCAGAGACAGACTAGTCGAGAGGAAAGAAAACAGTGTGCTAAGGGTCATTTGACTATTTCAGGGTTAAAGTGCTTAAAGTATTCCTGTTAATATCATTGTATTTCAGCATAGTCTTGTAACTGATGCTAATGAACATAAACCTAAATTAATCAGCAGGTAAATGGAGAAAAAGTTTCTATGGTGTACAGAGCTGAGCGGGACCAGAATTTGATCCCCTCAGCATTCTCAAATGAGGGAGTTGAGGAGAAGTTTCCAGACAAGTCCTCTCCTGCTGGGGAAGAACCTGGTTGGTTTATCTCACAATAAATTCTATCGTGCTTTCAAAATACAGTAATTTGTTATGAATGCCTGCCTTAACGTGAAAAATTGGGCTGTGGATGAGTGACATGTAACTGTACACTTCCCTAGTCCATTCTTGTGTCATCTTTCTCATTTTAGAATCCAAGCAGTTTTATTGTTTGTTTTTCCCTAATGAAAAAAAAAATGTGTTTTAAAGTATTCCCCCTTGATCACCTTCTCTTGCCTACGCCCTTCATTTGCCAATGACACAGCTAATGGTTGCATGTATCATTCCAAATTCCTTTATAGGAACACAGAAGACTTAATTTTTAAGACATACACATGGGATTATATTACTTATACATAAATTACTTTGTGTCTTGCTTTTTAATATTTAAGGGATGGCTCTTCTACAAATACATGTACCCCGTTTGTTAACGTATCTCCGTATCTCCATAATTACATTTTAGTATATTTCCTATTTCTCTACTAATGGATATTTAGATCCACTCCATTTCAGTGGAGAGGGGACATAAAAACAAAACAGAAGCACTGCAATGAATAGCCCTTACCTAAATCTGCATGAAATTTTTGTAGGAAAAATTCCTACAGTGTAACTATTTAGCTTAGCTCATTCTTAAAATTCTCATAAATGGGGGCCAGTGCTGTGTAGCATAGAAGGTTAGGCCTCTGCCTGCAGTGCTGGCATCCCACATAGTTCGAGTCCTGCTGCTCCACTTCTGAGCCAGCTCCCTGCTAATGTGCCTGAGAAAGCAGCAGAAGATTGTCCAAGTCCTTGAGTCTCTGCACCCACATGGGAGTCCTGGCTCCTGGCGTCAGCCTGGTCCAGCCCCAGCCATCTAGAAAGTGAACCAGCAAATGGAAGATCTCCCTCTCCCTCCCTCTTTCTCTCTGTATCTCTTTCAAATAAATAAATAAATCTTAAAAAAAAAATTCTCCAAAATGTACCCTCCAAAAAGGTCACATAATTTCCCCTTCTGCCATTAACAGATAAACATATCTGCTTTCCCATTTACTCTTCCATATTGGATATCATCTTTTTAATTTCCATCAACCTAACTGGCAAAATGTCTAAATTATAACTCTAATGTGCATTTCTTTGATTATAAATAAAGTTCTAGAAACTATGTTTATTGCTTTCTGTATTTTCTTTTCTGGTCACTTCTTTATCTTTAATCTACTTTTTTCTGTTGGGTTATGTTATGTAGCAGGGACAGTACCACACATATCACTAACACACAAAGAACGTGATGTCACCTCCAACTATATGCTCTATAAATCATGTATTTGCCAGATTGCATGATCTCTGTTTCTTCATAAATTCTCCACTGATCAAGATTTTAACAAGCTTTATTTCTACAGTTTATATTATGAGAATAATAGATATTACATTTTTCCAGGTAAAGTTACATTCATACAGTCTTCAAGCTAACAGCTCTTTGCAGAGATCCTGAATGCTTCTCCAGAGAAATGACACTGGAATTGGGAACTGTTGCTTTATTCTGAGGTCCTAGAGGGAACTATCTACATCTCCTCAGGTCAGGCAGCTCAGCTGAACTATGCAAAATCAAGACTAACTAGATGATAACATTTCTAAGATATTCTTTCACTTTCAGATACCATGATGATGCAATAAACTGAATAAAAATTTCTCATACTGACATAACATACACTAAAGTGTCTAATTTCTAAACATAATTCTTAAATCACATTTTAAAAATGTATTTTATACTTAAAATCAATCTTTCAAGAGTTTTTTTTCTATATACTTTTTTTTTTTTTTTTTTTGACAGGCAGAGTGGACAGTGAGAGAGACAGACAGACAGAAAGGTCTTCCTTTACCGTTGGTTCACCCTCCAATGGCCACTGCGGCCGGTGCATTGTGCTGATCCAAAGCCAGGAGCCAGGTGCTTCTCCTGGTCTCCCATGCAGGTGCAGGGCCCAAGCACTTGGGCCATCCTCCACTGCACTCCCAGGCCACAGCAGAGAACTGGACTGGAAGAGGGGCAACCGGGACAGAATCCGGTGCCCCAACCGGGACTAGAACCCAGGGTGCTGGCGCCGCAGGCAGAGGATTAGCCTATTAAGCCGGGCGCCAGCCTTTAAAAATTTCTCAACCAAAATGTATCAATACCAGCATTGTTGTTTTCACAGAGTTTTACTTTTTATATTAGCTAAACGCCAATATAGTTGCATCTGGTCCATTTTGAATCTTTTGGTTTCAACTTCTTATCTAGCAGTATTGGCTAGAAAGGACAGAAACTCAAAATGAAGTATGGCCACTTGGTTAATCTTCCGCCTGCGGTGCTGGCATCCCATATAGGCGCTGGGTTCTAGTCCCGGTTGCTCCTCTTCCAGTCCAGCTCTCTGTTGTGGCCCAGGAGGTCAGTGGAGGATGGCCCAAGTGCTTGGGCCCCTGCACCTGCATGGGTGACCGGGAAGAAGCACCTGGCTCCTGGCTTCGGATCGGTGCAGAGCGCTGGCCGTAGCGGCCATTTGTGGGGTGAACCAACGGAAGGAAGACCTTTCTGTCTTTCTCTCTATCTATAACTCTGTCAAATAAACTAAAGAAAAAAAAAATGAAGCATGGCAGGCCCCACAGTTGCAATGCTGGCAGCAATTACAGCAGTACCTCATCTGAGTTGAAGTCCAGCTAATAAAAATGTCAAACAGCTTTATTTTGGGAGTCATTCTCTGTATCCACCTTGATTCTGCCTGCTCAAACACAGCCCAGTTCACTGGACAGAGTGTTAATATGTCACTCAGCCCCTGAGGTGATATTTAAAATTACCTCTAAATTGTGGAAGTTACAAGATTTCCCCATCTGTAGAATTAGAAGGTTTAGCTGGAAATAGTTTTAATCACTTTAGTTACTTTTCAAGATACCAAGAAAAGGATTAAAATAAATCTTTAATGTTTCTCTGGCTGATATAATAACATCATTTATGTACAAATACCTGATTAACAACTTTTATCCTTGGTATTTCTGACACTTTGGCCATTAATTTTTTCTGGAATTTTACTGAGTTTTATAGCAATTCATGCTGTCATTTTATGGTTACTCTCTGGAACTGGTTAAAGCAGTGGTTCTAAACATGATGAACACGATGCAAATGTAAGAAGACATTTTTGTTCATCACAACAAAAAGTGGGAAACCGGAAAGGTATGGTTTGCTATGTTGGCACAGGATGGATAGAGGGCATGGATGCTGCAAAATATCCTACAGTGGCACATGACAATTCCTGAAACAAAAGAACTATACAGTCCAGAATGCCATTAGTGCCAAGAGTGAACAAATCTTGTACTTTCTGACATATTCTAAACAATATTATTCTTATTTTTAGCAATTTCTTTTAAATACATTCAAAAGAATATACCTCCAAAATAATTAGCTGATTCTAATTATTATCTTTCAGAAATAAAATATAAGTATTATTTATAAATAAGTATTTTTGTAAATCAAGTGACATCTATTATGAAACATTTCTGTAACTGGAAAAAAAGATTATCTTGAATGGTACTAACACAGTAGGAGATGTCTTTAATTGTTATACTTTATTTGTCAGAATTCATCTATTGATAAAGAGATTCTAAGCAGATGTTTTTAGGAAAATCTTAAAATCAGGATATTTTGTTTTTAAAATTTCAATAATGAACATATTACGGCCATTTCTGGGCCTTAATTAAGGAATGTAAGTGTTGCCATGATCTCTCTCTATACTCTAGTAACGTCTTGTCTACTTCAACACTGGTGTTACCTAATCTATATATATCATACATTTTGCCTGCCGTGTCATTCTGGCTCCTTCATTTTCTGTTTCCCTTGATGGTCAACACTGAGATGCTAGTATACTAGTATTTTTACACTGTACACAATACTCATATATTCTATCAGAAATCTGATGAATGCCATAGGGTGTTTTGGTCAAAAGTTGCTATAAAATTTTAATCAATATTTAAATCATGTCAATCAAAAAAGGGTAATTTTCTTTTAAAAGTAACATTTCTGAAACCTTTAACCAGATGTATTGTGTTCACAAAAAATACTAAAAATTTAATGACTTTGGGCTGTAAAAGCCTAGAACATATATGATAGCAAATATATTTAGTAATCAGTTAATAAGGGATAAACAATAAGATTCATCCAGTAGTGAGAACTGTAGAAGGAATAACTATTAATAGTTTAATTTCTAACATTTTTAAAAAATGCTTGATAGTCCTGGAAATGGAAGATAGAAAAATATGGTAAAGTCACTATGGAAGACAGTATGGAGATACCTATTCCACTATAACTATTCCACTACTGGGAATTTACCCAAGGGAAATGAAATCAGTAAATAAAAGAGTTATCTGTACCCCAATGTTTACTGCAGCTCAATTCACAATAGCTGAGGCATGGAATCAATCTATATGCCTGTCAACCGAAGACTGGATAAAGAAATTATGAGATATGTACACTATGGAATACTATGCAGTGGTTAAAAAAATGAAATCCAGTCATTTGCACCAAAATGGATGAATCTGGAAAACATCATACTTAGTGAAGTAAGCCAGTTCCAAAAGGGACAAATACCATATGTTCTCCCTGATCTGAGAGAGCTAATAGAGCACCTAAAATGAAATCTGTAAAAGTAAAATTGACACTTCCAGAAGGGATGACTAGAGCTGCCCTTGTATTTACTGTCAAGGAGCAGTTTTATTTTTTATTCATAATATTTGTTGAATTCTTTACTTAACATAGAGTTAATCATATGTGTATAAAGTCAATTGAGGTAGGATCTCATTAAAAATAAGAGTGAGATAGGATCATTGGTTACTATCCTCACTCTGTCTTTTATGACCTTGTCTAAATATGATCAGAGTCGGCAAACTTGGAAGGCTTCCATAGCCTTGGCAACTCATGACAACAGCCTAGGGTGGTTACTGGCGCCATAAACTAGAGTGTCAATTTGTTGGGTCAACAACAAGAGCCACTGTGCACTTGCTCCTCATGTGGAATCTCTGTCCTTAATGTGCTGTACATTTTGATTTAATGCTATAACTAGTACTCAAACAGTATGTTTCACTTTGTGTTTCTATGTGGGTGCAAACTGTTGAAATCTTTATACTAAATTGATCTTCTGTATATAAAGAGAATTGAAAATGAATCTTGATGTGAATGGAAGGGGAGAGGGAGCAGGAGAGGGGAGGGTTGTGGGTGGGAGGGAAGTCATGGGAGGGGGAAGCCATTGTAATCCATAAGCTGTACACTGGAAATTTATATTCATTAAATAAAAGTTAAAAAAAAAAATAAGAGTGAGAATAAGAGCAGAAGAAGGAAATTTGTAAATGTAAAGCTGTATAGTTCTACATACATTACTATAGACTTACTTCTAAGGGTACAGTTTAAAAACTTGCCAAGGGACCCCAAATCCCATTAAGCTGGGTGGTAAAAATGCCATCTTAAGTGTTAAAGTGAACATATAGATAGGATCAAGTGTTAAAGTGATCATATAAATAGATCAAGAGTCTGGTAATAATAATAGATAGAATGAAAGGAGAATGTTTCAACATGGAAAGCAGTCCACACAACAGACTCATAGAATGATAATCGCTTTAAGTAGCACTCTCACCCAGAATCAGCCTTTAAGGCATCCTAGTCTAGCTGAAAAGCCCATGAGAGCATTTCAGGCATGGAAAGCCAAGACACTGTGGCAAAAAATGTTCTACATGAAGGATCTCTGTGAGTGAGACCCCAGTGGAAAGAAGTGGCCATCAAAGAAGGATGTACTTTTCTTTAAAGGGAGGAGAAGACTTCCACTTTGTTTATGGCTGTGTCTAAATACTGACAGTTTGTGGATTCAAAAGGCTTCCATAGGCTAGGAAGGTCATGTCAAGAGTCTCAGGAGGTCATAGATGTCAAACATAAGAGTGTTAATTGTTAAATTAACAACAGAATTCACTGTGCATTAACTTCCCATGCAGGACCTCTGTCCTTAATGAGTTGTATTATGAAAGTTAACTATAAAACTTGTTCTCAACAGTGTGTGTGTGTGTGTAAATTGTTGAATTCTTAGTATAGGTTTGGTCTTCTGTGCACAAAGTTAACTGAAGATGAATTTTAATGGAGAATGGGACTGGAAGGGGAGAGGGAGGAAGATGAGGGGTGGAAGTGTGGGTATGGTGGGAAGAATAACTATATCCTAAAGTTGTACTTAAGACATTTATATTCATTAAATAAAAGGTTTCTTTGGGGAAAAAAGAAAAAAATGTGCAGTTGATAAAATATAAATACAACCACTAACAGTTAAAGAACTACTCCATCAAATCTCAGTTGTGAGTCTATTAAAAGAAACTGCTGTAGACTGAGACCTTCTTGAAAACCAGAAAGACATGTTGGTAATTTATATGCTAACAGCTTATTTAAAAAAAGGTTTCTGTGTTCATGTTTTCCAAGCTGTTACTTACCTGCTTTATTACTAAGCTTATATAAAAAAGTTTGACGAGGGTCTGAGTGATCTCGACATGTCAGTTGCAAAAGAGAACCTGATTTTTTCCATTTCTGCATAAACCAGAGACCTAGAGAGTTATACATGATATATCAGTATAAGTGGAATATATAATATGTCAAGTTGTTAATTTTAATATATATTTTACTTCAAAACATGCCATTTGCCAAATTAGCATTTTGCTGGCTAATAATGAATATATTTTCAAAATATTTCCATGTTCTAATAAAAAATATAAACATACACATATACACATAGTTTAACTATGGGTTAATGGTAGTTGTTGAAAGGAATGCTATTTCTTTCAAAAATTCTTACCAATATAAAGAGAACAGATTTCATACATTTCATAGATACAATTCTAAGATGACCTTATGTCCTTCTTCCGTTCCCTCATCCCCCTCCTCCCTTCCTTTTTAAAAAATTTTTGGCAAAACATAATTTCAGTCCATTCTATAAATACAGGCTTGCTGCACCACTAACCATAATATTCAACCAGTAAAATAAATAGAAACGCAATTCCGCAGGAGTCTAAACAAAGCTAAAAACAATAATCAAATCTCAAAAGCATATGAAGAACAAATTTGGGAAAATCATACTTTTAGATATATTTGTCCATATTATAAAGGAAAAGAGGGTTAAATACTACATGTACAGTGGTAGTTCCAAATGCTAAGACTGAGTTTTCAGTCTATCTATAATTATACTTAAGTTATGGTAGACTAATTGTAAAAGGACCAACTCTTTCTAATAGCTTAAGTTTCATATTTCATTGTATTTCCTTAAAATTTTAAAAATTCATTTAAAATTTATTTGAAAGACCAAACACACAGAGAAACAGAGGGATCTTTTTTCTGTTGGTTCACTCCCAAAATGCTCACAACAGTCAGGGCTGGGCCAGGCTAAAGTCAGGATCCTGGAACTCAACACAGGTCTCGCATGTGGGTGCCAGAGACCAAAATACTTAAGCCATCACCTGATGCCTCCCAGGGTGCACATTAGTAGAAGTTATAATTGGAAGTGGAGCTCAGATATGAATGCAGGCATACCGATTTGAGATGCAGTTGTCTTAACCACTGTGCCAAATGCCTGCCCCTAATTCTATTTCTTTATATTATCAATAATGCATATTCAAATATACCTTCCCCTTGTATATATGAAAATAAAGTGAAATCCCCATTACTCTGGAGCACGTTTCAAGACTGTGGAATATTCACTTTCATTTTCATTGTTTCTGATATTATAAAGGGGAACAGAATGCTTTAATGGATTAAATCTGATAGTTATAAACATTGTATCCCATTCATGTTGGGTTTTATTTCATATTATAAAAGGATTTTATTTTTCTTATCACCTCTTTTTTAAGCTGCAAAAATCCAGAACTGGCTATATTTTGAAATCACCAATTTGAAATGAGATATATAAGAAAATGATATGGTTTGTTTGTCAATGAAAGGAAACGGATATAAGAATTTTAGAGCTCAATGAAAAGAGACAGAATGAAATAAAATTTGTCCTCCAAATGGAAATGAATTGACTCAACAATGAAACATTTTTAAAAATCTAAGGGAAAAATCAAGACAAACAAAAAGGTAAACCAAGTACCAACTGTTTCTCCATGAGAACATTATGGATCTTCAAAATTAGGGTCTTAATTTTCATTTTAATTTCTTTTAGAAAATTTGGATCAATTTCTTCAATATTATTTTCTCATAATCTGTTTTAAAGTTACCAAACTAGAGAGTCAACATTCTACATAATATTTTATAACTTTACAACAAATATAAGTATTAGTTACCTGCTCGACTAGTTAAATAACAGAATAGTTTCTTTAAGTTAAACATTTACTGCAAACATTTAGAACTTAAGGGTAAAACGCTGCTATAACTATTGACAAATGCCATCTCAATGAGAATAATTATTTTCGGAAATGATTTTTTAAGGTTTTATTTATTTATTTGAGAGGTAGAATTACAGACACAGAGAGGGAGGGAGAGAGAGAGAGAGAACGATCTGCTGAACGATCTGTTGGTTCACTCCCCAAATAACCACAACAGCCAGGAGCCAGGAACTTCATCCAGGTCTCCCACAAAGGTGGCACGGCCCAAACACAGTTAGGCCATCTTCTACTACTTCCCCAGGCTATAGCAGAGAGCTGGATCAGAAGAGGAGCTGCTGGGACATGAACTGGCATGCCAATGCTGCAGGAGGAGGCTTAGCCTACTATGTCACAGTGCTGGCCTCCTGAAATGACTTTTATTAGCTTATTTTAAGTGCACAGCAAAGTAGAAAATTATCTGCATGTTTTGCTCATGAAATTCCACGTATGTGCCTGGCTGGCTCTAACATAAACATCAGAAAACGCTAAATTTGTGTTTACATTTCCTCCCTATGCCATATTTTTTTTGTATAGAATAAAACTCTTACCTGTATTAACAAGAGCGCTGCTATTATACAGCGTACCAAGGTGAGGTCCAGAAAGAGACAGAAAGGTATGAAGTTTGTTGAGGTAATATTTAAACCTTGGTCTTGTAAGCACTGAACGTATTATTAAGTTGCCCAAAGAATGTCCAATAAAACTTTAAGAGAAAAAAAAAAAAGCCAAGACATTTATCCCACAGTACTTTTTTAATAACAAAAATAAAAGCTAATATACCATACATAGATATAAGATGCTAAGAATTTAAAAATTCTCATTATGTTTAAAATAGTTTGACATTTCAAAATGATATAATCTACATTTTGAAGGAAAAAAAAAAGCAGGTAAGATTTTTATTACTGTATAAATTAAAAGGTTATAGAAACAAGATAATATCTGACAAATTTTGCTCAAAGTTTCTAAATGCTTAGTAATGAAAACATTTATAAAATAATATAATGAACTGACAATAAATTTGCATCCTTGGGTCACGAATTATTTGCTTGTTAAATGATAATTTCAAACAAAATAATGAAGTTGTACTTATAAAGGATAACTTAGGAGAAATTATATACCTGTTCCTCTTTTCAAACACTCCTGTCTACACTTCAAAGCTGGACAGTTTTGCAATTAACAGTACTCATGTTTTCGAGATACAGGTAAACACATACATTTTCCTACTATAAGATTAAAAGAAAAGACTAGGTGATAATACAGAGCACTTCATTTCTATTAAGGAATAGCTTAAAGCAAAAAGCCCATTTCCTTAACATTATGTTATGATAGATGATATAAGAAACCCTGGGGAGAATTAACAGTGAAAAGAGAACTTGAAAGTTGTCTAAACACTGGGTTATAGGTTAGTGAGAAGCTCATGACAACTTCTCTTCCATACTGAAATTCCTAAAGCTGCAGGATAGGAATTACAATGGCAGGTAATTGTTTACAATCAACCAGATCAGGCTTTTGGAAAAACAGATAGTTGATTATCATAAATGACAGCCTAATTTAAAAGAGGGAATTACTTTCATGGACTGAATGGAAAAAACTGAAATATAATCTTTCTCATCATATAGTAATAAATCAATAAAAGTAATACAGAATCACTGTAGAGAATTCAGCAATCAAAATGTTTACTAAGGGCTGGTGTTAAGGCTCAGCAGGTTAAGTTGCTGCTTGCAATGCCAGTAGCCCTTTGCAGAGTGACAACTTGAGTCCCTGCTGCTCTGCTTCTGATCCAGCTCCCTGTTAATGCACCTGGGAAAGGAGTGGATAACGGATTTGGGTTCCTGTTACAAAGTGGGAAACCTGGATGGAGTTCTAGGTTCCCGCTGTGGCCATCTGGGGAGTGAACCAGGGAATGGAAGAGCTGTCTTTCCATTCCTCTCTCTCTTAATCACTGTGCCTTCCAAATAAGTAAGTAAGTAAATAAATAAATAAATATTCTAAAAAAAAGTGTTTTGACATCAGGACATGAAAAAAGTAAATGGAACAAGAAAAAAGCCTCTTCTTCCTCAGATATGTAAGCACTTCCTCCCATATTTTAATAGAATTCTGTTCTTAGAAAATGACTTCAACTAAATACCACATGTCTCTTCTCTATATTTCAAACTTGAAACAAAGTTTAAAAAGCTTACTGTAGTAGAGCTAGCTACTTCTTCTAGCTTAGCTGTATATGAATATAATGTTTATGTAACTTTCCTGAAGTAGGAAGAACAGTTTTGTCTTTTTCTTTTAATTCCCATAGGACATCTTTCTTCCCTAACTATTCATAATATCTAATTCAACAATGAGACATTAGCTTGACCATCATCACCTGCTTGTGGAAAATCGACTCATGTCCGTTTTTTATGTATGTCATGAAATTTTGCAAATATTTTGTTCTCTCTCTCTCTTTCTCACACACACACACACACACATAAGCACATGTGATTTTCAAAAAAATTCATAGAAAATGAGTATTATGAAAAAGCTTGCATGGATTTCAAAATTTTTCCAACAAAATAAACTCATTTTCACTTAATATTATTTCTATTTTAAAATTTCTTTTTATTTATTTGAGAGGTGAGGAGAGAGGAGAGAAGACAGAGCGAGAGAGTGAGATAGAGCAAGAGAACAAGAAAACAAGTGCTGCCATCTCTTGGTTTACTTTCCAAATGCCCACAAGGGCCACTGGGCCAGACCTAAAGCCAAGAACACAATCCAGGGTCTCCCAAGTGGATGGCAGGAATTCAGTTAATTGAATCATCACTGCTGCCTCCCAGGGTCTGCATTAGCAGGAAGGTGGAGCCAGGAGACAAAGTCAGAGCTGGAAACTGAACCCAGGCACTCTGATGTGGGACATGGGCAGGACAAAATATCTACCTGAAACTTATTATTAAATCAATTTTCCATTAACTTCTTGACATGCCTTCATAGATATTTGAAATATATATCCATTTCTCTGTAACCTTTTCTTGGGGTAACAATTTTACTGAGGTACAATCACATGTCATATAATTTATCCATTTAAACTGCACAGTTCAATTAACAGTTGAAACCATCACTGTGGTGAATTTTAGAGCATTTTTACCACCTCAAAAGAAAATCCTATATATTTTAGCTATCACCCTCCCCATTCCCTTCATCTTCTACAGCCCTAACCAATCACTAATCTACTCGCTGTCTCTATAGATTTGCTTATTCTGGACGTTTCAATAAATTCATCAATCAATCACATAATATGATCTTTTCCTAAAATGTTTAAATTTTTAAAAAATTAACTCAAATTGCAGATTATAATATTTCAAAATAATACACTATCAAATTGTTTAGTTTTTTATAATTCATAGAAATAAAATTAAACTAATGTTATAGAAGTTACCTTATTTTTGAGACATTTAGACTATATATTTGAATATATTGAATTATCTCATCCAAAAGTCGATCAGTCATGCTATCAAAATCAGCAAAAGTATCATTCTAAACAAAAGCAAAACAGACACATTATATACTGAAATAGGTATAATCACATAAAACATTATTTTTAATTTAGGTATTGAAAAAGTTAAATTTCTTAAAAGGGAAGTTAATGAATATTAATATTCATTATATTAAAATAGGCAAGAAGAATGAGTTTCTAGGGAAAGAAAGATTCAGTGGTCCTAATAACAGTTGCTTCTTTGGTTATTTAAATTTTTAGCCTGTTACCAGAATTAAACAGTTATTTGTGATGGCTTAATTGCTGAAACAGTTGTATAGAATTGTGAAGTTCTAGAAATATTTCATGTAAAAAGTTTAAAGTCAAAATGTAAATCATGCTTTTGTACATATGTTTAAGTTAAATGTCACAGAAATTAGAGAAAATTATTTCTATTATTACAGGCATTTTACAGGAAGTAAATATTAAGGTACAAATTGGTAAAAGAAAAAAAAAAAAACTTTGCTCCTATGAAAACACTGTCAAATTTTACCTGATTTCTTTCAGACATTAGAAAATCAATTCTTCCCCCAGGAAGTCCAAGTTCAATATAGGTTTTTACTAAGCGAAGATCTGCACTATTACCTAGAAAATGAAAAATGATGTTTAAAAGGATGAGATCAAGTAAAAGGTACATTATCATACATTTTTATAATTTTTAGAAATAAGCTTACAGCTTATATCATTTGTGAACAATGTGCTCTGAAATAAACACATCATCATTACTAAGCCACAGCTGAGTTCCATAAGTTAGACACTATCTTTCTAAAGATTTTATTTATTTATTTGAGAGGTAGCATTACAGACAGAGGGAGGGAGAGACAGAGAGACAGGTCTTCCAATCTTCCAATTTTTGAAGAAAAAAACCTAACCAACAAAGAAAAGTATGTGACAGAGACGCATAAAGCCTGCAATCATTTATTATGTGGACTTTTAAATTTTTTTACATGTTCTTACCTGTGCAATCTTAGAATTCAATTCTGTTTGTCATAGTAATGTACTTCAATATATTGATTCTATTTGCTAAAGTTTCATTAAGTACATTTATTGTCAGATTGTTCCATTGTTTTTTTGGGGTGTTGGTGCAAAATCTTGATAACAAAGTTGGGTAATAAAGTTTGATTAACTCTCAGGAAAAATATGGGGTGCATTCCATATGTTTTCTATTGCTCTAGAAGACAGGAATGTCTTTTTTTTTTTTGACAGGCAGAGTGGATAGTGAGAGAGAGAGATAGAGAGACAGAGAGAAAGGTCTTCCTTTTTGCCGTTGGTTCACCCTCCAATGGCCGCTGCGGCCGGCGCATCTCGCTGACCCGAAGCCAGGAGCCAGGTGCTTCTCCTGGTCTCCTATGGGGTGCAGGGCCCAAGGACTTGGCCATCCTCCACTGCCTTCCCGGGCCATAGCAGAGAGCTGGCCTGGAAGAGGGGCAACCGGGATAGAATCTGGCACCTCAACCGGGACTAGAACCTGGTGTGCCGGCGCCGCAAGGCGGAGGATTAGCCTGTTAAGCCACGGCGCCGGCCAGGAATAATTTATGTCTTGAAAATTTCAAAGAAGTATTTGTCAAAGATAATGCTAGGTAAAGTCTTCTGCAGGAAATATTTAAACTTTCTATTATTTCAGGAGGAAGTAGAAAGGTTAGTCTGCTTTTTTTTTTTTAAAGAAAAATATTCAACTTTATGAGGATTTAGCAGCATAAACCTTTGCTTAGTATTTTATAATCTATAAATTTACCTTGTTTTCACAGAATCACATTATAATACTGTAATAGCCTGTTAATCTAGATATTTGCATCTGCTTTTTTTTTTTTTTTTAAAGATTTATTTATTTATTTGAAAGTCAGAGTTACACAGAGAAGGAGAGGCAGAGAGAGAGAGAGGTCTTCCATCTGCTGGTTCACTCCCCAGATGGCCGCCAGGGTTGGAGCTGTGCCGATCTGCAACCAGGAGTCAGGAGCTTCTACCAGGTTTCCCAGGCAGGTGCAGCGGCCCAAGAACTTGGGCCATTGTCTACTGCTTTCCAAGGCCATAGCAGAGAGCTGGATTGGAAGTGGAACAGCATGGACTCGAACCGGCGCCCATATGGGATGCTGGCACTGCAGGCAGTGGCTTTATTCACTATGCCACAGTGCCGGCCCTTTGTATCTTCATATATCCAGAAAAAATATATCCAGAAAAAAAAATTGAGTGAACATAATAGTTGTCAAAAACATAGCACTGAAGCCAGGAACTTAAAATTTAATTTATATCTAAATTAATTAATGAACCTTTAATTTTTAGGAATATTGATTTTTCTAGCCCGTAACATTTAAAGTAGCAAAGTAAGAGGGAACTAGGAAGACTATCAAAAGGAGATAAAATAATTGTCATGAGGTTAACAGCTGACAAAAGCAACAATAAGAGAGAACAGAAAAATATAAAAAAAGTAAATACAACATTGGAATGAGTGTTTCTACGGAAAATTTCCTTAATAAGTTAAATATTACACTTAACAAAATTAGGTATAGTAAATTTAGAATGTATTTAGGGTTCAATCAGTTTAAGCAACCCAAAAATTGCCTTTCATTTCAAAGATTAAATACATTGAGTTGTTATGGGTCACATGAATGGATGTCACATACCATCTAAGCCATGCACACAGACAATGAGATGTACTCCATTTTCAGAACCATCCTCCTCTTCCATGCTAAAATAAGGTACTGAAGATGCCAACAGAGGAACCTCACTGTACATGAACCCAGGGAGTTTAAGTTGCTTTAATTCTTCTTTTGCCTGAAGGAAGCTGAAGTAAAATATTATTAAACAAAATAACACAACACAAAACAAAACCAAATCTCTTTACTGAAGATTATATTCAGTTTTTAGAACACAAAATGTAGAGATCTGCAGAGGAAGAACCTAGTAATATTTGGTTTTAAAATAAAAAAAATATATAAATATGTGAGATCACTTAATGAGTTATATCAGGGGACAACTGTTATCATTTTGAATGATAAAAGAACAACTCAGAGCCTGATGAACACTATACTGAGTAGGATACATTGGGAGAAGACATATAGTCACTGGTTTCTAGGAGTCACAGAAAGTTAGAGGCACCCAAAAGGTGGAACACCCTTCAGCTTCCCAGTATACTACAAGTTATAGTTGGCCATTGTTGCCTCACTGGCTTCACTAGCTTTATTCTTCACAGATATTAATTTTAAGTATAAATCAGAATAATTTGGAATTTAAATAATAATTTAATTTAAAACTCCACTGTACACATGCCCAGACAATCTGGGCTGAGGCAGTAGATATTTTGAGGACCAGTACCTGCTATAAGCCTAGAAAATCTATATAATCCCTCAGTTTTTCTAGATATTTTACCGGTTCATAAAATTTTAATTCTGGACACCACTAACTTAGCTGAGGCAACTAAGGTAGGGCAGATTTAAGAGGTTTCTACTAACCTGTTCTTCATGTATATAGGTGTATTTTCCTAGGTGTACTCATAAAACTTTTATCTGGGAGTTACTGGAGGGAAAATGAGTTACCAATGAAAAAACAAATTTCTAATCTCAATTATTCCATACTTCAAACACAAAATTACCAATGGAATATTTGTATGAGGAATGTATAGACTACAGAATAGGACAATCATTTGTGAACTAGAGATCTATCTGTGAAATGATGCAATGTATTCATTTCTAAATTTTCTGTAGTAAAGAGGTGCTAATCAAAGAGCGCTTTGGTACTGTAGAAACTGGAGAACACAATAGACACTCAACCCTTCAGCATTACAGTAGCACATGCTACTGTGCTCCTTTACTTACGCCTGTATTTGAGGTTTTGGTGCATTTTCATACCAGGAAATCGAAGAAGTGGAGTTGTAAGAAGTGCTGCTTGGCTGCTTTGTAATGGCATCAAGTTTACTTCTAGAGGAATATTTAACACTACAAGGAGACTCACGTGGTGCAGATGGGAAGGACAAACAACCAGAAGTGCAGACGGTAGGCATATTTATACCATCCCTCAGATAGTCACTCGTTATTTTTTCAGATTTTGTAAGTCTTTCTTCTGCATCTCTGCTTGCATAGTGAGCATTTATTGTTCCATCCAAAGCTGAATAATCTGTTTCTTCATAATACCCATTTTGGACCATTTGTTGATCCTGCTCTTCCTCCTCATCTTCTTTTCCCTGCACGTGCTGAAGATTGCTAATTTCTTTTTCAGAAGTTTCCTTCTGAGGACTAACTGAACTGCTGTAGCTAACAGCACACGTGTCAGAAATATCCGTACTGCTTTGAGAACCAAAATAATTTTCCACAAGCCCTTGCTTTACCACATCAGTACTGGGGTCACTCATACTCAGATGAGTTTCACTTTCAATTGCAGAGGCTTCCAAAAATATCTGTTTACGATTTAAATCGTGACTATTTTTTCTTCTAACTTCACTAACTTCAGTGTTAGTAGAAACAGAACCTGAAACAACACAGGGGGTGCCTACACAAATCAATTTTGGATTTAATGTGATTGCTGTCCCTGCAGAGTCATCAGATTTATCAGGACTCTGGGAGCCTTCAAACCTAGTGTCCGAGTTAGGTTTGCAGCTGCAACTACTTTTCACATCACTGGAAGTATCTTTATCTGGAAAAACAAATTGTAAAGCGTCTTTAGTGCTTGAATTTAAGGAATGTATTGCTAAAGTTTCATTGTCCAAATGCCCTGAAAATACAACACTCTGCTGTTGCAAAATAATACTTGATTTTTTAGTGTCATCACATTTTGGCAAATCGATTGTTCCTAGATTTAAAACAGTTTTGCTATCACTTAGATGGCACTCAGGTACAACAGATTTCTTAGAATTTTCATCAGGTGACAGTTCATCATCAGAAGGTAGAGAGTTTATGGATGTCAAAGATGACTGTATTTCACTTAAAGCACTTGTACTCTCAGTGCAATGACTTCCTAATGAAAATTTTACGTTATAATCGGGTTTCATCAAAAGCTGAGGAAATAATCTTTCATTATTGTAAGGACTTTGTCCCTGTACAGTTTCAGAGACTACATCAGGGTTTGGATGTGTTGCAAAAGAACTTGGTTCACTTTCAATACCTGAATCTGAAAATCTAGACGAGGCATATGTGACATTATCTGGTAATTTAATTGTGTCTCCACTGACTACCACATGATACTCTTTTGTAGAAGCAGCAGGCAGATTACTTCTTAATTTACTTAATGAGTCTCCAATAGAAGGGCACTTAGCTTCTTGCAAACCTTCTTTTTCGACTGTTATTTCTACAGACTTGGATTTACTATCAGATTCTAAGGACTCAAAGTTGGGTAGGGAATTATCCACAGATATTTCATCTTGCTGAAGCTCTGTCCAAGGTCCTATTTTAACAGTTATTCTCTCTCCATTTAAAGGATCCTTATTATAAGGCTTTACTTCAGTTGTTCTAGCTCCTGAAGATGGAGTTGTTTGATGATCATGGCCATCGTCTGATGAACTTCTGAATGCCAGATTATGTTCCATGTGTGTAATTTCACTATCATCATGGGAGATATCAAGTTTACCTGAAATGGACAAATTTGCACAAAGATTTAGGCTGCCAGAGTTCAAAGGATCAAACTGGTCTGGTTGCATATTTTCAGTATCTGGAGACTTTTGTTCAGTTGCCTCTGTATTAGTTGGCAAATAGCTAGCTTTCCTTTGACTTGTCTGTCTGCTGTAGGTCTTTGGGTCAAAATTATATCCACATATTGTGGGATCCAGACCTTCCTTCTGACTATGCGAAGGATTGCCTTCAAAGCATTTAGTGAGATCATTGGATGCTGTACTTTTCAAACATTTGTAGCCTACTAAAACCACAGAATCCTTAGAGTTCTGTTTTATTAATTTTTTTGTGTTTTCGGGTTTCATTGTTTTCATGAGCTTAGTAACCTTAACCTTGGACTTAATTGATTCTTCATTCTTTCCTTTTAGAGATTTTGTTAGCTGCTTTTCACCTTCTGTATACCAAATAGTGGAGGCACCAGCAGATTTGACTTTCAACTCTGGGCTAGAAAGTCCTGCTACAGAGCTTTCTTCAGTTTCATATTTATCCATTCTACTGGATTCTGATCTCTGAAGACTCTGAATTCCCATCCAAGGTGCATCTAAGTCTTTTATCCAAAGAAAAAAAGATTCAGGTTTAAGACAAAATGTGAGAACTCACACAATTAAGACTACTTTTTCTGACTATAACTTTCTAATAATTTCCTCAAAAATAAATAACACTAGACGGGAAAATTATTTCATATTAGGGAATGGTTGTATGGCTATTAGGAAGAATATACTGAAAATTGTACACAAAGCTTGTATATTTAGTTAGATTATACTTACCTTCAATAACTGAATCTAAATACCTATCTTCAAAGATTATAGGTAATGAATTGAGATCTCCATCTAATTCACTACATTCAATAGGTAGGGGTGGAAGAGAACTGCAGAAGGAAGTATTTTTGATAGCGGTGCACATCTGTAGATGACTCTGAGCACTGAAAAATATTTCTTAAGTCAGATTGTAATGAAAAAAATTATACTCAACTCCATTTTACATATTACCCCTCTCTCTTCCCCAACCATTGCTATTCCTCCTCCTCAAGATGTAACCTCCTCATAAAATAACTACTTAGTCAAAGAAAAAAAAACCTGATAAAATAAAAATTATGATTTGTTAACAACAAAATGATAGCTTGTGGATGAATTATTTAATTTCTATTATATTCTTTTATAAGTTCTTATATTACTTCCAAATGAGCACCTATTCTTAACGTTTGAACTTCATAATTTAATATGAAGAGCACACAGGAGAAATACCAGAAGCCCAAATGCTTACTAATAATCTGATAGTGCAGTAAAAAAAAAAAAAAAGTGCTCCAGTGCTACTATTCTACTGAACATATATTAATGGATAAAATTAACAGCTACTTAAAATAAGCTGCATAAACGTTCCAGTTTTTTTTAAAGCCCCTTTCCATGAAAATTTCAACAAATCAAAGTAAACAGAAGAGTATAAAAAACTCATGTAGCCATCAGCCAGTTCCAACAATTAATAACTGCCTTTCTTGTTTTATCTATACCTTAGCACTCACTACCTACATCCATACTCTACAAGTATCTACAGTGTTTTTTTTGAGGTATAATTTATATGCATGAAACATATAAATGTTGGCTATGTGATTTTGATAGATACAAGACACAGCACAATTCCATCTACTCAGGGTTCCCTGAAGTCTTCTCAATCTCCAGCCAAATCAACCCTAGACAACCACTGTTCTGATTTTTTTCACCTTAGTTTTGCCTGTTCTCGAACTTCATATATATAGAAACATACAATATTCACTCTTTTATATGTCTGGGTTCTTTTATTCAGTGTAAGATCCTTAAAATCTTCTTTAAAGTCAAAGAATACCACACCTAAATATATTCAGTGGGAAAGCGAGAAGGCATTTATTCTATACATTTTAATCATAAATCATTTACATAATGAAGGGAAATTGCCAGTCAGCCTACCTGTGAAAATCTGTAATAAAGATAATGAATATGAGATTCTGACCTGTGAAAATATTTTTAAACGCAGAACAAGATGGCCTTGGGTTTGGCACTGTGGCGTAGTATGTTAAGCAGCTGCCAGCAGTGCCGGCACCCCATATGGGTACTGGTTCAATTTCCGACTGCTCCACTTCTGATTCAGTTTCCTGCTAATGTGCCTGGGAAAGCAGTGGAAGACTGTCCAAGTCCTTGGGTCCATGCCACCCATGTGGGGAGACCTGGAGGAAGCTCTGGGCTCCTGGCAGCCCCAGCCATTGTGGCCATTTGGGGAGTGAACCAGCGGATGGAAGATTTCTCTCTCTTTCTTTATGTATCTCTGCCTTTCAAATAAATAAACAAATCTTAAAAAAAAAAAAAGAAAAAGAACAAGATGGCCAACTGGAAGGCTGGAGCCAAAGCTGTAAGGTACTACACCAAAATTATAGCAGAGTTGATATAAGGGGGGGGATGGGTAGGGTATATCGCATTAAGCTTCTTTATAAATATGGGAGATTCATTAAGTAATTAAATCCCAACTTGATTAAGAGAGGCTTTCAGGAACTTCAAATTCTCCTAATTTCTTCTACTGTAAATTCTGTATATTCTGTGACCAATAAATTTTGATAGGTATATTATATAAAAAAAGAATTAAATAATTTAAATTTTGTATTTATGTTACTCACTGAAGTTCCTGGTATGCAATGGCAGCTTCTCTTGGATGTTCAAAACAAAAGAATGCCTCAGAAAACCTGCGTACCTAAAAAATTCCAAAAGGGAATATTAATAACATGGTACATTTTAAAAGTCAATTTAGCATAATATGGTTAAGAGAAAAAACAAACAGCTCTGTTCCATTAGGGCTTCTATAACTACCTCAGTGAGAATTAAACGCTGTATTTTTGTATTACATGGAATAAAAGGAACAACAGAATCTAGAATGAGGTATTTAGGGTTATAGTCTGGATCCCATTTATCTTTCTTGAAGACAGAGATTGTGTTTTCTTACCTAGAACAGTGTCTAAGATATGGGAAATCATGATAAAACCTTCTCGCTACCAGGTGGCTAACTTCTAAAATGCCATGTGGTAGGTATTCAAGGCCAGTTGAATTGACAGACTTACTAGTGATTACTTTCTTAATTATGGGTAACATATAGGGTTATTGTGAAGAACAAACAAGATAATGTATATGATAGAAGTTTATAATCTAGAAAATGTACTTAAATAAAAGCTATTATAACTGCATTCTAATAGCATTTACCACCTTTCACTTTAGAACAATTGTTTATGCAGGTCATCTCCCCTCCTAAAGTGTAACCTCTTTATAGAGTTGGAGCTATGTTTTGATGACCTCCGTAACCCTCAAAACACATTACAGGCCATGTATGGTATAGGTGCTTGGTAAATACATGCTGAACTTAGCTGAATATTTCTTCCAATATAGTTGTATTTTGATCTGTTCATTTTAATAATAAAAGTAAAGGTTTTTATCAGCTGTTGGGGTAATGTTAAGCAATAGTTAGGCAACAGAAAAGATACAGGAATTATATTACATTGGGGGCTGTCGCTGATGTGTAGTGGGGAAAGCTGCCAGCGGCAATGCTGACATGGCCTTTGGGCAGGGGTTCATGGTCCGGGTACTCCACTTCTGATCCAGCTCCCAGCTAATAGCCTGGAAAGAGCAGCAGAGGATGGCCCAAGTGTTTGTTCCCCTGCCACCCATGTGGGAGACCTGGATGAATCTCCTGGTTCCTGGCTTTGGCCTGGCCCAGCCTGGTTGTTGTGGCCATCTGGGGAGTAAACTGGCATAGATGGAAGCTTGCTCTCTCTCCCTCTAACTTTGACCTTCAAAATAAATAAATCAATCTTAAAAAAAGAAACTGTATTACATTTAAGATTCATTTCTAAAGAAAAATATGATTTAGGGATCTTTGGTTTTAAATGTACAATAAATCAGAGATCTATTTTAATCATAAGCAAAATCCAGTCAGATGAATTTTTGATTTACAAATTAAACTTATTTCCCTAAACAGATGATCCTGGGTCTAGGTAGTAAGAGGGAAGAATGAACAATTAAGAAGAGATGTCACCTATGTCTTTGTTTTTAAATGTTATCCAATGGCCTCTTTTTTCTTTCCAACACTAAGAGAATGAGGAAAAGTAACTGTCTGTCTGTCTGTCTATCTACCTACCGGAGATGTTTATCTTGGGTGCTGTAAAGCATGAAGACAAGTATCGATGTGTTCCCCGGATTCCTGCAGTTGCAGCTGGGCCTGCAGAATTGGCTAGTTGCAGTTCCATCTCTCCCTACCATCTCTAATTCCTAGCGCAACTTACCATTCTCTACAAATATCCAACCTACTAGGATTTATGCAAAGAGCTTAATTTTCATTCTTTGATTTAAATCACAGAAAATTCTATGAAATAGATATTATCATCATTTAATAAGTGAGGAAAACTAAAATAAAAAGAGGTTAATTACTTAGCCAAGATAACAAAGCTAGTAAGTGATTAGGCTGAGATTAAAAAAAATTTGAAAAACTCCAAATCTTGTGCTCCAAACTATTTTTCCCTTCTGCATTTCAACTTCCTGTTATTAGAAATGTTTCTTTTCTTCTATACACCCATATAAGGTTCTCCAAAACTCTCTCATATTAACCACATTGCCGCAATGTGTAATTAACAATCCCACTAACTGAAGCATTATATAGTCATAACTACAGTATGACTGCCACCTGATGGCAACAGAATTTAGCTTTAGACAAAAAGACATATATAGAAAAAAATGTTAAATTTATAACTTTAAACCTAGGATATATATGTTTATAAAAATGGGTTTTATGTATGTTCTCTAATTTTCTTCTTGTAACTCAGTTATTGAGCAATATCAACTGTTCAAAATTTAGCAAACAGCTAGGAAGATGAAAACCATGAGCACACAAAATAGGTTTTTACTAACAGTTCAATTTTCTTTCATCTGTGTTCTTCCTAGTATACTGTTCAAATTGCTAATATATTGGGGCCAGCACTGTGGTGTAGCAGGTGAAGCCTCTGCCTGCAGTGCTGGCATCACATGTGGGCAGCGGTTTGTGTCCCGGCTGCTCCACTTCCAAACCAGCTCTCTGCTATGGCCTGGAAAAACAGCAGATCTCCCAAGTCTTTGGGCCACAGCACCCGCGTGGGAGACCTGGAAGAAGCTCCTGGCTCCTGGCTTCAGACTGGCGCAGCTCCGGCCCTTAACGGCCATCTGAGGAGTGAACTAGCAGATGAAAGAATGAAAGACCTCTTTCTCTCTGCCTCTGTCTCTCTGTAACTCTATCTTTCAAATGAATAAATAAATGTTTAAAAAATTGCTAATATAATAATTATTATAATGTAGTTTTACATGTGTCCATCCAGGTTAGATATTAATCTATTGAGTACAAGGTCTATATACGATATATTATAACATCTCTACTACCTTGAAAACAGCAAGTATGTCACAGATATTTAGTAAACAATCTTTGAGTGCTGGCATTATGCTTATAGCAAGATGCCATAAATCCTTTTTATTACACAACTGATTAATGCTTATAAGTTATTTGGTATCTCAGTCCACAAGCACAGGAGGTACAGATGGAGTTCCAGGCTGATAGCTTCAATCTGGCTTATGTCTGGCTGTCACAGGTATTTGAGGAATGAACCAGCAGATGGAAGATCTATCTCTATTTGTCTCTCTCTGGCTCCCTGCCTTTCAAATAATAAAAAAGAAACAAATAAATTTAAAAGCACAACTTTAAATAAATGAGTGAATAAATAAAAGAACAAAGTAAACGAACTGTAGAGGTAAGTACAAGAGAATGCCAAGAAGTTCATGAAAAAAATGGACAGACCATTTGTATTAGCATCAGGTAATTTAAAATGCTCAAAAATAAATGTGAGACACTGAAAACTAAAACAAAACAAACACTTCTAAGAGAAACTAAAGACCTAAAAACATAGGGAACTGAATAAATGGGGAGCTATTTCATGTCCACAGATTATTTGACTCAATTTGGTTTAGGAGGCAACCCCTAAACTAAAATACAGATTTTACTCAATGTATACCAAAATCTGAAAACGACTGGTTTTTAACTGGAAATTGACAAATGGATGCAAATTTATACAGAAAAGGAAGGGATCTGTAATAGCTAAAACAATCTCATTAAAAGAAGGAAAACTTGAAGGACCTACAACTACCTGACTGCAAGACTTAGCATATATTGGGGTTGGTGCTGTGGCGCAGTAGGTTAATCCTCCACCTAGGGCACTGGCATCCCATATGGGCGCTGGTTCTAGTCCCAGATGCTCCTCTTACAACCCAGCTCTCTGCTATGGCCTGGGAAAGCAGTGGAAGATGGACTAAGTCCTTGGGCCTCTGTACCTGTGTGGGAGACCCAAAAGAAGCTCCTGGCTCCTGGCTTCGGATTGGCGCAACTCCGGCCATTGCGGCCATTTGGGGAGTGAACCAAAGGAAGGAAGACCTTTCTCTCTGTCTCTTCCTCTCATTGTCTGTAACTCTCTCTCAAATAAATAAATAAAATCTTGAAAAAAAAAAAGACATTATATAAGCATAATAATGAAGTTAGTATGATATTAATATAACAGGTCAATCAATCAGAAAAGAAAGTCAAGAAGTAGATCCACACTTATTAGTCAACTGACTTTCAACAAAGATGTTAAGGCAAATCAACAGAAAATTTTTCAATAAATGATGCTGCAACAATAGAATGGGAAAAAAAAATCTTGAAATCCCCCACCCTCTACTTCATATCACAAAGGTCATGTTATATGACTAGATTTATATGAAATATTCAGAATTAGTAAATGAGACTAGGGGTTGCCAGAGAGTGGGGAGAGGGAAATGGCAGATCACTGCTGAATGGGTATGAGCTTTCCTTTTAGAGTGAGGAAAATGTGTTGGAAGTAGACAGAGGTGATGGTTGTACAATATTGAATATGCCAATGCCAATTTACTATAAACGTTAAAATGGTAATGTTTGATTCATTATGTAAATTTTTTAACCTCCAAAAAAAAAAAAAAACTCATTTCCTGAAAAAATTCATCTTAGGAAATAGTTATCTACAGACTGCATATCACCTATGCTTTTGACTATTCTACTCTGGCGGTACTGTCAATGAGTGCTTTGAATCCGTAGCTATTGGACCATTAGTGGCAATGTTTAGCCTGTTCCACAGTATTTTTTTAATGATTAATTCTAGCAATTAAAGACAAACTGTATATTCTCTTTTGTATTAAACTGGGGAAAAAAAGGCTTAATTTGTTTAATTTTTGATACTTTGCAAATGCATGGGCAATAGATGAAATATGGTGTTATCAGGTTTGCATAAACTGTCTGGGTTTATGTATCCCATCTCTGTGGAGAGTAGCTCCCAGAGACTTGGTAGAGTCCCCTAAGACAAAAAGAGACTCCCAAGCTATGCCCAGAGATGCAAATCACCTACAAGGGATACCTCCTGGCCCACAGAAAAGTTTTCCTAACTGAGGAAATCTGCAGTTACAAGTACACTACTTTGATTGTAGTTCATACAAACAGCCTCTGTCCTATCTATTGCTTCCTTACGAGCATACATTAACTGTCACCCTAACCAAAAAGGGATTGCAGCTATAGGTATATCCTCAAGTTATGTTCCACATTGTAGCAGTTGTGAGCCCCTACCTGGCCTGCCTGCAGTGTCCTTACAGTGCATTCAATAAATTGAGTTCTTCTATGTCCTCTGGTGAATTCTTCTTACCATCTCTGATGCCTGCCTCAGTTGCTCATGTTTGCAAGCATCTCTACTATGTATAAGCTGTGTGACTTTGGCCATATTATTTTACCTTCCTGACCTCAATGATCCTTCTGTAAAATAGGAATGATACATATTTACTACATTGGATTATTCTGGTGATTAATGTGGTTAATATTTGTTAAGCAATTATTACCTGGTAGATAATAATTACTACATACATCATTTTTTTGAGGTAAAAATACAGAAAAAATTATCATGGTCTTTGCATGAACATTCTATGGCTTAAAAAAAAGCAAACCCAAAATGTTTCCTATCCAACCACTAAAAGAAACACGTTTCTTTCCTCCTAATCTGTGGATGAATTCTAAGGTTTGCAGTCAGTCCTCCTAGAAGGATAACTATAATTTCAACAAAGTGTTACAGCTTTTTGCTATGTACTAAATAGGCAACCAGAAAGCGAGAGAGAAGTTAGCCAAAGAAAAAGAAGAAAATAAGCTTATGGGACAAATGATTGGCACAGCTATGAAAAAAACAGAGGTAACAAAATGGCATATAATGAGGATAGAATGCCCAAGAAAAGGTTTTGCTAAACTCTCATTCTGATGATTGTACATATTGTATGAAGGCTTACAAAGTAAAATATTTTCATCATATAGTCCAAAGAAAGGTATAGTAATGTGAAGAGTTTAAAGGAGCAATATCACAGAATATTAAATAACTGAACAGAAGAGTCACCACTTCAATTAGGATCTCTTTGCTCTAGGTTAGAACACCAATGATAATGCATATGAAGTAAAGGCATGTGTTTACCACAAATTCTGCTTTGACAGAAGGATAATAAGCTCAAAATTAGTTTTCTTCTTGACCAAAGATTCTGTTTTATGCACCTCCTTAAGGCATACTTCATTTATATAAAAATATATAAAGCTCAGTTAAGTCTTTCTTTGATGCTTTAATAGGCTATTTGATAGAGCTGTACTGAAAAATACTTATGATGAAATAATATTTACTGTTCATTTGAAATCCAAATTTAACTGGGAATTCTATATTTATTCGGCAACCCTATGTATTTGGCCTGGGCATCATTATTTATGAACATCTGGCATGACTGAACTAAAGATTTATACAAGATGGTAATAAATACTTCTTCAAAAAGTATGCTAAATCAACTGTTATTTTGACTTCACTAGCCCTAAAAAGAGCTTGTTCAGAGCAGGATACAAGTCTGTAAGTGCTAGCAAAAACCAGTCTAGCTCTCTAAGTCCACAATTGAATACACTCATCACCTCAGTAATAGACTTATACAATATAACTCCAGCTTAAGTTATAATCAACATTATATATTGCATCTCTGATGCTATAACTGGAAGGCTTTTAATACACAAGTGTTACTAGTGCTTCTAAAGCACTAGCAACAAAGATCAGGAAAATTGTTGAGGGAACAACTTCAATGAAAGTAAATTCTCTGAGACTTACTATTGAGAGGGCTGGCATTATTACGCAGCAGCTTAAGTGGCTGCCTGCAACATCAGCATCCCATATGAGGGCCTGCTCAAGCCCTGGCTCTCTACTTCCAATCCAACTCCCTGCTGATGTGTACTGGAAGGCAGAGGAAGATGGCTGTGTACTTGGGTCCCTGTCACCTATGTGGGAGACCCAGATGGGGCTCCAGGCTCCTGGCTTTGACTGGCCCAGCCATTTAGGGGAAAAGCAGCAGATGTTAGATATCTCTGTCATTCCCTCTAACTATTCCTTTCAAATAAATAAAATAAAAAAAAAATAGACTTACTATTGAGAGCAATTCAGCATTTTTCGTATTGTGAGCAGAAGCACTGATTGTCTTTGTTACAGACTATCTTTTTAAGAATGCCTGTACTGGGAAGAACCTGGAAAGATAATTATGTCTCCCTTTGGAGCAAAGGATAGTTCATTTTCAGTACTGATAGGTATAGATCCCTTCGAGCAAGGAGCAAATATGTTTACCGTCTACTATAAAAAATGTGCAATCTCTAAGCACTGAGTTTTTCCTCTGTACAATAACTCACTGATGTGAACCTGACGTTCTTTATGTTTGGATGTGGAAATTGAGGACCAATGAACCAGCACAAATAATACTCTGGCTACTGTTATTAGTGAGCAATGAGACCCTCTGTCTCTGACCCACAGCTCTCAGATCTTCTGCTAGTAACCATGAATCAAGCAATGGTAGACTAAGGTATGAGTAATTGTATGTAGGATGAAACCTCAGATTCTTTGTAGCTCTTTTTTTTTTTTTTAATATTTATTTATTTGAAAGTCACAGTTAGAGAGAGAGGTAGAGACAGAGCGAGAGAGAGGTCTTCCATCTGCTGGTTCACTCCCAAAATGGCCGCAATGAGCGGGGCTGGGCCAGGTGAACCCAGGAGCCAGGAGCTTCTTCTGAGTCTCTCATGTGGATGCAGGGGCCCAAGGACTTGAGCCATCCTCTGTTGCTTTCACAGGCACATTAGCAGGGAGCTGGATCGGAAGTGGAATAACTAGGACTTGAACCCGCACCCATATGGGATGCCGGCACTGCAGGCCAGGGCTTTAACCTGCTGAGCCACCGCGCCAGCCACTCTTTATAGTTCTTGATACATATAATATTCAGTATAATTTCAGAATTTTTTGCTTTTTATAAGAGTCATCTCACTTGACCATTTCATTTTGCAGTTTGAAATGACAAAGACCTCTTTCAGTTTACCACAAATATCTATTATCTTTTTAATTAGTTTGAGACACTAGGAAACATTAATACTCCAGCTTATATGCTATAGTATGATGGCATGTAATTACAGAATTGAACAATTTTAGATGACTTAATTTGCCAAAAATTTGAAAACCATCACTTTCAGAATCTCAGTATCAAATAATATGGTTGAACAAATATTGAAGTGCTCTTTTCGAGTACAGATTTACATGTCTTGTTTTCAGATCAATGAGGAAAAGATTTCATATCAGAAGTTCACTTATGAGACTTAATTGTACCACTTCTGAATACAGTATCAGACAACCTATACACTTTATTAAGGTCAAGCCTGTTCCTATATGAATGTTGAATGACCTATGGACTGCTTTGGTTACTGTAAGCCTTGCACCATACTCTTAGAACTGCAAGATACTTGATGAGCAAAGTTCCTATTAAACTGTTGAAAAGGGAGCCAGAGGACATGATATACTACCATTTCCATTTTTTGTGATACACCGCAGGAAAGGGCAAGACTTATTCCTGTTTAAGTAAAATTAGAGCACTTTCTTCTCTGCTCCTTAATTACTTCTCTTCGATTCCTTTAGGATTTAAAATGGGCTCTACCTTGGTATCTGCAATGGGGTGAGAAAAGAGACGCTCCAGGTAAAATGCTGGCAGTTTAATTTTCTACAAACCTGATTTTTGTCTTGGGCTCCCTTCTTTGCCCATTTTCTTGTTTTTGAAATTTATTTATTTGAAAGTATGAGTTACAGATAAGAGAGAGACAGAGAGTCTCCTATCCACTAGTTCACTCCCCAGATGGCCACAAAGGCCAGGGATGGGACAGGCCTAAGCCAGGAGCCAGGAGCTTCTTCCAGATCTTCATTGTGGGTAGCAGGGGCCCAAACACCTGGACCATCCTCCGCTGCTTTATCCAGGCTATGTGTTTCACCCAACCCTCCCTGTAGCTCTGCCTTTCAAATAAATAAATCTTAATCCAAATGTCCATCAAGAGTAGATTGAATAAAGAAATTACTGTGTATGCAAATGGAATATATCACAGTAATGAAAAAGATCAATAGCTACTAACAAAAACATGGATTAATCTCACAAAACCTTGAGTAGAAAAACAAAGATGCAAAAGAATACGAACGTAATGATTTCATTTTATGTAGAATTCATTAACAGGTGGAAATAACCTGTATTATCTAGTATGCATCACAAAAAAGAAGGGATAATGATTACTTATATCTGTCACGAAAGGATACTAATTGGAAAAGCTACGTGTTGACAGTGTCCTATTCCTCGATCTAGGTAATAACCACAAGGGTACAATGCTTTTAATTATTTGATAAAATATGCAGTGTAATGCACTTTTGTGATTTTGGTCATATGTTATATTTTATAATTAAGAAAGAATAAACATCATATTTGGAGTAATTCCTAGGGGGTGAAAGAAAATTAATGTATATGCAGGGTATATAAGGAAATGAGACCGAAAAGGTAAGTCAGATATATAACATGTCAAAGTCTCTTGAGGATGTTACACTATAAAACTGTAAAAAGATTTCATCCATACTAGGCCTACAGTAAACATGAGTCTGTAATACACATTCCTGTATGAGGAGAGGAGAAAGGAGGGAAGGGAAAGGGAGGAAAAGGGGAAAGAGAAAGGTTCTTAGTTCCTGGTTCCAATACGTGATAGATCCTGGGTACAATCCCTCTTCTTGGATTCTGGGGGCTACACTATCTCCTATATTTTTATGAATGGGTGGCTTATTAGACTAGCAGGAGTTGTAACTGAGATAGGTCATGCTCTCAACTATATTGCTCTATGATTATCTTTAGAAATTAAACAATAACACAATGATATACGTGTCTTTTCTGATTTATCAACATATAGGTACAAATAAGGCTTTTTATTAATAAGAAATTTCTAAAGATAAATAATGCTTAAAATGTTCTACCATATTTCTTTTTTTTTTTTTTTTGACAGGCAGAGTTAGACAGTGAGAGAGAGAGACAGAGAGAAAGGTCTTCCTTTTTCCATTGGTTCACCCCCCAAATGGCTGCTATGGCTGGCGTGCTGTAGGCGGCAAGCTGCGCCAATCCAAAGCCAGGAGCCAGGTGCCTCCTCCTGGTTTCCCATGTGGGTGCAGGGCCCAAGCACTTGGGCCATCCTCCACTGCCTTCCTGGGCCACAGCAGAGAGCTGGACTGGAAGAGGAGCAACCGGGACAGAATCCGGCACCCCAACCGGGACTAGAACCCAGGGTGCTGGTGCCACAGGTGGAGGATTAGCCAAATGAGCTGTGGCACCAGCCGTCTACCATATTTCTTTAACTTACCCTCAAGGTATGGTGTTCTTGTGCTAATAATATTCTTAGTTCTTCATGTAGTGTTATAACTTCCAGAAACTGTCCCCATAAAGCCATTAGAAGTGAACAAAGTTGTGCAAGATTCATGTTTATAAGTTCTGCCAGCTCATCAGGATTTTCTATTTTCTGAAATGACAAGAAAAAAAATAACTTCACTGCTTTGGGAAACTTATCATAACTACACATAGTTTGTTATCAAGAATATTACATAAAGACAATTCATGGCTAAAAAAAAAGTGTGTGTTTGTGTGGTGTATACATATGTGCAGAGAAAAACCAACTAGCCAATAGTTTTCTGCCTCATTATTCATGAAGCAATTTTCAACAACTTAAACTAGTATTTCAATATCTGAGATATTTTATGGCAATAGTAATATAAAACTACAAATCAAGGTTTGAACTTCCAATTCTAAAGTAATGGTAACTTTAAATACAATATACAAATCATGATGCAACTAAACAATTTTTCTGAAAGATAATACAATCTTCAAGTATTATTTTATCAGCTAAGTAAAGCACCTAAAAGACTTACACTTCTTAGAAAAGTTGAGATACTTTTTCTTTTTAATGAAGATTTATATTTATTTGAAAGGTAGCGTTGCAAAGAAAAGCAAAGAGACAGATTTTCCATCTGCTGGTTCACACCCCAGATGGTTGTTGCAGCTGGGGCTGGGCCAGGCTGAAGCATGGATGGCAGGGGCTCAAGTACTTGGGACACCTTTGGCTGCTTTCCTAGTCACAGTAGCAGGAAGCTGGTCTGGAAGTGGAGCAGCTAGCATTCAATCCAACATCCTTTTGGGATGTTAACATTACAGATGGCAGTTTAACCCACAGCACCACAGCACCACAATGCCAGCTCCCAAGATAACTTTCTGAAGCATTGTTCCATAGCCTCTACTTCCTTAGGTTCTTAGCCTCTATGTTCTTACTTCACTTTTGGGTAATACTTTTACAGAGTCATTCAACACTTTCTTTCTCTTTTCTAACAAGTCATTCATTCACTATTGAGTGTATCTTAAATGCTAGGGCCTATATTCTAGAGATGCAAAGATTACTATAAGAAGTTCACAGTCTAGTGAGGAAACAAAAGCCATAAACAAACTGATATAAAATATTATGAGTATCTAATAGTGGAATAAATTATCCTAATAGTGGAGTAATTATTTCTCTTATTAAAGTAAAAGACTATATATTGAATGCTTCTTTAGGGGGCAAGTGTTATTTTCATGAGGATATGATTTTCATTAATTCATTGCAGGTACAGCCAATTTTCAGGCAGATAATATTGTGTTGCAAATATTAGTATTTTAATTACTGGAAACAGTGGTGAATCTAGCTTAAATAAAGGAAGTCCTTAAAAGTTCATGGAAATGCACTTTACGCAAACACTATGCATGGATTTCAAATTCTTTCTGCACCAAAATAAACTTGGACTAACTTGTCACAACATGTCTGTACAAGATCTAGTTTGAGGCACTAAAAAAACATAGGATATCAGTTTGCAAAGCAAACTAACAGGCAACATGAATTCTACTAAAATTAAGGCAAGAACAAACTTCAAAATTGTGAGTAGAACAATGGTGAAATCTTTGATCTAAAAGTTCATGGGGAAAATCTTCTAAAGAAACCAGCAGTTTAACTCATTTTGAAAAGGATGAGACAGTGATGAAGATGAAGCCTGTAATGTCAGGCTACCCACATCAATTTGTGACCAAAAAAATTATCATTGTCCATGCTCTAAATAAAGCAGACCAATGATTAGCAGCAGAAAAAATAACCAACACCACAGACTTCTCAATTAGTTCAGCTTACACATTCTGACAAAAAATTGAAGCTGAGCAAACTTTCTGCTTGATTGATGCTGAAACTGTTGTGCCCAGAACAGCTGCAGACAAGAGCAGAGTGTTCAGTGGAAATTTTACACAGGTGGATCAAGGTCCTAAAGCATTTCTTCAAGGAATTTTTAAACAGATGACAACATGGCTTTACCAGGATGATCTTGAAGACAAAGCACAATCAAAGCAACAGGTACCCAGAGGGAAGTGATTGAGTTACAGAAAAAGTAGACCAGTCAAGAGCAAAGGTCATGGCAATAGTTTTTGGGTTGCTGAAGGCATTTTGCCTGCTGACTTTATGAAGGGCAAAAGAACAATAATGTTTATTAGCAGAGTGTTTTTGGAAACACTCAAGCCTTAACAAAAAAAAAAACAAACAAGCAAACATAAAAACTCCAGAGGGCACCATCTTTTGTTAATTCATAGTTTTTTTTAATAGAAAGATTTTATTTAATAAATATAAATTTCCTTAGTACAACTTTTGGATTACAGTAGTCTTCCCCACATACCCACCCTCCTACCCACAAACCATCCTATCTCCTACTCCCTCTCCCATCCCATTCTTCATTAAGATTCATTTTTAATATCTTTATATATACAGATCAACTGCATTGACATGGTTAAATTTATAGGACCCTTAGTTCATTAAGAATGTATACTAAATAATTCGATGGAGCTTATGTTGAAAAAAAAGTTTAAATTTTTAATCTTTTAATTTCTTTTTACCAAGAAGTTTTTGATATCCCTCATATACAGATGGATGCTGACTTCATTTCTCTACTAGAAAGCAGAAGTAGCCTTATGCAAGTTAAAGTTGAAAGCCACTCCTTTAGTTTTAATTACCACCTATACATCAACCAATGACTGCTGAATCAATTTTTCTCTTGAGCTCCAGATTCATTACCTACAACTGAACTAATTATATCTCCACTCTCATAGATTTTGCATTTAAGAAAATTTTGATAACATATTAAATATATTTACTTTGGGATATATAGGGCATTTAAAAAATACATACAAGTATACATCCCTAAATGCTGCTTATCACAAATGTCACTCTCAGATTTTAGTTCACTCCCTAAACATCCATGACTAAACCAGAAGTTAGAATTCAATCAAGATCTCCCACACATATGGCAGGAATCCAACCTGAGCCAAATTTGCTGCCTCCCAGGATCTATGCTGAAGGCAGGAGTCAGGATCCAGAGCTCAGTATTGAGTCCAGGTAGTCATATATGGAACATGTATCTCATCACTAGGCAGAATGCCTACCCCAATTTTTGCTTTTTTGAAAGTCTACAACCACACATGCTTTTCTTCCCTAACCCAAATCAAGCTTCCATTTATTTATCTTAACTCAGAAAACATAAATAAAAAATCAGCAAAATTATCAAGAAGGGGCGGCGGCAAGATGGCGGAATAGGAAGGGAGCACATTGATAGTTCAGCAAGACACACAGGTTAATAAAAGTAGAGATACTGCAGGGTCAAGGAAGAGTAGGGGAAGAAACAGCAGCGAAAACTCTTCCAGAACTAGTGATTCACAGCGGACCTGCGTGGAGAGCGTGGGAGCCCAAGTTCGGGACACCAGCGGCAGACTCAACACACCAGCGCTGGAACGCGAGCTGTGAGGAATTACTTCCCTTTTGAATCAAAAAAAAAAAAAAAAAAAAAGAAAAGAAAAGAAAGAGAGATTTACCACACCTAACCTGGGAGTGTCTTCTTTGACACACCCTCAACCCTGAGGAACCAAACACAGCTTTCAGTCCACACTTATCTCAAGCCTCTAAGGCTCCACCGAAAGCAGACAGTCCACTTAATATAGAGCCATAGTGTAACAAGAAAAAACCCCACAGTGAAGAAACCAAATATCTCCAACATGCCATACAACAAACGCAAAAACCGAGGTAACAAGAACAAGGAAGACACTATGACGCCCTCAAGTGAAAAAGACACCCCAATTCAAGATTATGAAGATGATGAGATAGAAGAAATGCAAGAAGCAGATCTCAAAAAATTGATAAGAACATTAAGAAGCTCTCAAAAACAAATTCTTGAACTACAGAAATCCTTTATGGACAAGATAGAAAATCTCTCTCGTGAAAATGAAATATTAAGGAGGAATCAAAATGAAATGAAATAACTAGTAGAACATGAAACTGTGATAGTGACAAAAAACCACAATGAAATGAAGAACTCAATAGATCAAATGACAAACACATTAGAGAGCCTTAAAAACAGAATGGGCGAAGCAGAAGAGAGAATATCAGACTTAGAAGACAGAGAACAGGAAAGGAAACAGGCAAACCAAAGAAAAGAAGAAGAAATTAGAAATCTAAAAAATATTGTCGGGAATCTACAGGATACTATTAAAAAACCTAATATTCGGGTTCTAGGAGTTCCTGAAGGCATGGAGAGGAAGAAAGGATTAGAAGGCATTTTCAGTGAGATACTAGCAGAAAATTTCCCAGGTTTGGAGAAGGACAGAGGCATCTTAGTACAGGAAGCATATAGAACCCCTAATAAACATGACCAAAAGAGATCCTCACCACGACATGTTGTAATCAAACTCACCACAGTGAAACATAAAGAAAAGATTCTAAAAGGTGCAAGAGAGAAACGTCAGATTACTCTCAGAGGATTTCCAATTAGACTCACAGCAGACTTCTCATCAGAAACCCTACAAGCTAGAAGGGAATGGCGAGACATAGCCCAGGTACTAAGAGAGAAAAACTGCCAGCCCAGAATATTATATCCTGCAAAGCTCTCATTTGTGAATGAAGGTGAAATTAAGACTTTTCATAGCAAACAGAAACTGAAAGAATTTGTTGCCACTCATCCTGCCCTGCAAAAGATGCTTAAAGATGTGTTACACACAGAAACACAGAAACATGGTCACCAATATGAAAGAAGGTAAAGGAAGGAAACCTCACAGCAAAAGATCACAGGAAGCTCAATTTCTCTTTGACATAGAATTAAACTCTGATGCTCTGTTAAAGCAATGTGTTAAAGTAATCTAAAAACAAAAAGCAATTCAAATCAATTGGCAATCTACAAAAAGAGTTAAAGATTTTAAAAGCTATTATTAAAATTGCTATATTGGTCTATTATGCTATGTTATATGTGTGTACATAATGTATGTCCACATAGGAAATTTTATTAAGAGTTTTATTTTAAATGGCTTATAGATAAGATTGTCCATAAATTTAAGCTGCTAAAATCAATCAAAGATACATTTTAATTTGTGTGCCCTGAATCTGTGTATCATATGTTTTAAACGTGTTGGTAGAAAGAAATTAAAAACATTTTATATGGTTGTGCTTAAGTTTACTGGTTAAACAAACTACACCATGTTAGATATTTAAGAGGTGTTTTCAAATACATGATTCTTAAAATTTATAGAAGGCATTGGACCTTCTGGTAAATGTTTTCTTAAGTTGTTATCTAATGGTTGAAACGGTTTGCTAAGTATTCATGTAATATTGCTATTGTCAGCAAGTGATCTAGGACTTGCTCCCTCATTTCTCTATTCTAAGCCCAACTTGTTCTTTCATTTCTCTATTCTCTTCAAGGTAGGAAACTAATTCTATTATGAAGGAATCTGTAGGATGCACAATTTAATCTTTAGACCTTATAAAAGAGATGGCTAACATTTTTCTGTAATCGCATAGCCAAAATAAGAACTTAAATAATAATCTCATAGCTAGATTCTCTTCGCCATCAGCAAAGTATACAGTAAGTAGAAAAAACCTCCCTTTCAGACCAAAGAAAGTTTTAAAGTGAGAATATAATTTTCCTCATGGGCATTGTCTACCTTAGAAAAACTACTACAGAACATGCCTGTGACTATAGACTTGTAGTTCAGGCCACCGAAGATTAGAGATGGGACTTGGGCACTCCCTTGACTTGCATCCTCTGGTCTGCTTTAACACAAACCAGGAGGAAAAGAAAGCTAGGTATCAGAAGCAATGGGTGGCAGGCCTTTAATGGCTGATCTGTACAGTGATCTGCCCTCAAGGAGACCCAACAGGCCAGTCCACTGCAGTGGCTTTCAATGTGGTATGCCTGGGCCTCAGCAGAAGTCAGTTTGTGAAGAGCCCTGGCAGCTCTGCCAAGAGTTGGATCACTGGAAATGGACCTGCCCTGGAGTCGAAGGATGCCCAGGTCAGAGCCACAGATCTTATTGGCTCTAAGCTGAAAAGCCCTTCACTCAGCCCAACTTCCAAAGTGACCACTGCAGCTGAGCATATGGCCAAGTAGGGTCAGCAACATTGCAGGCAGAACTGTAAATTTCTTGTTAGAGATGCCCCCTGCCTTTACCTGGCCAGCTCTCCTCCCAGGCCAGCCAAGTAATGAAAGTCAACAGAGTGCCTTCCCCTAGGTGGTTCACACCTCCCATAGGATATACCCCATGTGAAGAGATAGATAGGTCTGGGCCTCTTAGCTTACAAGGCCTAAAGCCCAACAGATTATTATCAAGCCCCTTCTATCAGGTTCTATTTGCCTCTCAATCAGAAAACTTAATTGTAGCTTAGACAGCACCTTTCTTAGCACATCTAATAATGACTCTGTCCTTTGTTCTAGACCCTGTCTAGCACACTTGGGCCTCATTCCTTTGTAATCATAACCTCTACTCTACCACCAATGGCTCTACTCCCAACCTGTGTGTACTGATGGTCCTCTTCCCCACTTAATGCTGTATAATTGTTCAAACCTGGTAAATGCCACTCTTAGGATCATTGGTTACTATCCTCACTCTGTCTTTTATGACCTTGTCTAAATATGATCAGAGTTGGCAAACTTGGAAAGCTTCCATAGCCTTGGCAACTCATGACGACAGCCTAGGGTGGTTACTGGTGCCATAAACTAGAGTGTCAATTTGTTGGGTCAACAAGAGCCACTGTGCACTTGCTCCTCATGTGGGATCTCTGTCCTTAATGTGCTGTACATTTTGATTTAATGCTATAACTAGTACTCAAACAGTATGTTTCACTTTGTGTTTCTATGTGGGTGCAAACTGTTGAAATCTTTATACTAAATTGATCTTCTGTATATAAAGAGAATTGAAAATGAATCTTGATGCAAATTGAAGGGGAGAGGGAGTGGGAGAGGGGAGGGTTGCGGGTGGGAGGGAAGTTATTGGAGGGGGAAGCCATTGTAATCCATAAGCTGTACACTGGAAATTTATATTCATTAAATAAAAGTAAAAAAAATTAAAAAAAAAAAGAAAAAAAATTATCAAGAAGGGAAGGGATTATAATCACAAACTATTCATTTTTGTGACTATGGTTTCTGGTATACAGCAGTTACTCAATATTTACTGAGTGAATAAATGAATGATTGTGGAATTACAGACTCAAACTAAGAAAAAAGCTCCCAGAATTTATGAAAAATTTATGCTTATAAGGTCTAGAATTCTGTAATGGATGCTAACAGAGTGAAGATGTATTTAACCTCAAGAAACAGTCTAAAGTAAAAAGTTTTTCATGTTTCTCTTAAAACACATATAGAGATTACAATGTATGCTAAAATAAGCTGACAGCTGCAGTGTTACTGTCCCACAGATGTTTTTATTTTTAAAAGAATTCTTTTTATTTATTTGAAAGGCAGAAGTAGAGAGAGGGAGAGACAGGAAGAGATTTTCCATCTGCTGGTTTACTTCCCAAATGGCTGCAATGGTTGGGACTGGGCCAGACTGAAGCCAGGGTCCTGTTACTCCTAAGGAACTGGATCAGAAGTGGAGCAGCTGGGATACAAACCAGTGCTCATATGGGATAATGGCATCACATGTGTCAGTTTAACCTGCTGCGCCAGCCCCCAATCATGTTTTTACTGTAGTGTAGACAAAGAAGAGCTAGAGAAACATTTGAGAGTAATTAAATCGTATAGTGTAATGCAAGCAATATACTTAGTGTACTGAACACAAAAGCAGAAATAATTCTTTTGGCCTTACCATAAGCTGAATGAAGTATACACTTTCTCAGTCTCTTCAAGTATAAATAATTGGGGCTGGTGCTGTGGCGTAGCAGATAAAGCTGCCGCCTGCAGTGCTGGCATCCCATATGGGCACCAGTTCGTGTCCCAGCTGCTCCACTTCCTATCCAGCTCTCTGCTATAGCCTGGGAAAGCAGTAGAAGATGGCCCAAGTGCTTGGGCCCCTGCACCCACGTGGGAGACCCAGAGGAAGCTCCTGGTTCCTGGCTTTGGATCAGCACAGCTCCGGCTGTCATGGCCAAATGGGAAGTGAACCAGCGGATCAAAGCCCTCTCTTTCTCTCTGCCTCTCCTCTTTGTGTGTAACTCTGATTTTCAAATAAATAAATAAATCTTAAAAAAAATATAAATTTCTCCCCCAGCTTATACAAACTTCAAAAGTTCATTTTAGTATATACAGTTCCATTTTTTTCAACCTTAAATCATACAGTTTTAAGCTATTTTCACTTACTACAGCATCAAACATTTTTTGAGAATACCATTCTTGAGGTAGCCTAGCCTTTTTAGATTATGAATGTTTCAAAATTTGTTTAACCACACATTAGATATCTAAGTTACCATTCTCAGAATCATAACTTTCCATATGAATCTCTGATTACTTCTTTGGTATATTATTTGTTTGGTACATACTGAGAAGAGATATTCTTGGGCTTTAGAGATATCCTGCCAAACTAATCTCTGGAAAGGACTACAAAGTATGAGTATCTGTAAAAAACCTCAGCCAATAAAAGGCTAAAACAGTCCTGGAATACATTGTTTCTTTGATAATGAGACTGAATATTTTTGATTTATAACTTAGTCTTTCTTGTAATTGGAAGTCGATGCTATGCTAACACGAAAAACGGTTATTACATGTTTGGTAAGAGCTCTTTAAATATTGTCATTATACCATTTTTTGTCAATTCTATGCTAATATGAAAACTAGCAATTACATTTATTAAGAGTTCTTTACTGTCACTTTATCGACTTTGTTGATGCATATGGTGTCACATACATACTAAAATTTAAATGTGTACTTAAAAAATTATCAGCAATATATATAAAAGATTTAATAAAGATGTATATAATAATATAAATTCTCTTCAGAATCTTCATCCTTCATGGCATTCTTTTCTGTATTACTCTTGTATTTTTAAAAATTATTTTTTTATTTGAAAGGCACAGTTACAGTGAGAAAGAGAGACAGAGAGGTCTTCCATCCACTGGTTCACTCCTCAAATAGCTACAATGACCAGTGCTGGGCCAGGCTGAAGCCAGGAGCCAGGAGCTTCTTCCAAGTTTCCCACATAGGTTCAGAGACCCAAATTTCCACCTGTTTACCAAGCACATCAGCAGGGAGAGGAATTCAAAGTGCAGCAGCTGGGCCTAGAAAAGGTCAGTGCCCATTTGGGATGCCAGCATCACAGGCAGCATATTTACCTGCTACATCCCAATTCTGGTCCCTTCTGTATTACTCTTTTTAAATTTTTTATTTATTTGACAGGTTATAGACAGTGAGAGACAGAGAGAAAGGTCTTCCTTCCGTTGGTTCACTCCCCAGATGGCTGCTTCGGCCGGCACTGCACTGATCTGAAGCACCGATCTGAAGCCAGGAGCCAGGTGCTTCCTCCTGGTTTCCTATGCGGGTGCAGGGCCCAAGCACTTGGGCTATCCTCCACTGCCTTCCTGGACCACAGCAGAGAGCTGGACTGGAAGAGGAGCAACCGGGATTAGAACCTGGTGCTCATATGGGATGCCGGCGCCACAGGCGAAGGATTAACCAAGTAAGCCATGGCGCTGGCCCCCCCCTTCTGTATTACTCTTAAGAGCTTGAACTATATCTTCGAATATTTCATATGTAATTACATAATCAATTTCACACATAGCTTTTTGGGATTTTTTTGCATATATGAAATACTTTTTCGTAATTTTATTCACTTTTTATTCCCAATTAATATGTCCTGAAGACTTCACCATGAAACCAGTACCTGACCAACAAATACTTCTTGAATTAAATGATCCATGGTGAAACAGAGAGATTCACTTGATTCTTTTAAATATATTTCTCTTAAATGCATTTATAATAATTAATGTTGAAATTTTAGCATTCAAGATGTCCTAAATAGCACTCTGGCCTCAGAATCAGCCCTTAAGGCATTCAGATCTGGCTAAAAAGCCTATGAGAGTATTCCAGGCATGGAAAGCCAAGACACTCTGGCAAAAAAAAACAAAACAAAACAAAAAAACAAAACCCTAAATGAAAGATCTCTGTGAGTCAGATCCCAGTGGAAAGAACTGGCCATCAGAGGAGGCACCTTTCTCTGAAGGGAGGAGAGAACTTCCACTTTGACTATGGCCTTGTCTATATAAGATCAGAGCTGGTGAACTCAAGAGGCTTCCATAGCCTAGGCAACTCATGACAAGAGCCTCTGGTGATTACTAATGTCATAAATAAGATTGTCAATTGTTAATTCAACAATGGGAGTCACTGTGCACTTACTCCCCATGTAGGATCTCTGTCCTTAATGTGTTGTACAATGTGAATTAATGCTATAACTAGTACTCAAACAGTACTTTATACTTTGTGTTTCTGTGTGGGTGCAAACTGTTGAAATCTTTACTTAATATATACTAAATTGGTCTTCTGTATATAAAGATAATTGAAAATGAATCTTGATGTGAATAGGATGGGAGAGGGAGTGGGAGATGGGATGGCTGTGGGTGGAAGGGAGGTTATGGGGGGAAAAAGCTGCTATAATCCAAAAGTTGCACTTTGGAAATTTATATAAAAAAATAAAATAAAGAAATTTTTGCATTCATTTTTTCACACACATGAATATTTTTAAAAAATAGAATATTAAATAAAAGCTGCTGTGTGGAAGGTAATATGCATTTAATAAATGCTTTTTTTTTTTTTTTTTTTGACAGGCAGAGTGGACAGTGAGAGAGAGAGACAGAAAGGTCTTCCTTTTGCCGTTGGTTCACCCTTCAATGGCCACCGTGGCTGGCGTGCTGCAGCCGGCAAACCGCGCCGATCCAAAGGCAGGAGCCAGGTGCTTTTCCTGGTCTCTCTTGGGGTGCAGGGCCCAAGCACTTGGGCCATCCTCCACTGCCTTCCCAGGCCACAGCAGAGAGCTGGCCTGGAAGAGGGGCAACCGGGACAGAATCCGGCGCCCCGACTGGAACTAGAACCCAGGGTGCCAGCGCCACAGGCGGAGGATTAGCCTATTGAGCCGTGGCGCTGGCTAATAAATGCTTTTAAAACAGATTGATAAATTTAAAAAAAATTATACTGACTTAAACTGTCACCAATAATGTATGCAAATACTAGGTTCCCTATACCATGAATAATAGAGAATAGCAGTCACTTTGTTTTTTACAAATTTCATGAGCAAAAAACCCATTTTACTATTCAAATCTGCATTTTGGTTTTCAGTAAGAGCAAGTATCATTTTGATAATTAACCTGTTCTGCTAAGAACTGCTTATTTGTACATTGCTTCTATATATTGCTTCCTCACAAAAGGTGTTGTTTTGAAATGGACAGATGGCAGCTCCTTAATATTGTGAGCATTAATCATTTGTTTTAGATACAGCAAAGATTCTCTTATATATTCCTTACTTTCAACTTAATTTATGGTGTATTTTGTTACAAAGACATTTCAAATCATCAATATCTTATTTACTTTTTTTGTTCTTTACTTTAGTCTGAAGAAGGTATTCCATATTCCAAGATAAGATTGCTTATATTTACACATATATGAAGCTAATTTCCTCCTAATATTTTTGGACATTTAACTCCTTAGTTCATTTAGAACTGCTTCTGTAGCTTGGAAAGAAGAGCTAAGCTTACCATGCTATTTCTTTTTTTTTTTTTTCCAAGATTTATTTATTTACTTAAAGTCTGAGTTACAGAGACAAAGGGAGACAGAAAGAGAAGAGATCTTCCATCTGCTGGTTTACTCCCTAACTGACTGCAACACTAGGAGCCAGAAGCTTCATCCAGGTCACTCACATGGGGGTTAGGGGTCTAAACACTTGGGCCATCGTCTGCTGCTTTTTCCAGGCTATTAGCGGGGAGCCAAATCAGAAGTAGAGAAGCCAGGATACACGCTGGCACCCATATGGGATCCCAGCAACGCTGGTAGTGGCTTTAACTTGCTACGCTATGCCGGCACCTACCACACCATTTATAAACTCCAATATTCTTGATATTTTATTATAAACTCAATTATTAAATATACTGATGACTATTTTCAAGATATTTAGTTCCACTTGTCTTTATATTCTCTTAGAATAGAACAAAAATCTACCTTTTTAAAAATAATTCAATCATTTTAAGATTGATTTATTGATTTGAAAGGCAGAGGTATAGAGAAAGAGAGAGGAAGAGACAGAGAGATCTTCCATCTGCTGGTTCACTTCCCAAATGGTCATGACAATGGGAACTGAGCTAATCCAAAGACAGGAGTTAAGTAAGAGCTTCTTCTGGGTATCCCACATGAGTGCAGGGGCCCAAGCACTTGGGCCATCTTCCACTGCTTTCTCAGGTACATTAGCCAGGAGCTGCATTGCAAGTGGGGAAGCCGGGACTAGAACTTGTGCCCATACGCGATGCTGGCGCCATAGTACCAGCCCCTTACCTTATTTCTATTATTATAGTATTATAAATACTTTAGTATCCACTTGGTTGAGTTCTTATACATTTATGTTATTATTTATTTAAAGGTTTTTCTCCTAACTATCCTTATGCTTTTTATAATGATTTAAAAAATAAATGTAAAATTCTCACTAGGATTTTGATTTAGACTTATTAATATGATACACTTAAAAACATACTTTTTGGTGATTGTCTATGCTGGCATATCATCTTTACTCAAGTTTTATTTAAATTCAGTGAAACACTAGATTTTGCATATTAATTAGATACATTGTAAGATTATTTTTAAGCATTTACTATTCTTTGGAGCAACAATATTATAAGGACATTGGTGATTTCTCAAAGAAAATATTTATCTTCTTTGAATTATGTTAAAATTTCTCGATAGTAAACAAAATTTCTTATATAGCCTGCACTGTATAATTTTTAAGAAGATAAATTTATCAAAAGTCTAGTTCTCATTCAAATTTATAATAGAAATACATTCCATATCAAATACATATTTTTATTTGATTTATATCTCTGATGTTTTTCCCTTAATAGTTGACCAAAAGCAAACAGTGAATTTAAAATAATGAAAATATTTAATTTCTTGACAAAAAAGAAAAGAAAAATTTACTCATGTAATTGCAAAAATGAACTGGAAAAACAGTCTGATACAAAAATTAATTTGCTGAAATAAAACAAATTTTCATTTTTAAACAATAACATTTTATAAAATTATGCACGTTTAAGTGGCATTTTAGAAATCCGTCCAGAAAATGTTTGACTGAAGTAGAAGAAATATACAAGAAATATACACTTTTGATTGGTTGATATCTTTGTTATCTCATTTATAATAATAATAATAATAATAATAATAATAATATAGTTTTAAAAAGATAAGTTAACTTCATGGTAAAGTCAAATGCATATAACCAACTAAGGTGTGGTTCTACCATAGTCGACCACTTCATATTTGTATTTTGGGAAAGATAAACAATTACTTAAAATTCTATCTTTAGACAAAATATTTAGAATAGGAAACAGAGGTCACTCAAATAAGTTAATAATGTGAATTTCAAAAATCCAAGTACCTTTACTTCTTCACATAGTTCAGTAAGTCGAGCTTCTACATCCATTTCCTCTGAAATGAGTAAAGAGTAATTAGAGGAAATATTTCAATGTTAGATCCAAAAATTATCTTGGAAATTATAAAAGTAAATTAAATTCCCTTTTAAAACTCCATAATATTAAGAACTATCTGGACTATATTCACTGAATTAAATTTCAATGTAGTGTATTTTCATGAACACATTAATTATGTATACAATGGGATAATCAACTTAATTCTGTTGTGATTATAAAATAGTGTTTCATTTTTCACAAGAAGCCAACGTTATCAAGAAAACATTGACTATATCTGTAAAGTAACTTACACAGCTGTGTCACAGTAAAGACAAAACATCTAAGTAGGTTTTACTGCATTTCATGTTTTGTTATTTCCACTAAAGTTTTGTGTTATATGTATGTGTGCCTGTTTCAACAAATGCTATTCCTAAAAAGTACAAATAAATTTCATTTTTATAACAGAATCATTTTTAAAAGATACGTGGAGTGCTGGCTATTTAATAAAAATGAAAGACAAAATTCTTTTCAATAAGAAGTTCTTCATTTGGTTTAATAAATTTAGCTTTCCATAAGATTCTTAAACTTGGGCAAATTTTTGCCTAATATCCTGGCTTAATGAATGCCACAATTATCTATAAAAGAGTGTAGGGATTTGTAATTAAAACTGATAATATAGGGTACTTCAAAAGGTCCACAGAAAACTCAAATTTAAAGTTTGTTTTAGTGCAGATGAATTCTGAAATCCATGCATACAAGGGGTCTTCAAAAATTCGTGGAAATGCACATTATAAAAAAAGTATGCAAGGATTTAAAGAATTCTTTGTACCAAATAAATCTGTCTTTTAATTCTATTTTCCATGAACTTTTGAAGTTCCTTCATAGTTATAAGGGAATACAAAAACCAAATACAAAGATTTATTAATTAGTTATTTTTATGCAGGGAAGGACTCACACTAAGACCTGAAACATCACCTTTAGATATACTTAATTCATAACTAGAATTCAAATTTAAAAGCATTCTTGTAAAAGGACTGTAACAGCATAGTAAATCATTTCACTGTCAGATAAATCAGTGACTTCTAATATCGGCTTTTCCAAAACTATAAGGATTAGCATTTGACCCTACATTAAATTCACAGCTTCCATACACTAATATCCACTTTCATATTATTCATGATCTTTCATATGGTAGAACAGAATCAGTAAAATTGGGTTTAATAGGTTACATTTCAACTTTGAATTTAAAAAATCAGAAATAAACTCAATATATTTTTCTAATATTTACACACTAGATCCTGAATGCATAAAGTGGTACATTTGATGTGGCCAGTGTTACTTCAGAGTTACTTCAATGCAAACAGTATTTAAAAGAATATTTAAAGGCAAAACCTAATTTCTAAATTTTAGAATTGAAATGATCTCAAATGACTTAGAATTTTTAAATGAGTTTAAAATCTAGTTGTACACAAATGTATAAATGTGACAATTATCTTATAGAAGTCCTTTTGGGGAGGTGGAGGTTGGCTCCTCTGATAATCCAAAGTTACAATCTAAAACATATCCTTCAATATTTTTCAAATACACACACAAACAAAATTAGTTTTGGAGTCAGATTTTATAAGAATAAGATAGCTACATAATATTTCTTGATGTAGGTGCATCAAAATTTCTTTATTCCAACCTTTACCCAAGTAATGAGAATTTTCTTATTTATATTTGTAGTGTTTTGCCACTATCGACAATACTAAAATATGCTTATACATATATCTTTATATACTAGTACATCATTTCTTTGATATAGGCTTACAAGAAATGGGGCTGCTAAGACAAAGAACCTTATACTTATTTTCTCTTTCCATCCATTCAATCTCTCAACAGGTACTCATAAACACAGTGCTATGTTTTAAGGATAAAAGACATCTTAATAGAAGTGTTTATAAAGTAACTTTATTGTGTGTTTAAGTCAAGTCCTTTTCCACTCAACTAAATCTGGTTCTTTCTGTACACATATCTTAATAATGTTATTAAGTGGCATTCTGTTCAACTATTTAGAATGCTCACATACAAATCAACAGGAAGGCAATACAACAGTTTAAACTAGTATTATGTTTAATCACTAAAAAGAACAATAAAACATGTTATAAGTAGCCACAATTTCATAATATGAATTCTATGATTTTACAGTAATTTTATATGAGAGTATAAAGCTATATTCCAAAAGTGATTATAATAAACTTTTTTTTCCATTCTGAAAAAAAATTGGTTTCTCTTATTAGTTTTACTGAAAACTACACAATTTAAATATTTAGTTTTTATCTGAGAAATACTGAGGAATCTGGCTTCTTAATTTCCTTGTTTGTATTTCTGAAAACCGAGAAATGGATATATTGATTCTATTTCATTTTTCAAATTTCTATAGCTCTCATCATTTAAAAAAATGCAACTGAGAGTATACTAAACACAAAATAAAAGCTTTCATGTTCCTATAAAGACTAAATTATGTACTAGTACTATTTAAGAAAATTCTAAAATATATAAATATATAAATAACAAGAATAATTCCTTTAACATATATAACATATCTGGGTAGTTGTGAGCCAGTGTTGTTTTAGCTTTTTTTTTATTTAGAATAAAAACATCACTGCAAAATGATTAAAACATTTAAACCAAATCTTTATTTCTGAAAACCTTAAAACTAGCTTTACTTCTTAAATCACATATCATTATTATTGAGTCTATCCAAAGATAAGATTACTTTGAACAAATTTTAGGCAGTATAAACTACCAAGTTCTTGCAAATTTGAAAGAGCTGAGCAGAAACTCTAAGAGATTTTTACATTTAGCATTTCCAGTTTTAAATAAAAAGTTCAATATTATAAATTAATTAAAATAATCAAAACTTATTTACAAACCAGATTGAATCTAGAGGTAAGTTCTCAAATAAAAGTGGTGGGAACACACTGTACCAATATATAAATATTGATGAAATTTGATACTAATTTAAAGAGAACTCACAAACTAATTAAACGGGATTATTTACTTAACCTAATTGTAAACGTACCTACACAGGTGTCTTTCTGGGTTCGAGGCTGTTTTCTTCTGAGAAGGCGTTCATATAGGACCTGCATGTTGGTCTTGGCTAGTTATAAGGATTGCACACAGTACTAGTTACCATACTCCTTTTATAACAAAATTTACTAGAATTTTCCAACCTGTTAATAATAGACTTAGTATTGATCTGACAATGCAGTGTTAGTTAATTAGCATATCAGAATTACAAATGATGTACATTCAAGGTTACTTGTTTTTCTATTTAAATGAATGTGCTACTCAATATTTTCATAATTCAATTTTTTTTATGTTTTAATCTCTTAGACTCAGAATTTTAGTGTTGGCAGGGATCTCAAGATCAGCTAGGACAACTCCTTGCTTTAACAAGTGGCTCAGATGGTTATTTGACTTGCCAAAAAAAAAAAAACAAAAACAAAAAAACCCTAGATTCCAGAACACCTGATTCTCATTTTTTCTAAGTTCCTTACAACAAAACTGCTACTCCATTACATGTCATCAAAAAAATGTACATCATTTATTTAGGGCAAACAAAAAGGTAAAGAAGAAAGGAATTTAAAGTAGTATTATTTTAAAAGAGGGAACAAAGTTTAGATAAAATTTTTAAGCATGGTAAAGTTTAAGAATTCTAAATATATGCTTGAAAACCCAGGGAATGTGTTAAACAACAGAAGGTGAAATACATTCTCTAATCAAGAACGATTTTATATTCACTTATTAAAATTGTGAGATATAGAAGTGCTTATTAAATAGTGTATTATGGAAATATATTAGTGTCCACAATTTTATTTTGCTAGGATAAAAATTAGCCGTTTAGATAGTTCACAATATGCAACAAATGCTTTTATTTTGAATTGTTAATAGCATTTTTAGATGTTCTCCTAGAGGATGCATTCAGGAATAAAGTAAAATTCATAAGAAAGAGACAGAAAAACATAATGGCAAAGTAAAGTCTAAGAACAATGCAAAGTATCACTAATAAATATTGCTGAAGATGAATATTGCTTTTAAAAATCTCTAGGAAACTGTATAAGCTATGTGTTGATATCTATACTTTACCAAGTAATGAGAACACTACTGTGCTATTTCATTCATCCATTCATTCATACAACAAATATTTTTTGAATGAATATACATAAAGGTATTAATAATAATCTTATTCCATTATTTACTAAACTAAAACTAAAGTGTTTTTTTTTTTTTTTTTTTTGACAGGCAGAGTGGACAGTGAGAGAAAGAGACAGAGAGAAAGGTCTTCCTTTTTCCATTGGTTCACCCCTCAATGGCCGCTGCGGCCGGTGCACTGCACTGATCCGAAGCCAGGAGCCAGGTGCTTTTCCTGGTCTCCCATGCGGGTGCAGGGCCCAAGCACTTGGGTCATCCTCCACTGCCTTCCCGGGCCATAGCAGAGAGCTGGCCTGGAAGAGGGGCAACAGGGACAGAATCTGGCGCCCTGACTGGGACTAGAATCCGGGGTGCCAGTGCTGCAGGCGGAGGATTGGCCTAGTGAGCCGCGACGCCGGTAAAACTAAAGTTTAAGTTTGCTTTAGAATTCTACTTCCTGATCAAATATTTTAAATAAGTGATTTGGAATAAAGTTCACTTCATTTAGTAACTGACTCCTGTATTAGATCTATAAGCCCCAAGTAAGCCAGCTGTACCTGAGAAAAAATTGAAAATCTTATTAATAAATGAATTACCATGCTAAAATTAGATAAACAAATTGGTAATAATATGCTAACATTAGGCTGTTAAAAATAAATATTTGCCTTTGCAAAGAGAAACTTTTAAATCACTAGTTATAAATATTGCCAATTAATATGTTTCCTTTCAGAGAAACACTTTTTTTCTAGGTTAGGTTGTGGTTCATGTGTTTATTCATTTGTAAATATTACATATTAAGTCTACCTGAAAATTATATGCATACATCTTTCTTACATAAGCCGTTGTCATATACTAAAACCATTATAAGCCTTGTCTTCCTATGAGTTTCTCCTGCCCACTCCCGTGTTGGGCTGATTTCTTACTACTTTTGCTGTGAGAGGACATGAAGATAAAATTCTTAAAAATAGTGACTTTAAAACAGTGCCCATTGTTCCTGGGCACCTAGAACAATGCCTTACACAGTAGGTGCTCATAAAAAACCCAAGGGAATTATACTGTTTAGAAGTATCATTCCTATAATTCCTTGATTTCCCTTGCCTTTGGGTTTCCTTACCTTTTCTTACTCCTGTACCACTCTTGATTCTTTTCAATCTCCTTACCTTGCAAAGGGAAACTACTACTTATTGATAAAACCAAAATGAGTAAGTAACATCACTGTCTCCAAACTTGCACTTTTAAGCACAAGATAATGATTCCTGAATTCTACTGCAGTATTCCACACTGAAACCGTTAACACATTTTCTTGTAGAAACATCATTAAAAATGGCTTTTTAGGTTTTACATTATTACTTTTCAGGTACATGATTTTATCCTTCATTAATATTCTAGTTTAATAAATCTAACTAAAATTTATAATGCAATTCTCCAATGAAAATGTCCTGGAATTACAAAGCACTAAATTAAAAAATATTGGTACATAATTTTTTTGTTTACTGAGGATAAGGGAAAACCTAAATTAGCTCTACTTCACAAATGATTCTTTTGTTTTCAAAAGAGAACATTTAAAGAAAATTTACATTGGAGACAGCAGGCTCCTCCAGAATTTATCTGAAGTGGTAAGGAAAAAAGAGAAAGTTTTAGAGAATAGAGATCAAAAGGTGATCCTTTCCCCACTACCATTTTTATTTTGAAGAAGAATGCATGGTCAAAAATGAATTAACTCATTTTCCTACTTCTTGCCTATCAGTGTAAACTTTTGGATTACTGACTCCAGCATTCCAGTCAAATTATTGACATCAGTCTGGTCAAGTCACAACACTGTGACCTGCACTGACTGAATAACTGGATTAACCAAACCCATGACGGTAGTCCCTCAGAGGCTGTGCCACAGAATCCAGCATTTTTTCAGGTGGAAATGAAATAGGGTACAAAATTCTCATACTTTCTGGCAGTTCTTTTGTCACCTAAAACAACTATAAAAGTTGCCTAATTAATCTCAAATCCAAGAACTATTTTCACTGACAGTGATTATTTTAGAAAGTACATGAATATTATTAAAAGATCTTAAGGAACAAAGTTATAAGCATAGAATTTTGATTAAATGAAAGCTGAAAAGTGATTCCTGATCTATTCAAATATATAATAAAAAATGTAGTTTGAAGAGATCAGTAAAATGTATATCTTAGTGATAAGTTGATATATGAAAATAAAAGCTTCCAAACTAACATAAAAAGTCTGAATAAAAACATGTTTTATAAAATCATAATAATTTATCTTCTATGAAATGATATATGTAAAAACATTTTTCAAAAAACCAAATGGTATAAAAAAGAACATATGATTTTCATTATGAACTGCAGCATATATGCAGATACTAAATTTGGATTAAAACTGAAGCTTGTTTTTTTTTTAATGATTTAAAAATTTCTCAAAATGTTAAACCACTGAGTAATGTCATTATCCCCAAAAGTAAAATAAAAGGAATAGAGATTTGAGAGATCTTAAAATCAAATGTATATAAAAATGGCCCAAGTATCTATACTCTGTTTAGATTGTAAAATATCTGAAAGTATGGATTTAATTTACCTTTTTATGATTCTGTAGGCAATTACATTTGTTTTCTAATATATTTCTTGCTTAAGTATCAAGAGAAGTATATTAAGATGTTCTCTTTAAAAAATTTATCAAAAGACTTAATTCAAACTTAGCACCAACATGTTAATTCTCAGTAGAATGAAAAAATTTTAAAAATTGGATAAAGTGATTATTAAAGTTTGAAAAAGAAGAAATAAAGAAGCAAAAGTAAATCATGTGAACATTATAGTTTTAGTATAGAAAAATTGTGGTGAAGCTGATGACTAGCAATCTAAAAATGAAGGGAATGGCTTGAAATGTACGATAGGTCTGGCTACTTTTAACATACCCAGTTCTAGTTTCTGACAAGAGGGAATCTCTTCTGTTACCGTAATGAAGTAGCTGTGCAATCCCTTGAAGGCCAGCAGCAAAGTGGCACAAAGTGTATAATGAAACCGATAGGCATGACGCAGGAAGGAATCTGCAATGATGAAGCTGCAACCCTAAACAAAGAACAGATTCAGGATACAGAGTGTTAGTAACAAAAAATTAAAAAATACTACATGTGAAACTTGGGAAAATAAAAAACATATGCCAAAGTATCTATCAGTTACAGTTATTCCAAAACATATATGACATTCAGCAATACTTTAGAATTATTCATACAATTTAACAATAACACTATAGTTTCAGTTATAGTAATTTTTAATAAAAAGCAGACTAAATTAAGATTGTTTTAAAATCACATGAGATTCATATTATATTTGGACTAAAGGGCAAGCACTCTGCTTTTATAGCATATTGCTCCTTTCCTTTGATAGTAATAACTATACTTGCACTACTCTAAGCTGGGTTTCAATAATAATTGAAATAATTCTACCAGGTCTGTATGGAAGCAAGGGATGACAGCACAAGTCAATAAAAGAAACTAGCTGTCAAAGATCTCTTGTAAAATGTTGAAGTATCAGGTTAGTTCTCATAACAGTCAATTGGAACCAACCAATTTATAAAAATCATATGTAATTAGTTGCTGAGCTCAAACAACGAAAGAAATTACATCCACAGATAAAATAATTACAAATATTCCTTTCAAAATAAGGAAGAAAAGTAATTTATAAACATATTCAGCTCTTACATCAGGTGATAACTGTTTTGTGTAGTTAATACCAAAGACCACACTTTCAAGAGTAGGAATCACAGAATCTTTGTTTTGTGCTGGTGCAGTTCTATTTAACCAAGTAGTCTTCACAGGGCGAGGAAAGCTGGAGGAGTAAGTTTTACATTATTACTCTCTTAATAGTATATTTAAATGTAAATCAAATATTTATAAAAGAAAATATCTTACAAGAACAGAAAAGCAAGGGTTTTGCCAGGTTATGAAGGCACAAGAATTCTTAATTTTACCTTTAATAATCTGAATAGTTAAGAAAAAATTCAATAAATATTTTTTAAAACCCAAAACTAGATGCTTAAGATTATTTCTCTATGACTGGGTTTCAGAAAGTCTCAAAGAACTCTAAAGACAAAACAGAATGGATCCAGAGTAGCTAAATAACAAATAAGAATCTAACTTTAATTTGGAATCCTGTCAGAACTAATTATCAAAATTTAAAATAAAAAAGCTCTTACTTAAATGTAGCAAAATTGCTAAATTTCTCTGATGACTATTTCTCAAAAATAAGATTTTCTTCCCCTTAATTCTCTTCACTAAAAAGTTACTAGCTCTATCGAGACAACTTTCATAAAGTTTCATGGTATACTTTCAATCATATATTACATAAACTACCTCTGTTAGTATAAACAGTGCCTTTAGCATTCCATACAGTCCACAGAGTAACAGTATATTTCTTTTTGAATGTTTAAAAGTCATAAAAAATTACAAGCATTTGGGCAGTTTGGGAGTTTAGCAATAGGGAAAAGACAGGAAAGTAAATCAATGTTGACATAAGCAGAAAGCAGCCTTAGCAAAATTAATTTGCCTTGCAAAAATAAAATATCTTTACCCCAGCAAAAAAAGGGAGCTACAAGTCAATGATAAATTCTACTTGCTACGGTGTAATTTTGAAAATTGAACCACTGGGGCTGGTGCTGTGGCACAGCAGGTTAAAGCCATGGCCGAAGCGCCAGCATCCCATATAGGTGCCGGTTCTAGTCCTGGCAGCTCCACTTCTGACCTAGCTCTCTGCTATGGCCTGGGATTGCAGTAGAAGATGGCCCAAGTCCTTGGGCCCCTGCACCCATGTGGGAGACCCAGAGGAAGCTCCTGGCTTTTGGCTTCGGACCGGCGCAGCTCTGGCTGTTGCGGCCATCTGGGGAGTAAACCAGCAGATGGAAGACCTCTCTCTGTCTCTACCTCACTCTGTACTGTCTTTCAAATAAATAAAATCTTTTTTTTTTTTTTTTTGACAGGCAGAGTGGACAGTGAGAGAGAGACAGAGAGAAAGGTCTTCCTTTGCCGTTGGTTCACCCTCCAATGGCCGCCGCGGTAGGCGCGCTGCGGCCGGCACACCACGCTGATCCGATGGCAGGAGCCAGGTGCTTCTCCTGGTCTCCCGTGGGGTGCAGGGCCCAAGCACTTGGGCCATCCTCCACTGCACTCCCTGGCCACAGCAGAGAGCTGGCCTGGAAGAGGGGCAACCGATAAATCTTAAATAAATAAATAAATAAATAGAGTGAAAGAGTGGACAATGATTTAAAAAGAAAAAGAAAATTGAGCCATAAAAGCTACACTTTAAAAATTCAAATATAAGACATGTAAAACACAGGCTAAGAAAGAAATATGAAACCCATCTATTTCAAATAATTGATGTAATCTCCCTAGTTGGGTTGACCGTAGAAACTGTTTTATATAAAGCTGACATTTTAAAAGGGAATGCTATAACTTAAAAATGTTACGTGTATGTAGAGGATAGAAATCTATGATAAGAGAACACCAGGAAAACTTGTTGAAGCACAATAGTGAGGAATGTGACCCTCAGACATGACCCCTCTACCAGCAGGCCACCAGCAAATGCTTTCCCTTCCCCTTCCCTTGCTCCCCGTTTCCAACTTCTCATTTATGGGCAGAGGAAGTCAGGGAAAGATGCTGCTTCTTTCAGGGCAAAGTCCTAGCAGCAAAAGAGGAGAGACAAGGGCCCACAGCAGTAAAGTAAAGAACAGCAAGCTCAGCTGCTGCAGGCGCCTTGTTTCCCTTTCCGGTCACTGACCACAGCCAACAGTTCATTCTCTTGGCCTTTGATTCCCAGCCAATAATGTCTTCTCCCAGCACATGGTTTCTAAGAGATGAGCTGCCCCTTTCTCCCATTAGTCTGTGGCAAAAACTGCTACGTTGCAAGAGGAAGCAGACATTTAAACCACTAGGATTAGTGATGTGAATATCACCATTCTGTTTAACCAGGCCATTAGAAAGCAACATTAATAACTTGGGAAGAGCTCTATGAACTGTTTGCATAATCTTCAGGAGAAAAACTCAGCTAGTTTTTTAAAGACAGTTTTGATAAGTTTTTTAAAAGGAATGATGAAAACAGTTTAATTAGGGATTCTTATTGAAACTACATAAAGAAGAGATTCAGAAAACTACAGTAATGTATTTCGTAACAAGACAAACTTTTAGCATTAAAACCTAACACATAAATCAAATAAAAGCAATACTGTATGTTATTTATTTGAAAGTTATATTGCAAAAAAACCATTTTCTTATACAATTAGTTTCATTTAGTTATAATCATATTACATACTAACCTAATCAAGAACTTCCAAAAAGTTTTATAGAGGTTTACAATAGAATTACATGTAATAAATACCTTCACATTTACAAAAGCTATCATAACTGAGGACAACCTCTCAAAGGTCTAAGAGCTAAAACAAAGATGGCAAACACTGGTAAAAAATTTCACTATAGGCCGGCACCGTGGCTCACTTGGCTAATCCTCCTGGGTGCCGGCACCCCAGGTTCTACTCCCGGTTAGGGCACTGGATTCTGTTCCCAGCTGTTCCTCTTCCAGTCCAGCTCTCTGCTGTGGCCCAGGAAAGCAGTGGAGGATGGCCCAAGTGCTTGGGCCCTGCAATCGCATGGGAGACAAGGAGGAGGCACCTAGCTCCTGGCTTTGGATCAGCACAGTGTGCCGGCCATAGCGGCCATTTAGGGGGTGAACCAAGAGAAAAAGGAAGACCTTTCTGTCTCTCTCACTGTCTATCTCTTCCTGTCAAAAAAAAAAAAATTTCACTATAGAAGACAGAAGGTAAAGCAAGTCATCAGGAGAAATACTTTTCCTGGCCATGTGCTCTCATGGAACTGGGTCAACATGATCTCTATGTGAGAGATTAGGGAGCAACATAATGGAAAGGGTTCTCAATTAGTTTTTAAAACAATGCAAAGATCTGCAGGAGGCCATTATTTGTGATTAATATATTGAATTATGTTGGGTTTCTACAAATTCTAAGGGTAATTATGCAAAATGACCAATTTAGGTTCTGATAAATCAGTCTACCATCACATCCCTTAAACATCATCTCTATATTAGTTGTTGCAATCAGATAAAGTCTACATTTCAGAAATCAAATAAATTCTGGGTGTTTTTCATAAAATACTGCTTTTATGTGTCAATCCATGCTACAAGGATGATGTTTCATTGTAAGAACTGAAGATCTTGAATTGTATTCTTAAATTAACAAAAGGTAACCTATCGCCCCATGGAAGTAGACAGAAAAAACAACTATCTGAAAGCATTACAATTCAAATTATTATATACTTTTAAGCTAGAATATTACATGGTATCATTTTAAAAGGCTTAATAAAAAGAATCTATAAAACTGGCAAATAACTTACAAAGGAATAATTACTGTGGGGGATAGAGTTAAGGAGGTAAAATCAGTCTATCCAAAAGAGACAAAGAAAAAAACTAAGGGAAAAAATTAATATATTTTTCCAGAGAATGAGCAGCAACTGACTAGCACTGCACAAAAATACAGGTATAGACTAAACAATTTTGTACGGTTACTTCTAGGTCACATTTTTTTTCTTGGTCAAATTATTTGGGATTGATAAAGATTACCACAAACTTCCATAAAAAAAATGTATCAGTCTAATTTTCCATACTCTTGATTTTTATTATTTTATTCTTTTAAACAAAGATATTACATTAGTAATGACCAGAGTATTGGTTAAGTTTACCTTATTAGTGGCTGGTGTAGTGCAACCAATGATGCATGGATTGTAACAGACACAACAGAAAGGTGGAAATAGTCAAACATAACATTAACATGATGATGGAGGCCTCTATGGAGGCTAAAGTGCAGCTTCAATGTTCGGCTACTTATCAGTTGCAAGGCATTCAAATCGTCTGTCCTATAAAAAACAATATATTTGCATGTAAGTGTGAAATATTTAGTATTTTAAACTATTAAAAACACTTAATTACTTTTTTAAAAAGATTTTTTAAAATTTATTTTTTTTGTCTTTTTCAACTTTTATTTAATAAATATAAATTTCCAAAGTGCAACTTTTGGATTATAGTGGCTTTTTCCCCCATAACCTCCCTCCCACCCACAACCATCCCATCTCCCACTCCCTCTCCAATCTCATTCCATCAGGATTCATTTTCAATTCTCTTTATATACAGAAGATCAATTCAGTATATATTAAGTAAAGATTTCAACAGTTTGCACCCACACAGAAACACAAAGTGTAAAGCACTGTTTGAGTACTAGTTATAGCATTAATTCACATCGAACAACACATTAAGGACAGAGATCCTACATGGATGGGGAGTAAGTGCACAGTGACTCCTGTTGTTGATTTAACAACTGACGCTCTTATTTATGACGTCAGTAATCACCCTAGGTCTTGTCATGAGCTGCCAAGGCTATGAAAACCTCTTGAGTTCACCAACTCTGATCTTATTTAGACAAGGCCATAGTCAAAGTGGAAGTTCTCTCCTCACTTTAGAGAAAGGTACCTCCTTCTCTGATGGCTGTTCTTTCCACTGGGATCTCACTCAGAGAGATTTAGCTCATTTTTTTTGCCACAGTGTATTTTGAACAGTCATGAGTACCTAAGGAGTTTTTGTTTGATCATCTACTTACGAATAATCTCCATCTGTGAAGTGTAGATCTAAGGATAATAGAAAATTCATTTCCTCAAGAGTTTCTTCAATCTGAAGAGAAATTGTAAGATACTTTTTGAATATTTATAGAAATTTAGAAATATGCCTTCAGACTTTACAAAAAAATGTATCTAAATGTATATAAGGACATGCTTACCTTTTTTTCATCCAACAACATTTTAACTTTGAAGATCATAACATCATTTAAAACAACCTCTTCATTTTTGTAAAGAATTTGAAATGTTTTACTACAAATCAGAGAATCATGGACTGAAGCTGGAAAGGCTAAAGTTATACCTAAAACAAGTAAGATATATAATTGACAGGTAAAAGGCAAAGTACAATACTATATGTAAATTAATACATTTCTTTAAAATACTTTAAGATTGAATATATTATTATTCTGAGGGCATTACTATTTTATATAGTATTGGAACAGTTCTGAAAGTTCACTAATTTCTTTGATAAAATGAATAAATTATAATTACAAAATTAGTTTATATCTTACCTTAACTTGCAAGATAAATAAGTAGATATTTAAGTGGTCTGTATATCACAGTTTTCTACAGCTGAATGGTAAATAATTTGGCTGAGAAACCGGCATTGTGGTGTTGGGTAAAGCTGCTGCCTGTGAGGCAGGCATTCCACATGGGTGCTGGTTCTAGTCCCAGCTGCTTCACTTCTAATCCAGCACCCTGCTAATGAGTCTGGCAAAGCAGCAGCAGGTGACCCAAGTCCTTGAGCCCCTGCACCCACATGGGAGACCCAGAAGAAGCTCCTGGCTTTGGTCTGGCTCAGCTCTGGCTGTTGCAACCACTTGAGGAGTGAGCCAGCAGATAGATGATCTGTTTCTCTAACTCTGCCTTTCAAATAAAATAAATCTTTAAAAAAAAAAAAAAAAAAAAAAAAAAAGAACCACACAGAATTTGGCTGGTATTTGTCCTGATTGCTAGGAAATAAGTTCTAAACTCTCAGGATAAAAAATTTGGCTAGCCAAATTTTCCCCAGGTTTTGGGATGTAGCCTCTAAATATCTGGTGAACTTTGATAGTTTAATAATGAATTGAATCATGGTTGCCCCTAGGTAGTTTATGCTAAGGAGATGATTCAAGATGGGGGCTGGTTATACCCGCAAGAGCACTATGTGATTAGAGTTGTTTCCTAGCCAGATGATACAATTTCAATATCCAGAGAGGAAAGGAGGACTGGAGACTGCTCCGTGGCGGATGATTCAAATCATCTTGCCTACATAACGAAACATCAATAAAAACTCTGGATATTGCAGTGTGACTGAGTGTCCCCAGTTGGAAATATCCTGTATAAATACTGTTACTTATCAATGTTAAAGGATAGGAGGGGGAATGCATCCTGACTCCATGGGGAGAAAACAACAGTTCCCATCTAGGACCCTGCCAGACCAGCCCTATGCATCTTCTCTTTTGGCTCATTCTGATTTGTGTCCTTTGGCTATAATGACACTGTATCTTTCTGGAGTTAGCTAAGTTGTTCTAGTGAATTATTACCCATGAGGGAATAATGGGAATACCTGCTTGAAGCCAGGTAGTAAGAAGTGAGGTTAGATGGTAGATCACTGGACTTTACTGATATCTGAAGTGAATGCAGTGTTGTGGAAGTTCATATTCTCAATTTGTGAAATTTGGTTTATCTTTGGTCAGTCATGTCAGGCCATTGCAATAGTCCACTTATTGTCATCTTAATACCCTATCATCCAGAAACAACGTGAGAAACAATGGAAGGAAACTGTTAAGTATTCAAGGTAGAGAACAAGCAAGGCAGCCTTGGAACCCAAAGTGGGATATCAGAGCCCAGCTGGAGAAAGCAATGTGTCCATGTTGGGTGGCAGCCTGATGTCACAGTCCATGTGAGTGAGAAGGGCAGCTTGGAATGAAGTGTCAAAAGCTGATCAGGGTGAGGAGGGCAACCTAACTGAAGGGGTGACTGAGAGCAAGATACTGGAGCCAAAGTAAGACAAGGAGAGAAATTGAGTGGTAGGGCATATAAGCCCTGGGGGATGGAACCCAAGTAAGGGTGTTCTTGCAGAGAAGTGGCTTGGTGAACGGTATGGGAGTCCAAAGTAATGAGAAAATTTCCACGTGCAGATGGGGGTAAAAGAAGGGTTGAGAGAGGCAGCTTGACACTCTACTGGAGTCTAAGTAAGGTGAGGACACACGTGAAGAAAGATCTCCTGGCACAAGACCTTGGTGAGTCCAAGTCAGGTGAGAAGCGTATCCACAAAAGCACATAAACTGGCATGAGATGAAGTCAAAGTAGAACCAGGGGAGCGTCCATGAAGGAAAAGGAGTAGTGACAGGAGTTGGTCAAATAGGAAAAATAGACTCAGGATAGTAGAAGCCAGTTTTCTTAACCTTCAGAGAAAGTGTATACAAATGTTGAAAAACTACTTTTAAAACATTTCAAGAAGAAAAAGTTCTTTATATTGTAACTTTTCTGTAAGTTTGAAATGCTTCAAAAATAAAGGGAAGAGAAACACAAGGGGTCAGAAACTCAATTTCTGAATATTTCAGGGAAGAGTTGAGGAAAGGAAGAAATTTTCCTCTATAGAAAAAGCACATTTTGGGGCCGGTGGTGTGGCGCAGTGGGCCTGAAGCACCGGCATCCTGTACGGGCGCCGGTTCTAGTCCTGGCTGCCCCTCTTCCAATTCAGCTCTCTGCTGTGGCCTGGGAAAGCAGTAGAAGATGGCCCAAGTCCATGGGCCCCTGCACCCACGTGGAAGACCCAGAGGAAGCTCCTGGCTCCTGGCTTTGGATCGGCACAGCTCTGGCCGTTGTGGCCACTTGGAGAGTGAACCATCGGATGGAAGACCTCTCTCTCTCTGCCTCTACTCTCTCTGTGTAACTCTAACCTCAAATAAATAGATAAATCTTTTTTAAAAAAGCACATTTTATTTAAAACATTCAAACAATGGATTCCCTACTTGCTCTTCCCTAGGAAGGCTGCTTCTCACTCCGGTTGGAGCTGTTTCCTCCTCTGTACTCCTTTTACTGATGGGTTAGAGCTTCTTTGTTTCGGATTGATGCTTTCAGATGTTCTATGGCATCTCTGAAACCACCTCTAGCAGTAGCTTTGCGCTCATGTGATCAGGCAGTTCAGTACAACTCCACATCTTGCTCACATTTGCAGTCTCTACAAACCTCTGAAAGCCTTCCTGTCTTTTTTGTCCTTTTTTTTCTTAAGCCTTCATTTCTTGAAGGTACTATTCCCTTATTCATTACTTTCTCCAAAATTACTTTAGTCATTCCTCTTAGTGAATTCAACAGCTTATGTAGATAAACCTTCTAATCCTTGACCTTCTAGGTTCTTTTTCTAACTCTCCTTATGTGTTCTTGCCCTCCAGTCCTCCTTAGTTCCTTACCCCTAGGGTCACTTCCTAGACTTTCATGTTGTGCAGGACTGTAACTCATTTGTAATGTGAATTTCAATCAACTCCTTCTCTCATACCTCCAATCTTTTCAGCTTGCTCACTCTACCACAAATTCAAAAATCCTCTGAATCCACTGAGGAGTTTTTATGAATCATACTCTTTACTATTATCCCTTTATTTTCTCTGAAGTTCTCAATTTCTTCCTTAAATCCTATGATCCATCATAACCACATACTCTTGCTTACTTCCTTTTAAAGACATATGCTGCTCTTGTTTTGTCATAGTGGCCTAGATCAATCCCAGCCTTGATAAATGCAGCTCTCTGCCTAATCCATACTTTTACTCACAGCTGATTGTGCCTGGGGAAAAATATCCAAGTGTTCTGACTGGCTATACTTTAAATTCATGACCACTAATCTTAAGTGAGTCCCTAGGCTGCATAGCAATCACACTATATTTTCCAAATCCATTTTATTCCCACATTCCTAAATGACCATTTCATATTTGTTTTCTTCTTCACAATCCTAGCCATCAGACTGATACCTTTGTTTCTTATTTCATGAGAAAACAAAAATAATCAGAATTTCTGTAAGTTCTACCACTGCACCTATCAGGACAAACTCCCTGTTTCACTGCTTTCCTTTCTGGCAAAACTCCTCAAAAGAGTCTTTGGCATTTAGTATCTATAATTCATCTCTCATTAGTCCATTTGGTGATAGCCAGTCTACAAAACGGCCACCAGTGACAGTCTACAAAACAGCCGCCAGTGATTCTTGCTTCCTGGAATTCACACTCTTGCATAACTTTCTCCTACAAAGTCCAGGGTTGATCTGTGTGCATACAGCAGAAGTAATGGTTGATTTGTGTGAATGAATGTAGCAGAAGTAATTGACTACAACCTCATGAGAGACCCTAAGCCAAAGCTATCCAGCTAAATCACTGACACAAAGAAACTGTTTTGTTGTTTTAAATTAAGTTGTAGTTAAAGTTTTACATAGCAATACTTAATCCACATCTCAACAAGCCTTTTATCTTGTCACTGACACTAATGACTTCTGCTTGTTCAATCCAACAGTCAATTCTCAGATCTCATCTTACTAGACTTATAATCAGCACCTGTCATAGTTACATATTCTCTCATTCTTGGAACAAATCTTTACTTTGTGTTCACCACAATCTTGTGATTTTGCTCCTAACTTTATGGATCACCCAATTTTCCTTCCTTCCTCCCTTTCTCTCTCATTCTCTCTCTCTATTTCTTCTGGTTTATTTCCCATCAAGAAGCAGTGTAATACAAAAGTTAAACACACAGACAATGGAGCCAGACTGTCTGTGTTTAAATTTGGATTCTGGCTCTTCCTACTTCTATGATCTTTATTAATCTTTCTCTTTCTTCCATGCCTCACATCCAATTCTTCAGTAAGTCGCACCGGCTCTATCAACATATACAGTATTAACTGAGTCAGAATGCTAGAAATGCTTACACAGAAAAAAGGAAGAGTGCTTAAGAGAATGCCTTAAAAGGGACTCTAGCACCAGAGTAAGAAATTCTGCACAAAATAAGTAATTCTAAATTGCTTTGAAATGAAGAACAATAATTAACCTTCAGTTAAAGGTACCTCTTTCCTCACTGACATCAAGATTTAAAGCTTTTTAAAAAAGTTAACAATCTCTGGGGCTGGTGCTGTGGCGTAGTGCTGGCATCCCATATGGGTGACGGTTCAAGTCCCAGCTGCTCCACTTCCAATCCAGCTCTCTGCTATGGCCTGGGAAAGCAGTAGAAGATGGCCCAAGTCCTTGGGTCCCTGCACCCACATGGGAGACTGGGAAGAAGCATCTGTCTCCTGGCTTCGGATAGGTACAGCTCTGGCTGTTGCAGCCAATTGAACCAGTGGATGGAAGACATCTCTGTCTCTCTGCCTCTGCCTCTCTGTAACTCTTTCAAATAAATAAATAAATCTTAAAAAAAAAAAAAGCTAACAATATTTTAAAGTTAATACACTTGTTTTTCATTCATTCCCAAATCAATAACTATAGACAACTGATGTACAACTCCCTTCTAGTCATTCATACTCATCTAATCAATGGATATTTGTTGAATACCTATTATGTGCTAGATTCTTGCTAGGTGTTGGGGATACACACTAAAAGGAGGGATTGTTAAAAACAAGCTGATTCAGAGTTTACATTATAATGAGGGAAAAGTGGAGGAGATTCCAAGATGGCAGATTAGGGAATGACATACTGCACTAGGCCAGGGATAAACAGTTAAAAAAAAAAAAAAAGTACAGGAAATGCACTCTCAGGGGGAGAATTGGAGAGAAAACCATACTGGAAATCCAACAAGAGGAAGAGGAATGCTGTGGATCTGTGTGGAGGGTGCAGATGCGCAGCAGGAACATGGACACAACACACAACTGTAGTAGGAAGAGTCACAGTGAGTGGCAGCTTTGAGACAGAGGTGAGACTGGACTGTAGCAACCCATGGGGATATAGCCAGAGAAAAGCATGGTGTGAGTCCAGAATGGAGCCCTGGGGGGCTAGTGATTGCTAGTAGTTACCAATGGACCCAGTGGAAGTAGAGGGGGCCTGTTTACCCCACAACAGCACCCACTGGCTGGCTGAGAAAGAGCAGGTGCCATTTTGTGTTTAAGAGGGAGCTACAGAAGCCTTTGTGCATGTGTACACCAACTGGCTGAGACAGGACACCATCCTCTCAGCAGTACTGGCAGCAGTGGCAGGGAGAGAACATTTGGCCAGCAGCTCTTGTGTACGTGTGTGATCCAGAGATTCTAGTGGAGGGAAAAATCCACAGTCCCCACTGACTTTGAGCCTGGCTGGGAGGTGGCTGGCCACCTACGTAAGACTGTGAGGTGCCCCAGCCACCCGGGATCAAGATGCCTAAGCAGAGCTGGTTCAGGGAACATCTGTCTTTCTATTGACTGAACAGGCTGGGAGGGCAGAGCAAAACATCTGCACCCAGCAACTGTGGGAGCCTTGTGTACTGAGAACATGGGGGACTTGGCGGTTACATGAGAGGGTACAAGGTATAGCTTGGTCACTGGGCAATCACTGGGTGTGGCTGCACATGCTTGGGACTCCTTGATAGCCTGGCGGTCGGTCATTGCAGCAGGAACTCTGCTCAGGGAAAGGTATGTGCAGATCATTTGTGTAGTTTGTATGGCAGCATCGATGAGTGCTGAACACACTGGGGCTAACACCCAGGCATTGTTCACTCTGGAGGAGAGGAGGTGAGGGTATAATTACACCAACATAAGTGATTACCTTCTGTTAACAAGAGGATTATATTCTGTTAAAATTTTACCCCTTCTGTTAACAAGAGGCGATCTACCATATTCAATTTGGGTGCTACCCTGGATACTTACCCACCCCTCTAGCACTGACCAGAACTCCCTGGCCACACCCACCACCCACCACTTGTTATTCACTGAAAGTGCAGACATTCCACTAAGCCACAGAGGCATAGCCCAAAGATAAAAGTCATCAGAGGGAAAAAAAAATTAACTCCATAAATGCCTAGAAATAAATACAAAAATTCAAGAACCAACAGTGAGGAAGACACCATGCCACTCTCAAAGGAACACAACAACATTTCAGTAATAGAATGCAAAGACAAAGAGACTGGTGAAATGTCAGAAATGGAATTAAAAAATTAATCCTAGGAATACTCAAAAGCAATCAGAAGCAAGTCCATGAACTAAATAAAACCATACATGACACGAATGAAAATTTTCCCCATGAAATTAAGATTTTAGAGAGAAATCAAAATTAATATTAGAAATGAAGAATTCCATTGATCAAATAGAAAATGCAGTGGAAAGCCTTAAGCAGCAGACTTGGTGAGGCAGAAGAAAGAATATCCACACTACAATAAAAATCTTTGGAAATCTTTTAGACAAAAAAATAAAACAGAATAAACAACCAACCAACCAACCAACCAACCAAAAACTCAAAACCAAACCAAAACAAAAAAACAAGAAAGTAGGAAACTTAAAAACTGTGTTGGAGATTTAAGGGATACTATCAAATGACCCAACACATGAGTCTTAGGAGGTCCTGAAGATGTGGGAAGGGAGAATGGACTGGAAGGCCTATTTAATGAAATTAGCTACAGAAAACTCCCCTAATTTGGAGAAAAAAAGGGACATCCAAGGAGAGGAAGCACACAGAACTCCTAACAGACATAACCAGAAAAGATTCTAAAATGTGCATGACTGAAATGCCAGATTACTTTCAGAGGATCTCCAATTAAGACTCACAGCTGACTTCTTATCAGAACCCCTACAGGCTAGGAGAGAATAGAGAAACATAGTCCAAGCCCTAAGGAAAAAAAAACTGTCAACCCAGAATACTGTACCCTGCAAAGCTCTCATTTATGAATGAAGATGAAATAAAAACTTTCCATAACAAACAGAAATTGAATTTGTCACCACTCATCCAGCCTTACAAAAGATACTTTAAGACTGTGCTACACATAAAAACACAGAAACAGGGTCATCACTATGAAAAAAAGTGAAGGAAGAAAATCTCCCAGTAAAGGTACAAAGGAAATCCAAAGTAAACAGTAAGAATATTTATGGAAAAATAGCAGGGCGAAGTCATTACTTACCAATTAACTACTCGAGACACTCTGAAACATATGCAAACACATGAAGTCTGAACAACATGCTCCTGAATGAACAGTGGGTCACAGAAGAAATCAAGAGAAATAAAAAAATCTCTGAAAACAAATGAAGATGACAATGCAACATACCAAAACTTAAGGGCAGCAAGAGCAATGTGAATATTGGAAGTTATAGCAATTGGTGCCTTCATCAGAAAATTGGAGGGGGCCAGCACTGTAGCATAGTGGGCTAAGCCTCTGCCTGCACCGCTGGTATCTCATATGGATGCCAGTTCAAGTTTCAGCTGCTCCACTTCCAATCCAGCTCTCTGCTATGGCCTAGTAAAGCAGTAGAAGGTGGCTCAAGTTCTTAGGTCAATGTACCTGCATGGAGATCCAGAAGAAGCTCCTGTCTCCCAGCTTCAGATTGGCTCAGCTTTGTTGTGGCCATTTGGGGAGTGAACCAGCGAATGGAAGACCTTTCTCTCTGTCTCTCCCTCTCTTTGTAACTTTCTAGCTCTCATATAAATAAAACAAAATCTTTTTTTTTTTTTTTTTTTTTTGACAGGGAGAGTGGATAGTGAGAGAGAGAGAGACAGAGAGAAAGGTCTTCCTTTTTGTCGTTGGTTCACCCTCCAATGGCCGCTGTGGCTGGCACATCATGCTGATCCGAAGCCAGGAGCCAGGTGCTTCTCCTGGTCTCCCATGCGGGTGCAGGGCCCAAGGACTTGGGCCATCCTCCACTGCCTTCCCGGGCCATAGCAGAGAGCTGGCCTGGAAGAGGGGCAACCGGGATAGAATCCGACGCCCCAACCGGGACTAGAACCCGGTGTGCCGGCGCCGCAAGGCAGAGGATTAGCCTGTTAAGCCACGGCGCTGGCCAAAACAAAATCTTGAAAAATTTAAAAAGATACAGACTGGCCAAATAGATTAAAAACCAAGACCCATCAGACTGGTGCTATGGCACAGTGGGTTAACACCCTGGCCTGAAGTACTGGCATCCCACATGGGTGCCAGTTCAAGTCCCGGCTGCTCCACTTCTGATCCAGCACTCTGCTATGGCCTGAGAAAGCAGTAGAAGATGGCCCAAGTCCATTGGCCCCTGCACCCACGTGGAAGACCTGGAACAGGCTCCGGGCTCCTGGCTTCGGATCGGTGCGGCTCTGGCCATTCTAGCCAACTGGGAAGTAGACCACGGATGGAAGACTTCTCTCTCTGTGCCTCTCCTCTCTCTGTGTAACTCTGACTTTCAAATAAATAAATAAAGCTTAAAAAAAAAAAAAACACACCAAGACCCATCTCAATTTGTTGCCAACAAGAAACACATCTCAGCAACAAAGATACATATAATAACCAAGATGGAGGCTGAATCAGTAATAAAAACCCTCCTAACAAAGAAAAGTCCACGACTGGAGGGCTTCACTGAATTCTATCAGACATTTAAAGAACTAATTCTAATTCTTCTCAAGCTATTCAAATCAATTGAAAATTATTTGAAATGGGATCCTCCCAAACTTCTTCTATGAAGCCTGCATAATTTTAATTCCTAAGCCAGAAAAAGATACAACAGAGAAAGAAAACTACAGGCCAATATTCTTGATGAACGTAGATGCAAAAGGCCTCAACAAATTATCTAATCAAATCCAACAACACATCAGAAAGATCATTCACCCAGAACAAGTGGGACTTATCCCTGGTATAAAGGGATGGTTTAATATTTGCAAATTAATAAATGTGATACACTGTATTAACAAACTGAAGAACAAAAACCACAGGATTATCTAAAGAGATGAAGAGAAGGCATTTGAAAAAAAATACAACATCCTTTCATGATGAAAGCTTTAAACAAATTGGGTATAGAAGGAACATTCCTCAAAACAATCAAGACAGTTTATGGCAAACCCATGGCTAGCATCCTATTCAATGGGGCGAAAGTTAGAAGCATTCCCCCTAAGATCCAGAACCAGACAAGGATGCCCACTCTCACCACTGCTATTTAATATATTCAAGTTTTAGCCAGAGTCATTAGGCAAGAAAAGGTAATCAAAAGGATACAAACTGGAAAAGGAGGAAATCAAACTATCTCTATTTGCAGATGACACGATTCTAAAAAAGGGATGAAAAGACGCCACAAAGAGACTATTGGAACTCATAAAAGTGTTTTTTAAAGCAGCAGGATATAAAATCAACACAGAAAAATCAATAACCTTTGCATACACAGACAATGTCATGACTGAGAAAGAACTTTTAAGATCTGTCCCAAAGGCCTGCTTCCTTAGTGCAGTAGGTAGCACATCAGTCTCAGAAGTCTCATTCACAATCGCTCCTAACCAAGGATGTCAATGATTTCTATGATGAAAATTATAAAACATTATGAAAAGAAATAGAAGAAGACACTAAAAATTGGAAAAATCTTCCATGTTCATGGATTGAAAGAATCAATATCATCAAAATATCCATACTACCAAAAGCAATTTACAGATTCAATGCAATCTCAATCATAATACCAATGCCATTCTTTACAGATCTAGAAAAAAATGCTAAAATTTATATGGAAACACAAGAGATTGCAAATAACTAAAGCAACCTTATACAGCAAAAACAAAGCTGGAAGCCTAACAATACCTGATTTTATGACATACTATAGGTCAGTTACAATCAAAACAGCATGGTACTGGCACAAAATCAGTGTTGTAGACCCATAGAACAGAACAGAAATCCAGTAATTGATCTACAACCATCTACAACCAACTTATCTATGACAAAGTAGCTAAAATGAATTCCTGGAGCAAGGACAGTCTCTTCAACAAATGGTGCTGGGAAAGCTGGGAAAAGCTGTACAAACAAAACCAAAAAACAAAAAACAAAAAAAACTGTCTTTTGCAACAAGATGGATGCAATTAGAAAGTATTATACTTAGTGAAATAAGCCAGTCCCAAAAAGTTTCTCCATGTGCAGAGGTATAAAACTAGACTGCTACCTTACACCTTACACAAAAATCCACTAAAATGGATCAATAACCTAAATCTACAAATCAAACTCTGTAAAACATCAGCATAGGGAAAGATTTCTTGGATAAGAACCCCCAAAGCACAGGCAATGAAAGCCTATATTGACAAATGAGATCACATCAAGCTGAAAAGAAAGAAACAGCAACCAAAAGAATGGGAGAAAATATTTGCAAACTATGCAATTGATAAAGGATTAATATCCCAAATATATAAAGAGCTCAATCAACTCAACAACAAAACAAACAATCCAGTTAAAAAATAGGCAAAGGACTTGAACAGGCATTTTTTCAAAAGAGGAAATCCAAAGGCCAACAGGCACATGAAAAAATGCTCAGGATCACTAGCAAATCAAAACCACAATGAGGTTTCACCTCACTCTAGGTTACAATGGCTCTCACACAGAAATCAACAAACAATAAATGCTGGCAATGATGGGGGAGGGGGGAAGGTATCCTAATCTACTGTTGGGTGTATATAAACTAGTGCAGCCACTGTGGAAGACAGTATGGAGATACTTCAGAAATATAAATATAGACTTAGCATATGACCCAGCCATCCCGCTCCTGGGAATTTACCCAAACCAAAAGAAATCAGTAACTCAAAGAGTTATCTGTACCCCAATGTTTACTGCAGCACAATTCACAATAGTTAAGATGTAGACTCAACCCAGATGTCCACTGTTGACTGGATAAAGAAATTATGGTATATATACTCTATAGAGTACTACTCAGCTGTGCAAAAAAAAAAAAAGTCTTTTGTAACAAGATGGATGCAACTGGAAACAATTATACTAAGTGAAATAAGCCAGTCCCCAAAAGACAGATATCATATGTTTTCCCTGATCCAAGGTTAACTATAGAGTACCTGACATGTAACATACTGGAGTGATATAGACATTTTGAGATTCGATGATTGTTTACAGCCTTTGTTCCTTCCATTAAGGAACAGTGTTTTCTTCTTCACACTATTTGTTGAACTCTTTTACTTAGTGTAAGGTTAACTTCAGGATCATTAAGTAAAGTGAAAATAGATCTTTGTAAATATGTGAATGGGAGAAGTGTGAATGGGAGAAGGAAAAGGAAGAAGGGTTGGAGCGTGAGCAGCAAGGAGAGTGGGGTGGAAAGTATCATTATGTTCCTAAATCTATATTTATGGACTACATGAAACTTGCATAACTTAAATAAAATTTTAAAAAATAAGAGCTAAAATTATTAAAGTCTTAAAAGAAAATAAAGGCATAAATCTTTATGACTCTGAATAAAAATGAGGGAGAAGTGATAGAGAATATAGTAAGAAAGCAATGATACAGTATGCTTGGAAGTAGTAAGTGCTATGAAGAAAAACAGAGAGGAAAGAGGTAAAAAAGATAGCAACTTTAAACAGAAGTCAGGCAATGCTTTTTGAGAGGTGATCTATCAGCCAAGAACAGAACAGGGTCCTGTATTCTTTCCCATACTGCATGCCATTCGCTTGCAACCACTCCTTCACTCTAACAGAAGTCTAGAGGTTTACTCCTTGCAGAAGATACAGTAGAAGCCTTCCAACTTCAAAGATACCTGGAAAAACTGAGAGTATGAGTATACAAGCATGGGTATATTGAATTTTAAAGGCAGATTCCCAGACATCCTCCTTTACTGTGCTTCTAGACGGCTGGCAGCAAGATTCTTACCCTCCAGGAAGGCGACAGACAAAAGCCTTCTCTGGCAGTTCTAGAACTATAGAGTCTGAGACTTTATCCTACTTGCAAGCTAACAGCTAGCTTGCAAGGGTTTCATAGATTCTTGGAAGAAACATGAGACTCTTGGGTCAAAAACAGAAGATTTTACTAGTCATAGTAACAACATCAACTTCTGTTTACACTAGCTACCCTCTTATTCACTTCCCCAAGTCCCATGGCAGGGATACTGCTACACATGTAATGGGTTTTTGGTCATGATCAGAAACTCTAGGCTCATAAAACCTCAATCTTTTATTTATTTATTTATTTATTTTTTATTTGACAGGTCGAGTTATAGACAGTGAGAGAAAGAGACATAGAGAAAGGTCTTTCTTCCGTTGGTTCACTCCCCTAATGGCTGCTACGGCAGGCGCTGAGCTGATCTGAAGCCAGGAGCCAGGTATTTCCTCCTGGTCTCCCATGCGGGTGCAGGGCCCAAGGACTTGGGCCATCCTCCACTGCACTCCTGGGCCACAGCAGAGAGCTGGACTGGAAGAGGAGTAACCGGGACAGAATCTGGCGCCCCAAATGGGACTAGAACCTGGGGTGCCGGTGCCACAGGCGGAGGATTAGCCAAGTGAGCCACGGCGCTGGCCGCCTCAATCTTTTATAAGGGGCTATAAGAAAACCTTTCTAGCCTTTCTTTGCATTGGAGAGGAACATCATCATCATTATACTGGACAGTAAGCAAATGTGCCTTCTGCTCCAGCTATTTGTTACATAAGCATCCATAAAAAATTAGTTTGTAACACAATACTGTCAAGTATCCCTGTTCACAAATGACAGAATCATGGGAATTCATGGAGAAGAAATTTCAACAACGAATAGGGTAAAATTTGAGATTCTTCACCGTTCTTGACATGGGAATTTGATAAACGCAATTAAAAAGTGCATGGATGTTGCCTTTAAAGATTTTGTAGTTAATGACTATCACCTTAAAGTGAAGCTTAAATAGACAGTCCCATGTAAGCTCTCAGAATTTCCAATGAGCCTTTCTATCAGTCATGTAGACAACTGGGGCCCATAAGACATCTGAAGAAAGTTTTTAACATTTAAGTTAGAATCCAAAACAGAGCAAAGAAAGCAACTTGTAAAAACAAACAAAAAATACTCAAAAAACCCATCTATTAACCTATGAGTATTGTTCTTAGAGAAGATATTGCATTAATTAAACAAGAAAACACTGCCATAACAGAAGAACAGTCAGAAAACAAAAGAGCACCTGACTTTAAAAGAAAGAGAAGGACACGTATTGTGGCACGGTAATTAAGCCCAAGTCTGGGACCCCACATCCATATCAGAATGCTGGTTTAAATCCTGGTATATCTGCTTACACCAGCTGTCTCCTAATGTGCATGCACACTGGGAAGAACAGGAGAACAGGTAATGGCTTAGGTGCTTAAGTCCCTGCCACCCATGTGGAAGACCCAGATGGAACAGATGAAAATAAATAAATAAACATTACAAACAAGAGAGAGAAGGGATAATAAAGAGGGAGGGAGGAAGACAAAGAAGGGAAGAAAGGAGGGGGTAAGGAGAAGTGGAAGGAAGGAAAGAGAGAAAAAGCACAAGCAAAAAGCTAAAAAAAAAAAAAAAACCTGGTTAAAGACAAAGTTGAGGAAATATGCCAGCAAGAAATGGGAAAAAGAAAGAAAAAAACGAAAAATTCCAAGAATCAGTAATGATCCACCATCTAAATCACAGAAGTTCCAAAAACAAAAGAACAGAGGAGGCAGATAGGAGATAATCCTCAAGAAAAAAATAAATTTCTGAGCTGGCACCGTGGCTCACTTGGCTAATCCTCCGCCTGTGGCGCAGTACCCCGGGTTCTAGCATCGGTTGGGGCACCAGATTCAGTCCCAGTTGCTCCTCTTCCAGTCCAGCACTCTGCTGTGGCCTGGGAAGGCAGTGAAGGATGGCCCAAGTGCTTGGGAACTGCACCCGTGTGGGAGACCAGGAGGAAGCACCTGGCTCCTGGCTTCGGATTGGTGCAGTGCGCCAGCCGTAGCAGCCATTTGGGGAGTGAACCAATGGAAAGAAGACCTTTCTCTCTGTCTCTAACTCTGCCTGTCAAAAAAAAAAAAAATTTCCCAGAACTGAAAAACATGTACACACAGATTAAAAGGGCCTAAAGAGTACTGAAAGACCTGAGGTACATTATTATATACCAGAATATATCAGAATACAAGAGACTAAGAGGATATTCCACAATATTATCGAAAGGAATAAAGGATTAGCACTCACAAGGCTTTTGGAACTCTAAATTACAATCATGTAAGACAAAAGACAATGGAGCAATACTATGAAAATTCTGAAGGAAAATTATTTTTAACCTAGAAATCTATTCTTGGCTAAACTTTCAAACAAGTGAATAGGATAGAACAAAGACATTTTAGACACTGAAACATTTATGTGCCATGCCATTTTTCTCAAGTTATCTGGAGAATAAGCTCCATCAAATTGAGAAAGTAAGTCAAGAAAAAGGAAAAACAGATGTTAAGAAACAAGGGATTCGGCCGGCGCCGCGGCTCAACAGGCTAATCCTCTGCCTGCGGCGCCGGCACCACGGGTTCTAGTCCTGGTCGGGGCGCTGGATTCTGTCCCGGTTGCCCCTCTTCCAGGCCAGCTCTCTGCTGTGGCCCAGGAGTGCAGAGGAGGATGGCCCAAGTGCTTGGGCCCTGCACCCCATGGGAGACCAGGATAAGTACCTGGCTCCTGCCTTCAGATCAGTGCGGTGCGCCGGCCGCAGTGCACCGGCCGCGGTGGCCATTGGAGGGTGAACCAACGGCAAAGGAAGACCTTTCTCTCTGTCTCTCTCTCTCACTGTCCACTCTGCCTGTCAAAAAAAAAAAAAGGAAACAAGGGATTCAACACGAGAGAGAAACAACTCGGGAAGATGATGAAGGAAGATACCAAACAATTCTTCTATAGACAAAGAAAGTAACCAATATGGATTGGATTATTGTACTTCAAGAAGCTTAAGATCAGTCATCTCAGATTCCTTCTGCCATGGTATCATTTTTTTTACCCTAAAGACAGATTAAAAGCTTAGCCAAATTCTTTTCAATATTTGGGTGGCTAAATGGTGTACTAATAGAGTTTGTGCCCTATCACCTATATTATCTGAGAACACTTTTCACCTCACAAAGTTTTCTGCTTTGACTTGTTCCTGAGAGTTAAGAGGAAGGCCATGAAAAGTTTAGATGTAAAACAGCAGACTTCATATGTTGGATAACTGATAGCTGATCACATTACAACCTTGCAAGAAGCTCCCAATGTAGTAAGCTCTAAATTTTATACAATTCACACTGCACCTTGTCTACTAACTTCCCCAAAGGGAGTCTTAAAATCTTTCAGGTACACAGAAGTATACCATGTCCCAGAGACCCTGTCAACTTTCTTTTCGGTAACCTTCTTTTAATAGTAGTACTATCATGCTTTCCTACATAACTGAGTTTGTGCTTACTACTTAGTTTTTCCAAAATTCAACCAGGTATTCCCTTGAGATACACTCATAAGTGAAAAAAATATAAAAGACCAAAAGAACAATCAACACAAAAGTCAGGATGGACAAACAGGAGAATTTTTAAGTTACTAGTGGTTTCTTATTTCTTTTCTTTTTTTTTTTTTTTAAGATTGATTTATTTATTTGAAAGGCAGAGTTAGTGAGAGACAGAGAGAGAGAGAGAGAGATATCTCTCTTCCATCCATTGGCTCACTCCTCCAAATGGTTGCAACAGCAGGGGCTGGGCTGGTATGAAGCTAGAAGCCAAGAACCTCTTCCAGATCTCCCAGTGGTTTGCAGGGGCCCAAAGACTTCGGCTATCTTTCCCGGCAGCAAGGACCTGGACGGGAAGTAGAGCAACTGAGACTTGAACTGGCACCCATATGGGACTGTCAGTGTTGCAGGCAGCACGTTTACCAGCTATGCCAACAACACTGTCCCAGTTTTCTATTTCTTAAATGAAGGGTTGAGTACTTAGGTGTCTACTTACTGTGTTATATAGTTTTTAAAACGTATGAGGAGCTGGCACTGTGGCATAGTGGGTAAAGCCACCACCTGCAGTACTGGCACCCCATATGGGCACTGGGTAAACTCCCAGCTGCTTGACTTCCAATCCAGCTCTCTGGTATGGCCTGGGAAAGCAGTAGACAATGGCTCAAGTGCATGGGTCCCTGCACCCACGTGGGAGACCTGGAAGAAGCTCCTGGCTCCTGGCTTCAGACTGACGCAGCTTCAGCTATTGCAGCCAATCAGGGAGTGAACCAGCGGATGGAAGATCTCTCTGTCTCTGTCTCTCTCTCTCTGCCTCTCTGTAACTCTGCCTTTCAAATAAATTCATAAATCTTTAAAAAAAATGTATTATACACTTCACAACAATTATATATTTATTATACAGTAGTAAATCTGTGCCATGGATTATTCTAAGCTACATGGTCTGAATCACATTAAGCCAAACAAGCTACTTCCCTGTCCTCATCTAATTCTATAAATTATACTTGGATTAAGTGTTACCAAGGTTAGAGTGTCATAACGTTATAACATAGGGCTGATCCTAGACTGTAGAGCCAGATAAGGCTTTGTTGACAATGTAATAATCCTGGTGAAATAGTCAAATGAAGGTAAGAAAGAAGAGCATTTCAGGACAAAGGAATGGAAACTTCTTGAAGGCAAGGTCCAGTACTCATTCGTAAGTATTTCTTTTTTCATACAGTATTATGAACATGGTTGGCACTTAGGGATGTGGAGAAGCTGGAACCTTTGTGTACTGTTGGTAGCAATGTGAAATGGTGTAGCTGCCATGGAAGAGAGTTTGGAGGTTCCTCAAAAAGGTAAAAATAGATCTACCATTTAACCCAGCAATCACATGTGTAGCTATTTATCCTGAAGAATTAAAATTTCAAACAGATATCTGTACTGCTACGTTCACTGAAGCATTTTTCACATGGGACTAGAAATAATCTAAATGCTTATCTAAAGGTGAGTTGATAAAGAAAATGTGGTATACACATATATGAAATATGATTCATCCTTAAAAACAGAAATCCTGTCATATGCTGCAACACAGATGAACTTTAAAAACACTAAGTGAAGTGAAAAAAGTCAGTCACAGAAGTGCAGATACTGCATGATTCCACTCACATGAGTTATCTGATCAAATTCACAGATATAGACAGTAGAATGGTGACTACCAGGTCCTAGGTGGAGGGTAAATGAAGAATTGCTGTTCAATTGTACAGAGTTTCAGTTATGTAAGACAAAAGGGGTCTAGAATCTGCTAACGTGTATATAGTAAATAAGATTATAATACACACCTAAACATTTAAGAGTAGGTTTTATGTGTTTTTTACCACAATAAAAAACTAAAAAGAATGAATGCTTTACTCTAGAGTGTTAATGTCCCATGGTAACTTAGAGAAAAGCCCTGAGGTTTTTGGCCCAAGGTAATAGTAATCTTCCTAATATTCTGCCCTTGAAGTTGAGATTCTCAACTACCATAGCTGACTCAATTACAGGCTTCCAACTTGTCTCAGTTCTCAGGTCTACCTCTCACTTCCCATTATCTACTCTACCTGCCCACTTTAAAGCCTAAAACCTCCTCAGAGAGAAAGAGAGGTATCCCAAAAGGTAGTTCAGCTCCCACTTCTACTTCTGTTTTCCTCCTTTCAAAGACTTATTAAAATATTTTTATTATTCTATTTTAATTTTTGGCTGACACACAACAATTACACAAATTTATGGGGTACAATATGTTTTGACACATAAATACATTGGGTAATGAAGAAATCACGAGGCCGGCACTGTGGCTCACTTGGTTAATACTCCGCCTGTGGTACCGGCATCCCATATGGGCACCGGGTTCTAGTCCCGGTTGCTCCTCTTCCAGTCCAGCTCTTCACTGTGGCCCGGGAGGGCAGTGGAGGATGGCCCAAGTGTTTGGGCTCCCGCACCCGCTTGGGAGACCAGGAGGAAGCACCTGGCTCCTGGCTTTGGATCGGCGCAGCGCCGGCCATAGCGGCCATTTGGGGAGTGAACCAATGGAAGGAAGACCTTTCTCTCTGTCTCTGTCTCTCTCTCTCACTGTCTATAACTCTACCTGTCAAAAAAAAAAAAAAAAATCACAGTAATTACAGTAGCTGTTACTTCAAATTATTTTGTGGTAAAACATTAAAAATCCTCTTAGCTATTTTGAAATACGTATACAATATGTTACTGACTATATGCACCCTTTTACTGCAAGATCAATAGAACAGTAGAATTTATTCCTCCTGTCCAAATATAGCTTAGTATCCACTGACCAACCTCTTTTTCCTCCACCTTCCCTTCCTTCTTCCTTCTCCAGGCTTATAACTATTATTCTACCCTCTTCTTTATGATACTCCTTTTGCACTTTTACATTGCCATTATAAAGGGTCTTGCCAACAAGATCAAAGCAAGTGTAGAAGCATGTGATGATAAAATGTCCTGACATTTATTTTTTTCACTGTTTTGAGACTGAGAACTGCCTTACACCTAACTGGTACCCAACAGTTATTTACTGAATAAATGAACTTTCATCTAGCTTAATTCAGTGCCCCTTTTCCTTGTTCAAATAACTGTTTTCATTTTGCCTATCAGTTTTCTGCTAAAATAAACATTCAGATCTATACTTTTAGAGAACTGTGATAGAGGCCTACAAATACTTGTATTAAGTCATGATCATTTACATTTATTATCATTATCTTCCTACATTTTCATTTCTTCTGGTTAAACAATTAGCATTGGCATATCTTATTTACTTTGCGAACAAGTAAGTATTCATTTAACTTTAATTTTTTTTGTCTCTGAGTTTCAGGAACATAAATAAAAACTAGGCCCCTTTTTCAGAGTTCCTAGTCTGGTTTGGAAACACTAAGCAAATAATTGCAGTGCAATGAGACAATCTCTTTAAATCCCTATTTCAGCAGGCCAAAACAAAAGACAACATAATTATCACTTTCTTAAGCCAGGTAAAAAATACAATTAGTGGCTTCAACAGAAGGAAGCTGTAGAATCTGGGGAAAGCAAAACATAATATAATGACAAATGAAAATAAGTTTCACCATCAGTGCAAATTTACCAAAAGATCTAATTTTACAGTGAGTTTTCCATTCATGACTACTGAGATTATTCAGTTACTGGTAACAGTAATGAATTAATGACATAATATGATTTGTCTCTAGCTGTGTATTTCATTAAACTTTCCTCACTTTTTACCCTGGCCTGAAGCGCTGGCATCCCATATGGGCGCCAGTTCAGGACCCGACTGCTCCATTTCTGATCCAGCTCTCTGCTATGGCCTGGGAAAGCAGTAGAAGATGGCCAAGTCCTTGGGCCCCTGCACCCACGTGGGAGACCCAGAAGAAGCTCCTGGCTCCTGGCTTCGCATCAGTGCAGCTCCGGCCGTTGTAGCCAATTGGGGAGTGAACCATCAGATGGAAGATCTCTCTCTCTCTGCCTCTCCTCTCTCTGTGTAACTGATTTTCAAATAAATGAATCAATCTTTAAAACAAACAAAGAAAAAAACCCACTGTTTTGTAATGTGCTTGAAGTCTGATTAGATTTCTATATTTTAAAAACTAAACAAGGGGCTGGCACCATGGCTCAGTTAATCTTCTACCTGTGGAGCCAGCATCCCATATGGGCACCGGGTTCTAGTCCCGGTTGCTCCTCTTCTAGTCCAGCTCTCTGCTGTGGCCTGGGAAGGCAGTGGAGGATGGCCCAGGTGCTTGGGCCCTGCACCGGCATGGGAGACCAGGAGGAAGCACCTGGCTCCTGGCTTCGGATTGGCGTAGCTCCGGCCATAGCAGCTATTTGGGGAGTGAACCAACAGAAGGAAGACCTTTCTCTCTGTCTCTCTCTCTCACTGTCTAACTCTACCCGTCAAATAAATAAAAATAAATTAAAAATAAAAAATAAACAAAACAAACATATTTTAAGAGCCAAGAGTTACACAGAAAGTGCTATAACAGCATGGCAGAGGAGACTTCTAACTGCCTAGCAGAGTTATCTATGACTTTAAAACAAGTAGGCAACGAAGAGAGGAAAGCATCTCATAGTATGAGGTAAGTTAGAACCCATCAAATTTGAGAAACTGGAAGTAGTGCCATAGAATCCAAGGGAGAATGATGGGAAAGAAAATCAAATATACAGGATAGGGTTAAATCATGAAAAATCTTAATAGTTCAGCCTAACTATCCAACGTTTCAGTGACTCTAAAAAAGAGGATGGGCAAAATTTAAGGACACAACTAATAGAGGAGAAATACAATTCTGCTAGCAGCACATCAAAATACTTGATTTCTTAAAAGTGGCCACTGGTAAGGCAGAACAACTGGGACAACTTCTCTTTACTCTGATCACTAGCCCTTATTTATAGCCCTCTCTTCTGCTTGATACTGATTTTTTAAAACTTTATCTGAAAGGCAGAAAGACAGAAAAGAATGAAATGTCTCATCTGCTGGTTCACTTCCCAAATGCCTGCAACAGCTGGGGCTGGGCCAGGCTGAAACCTGTAGCCAGAAACTCAATTCAGGTCTATCAGGGCGGTGGCAGGGACCCAAGTACTCGGGCATCACCTGCTGCCTCCCCAGCCTGTGTATTCATTGGAAGCGAAGCCAGAGCTCAAACCAGGCGTTCCATTATGGGATGTGGGGTCCCAAGCAGTTTCTTAACTGTAGTACCAAACATCTGCCCCGATGTTTTATTGTTGCTGCTGTTTTAAAATTTCTATCACCTACATGAAAGCTGGGTGTTAGCAAGGAAAAGAATGAAATCGATTTATAAAGAGTATTATCCAGGACTCAGGGATGGCCTTGGGAAAAACCCTGTCACATACAAGTAAGCGGAAATTTCTTTTTCTAACCAATCTAGGTTGATTTCTTGTCAGTGTAAATGCTTATGTGGCTGTAAAGCTTCTAATACAATGGGAAATTTTTTTAGCACTAAGACTTTCCCCACACATTATTGCTCAAATTTGTGTGCAATTTCCCTTTCCTTGTCCTCATAAGTGGTAGTCTTAACACTACTACCTACAAATACAGAGGACTTACTTTGTCCAAGGTACTGTGCTTCCCATGTTTATCATTACCACCCTTTTGGCAACCCTATTTTGCAAGGTTTTATATCCATTTTACAGACATCAAGACTAAGATAATGTAAATAATCTGCCAGGAAACAAATGCCACAGCTGTTTACCCCAAAGCTTGTGCTTGGCCTTCTCTGTCACACGGATACACTAGTGCAAACATTTGTTTTCTCATCCATTTCATAGAACTAGTAGAGAACAGCTGTCTTATGGGGAAGGAAAGACTCAAAGAGGTGTAAAAAGATTAAACCATATGAAAGGCCTTCAGAAAGTTCATGAAAAATGGCTTAAAAAAAGATGCATAGATTTCATGTTTTTTTTAACAGCAAAATAAACTGCCTTGTATTCCATTTTCCGTGAGTTTTTTGAAATCCTCTCCTATCAATCAGTAATCCTGCCCACAAGCAAGGCTAACTCTTGAAAACTAAAATTGGAAAAAGATATAAATGGCTCCTTCTTCACAGGCTATCTTTCCTTAAATCAAGCTAGTTCTAGTTCTGAGATCCTGTCATCTACTTTATTTTCACAAGGGGAAATTTAGGACAGAGAGAGCAAGACAAATGAAACCAGTATTTATTGAGCATTGAACTAGGTCTCTACACATCTGCAAATTATATTTTCACAAACATACTATGAGATGGGAATTATTTTCACTTCACTGATTAGGAAAAAAAGGCTCAGAAAAATTACACAATTGGCTAGACCATACAGCCATAGTAGCAGAGCAAGGCCTTAAACTAGTTATGTCCAAATTCAACCATCTTCTTCAGATTAAGCTATTTTATAAGCATAGAAATGCAAGCCCAAGTACCTAGATTTCCTTAATATGTTGTAAAATCAGAAATCTTTTCAAGTCCTCTTCTTTAGTTTTCCCTTCTTGCCCTTGGCCATTTTCGGTCATACTTATCTCAGAAATGGCTTTTTTTTTTTTTTTTTTTGACAGGTAGCGTTATAGACAGTGAGAGAGAGAGAGAGAGAGAGACAGACATCCCATGGGGCGCCTGTTCTGGTCCCAGCTGCTCCTCTTCTAATCTAGATCTCTGCTATGACCTGGGAGGGCCCCTGAACCCACATGGGAGACCCAGAAGAAGCTCCTGGCTCCTGACTTCGGATAAACTCAGCTCCAGCCATTGCGGCCATTTGGGGAGTGAACCAGCGGATGGAAGACCTCTTTCTGTCTCTACCTCTCTCTGTTAATGCTGCCTTTCAAAGAAATAGAAAAAACTGGTAACATAATTCCAAGTTGCTATTTTAACCATATCAGAGCTACATGTCTGAATCAACAGTTTCAAAAATATGTATCTCGCTGGCCGGCGTTGTGGCTCAACAGGCTAATCCTCCGCCTAGTGGCGCCGGCACACTGGGTTCTAGTCCCGGTCGGGGCACCGGATTCTGTCCCGGTTGCCCCTCTTCCAGGCCAGCTCTCTGCTGTGGCCAGGGAGTGCAGTGGAGGATGTCCCAGGTGCTTGGGCGCTGCACCCCATGGGAGACCAGGATAAGTACCTGGCTCCTGCCTTTGGATCAGTGCGGTGCGCCAGCCGCAGCACGCTGGCCGCGGCGGCCATTGGAGGGTGAACCAATGGTAAAGGAAGACCTTTCTCTCTGTCTCTCTCACTGTCCACTCTGCCTGTCAAAAAAAAAAAAAAAAAAGAAAAAAAGAAAAAAGAAAAATATGTATCTCACTATCTCTATATTACAGTGACTCAGATCAATACCAAAACCAGACTTGCCTTAGCTGTCCTAAAAACTTGAGATCCTTTTTCATGTCAGATAGTTATGTTAATGCTGTAAACCATTTGTTTTTGCTATTTATTTATTTCTTTATTTTTTCTGACAGAGTGGATAGTGAGAGAGAGAGAGACAGAGAGAAAGGTCTTCCTTTTTGCTGTTGGTTCACCCTCCAATGGCCGCCACAGCCGGCGCGCTGTGGCTGGCGCACCGCGCTGATCCGAAGCCAGGAGCCAGGTGCTTCTCCTGGTCTCCCATGCGGGTGCAGGGCCCAAGTACTTGGGCCATCCTCCACTGCCTTCCCAGCCCATAGAAGAAAGCTGGCCTGGAAGAGGGGCAACCAGGATAGAATCCGGCGCCCCAACCGGGACTAGACCCCGGTGTGCCGGTGCTGCAAGGTGGAGGATTAGCCTGTTGAGCCACGGCGCCGGCGCTATTTACTTTTAACTGTTGAAATCAAGCAACAGACAAAACATAGAAAACTTATCTACAACTGCCAAAGAGGATATGTATAATAGCAACCTTGACCATATAAAAGAAAAGTATATGGAGCTGGCATTGTGGCATAGCAGGTAAAGCTGCTGCCTGCAACACCGGCATCCCGTATTTGTATTGGATCATGTCCTGACTGGCTCCACTTCCAATCCAACTCCCTACTAATAACCTGGGAAAAGCAGTGAAAGATGGCCAAGTCCTTGGGCCCATATACCCACAGAGAAGACTCCTGGCTCCCAGCTTTGGCCTGGCCCAACCATGGCTGTTGAAACCATTTGGGGAATGAATCAGCAGACACAAGATTCTCTCTATATAACTCTTTCACATAAATAAATAAATCTTTAAAAAAGAAAGAAAGAAAGAAAGAGGCTCTAACAGAGGGTGCACATGAAAGAAAAGTTGAAGAAACAGGTAAAAATGCTTACATCTTTTTTTTACAAAATGAGGGGTCTGTTTTCACTGCTGAAATAGGAAATGTAGCTTTAATGTATTGCTTGAAGCTATAGAGATGGTCAGAGAAAGATATAAGAATAACAGTATCTTTTGAAAGATGGGGAAAGAGAGACAGGAAGTTGTGTAAAAAAGATAAATTGTCTTTTATCATAACAGGAATTATTAACAATGTCTACATTGCAATCAACACAAGGAATGCAGAAATAGTTAAAACTGGCTACATCTAGAAAATGAGATAAGGTTTTCACTACAATTTTTTTCTGAACTAACTGATCTTAACTATTTTCTTGTATTACCTGGATACAATTTTTTTCAGAAAAATAGCTGGATGGACATTAAAAAAACAAAATATATTTTGTTTTAATAACACTATCACTAGAAATGCAAAGTCGCTGGCACCGTGGCTCAACAGGCTAATCCTCCGCCTTGCGGCGCCGCCACACCGGGTTCTAGTCCCGGTTGGGGCACCGATCCTGTCCCGGTTGCCCCTCTTCCAGGCCAGCTCTCTGCTGTGGCCAGGGAGTGCAGTGGAGGATGGCCCAAGTGTTTGGGCCCTGCACCCCAGGGGAGACCAGGAGAAGCACCTGGCTCCTGCCATCGGATCAGCGCGGTGCGCCGGCCGCAGCGCGCTACCGTGGCGGCCATTGGAGGGTGAACCAACGGCAAAAGGAAGACCTTTCTCTCTGTCTCTCTCTCACTGTCCACTCTGCCTGTCAAAAAAAAAAAAAAAAAAAAAAAGAAATGCAAAGTCATTATTTGAACTTTTTATTAAAACTGCACATAATATTTCAAAATGAGTACAGCTTCCTAGAACCAGCAGTGACTTCGCTGTTAAAAGTCTATGAATGCTTTCTTATTAATCAGTTTTAAACAGCCCAAAGCTACTCGTTGTCTTTCATGGCTGATGTTATCACAGATGACAGCTTTTTCCTGACCAACTCTCTCACTGTCAGCAGTCTTGCACAGGACAAATTTTGATATATTACAATGAGCTGTAAAATACCATCTACTTCCCATGCCATCCAACCTGTCCTATTGCAACTCACAGACAAAAGTGATCATTTTTTTCTCCCTTTCCTAAAAGTTTTCTGGAAATATACAAAAGGGATACAAGTTATGGTGAAAACACAATGCTAGAAATAAAAGATATAGAGGTGAAAGTAAAATTAGAGTCAAAACAAACAGGGTAATTAAAAAAAAGCAAAGAGAAAACCCAAGCATTTAGAAAAAATCAAGAATTTTCAAGGAATAGAAAGAATAAAGGGAAACTATCTTATATGAGAGCTTCCACTTTGCTTGTGGCCTTATCTGAATACTGCTGGAGTTTGTAGATTCGCAGAGCTTCCATGGCCTAGGCAGCTCATGCTGGAAGCCTCAGGTGGCCACTGACGTGGTAAATGGGAGTGTTGACTGTTAGGTTAGCAGCATGGGTCACTGTGCACTAGCTTCCCATTCAGGACCTCTGTCTTCAATTAGTTGTATTATGACAGTTAACTGTAAAACTTGTTCTCAGTTTGTGTGTGTGTGTGCGTGTATGTGCAAATTGTTGAAATCCTTTCCTTAGTATGAGTTAGTCTTCTGTATATAAAGTTAATTGAAAATGAATCTTAATGGAGAATGGGACTGGGAATGACAGAGGGAGGAGAAGCGGTAGGAGTGTGTGTATGGTGAGAAGAATCACTAGATTCCTAAAGTTGAACTTATGAAATTTGTTTCCCTTAAATAAAAGGTTTCTGTTGGCGGGGAAAAAGAGATATTTATGTTGTCAAGGATGAGGCTAGAAATCTATTATATACATTTATTAAAAAAAAGTTGGGGCCTGCAGTGCCGGCATCCCATATGGGTGCCGGCTTGAGTTGTGGCTGCTCTACTTCCAATCCAGCTTCCTGCTAATGTGCCTGGGAAAAGCAGAAGATGGCCCAACTGCTTGGGGCCCCGCATTCATGTGGGAGACCTGTAAGACACTCTAGGCTCCCAGCTTTGGTTAGCCCAGTTCTGGTTGTTGTGGCCATTTGGGGAGTGAACCAGCAGATGGAAGACCTCTCTCTTTGCTTCTGCCTCTCTGTAACTCTGGCTTTCAAATCAATCAATCAATCAATCAATCTTGGAGAAAAAAGTTAATTAAATATATAGCAGCAGGTACTGGAGGCAAAAAATATTCTGGAAGGATGCCTCTGCCTCTGTAACACTGCCTTTCAAATAAATAAATTAATTAAAAAAAAAAAAAAAAAGGAGAACCTGACTTAAGATTTAACTACTACTTCTGAGTCTCTAGCAAACTGCCATACTCCATCAATCACTGTCCTCTGTAATTTACATATTAATACGATAGAGGCCGTTCTGAAGTACACTGGCAAGAAATACCAGATCCCTTATCAGATTTACTTTATCATAGAGGATGAAACAAAATTCAAAAGCAATGGAATACCACACATACACAACAGGTGACCATGCTAGGCATGGCGGTGGTTATTTTTTATGATTTTATGTATTTATTTGAGGGGGTAGAATTACACACAGTGAGAGAGGGAGAGACAGAGAGAAAGGTTTTCCATATGTTGGTTCATTCCCCAAATAGCTACAACAGCCTGAGCTGGGCTGTTCTGAAGCCAGGAGCCAGGAGCTTCTTCAGGGTCTCCCACATGGTTGCAGGGGCCCAAGCACTTGGGCCATCTTCTACTGGCTTCCCAGGCCATGGCAGAGAGCTGGAGCGAAAAGAGGAACAGCTGGGACTAGAACCAGCACCCATATGGGATGCTGGCGCTGCAGGCAGATAATTAACCTACTGCGCCACAGTGCTGGCCCAGTGGTAGTTATTTTTAAAGTTGTTTTCATAAACAAGAAAACCAACATATCCTAAGTTAGAAATTTAAAAACAAAACATGTTGACATAATATACTAGGAATAAAAAATATTGAGAAGTCATATTTGGTAATACATTTCCGATGTGACACGCAAAAGTTTGTTATTTTGAAAGAGAAAAAAAAAGAATGAAGGATTTTATGCATATTTTTTCTTCTATTCAAAATCTAGTTACTGTGTTTGTTATTCTGCCTGCTATTAATTTAATAAAATAATGCAATTGCTTAAAATTTTTCTGGTATAACGCTATAAAAATACACACATAACATTTTCACATAACAATAATTATAGGGGCCGTTGCAGTGGTATAGTGGGTTAAGCTGCAGCATGCAATACTGGCATCCCACATGAGTACCAGTTCAAGTCCTGGCAGCTCCACTTACGATCCAGTTCCCTGCTAATACACCTGGGAAGGCAGCAGAAGATGGCTCAAATGCTTGGACCCCTGCCACCTATGTGGGAGACCTGGGTGGAATTCCAGGCTCCTGGCTTTGGCCTGACCAGTCCCAGCCTTTGTGGCCAATTTGGGGAGTGAACCAGCAGATGCAAGATCTCTCTCTGTAACTCTGCCTTTCAAATAAATAAATAAACCTTTTAAAAAATTAAAATTGCATATCATGGAAGTGAACAGCTTTCTTTCTTTCTTTTTTTTTTTTGACAGGCAGAGTGGACAGTGAGAGAGAGACAGAAAGGTCTTCCTTTTGCCGTTGGTTCACCCTCCAATGGCCGCCGTGGCCAGCGCGCTGCAGCGGGTGCACCGCGCTGATCCGATGGCAGGAGCCAGGTGCTTCTCCTGGTCTCCCATGGGGTGCAGGGCCCAAGGACTTGGGCCACCCTCCACTGCACTCCCGGGCCACAGCAGAGAGCTGGCCTGGAAGAGGGGCAACCGGGACAGGATCGGTGCCCCGACCGGGACTAGACCCCAGTGTGCTGGTGCCGCAAGGCGGAGGATTAGCCTAGTGAACCGCGGCGCGGGCCGAAAGTGAATAGCTTTCTAAAACTAGGCTTCTCCTTCACAGAGTGATGTCATCCACATTATTTATTTTTTTAAAAAAATTATAATACTGTAATGTATATTATTAATATATATAATATTTCTAGGACAGACATTTTGTGTAGTGGTCAAAATATTCCTTAGGACACCTGTAACCCATACTGGTTTTCTGAGTATTTGAGTCACAGCTCTGCTTCCAATTCTAGTTTCCTGATAATTTGTACCCTGGGAAGTAGTAGTAATGGTTAAGTACTTGGATCACTGTTATTAATATAAGAGATCCAGGAGCTCCTGGCTCCTGGCTTCAAACTGGCCCAGCAGCCATTGCAGGCATTTGGGGAGTGAACCAGTAGATGGAAGCTCTCTCTCTTTCTCTCTCTCTCTAACTCTGCTTTTTAAATAAATAAATAAATCTTTAAAAAAATTAAAATTACATATCGTGGAAGTCCATAGCTTTCCAAATATTTATTTTTTTCCAAATATTTATTTTTCAAACATTTATAATGTATCAATATGTATCATTAAAGTATATATTAACGTCCCAACTCTGCTTCCAATTCGTTTCCTGCTAATTTGCACTCTGGGAGCAAGTGGTGGTGGTTCAACTACATGGGTCACTGTCACCAATCTAAGAGATCCTGACTGAACTCCTGGCTTCAACCTGGCCCGGCCCCAAGAGCCATTACAGGCATTTGGGGAGTGAACCAGTAGATGGGAGATACGTCTCTCTCTCTTTTTCTTTTTAATAAATGAAAAACAAATATTATAGTTAAATAGAAGATATCTCCTTTCCACACACCATCCATATTGTAGTCAATAAAACACAGTTGATAATGTCAGAACCTAGAAACTGAAGTGGCAGCAATAATGATTAATTCTGGACTCATAATTAAGAAAAATAAAAATGACTGTCTCTAGGAAAAGGTTAGGAGAAGGTATCCTATCTTTGCATTTCTGAAACAAAATTTGTCACAATGCCAAAATACTGTAAATTCATTACTTTGTATTTCTGCCACACAAATGGCCAAGATATTATAAACTATAATCTGTGATGATTTTTGCAATTTATGTCAAGTATCTTGCTATCTTAAAAAATATCTCGCCAACTGAAATCTAAGTTTTTTTTTTCAACTGGCAATTTCAGGAGATAAAACGAATAAAATATCTAGTCTACTAGTTTTAAGGAAGTTCATAAGGGGGAACTAAGTCTAAGTCTTGTAACATCAATTATTTTACTATCTATGTGTTTTTGGAAAGTAGGTTTACAAAAAGACTCCATCATGGCAATAAACAGATACAGTAACACATATATCAGGACAAAAGTTTAGCTTTTTTTTTAGGTGGGGGGGGCGAAGGAGAGGAAGAGTTGTAAACCACAGACCTCCCTGAACTTCTGACCATTACAGAAGATAGGGTCAATTCTCCATTATATACAATTGATTAATATGTAACATGAATCAGCATTACTATCTACAGTATGATACAACTCAAAATTTTTCAAACTCCCAACACATTTTAAAATTCTTTACTTTGATTTATTTAAAAGAGCGAGAGAAAGAGAAAGGAGACACAAAGAGAGACCTTTCATGCATGTTCATTCCCTAAATACCTACAACAGCCAGGGAGGGACCAGGCCAAAGCTAGGAGTCTAGAAGTTACCCAAGTCTCCCACGTGGATGACAGGGACCCAAGCCATAACCTGCTGCCCCACAGGAAGCACATTAGTAGGAAGCTGTATCACAAGTGGATTGAGGACTCAAATCTAGGAACTATGATGTAGGATACAGGTATCCCAAGAGACATGATAACCACTGTGACAAACGCCTACCCAGCAATATATTTTATTTTTAAAATGGTCTAATTATGCTCTGGATAGCTTTAATGTTAGGGATATTTTTAAGATTTGAAATCTAGTAATTCACGTAAGGCTTATATAACTTTTTAGAACATTTTATTAACCATTTCATTTCCTAACAATGTGGAATAAAACAGCTTCCAGGCATGGTTGTTTGACCTAGTAGTTCACAGGACTACATCCCATAGTGGAATACCTGAGTGCAACAATGGGCTCTGGCTTATGATTCTAGCATCCTGCTAATGAGAACCCCAGGAGGGTCAAAATGTACTGAAGACCCAATTTTAAGACCTGAAACTATGAAACTACTGGAAGAAAACATAGGGGAAGTGCTTCAGGACATCGGGATGGGCAAAACCTAAAACAGACAAATAGGAGTTCATCACACTAAAAAGCTTATATAGAACAAAGCAAACAACAGAGTAGAGACAACTTGTAGAATGGGAAAATATTTGCAAAGTGTACATCTCAAAAGAGCTTATTAAAAAGAAAAAACAAGGTGGCTTCAAAGTGTTCAGGGAAAATTTTGTGTTATCTTTTAATTTCATTTTTAGATTTTGTTTTTTGTATATTCAATCTTTTTACCATACTGAGAAAGCAGGAAAATGTCCAGTGATAATGTCAGGACCATTAGTTTTAGCTCAAATCAATGCTGGTGTCTCTCCTGAGAATATGAGTAAATAACAGAGCTGCTATCATGTCTATCTTATACCTTCCTACACTGCCTTACTGCTCTTTGTTCTCTAAAGTAATTAACCCAGAAAAAGTTTTGGTTAAAAAAGTACTATCAAATATATGCCATAAACTTATCATAAACAACCTATGCAATCAGAAGTCAGATTATATGTTCATATTCACTATGTATCTTTTAAAACTGCATCTGATGTGCTCTGTTTCCATGGAAATTTCATATGTATTCTTTCACATGCTCATTGTAAGAAACTTAAGGATACATGATATATATAATCAGGTCTATTTTACTGAGGTTCCAAATTTATTTCTTATAAAAGATATCATAATGATACTGTTTGGCTTCTTATATCTGTAGTGAAAAAATACTTACAAAAAATGATTGACAATTATAATGTTACTTCAGTTCTTTTTGAAAGAACTTGAAAATATTTTCTACTTACCTGTTGCATGTAATAAACTAGCTTCTACTCTGTGGGGAATTCTTGGTGGAATTTTCATAGATGCACGAATCTGGTAAAAGCTAAAATAAAATAAGATAAGGAAGTCATTTCAAAACATTTTTTTAGATATGCAATGCCCCACTTCTATGTATAACTAATAAGGTTGATCTAATTGTATCAGTTTCTCATTACTTTTACCATCTGTGGAAAAAAAAGACATCAGATTCACATGTCAACTATTAGCTAGGCATAAAGCCAAAAGGGAATGGCAGCATGTACAAAGGTGAATGAAAAAAAAAACAGAAGCAATATACGGTATTTCTTAGTTTATATGAGAGGGTTGTGATAGCAATCTGTGGGATCACATGCATTTATGACTTTTATTTTTTAATCTGGCTTATTCATTTTTTCTGTAAATAGCTAATAAAAAGCAAATCACTAAAACATAATTTTGAGAAAATATGGGATTAATCATAAATGGTTCTTAAAACTTGGCTTCAACAACAAATAACAAAGATGTATTTGGTTTGAAGTATTCAGTGTTTTCAAGGTGAGAGCTATTTGTTTATGTATTTTTATTTGCTTACTTATTCTTCAAAGATCTTGAAACATTATATATATTCAAATATTTCCCAGTCATTAGCAGTACTTTAAGTTAGAAAAAGTATGAGCTAAAAACATAACAGGGTTATTTTATCATTATTACACTGTAAATTTGTGTAAGTTAACAGAGAATATACATATATGTGTATATATGTACATATACATACATTACACAATTACCAGATGTTAAATAAACATTAGAAATCAGGGATAACTTTAGATGTTATCTAAATAAGTACTAGGGACCTGAGTATCTATCTTTTTTCTTTAATAATTTCCCGGAAGGGAGTTTAAAGTTAAGCTTGCAAATAAAACAAAGATTAGAGCAATGCATGCTCACGCTGCAGTGGCAGAATTAAACAGTCTTTGAAAGTAGTGAATTTAGAATCTTGGGACCAGACTGTGGCATAGTAGGTAAAACAGCTATCTGAAAATGGCATCCTATATGGGTGCTGGTTTGCATCTCAGCTGCTCCACTTCCCATCCAGCTCCCTGTTAATGGCCTGGGAAAAGCAGTGGAAGATGGCCCAACTCCTTGGGCCCCTGCCACCCATCTAGCTGACCCAGAAGAAGCTCTTGGATCCTGGCTTCATTCTGGCTCAATCCTGGCTATTGTGGCCACTTGGGGAATAACCACAATCCTAAAATTTGAATGGAAACAACAAAGATCCCACATAGTCAAAGCAATCTTGATCAAAAAGAACAAAGGTAAAAGAAATCACACTCTCTGATTTCAAAATATATTAACAGTTACTGTAATCAAAACAGCATAGCATGGGTATTCAAAGAGACACATGAAGCAATGGAACAGGATAAAAAGCATAAACATAAACTCATACTTTATGCTCAACTGATTTTTGACAAAGATTCCGAGAACAAATAATAGAGAAAGGACAGTTCCTTCAATAAATAGTGTTGGAAAGTAAGATATCCAAACACAAAAGGATGAAATTAGGCTCTTAACTATCATATAAAAAAATGAACTCAAAACATAAGGCCTGAAATTTTAAGACAACAAGAAAAAAACATAAGGGAAAAACTCTACAACATTGGTCTGGGCAATTTTTTCTTGGATATAACACCAAAAGCACAGAAAACAAAAGCAAAAATAGACAAATGGGACTACATCAAACTAAAACTTTCTGCGTAGCAAAGGAAACAATTAACAGAGTAAAGAAATAATTCAAAGGTAAGAAAAATATTTTTGCAAGTAATACATGTGATAAGGGGCTAGTACACAAAATATATAAGGAAGAGCCAACGCTGTGGCATAAGGGGTAAAACCATTGCCTGCAGTGCCAGCATCCCATATGGGCACTGGTTCGAGTCCCGACTGCTCCACTTATGATCCAGCTCCCTGCTAATGCGCCTGGGAAAGCAGCAGAAGATGGCCCAAGTCCTTGGTATATGGGTATATGGGAGACCTGGAGGAAGCTCCTGGCTCTTGGCTTCGGATTTGTGCAGCTCTGGCCATTGTGGCCAATTGGGGAGTGAACCAGTGGATGGAAGACCTCTCTCTCTCTGCTTCTCCTTCTGTCTCTGTGTAACTCTGACTTTCAAATAAATAAATAAATCATATATATATATATATATATATATAACTCAAAAACTCAATCCTTAAAAAACAAACAATGTAATTAAAAAAACCCAATAAGCAAAGGACCTGAAATGACATTTTTCAAAAGACATACAAATTGGCTAACAGATTAATGAAAAAGTGCTCAAAATCTATTCATAAGGGAGATGCAAGTTAAAATCACAATGAGAATCAACTCATACTTATTAAAATAGCTGTTATCAAAAAGATTAAAATGATCAGAAAAGGTTGATTCTTATTGCTTGATTATCTAGCCAAATTTATTGGTTACCTCTTTGAATACATCTTTTAAGTTGTAGGTGGAACTCTAAGATCCACACACATAGTAGCTGTGTTCAATAATACTTGATCCATAAGTAAATTTATCCTTATGAACATTGTTTCATAAATTATATATTTAAATTACAGAGATGAAGAATATTCAGTAATAATATGGAAATAAATATTGTATAGATTGTTAATTAATACAAAAATTCATGTCTAATTTTTCTCTTCCCATTAGGGTTTGCAATGCATTGAAGTTACATCATTCATGCTTTGATTTTCATGTAGACAGTCTTCGTAATAGCACACTGTCCTTTAATGCAAAGATTTTCTTACAGTTAACTGATAACTAAGTAATACTGAACTTTTTCTGTTTTCTGTGTTTTTTCTCCTGCAAAGCTCCTAATTTGATCTCTTTTATTGATTTATACTTTTAAAACAGTTCAAAGCCAGTAGTGGCAAAATATTGGGATATTCAGTTACTATTGGCTCTACCAATGACTACTATGATCCATTATTATGTAGACACCCTTTCTCACCTACATCAAAGAATGACAAAAATAAAAACAAAATGAGTTTGAGACTTTGAGAACAAAGGGGAAGAAAACATATTGACAATGACGATTTTTTACAACTTTTTTTTTCATATCTTGAAACTATAAAAAAATTCCTAAATTATATAACAAATCATAGCAACACAACCAACTAGCCCCTTGAATCCAATGCCCCTGGCACTGCACTGTATCTGTAAAATGCTGACTCAGGCTAAATGCAGACCTATACTATCACACAGACTGAATCAATGAAGAACTAAAATTAGTGCAATGATGAAATATTTTTGTTCTAATAATTGATGTGAATTGTCATAAGAAAACAAATTACTGAGTATAGAAGTGGTTGATTTCTAAAGCTGAGAAAGTATTCAAATTCTTACACAGTATTTTTGGTTCTTTTATTTTACTGAAGACACTTGACATTTTTGGATAGGTTACTACTTAAAACAGTACATATACTGATGCATTTCTGAAATGCTATCAAACTGTATCACAAAGTCCACAATTTATTTCAGCTGATCATAGCAAGACTCTTTCAACTAAGAAAGCAGTACATTAATTTACATTCTGGAAAAATTAACTCATCTCTTTCTGAACCAGTAACAAGCCATTTGGAGATGAGCTACTATGAATAGCAGTGACCTAACAAATTGTAGAAAAAGATATCTAATGATTTTTGCAATGGTCTCCAAAAAGAGGAAATTTTTACCCCACTTTAATACCTAATTTAACTGTTACAGCTTCAACTTAATCCCATTCTTATTCTTTATACAAACGAGAATAGACATTCAGATAGAAATTTTTCCCTATGTATTTTGAGGCTAGTATTTCCTCCCCTTTTGGAGTCCTCTTGAAAAGTTACTTGGGAAGTCTATCGTCTTATAATCAGATAATCAGATTATACTTCTATTACAATAAAAACCCTAAGATAAGTTATATTTTTTATGTATAAGACACATACCCATATTCTACTTGATAAACAAATTCATCATCAATGATTTAGAATTCTGATTTTGTCTTCAATATTTATAAATCTACTATATTACAGAATAGGTTAAAATTAAAATAAAACCTTTTTTTAGATTGTTAGTGTCTGACTTATTTTTAAAACTTAAGTAAAAGTAAAGTAGTTAAACTACTATGTAGATAAATAAAAAATGCATTATTTCTGAAAGCAAGTAAATCTTTTTTTTTTTTTAACAGATTTACTTATTTTAAAGAGAGAGAGTTATGGGGACCAGGGAGCGGGTTGGGTGGGTGGGATGGAGAGAAAGACACAGAGAGATTAATATTCCATTTGCTGGTTCAATCCCCAACAGCTGGGGCAGGGCCGTGCTGAGGCTAGGAGCCAGTAACTCCATCTGGGTCTGCCACATGCGTGGCAAGGGCCCAAATTCTCTGCCCATCTTCCACTGCTTTCTCAGGTGTGTTAGCAGGGATCTGGGTTGGAAGTGGGAGCAGCCAAGACTCAAACTGACACTCACATGGGATGCTGGAGTTGCAGGCAGCAGCTTAACCTATATGCGCCACAACCCTGACCCCAAGTAACGAATTTTTTTAAATAACTTTTTAAACCACTATCATATCCAACAATTTTAGGCAAACAGGTAATTTTGCAATTCAATTGAAAACAAGAGTTGGTAAATTCAGTCTGGCCCGCCAAAAGATGAGACTGTAAGGAGAAGTGAGTAATCCCACCCAACATCACTTTAGACCCACCTGCTGACCACAGATGCTTGAGCAAGCTTAGCTTATATCAGCCCAGCCAGCCCCATCATCTAGGAGACTCAAGAGAAACAACAAATAATTATTGTTTTAAGTAACTTTAAAAAAAAAAAAAGTTAAGACTTGTTTAAGGAATTTGATTATACAAGGATTCCCGTATGTCCTACCTGCAGAACTTTTAGTTTTCATCTGTTGGCTGGGAATATTATTAACAGTATCATCTTTCATTTTAAGAGGCTTCTTTCATTTTAAAAAGTATTCAGATTTGGTCAATAAATTATTTGGTCACCCTATCAAAACATTTGTGTTTGACCTTTACAATTTGAAATATCTACACAATTTATAAGCTATATAATTTCCTAAACCAGATGCCATTAACTATTTAACAATAGTCTCTACAACTCAGGAAAATGAAAAAGAATTAACTATTATGTTAATAAAGTTAGAATCATAAAAAGGGAAGTATAACTGTTCCTAGTTTTATGCTTATTTTAGGACTCAAAAGGGGATTATCAGGAATAAAACTATAGTAATTACTAAGAATATTAAGTTGCTCAGATATAAATGAATATATGAGAGTGAATTTCTTCCTTTATATTAAAAAAACCAGAAAATACAATGGAAGAAAATATTTGAATTACCAAAAAATGTATAGATAGAATCAATTTATCTATAAAGATTCAAATACAAAGAAGTAATCACTCAGGTGATCTATTTTTCTGTCGTTTCTTTCTTTTTCTTTTTTTATTTGAGTTGCACAGAGAGAGGGAGAGGGAAAAAGAGGGAGAGGGCTTCCATTCATTGGTAAACTCCCAAAATGGCCTCAATGGCTGGAGCTGGACTGGTCTGAAGCCAGGAGCCAGGAGCTTTTTTCAGGTCTCCCATGTGGGTGCAGGGGTCCAAGCACTTGGGCCATCCTCAGCTGCTTTCCCAGGCACACCACTAGGGAGCTGGATTGGAAGTGGGGCAGCCAGGACAGGCACCAGTGTCGTGTCACAGGCGGTGGCTTTACCTGGTAGGCCACAGCTTCCGTCCCTCTGTCATTACATATCTTATTTATTTCCCATACCCTGTTAAATAAAACTTAAAGGATAATCTTAAGCAGGAGCATTTAAGGAAATAAAAATGGCTCTTTATGAACAATGTTGTGTTAAGTGCTATTAATCAGAACAGTATGCAAGAAAAAGTTGCAAAGGATCATAAAACATAGTCATAACGTTTTATTATAAAAATTTACTGTTTTAGTGCCCTGGCATTGCCTAAGGATAGATAAGAAAGCACAAATCCCTTCCCACGAAGATTCAAACTACTTCTTCTGGGGCCTACACATTGAGCTAATAGTAAAAAAAAAGAAAAAAAATTGTTTTGCTTTTGCTTTTCTTATTTTCCCACTTCGTAGTCTTTCACATAAAGGAGAAGCTAAAATGGACAATGATGTTACTAAATCTTGAAAGAGTAGTCAAATGAGAAAGTACTACTCCTTAGTACACTTTTACAGAGGTATAGCAGATGGTGAAAGGAAAAAAAATTAAATGTCTATTTTTTGTCCTTTTGTGGAAAGCTGAATTTACTTTTGAGGAAAGAATAAGAAAACTGAAACTAGTGGCTAAAAAAAAATGCTTGTGAATATTCTATCACTATATTTTTTTCTCTATTTCTAAGAACTCTGATAGTATTATTTATAGTCTATGAAATTAAAAATCTAAGTGGTTAAAAATATGTATAAACATGATTTTAAAGCACTATTTAGAAATAATAATTTCATATTTTATAATGTTATATAATTTTATATATAAATTTTTGTTTTGTATTATAACCTTGTAATTTTATAAGATTTTATAACGTTATAATATAAAGTTCAGAAGAAGCTACATGAATATAAAATGTCTTGTAAATGGCAGTTAATGATTTTCAAATAATCATTTTTTTCTTTAAGTAAGCAATTTGTTTTCTACCTAGCCTCAAATCCAGCTACAACACTGAATTGTGTTTTAAGTATCTGGTTTTTAAAAATCATGAAGGGAGAAGGAAAGGAAGAAGGGATTATCATTATGTTCTTAGAATTCTATCTACAAATCACATTGAGTCTGTTAAAAACTAAAATAGGCCGGCACTGTGGCTCACTAGGCTAATCCTCCACCTGTGGAACTGGTACTCCGAGTTCTAGGCCCAGTTAGGGCGCCAGTTCTGTCCTGGTTGCTCCTCTTCAGTCCAGCTCTCTGCTGTGGCCTGGGAAGGCAGTCGAGGATGGTCCAAGTGCTTGGGCCCTGCACCCGCGTGGGAGACCAGGAGGAAGCACCTGGCTCCTAGCTTTGGATCGGTGCAGTGCGCTGGCTGTAGTGTTCATTTGGGGGGTGAACCAACGGAAGGAAGACCTTTCTCTCTGTCTCTCTCTCTCTCACTGTCTAACTCTGCCTATCTAACTCCAAAAGCTGTACTTTGGAAATTTATATTTATTAAATAAAAGTTTTTTTAAAAAAAAACAGATGGTATTAGGAGACACAGTATTAAGTTATGTAATTTGGTACTTAAGAAAATGTCCAAAAAACATTTGACATAATGTTAAAATTAAATGAATGAATGAATAAGACAGGCAAAATTAACCATATAAAGTATATGTTACCTAAAGCAAGCTACAGAATCAATTCAATCCCTATCAAAATATCAATGACATTCTTTACAGAATTAGAAAAAAAACAATCCTGCAATTCACATGGAATCACAAAAAAACAAAATAGCCAAACTGATCCTGAGCAAAAAAAAAAAAAAAAAAATCAAATGGGAAGCCAACTGACTTAAAAGCATACTATAATGCTGTAGTAATGAAAACAGCATGATACTGGCATAAAAACTGACACACAGATCAATGAAACAGAATAGAGAACCCAGAATTTATTCCACATATACAGCCAACTGGTTTTTGACAAAAGTGCCCAGATCATACAATGCAGACAGGATAATGTCTTGAATAAATGGTGCTGGCAATACCAGATGTATTTATGAATAAAATCATTAGGGTTTTGATAGGGATTACACTGAATCTGGAAATCAGTTTGGATAGTAAACATCTTAATATATTAACTCTTCTGATCCATGAATACGATATATGTATCCATTTGTCTTAATTTTTCATCACCATTTTACAGTTTTATTGTAAAAGCCTTTCATTTCCATGTTTAACTCCTAAGTACTTTGACGTCACTTTAAAAGTGACTGTTTTCATAATTTCCTTTTAACAAAAAAGATTTTATTTATTTATTTGAAAGTCAGAGTTACACAGAGACAGAAGGAGAGGCAGAGAGAGAGAGAGAGAGGTCTTCCATCCACTGGTTCACTCCCCAATTGGCCACAACAGCCGGAGCTGCGCCGATCTGAAGCCAGGAGCCAAGATCTTCTTCCAGGTTTCCCACGCAGGTGCAGGGCCGAAGGACTTGGGCCATCTTCTACTGCTTTCCCAGGCCATAGCAGAGAGCTGGATTGGAAGTGGAGCAGTCGGGACTCGAATCGGTGCCCATATGAGATGCCAGCACGGCAAGTGGCAGCGGCTTCACCTGCTATGCCAGAGCACTGGCCCCCACAATTTCCTTTTAAGAATGTACATTGTGGCAGGCGCCGCAGCTCACTAGGCTAATCCTCCACCTGTGGCGCTGGCACCCTGGGTTCTAGTCCTGAGTGGGGTGCCGGATTCTGTCCCGGTTGCTCCTCTTCCAGTCCAGCTTTCTGCTGTGGCCCGGGAGTGCAATGGAGGATGGCCCAGGTCCTTGGGCCCTGCACCCACATGGGAGACCAGAAGGAAACACCTGGCTCCTGGCTTTGGATTGGCGCAGCGCGCCGACCGCAATGCACCAGCCATCGCGGCTACTTTGGGGGTGAGCCAACAGAAAAAGGAAGACCTTTCTCTCTGTCTCTCTCTCACTGTCTAACTCTGCCTGTCAAAAAAATAAATAAATAAAAAGAATGTACATTGTTAGTGTGTTTGAGAAATACAACTAATTTTTATTTCAAAAAAAAAAAAAAAAAAGAAATGAGGATAGTGGTTTCCTCGGGTAGATGAAATGAACAGAAAGGCAGGGAGACTTAAGAAGTCCTATTTCTTGACCTGGGTGCCAATTACAAAAGCATATTCACTCTGAAAATTCACAGAACTGTATGAGTAAGATTTATATACCCTTTTTTATATATTTTACACATCAACAAAAAAGTATATATAAAATTCAGGGGCCGGCACTGTGGCACAGTGGGTTAAAGCCCTGGCCTGCAGTTCTGGCATCCCATATGGGCGCCAGTTCAAGTCTCAGCTGCTCTACTTCCAATCCAGCTCTCTACTGTGGCCTGGGAAAGCAGTAGAAGATGGCCCAAGTCCTTGGGTCCCTACACCTATGTGGGAGACTCGTAGGAAGCTCCTGGCTCCTGGCTTCAGACCCACACAGCTCTGACTGTTGTGGCCAACTGGGAAGTAAACCAGCAGATGGAAGACCCCTCTCCCTCTTTCTGGCCCTACCTCTCTCTGAAACTCTGTCTTTAAAATAAAAAAAAATAAATAAATCTTTAAAAAAATAAAATTATATTAAAAAAATTACATTTTCAAAAGACTGATCCACAAAATGGAACATGTAGATTAAATTAAAAATATCTCCAAATTTTTTTTTTTGCTCTTCACTATATTTACACCTCTTAAAAGGTGACCTTCACTAGGAACTTGAATGTACTTTTCATCCTTCTTAAAGGTCATCTCAGCTGACCTTATTTATGACTTTTTTAGGCCAATGCACTGTGGTAGAGGTGACACAGTGTGCCAGTTCCAGCCTTCCATATTAAGAGGTATTCTTGCATAGATTAGGATCCTTGCCTCCAAATGAGAATAAGCTACAGAACGAGAGACTGTAAAACACAGCTGAGTCCGTCTAGTTGAGGCCATCTGCATTAGTTAGCACCAGGTTAACCTGCCAGCTGACTGACTGCAGATTAGCCAAGCTAGCCCAGATCAGCAGAACCATTCAGCTCACCTACAGACTTGTAAGCAAAAACAAATGTTTACTATTGTAATGTCATTGAGGCTTTGTGCTTGTCATTAGCTCTTACCTATGGTTAGATATATGTCGCCTCAATAACGCAGCTAACAGAGAAATTGATATCTAAAAGTGGTACATACCATAATAAAAATGTAGTCATTGACTTTGGAGTCCAATTATCAATTACAGAAGGTAGAAAAATAATGAAACCTATAGGAGACTAGAACACTGGTAATCCATGTTATGTTGTGATGATATATCCCATTTACAATAACTTGAAAGAAGTCAGACAATGTACGAAAGAAACTTTTGGACTTCAGCAAACTAATTTCCAGGGAGAATGCTGAAAATGCCATCTGGTTACTCTTAGCTAAGTGTATTAGGTTCTCTAAGAGATGTTCTAAAGAAAGAACATGTTATTTCACATGAGAATCTAGAAGGACCAGGACTTGCTGGGATGGAAAATAAGTGTTTCCATCTCTTAAGAGATTTTCCAAATAAGGTGAAACTTGTGGAAAAAGATCAAATCAAAGATTCAGCTGTAGACTCCTTTCTTAAAATCACCAAAAGAATTAAGGCAGGGTCTAAGTAGAACTCTCAGCTTAACGCAAGGGTTTTTAGGAAATTAATGGGCATTACTGCACAGAATCCAAGTCTCCAAGTAGTAGGGATTATATTAGAGAGCAAGCATATGTCAAAAAACAATTGTGGGTATGATTTTTAAAGCATAAAAACAGAATATATCAGCCATCCAGAAAGCCCACAACATTTTCTAAGTGAATTGTACCTGCCAAAAGTCAATAGTCTGGACTCCTAGCCAGGCCTCCTGACTTGCTTGGCCAACATAAAGCAGTGAAAGTAACACTGTGTCAATTCAAAGGTCTTGCATCTTCTGCTCTCTTCATTGGCTTCCTGCCTCTGCTATGATAAAAAGCCCAGGTTGGCCTGCTAAGTGATGAGACACTACAGCATCAGAGCACAGCACAGCTGTTTTTACTTTTTCAAGAAGATGGCAAAGCCAAGCCAGAAATACAGAAAAGCTCCCATCCTACCCCTCCTGTTTGTCAGCCTCAGTACCACCACTCTTAGAGCAGATCTTCAGATTTACATTTTAAGTTACTACAAGTGCCTCTAAATTGTTCCCTGTGCTTTTCTTTTCCATAAATTTAATATACCACCATCTCCATGTGATAGTAAGTGAAGTAATAATAATCTTTTTTTTTTTTTTTTGACAGGCAGAGTTAGACAGTGAGAGAGAGAGAGACAGAGAGAAAGGTCTTCCTTTTTCCGTTGGCTCACCCCCAAAGTGGCTGCTATGGCCAGTGCATTGCAGCCAGCACACTGCGCTGATCCAAAGCCAGGAGCTAGGTGCTTCTTCCTGGTCTCCCATGTGGATGCAGGGCCCAAGCACTTGGGCCATCTTCCATTGTCTTCCCGGGCTACAGCAGAGAGCTGGACTGGAAGAGGAGCAACTGGGACAGAATCTGGTGCCCCAACTGGGACTAGAACCTGGGGTGCCAGCACCGCAGGTGAAGGATTAGCCTAGTGAGCTGTGGCACCAGCCGAATAATCTTTTCTTTACTTGGAAACTACTGCTGGTTATTTTTCTTTCTTTTCTTTCTTTTTGACAGGTAGAGTTAGACAGTGAGAGAGAGAGAGAAAGGTCTTCTCTCCGTTGGTTCACTCCCCAAATGGCCGCTACGGCCAGCATTATGCCGATCCAAAGCCAGGAGCCAGGTGCTTCCTCCTGGTCTCACATGCTGGTGCAGGGGCTCAGGCACTTGAGCCATCCTCCACTGCCTTCCCGGGCCACGGCAGAGAGCTGGACTGGACAGCCAGGACTAGAACCGGTGCCCATATGGGATGCTGGTGCCGCAGGCAGAGTATTAACCAAGTGAGAAACAGTGCCAGCCCCTTGATGGTTATTTTTCTCCAAACGTTTTAAGTCCTGCACAAACACAACCTTTTTTTCTTTACTACCTTTTAGAATTCTCCAAGAAAATATACAAACTCCTAAATAGTCTCAAAAATAACACATTCATGGGGCATGTATCTGGCAGAGCAGTTTAAGTCCTTGCTTGGAATGTCAGCATCCCATACTGGGGTGCCAGATTCAAGTCCTGGCTATTCTGCCTCCTGTTAACGCACATTCTGGGAGGCAGCAGATGATCGCCCAAATATCTGGGTCCCTGCCACTTAGGGTTTTTAACTCCTGGTTTCGGCTTGGTCCAGCCCTGACTGTGGCAGGCATTTGGGAAGTGAAACAGCAGGTGAAATATCTCTTTCTCTGCCTTTCAAATAAACTGGAAAAAAAAATAGCAATAAAAATGTGTCTTTAAAAAAATGTTCATTCGTATTTCCCAGACATGATTCGTACTGCTCTCTTTGACTAAAGGCCTCTTTCACTTAATCCTTTCCCTAAATCTTTTTTTTTTTTTTTTGACAGGCAAAGTGGATAGTGAGAGAGAGAGAGACAGAGAGAAAGGTCTTCCTTTGCCGTTGGTTCACCCTCCAATGGCCGCTGCATCCGGCGCATCGTGCTGATCCGAAGCCAGGAGCCAGGTGCTTCTCCTGGTCTCCCATGGGGTGCAGGGCCCAAGGACTTGGGCGATCCTCCACTGCCTTCCGGGGCCATAGCAGAGAGCTGGCCTGGAAGAGGGGCAACCGGGATAGAATCTGGTGCCCCAACCAGGACTAGAACCCAGTGTGCCAGTGCCGCAAGGCGGAGGATTAGCCTGTTAAGCCACGGCGCCGGCCCCTAAATCTTACCCATATTTTGATCCTGTTCCCCATGTCTTTCCTATGATACTAACCCAAAAAGATAGCTTTCTGCTCTGATTCCCAGAGTACTTCCTGTATACGCTTATTGAAGCATCATTATTTATGCCTTTTTTATTTCTACATAGCTGCTTTTGTGTATATATATTATTTTCATCATTACAAGCTATTAAGAGCAAAAATAGAATCTCACACACACTTTCATTAAAGTCCTCTCAATGCTCAGAACAAATTCATAAATATGTTACATATATTCTGCATTATCACCAAATCCATGTGAGGAAATCCTAACTATGTATTTAACAAATAGAATTTCTCTGATAAAACAATTACTTGAATATAGTTTATTATTTTCATTACATATGCTTGAACAAAAGTATGCAATTAAGTTTAAATTAAAACTACATCTTATCCTATGCAAAATATAAGATTTTCACATTAAAATACACACCCTCTCTGAAATAAATCCACATTGTAGAATTTGTTTAGCTCCACGGAGAATTCTACCATTGCTTGAACTTCAGTCATTTTTAATTTATACCCAGAAGAATCTTGTACCAGCACCTTGGTAAAGAAGGGAAAAATCAGGAAAAGCAAAATAAAGATGCTAACTTATAAAACTATTATTTAAATATATTCCTGAGTATAACACATATGCAGAAGACAAAAACGGAGCAAATTAGTTCACTGTTCCCCAACTAAACAGCACCAGAATCTTTATTTTCTAAATAGCACTTTTCTCTATAATTTAAAAATTATCCTGTTTGAGTGCTTTTCTAAAATGTTTCCCCAATAACATCTATGTAATAATAAATAATTTAACAAAGGAATAAGAGAGACTTTTGACTTTATCTCTTATAATGATTTTTAAAAAATTAAGCTACCTACTCTCTTCTATTTCTGTCTTGAATTTAAAGGTAATTCCAGAGTCAAAAAGAGAATTAACATTTTTTAATCTCAAATAAATCCACATAAAATTTTTCTGCTAGGTTAAGAAAGAGTTCTTAAATACCTATACTATTTTAAATAAAACATATTTGTATCCTCCATTACAAAAATCTAAAATATTCATTTTCAAAGAGATTTTTTAAAACCAGACAAGAGAAAGAGGAAACACAACTCCATTCATTTAAATACACACGTTGGTATGCTTTCTTTATGTGTGTACATTTAGTATAACTTTTATAAAAGTGGGATCAAACCATATACACATTTTATAATACGCTTATTTCACTTAATTTTCTCATGAATATCTGAATAAATGTAGTTTCACAATTTTTTTTAATTATAACTATTTCACTGGGATATGTAATAATTTATACAATCATCCATTGTTGGGTATCTCAGTGGTTTCCATCTTTTCACTATTTGAACCTAACAATTTAACAATCATCCTTAACAACAGTACATATTTTAAAAACAATAAAGACAGCAGTTGGAAGGTAACTCTCCCTGAAACCTTGGTGTTGCTGCATGTCTTGCAAGCAGACACAGACAACCTTTGTTCCAAGCTATCTTTTCAAAGACAAGCAGTCTTGAGAGTCAGAGGCAGGTTGCACACTAGAACAAAGGCCAGATTTATTTACTGTTCTGTACAATAGAAATAAACTCTCCCATCAAAGCAAAAATCAGGTGGGCTTACTATCCATTGTAAAAGATTCAGGTCCCTATTCTATAATACAACCTAATTAGTATGTAGGTTTTAAACGGTGCTCTAGCTACTGTTACTGTGAGTATAAAACAACTTTTCTTTGAGCTGTGAGTCTCACGTATTCTGCCAACACACATGGCACTGAGCCAGACTAATCTATTAGCTCGCAAATGGGGTAAAAATTTCAGACCTTTCAGTTCTTGAAATGGTTCTTCATAGACATTTGCTAAATGCTCACATTCTAATCTATGATGAATTAAATGCAAAAGAAATGTCATATTCTTACCTCTGCCGATCAAAACTTCATTTTAACATTATCAGGAAAACCAATCTGGTACTTCTAGTTACTGATTCTCGTTGTTAAAAATATATCGTTTGTCCTATAAGAAAAAATAACATCTCAAAATAGTAGGCATAAACAAGTCCACCTTAAGGAACCCTATATTTTGTTAGTTACTTAATAGTCTCAATTTATATAATTTGAGTCTCAATTTATATAAGGTTTAGGAAAATAGTTACAATTTCACTGATATCAACATTAACTATTATTTCTTTATTAAGGAGTCATTTAAATATATTTCAAAGTACTACAGCAAAGGAACACTTTCTTAGCTCAGTGGCACAGAAACAATCTTCCTGAATACCTAAAACATCATAAGCTTATTAATTTTTAAAATTCAGAGTAATTTTTAACTCCCTGATTTCTGAAAATTCATATAAATGTGTGTGTATATGTAAGACATATGTATGTGTGTATATACAAAATTAGCTATCTAAAACATTTTGACAAAAAGGTTGCCCAAGGGGCTGACACTGGCTAGTGTATTAAGCTACTGCCTGCAGCATCTGGCATCCCTTAAGGACATCAAATGGAGTCCTGGCTGCTCCACTTCCAATCCAGCTCCCTGCCTGGGAAAGCAACGTAAGATGGTCCAAGTGTTGGGCCCCTGAACCCACGTGAGACCCAGAAGAAGCTCCTGGCTCCTGGCTCCTGGCTCCTGGCTCCTAGCTCCTGGCTGGCTCAGCCCAGGCTTTTGTGGCCATTCGCACAGTGAACCAGCAGATGGAAGATCAATCTCTGTTCTCTCTCTGTAGCTCTGCCTTTCAAATAAATAAATAAATAAATCTTAAAAAAAAAAAAGTTCCCTAAATAGGCTAAAGTGACTTTTTTTCACATTTCAAATACTGCTTAAATTTAAAAATACATGTCTTTTGCCCTTGGCATATTATTTTATCAGCTAATAAAAACCACATTCAACAGCTTTTCTTTTCTTCATCATAAAGATGTATGTAGACGTTACCAACTTCCATAACAACTACACTAAACTTTAATTACCACATCAATAACTGTCATTATCAACGCAGTAACTAGGCCTAAGATAAAAAAGGCTATCTTCATATAAAATGTTCTCTACTTCATGGAAACGACATCCTAAGATAGCTTCTATACACCTATTTTTGTGTGCAAAATTTAGAGCATGGTTCTTTCCTGAGGCAAGTTTGATAAAAACTTAATGCTTTAATTTACTCAGATTAAAAACAGATATTTATTCAAACATTTATTGAATATCTACTATAGGCTAGGAATTGCAATAGACACAAAGTACAGCTTAATTTTTGATCTCAAAGAGCTAACTAATCATCAGGAAGCAATAAATATATACAAGTATAGCATAATGGTTAAAATAGGGGCTTAGGGCTTAAGCTCATGCCCAACATTTTGGTAGCTGACTTCTCTGCATTTCCTTTGTGCAACACAGCACCCCTAGCACCTAGATCAGTAAGCCTGTTACAAGGGAGAGAAATAGACTGTTTTATCATGTAAACCATTTTATTGGTGGATCCCTAATACAGCTACTTGGCTTTTTTTTTTTTTTGACAGGCAGAATTAGACAGTGAGAGAGAGAGAGAGAGAAGAGAAAGGTCTTCCTTTTGTTGGTTCACACCCCCCCCAATGGCCCAAAGCCAGGAGCCAGGTGCTTCCTCCTGGTCTCCCATGCAGGTGCAGGGCCCAAAGGCTTGGGCCATCCTCTACTGCCCTCCCAGGCCACAGCAGAGAGCTGGACTGGAAGAGAAACAGGGACAGACCGGCGCCCCAACCGGGACTAGAACCCGGGGTGCTGGCACAGCAGGTGGAGGATTAGCTTAGTGAACTACAGCGCTGGCCATGGCCTCTTCTTTAATATGGAAATAAATACCAGAATTAGGTATTACTGTAACAAAATCCTAAAATACATGGCATTATTTTAGTTTAGGCACCAGACAACAGGGAAACATAATACTGGAATACTAGAGACCTATATTATACTGAAAAAAACTGTTCTCTATAATAACCTGTAGTACTAAGTAGCCATAAAAAGCCCATAGCCCTCTGGAAAAATGGATAAAAACTGCCATGATATTGCTTGTGTTGGTAGTCCTCTGTTTCATTTGCTTATACAAGAACTGGCAGTCGGTAAGCAAAGATGGAAGGAAAGAAGACAGCAGAAATGTGGGGCCTTGCAGCCACCACACATCGGGATTAAGTATCTTTTTCAATAGCATTCTTTTATGACTCCATGACAAAGCAAAAATTAGATTAACACTAGGTTAAGATTAGATTAACAATGCTGCTATTCCTCCAATGTCCATAGTAGCAAGCATCAAGACAGTGACCATTAAGGAGGGATGAGGATGTGTCTCATTAAAATGAGAACATTAAAACATGCTGAAGGACTAACTTTGGCCTAGTAAGTAGGATGCTGGTTAAGATGGCCGCGTCTCATATCAGAGTATGAGAGTTCAATACTAGCTCTGGCTTTCTATTCCACATTCTGCCAATGCAGACCCTGGGGAGCACCGAGTGAGTCACAGCTCAAGCAGCTGGGTCCCTGCAACCCAGGTGGGAGACCTGGATTGAATTCCCAGCTCTTGGTTCTGGCCCCTTCCTCAGCCCTGGTCCAATCTCTGTTGCAGGTATTTGGTGAATACACCAGTGGATAAGGGGTCTCTTTGTCTATTGTTCCTCTCTCTCTCTCTCTTTCTCTGACTTTCTAATAAGGAAAACTTTTTTAAAAAATTGTATATACAGAGAGAAATAAGTAAGGCAGACTTATGGACCACATCCAGAAAAAACACTGGGTAGCATTACTGGCACACAGAACTGAATGGAGGCAAACATGTAAGAATCCTATTACATTTCTGACAGAATTGTAGCTGTCAAAGATATAAGCTAACCTGCAGGCTGGCAAAGTGGAACTTACGGGAAGTAGGCAAAGGAAATGGACCCAACTTTGAATACTACCTTCATGTGTGGCAGTGGAGGTTAATGTGAAGAACTGTCCAGTCAGTAAAGCCAAGGATCACAATGGCAGCAAACGCAGACATTCGTACCAGAATGGAGAACTAAAGTTATTATTCCACTTCAGGACACGGAATCATCATCCTTCCAACCCAGCAATGCTCTCAGTTTATTTCTCATTGTTCACTTTCCCAACGGGGAGATTTCATTGCCATTCCCTGTTTCTCAGCCCACTACAACATGCTGGGTACATGTGGGAAGGACAGAGAACAGAAAATGATGTTTTGTTTATAGGTCACTGGACTTGATCTGCCAAACAGTACTGTTCCTCAGTGAGCCTGGATTAATGTGACAAATGGATGGCACCTAGGACTGTTTCCCCAGGGGAAGGCAGGTGTCGTTTCCAATAGACAGCATGAAGGAGACACATGGATATCTGGCTGGCCAGAGTGGCAGATTGTGGTAGACTGTCATTTTCATGTTCCTCTTCTTCCCAGCTAGAGGGTCACCAGACTGAGACCCCATTTCCCAGCCTCTCTGGATGCCAAGTGATCCCACCCAGGAATGTGGCCAAGTGATTCTACCCATGGAATGTAAACTGAAGTGATACCTGCTACACCTGCCTCATTTGTTTAAAAGGAAATTCTTTGTGCTGACTTCATCTGCCTCCCTTTTATAGGCTGGAATACTTTTCTTGAAAGAAATCTAGTTTCGATGGCACAGATTATGATAATGCTCTGAAGAACGGTAAGCAAAAAGATGGAAGGATTCTGGATTCCTCAGTGTCTTACCTACCTAGACTGTTCAGACGTTTTTCATGTCTTATAACTCTGATACAGCGAATACACCAATTATATACTGTAATATATTCCTATTCTTCAGGCTATTTTCAGAACTCTCTCTCCTTTACTCCAAATCCTCAGAGACTTCCCACCTCATTTAGTAACAGTGACTAACACTGGCCTATAAAATGGCATTATGAAGTCTGGATCTTCCCTAACTTCTCTGACCTCCATCCTACCACCCTGCCCACTCCAGCCACACTTACTTCCTTTCTATTCCTCAAACACACCAAATGTATTCCTGCCTCAGGGCCTCTGCACTCATTCCCCAGAACATTCCTCCCTCCTGCCAGATACACACAACTCATTCCTTTCCCTCTTTTTGGTCTTGACTCAAATACCAACTTCCCAGCTAGGCTTTTCTTGGACAGACTAAAATCTTAGCTCTCTGCTCCTGGAACATTCTATTGCTTTTCTTCATCAGCACTTACATTGAGTTAATTTACTAAAGATTTTACATATTAATTTTTATTATTTCTTCATCACTAAAACATAAGCTCCATGAAGGCAGGATATCCTGACTAGTCTGTTCACTGCTGTGTTTCACCACCTGACACATGGTAGCTACTCAATTTTATATCTAAGAAAAAATTAATAAATTAATATTAAAACCTCTATAAATGGGGCTGGAACTGTGGCACAGTGGGTTAAAGCCCTGGCCAGAAGCACCCGCATCCCATATGGGCTCTGGTCCTAGTCCCCACTGCTCCTCTTTGGATTCAGTTCTCTGCTACAGCCTGGAAAAGCAGTAGAAGATGGCCCAAGTCCTTAGGCCCCTGCACCCACGTGGGAGACCTGGAAGAAGCTCCTGGCCCCCGCCTTTGGATGGGCTCAGCTCCGGCCGTTGCGGCCATCTGGGGAATGAACCAGCGGATGGAAGACCTTTCTCTCTGTCTCTACCTCTCTCTGTAACTCTTTCAAATAAATAAAATAAATCTTAAAAAACTCCATAAATATTATTTTTCCCCTATTTAAACAAAAACAACTTGGAGAAAGGCATTAGTACACTGATATACTGAAAATAGACATGCAAGAATAAATTTTGGTCATGATATTCCTTTATAAGTTCAGGTTTAATCTTTGTAAATTCAAGACCTGCTAGCAGTACCCTCTACTCTTGCATTCTGCTATACTTTTAGGTCTATTATTGCTTAGTCTTCCTTAAATCTACCTCTTTTATTGATCATCCTCTAAATGGAAAAAAAAAAAAACATATGTGCACAGATACATGAGGAATCTTTAAAAGTTCACCGAAAATGCATGTTATCTTTTATCTAATGTTTACATGAATTTGTTGAAGTCCCCCTTATAGACAGGGTTGCTGACAAATCTGTTTTTTATCCTTCCTCTTAAAACAAAATCAAGCAGGAAAGAAGAATTATTTTTATTTCCATGTATAGAATAAAAAATTCAAAGAAGGAGCTAAAGAAAAGGAGAGTAGATCAAGAAGAAAGGAGGGGTTGCTGCTGTGTTGTAAGAGGCTAAGCCTCCACCTGTGGCACCAGCATCCAATCTGGGCGCAGGTTCTAGTCCCGGCTGCTCCTCTTCCGATCCAGCTCTCTGCTGTGGCCTGGGAAAGCAGTAGAAGATGGCCTGTATCCGCGTGAGAGACCCGGAAGAAGCTCCTGGCTCCTGGCTCCCGGCTTCAGATAGGCCCAGCTCTGGCTGTTGCAGCCATTTGGGGAGTGAACCAGTGCATGGAAGACTTCTCTATCTGACTCTTGTAACTCTGCCTCTCAAATAATTAAAAAAATGGAAAAAGGAAAAGAAATTCAGCAGTCTCTCAGAGTCAAAATAAACTACTTTTTTCCCCATCTATAGGAGGCAACTACTACTTAGCTCCAGCCAATCTTTGCTGCCCTAATAACTATCAGGGGATTCTAAGTTTTCATGAGGAAGTTATAAGTTTTGTTTTTTTTTTTTCTTTTCCTAAAGGCAAAAAGGTCTGCCTGCTCTCCTTAATTTTAGATGTTGCCAACTATTTAAAAGACAAACGGAAAAACTTGTGTATTCCACATCAAATTGAACCACAGAGCAATAGTCAACCTGTGTGCTAACAATTTGAAATCTCTGACGGATTTTTTATGCCATTCGTAAACCAGGAAAACTCTGGTCTGTCCTCTCAAGAAGTAAAGCTGTAGAAAGGACTTCTTTCCTTTTACCCAGCTAATGCATAGGCTCTGCTAGAAGGAACTCTGTATCCTCAAGAAATCATAAATTTCATGACACTGCTGTACAACCTGCTGGCAGGCTCAGAACCTTCACTTCACTCTGAGCCTTTGACACAATCAGCAGACTTACCTGAGAATAAATCCTTCATTCTGTTTTGCTGGCCCTAGGAAAATGGCAAACACCTGAATAATCTGGCGGTCTAGCCAAATAGCACTCTTTCCTGGGCCATTTCATAGGACACTAAGAGAGAATTCAGCTGAATAAACTATGAACCCCAATCCAAGAAGCCAGACTGGAATCCTAAACAAGAATTAACTCTAATGTTAAAGACAGGCTGGCACAGCGGCTCACTAGGCTAATCCTCCACCTGCGGCACCGGCACCCCGGGCTCTAGTCCCGGTTGGGGTCCCGGATTCTGTCCCAGTTGCCCCTCTTCCAGGCCAGCTCTCTGCTGTGGCTTGGGAAGGCAGTGGAGGATAGCCCAAGTCCTTGGTCCCTGCACCTGCATGGGAGACCAGGAGAAGCACCTGGCTCCTGGCTTCGGATCAGTGCGGCGCGCCGGCCGCAGCGGCCGTTGGAGGGTGAACCAGCAGCAAAAAGAAAGACCTTTCTCTCTGTCTCTCTCTCTGTCTAACTCTGCCTGTAAAAAAAAAAAAAAAAAAAAAAAAAAAATTAAATGGAAAAACTTATGCTGAAAAGCCCTTAGAGACAAGAACAGATTTCTCTCCCAATCAAACCTGACACTGTGAAACATTTGACAACTACTTAGTAAATACTCAGGAGAAACTGGTTTACTAACTTGGTAATAAAGTTACTAAGTAACCTGAAATATATTTGGTCCTCCAGTGCTGCTCCATCCAATATGTGCCTATTGAAATGCATGGGAAGAACTTAATTAATTTTTAATTTCAATTCACTTAATTATATTAATTTAAATCCAAACACTGAAGCAGGATAAAATATCTTCCCATTAAACACAGCTTTATTGTTTTGATAGAACTACATTTTCTTTCTTAAAAATGTAGAGTACTAGAGCTGGTATTGTGGCACAGTGGGTCAAGCCATCACTTGCAAAGCTGGCTGGCATCCCATATCTGAAGGCTGGATGGAATCCCAGTTGCAGTACCAGCTGCTCTGCTTCCAATCCAACTCTCCCCTAATGCACCTGGAAGAGTTCCTGGCTCCTGGCTTCAGCCTGGCCCAGATCTGAAAGATTAATTTCTCTCTCTCTCTCCCTTTCTCACACTCTGCCTTTCAAATAAATAAATAAAATTTTTTTTAAAATGTAGAGTAATTAAAAAAGTATACTGAGGTATGCTGTAAATGTATAGAACAGGATTTCACAAAAAATAGATTATGAAAACTCAATAATACATTTTTATATTGATCACATCTTGAATATTTTTTTTAACATTTAAAAAAAATTTTTTTTGACAGGCAGAGTGGACAGTGAGAGAGAGAGAGAGAGAGAGAGAGAAAGGTCTTCCTTTTCCGTTGGTTCATCCCCCAATGGCCACTGCAGCCAGCACGCTGCGGCCAGTGCACCGCACTGATCCGAAGCCAGGAGCCAGATGCTTTCCTGGTCTCCCATGCGGGTGCAGGGCCCAAGGACTTGGGCCATCCTCCACTGCCTTCCCGGGCCACAGCAGAGAGCTGGCCTGGAAGAGGAGCAACTGGGACAGAATCCAATGCCCCAACCGGGACTAGAACCTGGAGTGCCGGCGCCGCAGGCGGAGGATTAGCCTATTGAGCCGTGGCACTGGCCACATCTTGAATATTTTTATATAGTCGCTAAAATTAACTTTACCTATTTACTTTTACTTTTAAAATGTAGATACTAGAAAATTTTAAATTACACATCTCACATATTTCTACTGGATAACACAGTTGATCCAGTATCAAGCCATCTCTTCAACTGTTGGAGTATACAATAACTGTCCCAGACATAGTTCTAGGTACATAAAACCATGCATAGCTCCCAAGACCACAGAGATGCTCCCTCCCGTTGGATTAGCAAAGACATAACTACGGTCCATAAAGGACAGTTCAGACATGGATATCTAGAAAAATATGGGAGATGCTCCTGACATCTATACTGATCCTAAAACAGCAGCTAACAACTTTGAACTCAGAATTCACCCATCAGTGCTTCAGAACCTAAAAGAGAATGTGGAAACATCCTAAGAGACACAGCTCCCAAGTTGGCAACCATGGGACAAATGGGTTCAGAGTCTGTAATACTGATATACTGAATATGATACCCAAAAAGATACTACATGAGACAAAACTCAACTATGGGCCAATCTATCCTTTACAATCCCTCAGAAAGGCTCCATGTTGGCAAATGATACATCATTTCTCATTAAGTACAACATACTAACTTCTTGCTCCAGCTTTAGGAAAAACTTCAGTTCTTTAACTGATCGTTACCTAATGTAGTAAACTTGTACTCAGTGACCATATCATACAAAAAATACATACCTTTAAATGTTCATAATGCAGTGAGAGGCCTGCATTATGACAGATATATTAGAACTGACAGCAAATGAAGGAACAGTAGATTCGCGTTCAGTCAGATGAGGAATTCACAGTATGACAAGTTATGTGGGAACTGAAACTGACATTTATGATCTGGGACCAACAAAAGGAATAACTTCTAAATTGTGTAGTTAAATTAAAAATGTGGCCGGCGCTGTGACTTAACAGGCTAATCCTCCGCCTTGCGGCGCCGGCACACCAGGTTCTAGTCCTGGTCGGGGCGCCGGATTCTATCCTGGTTGCCCCTCTTCCAGGCCAGCTCTCTGCTATGGCCCGGGAGTGCAGTGGAGGATGGCCCAGGCGCTTGGGCCCTGCACCCGCATGGGAGACCAGGAGAAGCACCTGGCTCCTGGCTTCGGATCAGTGTGGTGTGTCGGTCGCAGCGGCTATTGGAGGGTGAACCAACGGCAAAAAGAAAGACCTTTCTTTCTCTCTCTCTCACTATCCACTCTTCCTGTCAAAAAAAATAATAAATAAATAAAAATAAATAAATTAAAAATGCTAAATAGGAATATAGGAATAGAAAAATTTCCTAGATCTAGAATGAGGTTAACTCAATACATTAAATATTAGCTAGTGTAATTTTGGCTCAATTTCTCGAGCCTTTGCCAAAGGAAAAAGTTGTAAGCCCAAAACAGAAGCACTCCTAAAGCCGTCAGCATGCTGTTTTGTTGTGAATAAAAGATTCTTATGACAATCTCTAGCAGATTGAGGAGAGGAGGGAGACAGGTCTGTGGTGAAGGTATACTTGACTGCCACCTTTCCTGAATGTCGCTCACCTAGGATACAGAACTCCAATTCACATAAATCTCTGGCCCTTACAGTCTTTGAGCTAACTGTGAGCAAGCCAGACCACACAGCAACAAACTATAACCAAGCAGCCAGCAATATCTGTATTAACCTTGCTACCTGTACATTTTGGCCATTTGACCAAGTCTGCAATGATCAGTTTCATCTGGATTCCTGAGCTATGATTTTATTTCCCAATATACATTCAGTTCCCTTTTTGGCTGGTTGAGACCCTGACACCTTACCATCTTTGTAAAGTCCCTCTTGCAGGAACTAAGCACACTGTCACTGGATTCTATCTTTTTTTTTCCCTTAAAGATGTATTTATTTACTTGAAAGTCAGAATTACACAGATAGAGGAGGAGAGGCAGAGAGGGAGAGAGAGAGGTCTTCCATCCACTGGTCACTCCCTTTGGCTGCAAAGATCCAAAGCCGGGAGCCAGGAGCTTCTTCCCGGTCTCCCATGCAGGTGCAGGGGCCCAAGGACTTGGGCTGTCTTCTACTGCTTTCCCCGGCCATAGCAGAGAGCTAGATGGGAAGTGGAGCAGCCAGGTCTCAAACGTACGCCAATATGGGATAGGAGCACTGCAGGCAGCAGCTTTACCAGCTACGCCACAGTGCCAAACCCTGGATTCTATCTTGCTCTAAAATGGACAAGCCATCAGTCACTTATCTGACTTTGAAGATTACCACCATCCAGATGGCTTTCAACCTTCTTTCTGCCTTAAATTCACACATGCACAACATACTTTTACCAGTAACATATCTCAGTTTAAAAAGTGATTCACAGCAAAACTGACTTTTGATTACAGCAAAGAAAATACTTGAAGGAAAATCACTTATCTAGAGAGTGTTCAAGGGGGCTGGTGCTGAGGCATTGAGAGTAAAGTTGCTGCCTGCAGTGCCAGCATCCCAAATGGGTGCTGGTTCGAGTCCCAGCTCCTCCACTTTGATCCAGCTCTCTGCTATGGCCTGGGGAAGCAATAAAAGATCATCTTGGGCCCCTACACCTGAATGGGAGACCCAGAAGAAGCTCCTAGTTCCTGGCTTTGGATTGGCCCAGCTTCAGCAGTTGCAGCAGTTGAGGAGTGAACCAGCAAACAGAAGACCTTTCTCTCTCTCTCTCTCTGCCTCTCCTTCTCTCTCTGTGTAACTCTTTCAAATAAATACGTACATCTTTTAAAAAGAAAAAAATAAAGTGTTGCTGCCTCTCCTCACATATCAAAATGAGTTCCTGAGGGACAGCAATACATCACATGGCACAAATTACAGAAATTAAATTAAATTAAATAGTACTCTACTTAAGAAAACAGAGTACTATGTTTTTTCCTTGGGGAAAGGAAAAAGAAGAGACTCAAAGGAAAACATGAGAAAAGCTTGAAAAATTACATTTTAAAAAGCAATTTCTCTGTTAATGATATAAAATACATACCAAATAGCAATGTAAAACAAAAACCAAATACAGACACTGAAACTGGCACACACACTCTTGCACCAGTATCTTTAATTATGCTATTTCATTTCATTCTTGTAAAAATCTAAATTGCAATTATTACTCTATTTTATAGGCAATAAAACTAAGAAACAAAGTTAACATATCCAAGGTCACACAGTAAGAAAAGAATAAAAAGGAAAAAAAGTTAGACTGTGTCAAAGTTTATGCCTTATATCTGCACCTGCATACCTCTAAAATCCATATCCAAATTGCTGGAGGAAATAGTCAATGAGACTGATATATGTGCTCCCACCAAAAGAAAAACCGAAATTAGAATGTTAGTGGGGAAAAAACCCCACTCAATAAACAATTTATATTCAATTTGTCAAGTAATTAACATTATTTCCTAATTATAAAATCTTCAAGTTTCTCATCTGATGCCCACAAGCACAAAATTGTACTTTAAAGGCAATGCTCTTGTCCAATCTCTTTAACAGTTGTATTTAAACAGTTGTTTCCTAATTGTTATGTAGCTTAGAATTGGCATTTGAATTAAGAAATATTCAGGGGCCAGCATTGTGGCATAGTGGATTAAGCTGCCACCTATGACACTGGCATTCCATATTGGAGCTCCAGGTCAAATCCTGGCCACTTTTTCAATCCAAATTCCTGCTAATGCTACTGCTACAAAGTGGTTGGGCCCCTGCCACCCATGTGGGAGACCAGGAAGTCATTCCTGACTCTTGTCTGGCACAGATCTGACTGCTGTAGCCATATGGGGAGTGAACAAGCAAATGGAAGATTTTCTCTCTGTCCCCCTCATCTCTTCCCTCGCACCTTTTTCACTCTGCCTCTCAAAAGGCAGATTTATTTATTTATTTACTTGAAAGACTTACACAGAGAAAAGGAGAGACAGAGAGAGAGAGACAGAGAGGTCTTCCATCTGCTGGTTCACTCCCCAGAGAGGCGCAATAGTCGCAGCTGCCCCGATTCAAAGCCAGGAGCCAGGAGCTTCTTCCAGGTCTCCCATGCGGGTGCAGGGGCTCAAGGATGTGGGCCATCTTCTACTGCTTTCCCAGGCCACAGCAGAGAGCTGGATCAAAAGTGGAGCAGCCGGGACTCAAACTGGCGCCCATATGGGATGCCAGGACTGCAGATGGTGGCTTTACCCGCTATACCATAGCGCCAGCCCCAGTAAATCTTAAAAATAAAAAAAAAACTCAAAAAAAACATGGTTAATTTTGGGTAGCTATATCAACATGATGGAAAATCCATAATAAAAAAGAATTTTAAACATAATATAGCAGGAACTTTAGTAAACTCAGAGTATTTTCATGGTTCATTCATTACATGTGCATTAAATAAACAACTTTTATTGCTCAACATATGACAATGAAAGCTACGTCTGACATTATATGGATTATGGGAAAATAGTATTTAATTTATTAAAAGCAGTTCATACTAATTTTAGACACACTTGTTACAAAACAAACCTACTAAAAACATAAAATGGAATGACTTTGATTATGTCATGTTATTATATACCTTAAAAATCTCAAAATATCCAAGATCACCAAAAACTTGTTATTCCTTTTCAAAGAAAGATGAATTAAGAAAGAACCACAGTCATCATCTATGATCTAGTTCTGCTATCTGTCTAGCATTGTTCAAAATATTTTTCTAACTGGTTATCTTAACATAAAACAAAGCTGAGAGCCAGAATAAGAATTACAATCCTGTTTCTAAAAAATAGTCTTAAACAATATTGTCTTGACATCTTGTGCTTCCTTGCTTTAGTCTACCAGGAAGTTTGCTGAAGCCTTAGTTTTCTCAAGTGGAAGTAATACTCCTAACTTAAATGGTAGGCCTTAAAAAGTTAATATATATTCCAAGCACTAAACACAGAACTTGGTACATAATGGTTAATACAGAGGTAACACTGTAGTTTTATTTCATCTCAACTTAAAAATATGATTTTATTCAAGGAAATATCTACTCAAAGTAATGCAGCTGAAGTGAATGTGCTATTATAAGTTTCATCAGGACAGCTTGGAAATATTTTCATTTACAGGCCATATGACCTCAAACGGAGATTTTAAGTGTTATAAAGATTAGGACCATCTTAAGTGTTGGGGAAAATCAGGAAAAGACCAGTGAGTACTTCAACTGTCAATTCAAATAACTTTACTGATTTCATTTCTTTTCAGTTCTCTGACTCCCCCTGTCTAGAACTCATCTACTGAAAAAGGGTCCTTCACATGCATCTTTGTATTCTTCTGTTTTTATACTTTTACAGGGGTGGGCCTTGTGGTACAGTCAGTTGGGCTGCCGCCAGGGACACACACATCCTATATCAAAGTGCCAGGGATTCAGTCTTGCCTCCACTTCTGATCCAGCTGCGTGTTAATGTGCCTAAGGTAAAACATATGATGCCTAAGTACTTGGGTTCCTTGCTACCCATGTGGGAGAACTGGATGGAGTTCCTGGCTCCTCATTTTGGGTTGACACCAATCTGGCTGGTTGCTGAGGACATTTAGGGAGCAAACCAGCAGACAGAGGTCTCTCTCTCTCTTCTTGCTCTGTCACTCCACTTTTCAAATTTATACTATGACAAAACAATTATTAATTTTACAGAAATGGTCTGGCGACAGTGTACATTTTAACTGCATCTGCCTGGGAGGGGGGTAAACACACTTTTCATTCATAAAGTAAAGGTAAGTAAGGAGAGTATTCAAGCTCTCAATTCCAAAAGACAAAAGCTAAGGCAAAGGGTACACGGGCTTCCATAGTCTTAAGTTGTAGTAGGCAACAAGTCCCGATTTTGTTGTGGAGAACTTAGTAATGTTTCCAATGACTTACTGGCAATTTTAAAACATCAAAGAGCAGTTATCACTCTGTGATAAACGCTCAAGATAACCATGAATGCAGATAACAGTGAATGAAGTGGCTGCATCCTACAAGGGAAATTCAAGGGGATTTAAAAAAAAGGGGGTAGGGGCATACTTAATCTAATCCAATTAAAAACTGTGGCAAAAGGACATTTCCTAAAACTTAACAGAAATATTGCAAACTATGATTAACAGGCTTCGATATTGACAATATAATTTAGAAAAACTTTTAATATTCTGGATGCTCATATAGAAACCTAATACTGTAAAAGAATATGCTATAATCTCAGATCAGTTTTTCAGCTGAGAGACAGTTCATAAAGTCTGTTTCGTCAAAGTAAGAGCTACATATTCAAATAGGAGATATCACTTAACGGCACAATATGTCTGATTCATTTATATTTCTATTAAGAAAAAAGAGACTGATTTGTAATTTTAAATTTAGCATTATCATTGCTAACCAAAGATACACCTGTTAAAAAAAAGCCACCATCTTTAAAAATTAAATGATGAAATGCATCGTGGGGCTGCAGCAGTTCTGAAAAACCTAGACCTATATAACAGCTTGTGCCTTGTGACTTTTTTGGGAAAATCATTAGTTTCATTAAGAATGCTTTCTTCTATATCATTCTCTGCTTCTTAGTCCTATTAATTTATTCCTACCAAAAAAAAAAAAAAAAACCTCAAAGGAAAAAAATAACTCACTTCAAATCTGTATGTCCCCATCACTGCCATTTCTGTCCCCTAAACAACCATATTTATTAACCCATTCTCAAAGGTCTACATTTATAGTAAACAAATAAAAAGAAACAGAAATTAAGAAGGTAACCACAGACATATATGCAACTCTTACATCTCTTTTCAGTTTCAAATTCTGGCAAAAAAGGAGTATATCCCTTGTACATACTGAATGCTGCAGCGTCTGTGCCACAATATATGAACATTAATTGATCTGTTAGTTCTCAGTTTTAACATTCTAGTAGACTTTAACATTCTAGTAGACTTTTCACAAAAGTCTGAAATAAAACAAAAAATTCTAAGTTCCAGTTTGAGCTGAGATTTAAGCTGTCAATTATACTCTAATAAAGTCTAAAATTAAGAGATAAAAAAATAAGTATTTATGCAGCAATTTTTGTCTGTGGTTGCCCAGAGCAAGTTTAAATGATCATGGCTTCACTACTCACAGATTACTGATTGGCCACCTTTATTATCCACATTTCATAGGTGGAGACACTAGGTACAGAGGTTAAGTGGCTTCTGCAAACTAATGTCATGAGTCATAAGAGTTTAGAACGTCTGACTTATAGTCCTTTGCCACTGTCTACCACTTATCTTACTTTAATTTCTAAGAGCACAGAATCAACTTACTAAAAATACCAAGCATTTATATTTATTTCTTGTAATGAATAGTTACCTAAAAATAAAAACACCAGCCTTTCAAGAAAGAGGAAGTTTCTTTATAGAAGCAGCAATAATCTCTCCATATGCATTTGAAAAATCATTTAAAAAAAATCTTAAAGGCTGAGGAGTTCATCACCTCTTAAACATACACAATATGGTTCTTCTAAGAGAAGTGTGGTTTAATGATACTAAAGATCTTCCTATGTTCACCTCAAGTCACTCTGAATAAAGAACTACATTCCTTTTGCCTTGGGATTTCCCTTCGTAGAAACAGAAAAACTTAATTCCTACCTGACATAGACAACATAAGGAAGAATTTACTGTTTGTGGACTGCTTTGAGATTCCAGAACGAAATACATAATCCAGATGATCTTCGACCCTAGAACAAAGGCAAACTTCACTGAAAGTAGTTGCTTCTGCAGATGCCTCCAAAATAAGATAGCATATTTATACAGAGGTACGTTTTACTTAAACCAAGTCTTTATCACAATAAAGTAAGGAAACAATTTCCAAAACTTTTTTTTCCCAAAACTCTTTAGAAAAAAGTTCTGCCCAACTCAAAAATGTCATACTTCTGTTCTCACACATTTCTCCTTCAGTAAGCATACTAACTTTATTCTTAAGTTAGCAGAAATTATATGCATTTATTAAAGGGAACAGACTCTCAAGAAAATGATGCAATCAACTGCAACAGCAAAAGTTTAAACTGTCTAATAATACATTTTGTTAAAATTCATTTAAGATTACTTCTCAGATAACTACACTTACTGGAGGACAGTAAAATTTTCAAGTGTTCAGCATATGTTTATAGGTTCACCTTTAGCAAATCTCAGCCCTTCGTTAGTTTCCTGAAATCTGAACTTGAACTCCTTCTCCTGAGTCAATGTCAGATAAACATAATTCTTAAAAATTAATGCATCAGTCACGAAGTTTAACAGGTTTATTGCTACCGTCACTCGTTTGATGATATTTCCAGGTGGTGAAGAAAGAATGAAGAGATTTTAAGAAATCGGAAGCTGAACTACATACTGAGTGGATACGTAGCTTAGGTAGAAAACAGAAGAGAATAGATGGGCATGTTAGAAAGAATTCTCCGGGATTTAATGAGAAAAAAACAACAACATACGTTTGAAGTTAAGAGGCTCGACCTAGGAAAATAGATTGGGGGTGGGGAGAGGTGGATCAAGATTAAAGAGCAGAAATGGGACGAGGGTGGAAAAGGCAAGGGAGGCAGGAGCTATTAGGCAGTAAGTGATGAAGTAGGGTACCCAGAGAGGGGCCTCCGAAGCTAAGGTGGGGCACAGAACCAAGTCTGGGGCAAAGCGATGCTTACACACACACACACACACACACACAGCAACCAACAGAAGAGAATGAAGTTCCGAAAGCCGCGGAAGACCAATCGTGGAGCTAACAGAGTGAGCACCCAGGTGGGCGAGGGTAAGACGCTCCGGGTAGGGAACCGCCAGACTGGGTAGGATGCACAGCCACAGGAAAGGAATCCAAGGGAGCAAAAAAGCGTACCCCGCTTCCAACCGAGGGACCACCAGGGCGAAAAGGCACGTGGGAGGCGCGGGACGAACACGCAGAACCACGCAAGGCAGGTAAAGCAGGGGCCGGGGCCGGGGCAGGGTCGAAGCTGGAGCAAGGGGCGCAGGGCAGGCTAAGGCTGGGGCACGGGAGGCGTGCGGCTCAGGAAGAGGCGGCCGAGGGAGCCGCGGCTGCGGCGGGCGCGGTGGAGAGCGCCCGGCGAGCGCAGCGCCGCGGTCCCTCGCCTCCCAGAGCGCGCCCAGCACCGCCGTCCCCGCCGACCTTCAGCGGGGCCCGGGCCGGGCTTCGGCCGCGAGCAGCCGGGACGCGGGCAGCAGCGGGCGAGCGCGGGACGGGGAGAAGGAGGCCTCTTCCTGCCCGGCCCCTGGGAAAGAGGGACGGAGGGAGGGTCGCGGGTGTCTGGAGCCGGGGGAGCCGGAGAGGAGGGTTAGGGGCTTACCTCTCGCCGGGCTTGGCCTCTTCCCCCGCCCGTCGGACGGAGGAGCTCGTCGTCCAGCTGCAAGAAGAAAGCCCTACCCGGGTCAGCACCATCCCGTCCGGGGCCCCCTCACTTCGCCATCGCAGCAACCGCAACCCAGCAGCCTGCTTGTCACCGCCGCTCCGCGACTGGCCCAGCGCCACTAACGAGCATGCGCAGTCGCCCCACTCCCGAGGGATCCCGGGCCAGCCGGCTCTACCTGCGATCAACAGGTCCCTGGCCGCACGGCCCCGCCCCCGGTCTCTCTCACCTCCCCCTCCCGCCTCGTCCCTCCTCTCTCGGAGACGAGGCCACGCCCCTCGCAAGCTCCGCACCCCGCCCTCAGGAGCCCCAGCGGCCGCTCCGCTTCCAGCGCCAACTGAGATTTCGAGATTCGTTCGCCCTGCGCGGCTCTCGCTCCCAAGATCCCGCGAGAATGGGAGTTTTGCGTCAATAAAAAGCGCGAGCCCGAGCAAAGGGCAAGGCTGTGGGTTTAAGGGAGCGCCCTGGGGGGTCGGTGAAGACTTAGGAGCTAGAGGGGGGACATGAAGAAGAAAGGCTAAGGCTGTTTTTCTCACTTTGTTCCCGCCACTCTTCTCAACGCTATCCTGCTGTCTCCTATAGAGAGCCCGGTCCCTACCCTACCTACTCAGTTTGCACTGTAGGAAAGGAAGCTGCGGGGCATCCGCGCTGGCTCGGGACAGCGGCCTTTGGAGGCCAGGACCGAACTGCGTTTTGGCGAAATGTGGGTGCTGATCTAGTTGCTTCTCGGTTGTGACGCCCGGAAGGGCGAAAGAGGATGGAGGAAGTAAGCCTCTAGCTCTTAAACTCCATTAACACAAGGCCTTGAGGGCTAATCCTTTATTGATCTTTTATTTCACTTGCTGGGACTCAAAAAATACTGGGACTTTGACATGCCGACAGGCCTTAAGAACCTTCAGAATTGGGTGCCTCTGACCTCTGCTTTTCGCATTCAAGCGTGAGGAGAGGCTTTCTGAAAATAGTTTGTGCCCAAAGCCAAGACCTGCTGAAGAAGAAACTATCACCTGCGGTCTCCTTCCCACCCACCCCGACGCCCCCGAGCTTTTAATAACTAAACTCATATCACTGAAAGAGACACACCTGGAAGTCTGTCAACACACTGGACTCACCTGTCCGTTCTGCGGGCAGATTCACAAACCATTAAGTTTCCCTAAAGATCATTTACTATGCCCCTCAAAACTGTCTAAATTCCTCATCTTCCCCTGCTCCATAAAAATGGGGTATATAATAACTTATGAGTAATTGTGATAGTGTATAATCGCTCGTATATTTTCCCCGTGCTGTGGTTTGCCCCTTTTACCTTTAATAAATTTGTATACCTTTTCTCTTGTTTTGATTTTTCCTTTATGTGTCGTTCCTTGTTTCCGAATGTAATCCAATAGAACATTTTCTGGTACATAAAACTCAATATGTAGCTAAAGCAGAGTTAATGAAGAAAATTGTGGCTGCAGCTTATACATTAAAAATGAACTAGAAGGGGCAGGTGTTTGGCCCCGTGGTTAAGATGCCACTTAGGGCACCCGCATTCCATCTCAGAGGGACTTCCTGCTAATGTGCACCCTGGGAGGCAGCAAATAATGGCTCAAGTGCCTGGGTCCCTGCCACCCATTTGGGAGACCCAAGTAGAGTACCAGGCTGCTGGCTTTGGTCTGTACAAGCACTAGCTGTTACAGACATTTGAGAAGTGAACCAGCAGATGGAAGGTCTCTGCCTGTCTACCTTTCAACTAAAAAATGAAAATAAATAACTAAAAAAATTAGGAGGGTGGATCTTGGTGATGGTTGCACAGTATTGCAGTGCACTCAATGCCACCAAACTATGCACTTTAAAAATGACAAATTTTATGTATATTTTACTACAATAAAGATTAGAAAAAGCTTTGTGTATTCATACAGGGGTAGTGGTGATGTCTTGTAACCTAGGTGGTTCAGGGAGCAGGCTTGTACTAGAATTTGACTTCTTGTTTATCTTCATCTTTGTATGTGTTTGGAACATGATTGGAAGTGATGTTATCCAAGCATTTGTGTGAATGACTTGACTTTCCCGGTTTCTACTCTGTCCCTTCCTCTATAGCCCTATGCCATTTTATTGCCCTGTCTATAAAAGTTTCTATTGCTGATTTTGTAACTTAAACTGTAGCTTCACAATGAAAGGCTTTTTCTATTATTCTAGACCCAACTGTCTTTTGGGAAGATGTACTAAACAACCAATTATGTACATTTCCACTTTCATATATCCACCCTAAAATATAACCTGTGCCAAGTTTATTTCCCTGTTCAATGTTATTTATATTCAAATCACATTTTCAAATTATCCATGTACCAGGCAGTGTACAAATCTTGGAAGACACCAACATGAATAAAACAGAATTTAGGTGGAATATTTGCATAATTACCTTACGAAGTGGTATGTGTAGTGCAGAAAAACACACAAGGAATTATGAATCTCAGAGAAGCAATAATCCAATTTAGGTTGGCAAGAGGTCATGAGTCAAGAAAGACTTCCACAAAAGATATGGTTCCAGAGAGCTAATGAAGTAGAATATTTGGTAGTTGGGCAGCAAAGAGGACTGTTAAAAAAAAAATGCTATGCAAATGAGAAACTGATCTTTTCACTGAAACAAAACTAAGGGCACTTTGATGTCACTGCTTGGGGATGTCAGACAGAAGTAGGCAAGGATCACTGTGAGCCCTTTAATGAAAAATCAGATCAAGATCAATTCCACTGTTATTTTTAATTACTCATGTGTGTGTCAAAAACTGCTAGTTACTGATGGAGCACTGAAGATTAAGTCAGCCTCAGGAAATTTGCAATCTAGAATAGGGATACAGACACATAAAATATCAATAAATTCTGAAAAAAAGTTAAAACTGGGGTAAGTTGTTTGAGAACCCAGAATCAATTAACCTAGAGATTTAGGCAAGACTTCTTGGAAATCATCCATTGGTAGAAAGAGTTAAATAATTTCTTAATGAAAAATAGAAAAATTAGGTGTGTAGCACACTTTAAACTGTCAGATTACCAGGGTCCCAGTTCAAGATTCTCTGATAGACTGTGTAACACTGAATTTCTTAACTATTGTAGGTTTCAGTTTTTTCTCAACAGAAGAATTTAAATTCCTTTAAAATTTCTCCAATAATATGATTCTAAATTTGCTTCCCATTTATCGCCCCAGGTTTTATATCACCTTTTATGCTGCTAATAAACATTTTTTGTGCCACATTTAATGTACATTAGGCTAAGTCTTATATGTGTTGTTTCCAGTCTAAGAGCTCAAAGAATGCAGGGTTTGGAATTCTTGCCATCCTGTAATTGGTTTACATGATTTGACCCTGGTGTAGAATGTTTTTGAATCTCTAGTAAACCCTTGTTGACTGGAGTATTCTTGTAGGCTAAAGATTAAGTTATCTCTCCCCTGCATATTTGCACAATATTGACTCAAAGATTGAGACAGAAGAAATGTATGTTGTAAATTTGAAAATAGCCTCATGGAAAGATAGCTCAGATTTGTCAGAAGTTAGACATTAATTCCCTAAGCAAATATGTTTGTCTGCCTTCCTGAGATTTATGATCCTTAAAATATTCCTGTTGCTTTAAATGTGGTCACTCTCAACTTTGAAATTTTATATTAAAAATAAGATATCATCAAAATCATTTTTTTTAAAAAAAAGATTTATTTATTCATTTGAGGGGCATAGTTACAAATGGGGAGAGGGAGAGAGAGAGAGAGGTTGTCTATTTGCTGGTTCACTCCCCAAATGGCCAGAACAGCTGGAGCTGGAATGATCTGAAGCCAGGAGATTCTTCTGGGTCTCCCACCCAGGTGCAGGGGCCCATGGACTTGGGCCATATTCTGCTGCTTTCCTAGGCCATTAGCAGGGAACTGGATTGAAAGTGGAGCAGCCAGGACTCAAACCAGAGCCTGTTTGGGATGCTGGCACCACAGGCAGAAGCTTAACCTACTGTGCCACAGCGCTGACCCCATAATCAAAATGACTCTACAACTTCTTCCAATAATGTGATTCTTTTTGGAATTTTATACAAGGGACTTCGAATTCTATTTTTGATAAGAATTAGGTTATTCTCTAATAAGTAAAGTATTATAAGTCTTACTTAAAGTATTAACCCTCCTTTAGGAGCACTCTTTCTAAAAGCAAATTCTAGATTTAATCATTTGCAGTTATTTGGGTTGGTGTCCACAGAACTCAATGATAAGTTTTTTTTAAAGGAGATTCTGTTACTTTAACAACAGATATGAGATTGAGCAAAATAGTTTCAGTATGGAACTTTCATGGGTTAGTAACAACTCAAACCAGAAGGATAAATGTTATTACTTCATAAGTTAACATTATTTCATGACTTAATAACCATGGCCTTTCTGGAAGAACCATGATATAAAACTCAATTACCGCTGGCGCCGCTGCTCACTAGGCTAATCCTCCGCCTGTGGCGCTGGCACACCAGGTTCTAGTCACGGTCGGGGCACCGGATTCTGTCCCGGTTGCTCCTCTTCCAGGCCAGCTCTCTGCTGTGGCTCAGGAAGGCAGTGGAGGATGGCCCAAGTCCTTGGGCCCTGCACCCGCATGGGAGACCAGGAGAAGCAACTGGCTCCTGGCTTCGGGTCAGCGCAGCATGCCAGCCGTAGCAGCCATTTGGGGGGTGAACCAACGGAAAAGGAAGGCCTTTCTCTCTGTCTCTCTCTCTCTCTCTCCCTGTCTAACCCTGCCTGGCAAAAAAATAAATAAATAAAATAAAAAATAAAAAAACTCAGTTACTAAGTTTTTCTTCCTTGCAATGTATTAGCAATCCTGTAGTCTTTTTTTTTTTTCCCAAAAAAAAAAAAAAAACCCCTTACTTTCACCTATTATTTCTTAAAGCTAACAATGTTGGTTGCTTCTCAGAGGAAAACCTAGAAGCAACAGTGTTTCATGAAGGAAGAGAAGGGAAACTTTTGATTGTATGCTCTAAGTTGCACCCTAGTAGATGAGTTAAAGTGAAAAATTGTATGAGTAGTAGTTTAGAACTTGGTTTTAATAAGATATTAAGTAAGAAACTCATACTGCATATTGTGTGAACTGCAGTTATCTTCACATAAGGAGTGAAAAGGGGCAAACGGTGGCCTCTTTGTTGCAGCTCAGATTACCTAGGTTTCCCAGTGACTGAGTGCTTGGATCCTTCAGCGTGAATCTGTCAGACAGAAGACATTCCTCCCACCACTACCCTGCTGAACATTCTTGTGAAGTATAATTATCCAGGATCAGGTGACAGCCACAAAATGATTTCTAAATTATTCTCTTCTTTATATATCTGGAGCTTACCATGGTTGTTTTTTCTATGTAATATTTATACTAATTATTATTCACTCTGTGATAGCAAACACATGAGGACAAGTTTCTTTTCTAAAGATGCACACATTCTTATCTAGAGTCCTGATCTTTAAGCCAATTCAAGTCGTATACCTTCTGCCTCACACCAGACCATTTCACTTAGGTAGCCTGCTGAACCTTCTTATTCAGCGAATCCCAAGTTGGACTCATTCTGCTGTCCATTCCCCATCTCGCACAGTTCCGGCTCTTTCCCAGCCTGCTGGTTTGTCATTGTCCTCTCCCCTCCCATTTACTAAGCCTAGAACCTCACAGCCACTTCAGATGCTTCCTTTCATTTCCATGTGCTATTTCAGTGTTCTTGAAAAGTATCACTGTTATTTCAAAATTCTTTTCTACTATGAGGAAAATCTAGACTTGGACAAAAGAGGAACATTTCTTCTCATGAAACTGGAGGAAAGGATTTAAGTCACAGTATGAATGGAAATGAAGGATATGTAGCAATTTTTTTAGCTGGATTTATTTATTTATTTGAAAGGCACAGTTACAAAGGGAGAGGGAGAGACAGAAAGAGAAAGACTGATCTGAAGCCAGGAGCTTCTTCTGGGTCTCCCACCCAGGTGCAGGGGCCCAAGGACTTGGGCCATCTTCTGCTGCTTTCCTAGACCATTAGCAGGGAACTGGATCGAAAGTGGAGCAGCACTTATTTATTTATTTATTTATTTGTTTGTTTATTTATTTATTTTGCCATCCACTAGTTCACTCCCCAAATGGCTGCACTGGCCAGAGCTAGTCAGGGCCAAAGCCAGAAGTCAGGAGCTTCACCTGGGTCTCCCACGAGGGTGGCAGGGGCCCAATTGATTGGGCCATCTTCTTCTGCTTTTCCCAAGTCATTAGCAGGAAGCTGTATTGAACATATAGGCTCCAGGACATGAATTGGCGTCTACATGGGATGCCTGTGTTGCAGGTGGCAGCTTAACCTGCTATGCCACAATGCCAGCCCCAATTCATCAATTTAAAATCTACAGTTTATAGCAAAAACAAAACAAACAGGAAATAGTTTGGTACAACTGTAAGCTACCATAATCACATAAGCTACCATAATATCTTCTAATTTTCTTATGCCAGTGAAAGTAATAATAGATAATTTTTATTGAACTCTTACGAAAATCTTAGTATTTTACCAGTATCGCTTATGTATCTCACAAAATTTCGACAAGCTAGACATTATAAAAACCACATTTATATGAAGAAACTGAGCAAGCCTACAGCCAGTAAGTAGAAGACTGGAGTTCTAATCCAGTAATGAGAGATCCTACCCAGACACTGTGCCACCACACTGCATCTGAATAGATGGCTGTTTGTAGACTCATTTGATTATGTTGTCTAAATAATAAGAGAATTGTTTGAAAAGGAACTTAAACATGATTACTATTTAAATGTAAGTTTATACCTGAATTAAAATATGAATGAAATATTTTACCCTCAGAAATCAAACTGTTTTCATTTGTAAAAAGAATTTTTTTTATTTATTTGAAGGGCAGAGCAACAGAGAGAGAGAGACAGAGGGAAACATCTTCTATCCACTGGTTCACCTCCCAGATGGCTGCAATAGCCAGGTCTGAACCAGACGGAGGCCAAAAGTCAGGAACTCTGACCTTGTCTCCCACATGGGTGGCAGAGCAGCAAGCACTTGGGCCATCTTCTGCTACCTTCCCAGGCACATTAGCAGGAAGCTGGATCAGAAGTGGGGTAGCCAAGACTCAGACAACAGTCCAATATGAGATGCCAGCATCTTAAACAATCGTTTAACCCACAGAGTCACACCATCAGCACCTGTTGCTGTTTTTGTGGATGTTCCTTCTCATGGATGCTTAAAATAATTCCATATTAAATTTTTGTTTTCTTGGGGCCAGCACTGTGGCATAACAGGTAAAGCTGCCACCTTTAGCGCTGGCATCCCACATGGGCACTAGTTTGAATCTCGGCTGCTCCACTTCTGATCCAGCCATCTGCTATGGCCTGAGAAAGCAGCAGAAAATGGCCCAGGTCCTTGGGCCCCTGCACCCTCATGGGAGACATAGAGGAAGCTCCTGACTCCTGGCTTTGGATCAGTCCAGCTCTGGCAATTGCAGCCATTTGGAGAGTGAACCAGTGGATGGATGACCTCTTTCTCTCTCTCCCTCTCTCTGTCTGTAACTATGCCTCTCAAGTAATAAATAAGTCTTTAAAAAATAAATAAAAATGTATAAATTTCTGGGTATTCCTGGCATTAGTAGGAATAATGAGAAGCAATGATTGATTAATAGAATAATTGCACTTATACTAGTGCTTAGATTCCCCCTTAAAAATAAGATGTACAACAGTAGCTGGTCATGTCCACATGAAGACTGCTATTCAGAATGAAAAATTAGTCTCACTTTTTTTTTTAAAGATTTATTTATTTGAAAAAGTTCCACAGAGAGAGGAGAGGAAGAGACAGAGAGGTCTTCCATCTGCTGGTTCACTCCCCAGATGGCGGCAACGGCCGGAGCTGTGCCTATCCGAAGCCAGGAGCCAGGAGCTTCTTCCTGGTCTCCCATGCAGGTGCAGAGGCCCAAGGACTTGCACCATCTTCTACTGCTTTCCCAGGCCATAGCAGAGAGCTGGATTGGAAGAGGAGCAACCGGGACTAGAACTGGCCCCATATGGGATGCTTGCGCTTCAGGCCAGGGTATTAACCCACCACGCCACAGTGCCAGCCCCAGTCTCACATGTTTTAAAATCTCTCTGGCAGAAAAACTTTCCTTTCTATTTCTTAGTTTTTATGGGAACATAGTTAACATAAAAACACAACAATAATTTTCATATGGTCAATGACAAATTTACTTATTCTTAGATTTTTAAAAAATATGTATCATTTGCTATATTTCTTGGGTACAGAGAAAGAAACATGAAAAACATGAATGTAATTATTTCTATTATGTCTTTAAATGCTGTTTAAGTCACTTTTTAATGGTTATTTAGCTAAAAACAATTTAAAGTGATCTGAGTAGTGATCACTTGGGTGATTATACTTGTATCAACTCCTTAAAAATTATGCCTATGTGCTTGGCTTTTGTAGGGTAAGTGAAAATATTCTTGGCAATTGGTTTTTCTTTCTTTCTTTTTTTTTTGTTGTTGTTTGAGAGGCAGGGGGGGAGGGGAGCCGGATAGGGAGGGCTCCTATCTGCTGGTTCCCACAATAGCCAGCCTGGAGCCAGAAGCCCGGAACATAATCCAAGCCTCCCATGTGACTACCAGGAACCCAATTACCCATCACTGCTGCTGCTCTGGGTCTGCCTTGGTTGGAAGCTGGCATCAGGAAGCAGATTCAGGAATCAAACCCAGGTACTCCTATATGGCACACAGATGCTGTGATGTGCCCAGCCTGATTTTTTTTCCCCTCAGGATCGCTTTGTCTATTCTTGGTTGTTTGTGATTCCATATGAATCTTAGGATTGTTTTTTTCTTTTTTAAAAGATTTATTTGTTTATTTATTGGAGAGGCAGAGTTACAGGGAGGCAGAGGCGGGGCGGGGGGGAGGTTTCTATCTGCTGGTTCACTCCCCCAGCTGGCCGCAATAGCTAGAGCTGCACCAATCCGAAGCCAGGAACCAGGAGCTTCTTCCGGGTCTCCCATGTGGTTGCTGGGGCCCAAGTATTTGGGCCATCTTCCACTGCTCTTCCAGGCCATAGCAAAGAGCTGGATCAAAAGTGGAGCAGTCAGGACTCGAACTGGTGCCCTTATGGGATGCCGGCCCTGCAGGCAGAAGCTTTACCCACTGTGCCATAGTGCCGGCCCCAGGATTGTTTTCTCTAAGTCTATAACGAATGCCATTGGTACTTTGACAGGAATTGCATTGAATCTGTAATTGCTTTAGGTAGTATAGACATTTTACTGATATTAATTCTTTCAATCCATGAGTAAGGAATATCTTTCCATTTCTTTCCTTAATGATTTCTTTCATCAATATTTTATAATTTTCAATGGTAGAGGTTTTTCACTTCTTTAGTAATATTTATTCCTAAACATTTGTGTGGTTTTTTTTTTTTTTTGTGGCTACTACACTTTCTTGAGTTCTTTTTTGGTGAGTTCATTATTAATGTATAAAAAAGCTACTTGGTTTTGTGTGTTGATTTTGTAACCTACAACTTTGCTACATTGGGTTATCAGGTCTAACATCCTTTTGGTGGAGTGTTTAGGTTTTTCCAGGTATAACATCAAATCATCTGCAAACATGGATATTTTGACTTCCTACTTTTCAATTTTGATGCCCTTTATTTCTTTCTCCACCCTAATTGCTCTTCTTAATACTTTCAGTACTATATTGAATAAGAGTGGTAAAAGTGTAATTCTTGTCTTGTTCCAGATACTAAGGGAAGTGCTTTCAGCTTTTCCCCATTCAGTATGATATTTGGTGTGATTTGTCATATACAGCCTTTAAAGTTTGAGGTTTTTTCCATCTATTCCTAATTTGTCGGTTTTTTTTTTTTTTATATCATGAAGGGTTTGAATCTTATCAAATGCTATTTCAGCATCTATTGAAATGACCATATGGCTTTTGTTTTTCATTCTGTTGATGTGATTTATGAAATTTAATGATTTACAAATGGGACCAACTTGTGCATTTCTGGGATAAATCCCAATTGAATGTGATATACGATTTTTTATGTGGTATTGGATTCAGTTTGCTAGCACTTTGTTGAGAATTTTTGCATCTATGTGCATCAGAGATTTATGTCAATAGTTTTCTTTTTGTGTTGTGTCTTCGATTTTGGTATCACAGTGATGCATGCCTCCTAAGAGTTTGGAACAGTTCATCCTGTTCAATTTTTTGAAATAATTTGAAAAGTATTGGAGTTAATTCCTCTTTAAATGTTTTTAGAATTCAGCAATAAAGCCATTAGGTCCTGGACTTTTCCTTGATGGAGGACTTTTAATTATTGCTTCAATCTCATTGCTTGTTATGGGTCTGTTTAAATTTTTCTATATCTTTTTAAGTTAATCTTTATAGGTTAAATATACACAGAAATTTATCCATTTTTTGAGGTTTTCCAATTTGTCGTCACAGAGTTGTTGTTGTTGATAGTTGTCTCTTACTTGTATTTTGGTCCTGTCAGTTGTAGTGTCTACTTTTAAATCTCTAATTTTATTTGACATTTTCTTTTTTCTGTTAATCTGGCTAAAGCTTTGTCTATTTGTTTTATCTTCTCAAAAAACAATCTTTATTAATGTTTTATTTTAGTTTCAATTTCATTTATTTCTGTTCTGATCCTTATTATTTCTCACCTCCTGCTAATTTGGGGCTTGGTGTGCTCTTGGTTTTCTAAGTCCACGAGATGCGTCAATAGAGCATTTTTTTAAGATTTATTTGGGGGGGCCGGCCCTGTGGCACAGTAGGTTAATCCTCCTCCCGCGGCACCGGCATCCCATATGGGCGCTGGTTCTAGTCCCAGATGCCCCTCTTCCAGTCCAGCTCTCTGCTATGGCTTGGGAAAGCAGTAGAAGATGGCCCAAGTCCTTGGGCCCCTGCACCCACATGGGAGACCAGGAAGAAGCTCCTGGCTCCTGGCTTTGGATTGGTGCAGCTCTGACCGTTGTGGCCATTTGGGGAGTGAACCTGTGGAAGGAAGACCTTTCTCTCTGTCTCTCCCTCTCACTATCTGTAACTCTAACTCTCAAATAAAATAAATAAAATCTTTAAAAAAAAAAAAAGGTTTATTTGGGGCCAGTGCTGTGGCACAGCATGTTGAAGCCCCAGTCTGTAGTGCCGGCATCCCATATGGGCACTAGTTCAAGTCCGGCTGCTCCACTTTTGATCCAGCTCTCTGCTATGGCCTGAGAGTAGAAGATGGCCCAAGTATTTGGGCCTCTGTACCCATGTAGAAGACCTGGAAGAAGCTCCTGGTTTTGGATTGGCACAGCTCTGGCCATTGTGGCCATCTGGGGGGTGTACCAGCAGATAGAAGACCCCCCCATCTCTCTCTCTGCCTCTCTAATAAATAAATAAATTTAAAAGAAAAAGAAAAAAAGATTCATTTATTTATTTGAAAGACAGAGGGGGGGGGAGAGATTGAGAGAGATCGTCCTTCTGCTGGTTCACTCCCTAAATGGCCATAAAGGCCAGGAGGAAGCCAGAAGCCAGGAGCTTCATCTGGGTCTCCCATTTGCGTCCAGGGGCCCAAGTACTTGGGCCATCTTCCACTACTTTCCCAGGCACATTAGTAGGGAGCTGGATCAGAAGTGGAACTGCTGGGACTCAAACTGGTGCCCGTATGGGATGCCAGCACTGCACACAGCATATTTACCCACTAAGCCACAGCACTGGCCCCTATATCATTTTTTGAGAACGTTCTTTTTTAAATGTAAGCACTTAATGCTATAAACTACCTTCTTAATACTGGTTCTTCTGTATCCCACAGGTTTTGATATATTATGTTTTCATTTCATTTATTTCATAGTAGCATGTTGTTTAAAGTCAATGTGTTTGCAAATATTCTATTGTTCTTGTTGATGATTTCTAGTTTTATTCCTTTGTGGTCTGAGAAGATACGTGCTATGATTTCAATCTTCTTAAATTTACTGAGATGACTTGATTTTTGGCCTAATATATGGTCTATCCTAGAAAATGTTCTATGTGCTGATGAGAAGAATGTGTGTTCTGTAGCTGTTGGGTGAAAAGTTCTGTAAATTTTTGTTAGGTCCATTTGCTCAATAGTATGGTTCAACTCCAACTTACCTTTGATTTTCTGTCGAATGATCTGTCCATTGATGACAATAGGGTGTTGCAATTTCTCATGATTTTATTTAAGTCTATCTCTCCCTTTAGGTCAAAAAGTATTTTCTATATATATCCGGGTGGTTTTGTGTTGGGCATATATATATATATATATATATATATATATATATATATGATTGCTATATCTTATTGGTGAATCAATCCTTTGTTTCTTTTTACAATTTTTGATTTAATATCTGTTTTGTCCGATGTGAGTACAGCTACTTCTGCTTGTTTTTTTGTTTTCTTTGCTGGGTATATCTCTTTCCAGACCTTCGGTGTATGTGTATCTTTCTTTGTGAAGTGAGTTCTAATAGGCAACATATAGTTGGGTCTTATTTTTTCACCCATTCAGCCAACCTAAATCTTTTCACTGGGGAAATTAATCCATTTACACTAATGGTTAGTATCTATAGATAAGAACTAACACTTACCATTTTATTGTTTGGTATTTGATATTACCTGCTCTGTCAGTGAATTTAGTAGTGTCCTATGCTTTCATTTACTTCTAGTGTAAATCTCACTTCTTAATTTCTTGTAAGTCTGATTTGGTGGTGATGAATTCTGTCAGTTTTGCTTATCTGGGAAGAACCTTATTTCTCTGTCACTTCTAAAGGATAACTTTGCTGGATATAATATTCTTGCTTGGAAGTTTTTTGGTTTTAAGATCTTGAATACACTGATCGTGGCTATGTAAAGTAGTAAAACCCTTATGCAAGATAATATGGAGGTTCCACAGAAATCTTTGAATAGATCTACCATATGACCCAGCCATTGCACTCCTGTGAATTTACCCAAACGAAATGAAATCAGCATATGAAAGAGTTATGTGTACCTCCATGTTTATTGCAGTTCAATTTACAAGAGCTAAGGTTGGAATCAACCCTGATGTCCATCAACTTACGACTAGAAAAAGAAAATGTGGTATATGTACGCTATGGAATACTACTCAATCATAAAAAAAAAAGAAATCTTGTCCTTTGCAACAAAATGAATAAAACTGAAAACAATTATGCTCAAGAAAAAAAGTCCCAAAAAGACAAATAACATGTTTTCTCTGATATGTGGTAGTTAATATAGAATACAAAAAAATGTATAGGAATGAAAGACATCTTGTGATTTGATTGTTGTTTTTTGCCCTTGTTTATACTCCTGTGGAACTGAAGTCTTTCCACTTTTTACTTGTTGAATATTATGGTTTGTGGTGCTTTAAACCTATGATTATAGAGTGGATTAAAATGATATTTTTCCAAAAATTAAAAAAAAAGAAAGGAAAGAAGGGGGATTGAAGGAGGGAAAGAGGAAAGAAAAGAAGTATGGTTATTTTCTTGGAATCATAACTATGAAATACATGAAACCTGTTCTTTTTATATTAATAAAAATAAAAATAAAAAATCTTGAATGTCTTGCTATCTTTTGGACTGTAGAGTTTCTGCTGAGAAATTTTTTATTAGTTTAATTGGTTTTCCTTTATATATAATTTGATGCTTTTCTATTACTGACTTTAGGCTTCCCTCCTTGTTCTTAACTTTTGACAATTTGACTACAAAATGGCTTGGAGAAGTTTTTCGTTGATTGAGTGTAATTGAGGTCCTTCGAGATTCCTGTATCTGGATGTCCATGTCTCTTTTAAGTCTTGGGAAGTTTTTTTTTTAACTTTTATTTAATAAATATAAACTTTCAAAGTACAGCTTTTGGATTACAGTGGCTTTTCCCCCCCATAGCTTCCCTCCCACCTGCACCCCTCCCATCTCCCACTCTGTCTCCCATCCCATTCACATCAAGATTCATTTTCAATTCTCTTTATATACAGAAGATCAATTTAGTATATATTAAGTAAAGATTTCAACAGTTTGCACCCACACAGAAACACAAAGCGTAAAGTACTGTTTGAGTATTAGTTATACCATTAATTCACATAGTATAACACATTAAGGACAGAGATCTTACATGGGGAGTAAGTGCACAGTGACTCCTGTTGTTGACTTAACAATTGACACTCTTGTTTATGGTGTCAGTAGTCATCCTGGGTCTTGTCATGAGTTGCCAAGGCTATGGAAGCCTTTTGAGTTTGCCAACTCTGATCTTATTTAGACAAGGTCATAGTCAAAGTAGAAGTTCCCTTCTCCCTTTAGAGAAGGGCACCTCCTTCTTTGATGGCCCGTTCTTTCCACTATGATCTCACTCAGAGATATTTCATTTAGGTTTTTTTTTTTTTTTTTTTTTTTTTTTCAGAGTGTCTTGGCTTTCCATGCCTGAGAAACTCTCATGGGCTTTTTAGCCAGATCCAAATGCCTTAAGGGCTGATTCTGAGGCCAGAGTGCTGTTTAGGACATCTACCATTCTATGGGTCTGCTATGTATCCCGCTTCCCATGTTGGATCATTCTCTCCTTTTTAATTCTATCAGTTAGTATTAGCAGACACTAGTCTTGTTTATGTAATCCCTTTGACTCTTAATCCTATCATTATAGTCAATTATGAACTGAAATTGATCACTTTGACTAGTGAGATAGCATTGGTACATGCCACCTTGATGGGATTGAATTGGAATCCCCTGGCATGTTTCTAACTCCACCATTTGGGGCAAGTTCAATTGAGCATGTGCTGAACTGTACATTTCTTCCCTCTCTTATTCCCACTCTTATATTTAACAGGGATCACTTTTCAGTTAAATTTAAACACCTAGAATAATTGTGTGTTAATTAAAGAGTTCAACCAATAGTATTAAGTAGAACAAAAAAATACTAAAAGGGATAAAGTATTAAGTTGTTCATCAACAGTCAGGACAAGGGCTGATCCAGTCACTTTTTCTCATAGTGTCCATTTTACTTCAACAGGTTCCTTTTTGGTGCTCGGTTAGTTGTCACCAATCAGGGAGAACATATGATATTTGTCCCTTTGGGACTGGCTTATTTCACTCAGCATGATGTTTTCCAGATTGCTCCATCTTGTTGCAAATGACCGGGGTTCATTTTTGTAATTGGCGTCCTTTGAGATTCCTGTATCTGGATGTCCATGTCTCTTTTAAGTCTTGGGAAGTTTTCAATGATTATTTTTTAAAGATTTATTTATTTGAGGGACAGAGTTACAAGCAGGGAGAAGGAGAGACAGAAAGGTCTTCCATCCACTGGTTCACTGCCCTAAATGATCCCAGTGGCCGGAGCTGGGTTGATCTGAAGGCAGGAGCCAGGAGCCTCCTCTGGGTCTCCCATGAAGGTGCAGGGCTGAAGCAAGTACGCCATCCTCTACTGCCTTCCCAGGCCACAGCAGAGCTGGATTGGAAGAGGAGCAGCCGTGGCTCAAACTGGCACCTAGATGGAATGCTGGCACCATAGGTGGAGGTTCAGCCCACTATGCACAGCGCTGGCCCTATTCAATGATTATTTCACCTAGTATGTTCTCAACACATTTTTCCTTTTCTTCACACAAATATTTGGTCACTTAATGATATTCCATATTTTGCACAGACTTTCTTCATTCTTTTCTCTTTATTTTCATCTGATTAGGTTGTCCTCTAGATCAGAAATTCTTTCCTCCACTCGGTCTATTCTGCTGTTGAAGCTCTCAATTACTTTTATTTCATTGATTGAAGATTTCATCTCCAAAATTTCTGGTTGGTTTTTCTAAATTACTTGTATCTCCTTAGTGAATTTTTCATTCATGTTACCTGCTGTTTTCCTCATTTCTCTAAGTTGCCTATCTGTATTCTCTTTCATTGCATTGAGTTCCCTAACAATCATGATTTTAAATTCTGCATAGATTTCCTTCTGATCAGGATCTGTATTCTGAAGAACTATTGTGTTGTGTTGAGGTGTCACGGTTCTTTGCTTCTTCATGTTTCCTGTAACCCTACATTTGCAACCTCGTGTAATACTCACTTCTTTATGAAGTTTTTTTTTTTTTTTTTGACAGGCAGAGTGGACAGTGAGAGAGACAGAGAGAAAGGTCTTCCTTTGCCGTTGGTTCACCCTCCAATGGCCGCCACGGCTGGCTTGCTGCGGCCGGCACACCGCGCTGATCCGATGGCAGGAGCCAGGTGCTTCTCCTGGTCTCCCATGGGGTGCAGGGCCCAAGGACTTGGGCCACCCTCCACTGCACTCCGGGCCACAGCAGAGAGCTGGCCTGGAAGAGGGGCAACCGGGACAGGATCGGTGCCCTGACTGGGACTAGAACCTGGTGTGCCGGTGCCGCAAGGCGGAGGATTAGCCTGTTGAGCCACGGCGCCGGCCTAGGAGTAAGTTTTTTTTTTTTTTAATTTAATTTTTTTTAACTTTTATTTAATGAATATAAATTTCCAAAGTACAGCTTATGGATTACAGTGGCTTCCCCTCCCCCACCCAACTTCCCTCCCACCCGCAACCCTCCCCTTTCCTGCTCCCTCTCCCCTTCCATTCACATCAAGATTCATTTTCAATTCTCTTAATATATACTAAACTGATCTTCTGTATATAAAGTAAAGATTTCAAGAAGTTTGCCCCCACGTAGCAACAAAAAGTGAAAAAATACTGTTGGAGTACTAGTTATAGCATTAAATAACAGTGTACAGCACATTAAAGACAGAGATCCTACATGATATATTTTTTCTTTTTTTTTTTTTTTTGACAGGCAGAGTGGACAGTGAGAGAGAGAGAGACAGAGAGAAAGGTCTTCCTTTTTGCCGTTGGTTCACCCTCCAATGGCCGCCGCGGTTGGCGCACTGTGGCTGGCGCACTGTGCTGATCCCAAGGCAGGAGCCAGGTGCTTCTCCTGGTCTCCCATGGGGTGCAGGGCCCAAGCACTTGGGCCATCCTCCACTGCACTCCCTGGCCACAGCAGAGAGCTGGCCTGGAAGAGGGGCAACCGGGACAGGATCGGTGCCCCGACCGGGACTAGAACCCGGTGTGCCGGCGCCGCAAGGCAGAGGATTAGCCTATTGAGCCACGGCGCCGGCCCCCTACATGATATTTTTTTAAAAATTGATTAATTTTCTATGCAATTTCCAATTTAACACCAGGTTTTTTTTTTTTTTCATTTTCAATTATCTTTATATACAGAAGATCGATTCAGTATATACTAAGTAAAGATTTCATCAGTTTGCACCCACAGAGAAACACAAAGTGTAAAAATACTGTTTTAGTACTAGTTATAGCATCACTTCACATTAGACAACACATTAAGGACAGATCCCACATGAGATGTAAGTACACAGTGACTCCTGTTGTTGACTTAACAATTTGACACTCTTGTTTATGGCATCAGTAATCTCCCTAGGCTGTAGACATGCGTTGCCAAGGCTATGGAAGCCTTTAGGGTTCGCCGACTTTGATCTTATTCTGATATGGTCATAGTCAAAGTGGAAGTTCTCTCCTCCCTTCAGAAAAAGGTACCTCCTTCTTTGATGACCTGTTCTTTCCACTGGGATCTCATTCCTCGCAGAGATCTTTCATTTAGGTCTTTTTTTTTTTTTTCCAGGGTGTCTTGGCTTTCCATGCCTAAAATACTCTCATGGGCTCTTCAGCCAGATCCGAGTGCCTTAAGGGCTGATTCTGAGGCCAGAGTGTTGTTTAGGACATCTGCCATTCTATGAGTCTGCTGTGTATCCTGCTTCCCATGTTGGATCCTTGTCTCCCTTTTTGATTCTATCAGTATTAGCAGACATTAGTCTTGTTTGTGTGATCCCTTGACTCTTAGACCTATCAGAGTCATCAATTGTGAACTGAAATTGATCACTTGGACTAGTGAGATGGCATTGGTACATGCCACCTTGATGGGATTGTATTGGAATCCCCTGGCACGTTTCTAACTCCACCATTTGGGGCAAGTCCGATTGAGCATGTCCCAAAGTGTACGTCTCCTCCCTCTCTTTTTCCCACTCTTATATTTAACAGGGATCACTTTTCAGTTAAAATTTAAACACCTAAGAATAATTGTGTGTTAATTACAGAGTTCAACCAGTAGTACTAGAACAACAACAAAAATACTAAAATGGATAAAGTATTACATTGTACATCAAGAGTCAGGACAAGAGCTGATCAGGTCATTGTTTCTTATAGTGTCCATTTCACTTCAACAGGTTTCCCCTTTGGTGCTCAGTTAGTTGTCACCGATCAGGGAAAACAAATGATATTTGTCTCTTTGGGACTGGCTTAATTCACTTAGCATAATGTTTTCCAGATTCCTCCATCTTGTTGCAAAAGACTGGGTTTCATTGTTTCTTACTGCTGTGTAGTATTCTATAGAATACATGTCCCATAATTTCTTTATCCAGTCTACTGTTGATGGGCATTTGGGTTGGTTCCAGGTCTTAGCTATTGTGAATTGAGCTGCAATAAACATTAAGGTGCAGATGGCTTTTTTGTTTGCCAATTTCTTTTGGGTAAATTCCAAGGAGTGGGATGGCTGGGTTGTATGGTAGGGTTATATTCAGGTTTCTGAGGAATCTCCAGACTGACTTCCATAGTGGCTTAACCAGTTTGCATTCCCACCAACAGTGGGTTAGTGTCCCTTTTTCCCCACATCCTCTCCAGCATCTATTGTTGGTAGATTTCTGAATGTGAGCCATTCTCACCGGGTGAGGTGAAACCTCATTGTGGTTTTGATTTGCATTTTTCTGATTGCTAATGATCTTGAACATTTTTTCATGTGTCTGTTGGCCATTTGGATTTCCTCTTTTGAAAAAAGTCTATTGAGGTCCTTGGCCCATCTCTTAAGTGGGTTGTTTGTTTTGTTGTTGTGGAGTTTCTTGATTTCTTTGTAGATTCTGGTTATCAACCCTTTATCTGTGGCATAGTTTGCAAATATTTTTTCCCATTCTGTCGGTTGCCTATTCACTTTCCTGACTGTTTCTTTTGAAGTACAGAAACTTCTCAATTTGATGCAATCCCAAATGTTAATTTTTGTTTTGACTACCTGTGCTTCTGGTGTATTTTCCAAGAAGTCTTTGTCTGTACCTATATCTTGCAGGGTTTCTCCAATGCTCTCTAATAATTTGATGGTTTCGGGTCATAGATTTAAGTCTTTAATCCATGTTGAGTGAATTTTTGTGTAAGGTGAAAGGTAGGGGTCTTGCTTCATGCTTGTGCATGTGGAAATCCAATTTTCCCAGCACCATTTATTGAATAGACTATCCTTATTCCAGGGATTGGTTTTGGATCTTTGATCAAATATAAGTTGGCTGTAGATGTTTGGATTGATTTCTGGTGTTTCTATTCTGTTCCATTGGTCTATCCATCTGTTTCTGTACCAGTACCATGCTGTTTTGATAACAACTGCCCTGTAGTATGTCCTGAAATCTGGTGTTGTGATGCCTCCAGCTTTGTTTTTGTTGTACAAGATTGCTTTGGCTATTCTAGGTCTTCTGTGTATCCATATGAATTTCAGCATCATTTTTTCCAGATCTGAGAAGAATGTCTTCGGTATCTTGATTGGTATTGCATTGAATGTATAAATTGCTTTTGGGAGAATAGACATTTTGATGATATTGATTCTTCCAATTATGGAGTAAGTTTTACTGGGAAAGAGTTTATTATTTAGATGGAATGCAGGGATCTCTTGGCATGTTGCTTTGTCTTTGGTTTGAGGTAAGCACAGAAGTATATTTTCTGAGTGATTGCTTTCACTTGAATCAATGTCAGCTGTGTCTATAAGTGACACAGTGGTATAGTCTGCAGCAATTTGTAAGGGTAGAGATGTGACTTTGAGGTGAATGTGGGCTTCCTAGGGTGTGAAAGGACACAAAGGGCATGTCTCCTTGTCTCACTAGCAAACCTGAATAATGCTGGGGCTTGCTGCACCAATAGCTATGTCTCTCTCCCTGTGTGCTGTGGATGAGAACTTCTCCAGGTCCTGCTGGGAGAGTGTGACTGATGCCGGAGCTCACAGCCCCAAAAGCCCTAGTTCCAGGACCAGGGGATGTGATGAACCCTGCTCACATTTGGGGAGTGAACAAGAAGATGGAAGACCTCTCTCTCTCTCTCTCTTTCTCTGTACCTCTGACTTTCAAAAAATAAATAAAAAATATTAAGAAAAGAGGCTGGCGCCGTGGCTCACTTGGCTAATCCTCCACCTGTGGCACCAGCATCCCGTATGGGCACCGGGTTCTGGTCCTGGTTGCTCCTCTTCCAGTCCAGCTCTCTGCTGTGGCCCAGGAGGACAGTGGAGGATGGCCCAAGTGCTTGGGCAACTGCACCCACGTGGGAGACCAAGAGGAAGCACCTGGCTCCTGGCTTTGGATCAGCATAGCTCTGGCCATAGCAGCCATTTGAGGGGTGAACCAACAGAAGGAAGACCTTTTCCTCTGTCTCTCTCTCACTGTCTAATAAAAAAAGATAATATTTAATTTAAAATTCAGATAGAACTCACTTTTTTAAATTCTTAAAGACTTATTATCTTTAGGCTAGCTAGACAAAGTAAAACAGTAGGATAATTAAATTATGTTCTGGGGCCAGCGCCATGGCACAGTAGGTTAATCCTCTGCCTGAGGCCCCAGCATCCCATATGGGTGCTGGTTCTAGTCCTGGTTTCTCCTCTTCCAATCTGGCTCTCTGCTATGGCCTGGGAAAGCAGAAGAAGATGGCCCAAGTGCTTGGGCCCCTACACCTGCATGGGAGACCAGGAGGAAGCGCCTGACACCTGGCTTCAGATTGGCACAGCTCTGGCCGTTGCAGCCATTTGGGGTGTGAACCAGTGGAAGGAAGACCTTTCTCTCTGTCTCTCCCTTTCACTGTCTGTAGCTCTACCTCTCAAATAAATAAAATCTTTTAAAAAATTATGTGCTATATGAGATCAATTTAATGACTCTTTTGTAAGCAAATTAATACTCTGACTTTTTAACATAAATGTAAAGAGCATAAAATTGAATATCATATGACTTTTAAATTTTTGCAAAGTTACTGTTATTTAGTTCACTTTCCCCTCTATCTCCATAAGACAAATAACAAATACATTTTTGACAAACCTGTACCGATATGTTTAAGATCCCCTGAGTACGGTCATTTGTCTAAAAGTGCTTTTTTCTACTACTAACAACAACTTCCAGCATTAGCCTTTCTTATTTTGTAATGCTTATTCTGAATGTCCTCTACTTCTGTTTCATGCCCTTCCAAACCATCCTCTACTGATTTTTATAAAATATAAATTTTCTTGTGTTATCATACCTATTATTAAAATTATTTGGTGGGTTTCTAAGTCCAGAGCACATTTCGTAGCAAGGCTTAAACAGTCTTATAACATACATACCTGGGATGGAAGGAATACTGGTAAAAGAAGTAAATAGGGTTCTTGGAGCAAATGAGAACAGGAGTTTTAGCTGAGATGGGCTGAGGCAGCTTTTACAGAGATGAGAACTACAGTAGTTAACCAGAGAGCATTTAGTTTGTTTTTTAGGCAAGAATTTCTCCAAATTATCAAAACAAAAGATGAGCATAAAAGACAAAACGGAGTTAACAGATGCAAAGTATTGAATAGTGGAGTTAACAGATGCAAAGTATTGAATAGTACTCCTCTTTTATATCATAGGGGGTCTGTATGTGTGTGTGTGTGTGTGTACACAGGAATAGCTGGGTGATTTAGAAGAGAGAATTTGACAGGGCTTTCACAACCCATCCCCTCTTCCCATCTACATTTCCAGATCTTCTGGATGTAACCCTTTCTTCCCTTCGCCTTAAAACCTTTGCAAATGTTGTCTTCTCTGAGACTCACATTCTTTCTAACTGAAACTCTTCCTGTAAATATCCACTGCTTGCCCACATTCTGCTTACTTGCTTTCTTTCTGTGCTGCCATACACACCATTCACACCTCTGTCATCCTCACACTCTTACTCATATAAAGGCTGTCCCCAGTATTAGATCAACGTTCCTTGAAGTCATGGTCTATGCCTTATTAATTTTTTGGCCTAAATATATATTGCAGTGTTGATGTATAAAAGTTAACACATGACCTTTTAAAAAATATTTTTATTTATTTGAAAGTCGGAGTTACAGCTAGAGAAGGAGGGAAACAGAAAGATATTCCATCCACTGGTTCACTCCCCAAATAGCCACAATACCTGGGGTAGGGCCAGGCAAGAAGTCAGGAGCTTCTTTCCGGTCTCCCATGTGGGTGCAGGGGCCCAAGCTCTTGGGCCATCCTCAGCTTTTTCCCAGGCACCTAAGCAGGGAGTTGGATTGGAAGTGAAGCAGCTGGGTGCCCATATGGGAGGCCCTCATATGGCAGGAGGCGGTTTAACCTGCTGCGCCAGAGTGCACGTGACTTTTAAATGAATGTGTTTAAAAGTTCCTAATTCGTTAACTGATTAATTGCCTCTATGGCTCAAGTTAAAGTTTGTCACTGTCTGACTTTCCTTTCTGATCCTGTCTTGTGTCTTGGCTCTTTTTCCTTGAACTCCTGCAGACCAGTGTCTCATGCCACTTCCGTTTTTAAAGGCCTCCATTTTGCCATTTTATTCTTTTTCTTTGCTTAGACAGACTCAGCGCCAGGAGTGGTGGTTTAGCAATAGGACTGTTGATTCTGTTATATCAAGGAGATTTAGGTAATTCAAACCAAGGTATGAATAGTGCTTAACCAAGTCTCAAGATATTTACATTTTTGTTTGTTTTTAAAATTAATAATCATTATTTTTTAAAAGTTTATTTGTGGCAGATGCCCAGAAAATATGACAGCAGAGGGAATAAAAATGCAAACATCTGCTACCACAGAGTTTTAAGTTCTAGTGGAGGGTGATGGGCAGCATACCAAACAAATAAAACAGGCCATCCAATAAATTACAGCAAAGTGCCTGGGTTTGAGTCCTGGCACCAGCTGCTGACTCCAGCTTCCTGCCAGTGCAGACCTTGGGAGGCAGCAATGACGGCTCAGGTAGCTGGGTTCTTGCCACACACCGAGAAACCGGGATAGAGTTCCTGGCCCCCAGGTTTGGCCCTGACCCAGACCTGGCCATTTTGGGCATTTAGGAGTGAACTACCCAATGGGAGTACTCTATCTCTGCCTCTCTGATTAAAAGAAAAAGGCATTAATTATTATAATGGTTAAGTGCTTCTGCAGAGAGAGAGAGAGAGAGACAGAGAGAGACAGAGGTGAGTAGATATCTCCTCATTTTAGTTGGTAGGTTGCTGAATTATATAGGACCACATCTCTACCAGATGGCAAAAGAACTATGCCCCACTAGTATTCGGAGAGCCGAGATTTTGAACTGAACACAGTGAGTAGCTAGGATTTTGAATTGTCTCTATTGGGAAGCAAAAGTAAGTACTGTGTGGGAAGAAGAGTAATGAAAACTATATGATGAACAGGAAACCAGACTCCAAAAGGGCTGGGCAGCTGTTCACCAACACTTTTTTCCCTGTTCTCCTGGCACACAGATAGATGACATTTCCTGGCCTTCTTTGCATGTGACTAAGTTCTAATTAGTGGGATGTTGTTTACTGTGGGTGTTTAAAAAGTTGGGATTGGCAGGGCCGGTGCTGTGGCATAGCGGGAAAGCTGCCACCTGCAGTTCCGGCATCCCATATGGGCGCCAGTTTGAGTCCCAGCTGCTCCACTTTCTATCCACCTCTGTGCTAAGGCCTGGGGAAGCAGTAGAAGGTCAGTTCCACCATTGCAGCCATTCTGGGGAGTGAACCAGTCTATGGAAGACCTCTCTCTCTCCCTTAGTCTCCTTGCTGTCACTCTCACTCTGCCTCTGCCTCTCTGTAACTCTGCCTCTCAAATAAACAAAATAAAACTTTTTTAAAGAAGTTAGGATTGGCTTTAAATTTGTTAGATTCTCTTTTAGAATCTATTTTTACTTTCTCCTTTGGCCTGTAAAGACCATGTGTATGTCTAGCCTCCTACACTAAACTAAACTTCCATTTCTACAATAAAATTTCCTAGATATTGGTTGATTTTTCTTTTAATATATTTGAGTTTAATTCATCAGAAATTTACATGTTTAACATTTCTCTATATTTATAAATGCTACCATGTTTAATTTCCTTTTCACTCTTTTTTTGTCTCTGTCCCTCTTATTTCCTTTTTTTCCTTTTCTCGGCATTTATCATCTACTGTATCAGGTTTGTAACAACTTTTAAAATAAATTTGCAAATGTTTTTAAGAGTTATATCACATAGTATTTTAAAATAATTTATTGTTACAACCATGGGGCCCTACAATCCTTTTATATTTTCCCAGTAAAATAAGTTAAGACAGTCTTCTATCTAGCGTATGTCCTTTCTAATATTCTTGGTTTTGCCCGAGTTAGAGCATATGGTTCCCCAGGCCATAAGTAAGATAAGGGTAATGTCCAGAAGTTTTGCATTGATATTAATCTCAGCTTTTATAAATATATTTTTATGTAAAATATTTTAGCACAAATAGAGAATGGAGAAATGCAGTTTGGTGAATATCTGAGCCACAGAGATAACATTCTTAGTTCTTTTTGTTTATAAACTTCAGTGGATCATGGCTTTTTTGAAAATGAATCTTGATTCTGACTTATTACGAATTTATCTATGTTTTATTGAATAATTTCTCTTTGCCTAATATATTTACTTTGGAAATACCATCATCTTTTGATTTTAAAATGATTAAATTTACATCAAACAGATGATTAGGTATAGAAATTTGTATATTTATATTGAAATATTTATATTATTATATATTTAACACATTATATATTTATATATTATATGCACTATATTAAAGTATATAAACTATATATGTTTATATAGTCTATATATATGCTACATGCTAATAATGTTAGTTTTATTTTATTAGTTACTATATAGGCAATATAACACCCTTATCAATAGTACTGACTAGGGCCAGCGCCATCAGTCACTTAGTTAATCCTCTGCCTGCAGCGCCAGCACCCCAGGTTCTAGTCCCGGTTGGGGCCCCGGATTCTGTCCCGGTTGCCCCTCTTCCAGGCCAGCTCTCTGCTATGGCCCGAGAAGGCAGTGGAGGATGGCCCAAGTGCTTGGGCCCTGCACCCGCATGGGAGACCAGGATAAGCACCTGGCTCCTGGCTTCGGAATGCTGCAGCATGGAGGCCGCAGCACCCATTTGGGGGGTGAATCAGTGGAAGGAAGACCTTTCTGTCTCTCTCTCACTGTCTAACTCTGTCAAATAATAATAATAAAAAAAAGGCAGTTGATGCTACTTTAAAAAAAATAGTACTGACTTTTCAAAACAAATGAAACCTAATACTCTGCCTTTTAAAAACAAATGAAACAAAGTCTAAATTCTGGCTCAGTTATGCAACTCTAGGCAAGTTACTGTCTGAAACTTCTTCACCTATAAAATGGTACAATAATGGCAACATAGGGGGTTGTTGTGAGCAAAAACATGTAAGGTGCTTCGCTCAGCACCTATTGTACAGTAAGAATTCAATATAAAATTGAACCAGAATTTGATTTTAGGAAAAATTTTCTCCTAAAAAAAAAGTGTCATTCATGTCCTGACATTTAGAATTGTTTATTCGTGTTTTCCTTGTTTTCCAAATAGATACGAATATATCTCATTTGTCCAATTTCCTGTGACCTCTCAGATTCTTCTTGCTTCCCAGCCCTCTCCAGCTTCTCCTTTGGAACAAGTATATGCCTGGCTGCTGGCAGGGGTGTTTTTGAAGTTGTGTCATTGTTACACTACAGGGCTGCTACAAGGAAAGCATGGCAGTAATACCGGTCTTCTCTTAGTGGAGAGAATAGCTTACACTCAGAATGCTCATTCTTTCTCTACCAAGGGGAAGAGCAGTTTGTTAGTTCCATTTAATCACCTTGGGTTCTCATTGGAGATTTCCCACTTCCATTCTCCCAAATTTAGGTTCTGTGTTTGATAACAGCTCACAGCTTCATCAAATTTTTAAATTTTTTTTTTTTAATTTGACAGGTAGAGTTAGACAGTGAGAGAGAGAGACAGAGAGAAAGGTCTTCCTTCCGTTGATTCAATCCCCAAATGGCCACTATGGCTGGCGCCGCGCCGATCCAAAGCCAGGAGCCAGGTGCTTCTTCCTGGTCTCCTAAGCAGGTACAAGGGCCCAAGGACCTGGGCCATCCTCCACTGCCCTCCCAGGCCACAGCAAAGACCTGGACTGGAAGAGGGGCAGCCGGCACTAGAACCTGGCGTCCATAGCTTCATCAAATTTAAGTGAGCAAATATTTATTTATCTTTGATAACAAAACAAGGCAGGGTTGCTTAAAACACAACAAAGCAGAAATGATTCTGTTGACAGTGCATCTTTTCATTTGTTGGGCACAGTGTTTTCGTAGCGATGAAAATGTAATGGTAAACTGTCCAAGGCTTCAGCCCTCAGTCACATCACTGGAGGCAGATTACTGGTTGCTGAAATATGAATATAAAAACACCTGACTCACCAAATTATTTCCTAGAATAGTTAGCTGGGCGGAGGCTTACCAAGCTAATAGCTAAACCCAACCCTCAAGTGTATTGGCAAAGGGCATATTTCAGTTTAATGACCCTGTATCCGCCCAGAAAGATAAAGGAGGCTTTGAGTTCCTGCCCGGTTGACTGGGAAGAGGAAAATGACTCATTAGGCACCTGGGACACTGAATAAGTGGCCTGCACTGGGAACATTTGAAAGGTGAGTTGAAGTTCTAAACCAGTCTGTCAGAGCCTGGACTCCATGAAGCCTGAGGCACAGGATGAGTCAAGAAATAAGACTTATAAGAGAAAAATCTTACACAAGAGAAACACAGGGCAGAAAGAATAATGCATTATGAACATGTAAGTCAAGGATTATGCTGGCTTGGAAAGAGAAACACTACTCAAACATCTCCACAACTTTAAAACATTTTCTGTGTAATTAGAATGTTAAATGACCTAAGGTTTGTAAATAGCCTTTATTCCAGTGACTGGCTGGTATGTAGTATCACTCAATATATATTTCTTCCCTTTCTCTCTTATCTTTGCCTATTTTATTTTTGTTTTTAAAAGAGAAATAGTACTTTAAGATGATAACTCTAGGGACCCGCACTGTGGTATAGCAGGTGAAGCCACTGCCTGCAGTGCTGGTATCCCATATGGTGTCCCAGTTGCTCCACTTCCGATCCAGCTCTCTGCTATGGCCTGGGAAAGCAGTAGAAGACGGCCCAAGTCCTTGGGCCCCTGCACCCATGTGGGAGACCCAGAAGAAGCTCCTGGCTCCTGGCTTTGGATTGGCCCAGCTCTGGCTGCTGAGGCCATTTGGGGAGTGAACCAGCGAATGGAAGACCTTTGTGTCTCTCTCTGCCTCTGCCTTTCTGTGACTCTATAACTCTGCCTTTCAAATACATAAAATTTAAAAACAAGATGATAACTCTATATAATTTCCTGTAAGTTCACATTAATGTTTACAGTCTAGCTCTCTTTGTTGGTTTAACTGTTAACAATAACCAAAAAATGACAGCAAATTTAGTCATCTATGTCAAACTTATGCCATATGGTTCAGAAATTCTTTGGAGAGAACATTTTGGGATGAAAACAGTTAGCTACCTTTGGGACACTTAATTATGATTTTGCAAGAAAAAAAAAAAAACTGTGCACATAGCCAGAATATAAAGTTTTAAAAAAAATCACTGGCCACTCTGTAGTAACTCACTTTTGAATGCTAGATTACCAGAGTTGACATTTAAAATTTGGAAGCAGTCTGCTTGGGTTTGATCTCTGAGAAAATAATTGGTGTTTTGAAATATTAGAAAATTATGGCAGCTTTTCAATTCTTGCACAATAAATTAGTTTTCAAGCTAGAAAAAAAATTATACCACAAATACCATCATAAGTCATTTCATCCTGAATTGGGGTGACAAATGCTCTCATATATAACATTAAATATGTATGAGGAATGAACAATTTCAAACATTTGGGTGCCTTTTTTAAAACTTTTATTTAATAAATATAAACTTTCAAAGTACAGCTTTTGGATTACAGTGGCTTTCGCCCCCCCCCCCCCCAATAACTTCCCTCCCACCAGCAACCATCCTATCTCCCGCTCCCTCTCCCATTCCATTCACATCAAGATAGATTTTCAATTATCTTTATATACAGAAGATCAAGTTAGTATATATTAAGTAAAGATTTCAACAGTTTGCACCCACACAGAAACACAAATTGTAAAGTACTGTTTGAGTACTAATTATACCGTTAATTCACATTGTAGAACACATTAAGGACAGAGATCCTACATGGGGAGTAAGTGCACAGTGACTTCTGTTGTTGATTTAACAATTGACAATATTGTTTATGTTGTCAGTAATCACCAGAGGCTCTTGTCGTGAGTTGCCAAGGCTATGGAAGCCTTTTGAGTTCTTCAACTCTGATCTTATTTAGACAAGGCCATAGTCAAAGTGGAAGTTCTCTCCTCCCTTCGGAGAAAGGCACCTCCTTCTTTGATGGCCCATTCTTTCCACTGGGATCTCACTCACAGAGATCTTTCATTTAGGTTTTTTTTGTTTTTTTTTTTTTTTCTTTTTCCAGAGTGTCTTAGCTTTTCATGCCTGAAATACTCTCCTGGGCTTTTTAGCCAGATCTGAATGCCTTAAGGGCTGATTCTGTGGGTGCCTCTTTTTTTAACTCTACTTAATCAACTATTTCATGTTTACTGTGTAATACCTCGAAAATATTTGGGACTTCATTAGCCTTAAGTGTATGATAATGTCAAAATAATGTTTTGTGAACAACGTCTAACTGTATATCTCTCAATGATGTTTTACTGAAATAAACTTTTTGTTTTCTAGAATATGTTAATATTGCTATTTTCTAGAAATATTGGTTTAAAAAAATCAAGATTTTACTTGACTGAGAACAGATAGAATTTTGATCAGTCGCATTTTAACTCTTTAGAATCTGCCTTCCTATTTCACACAAATCCCTTCTCTCTCTCTCCTTCCCCTTCCCCCAGAAAGAACCCATCACTCTTTGGGGCAATTTTAACTTCAACAGATACAAGATTGTTGTTGGGCCAGTCTGTCTACAGGCAGGATGTAACTTGCAGGAAGGGGCAGTCCTGACGTGCCAGGAGGATTGAGCTGCCAGCTGAGAGACCAGTTTCCTCATCCTTTCGCTTTGCTACCAAGTGTGTGTTTGCAGAAGTAGACCGCTGTAACCCAGGAGCTCAGCAAGGGGAGCTGTGGCTGACTCCAGGCTCTTTGTAAGAAATGGGGGAGAATACAGGATGCAGGACCACTGACTCCTGAAATGAGGAGAAAAGAATGGATGGTGTGAAGAATTCAGACTTGGTAACTCAATTTTCTTACCAGGGCCAATACGTGTGTGTGTATGTGTGTGTGTGCATGTGAATACAGGAAGGAACCAGCATTGTGAAATAACCCCAAGCACTGCAAACACTGCTTCCGTTTGAAAAACTACAATAAAAAAAACAAACTGCTTTAAAGAATCTCGTAACAGGAAACAGCACAATGGACACTGGAGAACTATTATGCAGAAAAAAATCTAAGAACTTAGAACAATAAAGGCAAAATAATTGATTAAAATAATGTGCACACAAAAAGTTGAAGCTGAGAAGAAATATAAAGGGAGTCAGGCAGATAGTTTAGTTTAATAGGCCTCAAATGAGCTGATCAAAGTAAATAAAAGTCAACCATTTGCTATGTTTTCAAATATATCAGATTTTCATGCTTTCATCTTCAGCTACAATGATAAAGTATATTTTCTTTGCATTGCTTTTTAAAATTCAAATAATAGCAGAAAGGAACTGAAAAGGACTGATTGCATAGACTTAAGAAAAACTAAAGTGTTGGTAATTTTGATAATCTAGTAAAGGTGAATGAGTTATCGCATAATAAAAAAAGCCTGCATGCCATATTTTACTTTAATCAAATTAGACAAAATTTCTCCCACTATTACGGTAGTGATAGGATGTTCATTAATTTTTGAAGAGTCATTGGTTTATTGTGATATGACCTGTGCTAAGAACATTATGAAGGGCCGGTGCAGTGGCATAGCGGGTAAAGCCGCTACCTGCAGTGCTAGTATCCCATATGGGCACCAGTTCGAGTCCCGGCTGCTCCACTTCTGATCCAGATCTCTGCTATGGCCTGGGGAAGCAGAAGATGGCCCAAGTCCTTGGGCCCCTGCACCCATATGGGAGACCCGGAAGAAGCTCCTGGCTCCTGGCTTTGGATCGGCACAGGTCTGGCCATTGTGGCCAATTGGGGAGTGAACCAGTGGATGGAAGACCTCCCTCTCTCTGCCTCTCCTTCTCTCTGTGTAACTCTGACTTTCAAATAAATAAATATTTTTTTAAAAAAGAACATTATGAAAATCATTTAAATCCACATCTGAAGTTAAGTACCACCACGCAAACAGTACCATGATAGGACGTGTCAACAAATAAAGTTTTTTCCCAATCAATCCTAGATAATTTCTTTTTTTAAAAAAAGATTTATTTATTTGAAATGCAGAGTTACAGAGAGGCAAGGGAGAGAGAGAGAGAGAGAGAGAGAGACCTCCCTCCACTGGTTCACTTCTCAAATGCCTGCAATGGCCAGAGCTGTGCTGATCCAAAGCCAGGAGCCAGGAGCTTCTTCCAGGTCTCCCACATGGGTGCAGGGGTCCAGGGACCTTCACCATCTTCTACTGCTTTCCCAGGCCATAGCAGAGAGCTGGATCAGAAGAGGAGCAGCCAGCACTTGAACCGGCGCCCATATGGTATGCTGGCACTGCAGGCGGTGGCTTTACCCACTATGCCAAAGTGCCAGTCCCTCTAACTAATTTCAAGACCTGCATTTCCCTTTTCTTTTTTTAAACACAGAACACCTCTGTTGTGTTCCCATGACCTCTTTCTCAAGTGGCCTTTGCCTTGTTTTATTGACCTGTTTGGTTTTGAAGAATGGCAATAAAGGTAGAAATAGGGAGAGGGACTAGCAGACGTGCTGTTGCTGACAACATGTTTTATCTACTCGCCAGTTTTACCTGGCAGGAAGCCTGCTAATTGTTATTTGAACTGCCCTCCCATAGTGTATGGGGAAGTGTGTGGGGAACTCAAGCTCCTCATAGGTACATTGACCAGAGCTTGTTTATTTTGAAGAATTTGCCTTACACATTTTGGTGTAAAATATACTTTGCTATTCTTGCATTAATTCCTTTGTTCTCACTTTATTCTTCATTCTTTCTTTTCCCCAGTTTGAATCAGTATCCTTTAGTAACTTATCTTGTCCCTCTTTTATGGATTCAATTTCTAAATATACATATATTTTTAAAAGCTTTATTTATTTGAAAGAGAGAGAGAGAGAGAGAGAGAATGAATCTTCCATACAGTGGTTTACTCACTAGGTGGCTACAACTATCAGGGCTGGGCCAGCCCAAAGCCACGTGTTGGGAGCTTCATCTGAGTTTTCCACATAGGTGGCAAGGGCCCAAACACTTGGGCCATCTTCTGCTGCTTTCCCCAGGCCATTAGCAGGGAGCTGGACAGGAACCAGTGCCCACATGGGATGCCAGTGTCACAGGCGGTGGTTTAAGCTGCTGCACTGGGGCTGGTATTGTGTCATAGCAGGTAAAGCTGCCACCTGCAGTACCGGAATCCCATATGGACACTCCACTTTTGATCCAGCTCCCTGTTAATAGCCTGAGAAAGTAGCAGCAGATGGCCCAAGTGCTTGGGCCCCTGCACACACATGGGAGACCCAGAAAAAGTTCCCAGCTCCTGGCTTTGGATTGGCCCAGCTCCAGCCACTGTGGCCATTTGGGGAGAAAACCAGCAGATGGAGGATGTCTCTCTCTCTCTCTGTCTCTATCTCTCTGTAATTCTGCCTTTCAAGTAAAACATTTTTTTAAACTTTCATTTAATGAATATAAATTTCCAGTGTACAGCTTATGGATTACAATGGTTTTCCCCTCCCATAACTTCCCTCCCAACCTGCAACCCTCCCCTTTCTCGCTCCTTCTCCCCTTCCATTCATATCGAGATTCATTTTCATTTCTCTTGTATACAGATCAATTTAGTATATATTAAGTAAAGATTTCAACAGTTTGCACCCACATAGAAACACGAAGTGAAAAATACTGTTTGAGTACTAGTTATAGCATTAAATCACAATGTACAGCACATTAAGGACCAAGATCCTACATGAGGAGTAAGTGCACAGTGGCTCCTGTTGTTGACTTAACAAATTGACACTCTTGTTTATGGCATCAGTAATCTCCCTAGGCTCTAGTCATGAGTTGCTAAGGCTATGGAAGCCTTTTGAGTTCACCGACTCTTATCATATTTAGGCAAGGTCATAGTCAAAGTGGAAGTTCTCTCCTCCCTTCAGAGAGAGGTACCTCCTTCTTGATGACCCGTTCTTTCCACTGGGATCTCACTCGTGGAGATCTTTCATTTAGGTTTTTTTTTTTTTTTTTTGCCAGAGTGTCTTCGCTTTCCATGCCTGAAATACTCTCATGGGCTTTTCAGCTGGATCCGAATGCCCTAAGGGCGGATTCTGAGGCCAGAGTGCTGTTTAGGACATCCACCATTCTATGAGTCTGCTGTGTATCCCGCTTCCCATGTTGGATCATTCTCTCCCTTTTTTGTTCTATCGGTTAGTATTTTCAGACACTAGTCTTGTTTATGTGATCCCTTTGATTCTTAGTCCTATCATTATGATCAATTGTGAACTGAAATTGATCACTTGGACTAGTGAGATGGCATTGGTACATGCCTCCTTGATGGGATTGAATTGGAATCCCCTGGTATGTTTCTAACTCTGCTATTTGGGGCAAGTCAGCTTGCGCATGTCCCATATTGTACTTCTCTTCCCTCTCTTATTCCCACTCTTATATCTAACAGGGATCACTTTTCAGTTAAGTTTCAAATAAAACAAATAAATCTTAAAAAAAAAAAAAACCTGCTGCACCACAGTGCTGGTCCCCCTTAAACATGTTTCTTTATATTGACATCTACCTCCTTGAAATGATGGAAGAAAGGATTAATTCTATTGACTAGGAAGCTTTACATTAATCCTTTAATATTATTTTGTGAATAACTGAGATATCTAATTAATTATATCCTTGAAGTGTTCATTGATAAGCTCGCCTATTTACACTCAAACAACTTACAACAAAGTACTTAATGCCCACACTAAACAAAGATGCATTTGTTTACAGGAGCTCCTTGTAAGGATTAATTTTAAAGTGTTTGTTATGCTAGTAGTGCACTGTGTGAGACTTAAGCCTGAAAAGTTATTAGACTGATGTTTCTTTAACTAACTCCTCTACTTTATATAGCTTGTTATACAATCAGTTATGTAATCTTTTAGAGTGGCTGAGAGAAAGGTTATTAAAATAATAATCTTTCAATCTTGCTTTTCTTTTTCAATAAGTAGCTTACAGGTTAATCAGCATATTCAAGCTTCCTTCTCATTCATTTTTTAAAATTCTAGGAAATACTTTCCATTGAATGCTGTGACAGATTTTATTATAGGTTTAGATTTACTTTGGCAATGAAATGATAAGGGATACAGGCAGGGCTCAGGTATTCTGTCTCAGAAGCAAACACTATATGTCAGGTAGCATTTAAAATGGACTACATTTAATGATTTTCTACTTTGTTTAATGCAAAAGTAGGCATGTTGTAAGGTTTTTCATTCTGTATCTTAACTCAAATTCTCCATCATGGACCAATCTAATTGTCTCATTTCTTTTCTTTTCTTTTTCTTTTTTTGACAGGCAGAGTGGATATTGAGAGAGAGAGACAGAGAGAAAGGTCTTCCTTTGCCGTTGGTTCACTCTCCAATGGCCGCTGCGGCCAGCGCATCTCACTGATCCGAAGCCAGGAGCTTCTCCTGGTCTCCCATGCGGGTGCAGGGCCCAAGGACTTGGGCCATCCTCCACTGCCTTCCTGAGCCACAGCAGAGAGCTGGCCTGGAAGAGGGGCAACCAGGATAGAATCCGGTGCCTAACCGGGATTAGAACCCGGTGTGCCAGCGCCGCAAGGTGGAGGATTAGCCTGTTAAGCCACGGCGCCGGCCGTAATTGTCTCATTTCTGAATTCAGAACATCAACATAAGTCCTAGAAAAAAATGCAAAAGCAATTTTCTGACTTGCAAAACTGCAATTCATACTTTTCATTCAATGTTTCCTGGGCCTTCAACATGGCTTATAAACCTTTTTCTTGAGAGAGGATACTTCTGCCCATCTTCCCTTCATTAACTACCTAGCCCTTACTACATCATGCTTTCCTGTACTTGGTCACAGATGGCTTCATTCTTACTTGACAGGTGACACTGAAGTACCAGGGGCAGGTGCAGACTCTGAGCTTTACTCACTGGAATCTACAAATGTATCTGCTTCCTCACACACCCTTACAGTTTTCCTTCTGTCTCAGGGGAAGAAGTGACCTCCTTTTGAGGAAAACTAACCCATTCACCCGTGCTCCTGGCCACAGAATCTCCAGTGACATAGCATTCATCTTCTCCTGCTTCTGTTTTTCACAGGTCCTTTGTCACAAGCTTTGGTTCTCTGCACTGCACGTAAGTGAGGATGTTCAATTCAAACTCATTTTCTTATCTTGTTGTGTATATCACAAAGAAGATACTATCTATATTCACATTAAAGATACCTATATCTAGTCCTGACTGCTCTCTAAAACCCTGGGTATTTCTACCTATCTTCCCAAAAATACCTCAATCTTAGAATGTTCAAAATGGTGCAATTATAATTGGTAAATTTTAAAAAAGAATCTTCTCATGAGTGAATGGCACTATGATTGTACAATCTTGAAACCTAGATGTCATCTTTGTCTCTTCCTTCTCATTTTCCCACCTTCAGAGAATTATTAACTTTTGTTGAATTTAATTATAATAAATAGTGGTGAATATGGGCAAGGAATCTCTTTTCCTTTTTTTAATTTTAATTTTTTTATTTATATAAGTTGAACAAATTCATGTATTTCATATATACAGCTTTGGAACATTGTGAAATTTCCTACCTTACTCATACTCCACCCTCCCTCCTCCTTCCTCTCTTATTCTTTTAATTTTTACAATGACATACTTTCAACTTATTTTATAAGATTAACACTCCACTAAGTAAAGGATTCAACCATAGCAAGAAAAACACACACACACACACACAGTCCCTCAACAGTAGAGACAAGGGCTAGAAATAGTAATCAGTTTTCAAAATGGGGGCTGGCACTGTGGCATAGCAGGTTAGTATTCTGCATGCGGTGCTGGCAACCCATAAGGGCGCCTGTTCAAGTTCCAGCTGCTCCTCTTCTGATTCAGCTCTCTGCTGTGGCCTGGGAAAGCAGTAGAAGATGGCCCAAGTGCTTAGGTCCCTGCACCAACATGTGAGACCTGAAAGAAGCTTCTGGCTACTGGCTTCTGATTGGCCCATCTCTGGCTGTTGTGACCATTTTGGGGTGAACCAGTGAATGGAAGATCTTTCTCTCTGTCTCTCTTTCTCTCTTGCTGTAACTCTGCCTCTCAAAAAATAAATCTTTAAAAATTTCTCAAAATGATACTTTGTTCACATACATTATTTTGTACTCTATTGGTTGCCACAGATCAGGGAAAACATATGGTATTTATTTTTGGGGGTACTGACTGTATTCACTAAGTATAATGGTTTCCAGTTGCATCCATTTTATTGCAAATGGCAGGATTTCATTTTTTATAGCCTAGTAGTATTCCATAGAGCATATATATCACATTTTCTTTACTCATTGGTAGATGAGCATCTGGGTTGATTATCTTAGCTACTGAGACTTGAGCTGCAATAAACATGGGGGTACAGATAACTCTTTAATATGCTGATTTCATTTCATTTGGGAAATTCCCAAAGTAGGGTGGCTGGGTCATATGGTAGATATATTTTTAGATTTCTGTGAAATTTCTATACTGTCTCTCACAATTACTGTACTAGTTTGCATTCACATCAATTAGGGTAATTTTCCTGCCACATCCTCAACAACATTTATTTTTTTTTGTTTTGTTTTCTGTATGAGAGGCATTCTAACTGGGGTGAGGTGAAACCTCATTGTGGTTTTTACTTGCATTTCTCTGATGGCTAGTGATACTGAGCATTTTTTCATGTATATGTTGTGCATTTGAATTTCCTCTTTTGAAAAATGCCTGTTCAAATCTTTTGCCCATTTCTTAACTGGGTTGTTTGTTTTGTTGTTGTGTTGAGTTACTTGAGCTGTTTATAGATTCTGGATATTAATTCTTCATCAGTTGCATAGCTTGCAAATATTCTCTCCCATTCTAATGGTTTCCATTTCACTTTGCTGAGTGCTTCCTTTGCAGTGCAGATGCTTCTTAGCCTAATGTACTCACATTTGCTTTTGCTTTGATTGCTTATGTTTCTGGGGTCTTTTTCCAAGAAGTCTTTGCCTATGCCAATATCTTGCAGAGTTTCTCCAATGTTCTCCTCTAGTAATTTCATGGTATCAGGTCATAAATTTAGATCCTTGATCCATTTTGAGTTTTTGTATAAGGAGAAAAGTAGGGTTTTTGTTTCAGACTTCTGAATACAGAGATTAAATATTTCCAGCACCATTTGTTGAAGAGACTGTCCTTTCTCCAGGGATTGGTTTTAGCTCCTTTGTGAAAAGCTAGTTGATTGTAGATGCATGGATTGATTTCTGGGGTTTTTATTCTATTCCATTGGTCTACATATCTAATTGTGTGCCAGTACCAGACTTTTTTTGTGTTAAACTGCCCTGTAGTATGTCTTGAAATCTGATATTGTGATGTCTCCACTTTTGTTTTTGTTGTTGAAGATTAATTTAGCATTTGAGGTCTTGTGTGTTTCCATTTGAGTCTAAGTATTTTTTTTTTCTCTAGATCTGAGGAGACTGTCATTGGTATTTTAATTGGGATCATGTTGAATCTAGAAATTGTTTTCGATAGTATGGACATTTTGAAGATATTAATTTTTTTAAAAGACTTATTTATTTATTGGAAAAGCAGAGATACAGAGAGAGAAGGCACGCACTTGTGTGAGAGTGATCTTCCATCTGCTGCTTCACTCTCTAAATGGCCTGAAAAGCTGGGATTCAGCTAGGCCAAACCCAGGATCCAGGAGCATTTTTCTGGGCCTCCTATGTGGGTGCTGGGGCACAAGTACTTGGACCTTTTTCTGCTGTTTTCCCAGGCACATTAGCAGGGAGCTGGATTGAAAGTAGAGCAGCTAGGGCTTAAAACAGTCTCCATAGGTGTTGCTGGTACTGCAGGCAGAGGCTTAACCTTGTATGCCAAAGTGCTGGACCCTGAAGATAAGTTTTCCAATTCACGAACACAGAAGATTTTTCCATTTTTTTGGTGTCTTTTTCTATTTATTTCTCTAATGTTTTATAATTTTCACCTACATGGCTAAATTTATTACAAGGTATGCAAATTTTTTTGAAGCCATTGTTAATGGGACTGATTTTACAAGTTCTTTCTTAGCCATGGCATTCTCTGTGTATATTGATTTTTGTATGTTAACTTTATATCTTTCAACTTTACCAAAATCTCTTATGAGTTCCAACGGTCTCTTAGTGGAGTCTTTTGGTTCCCCTATATATAGAATCATGTCTTCTGTAAACGGATAATTTAACTTCCTCTTTTCCAGTTTGTTGTCTTTTTCTGGTTTAGGAATTAAGATGATGCTGGTTTCATCGTAGGAGTTTGGGAGGATTCTCTCCCTTTGCAATAGTTTTGGATAGTTTGAGAAGAATTTGAATTAGTTCTTCTTTAAAAGTCTGGTAGAATTAATCAATAAAGCCATCTAGTTCTGGGAATTTCTTATTAGGGAGGGTCTTTATTACTGATTCAATCTTTTTCTTGTTTGTTGGCTTTTTTAGGTTTTCTATGTCTTCATCAGTCACTTTTGGTAGATTATATAATCCAGGAAACTATCCATTTCTTGCAGATTTTTCTATTTGTTGGCTTATAGCTGTTTGTAGTAATTCATGATGATTCTTTTTTATTTCTGTGGTATCTGTTGTTACATCTTCTTTTTCACTTCTGACTTTGCTGATTTGGGTTTTTTTTTTTTTTTTTGATTAATTGGGCCGATGCTGTATCAGCTTTTTAAAATTTTTTTCAGAAAAAAAAAGCTCTTCATTTCACTGACCTTTTGTAATTTTTAAATTCAGTTTTACTATTGTTTACATCTCTATTTGTAATTATTTCTTTCCTCCTACTAATTTAGGGTTTGGTTTAATGTTGTTTTCCTATGATTTGGAATGCATTGATAGCTCATTTATTTGATGCCTTTCCAATTTCTTGATGTAGACACTAATTACTATAAACTTCCCTCTTAACACTATTTTTGTTGTATCCCACAAGGTTTTATATACTGGACTGTCGTCTTCATTAATTTCCAGAAATTTTTTATTTCCTTTTTGATTTTTTCTATACTCACCTCTAATGCAGGAGGGTGTTGTTCAGTCTCCATGTATTTGCATTTGTTCTGGAGATTCTTCAGTTGTTAATTTCCATCTTCATTCCATTTTGGTCAGAAATGATACATGGTATGATTTCAATTTTTTGAGTTATCTGAGACTTTATGTCCTAGCATATGGTCTGTCCTAGAGAGAGTTCCATGTACTGATGAAAAGAATGTGGATTCTGCAACTGTGAAATGAAGGGTTCTGTAGATATCAGTTAGGCCCATCTGATCCATAGAGTTCATTAGGTCGGTTGTTTCTTTGTTGGTTTTCTATCTAGTTGATCTGTCCATTGATGAAATTGGGTTGAAGCTCCCTATTACTATTGTGTTAGAGTCTATGTCTCCATTTAGATCCATTAACATTTTTAAATTTTTAATTTTTATTTATTTTTATTTAACAGGCAGAGTTAGACAGTGAGAGAGAGAGAGACCGAGAGAAAGGTCTTCCTTCCATTGGTTCACCCCTCAAATGGTCGCTATGGCCGGCACATTGCGCTGATCCAAAGCCAGGAACCAGGTGCTTCCTCCTGGTCTTACATGTGGGTGCAGGGCTCAAGCACTTGGGTCATCCTCCACTGCACTCCCGGGCCACAGCAGAGAGCTGGACTGGAAGAGGAGCAATTGGGACTAGAACCTAGCGCCCATATAGGATGCTGGTGCCGCAGGCAGAGGATTAACCAAGTGAGCCACGGCGCTGGTCTGTCCATTAACCTTTTTTTTTTTTTTTGACAGGCAGAGTGGAGAGTGAGAGAGACAAAGAGAAAGGTCTTCCTTTGCCGTTGGTTCACCCTCCAATGGCTGCTGCGGCCGGCGCACCACGCTGATCTGAAGGCAGGAGCCAGGTGCTTCCTCCTGGTCTCCCATGGGGTGCAGGGCCCAAGCACTTGGGCCATCCTCCACTGCCTTCCCCGGCCACAGCAGAGAGCTGGACTGGAGGAGGGCAACCGGGACAGAATCCGGCACGGGACTAGAATCCGAGCGGGACTAGAACCCAGTGTGCCGGCGCCGCATGGTGGAGGATTAGCCTATTGAGCCATGGCGCCGGCCTCCATTAACCTTTTTTAAATAGCCAGGTACCCTAAACTGTTGAAATCTTTACTTCGTATAGAGTTGATCTTCTATATTTTGTATATAAAGATAATTAAAATGAATCATTATGAAGAATGGGATGGGAAAGGGAGTAAGTGGTAGGATGGTTTGGGGGTGGGAAGGGGGGATATAGGGGGGGAAGAACCGCTATATTCCAAAAGTTGTACTTAAGAAATTTATATTTATCAAATAAAAGCTTTCTATAAAAAATAAAGAGTAAATAAAAAATAAGAGATAAATAAATAGCCAGGCACCCTGTCACTGGGTGCATATATATTTATTACAGTCACATCTTCCTGTTGGATTTATCCCTTAATCATTAATATTAACCTTTTTCGTCTCTTAACATTTTTTGTGTCAAAATCTATTTTTCTGATATTAGAATGGCTACCCTTACTTGTTTTTGCTTTTCATTAGCATGGACTGTATTTTTTAAAGATTTATTTATTTGAAAGTCAGAGTTACAGTCAGAGGAGAGGGGGGAGAGAGAGAGAGAGAGAGAGAGAGAGAGATCGATCTTCCATCCACTGTTTCACTCCCCAATTGGCCACAAAGGCTGAAGCTATGCCTTTCTGAAGCCAGGAGCCAGGAGTTTCCTCTGGGTCTCCCATGTGGGTGCAGGGGCCTAAATTTTTGCACCATCTTCTACCGATTTCCCAGGTCATGGCAGAGAGTTGGATTGGAAGTGGGGCAGCCGGGACTCCAAATGGCACCTATGTGGGATGCCAGCACTGCAGGACGCAGCTTTACCTGCTAGGCCACAGTAACGTCCCCAGAATATCTTTTTATATGCTTTCACTTTCAGTCTGTATGTATCTTTGTTGGTGAGGTGTGTTTTTTCTAAGCAGCAAATAGATGGGTCTTGTTTTTAATTCATTCAGCCAATGTGTATCTTTTAAATGGAGAATTTAGGCCACTTACATTCAAAGTTACTGTTGATAAGTAACAACGTGGCCCTGCCATTTCCCCCTACATATTCCTATTGTTTGATTTGGATTTCCATTGTACTTTTATAAGAAGATTTTTTTGTCTTCACATTCTTTCATAGTGAGGACTTTTTTTGTTTCTTTTGCAGCACATATTTAAACATCATTTGTAAGGCTGGACAAATTCTTTCATATTCTGTTCATTATGGGAGGTCTTTATGTCACCTTCATTAATAAATGAGTTTTGCAGGGTACAGTATTCTGGGTAGATCTGTTTTTCTTTTAAGACTTGGACTGTTTCTCCATTCTCTTCTAGCATGTGGAGTTTTTTTTTTTTTTTTTTGGACAGGCAGAGTGGACAGTGAGAGAGAGAGAGAAAGGTCTTCCTTTGCCATTGGTTCACCCTCCAATGGCCGCCGTGCCCAGCACACTGTGGCCGGCACACCACGCTGATCCGAAGGCAGGAGCCAGGTGCTTCTCCTGGTCTCCCATGGGGTGCAGGGCCCAAGCACTTGGGTCATCCTCCACTGCACTCCCGGGCCACAGCAGAGAGCTGGCCTGGAAGAGGGGCAACCAGGACAGAACCGGCACCTCGACCAGGACTAGAACCCGGTGTGCCAGTGCCACAAGGCGGAGGATTAGCCTAGTGAGCCGTGGCGCCGGCCCATGTAGAGCTTTTACACAAATCAGCTGTCAGTCTAGTTGGAGTTCCTCTGAAGGTAATCTGGTGTTTGTCTCATGCACAGTTTAGCCTTTTTCTTTAAGTTTTACTGTTGAAAGTTTAACTACAATGTGTTGTGGTGAAGATCTTTGCTGGTTATGTCTATTAGGAGCTCTGTGTTTCCTGTACTTGGATGTCCCTTTCTTTCTGCAAACTGGGGAAGTTTTCTGTTATTTCACTGAATAGGCCTACCCATATGTTTTCTCCACACCTTTAGGAACTCCTAAGTTCCATATGTTGGGTCATGTGTTAGTATCTCATAAATCTCAAACACTGTTTTTAATTTTTCTAATTGCTCCTTGTGTTTTTGGTCTGACTGATACATTTCGAAAGATTTGTCTTTTAGTTCAGATATTCTTCTGCCTCACTAAGTCATTTGTTAAGGCTTTCCATTGTATTTTTTTGTCATATTGAATTCTTCGTTTCTGATATTTGTTTGATTTCTTTTCAAAATCTTTATATCACAGGAAAGTTTTTCATCCATGTCCTGTATGGATTTCTTTGCCTCCTGAATTTGTTTCTCATTGCTTCTGAGTAATCTTATGATCATTCTTTTGAATTCCTTTTCAGGCATTTTATCAATCTCTTCTTCATGTTCTTATATTGAAGTGTTGTTGTGTTCCTTTGGGGAGTCATGTTGTCTTCCTTGTTCTTGTTTCTTGTATTTATGCATTTATTTTTAGGCAATTGTGGAAATACTTGGTGATTTTCTCCAATGTTGTATCTTACCTTTGAACTATGCCTCTGTGGCTTAATGGAATGTCTGCTTCTTCAGTGAATACTCAGGTGTGTTCGGGGTGGGGCCAGGGAGCTCTGGTCACTGCTCAAGGGTGGGGTGAGAATCCAGGGTTGACATACAAGTTGTGCACCGTCTATTTCCTCTATTGTTAGCAGGGGGATGGTATGATCATGCGTGTTTGTGTTATCATACCCTCACCTCCTCTCTTCCAAAGTTTACAATGCCCAAGTTAGCCAACAGTGGGTTCAACTCTCACCTGTAATGGCACATGAGCCGCACAAAGGATCTTGCAGACCTCAATGTGAGCATGGAACCCTCTGCAATGATCCACCCCAGGCATTAAGGGACTCTGAGTCCCTGACAACAGAGACAGGGATTGCCCAGAGACCCAGATACAGCCCATGCCATAAAATGCAGTCTCAGAATTCCCGAAGTCACAGCATGCAAGGCTTCCACATTCATTGAGTGCAGAGGATCTTTTTAGCCTTGTGAGCCTGCTCCATCTACAGAGAGGTCAGAGATGTTCCCAGAGCCAGCTGACTGTGGGTGCTCCTCTTTGGCTGTTTAAGCCCCAGAGCCTGTGATAGGTTGAAAGGATGAGAGTACCTCACAATCCTGTGTGGGTACTCAACTCCCTGTCAACCCTCCCAGCTAGACTCAAATTTCCATGGGAAACACAATTCTTCCCTCTGGTAAAATCCCTAGGTCACGTGTGCTAGAACCACCATAACTTCTGTTGGTGTCAAAAATGGTGCCTTCTCCTTGTCAGTTGCCTGACATCATTGTAGGGGTGAGAGGAGAAAGAAATGTGCCTTTCCTTCACTGGACTAGATGGGTACCCTGCCTCCCACTAGGGCTTTGGGATGGGTTCGCAGTCAGTGTGCTCTGCAATGTTCTCCCTTATACAGTCTCACCAGTAGTGTGGGCTGCTGCAGTTTGCGGTCATCTGGCTCTCAGAACCTGGCGTGTCCTCGAGCCCCAGGTTGTGGGATTCGTCTGTGTATTCCCCCACTTGCTGCTGCGGATCTGCACTTTTCACGCTGCTCCATGGCATCCCTCTTCTTTTTGTAAAATTTGCATTGCAAATTTTGCTCCAACTCTCCCTTACGAATACACTTCCTCTGCTTTTCTTCTGCTATATTCCCTTGGTCAAAATCATGTATTTTTCCTATTCACCTATTTTGGAATCCCCAGGAATTTATTTTTCCAAGAGGGCTAAATGTATTATCTTATTTGATATTCACAGTTACTGTATTACGTGGGTGGCTATCATTATGATCTCTTTTTATTTAAGAAACCTGAGGCAAACAGAGACAAAGTAAGTTACTTATGCATTTAACGACAGAGCTGGCCTCTTAACAACCACACCATGCTGGACTTTCAACATGCCAGGATCCTAACTTTCTCTTCAATTAATTTTCTACTATTCTTTCTCATTTTGGTAGACCTTGTCCATATGTTCATTATTTATTGCCTGTGTATCTTCCTACAGTCCGTTACCTGAGATCTATTTTGTCTTATGTTTAGTCCTCATAAAATTTGGGAAGGGGGTGTTGGCTAAACTGCTAACTTTATAATATGTAGATTTGAACCTTCATTTTAGAAAATTTTATTCAACTATGTATTTGGAGTTTTCCCATTCTGTGTGTTCTTTTCTTCCCCAACAGTGAATATTTGTATGTTGGCCATATTCACCGTCTTCACTATCATTTTATCTTTGTCCTTTCCCATTTCATTTTCTGTTATTTCCTCAAGACTGTCTTCTTTGTCCTAGACTATATTCTTATCCTTATCTTTTTTTACCTTTTGTTGATTTTAATGAGAATTTCATCTCTGTAATGATTTAATTTTATTCTTCTATTCATCTCTGAGCTCCACGGGCTCACTTTTCATCTCCTGTTCTTTCCTCATCTCTTTTAGGATCTGTTGTTAGTCCCTGAGGTTTATTTTTTTTAAAGAAATTCCAACTTGCTTTTAAAATATCTGGGTATAGGGAGAACTATTTGCTTGAAATTGACTTTTTCTAGAAAAGGTCCTGAAGTTCTGTGTTCCTCATATGCCTATCTTTTTTTTTCCTTCAGTTTCTAAGCATCCACCTAGGAAATGAATGTGTCAGAAAGAACAAAAAGACGAGTGATAGCTTATGAAATTAAAAAATGAGTTTTGTGAGAGCTAACTTCATAAATTCTTTAATCATTCCCTTTAATACAGCAAGTCTGAGCCTGAGTGGTGTAGCATTTAGAGTTCTCCTGTAGCATAGAAAGGATATCCTTGGCCAGTGGTAGTGAAGTGCTACTAAGCAGAGAGAGGAGATAGAAGGCCCAGGGACTCCCTGTCAGGAGTAGCTAAGAGGAGATGTGTTAGGACCGCCTGTCTCAGAAGAAAGAGGCAGGATATTCTAGAAAAGGAAAATTACAGAGACAATAAAAAGTTTCATGGTTACCAGGGATTGAAGCTTTTTAAAAGACTTTTTTAGATAAGTCCTAGATTCACAGAAACATTGCAAGGCAGGTACAGAGAGTTCCTATATATTTAACATTTCAACAGGTGCACAACCTCCCCCATCTTCAACATCTACCCCACCATGGCACATTTGTCACACTGATAAACCTAAACTGACACATAAGAATTACCAATAGTTCACAATTCACATCGGAGTTCACTATTGATCTGGTACTTTCTATTGGTTTGGACAATTGTACAATAGCATTTATGCACTGTTACAATGTCATACAGAGTATCTTTTGTGCCCTAAACCTCCTCTGTCCTCTGCATGTGTATCCCTCTAAGCTTCAATCCCTGGTAACCATGAAACTTTTTATTGTCTCTGTAATTTTCCTTTTCTAGAATATCCTATAGTTGGACTCACACAGTATGTAGTCTTTTTTAATTAGCTTCTCTCACTAATACGTATTTAAGGTTCTTCCATGTGCTTTTATAGCTTGATAGCTTATTTCTTTTTAGTGCTTGTCTTAGTACATTTTGTGCTGCCATAACAGTGTATTGGAGACTAGGTAATTTGTAATAAGCAGAAATTTGTTTCATGGTTCTGGAGGCTGAAAAAGCCCAACACTGAAGAGTTGGCCTTTGATGAGGATCTTGTTACATCATCCTATGGCAGAAGGTAGAAAGCAAGAGAGGATGAGATAGAGTAAGAGTGGTCAATATCGTCTTTTTCTAAGGACTCCAGTCCTTAGAAAGATATAAAGAGTCACTCTCAGGGTAATGGCATGAACCCACTCATGAGAACCTGCCCCTGCCTAATCACCTTTTAATGGTCCCATCTTCCAATTTGAGGTTGCTATGAACATCCAGGTACAAGTGTTTGTGTAGACATAAGTTTTCAACTGTTGGGTAAATATCAAGGAGTGTGATTGCTGGATTATTTGTAGATGTTTATTTTTATTTTTCAGAAATTGGCAAACTTTTTCAAAGTGGCTGTGCCATTTTTGCATTGCCACCAACAATGAATGAGAGCTCCTCCTCAGCTTCAGTGTTAACCCTGTCTTGGGTTTTGACCATTCTAAAAGTTGTATAGTGGTATTTTGTGTTAATCTGCATTTCCATGATGAAATACGAAGAGGAGTATCTGTTAATAAGCTTGTCATCTGCATATACCTCCTCTGGTAGGGTGTCTATTAAGGTCTTTAGCCCATTTTATTTTTTAAAAGATTTATGTATTTATTTGAAAAACACACCATCAGAGAGAGAGAGGGAGAGAGAGAGAGAGAGGGTTTCTACCTGCTGGTTACTCCCCAAATGACTACAACACCCAGGGCCGGACCAGGCGTTGGGAATTGCATCCAAGTCTCTCACATGGTTGGCAGGAACCCAAATACTTGGGCCATTTTCTGTTCCTTTCCCAGGTGCAGCAGCAGGGAGCTGGGTTGGAAGTGGAATGAGCAGGACTCAAACTGGAGCTCTGAAATGAGATGACGACATTGCAAGCAATGGATGGCTTAACCTGCTATACCACAAAGTCAGCCTCATAGATAATTTTTTTTTGAACAAGGATATCTAGTTCCAGTGCCATTTGTTGAAAAAAATTATCTTTGCTCCATTATATTGTTTTTGCTCCTTTGTCAAATATACGTTGGCTATATTTATGCAGACCTGTTTATGAGCTCCCTATCCTGTTCCATTGATCTACTTGTTTATTCTTTCACCAATACCACATTGATTATTGTAGCTTTATATTGAATCTTGAAGTTGGGTAGTGTCAGTCCTCTGAATTTGTTCTTTCAAGATTGTGTTGACTATTCTGGATCTTTTGTTTTTCTATGAACTTTAGAATTAGATTGTTGATAACACATAGTAGTTTTCTGAGATTTTTATACGGATTTCATTGAATTATAGATGAATTTAATAGCACTGAAATAGTGAAAATATCGAGTCTTTCTATTCAAAAACATGGAATATATCCCCATTTAATTAGTTCTGTAATTCATTTCTCTAGAATTCCTAAATTAATCAAATAAGTGGAAGTAAAATGTAAATTTAGGCAGTAAGGAATAAAAACTTACATAATCACTCTGGCCAACAACTTGGGATTGTCTGGTAAAGTTGAAGATATACAGACCTATAATTTAGGAATTCCACCCAGATGTTCAATCTAAAGAAAGTTCTGCAAATCAGCACCAAGAGACATGTCTAAGTATGTTATACTATCATTTTTTGAATATAAAAACTCAGACTGGGAACAATCTCAAATGCCTTCTTTATAAATTAAGAATGGGTAATCCGAGTGGGCATTGTGGTGCAGCAGTTAAGCCACTGCCATAGGTGCCCACATTTCATATTGGACTGCCTGGGTGTTAGTTCAACTCCATTTCTTTTTTTACTTTTTGACAGGCAGAGTGGACAGTGAGAGAGAGAGGCAGAGAGAAAGGTCTTCTTTTTGCCATTGGTTCACCCTCCAATGGCCGCCGCGGCTGGCGCGCTGCGGCCGGCGCACCGTGCTGTTTCGAAGGCAGGAGCCAGTTGCTTCTCCTGGTCTCCCATGGGGTGCAGGACCCAACCACTTGGGCCATCCTCCACTGCACTCCTGGGCCACAGCAGAGAGCTGGCCTGGGAGAGGGGTAACCGGGACAGGATCTGGTGCCCCGACCGGGACTAGAACCCGGTGTGCCGGCGCCGCAAGGCGGAGGATTAGCCTGTTGAGCCACGGCGCCGGCTCAACTCCATTTCTAATCCAGGTTCTTGCTAATGCATACCCTGGGAGGCAGTATGTGATGGATCAGGCACTTGGGTCCCTGCCACCCAGATTAGAGATCTAGATTGAATTCCTGGCTTCTGGCTTCAACCTGGCCCAGCCTCAGCTGTTGTGAGCTCTGCCTTTTAAATACATTTTTAAAAATAATTATTTTTGATATATATTTAATATGCTGCATTTAAAATAAAAGTAGAGATAGATTTATCAACATGTAAATTTCAAAGGTATAATGCTGAATGAGAAAAAGGTGTTTAAGAATATTACCATGTCTTTCTTCTTATAAAGTTTAAAAACAGGTAAAACAGAACAAGAAAAATTACATTTAGCACATATAATGTGATATAATGCTTTTGATGCAGATGCTATATATTTAAGTCCTACTCTCTAGCTTCCTTGCCTTTGCTTAGAATTTCCTTGCCTTTCTTTTATGCTTGCAAATTAACCTTTTATAAAAGTTAACTCACTCAACTGTGGAAATGGTGGAACTGGCCTATGGATCCCTGATCACAAGTCTTATGAGGTCATTTATCTCACCTACAGATAACAACTTGGTATTCAGTAATGATTTGAGGTTTTATTTTTTATTTTATCCAGGAGCCCCAGGCCTCTACCACCTGACTGACTAGAGCCCATCTTACCACCATCAGAATTGAAATGAAAATGACGTTGATGACTAACTGAAGGGGGACTGTGAGCAAGAGGCCAACCAGGAACATGGACATGAACTGAACACACACCTTTCATCTTCAACTTCAAAGCATAAGAAATTTTACTCCAACCTCTGGAGGGACCCCAGGATTAAAAACTGTATGACTTCTTGCTCCGCCCTGTGCAGTAAATGTTTTCTTCTACTATGCTGGTGTAAGTAGTTGGCTTGCTATGCACCAAGTAAATAGACCCAGTTTAGAGGATTGTATGGCAAATTCTCCAACCAGTTCTGGGAGTGTTCTATAACAGATTGGCAACCAAGGAGTGACTATAGTCCAAATAAGTATCTTGCCCATGGCCCACAGGCCTCTGGCCCACAGTCACCCTTGGGAGCTGCCCTGTAGCTTGGGATGGTCTGGAAAGGCTGACAAGGTGCTGTTGGCCTATTGTACTTTTTGGGTGGAAGAAACTAGGTTTGAACTTGGGTTGGAATGTGGGGAGATGAATCTGGTACATAGCAAGCATGACAATGCTAGGGTACATTCTTTTTTGCTAATTTGGTTCAGTCATTGCCAGCCATTGGATTTTAAAGGGATTTTCCTTATTTTTGTAGCTGGAAAAAAATGTACACTGATCTGACAGAACACTTTGTAACTTAGTAAATGTAGAAAAAATTTGAATCAATACACAGTAATTAAAGTTCAAACTGGGGGCCGGCGCTGCAGCTCACTAGGCTAACCTCCGCCTGCGGTGTCGGCACCCCAGGTTCTAGTCCCGGTTGGGGTGTCGGATTCTGTCCCGATTGCTCCTCTTCCAGTCCAGCTCTCTGCTGTGGCCCGGAAAGGCAGTGGAGGATGGCCCAGGTCCTTGGGCCCTGCACCCACATTGGAGACCAGGAGGAAGCACCTGGCTCCTGGCTTTGGATTGGTGCTGTACGCCGGCTGCAGTGGCCACTTGGGGGGGTGAACCAACGGAAAAAGGAAGACCTTTCTCTCTGTCTCTCTCTCACTAACTCTGCCTGTCAAAAAAAAAAAAAAAAAAAAAAATCAAACTGGGGCCTGTGCTGTGGTGTAGTGGGTAAAACTGCCACTTGCAGTGCCGACATCCCATATAGGCACTTGTTCGAGTCCTGGCTACTCCATTTCTGATCCCGCTGCCTGCGATGGCCTGCAAAAACAGAAGATGGTCCAAGTCATTGGGCATTTGCACCTGTGTGGCAGACCTGGAAGAAACACCTGGCTCCTGGCTTCGGATTGTTGTGGCTTCTGCTATTGCAGCCAATTGGGGAGTGAACCAGTGGATGGAAGACTTCTCTCTCTCAGCCTTTCCTTCCCTCTCTGTGTAACTCTGACTTTCAAATAAATAAATAAATCTTTAAAAATAATTCAAACTAAAAAAGGGAAAACAATTGTGTATGTAAAAAGTAAAACATGATTGTAATAGGTGAAATTATAAGAAATAAGAGATGTGCTTAGGTTAAGGGAAAAAGATGATAATTTTTGTCGTAAAGGAAAATGACTATTGTTTCACAAGGAAAAAAAGGAAAAGTATAGGGCAAATAACTAACGAAATATAATAAGGCTGTAAAAGTTTTGTAATAGATAAATCTTGGGCCTGGCACTGTGGCGTAGAAGGCTAAGCCTCTGCCTATAGTGCTGGCATCCCATATAGGCACCAATTCGTGTCCCAGCTGCTCCTCTTCTGATCCAGGTCTCTACTTATGGCCTAGGAAAGCAGTAGAATATGGCCCAAGTGCATGGGTCCCTGCACCCACATGGGAGACCCGGAAGAAACTCCTGGCTCCTGGCTTTGGATCTGCCCAGCTCTGGCTGTTGTGGCCATTTGGGAATTGAACCAGCAGATGGAAGACCTTTCTGTCTCTCCCTCTCTATGTCTGTAACTCTACCTCTCAAATAAATATAAAATCTTAAAAAAAAAAAAAAAAAAAACCTTGTGTGGTAGGCTGGCTGAAGTTGAAAGGAAATTATTTATAAGATTTTCTAGGCCGGTGCCACGGCTCACTAGGCTAATCCTCCGCCTGGCGGTGCCGGCACACAGGGTTCTAGTCCCGGTCGGGGCACCGGATTCTGCCCGGTTGCCCCTCTTCCAGGCCAGCTCTCTGCTATGGCCCGGGAAGGCAGTGGAGGATGGCCCAAGTTTTGGGCTCTGCACCCCATGGGAGACCAGGAGAAGCACCTGGCTCCTGGCTAAGGATCAGCGCGATAAGCCGGCTGCAGCGCACCAGCCGCAGCGGACATTGGAGGGTGAACCAATGGCAAAAGGAAGACCTTTCTCTCTGTCTCTCTCACTGTCCACTCTGCCTGTCAAAAAGTAAAGAAATAAATAAGATTTTCTAAAAAATTAGTAATATCCAAGGTACACTCATATAAAACTAGAATTTGGTTCCCTGTATCAAAGCAATAAGGTTTTCTTAAAACTTTGATTAGTGAAATTTTATAAAAAGTTTTGATCTTTAATTTTAAAATCTATTTAATTCTTTCAACCTTCTCCTGAATTTCTTTTTGTTTTTATTAGCTTCTATTAATTGGCGTCTCCCTTCTTCAACTTTGTATTAGAGTTCTATAAACCCTTTTCCTCTCCAGTTCTGCTCTAGTATGACCTAACAGTAAACATCTCTTATCTTGAGAGCCTAAGCAAAAGAATGAATTGTTTCTTTGTTAATGGCTTTTCTTGATGTATTTAAATCGTTCCATGTAAACAAACAATTTCTTGAGTTTTTACTGTCTGAGAATCTTCTTTTACTCAAGTGTTTCCTTAATGTTTGTAATAGGGGAAATTGATTTTTTACTCATGGCTTTACCTTTTAGTTACTCCGTAAGGAAAAAAAGTTAGGTAAACTCTTGCATTTTCTGCTATTTTTGTTAGGTTTAGATTGCTTTGGAAAATTGAGTCTTAAAGTAGCTAAACATTTTTTAAAAGATATCTATTTTGGGGCTGGCGCCGCGGCTCAATAGGCTAATCCCCCGCCTTGCAGTGCAGGCACACCGGGTTCTAGTCCTGGTCGGGGCGCCAGATTCTGTCCCAGTTACTCCTCTTCCAGTCCAGTTCTCTGCTGTGGCCAGGGAGTGCAGTGGAGGATGGCCCAAGTGCTTGGGCCCTGCACCCCACGGGAGACCAGGAGAAGCACCTGGCTCCTGCCTTCGAATCAGCGTGGTGCGCCAGCGGCAGCGGCCATTGGAGGGTGAACCAATGGCAAAGGAAGACCTTTCTCTGTCTCTCTCTGTCCACTCTGCCTGTCAAAAAAATAAAATAAATAAATAAAAAATTTAAAAAAGATATTTTGAAATATTTAAGCGATGGCTTTATAATTGATTAAATCTGGCATATAACCGTAGTGACATCATCCTGATTAAATGTATAACTATTGTTTCATAATGATTGCGGATCCTATTTTGACCAAATGTTCTAAACCATTTGACATCACTGGCAAGCTTTCTCAGACTCAAAGTTCTAAATCAAGTCGTTTAACCAAGATTTCCAGCTGGGCCCCTGGAGAGCCTCAAAGGATGTATCTCTCATCTTGAAGAGACAATAACTAATTAGGCTTATTTTGATTGCCAAGAAATTGTGAAATTATAAAATGATTTTGAACTGTGTATACATATGTACATATATACATACATATTTGAAAGGCAGAGTGACAGAGAAAGCGGAGGGATTGTCTGCTGGTTCGCTCCCCAAATGTCTTCAATTTCAGGGCTAAGCAAGGAAGAACTAAGGTTCCAGGAATTCCATCCAGGTCTCCCATATGGGTGGCAGAAACCTGAGCACTTGAGACACCATTCACTGCCTCCCCGGAGTATTAGCAGGAAATTTGGTTAGAAGGAAAAAACAGCTGGGACTTGATCCAGGTACTCTGATTTGGGTAATGGGCATTTCATGCAGCAGTTTAACTCACTGCATCACAACACCTGCCCCTTAGTTATACTGGCTTGTAATTGTTGTAAATATTCTAGGAATTATATAAAACTTATGAAAGTCTGATGGTCCTGATTTGATGTTATCATGCATAAATATTATATCAAAAAAGACCTTGGGGGCCTTTCAGGTATTTTTGGGACTGCCCCTCTCATCCATCACAGGCCAAGGGGCCTAAAAGGACAAATATTTTGTAAAACCCTACAGGTGCTTTCTAAAATGCTATATGCAATAAATAAGCAGCTCCACTTGTCAATTGCTGAGCTATTATCAAAATTTTAACATTGGCAATTTTAAGTGTTTTGTCCATGGTTTTGATTTTTTTCTAAAAATATGTCCAATCAGATTCATGAAAAAAAACTGTCAGAAATACTTTTGAATACAGATTTCTGACAACTTTATTATCAATGAATTAAGTAAGAATTTCTAGGACTCTGATAAAAACCTGGTGAATTCATAAAATTGCTTTTTCAAAGAAGACAAGAATTAACTACAGGAGACTGAATGAGATAATGAAATTTGTGAGATTCTGCATGCCTTATTTAAAATAATTTTATCTTCTATGTTTAGTAAAACTTTTCCTTGAGATTTCCATGGTTTACAGCACTTAATAAGGCATTCTTTTGTACACAAAGATGGAAATGTTTACTTTTTATAACTACTTAATTCCTCCAAAATTCAAAAGCTGTTTATGAATATGTTTTTCATGGCAGTAATTATTTACACTAGTTCAGGAAGAGATCTGTTCATAACAGGATACAATTGTAAACACTGATAAATCAGTGGTTCCTAACCTCATAGTGAAAATGTATAATTGTCACTTAGTAAACTTCAAAACACTGAAAGATTATGTACTATAAACAAACCAAAGAAACAAAAACAAAAACAAAAACAACAACAAAAAAAAAGCCCTAAGCCTCCCTTAGGCTTCTTAACATTCAGAATTTTCTAAATCTGAGATTATTATTTGGTTAAATAAACTTTTACTTGCTATGTGTAAGAAAATAGTCAACCCCAAAGCTGTAATAAACCTGCTATCAAATTAAAAAACTGCTTGTTTTTTATGATGCGAACTTGATTTGTTATGCTTTTTTTGATTTTGTTTTGCACTTTAATTTTGACTTTTATGGTTGCTGATTATCAGAATTCTATAGAAGTACAATTTCTAATAAAATAATGCTGGCCCAGTACATTCAGATGATGACTAGCCCCTATGGAACTGATAAAAGTCAAATTTAACCATAGATTCCAACTAAAGTTAGCTTAAAAACAATGCCTTCAAAGTTTCCTGTAGCTGAAATATGGTTAAAAGGGTTTTTTGACACTGACACCTGGCTGCCAATCACTTCCCTCCAATGTGGGACCAGATTAGACCAACAAAAAGAGCAAGTCCATCTGAAAGCAATGGACAGATCGTTGGTGTTTTCAGAAAAAGATCTTGATCAGAAGGAGATAATTTAAAAGTTGTCAAAATGAAGATGGAGTCACTGGTGTCAACCCTAGACATAGATAAAGCTCAGAGGTTATAAACAGAGGGTTCTTATGCATGATTGCCTGATAGTAACTATCACATATGATTCTGACAGAGATGCAACCTTTACAGAGGGCCACCACTTCAAAAAGAAATGCTAGCTGGATATGAAGGTTGATATTTTCAGACCCAATGCTAGAATCCATAAGTGGCTCTCACACTGAGATGTTGAAGAAGTCCTTTGACCTCTTTGTACATGAGAAGCAAGAATTAGGACTCAAAATTTGGGGAAAATTAAAAAGCCTGATGACACATTTTAAACCAATCTGGACTTCATCTTGCAAGGCTGGCCAATGTGTCTGACAGTGATAGCAGCCACTTGCAATGCACTACAGGAGGCAGAGTAGTTCATTCTGGTGCATCCCACCACAGTGCACACAGCTTCCTGTGTCCAGCCACTTCTTGAACAAAAGGGCTATTTTTGGCTCACTTCTAGCTGCTTTGGGAAATACAAAGTCTTATTATTTAATAACTTAAATATTACTATAAAAATTGTATAATCTTTACATCTGGCTATTATGTCACTAGACCTCTCTTGGGAACATATGCATGACTGCTTATAGGTTATTACACAAGTATATTTCACCAGGCTAGACCTGACGAATGTCCCCTGAGAGACTCCAGATCTGGAATGGTTTATAGATGGAAGTAGCTTCATTGACCAGAAAAATCAAGTGGCTGGGTACGCAGTAGTAACTCTCCAGAAAACTTCAGAAATAGAAGCATTGACATCAGGTACACTGGCCCAAAAGTTTGGACTCACAGCCCTCACATGTACCTGATGCTTGAAAGAGTTAAGACACTAAACATTTTTACCAACTCTATGAGGGAAATGGAATTTTGACATCAGGAAAGCAAGAAATAAAAACACGATCAAGAGATTTTACTCAATTGAAACTGGACTATTCCCCAGGGGACAAAGTGATCCCAGAATGGGGTTTTCATTCCACAGAACTGAAACCTGACACCTGGCCAATAATAGCCAAGGAATAACTTTGGTGCCTGAGCACCTGGTGGAGGATACAACTAAGCTTATACAATAGAATATCCACTATGGACAGAATGCAACACTCCAACAGATTCAAAGGTATGCAATTGGCTCAATGTCAGGGCTCAATCAGTAGCCACACCTCTGTGGAAGTAATCAGAGCTGCACATCTGTAAGGTGTTAGTCAATGAGATAAAAATGAGTATTTCCAAACATGGGATGAGTATATATGTCTGACCCTTACTTTAGGGCATTTAAGCCAGGAGATCCCCTAAGTTAGGAACAGAGAAACCATTTTTATGATAGCTGGCAAAATAACCCCCTAGAAATGAGTGGAAACCTATACATCACTGTCAACAAAAAATAATATTATGGTCTTACAGGCACATGACTGGTTTACAACTGACTGGGAATGCAGGCCAAGAATATAGTGGCCAGCCCTGAACAGAACCCAATGGCTCTGTGGTATCAGCTTGTAGTCTTGCATCCCCTGGGATGATAGAAAATGCACCATGAGCCTCCATTAGGTTCAATGAAGATTGATAAAAATATCCAGATGGCTGGCCACCTTTCAAATTTGCTTTATAGATGGGCCAGATCTGTCTTCCATGAGTATGATCACTGCCATCCATCTTTGTGCCACCGACAGGACGAGAAAATGTGATTTGGCACATTGAAGCACTGACAAATTATATTCAATGTGTGCTAAATGACAGTTCCAGATGACTGTCCTTATTAAATACTGAGGTTTTCCTAATAAGGAAAGCAGTTCTCTGAAATCAAATGGCTTTGTATGTCCTCATGACTGCCCAAGGGGCAACATGTTCTCAGTAAAATATGTTAGGTATACATCCCCAATAATTCTGGAAACATTTCCTTAGATTTCCAAGATATATACCAGATTAATGCTATGTCTGACCAGATTAATGCTATGTCAATATCTTGCAGAGTTTCCCCAATGTTCTCCTCTAGTAATTTGATGGTATCAGGTCATAAATTTAGATCCTTGGTCCATTTTGAATTGATGTTTGTATAATGTGTAAGGCAGGGATCTTGTTTCAGATTTCTGCACGTGGAGATCAATTCTCCCAGCACCATTTGTTGAAGAGACTGTCCTTTCCCCAGGGCCTGATTTTAGCTCCTTTATCAAAGATTGGCTGGTTGTAGATGCATGGATTGATTTCTGGGGTTTATATTCTGTTCCATTGGTCTATTTGTCTATTTTTGTACCAATACCAGGCTGTTTTGATTATAACTGCCCTGTAGTATGTCTTGAAATCTGGTATTGTGATGCCTCTAGTTTTGTTTTTGTTGTTTAAGGTTGCTTTTGTGGGGCCAATGCTGTCGCATAGTAGGGTAAGCCTCTGCCTGTTATGCTGGCATCTCATATTGGTGCCAGTTCGGGTCTCCACTGCTCCTCGTCTGACCCAGCTCTCTGCTATGGTCTGGGGAAGCAGTGGAAGATGGCCTAAGTCCTTGGGCCCCTGCATCTTTGTGAGAGACCTGGAAGAAGCTCCTGGCTTCTGGCTTCAGATCAGTTCAGCTCTGGCTGTTGAGGCCATTAGGGAATGAACCAGAGGATGGAAGACCTTTCTGTCTGTCTTTCCGTCTCTGTCTGTAATTCTACTTCCTAAATAAATAAGTAAAGATTGTTTTAGCTATTTGGGGATTTTGTGTTTCCATTTGAAATTTAGCAGTTTTTTTTTCTAGATCTGAGAAGAATGTCATTGGTATTTTGATTGGGATTGTGTTGAATATGTGAATTTTTTTAGATTTCTAAAATTTATTTGAAAGAGTTACAGAGAGAGGTAGAGACAGAAAGAGAGGTCTTTCATCCACTGGTTCACTCCCCAGATAGCTGCAATGGCCAGAGCTGTGCAGATCCGAAGGCAGGATATAGGAGTTTTCTCCAGGTCTCCCACGCGGGTGCAGGGGCCCAAGGATTTGGGCCATGTTCTACTGCTTTCCCAGGCCATAGCAGAGAGCTGGATCAGAAGAGGAGCAGCTGGGACTAGAACTGGTGCCCATAAGGGATGCCGGCACCTCAGGCCAGGGCTTTAACTTCCTGCTGAACGGTGCTAGCCCCTGTGAATTTCTTTTAGTATTGAAATTCTTATGCTATTAATTCTTCCAATCCATGAACATGGAAGATTTTTCTATTTTTCGTGTCTATTCTCTTTCTTTAATGTTGTGTAATTTTTTAATCACACAGAGCCTTCACCTCCTTTGTTAAATTTATTACCAGGCATTTACACATCTTTGTAGCTATTGTGAATGGGATTGATCTTAGAAGTTCTTTCTCAGCCAAGGCATTGTCTGTGTATACAGACAGTATTGATTTTTTTATGTGTTGATTTTACATCCTGTTACCAAACTTTATTATGGGTTCCAATAGTGGAGTCTTAATGGAGTCTTTTGGTTCCCCTATATAAAGAAGCATGTCTTCTGCAAACAGATAATTTGCTGCTTCTTTTCCAACTTGTATCCATTTGTTTGCTTTTTCTTGTCTAATGGCTCTGGCTAACACTTCCAAAACTATATTGAACAGCAGTGGTGAAGGTAGACATCTTTCTCCAGTTTTAGATCTTATGGAAATGCCTCCAAAATTTCCTCATTAAATATGATGCTGGCTGTAGGTTTTTCATATATTGTCTTGATTGTATTGAAAAATAAATACAACTGCAAGGAAAAGCATGGAATGATAATTACAAGATGTAAGATGGTGTTTGCCTTTTTAATGGAGAAAGCGAACTGAAGTTTTTGGTTATGTTCAGTTTCCTAAGCTGAGTGGTAGGTATAAGGGTGTTTTAGTGTTATTCTTATTTAGTTAAAGGAAATCTAATTAGTTAATTTAAAAGTAGTATCTTGATAAGTCATGTCTATTTTTCTGTTTGAGAAAATAAGTTACAGGAAATTGGAAACATTTTAAGAACTCAGTTGCATAGAAGCAGATATCACCATCTCCAATACCAAATTGTTTTTAAGTTTCTGATTATTCTTTAACTTAAAACAATGGGTGCAGTACACACAGTACACCATTCAAAAGAGTCTTATCTAGGTGTCAAAATAGTGCTGTTCAATTCAAATAATGAAAGGATGAACCACAGTCACTGACGGTATTTTCATCCTTTGCTGTCTTAGTTAAAGCTTCAGTGTAGTCTCCCGGTCAAACACACATAAACATAGATTGAGGGATGTTCTCAAAATGGCAATGTGACAACTTTTGCCTTTGGAAAACTCAGAAAAATCACTCATCTTTCCCTGTAGGATAGACAGTGTTTCTTGATATGTGTTTGGGAAGGAACCACAGAAACAATGGCTGAAAACCCTGTTGGAACAATTAAACATGACTATTTTAAAGACTGAGATGATTCTGAATATAATCAGAGCTGAACTAGTGAGTCATATGGAATTAGGTTGATGATATATTTAGTGTTGAATGGATCCTGGCAACCTCTGATCAAATGGCTTCCAATTAAACATCACAACAGCTCTAGGGTGTGAGTCCTCTGGGCCAGTACACAGATAAATATTTACATAAACCTGCTGCACAGCTGTACTTTATCTCAGTAGTCCATCTGGAATGACAGCCCACATATTTAAAATAGGAATGTCTATGCAGGAATATTGGTTTTTCTATAAAATTGTCTCTTAAACGTATTTTTAAAACTATGTTGTGAAATATAACACACATACACACACACACATATATATATAGCAGTGCAAAACCAGTCACAATTATTTCCAAAGAATATTCCTGTAATGACCACTCAAGTCAAGAAGTAGAATATGGCCAGCACTGCAGTGGTCCCCCTGTGCCTTTCCTCGTGGCAGCCCCCTCTGTACCCTTTAGCAGCAACCACTCTCCTAGAATTTTTATCCATTCATTCCTGGCTTTACTTTATAGTTTTGCTCCTAATGTGTATGTATTCCAAAACAATATAATTTGTGTTTATCTTAAAAATTGTATAAATGGGATCACAGTGTTTATGGAATGTGGCTTGCTTCTTTTGCTCGTTATTCTGCTTCATTAGCTTCATCCCTGTTATCATCAGTGGATGTTTTCCTAAATTTGCCTTGCGTCATCTAGCTGCCATGCTAAGTGTTAATAATTCTGTTTTAATGTGTATGTAATTATAATATCCCTGGACCTTCTACTATATAATAAAACCTGAAAAGTTACATTTATTGAGTATCCACCACGTGCCAGAACTAACTAATAATGTACATATAGTATAGCTGTATTCAAGATAATACTGCCTGGTATATAGGTTTAGTTTACTGTTTTTTTACAGACAAGAAACTGAAATTCTGAAACATAATGTAAATTCAGGCTCCAGCATTTTCTGAGATTTGGTTAACACAAATCTTGTGTTTTTTTTCCCTGCTACTTCACTTGTGTTAAGTAAGTAAAGGAATAAACTTGCCATTTCATAGTAGCTTTTTAATCACACCAAGCTCTTGGTTCTTGCTTTCATGTTCTTTTAACATTCTCTTTGTACTTGTACACAGATAAGAAACTAATTTGGAAAGAAAAGGGTTAACAGGTTAACAGCCTTTTCAACAATACACAGGTGAAGACAGCTTTCTGGTCTATGGCATCTGCAGAATACTTCCTGCAAACCTCCTGTCATGGGAGCAGAGTGAGGCCACCTTCCCTGGTGTAAGAATTGAGGAGGACTGCAGTCTATGCTGGGAAGAGCACGGAGTTCAGCGTTAGGCTACAACAGCTCTACACCTGATTGTCATCTATCTATGCGGCCTTCAGAAGTCATTGATCCTCTTGGGGGCTTAGTTTCTCTATGTGTGAGGGTGTTAATCAGAATTTTCAAACTGAAGTTCAAGGACCAACCTGAACAGATTAAATCAGGTTTCTGATTCTCTTAAAACCTCCCAGCTTGGAATTTGTGTGTGACATGCTACCATTGAGATAGTTTGTGTTAAGCTCTAGTTACCCACCAGGAAGCAGGCTGTAAAAAAAAAAAAAAAAAAAAAAAGATTCAGGCAAAAGTTCAAATCAGTTGAATCCAACATGGCATCCAGATTAATCTATACTTGACCTCCAGCCTCATTATGTCCTCATTATATTCTCCTTTAGCATAGAAGAAATCACACCTGCTCCTGCCATGACAGTTTACAATTGCCATTGCAACCTGTGGAAGTGACTGACCAAGGAGAGACAAGAAGTAGATCCCTAATTCCTGGACATAACCCCCATTTTCAGAAATAAGATGCATGTTCCAGCTAGATAGTAACATATTTTCTGGATCCTCTGAATATAGAACCCAATAGCACATGGAATAGCCTGTTCCTTTCCACTTTAATAAAACATTCTTGATTTTACTTTGCTGGTTCATGATTGATTTCTACACCTCACTAAAGACGAGGACCTCCTGAGGCTGCCAGGGGACGGTGGAGATGGCTACAGAAGGGTCCCCAGCTCTCAAGTATCATCATGAATGAGAACCAATGAAACTGGTGATGGTTCAAGTTCCCTCTGATTTAAACATTCTGGATAGAACTTGAACTTTTGGAACCTTGGTATCTTTCAGAGCTAAGCACCTACTTATTTCAGAGTTCTATGTGTTTTGTCAATAAAAATATATACAGGGCCATTAAAATTCAAGGTGTGAGGTAAACGTTGATTATTATTGCTATAGATAAACAATGATAATACAAGTCTAGGATGCTAGTTATCATAGTACCTTGGAATTGTTTGGTGTTCATAAACTGAATAAAAAAATGTACTGCCCCAATGGCCTTGTATCCCTATCATTATAAACTGTTAATACAGTGTAGCAGGAAAAACCAGCATAGTCTCACTGTAGTACACAGCAGCATCAATATGATTAACAAAAGTTGACAGTGTACTATGCAGTCTTGTTAGGAAGACTAAATAGTTGTTTATACTCTCAAAACAAATCTACAAGTCAGCTCATTTAATTATAAAATATGCTAAATATATCACCCAACAGATTGGCATATATGATCCAACAGACATTTTGTTGGCTGATTTATTTTTACTTTGCTGTTAAATTCCTTATATCTTTTTCTCTGTTATTTGAGAGAGAGAAAGATTGATTTTGCATCTGTTGGTTCACTCCTCGTATGTCCACACATGTGCTGGGAAGGCCAAAGCTGGGAGCCTGAAACTCAATCTACTACTCAGGTAACAGGGACCCAAGTACTTGAGACATCACCTGCTATCTTCCAGGGTCCACATTAGCAGGAAGCTAGAATTGGGAGCTGAGACTTGAGCCCAGGTACTCCAACATGGGATGTGGATATCTTACCTGGTGTCTTAACTGGTAGGCTAAACCACCACCCTTTTAAATGTTTTTCAAATGCTTTGGGGACTAGTTGGGGAGCCTCTCATAATATTTAGTACTTTCCTGAGATCTTTCTTTATAGTCTGAGCAATTGGAGTCATCTAATTATCTGCTTGTTTTTTCTTTTTCATCAGAATAACCAAATTCAAATTTTAGAGCAATTGTCTCTCTTCACTCAATTTACTCTGCGGAGGTTCTCAAACCTACACCTGAGGAAAGGTGTGAACTCCTGCCACGGAGGGGTCTTGAAAGGTGGCAGGGATTCTCAGCCAGGGGCACAGCCACTGAGGGAGATGAAAACAGTCTTCCTGGAGTGTGTGTAATTTCTGAACATTCCCCAAGTATTTTTCTCTAGTGCTTAAATTGCAAAACAAGATTCCAAACCTGTCAAACAGCAATTATTCTCTTATTTAATAGTAGGCTAGAGACCTCAATACTGTAGGTTGCTGTTTCCCACTGTGTAAACAAGACATTCCTATTTGAAATACGCAAAGAACTTTAATATAAAAAGTATGTAAATGCCTGGTCAGGAGAGATGCTATATCAGAATTATAAATTTATTGATCTCTACATCAATGTAGACATTATTTTATGTATTATAGTTTCTTAACAAGTTCCCTGCCTTTTCTCCCTTCTCTCTTCTTCCTAACTCACCTGTAAGGTAAATTAGATAGAACTGCTTTAGAGGCCGGCGCCGCGGCTCACTAGGCTAATCCTCCGCCTTGTGGCGCCGGCACACCAGGTTCTAGTCCCGGTCGGGGCACCGATCCTGTCCCGGTTGCCCCTCTTCCAGGCCAGCTCTCTGCTGTGGCCAGGGAGTGCAGTGGAGGATGGCCCAAGTCCTTGGGCCCTGCACCCCATGGGAGACCAGGATAAGCAACTGGCTCCTGCCATCAGATCAGCGCGGTGCGCCGGCCGCAGCACGCTACCGTGGCGGCCATTGGAGGGTGAACCAATGGCAAAAGGAAGACCTTTCTCTCTGTCTCTCTCACTATCCACTCTGCCTATCAAAAATAAAAAAATTTTTTAAAAAAAGAACTGTTTTAGAATTATTCTCATTTCCTTCTCTTACTTCTTTTACACAGAAGACAGGGGGTTGGCGCTGTGGCTCAACAGGCTAATCCCCTGCCTTGCGACGCCGGCACACCGGGTTCTAGTCCCGGTCCGGGCTCCGGATTCTGTCCCAGTTGCCCCCCTTCCAGGCCAGCTCTCTGCTGTGGCCCGGGAGTGCAGTGGAGGATAGCCCAAGTCCTTGGGCCCTGCACTCGCATGGGAAACCAGGAGAAGCACCTGGCTCCTGGCTTCGGATCAGTGCGGTGCACCGGCCACAGTGCGCCGGCCGCGGCGGCCATTGGAGGGTGAACCAACAGAAGAAGGAAGACCTTTCTCTCTGTCTCTCTGTCCACTCTGCCTGTCAAAAAAAAAAAAAAAAAAAAAAAAAAAAAAAGACATGGAAATTAAGTTAATTCTTGCAGGACAGGTAAGGCTGATTACTCGAGAAAGCAGATGGTATACCAGCCAGCAGGAAGAGCACACTCAGTGGCTTGGAATGTCAGAACAGTGGGAAGTCTCTCCCACAGACACAGTGAAGGAAATAGAGGATGACTAGGGAGAACCAGTGCTGTTACAGTATGATGTCAGGCTGGAGAGACAAGAGGAAATGGGGCCATCTTGACTTTTTTTGTGTGGCAGAATCATGAGGTTACTTATTCTAGAATTTTATTCCGACTGCTGGAGAATGACTAGAGAGAAGCACAAGAGGAAGTGGGGACAGTGGTTGGGAGGATGACAGCAGGTCAGGGACAAACTCTGGCTGCAACTGAGCATCTGAAGAAGAGATGAGCGTCAGTCTTAAAAAGAACTCAAGAGACCAGTGTTGTGGTGAAGCAGGCTAAGCCAACGCTTGAGATACCGGTACTCTGATACTGGCATCCCATATTGGAATGTTAGCCCGAGAACTGGCTGCTCCTTTTCTGAGCCAGCTTTCTGCTAACGTCTGGGGAAGGCAGCTGATGATGGTCCAAGTCTGGGACCCCTGCCACCTATGTGGGAGACCAGGATGGAATTCTCAGCTCTTGGCTTTGGGCAGGCCCAGACCTGGTTTTTGTGATTATTTAGAGAGTGAACCAGTGGACGGAAAAACCTCTCCATCTCTCCCTGTCTCGCCCCTCCCCTCTCTGTAAATCTGCCTTTCAAATAAATAAATTAATAAATTAATGTTTGAAAGAAGATTTGAATGAAGTATCAACAGAACACATTTGTTGCTGGGTTGAAAAATAAGATAAGTATTCTAGGTTTTCAGTCTGAGACATGTTCAACACTTGCCATTTTATTTCTTTTCTTGGGTGCTAAACTTATTGAAAGAGTTCAATTGCTGTCTCTGCTACTTTACTTCTGCTCCCACTATTCCACCAAAACTGTTCTGGAAAAATCAGTGACTCAGCTGGTCCATAGAGTTCCCTCTTCGCAGTTCTCATTCTCTTAGCCCACTCTGGAGTATTTGGGAATATTGACTCCTCTCTTCATCCCAAAATATTTGCTTCTATTGGATTTTTTTAAAGGTTTATTTATTTATTTGAAAGAGTTACACACGGAGAGAAGGAGAGGCAGAGAGAGCGAGAGAGAGAGAGGTGTCTTCCATCCGATGGTTCACTCCCCAGTGGGCCACAACAGCTGGAACTGTGCCGATGCGAAGCCAGGAGCCAGGAGCTTCTTCCAGGTCTCCCACACAAGTGCAGGGGCCCAAGGACTTGGGCCATCTTCCATTGCTTTCCCAGGCCATAGCAGAGAGCTGGATTGAAGTAGAGCAGACGGATTTTGAACTGGTGCCCATATGGGATGCCAGAGCTGTAAGCCAGGGCGTTAACCCACTGTGCCACAGTGCCGGCCCCTCCATTGGATTTTACAGTACTGTACCCATTTCACTCTTTTCCCATACTTTTGATTTTTTTGATGTCTTTTAATGGATCCTGTTACTTGGTCATCACTTTATATATCTTGAGTCCATAGAATGCTATTTTCCATCTTCTTATCACTTCATTCCCAGAATGCCTCCTACCACTGCCAATTCTGACTCATCAACTTCTATAACTTTCTCCATTTTCTATAGCAAATCCTGAAGTTACACCATATGCCCATATGGCTCTCTGGAACCACAGACTTGTGGTTTTTATTGCCTTCTGCACATGTCTTCTTGGATGACTCACAGGTATTTCAAGATCAGCGTGTTCAAGACAACTTGCAGTTTAAGAAGGCTTGAATGATCAAGTCTCATGACTATAGAGAAAGATTATTGTACCGAAGAGTCTGCTCTGCATCTAGCAAAAGGGAGAAATGGATTTTCTAGTCTGTGACCCCTGTGATTGCAAAGTGTCTGGTGGATCTCCCTCCCTGTCTCACTCAGGAACTTCTAAGAATGCTTAATCGGACCCATGCATAAAGTATCAATAGGCTGTAATCATTTGTAGCTAACAGGCCTCAATACTTCCAAAGATGCACAGCTCCAACTCAGAATTCTGCTGCCCTTGCATTGATAACCTCCTACCTAATGAGAACAGTGAACATCAATTCTTGCCTGAAGTACAGCATCTGAAAGGTCCTCCTTAGTCCACTTTGCTCTTCTGCAGTCTCTTCCCTAGGCATCAGCCACAGTAGTTGTTCAAAATCATGTCAGATCACATGACTGCTAGGCTTCTAATGGCTTCTCATCCCACTCAAGAAAGTTTTTTTAAAAGTTATTATTATTACTATTCTTTCCCCTGAACACTGCTCCAGCCACACTAGCTTCCTAGCTGTTCTATGAACACAGCGGGAACACTCCTATTCAGGGCCTTTCCGCTTGCCGTGTTCTCTGCCTGGCATTCTCTCCTCCAGAGAGCCTCTTGTGCTTTGCTACTCACTCTGTCTAAAACAAGCTTCTTCCGTATCCCCCTTCCTGCTCTAGTTTTCTTCATAGAACTTAGACCATCGGTTCCATTATACATTTGCTTATTTGTGTGTATCATTTGCATTTTGCTACTGGATTATAAACTTCCTGGGGCTGAGGTTTTCTCTCTTTTGGTCAATGCTGCATTCCCTAGGGACACTGGGATATCACCGGTCTACCATGTAGTAGGTGCTCCATAAACATGTGTGGAATAAGTGAAACCAAAGTCTTCCCCTTCACTGCTTTCATGACAATACAGAGGTTTAAAAGTAATGAGAGGACAGCATTTGCCTTTCTTTTTCTTAGGACGAAAAACTAGCTAATACAAGAGAGACAGTTCCTCTTTATTCCCTCTTCCTCTTGGAAACCTCAGTCTGTTTTCTCATAAGGCCTTCAACTGATAGAGTGAGGCCCAGTTACATTATAGAAGATAATTTGCTTTACTCTATTAAATTTTTTTTAAAAGTTTTTTTTTAAATTTTCATTTTATTTGAGAAGGGAGATGTGGTGGGGGGAGAGATAAAGAGAAAGAAACATTTTCATGTGCTGGTTTATTTTTCAAACAACTGCAACACTTGGGGTTAGGCCAAGCTGAAATGAAGCCAGGAGCCCAGAATTCAATTCAGGTCTCCCATGTGTGTAGAAAGGAACTAAATGCTTGAGCTATCATCTATTGCTTCCCAAGATATACATTAGGAGGAAGCTGGAATCGGAAGCAGAGCTGGGACTCTGACATGGGTTGTGAGGATCTCAAAGAGCATCTTGGCTGTTGCGCCAAATAATTGCCTCATAAGTTTACTGATTTCAGCGATAATACTCCTAACAATACCTCCACAGCAATGCAGAGTGTTTGACCAAATCTGGGTATCATGGTCTAACCAAGTGAGTTTATAAAATGAACCATCACTGTTCCTCACTCCTGGGATCTACTAAGAGATCTCAGTTGAGATCTCTACTAAATATTGCTGGTAGTTTGTATTAAACATTGTGATGGCTTTTATTTTTTTCTGACTTAGCAGATACAGAAGCTATTCACTTGCTTTACCTTAGTTTATGCAATGCTTTCTGATCAGCAGCTTTTTATAGCTCTCATAACAATGAGCATTAACTCAGTCTTATATACTGATTTTAGTAAAATTATTTAAAAGATAGAGATTTTTAAAGCATATATAAACAAAACTTCAAGTTTAAAAAATATATACCAAATTACCTCATCAGAAGCTACTTGAGGTTTAAAAACAAAACAAAGTATTTTGTCATGCTTTGAAAGAGGACATTGACTTTGTACTCTACTATTTTCTATCCAAATTTACAATAACATACTTTAAATTTTATTTTCTAAAGTGCTGTCCATCCCATTGTTATTCTCCAAAGTTGCTTTTATCTGAGCAGTTGCTAGTTGATTAACTTTTTATTATAGCTTAGTGGAGGCCAAGGTCATGGGTTCAATTCTCACATAGTCCAATTAGCCTCACTTGCTTTGGGGCCTGCAGCATGGTTCCTCCACTGTCTGTAGCCATTGTGCAAATGGATGTTATTGGACGCTCAAGGCACTGTCTGAAAGAATGAATGGATGCTTGCAAATCCAGAGTTATTAATGGAAAATCAATTGGAAGGCCATAAACCTCATTCACAGTGATTCAGTAATGTACACAAAAGCACATTGCAAAAAGGAGTGTTTGTTGATCGATGCCCTTAATTATTTATTTTTACTTTTCCCTTGAAAAGCAAAAGAAAAGAAGAATCTCCAGGGAAATTTCTCTTAGTATTCTTTCTGTAGACATTCTGAAGATTTATCTAACGTTTTGTATGTTTTCACAGAGCTATTTTTTACTTTTAGCACAAAAATGAGCTCTCAGATTTCACTCCTGAACACCTTTGGTGAGATAGGCAAGATAGCTGCAAGGCACATGGAAATAAATATGGCTTTATCTCATGCTAGATTAGGTCAAGATTTTGAAAAACTGATACTTAGCAAACAAGTTAATCTCTCACTATTTTTTTCCTTTTTTACAATGTTTTTAGGGTGTCATTGGTATTTTGATAAATGGTTAGGGAAATTTTTGGTTTGCTGTTAGAAATTTCAGTTTTGTGTTAAGCTGGCTTGCATGGGGTGATGAATAAATGTCAAGATGAATAATTATTTGATATTTCACTTTTAGGCTGTGTTGTACCAGTGATTCTTTGAACAGGTCTCTTGTCATTTGTTGTTTCCTCTTTGTCTACTGCTAATTTATTGCAAGGGAGTCAGCTCAGACTTTAAGGGTTCCTTACCAGTCCTAATGCTTCAGCTAATATTTTACCAATCTTCTGATGGGGCATCTTTCCACATTTTATCAAGGTTGGGTGAGAAACAAGGATTATTCATCTTTGGTTAGAATGGAACTCTAAGGAAATCTAACATTCTCTAAGTAATGCAATTTTCTCATTTGGCAATATTTAGATAGTCCTATCGCTTCTCAGTTCAAACAGCTGATAGTAGAGATTTGCAAAAAGTTTTGTCAGGGGTGAACATTTGGCTTAGTGGATATAACACTTGAGTCCCACATCAGAGTGTCTGGGTTCAATTTCCAGCTCCAGCTGCTGGCTCGAGCTTTGGGCCAATGCAGACCCCCAAGAGCAGCAGTGATGTTTCAAGTAAATAGGTTCTTCACTCCTGGCTCTGGCTCTGGCCCTGGCCCAGCACCCAGGTATTGGGGCGGGCATTTAGGGAAGTGAATCAGGGTTCTCTTTCGATGTGTGTCTCCATGTCTGTGTCTGCCTCCTGCCTTTCTCTTATTCTTGTGCCCCCTGCCCCACATGCCAATGAAGGAGGAGTAGGAGGAGGAGGAAAATAAGGAGGAGGAGGAGGAAGAAAAAGAAGAAGGTTTAGTTAGAATTTGTTAGAATTTGGTAGCATGGGCTTGTAACGCTGGCAGTTCCTTACTTTAACTTTTCCTTTTTTTAATTTTCAAGTCTTTCTTCATGCTTTGCTCAAATAATTAAAAAGCATGTTAGTTTATATTATTCATGAGTACATTTTTTTAAAATCAAGCATTATAGTTAAAGCCCAAGTTCCCATGACAACCCACATTCCCTAGTAGTTTCATAGGTAATTTTCAGAGACAGGGCAGGTACCCCTAGTCAATTCTGCCACTAGGAACACATTCAACTATTGAAATAAAAAACTCTCTGGTAAATATCACAAAAAAGTTCATTTTTTTCTTAAAACAAGACTGACATCTTTCTGTGCATGGCACACTGGGACAATGAACTTGATTATTTCCAATAGAGGCATGGTGTGATTAAAATTGTTGGAAGACACAAGCTGATGTGATAATGGTAAAATTATCAGTGGGAGCTAAGGCTGGGAGGCCGAAGAGGGGAAAACAGAGTTATTCTTTATATTTGTTTAAATCTACTTAGGAAGTTTGGAATTTTCCTTCTGCTAAAAAAAAAAAAAATAGAAGTATGAATTATGTTTCACACAATTTAAGTACCCAGTTTCATAAAATTAAATATTCTTTTATATCCTATGTATCTGATATTTCAGCAAGATCTGAGTTCTACTAAAATATATCCTGAATCTGACAACTTGTTACCATCCATCCAATGACTATGTTATTTCTTTACTTAAGATCTTCTAATTTCTACCCACAGCAATTAGAATATTCAGATTCTTTATATGATCTAGCTGCTATAGTTTGGTTGTGACTTGGCCCTCAAACCCAGGCAGACATTTGAACCCCAAAGTCATGTTAATGGTACTATTCGAGTGAAGACTTAATCAAATTCTGGTATTTAGGAAGTCAGCTAGTGGGAAGTCCTTGAGGTTTATTTATTTATTAAGATATCTTTACTTGAAAGGCAGAGATACAGAGAGGTAGAGGCAGAGGCAGAGAGAGATGGAGATCTTCCATCTGCTGGTTCACTCCCCAAATGGCCTCAATGGCTGGAGCTGGTCTGACCCGAAGCCAGGAGCCAGGAGCTTCTTCAGAGTCTCCCACGCGGGTGCAGGGGCCCAAGCACTTGGGCCATCTTCTACTGCTTTCCCAGGCCATAGCAGAGAGTTGGATCAGAAGTGGAGCAGTAGGGACTCGAATTGGCGCCCATATGGGATGCCTCCACTGCAGGCAGCAGCTTTGCCCACTATGCCACAGCGCTGATTCCCAAGTCCTTCAGGTTTTGGAATGTGCCCTTGGAAGGTAGTTCTTGTGAGAGGGTTGGTTATAAAAGTCTGAGTTGGATCCAATCTCTTTCTCTGTTTCCTGGCTCACCAGGTGGTCCTTCCTCTACAAGTGCTTCTCCATTGCCATCTTCTGCCCTCACCAGATGCCCAAACAATGGGGTTGCCAGATCTCAGACTTGAGCCTCTGTAGCTGTATGCTAAATAAACCACTTCTCTTTATAAAGTTAGTTGCCTCTTACATTTCATTGTGGTAAGTGAAAAAGTTAACTAACACACCAACTTCAGCCTGTCTCCCACTCTTCATCTCCTACCCTCTAACCCTCTTCTATTGTGTTCCATCTCCTGTGGCATCCTACCTCTTCCATCAACAGCTAAGCTCACTCCCACATCCATGTCTTTTCACTTGCTGTTCCTTCTGCCCAGAACTGCCTCTCCCCAATTTTAATGGAGCTTGCTCCTTCTCATCTTTTTGGCAAATGTCATATTCACCTAGATACCTTTTCAGACTCTGACTCAAAGTCACTCTTACCCTTCATAACTATTTCATCATCCTTTGAATTTTCTTCATAGTTTTTTTTTTCACCATCAAAAATGATTTTTTTTTTTTAGGTACTTGTACTTCTTATCAATACCTATTCACTACAAAGACAATCCAGGAGTCCAAGAATTTTGTCTTGTTTATTGATGTATCTTCAGTGCCTTGATAATGTCTAGTTCACAATCAGTTCTAAATGCTTGAATTGAACAAAAGGACAAATAAATGAGTGAATAGTCACACTTGAAATTGTACTTTGTATTTTCAGTTTTACATATATTTACATTAAGATTAGGTAGGGAACATATTTTTAAATATTAGTATGCCTCAACATTACTATTATAGACATACATCTTGTTGGTTTACTTATAGATGTATATATTAGGTCTTCATTGGGATATTTAATACAACTCTTACTAGATCAAGAAGAAACAATGGAGAGCCCAAAAAATATTGTTTTTGGAGTCAGACACAACTAGGTTTGGATCTATAACACAGAGCTTAAATCTCTTTGCCACCTAAGGTGAAGAACTTAACAGATGTGAAGTCCTTGGTGCAAAACTCAGTTGTAGGTGGTAGTTGTTATCATCCTCATATAATAAATCACCTTGCTTAAGTACACCCATGAAGCATTTTGTGTAGATTAGGGTCAAATTTAAAAAATATCATTGGTGAAAAATGTTTAAAAAATCCAAGTAAATTTGACCAATTAGTCTAATATTGATTCCGTGTAATTAGTCTTATAAAAATGTTTCTTTATAGTAATAACTTTTTATTAAGAAACATAATAGATATAAATAAGATTTCTGGTGAATTTGCTATTGTGATGTAATACGAAATATCAGAATTTCTTAATTTATGTGCAAAATGTACAAAGTCAAAAGGAAGGTAGAGATACATAAATTGGTTTTTGAAAACAAAGATTAATGAAGCAGTTTTGTGTTTATTCATTGATAAACACAATCTTTTTACTGATAAATTGAAATCTGTTGATACTGGGCATAATGCTATGCTGAAATCACAAATTTTAAATATAAAAATGAATAACCTTTGTGCGTTTGAGACTGATTAACGCATCTGGTATAACATCTCTTCATTTTACCTTCATGTCATGCAAATTATTTAAGACATAAAATGATACTTATATCAAGACAATTCAATAATAGGGTGAGATATGGTGTTAGGACAATTGGATATCCATATGCAAAAGAATCCATTTGAAACCCATCCCTCACATTGTATACTACAGTTAACTCAAAATAGATCAATTAGTATAAAAATGAAAGCTACTGGGGCCTGAGCTGTGGCATAGCAGGTAAAGCCACCACCACCTACAGTCCCATATGGGCGCTGGTTTGAGTTTGAGTCCTGGCTGTTCCATTTCTGATCCAGATCCCTGTTGATGTACCTGGGAAAGCAGTAGAGGATGGTCCAGGTACTTGGGCACCTGTATGCACTTGGGAGACCCAAAAGAATCTCCTGGCTCCTGACTTCAGCCTGGTCCAGCCCCAGTTGTTGTGGCCGTTTGGGACATGAGCCAGTGGACGGAAGATCTGTCTCTGCCTCTCTCTTGTAACTGTCTTTCCAATAAGAAATCTGTTTTTAAAAATTAAAGCTATCAAACTCCTAGAAGAAAATCTAGGAATAAGTTTTTGTTATACAAGACTTTCTTAAATATGACACCAAAAGCAAATGTGACAAAAGATAAACTTAATTAAGCTTACATAAAATAGAAAAAAGGCAAAATATAATAAACATGTGAAAAGCCAACCCACAGTATGGGAAAAATATTTGTAAATCATTTCTGATACGGGACTTATAGCCATAATATATAAAGAATTCATGGAACTCAACAACAAGAAGACAAGCAACTCAATTGTAAATGGGAAGAGATTTGACAGATATTCTTTCAAAGAAAATATTAAAATGACCAACAAGCACATGAGAACATGCTTTACATCATCAGGCACTATGGAAATGTAAATCAAAGTGACAATGAAATACACCCAGGTGTCACTTACTGATAGATTATTTTTTTTTCTTTTTTGACAGGCAGAGTGGATAGTGAGAGAGAGAGAGACAGAGAGGAAGGTCTTCCTTTTTGCCGTTGGTTCACCCTCCAATGGCCACTGCGGCTGGTGCATCTCGCTGATCCGAAGCCAGGAGCCAGGTGCTTCTCTTGGTCTCCCATGCGGGTGCAGGGCCCAAGCACTTGGGTCATCCTCCACTGCCTTCCCGGGCCATAGCAGAGAGCTGGCCTGGAAGAGGGGCAACTGGGATAGAATCTGGTGTGCCGGCGCCGCAAGGCAGAGGATTAGCCTGTTAAGCCACGGCGCCGGCCCAGATTTTTCTTTTTAAAAGATTTTTGTTTGAGAGGTAGAGTTATGGTCAAAAAGAGGGAGAGACATGGAGAAAGGTCTTCCATTCACTGGGTCACATAGGCCAGAGCTGGGCTGATCTGAAGCCAGGAGCCAAGACCTTCATCTGGGTCTCCCATGCATGGCAGGGGCCCTACCACTTGAACCACGTTCTCCTGCTTTCCCAAGCCATAGCAGAGAGCTGGATCTGAAGAGGAGCAGCTAGAACATGAATGAGTGTCCATATGGGATGCCGGCACTGTAGGCAGAAGCTTAGCCTACTGCACCACAACTCCGGTCCCTGATGAGAGTATGTTCTAAGATATACTTCATTAGTTGATTTTGTTGTTGTGCGAGCATCATATAGGGCACCTTACGCAAATCCAAATGTCAGCACTTGATGTGGCCTCTTGATATAATCAAGAGATGATGTTGAGCGTGCTGCCCATGGAAAACAGCATACTGTTTTACAGTAAGCCTGCTTTTTTACAAGTAGAAGGAATACTCATACACTGTAACCTAATAAAAAGTATAGTACAGTAAACACATAAATCAGTAAGTCATTTTTATCATTCTCAAGTAGTATGCGTTGTACATAATTTTATGTGTTATACTACTTTTTACTACACAGTGGAGTTTATTTATACCAGCATCACCACAAACAAGTGAGTAATAGATTGTAGTACAACATAATGATGTTAAGATGTCACCAGGTGATAGGGATTTTTTAGCTTCATTATCTTTTTAGGGGAGCAGAGTTCTAAATGCATGTCATCCTTGACATAAAAGCTGCTAAGCAGAACTGGCCCGATTATACCACTCTTCACCCTCTAAGATGGCTATAAAAAATAAGCAAACACAAAAAAAATCCAGAAAGTAACAAGTGTTGACAATGAAAATGTGAATTATCAGAGTGTTTGTGCATTGCTGGTGTGAATGTAAAATGGTTGAGTTGCTGTGAAAAACAGATCAGTTTTTCACATAAACAGAATTCCCAGCAATCCATTTCTAGGTATACACTGCATAATTTGACAACAGAGACTCAAATAGATACTTGTATGCCAATGTATTTGTATCATTATCATAATAGCCAGAAGGTAGAAACAAACCAAATATCCATCAACAGATGAATGGATAATGAAAATGTGGAATGGCCATAATATAGAGTTTTGAAACCTCAGTTACAAAAATGAATTAAGGATCATGTATTAACATGCTATAGCTTAGATGAATACATGCTACAATATGGAAGAACCTTAAAACTATTATGCTACATGAATGAAGCCAGTTACAAAAGAGTATATATTGTATGGATCATCCAGAATGGGCAAATCCATAGACGTGCAAAACAGAGATGTGGGGGCTGACAGGACAGTGGTTGTAGGGGGAATGGGTATTGACAGCCAGTGAATATAAGATTTTTTTTAAAGAACAAACATGTTTTGAAATTAGGTTGTGGAGCTGGTTGTACAACTCTGAGACTATACTAGAAAACATTGAATTGTGTGCTTTAAATGGTTGAATTATATGAATTTTTGTCTAGATAAAAGTGCTAAAATGTTTTTTGGAGTGAAAATTTGCATGAACATGTATAAATATGGAAAACAATTTAAAGGCATTTAAATCGCTCAATAGGTCAGATGGTTTCAATTTAAATTCAACTAATTCATTAATCTGTAAGTGCATGCTCCTAATAGTTGCATATATTATCTGCATTCATTCCAAAGTGGGGAGGATCGTGAGTTTTAATCCCAGCTGTCCTCCTTATTGCTATTCTATTGTAATGTTTATTATAGTAAAAAATAGATAAATTACAGGGAAAATACTTTGTCTTTCACCACCTGTTTTCTTCCCTATTTCCCTGTGTGCAAAGTTATAACTCTAGTATTCGAAATTCACATGGGAAACCCAAATATAGTGTAAAGAAATTCTCCTTAGTAATTATTCTTATCTTCGTTGACCCAAAGTATCATAAACTTTACTTCTGCATGTCCACCACACTCTGGAGAATTTTCCATTTTGCATTTTGTTTTAACGACCTTTGGGCCAAGATTGCGTTTCCAAATCTACGCCACCTAGTGTCAAGATTGAAGAAGTACTGGTTTGTACATTTCTTTTGAACAGTCTGGTAGACAGCCAAGAAATGTTAAGAACCATCAACAAATTAATGACTAATCCTTATGTTTACTTTTTAATTCACAGCACTAACCTGAGTTCACAAATTTTTTGACTTTATCAGAGCTATGTTGGCTGTCTGAAATATAAAAGCTGGGAATTCAAAACACACTAACTTATTTCTAGTTTCTAACCATTTATAATTGAGGCAGACTTGAGTTTACAAAAATGTTTGCAGTATAAACATCATACAAAGAAGAATGTGTTAGCTTTTTTCCAGTAATATAACCTATATTCAGTCATAAATTCTGATACATACATATATTAAATGTTGGTTATGATTAGTTTTAAATTAAACTTTGAATATGTTTTCCACATTTGAATAGCGATAAGCTTTTATACCATGTGTTTATTTACATGATGGATGAAATTCTGTCTGTCACACACAGTGACAAGAATAGACTATTTCGGATGGGTGTCAAGATGATGGGTTGAGACTTCTGTATCCTATATTGGACTTCCAAGGTTCAAGTCTCAGCTCCATTTCCGATCCAGCTTCCTGTTAGTGTGCACCCTGGGAGGCAGAAGGTGGCGACTCAAGTACTTGGATCTCTGTCACCCACATGGGAGGCCTGGATTATATTCTAGACTCCTGGCTTGGGCCTGACTGAGCCCTGGCTGTTGTGGGCATTTGGGGAGTGAATCAGCAGATGCCAGCTCTCTCTCTGTCTCTATCTCTCTGCTTTCAAATAAAATAAATTTTTAAGAAGACTGAACAAAAGGAATAGACTGTGTCATTCCTTAGAATATGTAATATCCAGTGTTGGTAATGTCTTTACTGGCAGCATTGTAATATATTTTTAAATTGTGTTATAATAATTACGTTATTTATAATGCTGTGCTTACTTCAGAGTGATCTACTTTGATAAAATTGGCACATAAAAGTTGATTTGGTTTAGCCCTTTTTTTCCAGTGTTTGAAAAATACTTCTCTATTAGAAGTGGAAAATGCCTGGGGTTAGTTTAAAAGGTAAAATAAAGTACAATTATGTAAAGCAGAAACGAGGTGATTTGTTTGTATTGTGGACTCATTTTAGCTCACTTTGGAGTAAACTTAATTTACATTTAGAAAAGTCCTGTCAGACATGTTGGCAGCATTTTCAGTAATAATTTGGGTAACAATTTTAATAAATCCAGCTTCCAGATACTCAGTTGTAGCATTTATATTCAAAGGAGGCAAAATCTTATTACTATGGGTGAATTTAGAGAGGCTTAAAAATTAATCCTCAATAGATCATCCGATTTGGGACTGACACTGGTGGACTGAATCTTTCCATCACTTTCAAGGATAGCCTAATTAGCATGTGCATGTGTTTGTAAATTATAAAGCCGTTCATTCTTAATAAGACTGCTCAGGGGTGAAGATAGTGAGGCAGGTCATATATCATCTTTCTGTCTAAATGCCATTGAGCAAGTGCTGCTTGTTTTACTACTAGAGACAGTCACAATCCTAATTTTACAGAATTTTGTATGGGAATTGAAAGAAGTCATCAAGCCTACTCCTGATATTTCTCGGTCAGCATTTTTCTGGTGGAAAGAACCATTTGTTTCGCCTGCACATCTGAACTATGGGTTTCATGAAGTAGGGTGAGGGCTTCCACAGCAAACCCTATGCCAATGTCTATACTAGGACAATGTTTTAACTTTCATTATTGTACCAGTATGTGCACGTATTTGCCTGGTCTTTGGATGTGATTGACCATCAGATTTTCTAGTGCTGATGGAAGTTTCCTAGACATCTACATGGGAAGTAATGTTTTTCTCTCAGAAAGATCTACACAACTTGCTCTGAGAGTCCTGAATCTAATATCTCATCATTAGAATACCAGGACTAGGCCATCAAGAGAAACTATTAACTTTAACCTAGAAGTCTCTGTTAAAGGTTGTGAAAAATAATGAACAATGTAGGACTGTAGAGAAAACGAAATGTTAGTCCTTGTAATGGAAATCTATTACTTCCATTGAGACTGCTCAGGTATTTATAAGGGAGTGATTTTCCCTTTTGGAGACAGTATAGACGGAAAGAGGCAGATGTCCTTGAATTTCCCCTTTGAAAATATTCATTAGTAATGTGATAAAGAGGAAATTCGGGAAAGGACTCATAAACATTAATAAAGAAACTGAAAGATTCCAGGAGATATCGTTGTCTGATACCAAAAGAAACTACAAAATAGGATGAGTTGTCGATGGTTCACAGAAACAAGTGAAGGCTAAAAAGGGAAGAATATAGAGAAGTCAGTGGTTTTGAGTAAAAGATTTCTGGTAACTTTCACTTCCTGTCTGAAAGAAGGACTGCTATAGTCATTACTGCCTGATGACAGAAGGGGGCAGCAGAGAGCTACCAGGTGGACTGATTCACAGTTCATTTAGGTGATGAGAATGCAAGGGTGAAGGAGAGCCAAAATGCCTCCTAATGAGTGTTACAGAAGTGCCAGACTGGCTGATTAAGTGTGTAAGGCCTGCCGAGGAAGCTACCAGCACAATTCTCCAGCTCTAGAATGCTTTTCCTTAAAGACCATTGGAATACCTGCTTTTGCATGACTAGTGAGAAAATGGCCCAGATTCTGAGAGACTCCAGACTGTAATACTTTTCCCCAAGCTTTTATCCGTATTCTGCTACTTTAAGGGGTACAATACCATTGGAGATGTTTGCAGCAGAAAGTTAGCCTTTGTATGGCAGAGACATAGATAGGCATTCCTGTGAACGCCACTAGGGCTTCCAACTAAGCTCCTCTCATCATTCAATGTTATCTCTGGGTATAGCATTTGACGTTGATTTTTGCATAATCACTACAAGACTACCATCTGCTTGATTTCAATATAATTTCAGCAGCAGGGCTGGACAACTTAAGTGCTCCCAAAACAATCTTTCCACTGCTTTTGTTGCTCTTGTTCCTGAAGGTGTGGTGGGCATTAGTACCTTACAGATCAAAGTTGAGGCCAAGCCAGTGAACCAAGGTGGGGAGGAGTAGATTAGTGCAAGGAAGGGAGGGTTATTTGCTTAACACTGTTGTGAAGTGCCATACTTATTAGCTAGACAGAATACCTGCTTCATTTTGTCTGCCAGGAGTGGGCAGCCTCGTGTTGACCAATGACTGAAACTGCAGGAGGCCTGCAGGCCCTTTCTGTGGGGACTGGTTGGTGGTTGATGGATTCACTGGATGCCACTGAGGTCTATTAGGAGTCATGCCCTTGAATCATTTTGTGCTGTGAGCATCTCAATCACAGCATGTGGGTAGCTTGTACTCCGTCATCCAGGGAATATTCACACCACAGAAATTGGTGATTCCTACAAAGGACCTCCCCACTGCCTGCCCTCCCTGAATGCTGGTTGTTAAACACTTGCCGGCACACCACTGAGACACAAGCTAGAACCGTAGGCCTCCGTTCTGGGATGGACAGAGATAATAGGGTTACTTCACTTTTTTGTGTCTTTTTTTGTTAGAATCTCCAACGCTTCTCAGTATTATAAGCCATTAAAGTGAAAAATTATTTTTATCATCTACCCTCTGACTTACTACACACTGGATTCATTTTATTTTTCTGAATGACTTCATTACTGTAAGAGGCTCTGTGGCATGAGGCTGCATCAAGCAAAGCTTGGATGAGAGGACTCAAAACCCAGTGTTGACTTTGCCCTTAGTTAACTTGGGGGAGACAAACACCCTATTCAAACCTTAGCGACTTGGTCTGAAAGACAAAGAGATTTAGTCAAGCAAGTGTAGGGCACCACCGCATGGCCTGAATCCTGCTAAAGGCCTAGATTTCGGCGACCTCCGCATGGCCCGAATTCTGCTGAAGGCGTGCTTGGCCAGATTGCCAAGGTGATTGGTGGAGTCGCGTCAACGGCAAAGGTCACTTGATGTGATGCTGAGGCAGCTAAGGCAATGCTGTGGGCTCTGGTTAGCAGCAAGTGGGACATTCAGCCCAGTGACTAAGGAGCCCTCTCAAGACCCCTCCACACTGTGATTGTTCCCTTATTCCCAGCTTCCAACCAAACAAGTCCTTCCTGTAAACACTGAAACTCCCTATTGTTCCCTGTTTCACTGTGTTTAAACTCCTTCATCGTGAAATTCTCTTTTCATGAAACTGCACAGTTTTTATGATTAATTGATCACGTCACCATTGACAGTAAATACCTGGAGTAACCAGACACGTGGGCCTCTGCTTCTGCCTCCACCTTGGCAGTGGACAGAGTGCCCCCTGGTTTCCTCGCATTCAAGTCTCTAATCAGTCTGCTTCCTTAATCTATGTGACATCATTCCTCTTTCGGGTTAACCGGACACCCTGCCATGCTGCATGTAGCTAGCACGCTCTAGTTATTCCTGCTCTAAAATTCTAAATTACATATCTAACCTGCTTTTGGAGTACCGATGTCTGTACGCTCAGGGAGGCTATCAGTCATAATCTCTAAATCCTTTGCTCCATTCCTCTGTCACTCTAAACTACTTTTTGATGCTCGAAGCCTGGGCAAAGGACCCTGGGCCTTTGCACTGAATGTTCCTTTCTAGGGATGTTCTGTCTCCCTTCTGCCCATGTGACAAAAGTCTGCTCCTCTTTGAAGGGTCAGTTTCTATGTGACCACCATTAAAAGCCTTCCAGAATGCTCTCACAGATTTTCACGGCCTCTGTTCTTTCGCTGTTTCTTGGAGTCCTGGCAGCTGTCTCCTACCTGTGCAGTGGAGACTGTGTAGAAAGGAAACTGGCCCCTGGCTGGCAGCGCGGAGGCTGCACAATGCCTGGAGTCACCGTAAAGGATGTAAACCAGCAGGAGTTCACCCAAGCTCTGGCAGCCTTCCTCAAAAAGTCCGGGAAGCTGAAAGTCCCCGAGTGGGTGGACACCGTCAAGCTGGCCAAGCACAAGGAGCTAGCCCCCTGCAATGAGAACTGGTTCTACACGCGAGCGGCTTCCACAGCGCGGCACCTGTATCTGCGGGGCGGTGCTGGCGTCGGTTCCATGACCAAGATCTACGGGCCCGGCAGAGGAACGGCGTCATGCCCAGCCACTTCAGCCGCGGCTCCAAGAGTGTGGCCCGCCGCGTCCTGCAGGCCCTGGAGGGGCTGAAGATGGTGGAAAAGGACCAGGACGGGGGCCACAAACTGACACCTCAGGGACAAAGAGATCTGGACAGAATCACCGGACAAGTAGCAGCTGCCAACAAGAAACACTAGAACAAGTGATGCTGGGTCAATAAATTGCCTCACTCGTTAAAAAAAAAAAAAAAAAAAAAGGAAACTGGCTCTGTGCATGGACAACACAAAGAAGCTCTACGGCTCCATCTCACTCAAACCCTTTGAATCCATTTGCACTACCTAGCTAGGCTGAACTTGGATGCTGCTCCAGCTTGGTTTTTACATCTCTGCCCTTCACTACTCTGGACTTTGTGTTACAGAGTCTCCTTGGGTGTTTTAAGTCTCCTTTTGTTCTTGACCCTTGAGAGCCTCTTCTTTCATCCTATTTGGGCACCTTTCTTGGATTCCTGAAATATTGAGCTCAGCTACAGCCCTAAGGTCCCCAACACCTTAGAGGGGTAGTTCTGGGGGTTGGTTCTGTAGCATAGCAGGCTAAGCCATTGCCTGCAATGCTGGCATCCCATATGGGCACCAGCTCCAATCCTGGCTGGTCCACTTCTTTTTTAAAGATTTATTTATTTATTTGAAAGTCAGTTACTCACAGAGAGAAGAGGCAGAAAGAGAGAGAGAAGTCTTTCATCCACTGGTTCACTCCCCAATTGGCCACAACTGCCGGAGCTGCACCGATCTGAAGTCAGGCACCAGGAGCTTTTTCCAGGTCTCCCATGTGGGTGCAGGGGCCCAAGCACTTGGTCTATCTATTACTGTTTCCCAGCCCATTGCAGAGAGCTGGATTGGAAGTGGAGCAACTGGGACCTGAACTGGTACCTTTATGGGATGCCTGCACTGCAGGTGGTGGCTTTACCTGCTATGCCACAGCAATGGCCCCTACTCTACTTCTTTCCTTTTTTTTTTTTTTTGACAGGCAGAGTTAGTGAGAGAGAGAGACAGAGAGAAAGGTCTTCCTTCTGTTGGTTCACCCTACAACTGGCCTCTACAGCCGGTGCTCTATGCCGATCCGAAGCCAGGAGCCAGGCGCTTCCTCCTGGTCTCCCATATGGGTGCAGGGCCCAAGCACTTGGGCCATCCTCCACTGACTTCCTGGGCCACAGCAGAGAGCTGGACTGGAAGAGGAGCAACTTGGACAGAACCGGCGTCCCAACCGGGACTAGAACCCGGAGTACAGGCACCACAGGTAGAGGATTAGCCTAGGGAGCTGCGGCGCTGGCCCCTGCTCTACTTCTGATTCAACTCCTTGCTGATGTGTCGGGAAGGTGCAGAAAATGATGTAAGTCCTTGGGCCTCTGCACTCACATGGGAAACCCAGATGAAGGTCCTGGCTCCTGCATGCAGACTGGCCTAGCCCCAGCCATCACAGCCATTTGAGAAATGAACCAGCGGATGGAAGATCTAACTATCCCCCAACCCCTTCTGCCATGGCTGTGACTTTCAAACAAATCTAAAAAGAGAGAGGGAGTTCTGATATGAGCTTGGAAATTCCTCAGGGAGGAAACAGTTACTACATCCTTGTGTCCTCAGTGCCTATAATCATATCTGGAACATAGAAGTGCTCAATGAATGTTTGTTGAATGAACGGATGGATGAGTGAACTGTAGCCTTACCCTCATCTCTTGATTGCTGGTCACTGAGTTAGGATGTTGCCCAATGGACTGGTGATTTTCTTTCTTCTTTTTTCTTTCTTTTTTTTTGACAGGCAGAGTTAGACAGTGAGAGAGACAGAGGGAAAAGTCTGCCTTCCATTGGTTCACCCCTTAATTGGCCGCTATGGTTGGTGCACTGTGCCCATCCAAAGCTAGGAGCCAGGTGCTTCTTCCTGGTCTCTCATATGGGTGCAGGGCCCAAGCACTTGGGCCATCCTCCACTGACTTCCTGGGCCACAGCAGAGAGCTGGACTGGAAGAGGAGCAAGTGGGTCAGAATCAGGCACCCCGACCGGGACTAGAACCTGGGATGCCAGCACCACAGGCGGAGGATTAGCCTAGTGAGCCAAGACGCTGGCCATGGACTGGCGATTTTCAACTGGGGTTAGGGCCTCAAGGAGGATCTAAAAAAAAGGATAATTTTATTAGCAAGATAATGCACAACACATAAAAGTTTGCACAGAATTTCAGTGACTTCACAAATCCCATTTAAGCTCATCCATGAGTGTCAGCTATATAACCTCTGTTACACATAGTAGAGAAACATTGAAGATTTTAAGTCTAGAGATGGTGTGACAAAGATAATGCTTTAAGGAGGTGTTAGGATCAACTGGAGATCTGGGCATAAGGTGATGAAGGGCTGGAACAGAGTGTGATACAGTGTCAGTGAAAAAAGTGGGCAGATAGAAGAGATTATAGCAAGCAGAAATAGAGGACTTGATTCTCAGTTATATGTAGGAACCAACTGATAATTTTTCTGTGCTCTTGAAATAAGATTCATGAAGATGATTGTTGGATCTACAGATGTGACAACTGACACAACTATCACCTGTTTTTAAAGAGTGATACTGTCACATATAAGTTAGTATTTCCAAACTTAGTGAGAATTTATTGATGACATAAGTTTATGTGTACACAAATCCACTGAGTTGATCATTAGGGTTGAAGAAATTGGTGGCATTGAAGGCATTCAGATCTGGCTGAAGAGCCCATGAGAGTATGGAGTCTTGGCATGGAAAGCCAAGACACTCTGGCAAAAAAAAAAAAAAAAAAAAAGACCTAAATGAAAGATCTGTGAGTGAGATACCAGTAGAAAGAACGGGCCATCAAAGAAGGAGGTACCTTTCTCTGAAGGGAGGAGAGAACTTCCACTTTGACTATGACCTTGTCTAAATAAGATCAGAGTTGAAGAACTCAAAAGGCTTCCATAGCCTTGGCAACTCACGACAAGAGCCTAAGGAGATTACTGATGCCATAAACAAGAGTGTCAAATTGTTAAGTCAACAACAGGAGTCACTGTGTACTTACTCCTCATGTAGGATCTCTGTCCTTAATGTGTTGTTCAATGTGAATGCTATAACTAGTACTGAAACAGTATTTTATACTTTATGTTCTGTGTGGGTGCAAACTGATGAAATATTTACTTAATATATGCTAAATTGATCTTTTGTATATAAAGATAATTGAAAATGAATCTTGATTTGAATGGAATGGGAGAGGGAGCGGGAGATGGGAGGGTTGTGGGTGGGAGGGCATTTATGGGGAGGGTAGCCACTGTAATCCATAAACTGTACTTTGGAAATTTATATTTACTAAATAAAAGCTAAAAAAAAAAAGAAATTGGTGGCATGAAGCAGGAAACAGGAAGTATGGCATCTTATAACTTATCAAATTTTAGAGCTAGAATTTTTCCTTCTTATTTAATTTTTAAATTTATTTGAAAGGATAGGATGGAGGGAAGGAGAAAGATCTTCCATTCTGTGGCTCACCCTTCAAATGCCTGCAACAGCTGGGGCTAAGCTGAAACCAGGTGGCTGGAACTCAATTCAGGTCACCCATCTCGATGTCAGGGACCTAACTACTCAAGCCATTATGTGCTACCTCTCAGGATATGCATTAGCAGCGTGGTGGGATCAAAAGTGGGGCTGTGCCCTCAGGGCATTCAGATCTGGCTGAAGAGCCCATGAGAGTATAGCAGGCATGGAAAGCCAAGATACCATGGGAAAAAAAAAAAAAAAAAGACCTAAGTGAATGATCTCTGTGAGTGAGATCCCAGTGGAAAGAACGGGGCCATCAAAGAAGGAGGTACCCTTCTCCGAAGGGAGGAGAGAACATCCACTTTGACTATGACCCTATCGGAATAAGATCAAAGTCAGCGAACCCTAAAGGCTTCCATAGCCCTTGCAACTCATGACTGGAGCCCAGGGAGATTACTGACGCCATGAACAGGAGTGTCAAATTGTTAAGTCAGCAACAGGAGTCACTGTGTACTTACACCCCATGCGGGATCTGTCCCCAATGTGTCGTCTACAGCCAAGTGATGCTACGACTGGTACTGAAACAGTATTTTTATACTTTGCGTTTCTGTGTGGGCGCAGACTGATGAGGTCTTTGCTAATTATATACTGAAGTGATCTTTCTGTGTATAAAGAGAATTGGAAATGAAAAAAAAAAAAAAAACAACAACCTGGTGTTAAAATGGAAAAGGCATAGAAAATTAATTATTTTGAAAAAAAAAAATTATGTAGGATCTCTGTCTTTAATGTGCTGTACATTGCTATTTTATGCTATAATTAGTAATCCAATGGTAGTTTTTTCACTTGATGTTGCTATATGGGCAAAATGTTGAAATCTTTACCTAATATATACTAAACTGATCTTCTGTGTACAAAAAGAATTGAAAATGAATCTTTACACGAATGGAAGGGGAAAGGGAGCGGGAGGGGGGAGGGTTGCGGGCGGGAGGGAAGTTATGGGAGGGGGGAAGCCATTGTAACCCATAAGCTATACTTTGGAAATTTATATTCATTAAATAAAAGTTTAATAAAAAAAAAAAAGTGGGGCTGTGAAGCTGTGCACTCTGATACACGATGTAGGCACCCCAAATACTGTTTTAACTACCTCGAGATCTGGCACATTTCCCACCCTCCCTCCATCTCTCCCTGCCTTCCTTCCTAGCTCAATACAAGCTAGAACATTCTGTAAATGGTGTCTTTCCAGTGTTTTTTCAAATGCTATATCTTTTCCTTCTATTTGATGCTCAGTTCAAACAAATTTACCTTCCCACAAAATATGTGCGTAATGCTATTGGACTTCTACTGAGTTCAGGTTGGTAAGCTCACTCACACTTCAGAAAATACCTATCTGATTTTGTGATATTGTGCATGGGGCATGAATAACTCTGCTTAGAATTACATTAAACGCATGTACAATTTAGAAGATATCAGTCTTACCATCAATTAAGAATAGATATTATGTGGTCTGTGGGGGCAGAGCTGCATAAATTTAAATGTGTGAGAAAATATTAATATAAGTTCAGCCTTTTGGAAATATCTTCAATTACACCTTCATCAGAAGTGGGTAAACGTGGTCCATTTCATTCCTTTATCTGGTCTGCAACTTCTAATAATTTCATCTCTCCAATTTTTTTCTTCACTTGTTTTACTTTTGTTTTGTCTCTGAGCAAGACTTCAAGACTTACATCTTCCTTTATGTCCCTAATTTCAGGTTCATTTTTCCTTATGAAAACAGATTTCTTTATTATCTCCTGTCTTGTTTGCATTTCAATTTTCTTCCCTGGCTCTTTCTCACTTGTCTCTAAGCAAGCTAACATGAGTTTATGTTTTCATACCATCACTTTCTGTTTCTCCCCTTTTTGGTCCTATGTCTGCAGGGTAACCTACTTTTTCGCCCCCTGTGCCTCACCTCGCAGGTTTTCTTCGCATTAATCAGGATGGGATAGATTAAGCTGGGGTGAGGCATTCCCAGTGGCTTAGCAAAACAGGGATGCATGTCCCATCATGTCACAGTCTGATGCAGCTGGTCTGGTGGTGGTCCTACACCATGCCCCTTCCAGTGTCAACTCAGGGTTGTCTGCTCCTTCTCTCCTTCAGCTCAACACTGTCAGGTTGGAGTTGAACCCTTTGTATTTGTCCGGTCTTAGAAGAGAGTATCCATGAGAAGATACTCTTGATTTTAACTGCTCAGACCAGATGGGACATCTCACTTCTCTTCACCTTTCCACTGGTGAGAACTAGTTATGGTACCCTGCCTTTAAGATTGAGGGCTGGGAAACGTGGAGAGGCACAGGAATATTGCATGAGAATGACCAGTCTAGCCACTATTCCTGTTTCTTCATTATCACATTTCTGTTCCACCTCTTTGAAGGAATCAAATAGCGGACCATGAGTGGGGCATACTCCATGTCTATACACTTGGAAGCAGAATATAGGAATACCAAATTTAACATAGCATTTGAAATATTAAATGTGTCTAGATTAGCTTGGATTTTAAATAGGTCACCAGGAAGCCATGTGATCTGACCGAGATGCAAAAGGTTGGAAAAGGGAGATTTGACAAAGTACATTGGAAAATAGTAACTGGGGAAAAAACAAAAATTTCATATTCCTACCTTACTAGATTCACGACTGTCTAATATGAAAGTTGTGTTAGAGAATATCATTAGACAAAAAAGTATGCGATATTTTATTGTCAAGTTGAAGCCAGAGGAAACACAAACTAATAAAGTCATTCTTTTGTCTTTGAATAAGCTTAAAACATCCTTTCTTCAGTTTAGATAATAGCAAAGGGGATTTAATCACATTTTAAATTAAATTCAAACATGAAGCTTCTAAAAATAATTGAAGTTTTGTGAATGCCTCTCTGCCAAGAGTGCTGTGAAATTCATAATTAGATTAATGTGTTTAATCCCCCTGGAGAACGGCAGTGAGGGTGAATCAGTGCTAATAACCAAGTACATCGCAGCTGAACAAAGTAAATGCCCTTTAATGTACTCTCAATGACCTCCTGAGTGGAGTTCTCGAATTCTCATAAATTCTCATCCACGCTTTTAACTTCTGGGGACTTGAGCATGAATTATGATTCTAAGATAGAGTTTGATTAATAATGTATGTCCATGGATAATTAAAAGGAACTCTTCCTTTATAGAAAAAAAACATACTTTAGGTAGGAAGTAAATGTCTCAGATAATGTTCAGAGACCTGGAGCATATCAGATTTCATTTCAACTTTTTCTTAGGTCATCCCATTGCTCTTGGGAATCTTTGTTTTTGAAGATCTCCAGAGAAAAATATTTTAACATCCCATAGCTTAAGCCATCTTTCCTGCCACGACTAAAGCTGTGTATTATTATACTGAACACTTCTCATATCATATTCCTTAAAGTCCTATTGAATCCTTTAAATTTTTCTTTATATGGACTTTATACACAGATGATTCTAAATTTATTCATCCTTCTGGAGGACACAGATTTTATTATGAATTAGCACATTACTTGGATCTTAAATAATGTTGAGATTGGAAAGCTATTTATAATGATTTTAAAATTGGAAGAACCCCTATAAAAACTACTACACCACTCCCTGATTTCCAGAGCTTAAAGAACTCTGGAAGTTCATTTTCTTAGTGGAAAACTTGGGTCTGAACTGAATGACTGTCAGCCTAGTGCTTTGTGTGTTACCTAATTTCTCTGTTGTGTACACAGCTTAATGCACATAAGGTGGATGGAAAGGCTTACTTAGGATCCAAGCAAGTTTGTAAAAGCAGTAACTAGAAAGTACTATGAACAAATTGCTTAGAGAGTAAAGACAGAATAAAATCCAAATTATTGTTTGTAGTTATACTCTAACTTGTCTAATTAGTAATTTCTCTTACCAATTTTTAAGCTCCAAGGAAGCATGAATTACATTTAAAGCTATATTTTGGTAACAAGCATATTTGTGTTTTTAAAAAGAAATATTTAATTTGGCAACTTATTTTCCCTAAGAATTGGCAATTTTGAAGATGATTTCCAAGGTCTGAATTTTGTGAAGCTTCTTTTTAATAAAGTCATCCCTTAAAGTAATCGCTGAACTTTATATTTAGCTAAATGTCAGATGAACAGCATTTTTACACTCTTGAATTCTTATTAATTGCATCACTTTAAAATAGACAAGTTGATCAATGAAACATCTTATAAACTGGGAGTATTGGTGTCTTTCATTGATGGCTCCCTCATCCCCAAATCAGTGCAATTCTGAAGTTTAAGCAATAAGTGAAGGTATTACTCCAAATGAATTAAAGGTATTTTTTCTTGATTTGGTTTTATTTTAAATTATAAAATACAAGAATATATTCTCATTGTACAAAAGTTAAATAAAACAGCAGTTACCGAGCAAAAAATTAAGATTCTTCCTTAATTATATTAATCTCTGAGTGCCAGGACAAAATACCAGAGACTGAATGACTTAAACAACAGAAACACATTTGATTCACAGATCAGGACGCCATGTTGTTGGGTTCTAGTGAGGGTTTTCCGTCTTGCAGGCCATCAGTGATCTTTGCACTGTGTTCTTATGTGGTCAGAGATAAAACAGCCAGGTCTTAGGTAGCTTTTCTAACTAATCTCATGAGGGCTCCACCCCCATGAGCTCATCTGAACATAATTATTTCTGAAAGACCCCATCTCCACATATCATTTTGGGAACTAGATTTCCACATATGAATTTGGGGGGTGGTGGCGGGGCGGTGGTTATCACAATTCTGTCTGCAGCAGAAATACTGATGATCTAGTACCTGCTAATTTCTATAAAGCCTATCATGGGCCAAGATCTGTCCTAAACAATATTTGTTCACACACACACATTTTCCAGATGAGGAAATGGAAGGATCTTGAGAAAACACACCACTAGTAAGTGGTAGAGCCAAGAATCAAACCTTGGCAGTTTGGCAATGAAAGCCCATGTTCTTAAATACTACGGCATAAAGCTTGAAGTGGCATAGCCCCACTCCTCTCCTCAGAGGAAATAGTGCCATCAAGTGGTGTGCATTTTTCTAAGCACATTTATGTATAATTTTGGGGGTTTTTCTTGGTTACTCAATTCACCAGGAGAGTCTCCTAGCATGTGGCATATTAAGCCAAGCATGCTGAGCCTGTGGACAGCTCTGCCCCTTGCATGGAATCCCACCTACCTTGCATCATTAATGTTCCCACCCCTAGGGCCTGTGCTGTGGCATAGAAAGTTAAGCCTCTGCCTCCAGTGTCACCCTGCCTTTCAAATAAAAATAAACTGTAAAAAAAAGTACTTGTGTGGTTGGCACTGTGGCGTAGCACAAAGCCATTGCCTGCAGGGCTGGCATCCCATATGGGCACCCTTTTGAGTCCCAGCTGCTCCACTTTCAATCCAGCTCCCTGCTAGTGTGCCTGGGAAAAACAGAAGATGGCTCAAATGCTGCACCCACATGGGAGACCTGGAAGAAGCTCCTGGTCCCTGGCTTCAGCCTGGTCCAGCCCTGGCCATTGTGGCCATTTGGGGAGTGAATTAGGGGATGGAAGACCTCTTTCTTTCTCTTCTCTCTGTATTTCTGCCTTTCAAATAAATACATAAATCTTTAAAAAAATGTTACCACTACTTCAGATTTCAACCAAGCAGTACTCCAGCACAGGAGCCTGCCTGGTCTTCCATTTCCTACAGTTTAAAGAAGAAAGAAATGAGATCCAGAGAGGTTAATAGCTTTCCTCAAGAGAGGCTTCCTAACTCCGGGTGGGGCTGGAAGGAGACCTCTTGATTTATCCAAGAGCTCTCTTTCAGCACGCTGCTTTGGTTTTCTGGAACTCAGATTCACCACTTATGCCTCAAGAGAGAAATTTGTAAGAGTACTACGGCCTTGTGATTTGACTACATTTGAAGTACATTTTAGATCTTGCATCTGTGAAAAAGTTATTCTAAAAATAATACGACTTCCAGATTTCAGCACAAAATAAAATTTTAAAATAACTTCTGTGAAAGGCAAAGTCATTTAAAATTATCTTTTGATTAAAACATTATTATATTAGGAACATAAAGGTCAAATTTTTAAAGTAATTTCCATGTATATAAATGAATATGTATCAGTAGCTTATTGTTGTCTTAAGAAATTGTCACAAACTCAGCAGCTGATAACACAAACTCGCTATTTCAGTTATAGAGTCCAGAAGCCCAGTAGGCTCAGCTGGTTTTTCCGCTCTCCCTACTCAAGGCTGAACTCAAAAGCTGGCTGGCCTGGCGTCTTCCCTGGAAGTTGAGGGAGAATCATTTGCAGGCTCATGCTGCATGTTTGCACATTCTAGTTCGCTGATTGCAGGAGTGAGATCTTCATTTCCTCCTTGGCTGTTGACTGGGAAGGGGAAGTGGGTGTGGGTACACTCTGCTTCTAGACTTGAGGCTGCCTGCAGTCTCTGGCTTGAGGCCCTTCTCTGCATCTTAAAAGTCAGCAACATGGGCCGGCGCCACAGCTCACTAGGCTAATCCTCCGACTGCGGCTCCAGCACACGGGGTTCTAGTCCCAGTAGGGGCGCCGGTTCTGTCCTGGTTGCTCCTCTTCCAGTCCAGCTCTCTGCTGTGGCCTGGGAGGGCAGTGGAGGATGGCCCAAGTGCTTGGGCTCTGCACCCGCATGGAAGACCAGGAGAAGCACCTGGCTCTTGGCTTCGGATCAGTGCGGTGCACCGGCCGCAGCGGCCATTGTGGGGTGAACCTTCGGAAAAGGAAGACCTTTCTCTCTGTCTCGCTCTGTCTAACTCTGCCTGTCAAAATAAATATTTACATAAATAAAGTCAGCAACAATAGGTCCAGTCCTCTGGGCCTTAGGTACTCTCTCACTGGCCATTTTGCCTCATCTTTCTTCCTTCTGCTACATCTCTCTGGTGAATTCTGCTTCCCTAACTTTGAAGGGCTCAAGTGGCTGTATTGGGCCCACCTAATAATCCAGGATAAGATCCCTATTTTAATGTCTCTAATCATAATCGCATTGGCCAGCTCCCTTTCCTTTTTTGTTATCTAAGGTAACTTTTCCTTTTTTTGTTACCTAAGGTAAATAGGATGATATGGTTTGGGTATAGTTTGAGTGACTTCCAGGGCTCCATGTGTTAATATATCATAATGGAGACTAAGTTTTAAAAGGGTGGAAACATAGTCCAATTATGGTATATTTAGAGCTGTGACCTTTAGGAGGTACTTAGGATTGTAGAAGGTAATTAGGGTACAGCCCCCATGATTGAGTCCTTGTGGCTTTATGAGAGATCACACACACACACACACACACACACGTGTTTCCATCTTGATGTAATGCGGCCAAGAGGGTCCTTGCCAGAGCTGAACTGATGCCTATTCCATGCCCCTGAACCTCCAAAACTGTGCGCTAGCAAAGTCTGTCTTTATAAAGCCAGCCTCCTGCAGTGTTTTGTTACTGTAATGCAAATGGACTAATGGAAGAGATCATTATACTATTTACCACACTTCACCTAGATCTTATTCCGTATTCAGATATATCTTGAATTATAATGGAACTATTTCCTGATAAACTCATTGTAAGTTGAAAATATTAGGGGCTGGCGCTGTGATGCAGCGGGTTAATGCCCTGGCCTGAAGCGCTGGCATACCGTATGGGCGCTGGTTCTAGTCCCAGCTGCTCCACTTCCGATCCAGCTCTCTACTATGGCCTGGGAAAGCAGTAGAAGATGGTCCAAGTCCTTGGGCCCCTGCACCCACATGGGAGACCCAGAAGAAGCTCTTGGCTCCTGGCTTCAGATTGGCACAGCTCTGGCCATTGTGGTCAATTGGGGAGTGAACCATTGGACGGAAGACCTCTCTCTCTGCCTCCCTCTCTCTATGTAACTGACTTTCAAGTAAAAATCTTTAAAAAGTTGAAGTAAAAAAGCATCTAGTAAATTTGATCTACTGAACTATACAGTTGAGCAACACAATGCATTTTAGAGTACAGGTTGTTAACCTTCATGACGATCTAGACTGGCCTGGGGGTATAATCTTTCCTGGAGCACAACTCCTCTCCATCTTTGGACCTGTAAAATTAAAGAGGTTATTTGTCCCAAACATACAATGGTGTGATAGGTATTGGATACTACTTATACACATTCTGCTTCAAAATGAAAGGATAAAAGGAGCCACTGGCCCCAAGTGATTTTGAAATCCAGACAGGCAAACTCCACTAGGTTTCAAGGCTTGGGAAAAATAAACTCTGGCTCTTGGCTGCACCCTTTGGGCCCTTGGTTCTGCACTCTGAGTCATGCTTCCTTTTTCATTACAAGTAGCACATATTTGCAATTCAGTACTTTTACTTTTATCTTAGTCCATTTGAGTTGCTTGTAGATAACAAAGATTCATTTCTGATGGTTCTGGAGGCTGGGAAGTTCAAGATCAAGGCACTGGCAGTGTATGGTGAGGGCCCATTCCTCATGGAGGCTACTTTTTTGCTGCTTCCTTACATGGTGGAAGGACAAGGCAGTTCTAAGGGTATGGCACCTGCTCATAAAGGCCCTGCTCTCATGACCTGGTTCTCTCCAAAGACTCCATTTCCTAATACTATCACCGTGAGGGTGAGAACTTTACCAATTTTGGGGGGAATGTTACCATTTAGACCATAGCATTCCAGCCAGGGTCCCCCAGAATTCATATTCTTCTTACATGCAAAATACATTCATTCCAATTTATCTCATTCTAGTTCTTAAACTCATAAGTCTAAAGTCCAGAGTCTCAGATAAGTATCATCTAAATCATGTATGTATCACACTTGAGGATTTATTCTGAGGCAAATAAATCTCCAGCAGCAAGTTCATGAATTTAAACACATCACATGATTCCAATGCACACAGGTGCGACAGATGAAAGGGAGAAAGAGGGAAAGAGAAAGAGGTAACAGGTCCTAGTAATCCCAAAACCCAATAGAGCAAAGGGCATTCAATTTTAAGGCTCAAGAATCAGGGCCAGTGTTGTGGCTGAGTGGGTTAAGCTGCCACTTGTGACACTGGCATCCCATATGAATGCTGGTTTGAGTCCTGGTTGCTCCACTTCCAATCCAGCTCCTTGCTAAAGTGCCTAGGAAAGAAGCAGAGGATGACCCAAGAGCTTGGGCACCTGCCATGCATGTAGGAAACCTGGATAAAGTTCCTGGCTTTGGCCTGGTCTAGCCCTAGCCATTGTGGTCATTTGGGGAGTGAACCAGTGGATGGAAGATCTGTCTCTCCATTTCTCTGTAACCCTGCCTTTCAAGTACATAAAACAAAAAAACCAATTTTTAAAAAATATTTATTCATTTGAAAATCAGTTACAGAGAGAGGAGAGGAAGAGAGGGAGTGAGGGAAGGAGGAAGAGGGAGAAAGACGAGAGCGAGCGAGCGAGGAAGAGAGGTCTTCCATCCACTGGTTCACTCCCCAATTGACAATTGGCTGGAGCTGTGCCGATGCGAAGCCAGGAGCCAGGAGCTTCTTCTGGGTCTCACTTGGGTACAGGGGCCCAAGGACTTGGACCATCTTCTATTGCTTTCCCAGGCCACAGAAGAGAGCTGGATTGAAAGTGGAGCAGCTGGGACTTTAACCAGCCCCCATATGTGATGCTGGCACTGCAGGCGGTGGCTTTACCTGCTACGCCACAGCGCTGGCCCCAACAATCTTATTTTAATCCATGTCCTGTCTTCCAGCACACTGAGGCAGGAATTGAGGCTCCAAAGCTCCAAGTGGTCATGCCACTGTGTCTTTGTTGTGGAGTTACACCAAAGTTCTCATGTTTGGAGGAAGTGTCTGCAGCTCTCCCAGAATACAACTGTTTTCTGGTGGCTCTACTGGTCTGGTGGCTCTGCCCCTGTGGCTCTATCCTAGTGGAGAGTCCGAGTCCCACTCTCTTCCCTGTTCTGTGCCTGGATTGAGTGCCTGAGGCTCCAAGGAACTCCATCCCTCCAAACTTAGGTACAGGGAGCCACATCCCCACAGCTCCTGCATCCTTGAAGCAGGCAGAGTCCTCAGTGATATGGTTTACTGCCCGTGCCCTCCAGTGTGGTGTCCACCATGGCCCCTATCACAGCTGGACCCAACGGAACCTGGGGCTGCTGAGGAGTGCTGTGCCAGAATGCGAAGCTCCGTGTCTTGGGGCCACACTGAGCGGAAAGCAGGGAAGTTTCTCAGGTGCCCATAGCCCATGGTTTGAATCCACTGCTCTGGACTGGTGATGGGGCAGGGTAGGCCTGATAACCTCCAAAATACCTCCAGGATCATTTTCTCATTGTTTTGATGAATAGCATCTGGTTGATCCACCCCAGACTCCTTATCAAAGGGTTGCTTGGCCACACCCTCTATATTCTCTCTCAAACATACTTTCTCACTTATATATGCAGGGTGAGAATTTTCTAAATGTTTAAGTTCTGCTTCCCTTTTAATCAAAAATTCCATCTTTAAGTCATTTCTCTATTTTTACATTTTACTATAAGCATTCAAGAGAAGCCAAACTAAAACTTCAATACTTTGCTAAGAAATTTCTTCCTCCAAATAGTCCATCTAATCACTTGTAAGTTCTACCTTCCACAAAACATTAGAATACAAAGGATTCAGATAAACTCTGCCACTTTATAACAAGGACTGACTTCCCTTCAGTTTCCAGGAACAGGTTCCTCGTTTTCACCTGTGATCGCCTCAGAATGGTGTTTGCCATTCTTATTTCTACCAATGTTCTGTTCACAACCCTTAGATAGTCTCTACAAACACTGAGACTTTTACAGCACTCCTCTTATTCTGAGCCTTCAGCAGACTCATTTTTAAAAGATTTATTCATTCAAAAGTCAGTTACAGAGAGGAGAGGCAGAGAGAGAGAGAGAGAGGACTTCTATCTGATGGTTCACTCCCCAGACGGCCGCAATGACCGGAGCTGCACCCATCTGAAGCCAGGAGCTTTTTCCGGGTCTCCCACATGGGTGCAGGGGCCCAAGGACTTGGGCCATCTTCTACTGCTTTCCCAGGCCATAGCAGAGAGCTGGATCAGAAGTGGAGCAGCTGGGACTAGAACCGGCGCCCATATGGTATGCTGGCGCTTCAGGCCAGGGTGTTAACCCATTGCACCACAGCGCTGGCCCCTAGCAGACTCACTCTTAAGCAAAAACCCAATGTATTTATTTACTTGAAAGGCAATGAGAGCGAGCGAGCGAGCAAAAGCAAGAGATTTAGAGAGATCCTCCATCTGCTGGTTCACTTCCTAAATGTCCACAAGGGTCATGGCTAAGGCAGGCCAGGCTGAAGGCAGTAACCTGGAACCCCATCTGGGTCTTCCACATGGGTGAGAAGCCCAAACACTTGGACCATCTTCTGTGGCTTTCCAAGAAGCATTAGAGCAGCTGGGGCAAGGAGTTAGAAGGGTTAGTAGGCAGTTATGGAAGGCCCCTGTGGGAATAAGGAACCAGGTGTTTTGTATAATATCTGCCATCTGTTGATTAGACAAAAGACATTGACCCAAGAAAGTGAAAAGATTGAGAGTTAGGAAACACTGTCTATTTGGACTACTATATCAAAAATACCATAAGCTACATAGTTTTATAACAACAAAGTCCAAGACCCGAGTTTGTATCTAGGGAGGGCCTGTCTTACAGATGGCACCTCCTCATTGCAGCCTCAGGTTGTCAAAATGCAATGCTCTCCTCTGGAAGAGCACCTTTTGTGGAGGCCTCAATCCCATTCACGAGGACTCTGCCCTAACCACTGACCCGAAAAAAATCCACTTGTGGGTTAGGGCTTAGACGGAGGAATTGGGAGGAGACACAAACGCAGTCTATAGCAGCCTGCTTTCTAAAGGTAGGATTCAGGGGATCTCATGGCCTTTCAAAATTCTGTACTCACCCTGCCCTTTTCAGTCCTTGCTGGCGATGCCTCTACTGTCTTAGTATTCTTAAGAACTTCCCAGGCCTCCCTGGCATGGCGGAGGTTCACCATGAATACGGATCTTACCTGGATAACCTCGTCTCCGTGGCTTCTGCTGAGGCGATAGGGAGGATCGCCGAGTGACACCATTAGTCCCCTCAAGTGCCCTTTATGTAACTGAGTATCATGATCTGAGCTTTCTGAGGTCTTAGCACAGGAGTTTACAGATACCTTGTATCGTTCCTCTCCAACAGGGCTTGCTGACAGTGAATTTCTTCATTTCAGTCGTCTTCAATTTGCATAAGCCTAGAGTTTCTAAAATTATCAAGTCTTATAAACATCGAAAATTCACTCAAGGAAATATCAAGTTTCTTTTTTAACAGTTCTCCCTCAATTTCTCTCTCTCATGTGGCAGTCTAGTATAAGCAATAAAAACGAACAAAAACCCAGGTCACACCTGCAACATGTTGCTTAGAAACTTCCTCAGGTAGACGATCAGATTTGTCATCTATGAGTTCTGATTTCAATAGGACTGCATATATAACACTGTCTCCAATCTTTCTGCCACTGTACGCCAGGGACCCTCCTTCCTTCGTTTTCCAATAATCCATTTATCATTTTCTTCTCAGACCTTACCAGAAGCATCCTCCACGTCCATATTTCTCCTAGGAGCCTTTTCCATCTCCCAGCACACTGAGGTAGGAACTGAGTCCCCAGAACAGAGAGTAGCCATGCCGCCATGTCTTGGTTGTGAGGCCGCACCGCAGACAAGTGCCTGGGGATTTCTCAGGCTAGCATTGCTTTTTCTGTCCTGCCCCACAACATTCTTCCTAGCCTCATTCCCTGCTCGATTTTAAAACTATTTCCACATATTTAGGCATTTGTTAGAGCAATACCCTATTCCTGGTAAGAGAATTAGTTGTTTTGCATTGTTGCTATAAGTGAATTACCACAAATACAGTGCTTAAAACACAGGTTTATTAGTTCACAGTAATGTAGATTAGAAGTCTGCTGGGCTCAGCTGCTTTCTGTTCTGAGTGCCACAGGCTGAAATCAAGGTGTCCAAGCACTTAGATCTTATCTGGAGGCTCTGAGTAGGGGAGGTTGGGTGGGGGAATTCGGTTCCAGGCTCATTCAAGTTGGTAGGATTCAGTTGTGTGGAAGTAGAACTGAGGTTACTATTTCCTGTTGTTGGCTGGGTTGTCAGTTCTCAGAGGCTGTCTGCATTTCTTGGCTCGTGGCTCCCTCTGTCCTCAAAGCTAGCAATGGTGGGTCCCACGCACTCAGGTTTGGGGTCTCTTTGTTCTCCGCTTCTGCCTTGCCTTTCCACCATCGGGGGAAATCTCTTGGCTTTTAAGTACTCAAGTGATTAGACAGGGCCCACCTTAAGAATCCAGGATAATTTTCGTGTTTAGGATTCTACTTTTACCATATTTTCCAAATCTCTTGTCAGGTTTTTAAAAAATTCACAGGTTCTATAGATTAGGGTGTGGAAAGCTTTGGGGTCTCTATTCTACCTTCTGTAGAATAGGATAACATAAATCTAGCACGTCATGGGTGAGAATAAGAAAGGGGACTTGGAATTGAAGATAGACCTGGGGGCCAAGGGAAATAGGAAAGCAGGCAGTGGTGTGTGGCTCTCAGGTTTCAGCCCTTGCAGAGGCTGAGAGTATTGAGCAACTGCTCAGCAGCCCGACAAATCCTGGAAGGCCTTCTGGGCTTGGTCCATGAACACCAGGATGGTAACCTTGGGTGTCGGACCCTCACCAGCAAGGGTCCAACGTAGTCACGACACAGTCACTGTTCATCGGTTCTCAAGGAACTTTTACTTGTGGGGGCAAAAGGAAAGTGGGGAGAGGAGAAAAGAGGGGTCGCAGCAGCCGGATCTCTCCCCCCACCCCGCCCAGATCCCAATGTCCCTTTATGCTATCGTCCAATCAGATGAAAGGGCGCTTATAGCCTCAGGTCGAAAGTTCATCTGTTTCACCTGGTTCTTCCTAGTTGTTTATGCAGAGTCCATTCTGTTTCATCTGTTTCAACTGGCTGTTTTCGTAGGCCTTGTGGTCGACTGATTGCTGCAAATCATGTAGATGAGGTCCTCACAGGCGGCCAGCCTGCGGTTCCCCACAGCTCCCGCTTTTTTGTTATTTATGGAGTGGAGTTGTGCCTGTCTTAGGTTCCCAGTGATGCGCCACCTGCTTCTTAGATTGCTAGGGGCACTCGCCAGTGATTACCCGTCTTTGGCTACCGCTTCATCATGCTAAGCCATATCTGTTGCTGAGGGTCAGAGCGATACATAGCAAGCATAGCCTGTCGGACCACTACAGATATTTGATTTTTGTATGAAAAGTGTAAGGAAATTTGAAATTCAAGTCCTCAGGACAACAAAAGCGATTAAGCAAGACCTCAAGTAACAATGTTAATGCCATTTACAAAGGAAAAAACTGATACAAAAACATTCTTATTTACATTACACAAAGCTTAGGTGTTAGCCTTGAACGTAACTTTCAAAATACCTTCAAATATATCCAGCTCAGGTCACTTTGCCGATTTGCTGCAGTACAAATCACGTGCAACATTTTTCCTTAAGACAAAACAATTCTTCAAACAATACTGCAAGTATATCACTGAACACCATGAACTCAGTTTTGCCACACTTTTTCCTATTCAAAAAGCTTATAGTATATAGAGCTATAGCCAATGCATCGCAATTAGCTACCACATATTCTATTCCCCCTTTGTTTATTAACGTTTTTAAGTACAGGTGAGTCTGTTCAATTATTGCCTGCCCTTTGGGATTATAGGACACACGTGTAACGTGCTTTGTGCCGAATTCTTTTAAGAATGTAGCAAAACGAGCCAAAGTGTACGCTAGCCCATTATCTGTTTTAATAATTTTGGGCACCCCCAAGCGGCAGAGGACTGTAGACAGTGTTGAATAACCTGTTGAGTTCCTTCTTTTAGATCCGTGGCTGACAATTCCAGAGAACGTGTCCACTGACACGTGCAAACAGCTCTGGCGTCTTGCATCTGCGTGATTTTAAGGCGTTCTTCAACCTTCTGTAAATGCTCTTTCTAGGGTGTCTTCTCACAGCTGCTAACAGGTCTGCAAACGAAGTTGCTCTAAGACATCCCTCCCCCATAAAGTTACAGGGATAGCACACACGTAAGATTGTACTTTGCCTGTGGTGCCTTTTTTTTTTTTATTTTTGACAGGCAGAGTGGACAGTGAGAGAGAGACAGAGAGAAAGGTCTTCCTTTTGCCTTGATTCACCCTCCAATGGCCGCCGCGGTAGCGCGCTGCGGCCGGCGCACCGCACTGATCCGATGGCAGGAGCCAGGTGCTTCTCCTGGTCTCCCATGGGGTGCAGGGCCCAAGGACTTGGGCCATCCTCCACTGCACTCCCTGGCCACAGCAGAGAGCTGGCCTGGAAGAGGGGCAACCGGGACAGGATCGGTGCCCCGACCGGGACTAGAACCCTGTGTGCCGGCGCCGCAAGGCGGAGGATTAGCCTGTTGAGCCACGGCGCCGGCCCTGTGGTGCCTTCTTGATCTTTCCAATCTAGCACTTGTGTGCTTTGGGATTGGGCAACAGCAGTGCCTAATTCTACCAAGGTGTTATCTCCTTCCTGGAGGGGTCATGAAGGAGGCCAGTCTTGTTTGGAGATAATACTAACATCTGCGGCGTATCTAACAGCTCCTTGATTGCCTTCCTTTTGATAATAAGAGTCCGTAGTGGGCGCTCACCTAGAGTCATAGTGAGGGCTGCAAAATGCTTTCCTTGATTACCTCTAGTATCCTTTACAGGGCTTATTAGCAGCTGAGCAACGGGCTGCAATGGCAACAGTTGCACTATCCCCTTAGTAGATTGGAACATTACTTTGAGCTTTGAGCAAGGTAACGGAATAAGCCCTGCTATAACCACTAACCCCTTTAATGAATTTGTAGGCCTTCCTATAGTAACGCCTAAACCATGGATATCATCCATGGGCTCTCGAGGTTCCACATCTATTGCCTGGATTCCCATTTGAGGTGTTAATACTAAATAGTTGGTGGCTCGCAGCTCTGCAGTAAACGCTTGCTGGTCCTTTTGAGACGGTCCTACTCCTCCCATGGTTCGTCCTTTCACCCATTGAGTTTTCGGGCCCCTGGGTGTGGGGGCCCGCCACTCGTTTTTTGGAATGTACTATTCTGGCCACTTGATCTGGTGGGCGATAGGAGCGAATTGCCTGCCTTATCTTGCTTGGAATAGCACTCATTTGCCCAATGGTTGCCTTTACCGCATCGAGGGCACAGTCCTGGTTGGCGTCCCGATTGTCTGTTCTGTACATTCCCTTTTCATGTGACCTTTTCCACACTTAAAACATTTTCGTCCTAGCCCGTTCCTTGGAATGGCCTTCCATGCCCTCCGGGCTAGTTCACTCACTTGCATCAAAACCTCATTAGGGCAACTAGCCTGGGCCTGTTCATCATTAAAAGCTCCTTCCCCATTTAGCATATCCTCATTCCAGGCTGGCTGACCGTTCCTAGCGTTATCATGGGCCTGAGCCCTCGCGAGCTCTCTGTAAGCCACGGACTAGAGGAGGAAGTCTCCCCCACCAAGCACTGCCTTAGCTAGGTTCCTCCAGTCCTCTGGGACTAGTCCATTGGTGCTTATGTTATCTAGGACCGCTTTAGTAAAGTTAGCACGTGGTCCGTGTAGTTGTACTGATTGTTGTAATTCCTTCAACAATTTATGGTCGGGGGGGTCCATCCCCGGTTGCCCTGCGTGTCCACTATCACAGGGAAAGCCTGATTTATGTGGTGATATTCTTCCCACTTAGGGGGAGTGCCTCGTCCTCCTGCCAGTTTTTCTCGAGGAGGCTCCGGGGAGAAGCCCCCGCCCTTTGTCTCTCTCGTGGAGGAGTCCTCAGGAGGGGGGAGAGTCTTGGTTCGTTCGAGTGGGGGGTGCAGAAGGAAGGGGTCTCTCATCCTCCCTATCTCTCTGTCCTGACCCACGTAGGTCCTCTGTCTCCATCCTCTTTGTCTCCGTCTAGGCTCCCAGATTGAGATCATCTCTGCGTTTCCTCTAGTAAATCAGCCCCTTCATCTAAGAGGGCTGCTATTTCCTCCGAGTCATTACGGAGAGCTTGGTCGATCAGTTGCCATAGCCTAAGGACTTCAGGCGATTTCTCTGCTGCCCTCAATTGTCTTCCGACCCTACACCATTGTTCCTGTTCTAACTCACCGCTTTACAGCGGCTGCTTTCACGGGCGTCCCCGCTACTTTAAACGACAACTTGATTGTCGAGGGATCCCTTTTTTCCGCGGTACCAATCATAGATTTACTGCCTAGATTCCCGTGTATTCCACACGTTCTAGTTTTTTTTTCCGGTACTAACCCTAGACTTTACCGCCTAGATTCCCGTGTATGCACGTTCTAATTTTTCTTTCCTGCTTCCAGCGACCGGTCCGACTATCTGAGTCATGGCACCATTTGTCGGACCCTCGCCAGCGAGGGTCCAATGTAGTCACAACATGGTCACTGTTCATTGGTTCTCAAGGAACTTTCACCCTTTCACTCTTTCTCGGTTCTCAAGGAACTTTTACTTGTGGGGGCAAAAGGAAAGTGGGGAGAGGAAAGAAGAAGAGAGATCGCGGCGGCCGGATCTCTCCCCCCCCCCATCCCAATGTCCCTTTATGCTGATATCGTCCAATCAGATGAAAGGGCGCTTATAGCCTCAGGTTGAAAGTTCATCTGTTTCACCTGGTTCTTCCTAGTTGTTTATGCAGAGTCCATTCTGTTTCATCTGTTTCACCTGGCTGTTTTCGTAGGCCTTGTGGTCGACTGATTGCTGCAAACCATGTAGATGAGGAGGTTCTCACAGGTGGCCAGCCTGCGGTTCCCCACACTTGGGCAGCGGAGAAGCCCAAGTGGAAAAGATGTGCTTGTCTTTTTACTCATCATGAGCAAGCCTGATCAAAAGTTTGTGAGAGTAGAGAGATGCAGTGACTTTGCAAACGAGCCATTGAATAGGCTATTTTTTAAAAATTAATTAATGCTTTAATTTAATTCTGTGATAAGAATCCTAGCAGAATTACCTCATACTCACATTTCAGTGTTGTTATAAGTTTGAGCGTAAGGAGGGACAATAAACCAGCAATATCTAATTTTGTGAAACTGTTCACTTGGAGACCTCCTGTTACAGAATCAAATAAAGCTTTACCTTGTTAGCACACAGGGCCATGCAAGCTACTATGCCTCATCAGAATAATGGTATGGTAATTGTATAGTAATCTCTCTTGCAGTAGAATTATACACGTGGCTCACATCATGTGTTCTCTAACCTGGCAGTGCAATAGCACATATCACAAATAAATCATATTAAAATGGCCTATGATACTCAAGCAGAAGACTTGTGAGTGCAGAGTGTGTAGGAATCTCTTTAAGGATGCTGCCATTTCCATCTACTGCAATTCAAATTACTTTGCCAGTATGATATTTAAAATACTTGTACTAGAAGATTAATCAAAAGATCTCATTCATCTTGTTTGCTTTTCTGTGGTGTTGGCTCACAAGTACAGAAATGTGATGAGATGCCATATTTAACTTAGCACTTAAATCAAGGTTACAAGGCTCTCTTAAGTATATATACCAACTTTCATATGTTAATGCTCCTTTTGCTGCCCTGATGACTTGATTTTTATATGGGATTCTTTCCAAATCCCTTCCACAGGGAATACAAAAGTAATTTAGAATTTGAGACATACCTGTATCTAGTAGTCCACACAAGTTTAATATGGAAGCAAAATGTTAAATTACAAAATTATATCCAATTATCAAGGAATTGGCCTTTGGCCACAGTTATATCTTAAATATTTATTTTGTTTTTTCTTGGTAAAATAAAGATTGTGGTCAGTCAGTTGTTCTAGTTATTTTTTTTGGCATTTTATCCTTTGTGAAGCTGTATACATTTGTAGATGTGTGTGTTGTCCATTTTTCTGATTTATGTCTTCCTTAACAATGCAATACTTAATTTTTACATGTACTGGTACTTCTTGGAGCATTGTATTTGGGCTTCATCCTAGAATACTGTTTAATCTTACATGGAACTGACTTTAATTAAGTTAAGATCATTTGGGGCAATGTGGAATGGGCCAGGAGATAGGAGAAGAGTTCATCTCCTAGCTTACCTAAACTTATGGCCATTTAATTTTATTCCTTATTTTTCATTCCCTAAGGGTAGTGTATCTACAGTTCATATTCTAAACCCCAAAGCATCTGGGCCAACATGCCAAGCAGAAGGAATTTATACCACAAGCTTCAGGGCTTTAAGATTCAAGACCACTGTTTAGAGCTCTGTTGTTGGCAAATAGTCCCAGTTTAAGCCTATGGCAGGGGGCTTCCCTGTCCCTGTCCCTTAGTCACCTTCAACCCACAGTGCCACTTTGTCAACAACTTTAGAGCATAGTTGATAATGATAGGCTTAAAAGTTGTTTGTGGGAAGATGTGAGAAGTGAGCTTTTCTCAGAGGTGCCCTGTCACGAAAAGTGTATTAGCTCTACTCATCACAAGAATATGCTCTTTGAGGGGGATTTTTTGGAGGGGTGGAGCAGGTGAGAATTGAAGAAAGGTTTGTACTTTTATTCAGACTGGTGCCCTAGTGAAGTAAAGGCACCTGTGTCCATGCAGCAACTCAATGGCAGAGAAGGCCTTGAGCATATCCCTGGAGATCAGCAAAGTCCTAGGATGGGCTTTGAACTTGCTCAGATCAGAGAAATTTTGCACCATATTGAAAGAGTGGGTTATTTGTGTTAGCATAATAATGCTTTATTTATTTATTTATTTATTTTTCAACTTTTATTTAATGAATATAAATTTCCAAAGTACAACTTTTGGATTATAGCAGCTTTTCCCCCATAACCTCCCTCCCACCCACAACCATCCCATCTCCCACTCCCACTCCAAACCCATTCTTCATCAAGATTCATTTTCAATTATTTTTATATACAGATCAATTTAGTATATACTAAGAAAAGATTTCAACAGTTTGCACCAACACAGATACACAAAGTATAAAGTACTGTTTGAGTAGTAGTTTTACCGTTAATTTGCATAGTACAACACAGCATAAAATGTTTTAAATGTCCTTATCACAACCTTTAGGACACGGTCACCAGCATTATGACACAATGGATTAAGCTGCCATTTGTGATGCTGACATTCCATATAGGAGTCCTGGCTGCTCTGTCTCTGATCCACATCCCTGCTAGTGTGCCTGGGAAGGCAACAGAAGGTGGCCAAAGTGCCTGGGCCCCTGACACTCACATGGGAAACCTGGATGGAGTTTCAGGTTCCTGGCTTCAGCCTGGCCCAGCCCTGGTTCTTGGGGCCATTTGGGGAGTGAACCAGTGGATGGAAGAAATCTCTTTCTCTCTCATCCTGCCTTTCAAATAAAATAAATGAATCTTTAAAAAAGGGCAATTGAAATCTGTGATCTCCCAACAGAGAGTTCCAAATACCATAATTCAATCTGTGAAGATTTGGGAAAAGCAGACCTGGGTCTTCTTCCTGCTCTCTCTGCATCTAATTCCAGCCCTCCTATTATTTCTTTCCTTCCTTCTTTTAGGAATGCCTTGCTCTTATTCTGTTCTGTACATGAAAATTGCAGGAGGTTCTTTTCCTTCTTGGCCAAAGGTGAACTATTAATTATAACTAAAGACAGGCTGCTGGTGGGGCAGCCACAGTGGAGTATAACTACACTTCGCCATGTCTTTGATATAGCATCAGCAACTTGCACAAAATGTTCCCGAATGTGTGCACTTTGGACACTGAAGGTTTGTTGTCTCTTCAGGATCTCGGAGCAGACTTCTGGGAGCTAGGGGTTTGCTTCTTGTTTGCTTTCAGGCCACTGTAGAGTGAAGGCAGTTTTAAATATAAAGGAGGTTCTGAGTTTTTAATTTTTCACTGAAAGAAAAGCTTTTTGCTGCTTACCCTGACCTACTTAGACTTTACCAAGCAGACGTTGCAGGAAAAACAAGAACTTTCCTTGTCTGCTGCGGAGAAGCCAGAAAAATGAGGAGAAGAGCACAGTGGGTCCATTTATAAAACAAAACTGTTTTAAGTCACAACCAGCAGAATTCCAGACTGCATGAATTTCTGTCAATTTGCAGAAACATTTTTCTGACATGCTAAAAACTCTTAGATTCTAGATGTCTTTTCATTGGGAACTGCATTTAAGATATAAATAGAAAAGGAGTTAATATGCATGTAGAAGTTGCTAGTGTATTTGAATAGCACGTTAAGAGATCTTTTGAAATGTGTAAAACTGTGGCTATAAATACGCTGTGTTTAAAGTGGGATATGTCCTCGATGGGCTCTGCACGTGTGGAAATAATTCGCAACAGTATTTCCTGCAGTGGCATATTTGTTCTCCCCAACTGTCCTGTGCTACCAGGTACTGGAAATAAAGAGAGACTAACACCCTGCTAAGAAAGATAAGGTCATTACATAGTCATAAAGTTTTTTTTTTTCCTTTTTGCTAATGAGGCTGCAGCTGAGAAAAAGAGAAGTTGGCAGACTGTGTTAAATGAATCCCAGGTGTTTTTTTGAATCTTGGTGGAATCACTGTGGGTTTAAAGTCTTAAATTTTGCTGGTGAACCCATGTGAGTTGATTGAGCATCATTGAGCCATGCAGTGTAAATCGTTAGAACCTCACTCTGTTTTCCCCAGTCATTTCCACAAGTTGAAAATGCTTCTGTTGTTAAAATATTGCTTTAATGGTAATTTAGGAATAACGTCTAAGATGTGCTGAGTGCTTCCATGTGTTGTTCTCATTGAGCAATCTGTTTCCTTAACCCTCCAGCATCCCCAGCCAGTCGTGTTTTTAATTGGTGTAACTGGCTCTGTGAGGTTAGGTGACTTGATCATATGGCTGGTCAGTTGTGTAACTGGGATATAATAATAATAACTGAGATTTACATAGCAAATAATGTAACACATGAAGTCTTCATATCAACCCAACAGTAGAAAAGAATGACAGAATAAGCAGTGAAACCAGAGTTTGGACCTCTCGTTTCCATAAGTAAGAAGCAGGAAAGCTGTGTGGTTCAATGTGGTAGCCACTAGCTATGTGTCACGGGTTGGATTTAAATGCACTGAATATTTTACAGGTGAGCTCTTCAGTCACTAGCTGCATTCAGCCGCTCAGTAGCCACAGGGGGCCAGTACTGCCCTATGGAACCGAACAGAATACAATGCACTCCCATCACCACAGAAAGTTCTACCGAGCACATTGCTCTTATGGGTCCGTGCTGGTGCTTCCCTGATGAAATTGTAGTGAAATAATGTGAAGATGTGGGCAACACTGCATTTTTATTGGTGACATATGAACTGAACATCATATGCGGTGGTCTTATTTTACATATGGCTTCTCTTTTTTGTTTTATTTTTATTCTTTTTATCATAAATTCTGAGAGAAAAAAATCTTGACCTTGTCTTCACATTCTGAGAATTCATTTTATTTTGGATCTGTGACTCCCTCTGCCTTGGCAACATAATTCCTAATAATTTTTTTTTGGTAATATTAAGTGGTTAAATATTTTCAAGGAAATATGTACAAAAGAGTATTAGAATCTGCTCTAAAACTTGGAATTATTCCAATACATGTACCCATACCTTTCTCTGTTAAGGAGAATAATGCTGTTTAAATGAACCATTTCTCCCATATTGCATTCTCAGTGCTGTTAAGTTGTCCTTTTCAAATGGTGATTCAAGAACAAAATAAACCAAAAGGAATGGTCTTACTTTGAATATCTTTATTTCCATGCACTTGTAAGTTGAATACTTTACCCTTCCTTTCTTGACTTTAAAATAATTAAATAAAAGGAGCAATGCAGCTTATTGCCTAAATGTTGACACTCTGGGTACTGTTGGATCCATTCCAACTTATGAAGGTGTTCTGAATGATAATTTCAGAATTGATTAGATATAGTTCAAGACTTGTTTCTATGGCAACATATTGGGTTTACAGACTGAAAGACTATTCCAAACAACATTAACTAAAATTGCATATGCACAGGTTGACTCCTCTCCAGTTTTAATGAAAAAGCTCATTAAAAAAAAAAAAAAAAAAGGAAGAAAGAAAATAGCCACAGCAGGCTGAACCCAATGCTGGTTGCTTATAATGATTATCTATCTAGTAACTTATAGGTTGCCTTACCCCATCCCAGAATTGATCAGTTTCATAGTCAATGTGAGTTCTCTGATGGTGAGGTTTCCTCATCAGGGTAGTACTGGAGCCGCAGCACTAGTTAGGTGAGGAAGTTGTTACTGACAGGTTACCTGTGTGAGCATCTTGCAGAGAGTATGAGCTAGATGCATGAGTCAGAGGGGATTCTCAGATCTGGGACTGGGAGTCAGTAGTTCCAGCACCAGAGCAAAAATAAGATTAAGAAGTACTGGACAAAATATGGAGGAACCTCTGGGGAGCAAATTACAAAAGCTAAGCGATTTGGAACTGGGGTGGTGAGTGTGGAGTTTTGGAGGAGGATCCTGCTGTGTTGTCCTGGGACTCAATCGGAGATCTTTACAGAAAAACTCATGAGCCATACATGTATATCTTAGAGTGGAGTTTCACTTCCTGGTCAGTGTTGGGAGGCATTTTTCCACAGATCTCTTAGGATTCTGCATGTTTTATGAGCAGAGATATTGATTGCCTTTGGTATAGATTATCTTTTCAAGGATGTCAGTATATTGAGTCGCCTTGGGAGATACAGTGCTTTTTTATTTGTGGAGCGAAGTCAAATTTGCTTACTCTGCAATATAATAAATATGTCCTTTCTCTAGAGCAAGATCTGACAGGAGTGTCACCCATTTTAAAATATTTTGATTTTCTAAACTCTTGCGACAAAGTGCCCTACTACAGGTACCAGTATCACTTGACATTCTTCACATCACATTGTGGGAAATGGGGCTCAGGGCACTGGCACAAATGCTTATACTCTGGCTACAGCTATTGCTATGAATAATGAACTGTCCTTTGTATCTGACCCAGGAATCTTGTGCCTTCTGCTAGCATTTGTGAATCTAAGAAAACTTAACATATTTGCTTCCAAGTAAAATCTCAGCTGCTGCACAGTTCATCAGTAAGGGGGGGGGGGGCATGGTATTTGGTTCCTTCAGCCTGAGGATGAAATACTTCAAAAGGTAATATTATCACTGAAATTATACACAAAACTGTACTTCCTGTTCCCCGAACATCTCTCATTGCAAGGAAGGTGTTAGGGTGAGTAGAGCCCTTGACCATATTGACTAGGTATGTGGTATTTCTGGCTGCCCTGATTGCCAGTATCTCTAGTGTAGGTGTAGAGAGACATAATCTATAATCACACATAAGTGTTACTTGTACTGTGTTTGTATCTAGTTATAGTTCTCAGTTTTAATCTCTTTTGTCATGTTGGTATATTTATGTAAAATTACTGTAAAATAATTTTTGTCCATTTGTTTGGGTAGCTAATTTTTATCATCAGTAGATTATGTTCTCTCACTTGGATACTGACATCTAATTTGAACTGCATTTGGGTTTTCCTACTCTTTAGATATGGCTACTGTGCACTGCCATTCAATATACATTATGTGAATTGCTTGAGTACGCCAATGTGTTTGATAAGTCCCTCCTAGTAGACTTTTTATGACATAATAATATTCAGGATATGGATAAGACATTTATGAGGCAACTGAGAAAGTTTAAAATTTTAAAGTCAAAACTCTAGAAATGTACAACAGGAAAGAAACATTAAGAGATTACAAAACACTTTCTGTTTTCACACCTTGTAAAGGAAGAGATTTGACTTAGTTTGCTGCTAGCAGATACAAGGCCTGTTTAGAATGTTTTAACATGACTTCAACTTGTTTTGCCATGGGGTGAATTTCAAAACACTTGTCCAGTATTCTTCTGGCTTACTCTAGCTTCCCTTACCCCTGTTTAACTTCTAAGTTTCTAAAAGAAGATGTTTGTAAAAGTTTCTACAAAAAAGGAACTGTAAAAACCAACTCTCCTACTCATTAGCTAATGAGTTATTTCTGTTCTTTTCAAGTCCTAGTGTAACAATGTGGCCTTTAAAAAAGAAGCACTAATTAGTAGTTCTATTTTGAAATTTCATTCACACACTATAGAAATACAGGAATTTTAATGGCAAGGACGATTAACTTGTCCATTTGTGCCCAATTTTGTCTTGCTAATGCAAAATGATTGGTGTGTAAAAGAGCATACATAAATAGGAAATATGACCCATAATTTACAATTACATATATGTGTTGGCTTGTACTAACTCTGTATTTGGAAATAGTGTCTAGCTTTTAATATTTTGCCTTTAGTTTTTGTGCAAAAGCATTATTTTATTATCTCATTTTAGAGTTTTTTTCTGTTTGTATGGCATAACTTGTATTGCTATTTGGAATAACCTCTGTTATTTGTGAGTTCCTGAAATAAAGTGAAGCTTGCAGCACATTATAAAGATGAGGCAGGAGTAACTAAGGAGAGAACACATCAGCATATTTATTAACCAAATTTAAAAAATATAGTTACAATCACTGAGATTTTCAGGAGCTTATAGGCATTATAACTACAGCATTTGCTTTGCTTTTTCAAGAGTTTACTCTTTCCCATTTTTTCTTTTGATAGTGCAAATGAAACAGTTATAAGGGTTTTTTTTTTAAGTGTCAACACTCTTAGATTAATCTAACTCTATTTAGTGCTTAATTTAGAATAAAAGGAAACAAATTCCTTTCCTCACTTTTGATTCTTTTATATTTTTCTTCAGCTGATTGATGAGTTCCCTGCCCTGACTATTCAAGCCCACAAATAACAGTGTAAGATGCTGTGAGAGTCCATTTAATTTACACAAAAGTTCACAGGAAGTCATCCATGCTACCAAGAAACCTTTTACATCTTTTAGAGAATATCTAATCCAGACAGGCTAAATTATATCCATTATGCTATGTCACAGCTGGGTGATAAAAGCTGCCAAGGAACACCTGAGTCCACTTTTGACAGCAAGTAACATTTCAATGGTCTCTCATTTCCATAACAACATGAAGACTATGCAGGCTTTTCCTCAGAAAAAGACTTTCTAGGAAGCTCTGAAATGTGCTAAGTCCAGATCTTTCCAGAGAAAAAGATATCCTAGAGATGGAAGAAAATGCTATCTTAAAGACGTTTTACTAAATATTTACTGAATATAGAAGTAGACTTTGGTTGAGACAATTTTAGAATTGATTGTTGATCCAGCCACTTGTAAATCTGGTAGTGTGACAGCACCACTGGTAATTAAAAATTGTTAAAAGTTGTTGGACAACTGTAAGATGGAGTGAAGTAAGAGCACATCTTAAAAATAATCAATTAAAGATGAGTACCAAAAAGTCCCCCTCTCAGTTATCCTGCTGGAGACCCTGCCTTTGCCAGTCACAAGCTGTCAAGGCTCTTTCTTGTTACATGATGGACGTGAGTTTCTTTTCTTGAACTGTATCTACTAGTAGGACATCTCCTTTGGTACAAATCTTTACCAGGATCCAGTGAAGGGAAGTAGTCAACAGGATTGATATGGGGGAAGCTATTTGGAGCACGTAAGAATGTCAAGTTAAAAGCAGCAGACATGTAGCAATATCCTTGAAATCATATTAGTGCAAACATATGTGCTGACTTAACTCATTTATGTACTGAGAAAACATCCACATTATTAGGGTTTAAATTATAAATCAGCAGCTTATTGCACCTTTCAGACAGTTTTTAAATAGCAGCTTTATGATCCTATTTTTCTTCATAAGCATTTAGTACAAATCAAAATATAAAAATTTAAGTAGCAAATCATATTTATATTAGACATTATTACTTTGAGGGGAAATAACTAAGAATAAAATATTTCATACATATGATTTTTACCTAAAGTGGTATTTTATTTAAGTGCTTGAAAGGATGTTATAAAGAATTCTATGAATTTGGACAATTTACAATCTATCAATTAACTACAGGTTGCCTTATACTTTTCCTATGTTTGATACACTGTACATAGATTCTGATTTTTTTGTTTCTATTCTTCCTCTATATTTTATTACTTGTTTTTTCTTTGGCTCTTATCAAATCTCCTCCTTTATTATAGCTGATGAACTTTAGAATTCAAGAGGTGGAGAGTGAAATGGGCTGAGCACCACCTTCACATTTAGACAGTAGTAGGCCTGACTCCTGATTCTACCACTAACTACCAGGGTGGTCTTGGACAGGTCACTTAATTTCTCAGGTAGTCAGATAGTACTATAATATTGGGACAATAGTAGTTATTTTACAGAGAAGGTTCCAAATAATGCATGGAAAGCATGATGGGAGTTCTTCCATGAAGGTGAGTGATATCAATCTGGCCCTCTGTGGCATGTATTATTTATCAATATTGGTTAAGAATACCTGGCCCAAACGATGTGTCCAACAGCGTAAAGTCTACTCTAGACTGGATTCTGAGTGTAGTTGTCTTGGGGGTAAACCAACCACCAAGGTTTGCCTGGTTGGGCATTGAATGGCAATTCCTAGGAGGTGGACTTTCAGTGCTAAAACTGGGAAAGTATTGGATAGGCAAACTGGGATGAGTTGGTCATCCTGGATATTTTGTTTATATATTATTAAGATAACACATGAATATTTGCAAAGACAGCAGTGTGGTTGCATGACATGAATGTAAGCCTACACGTTTTACATGACAAAGCGCCACTCAAACTGACTTGTGTTTCAGTGCTTTCTGTGCATTGCAGGAAGAAAGACTTTGCCCTTCAAAGAAAAAGACTTAACATAGCTGCCTAACTTGAAAATGAAACTAACAAGGAATGAAATGCACCTTCAAAAAAAGGTCCCACATCTGCGTAGAGATCATGCCTGCAGTTAGCTCAAAATTAAGACTTGGAAGAGAGCTTTATATTAAGTTTGCAATATCCGAATTAGGATGTGATTCTACAGCTTCTACTAGTAATTGAAAGTGAAAAGTTTTGGTATTTGAAATACAGACATTTTGTGCATTGACTTCCTAAATGTTGATATATGAAAGGTTTGGAAACTAGCAACTGAAGCAAAGAATGCATTCCATATACCAAAGCTTCTAATAGATCCTGATGTTCAAGGTCAGAATTATGTAGCCTCTTTTTGGATGATTTTTATTAAAGTACTAAGTTTTGTCCTAATTATTCTCAGGAGAAATAGGCTTCTTTTGTTTTCTTGGTTCAGAGTCTTATTAGTATGTAACGATAATTTTTTCCTCCCAAATTACTTTGCTACCTTGTTAACAAGTTTTCTGATACCATATACAGTGATACGAAGATATGTAGGTCAGATTGCTTGGTTAGTCCCTTGAGCAGCCTTGGGAATGCTGTTTTAGTTTAATGTTTATATGTGTATTTTAGAAAGGAAAGATAATTTGGTGAATAGCTTTGACTCTGTTTTAACCTCATATACAACCTTATCTTAATGAAAAAGAAACTAGATCTAGAATGCATTCCAAGATCCAAAGGGGACACATGTATATGTAACCATCTCCAAAGCTTTTAGGTGTTAAGATTGGCTCTATACCAATGAATGTTTCTCAACCTAACTGGGGGTCAGGGTAAAGGATGGGAGTAGGGAGCACTTAAACACTGATGCTTAGGTATGCATCTCAGATTCATTAAATCTATAATGCTGTGGATGGACCCAAGAATTTTAATATTTTTAAAGATTCCCAGGTGATTCTATTAAGCTCTTTCTAACAGTTACAACGTCTCTGATGAATCAAAATGATCAGAGGACATATATTTTCAGAAAATAGACACTGTGTTGCAGCTTGAGAGCAGAACCTAAATTCTATTTTTTCAAAAGATTGATTTTATTTATTTGAAAGACAGAGTTACAGAGAGAGGTAGAGCCAGAGAGAGAGAGAGAGATCTTCCATCTGCTGGTTCACTCTCCAAATGGCCACAATAGCCAGAGCTGAACTGATCTGAAACCAGGAACCAGGAGCTTCTTCTGGGTCTCTCACTTGGGTACAGGGGTCCAAGCACTCGGGCCGTCTCCCACTGCCCTCCCAGGCCATAGCAGAGAGCTAGATCAGAGGTGGAGCAGCCAGGACTTGAACTGATGCCCAAATGGGATGCCAGGCTTTAATCCTCTGTGGCAAAGAGCTGGCTCCCCCTACATTCTAAGTGGCTTCTCATGTCTTTTCTGGGAGCCTCCAATATGAGCTCTAAGAAGTGTGAAGAGGCACATACATATAACATCTTTTTCTATTGTGAGTGTGTTAAACGTAGGTCTGTAAAAGGGCCAGCATGTGGAGAGAGGCAAGAGGCTTGTCTTTATTTCTCCCACAAGACTGTTCTTCCAGGCAAAGCCCTGCTGGACTTGCATTGGCTGTTGGGAGGAAGTGATTCTCCTGCATGCAAACTGGGAATCTTGACTTCTTTCCTTAAATACTTAAAGTCTATTTTTTTTTAAAAGAGTTTAGGAGGCAAAGAGACAGGGAAAGAGAGAGCTTCCATGTGCAGATTCACTCCCACAAATGCCCTCAATGGCTAGGGCTGGATCAGGCTGAACCCAGGAGCTGAGAACTCAATTCAGGTTTCTTATGTGAGCAGCAGGGACCCAAGTACTTGAGCCATAACCTGCTGCCTCTCAGGGTCTTCATTAGCATGAAGTTGGAGGCAGGAGAAGAACCAGGACTTGACTATAGGCACTCTGATATGGGATGGGGCATCCCAAGTGGCATTTTAACTGCTAGGCCAAATGCTCACTTCCATCCTCTTCCTTGGATTTTAACATAGAGTGGTAAGGAAGCTAAAATGAGTGAGTTCTTATAGGAATAAAGAGAAACACCATGGATGATCTGTTAAGAGGGTAGGAAGTAAAAGAGGGAATGTCATAAATAGTATACAATAATATGAAAGTTAAAAAAAGACTTTCTAATGTTTTCACCACAAAGAAATCATAAGTATTTGAGAAAATAGATGTATTTACTCTGCTTTGAACATTACATAATAAACACATGTATTGAAACATTACACAGTACCCCACAAACACGTACAGTTTTTTGTGTCAATTAAAACATTTAAAGAGGCTGCCACTGTGGTGTAGTGGGTAAAGTCTCTGCCTGCAGTACTGTCATCCCATATGGGTGCCGGTTTGTATCCCGGTTGCTCCAATTCTGATCCAGCTCTCTGCTATGGCCTGGGAAAGCAGCAGAAGATGGCCCAAGTCCTATATATCTGGGTGGGAAACCTTGAAGAAGCTCCTGGTCCTGGCTTCAAATGGTGCAGCTCTGGCTGTTGTGGCCATCTGGGGAGTGAACCAGCAGGTGGAAGACCTCTCTCTCTCTCTCTGCTTCTGCCTCTCTGTAACTCTGCCTCTCAAATAAATAAATCTTTAAAACAATTTTAAAAATCCATCTTTACTTTCTCCTTCCCTAAGCAACAGTGTCAACAATCAATTTCAATAATCAATAGCGGGGCTGGCACTGTGGCATAGCAGGTAAAGCCCCGGCCTGCCATGCTGGCATCCCATATGGGCGCCTGTTTGAGTCCCCGCTGCTCTACTTCCGATCCAGCTCTCTGCTTTGGCCTGGATAAACAGTGGAGGATGGCTCAAGTCCTTGGGCCACGTGGGAGACCCGGAGGAAGCTCTAGGCTCCTGGCTTCGGATAGGCACAGCGCCGGCCATTTGCGGCCATTTGGGGAGTGAACCAGCGGATGGAAGATCTCTCTCTCTGCCTCTCTGTAACTCTGCCTTTCAAATAAATAAGTAAATAAATCTTAAAAAAGTGATAATGCCTATTGTAGAGAAGTCAAAGAGCAGTATAGAAAGGAAAACTACAAAACCTTTAACTCCGAGCTTTTCAGAGTGTGAGTTCTGACAGCATCTTCCTCCTCACCGTCTGTGTGCCTCTCCACGGGCTCTTGTTTTGGGCCCATAATCTCAACACTTTAACACTTCCTCCCATCTCAGTGTCATCCTCATTACAGTGGGGACAACTGTACCAATCATGTATAATTGTCATGTAATTAAGAAATTGGTATAGGTAATAGAACAATACCCAGAATGTGGTAATCGCCATTCCAGTGTCATTTATCTATTATTGTGTTAAAGACAAGTGGACAAAAATGCTTTTTCTAGATCATGTCCTCCTCTAAACACTGTGCTAGTTGTTCCCCTTCTTTAGCTCCCAGACCTCTGTTGCAGTCCTTGTCCCTCTCTGTTGTGTTTAGGTCTCTGCTATGGCATGATGCAAGTTGCTAACCTCACCATGACCCTCTTAGTAGGTGTTTTCTGAGCTCAGCTGAATCTCCACAATGGCCTCCACTTCTCCCCAGCATCTGCCTGCCTTGCAGCGTGCATGCTCAATCTGATGCCAGATCCTTGCAGGACTTGTCTGCTTTGCATTGCCGACAGTATTGTGTGCTTATTCTTCCCACTGGGCAGGTGGCAGTGACTTACGGCATTTACATTAACATCTCAAGAGCATAACTATTTCATGGATGTTTGGCAAATCGTGTTGAAGCTCTGGGGATGTTGCTTAAGGCACCTACTGTTTACCACTGTTTTAATTATATGTGTGTCTTCACTCTAGTATATTTTAGGGTCCTTGAGAGTTGAAAATTTGTCTGCTTCACTTTGATTATTATGAAGTGTTCAAAAGAGTGTCCTGAATATAATAGTTGCTCTTTGAATATTCTGGAGCAATAATTACTTTTGCAGAGTACTTTGAACTTTATAAGGCTGTCCCACATAGATTCACCACTGAATCCCACAACAAACCTCAAGGAAAGTGTCCATTTGACAGAAAAGGAAAGAGCTTCAGTGGTGATAAAAGACTCATGAAAAGACGCACAGTGGCCAGCACTGTGGTATAGCGGGTAAGGCAGCTGCCTGAAGTGCCGGCATCACATATGGGAGCTGGTTGGAGTCCCGACTGCTCCACTTAGCTCTTCATAGCTCTCTGCTCTGGCCTGGGAAGGCGGTAGAGGATGGCCTTAGTCCTTGGGCCCCTGCACCTGTGTGGAGGACCAGGAAGTAGCTCCTGGCTCCTGGCTTTGGATTAGCACAGTTCTAGCCATTGCAGCCAGTTGGGGAGTGAACCATGAGATGGAAGACCTCTCTCTCTCTCTCTCTCCTTCTCTTTCTCTCTCTCTACTTCTCCTTCTCTCTCTGTGTAACTCTGACTTTCAAATAAATAAATAAATCTTTGGAAAAAAAAAAGAAAGGACATACAGTGGTGTAACAAGAACTCAATTCTAGTTTTTTAATTTTAGATGCCCTTGCTTTCTTTGCCCACGAAGCCAAATGTAACATGATTTCACATATATAGTTTTTCCTATGAATGAACAGAATGAGTAACATCCAGCTGGAGGTACCAGGGGAAGTTTCTGGAAGAGGTGGGGCTTGCTTGAGAAGGGCTTGGAGTATTGGGCATGCAATGTGATCGGCAGAGAGAAGTGCATGACCCTATGGAAGATATAGTACTTGAAAAATCTTGCATTAAAATTAGCATTACTATTTTTCATTTGAGAAAATGGCAGCAATTGGGTTAGACATAAAGTATTTATTTTTAAAGTAAGTACATGAATTACTACTGTACAAATTACAGTTGAATCTGCCGCCAGAGTAACTGGGCACAGAGTAATGGAAATGAACATGGTGGGCTCTGTGGACTCTGAAGGAAAACCTTGAGGCTTTTTAAAAATCTTTCAGTTTCTTAAAGATGTCTTCTTATGGCTATTTATAGTCCAACAAGAGTCAACTGATGTGTTTTTTTCAAATAACTACTCACAATAACATAGCCAGGGTCTATCATTTAAGTTATTTATTTTCTCACCTTCTATGTTTACAGAGTATATTTATGGACAATTTTATTATGGTACAAATGTGTACCCAAATGGCATTTCCCAATATTGTGCCAAAGGATCGATTTCTACTGGTTATTTCTGTGATTCTTGTAATAACATTTCACAGGTTCAACAGTGTCCCACCAGATAACAAAGCTTAAAAGGCTGTCTTAGTGATGAAAGCCTTGTGGAGCTGCGATTTCTCTACCTCTGCCTTTGAAGCCAGGCCTATGCAGCAGGTTACGCTTGGTGAGGCCAATAATTCTAGGTCATTTATTCTCTTATTGCTTCTTTACTATTTTGTTCTACTTGACTGAAGAGGTTTTAGGAAACGCAGCATGGGCATGCTGATTTCCATTTGAGTTACTTCAGCTCCATTCTGCATTTTTCTCTGCCTCCCTTTTGAACTCCGCTTGAGAGCTCATTTCGTCGTTCAGAGCAACTTCAATTTCAAATCTTTTCCCTGCACATAACACATCACCCATTCTTGGCTTTGTGCCTTCATTCTTGCAGGCTGAAGCCATTGCTTAATATGTACCCAGAATTCTCCTGGATTTTTATTTTTTAAGTAATGTACATTTTTATATACATACTAGCTTTTTATTTGCCTGTCAGCTATCTCAAAAAAATGAAGGCATTACTCAGAGGAGGCTTCAAAAAATTCATGGAAAATGGAAATGAGAGTTTGTTTTGGTGGAAAAAAATCTTTGAAATCTATGCACATTTTTTCATAATATACATTTTTCATGAATTTTATGAGGACCTTTGTGTCAGCTTGTGCCAATGACCCTTCCTAGTACCTGATTTCAGGTAAACTGAGAGGCATATTGCTAGTATTAATGCAAACAAAAATGACTTGTAATTTAAGAGATGGCAAATAGAGTTTTGGGGGATGCAGTAGGAGGAAGACTTGACCAGACGTTCCTGGGAGATGGAAAGCAGCCGCAGTCAAGGAATGTGGGCAGCCTCAAAATCATGGAAGAGAGTGGGGAGGAGCCTCAGCGGTTCCAATGACCAAAGTGTCCTGTGACAGCTCTGATCTCCAGGGACATCAGACTCCACGAGCATGAAGAAGTTACTCTCTGCTGTGGCCTAGGAAAGCAGTGGAGGATGGCTCAAGTCCTTGGGCCCCTGCACCCGCATGGGAGACCCAGAAGAGGCACCTGGCTCCTGGAAAAAAAAAAAGAGAGAGATGGCAAGTAACCTGTTGCAATCTGGAGAAGATATCCTGCCTTCTCTTCTTTTGGTGTAGGCATCGGGGTACCTGCTGTTCCTTATGTCTCCGTGGAATCATCCCCAAACTGAGAATCCTCTGTGGACAACAAATGCTTCTAAAACTGTGTCATTCTGTAATTGAAATCCTTATTTTCAGAGTTTTCACTATTAGCAAATGGATTGTTGGCTTGATTTTGGTGACAAAATATCAATGTGGAAAATTAACATAAGAAACTCATGAACATTCCTAGATATTTATTTACTTACCTACTGTAGTTTTATGGTACTAGTTTTCTCAACTTCTTGGTTAACAAACAACACACAAAGAATATTTTCAAAAAGCTAAGTCATGGCGCTGGTGGTGTGGTGTAGTGCCAGCATCCCATATGGGCACCAGTTCAAGTCCTGGCTGCTCCACTTCCAATCCAGCTCTCTGCTATGGCCTAGGAGAGCAGCAGAAGATGGCCCAAGTCCTTGGGCCCCTGCACCCTAATGGGAGACCTGGAAGAAGCTCCTGGCTCCTGGCTTTAGATCGGTGCAGCTCCGGCCGTTGTGGCCATCTGGGGAGTGAACCAGCAGATGGAAGAACTTTCTCTCTGCCTCTCCTTCTCTCTCCGTGTAATTCTGCTTTCGAATAAATAAATAAATCTTTAAAAAAAGCGGTGTCACATATTAAATGTAATTAACTTATGCATTTTCATGTTTCTATATTTTTCTTCACATTATTCTAACTGCCTTGTAACCATTCTGCCCGTTAAGCTAAAATGTCACTTCCTTTGTGAGATGATTGAATGTTTCTGAACACTTGTGCTTGTCTGTCCTTAGAACACTGTTTATGGGCTAACGTAAATTCTTTTGTAGTTCATCTGAGTGCAAAGTGTGTTTCACATTTTTGGGGTGTGTGTGTGTGTGTGTGTGTCCCTCCTTCTCCCTTGAGAAGGAGAAAGCATTATTCAGCTCTACAAATCTCCTTAGCAGCCAGCGCTGTATTGGAAATGTGGCATTAGTTGAAGTTTTTATTGCCTAGGAATATGCAGAATGATTGACTGAAGGTAACAGATGAAGTATGGGAGAGATATGAGACAATATTTGATAAGGATAGAATCATAGGGGAATATAGAAAAGAATGCCACAAATACATAAGAAAAAATAACAAGCACCCCTATAAACTGAGTTGATAATAAAGAATTTATATAAGGGATGGGACATTGAAACAAGAATGATTGCAATGCATGTGATATTTTGTATGAGAGGCCTTTATGACTACATTTTTGTGGCTTTCAGCAAAGCATACTCAGGCATAGTTTTCTCAATTAGGGTGACGAGTTGGTCACAAAATGAGGAGAATATCTTCTTGTTAACCCTTGAAAGTTCTTAAGCGTGGACACCTATGAAGAAAAAAAACCCAACAACAATGAGTGCTTAGATGCGGAGTGACATGGAGAATGTGTTTGAGTGTGTGTGCATGTGTGCACACTCAGAAAGTGACATATTATATGAATAACACCAGCTCCTGCATCAGAAAAAGCCAGATTTGTTTTTGGCTAGCCATTTGAGATTTTTTTAAGCAAATGATTTGATATCAATAAGCCTCACTAGCCTCACCTGTAAATAGCAATGCCGACTGGTGTAGATTAAAGGCAATCACTTGTTTAAAGTATGAAGCATAGTTTCCAGCATAGTGGAGGTGTCCCTTCTTTTATTTTCTCCTTATATTATGCTTTTAGAGAAATGCCTGGGACCCCTAGGGAAGCCCTCGGCCAGGACAGATTGGGTAATAGCAGTCCTGATCCTACCCAGTCTCTGTCACCATCCTGGTCTTCTCTGTTCACCTTCCCATCCCAGCTGGTCCTGCCTGCTCTGACCAGTCCCTGGAATCACCATGAGCAGGAGTCCTTTCAGCTTATAACGGCTCTGAGGTCGGCCTTTATGAATAAGGGCTCTTTATCACCTGCCCATGTGTAGTTGCTACTGCTATTCCTGGCATTAGTCATCGTTTCAGAAACATTAGTACCAAAGGGATGGTGGGAGGAAGGATCCTCCCGTGGTTGTCTTTTGGTGACACTGGAATGTCCACACATGCCTTTAGAGCTTTCTGGTTGGCTGGGAGTTTACAAACCCACATGGCTTTGGGTGGAAAAAAAAAATCTTTCCTAAATCAAGACCTGCTGGAAGACGCCCTCCCAGTTTTTCAAATGTCTCTTTATAGCTATTTTTCTCCCTAGGTTGCAGTGTTAAAGTGAAAAACTATAACCTTGACTTCAAGGCAAGGCTCTTATACCTGTGTTTTGCTCTCTATTGTGTATATGCTAAATTATTATATTTAGATTTATATTATATTTAGAAAGGAAATGAAGTTTTCCTTTTAATGACTTGCATTTAAGGTAGTTGTAAACTGTGTATTATGTAGACTATGACCACAGCTTGTACACAGAAAACATCCTAAAATTTTACAGTGAGTTTTCTGTGGGAAGTAAAACTGATTTTCCCCCTTCTTTTCTACTTCTATATTTTCCACTTTTCTATGATGTTCACATTTGACTACTAAAATGAAAACAACAATTATAAACGTCTGTATATGATATATATGCATTTATTATTTATTTAAAAAAATATATATATTTAAATTTGGAACACAGAGAGACAGAGAATCTACTATCCAGTAGCTCACTCCCCAAATGTTTGCACAGTCAGGGCCAGGCCAGGCTGAAGCCAGAACTCTATTCTGGTCTCCCACATTGAGGGCAGGGACTCAAGTTCTTGAGGCGTTATCTGCTGCCTCTGAAGGTGTATATTAGCAGGAAGTAGAATGGAGGATGGAACTAGGACTTGAATCCAGGCACTCTGATATGGCAGGCAGGCATGCCAAGCAGTAACTTAATCACTGCATCACAGATCCACCTCCATCAATATTGTTTAAAACAAAGTTGCAGCACTTGCTTAACAGAGGACTCATCAGTAGGCATTGGTTATTATGCTTGCAATGCAAGCAGCTGTTTCACTGAATCTACAGTGATTGTTGGAGTTGCCTTTTCATGATTTAGTAGATGGGCACTTCTTTTATCACTAAATAAATATGAACTCACGCAGGTCTCTTCACTTAAGTTTCTTCACCAGGAAAACCGAGTAGTCACATCCATGTTCTTGGATTGTTGTGAGATACAAATGAGGTTATGATGAGAACCATTCTTTGGAAAAACAGAGTATTATGAAAGAGAAGGCGTTATTGATGGTGAGGAGAGTTGAAGGACTTGTTGTAGGCAGTTTTATCATGGAAGTGTTGCAATCAGCTGAGGATGTGGGTATGGCAGGGAGGAGGGGGCTTTCAAATGACCAATGTTCATTGACATCTATAGGTGGCTTTTTCAAGTAGTGATGTTTTGCCAGGTTAGTTGTTAGCATTTAGCATGAACATGATCTCTTCTAAGAAGATCCAAACGAGCTGCCATTTACAGAAACACAGGAAGTTTGAGTAGGAGTAGAAGGTAAAGGAAAGTAGACTAACATAACTGAAAAATGTCATTAAAATTTATCGAGTGCTAGATACTATTTATTTGAAAACCATCATTTTAATAACTTTTCCACCTGTGCTGGATCCCCTCCCCTGAGAAGACTCCTTTCCTTTCGAAAGTCAGTACTTTCTATACTCAACGCCAGTCACCACTCCAGCTGCAACTGTTTTCCGTCTTTGCCAACTTTGGAGCTCCAGCTCTAGAAGATGGATTATTAGGTGAAGGGAGAGCTAAAAGTTGATAGAAAGATGTGGTAATGACATACCTCCTGGTTCATGTCTGCATTTCTTCCCAGGAGAATTCAAAACCTCCAAAATAAGGTTAAGTAATACAACAGGTTGCACTTGCATCACAAGCTATTTAGAAAAGTATGCCTAGATTGCTGACTTAGACCAGGTGTCCACCCTACCATGAGCAAGGGCTGGTGGGCAGGCCTCTCCCAGCCTTTTTCCAATATATTAAATAACCCTGCAGCATGAGCAGTGCTAGAGGCTTGCCGTGGTGAACCTCCCACTGCTACTGCTGTGTCCACTGCTTCTGCTATGGGACCAGGCCTGCCTTACAACCCTCTGTCTTCATGTTATTGACCCCTAGCTCCTTGTTTTGGTCAAAGATATGCTTGGTGCTTACACTTTCTGCAAATAACTGTTTCCTGTTGGATCACTCATAGTGAAGTGGGCTTTCATGTTGCCCTCCATGATCTGGCCCCGTTTCTGGCTAATCTCCTGCAGTTTCTCCACCTGGCCAGGATTGGCACTGTCGCCCAAGGTAAAAGGGTTCTTGGTTACCAGTTTCTTCACATCTTTCTGGGGAGCATGTGCGTTTTCCACAAAGCTGTTCCCTGAAGGATCAGCAATGATGAAAGTGGATGGGGAAGCCATCTAGCTTTAGTTCCTTCTCTTTGACACTGAATTCATTGATTCTTTTGGCTATGGGCATTCACTTGCCCTCCGGGTGGGTTGTTCCTGCTCTAGGCCAGAGATAGTTAGGTTGACCAATCCTTCACATCACCCAGTGTGGTGAGAATTCCCTTCTGGCTGAAGGCAGCGATTTCAAAACTCAGCTCAGGGATCCTAGTGACGGCAGGGTTCTTCACCACTTTTCTGCTCCTGTTCTCCAGAGACTTGAAGGCCAAAGCATAAAGCACTCCCTGGTCCTGGATCCTGCCTGCTGACCGGATCTCCATACTGCTTCAGCCACAGAGCTCACAGGAAAAGGCACTTACCATGATGTCTCTGAAGGGGAGGGGATCTTGGTAAGCAGGAGGTGTGCCGTGCTGTTAGGCTAACGGTTCATGCATGGAAACTTCATCTCTGTGGGCTGCTGCTCCTTGTCCTCCCCGCTGTTGGTCAGCACAGGTGCCCTGTGCGGCGGCAGAGTCTAGGTTGGTGAAGGAGGTGGCTGCAGTCCCCCACAGGGATGAGGCCCCACAGCCCTGCTGCCTGACACCACCACCACGGCCCGGCTCCTCCAGGTACTGCTTTAAACTTCAGTGTAAATCTTGTAGTATTCTTATAAGGGAATGCTTCTATTATTTTTATAGCCAGGAAACTGAGGCAGTGAGATGAATTGCCTTTCTACTTTCTTCTAGCTAGAAAGTAGCAGAGCTGAGATTTGAACTTGAGCAGTCTGGCTGCCGAGCCCATGCTCTTAACCTTGGGTCTGGTTCTGTTTTCTTTTGAGGCTCCGATTGGTGGTGGTTAGTGAGGACAGAGTAAATGGCTTACCTATGAGGGCAGTTAATTTTAAGTGTTCATTTAGTGTCTTTCTTCAATAGGCTTTTATGAACAATCAGAGTGCATTGTATTTGTACATTTATTCTGAGAGCAACCCTGAAACAGAATCAATTATAATAATTTATACATACAGAAAAAGACCAAGATGGAATATTTGCATAAAATCGAAGTTTAATACTTGAAGACTGTAAATCAAATTCCAGTTTGTCTTTAACATAGGTTTCAAATTTCGGGGTCACACTGCCATCTAGTGCAGAGAAAATGTTCTCCCAGTGTGTGAAAGGTAGCAAATGCATGCAGTATTCCACAGGATGCAACAAAAGTGTATATTTAAGGTTTCTGTTAAAAAAATTACTTTTGGAATCATCTTATTGATAAGGGTTAACATGCAGTTCAGGAATATACTTTTATTAGTATTGTTTATTAAGTTGATGGTTGATGCGGGCCAGCCGCACCTGTCGAACGGAACTTGAAGGAGGGAGCGAGTGGGAATGAAAAGAGGGACAAGGGCGCAGAGAATGGAGCCAAGACAAAAGTCTGATCAAGGCTCGTTTATTCCAGCGTCTTAGCGATATTTTATACATAACCAGCTGCAGCTCAAGGCAACACAGAAGTGAACAACACAGGCAAGCAACTTATCAGGCTTCTGCAACACAATCATAACAGTTAATTTTAGCGGAGTGTTCTTGTTTGATCATTTTCCTAGAGCATGGGAATAGGTAACTTTTTTTCATCCCAGGAATTCCACAAGCCAAGACTGACCTTGACTTGTCTATGACTTGTTTATGGGCTGCCTACAGATAGTGAAGAAGGTTTTCTATATATTTTATTTTGCCAAGTACATTTCCTTAAGAGGTGTTCAATATGGAAATAAGCGTAATTTTCTTCTCACAAGCCTGAATGTTCTTAGAAGGTCCCATGAGTTCAATTCAAAGTTACTTTGTACAAATTAAAAAAAAATTGTTTTTTTCTATTTTATTTGAAAGGCAATGTGAGGGAGTCCATTTGCTATTTCTTCTGACTGCTGGTTCACTCCCCAGATCTTCACTACAGCCAAGGCTAAGCCAGACTGAAGGCAGGAGCCCAGAACCCTAATCCTGTTCTTCCACTTGGGTGTCAAGGACCCAAGTACTTGAGTCATCACCTGCTTCCCCAGTTTTACTTAGCAGAATACTGGACAAGGAGTGGAGTGGCTTGGCTTCACTCAAGGTGTCCCAAGCTGCAATTTAATTCCTGTGCTAAATATTAAATTCGGTCAGAAAATATGATATCCCTAAGGGTTACAAGTCAGCACCGGTTGTAACAGAGAGGCAGCTTGAACACAGCTGAAAACATGATCTGCATGAGCAGCAGTTCTCAGCGGACCAGCAGCTCCCATCACCTGGGAGCTTGTTAAAAATGCAAACATTTTGGACCCATCTTAAACTCCTGAATAGGAAACATTGAGGGGTAAAGGCAAGAGTCCGCTTTTAACAAGCCATCAGGTGATTCTGGTGTAGCTTTGGGAGCCACTGTTAGAAAAGAAGCATTTACAGTCAGCGGAGTAACCCACTGATGGGCCAGCATGTGTGGTTTATTGGAGGAGTTGAATGAGGTTTAAGAGGAATCAGCTGCTATAAACTTGCAGCCCAGCAAGGCAGCAAACGTAGCAATAGCTCCTGGAAGCACGCATGCTTGGGGGGGTGGGGGAAGGGGATTGATTTTTCTCTTTGGAGAAATGGAAATACTCATATTTTAGAGAAAGCATAAGTAATATGCCGAAAGGCTTGGGTGTGAGGAAGTTTATGTGAAATCACACGTTTTTGTATTAATGTTTCACAGAACACATTTATTTGTGAGTGGTTTCAGAAAATGACTCTCTCTGTGGGGCTCCATTTGCTTGCCATGGGTGATTAGGTTACAATTACAAATATAAAATCAAAAATAAGAAGATTAAAAAATAGATCTTTGTGAAATTTCTTTACAGTAAAACTGAACTCGGTGCACAATTGTGGGAGTCCTGGTTTTAGCAATTGTCTGATTGTTAATCAGCCCCTCAGCCAGAGATTTGGATGATAAATTTCAGGCCCTGGCTGTGGCTAATTTGCAGCATCTCCACACATCTGATAAGCAACCCTAGGCATTTTGAGTCTTATTTTAAAGTAAAGATAGAATACAGCTTAAAACTAGAGACTATTAGGAAGCTAGCTTTTAAAATGCCTGCTCTTTTATTCTGATCTATAAAATAATTAAATATAAGGGTCATGACATCTTAAATTATCAGCTTATGGCTACCTCAAAGGAACATTTGAAAAATACAGTTGTGTTAAAACTAAGAAACTTGTTCTAGTATCTTATGAGTTTCATAGGGCATCTAACTATTGTTCCCATACCGGGAAACAAGAGGGAAGATACCTCTTCGCATTTTTGGTGCTTACTGTATTACAATTAAATGTTTCTCAAATCATGGGTAACAACCCATTAGCTGATCCTGAAGTCAGTTTACTGTTAGTTACCAACACTAAGAAATGAAATAGAATAAAGCAAATGGAGTGTATTCCCTTCATGTGGTTAAGTGTTTTCTGACAGTTTCGTTGCAATAACGTGTATGTAAACATATTGGTCAAATCCATTCTATCGGCCGGCGCTGTGGCTCACTTGGCTAATCCTCCACCTGCGGCACTGGCACCCCGGGTTTTAGTCCCTGTTGGGGCTCCAGGTACTAGTCCCAGTTACTCCTCTTCCAGTCCAGCTCTCGGCTGTGGCCTAGGAGGGCAGTGGAGGATAGCCCAAGTACTTGGGTCCCTGCACCGGCATGGGAGAGCGGGAGGAATTACCCGGCTCCTGGCTTCTGATCGGCTCAGTGCGCCGGCCATAGCGGCCATTAGGGGAGTGAACCAACAGAAGGAAGACCTTTCTCTCTGTCTCTCTCACTGTCTAACTCTGCCTGGCAAAAAATTAAAAAAAAAAATTCCATTATATCTCCTTCAAGAAACACCAGAACCATCTTTCTAAAGACACTCCTAAACAAATTGGTTTTGGCTTCAAACTTTTCTCCAGGTTCTTGTCACAGGCAGAATAAAGTCCTAATTTCTTCAGTGTTGTTCCAGATCCCCTACCCAGCAGCTCCTCATGGTACTCCTAATTGTCAGAAAGTGACATCTCCATCAGCTCTGTGCTCAAGCTCAAACCCACACAGTTCTTGTAGGCTACTCTTTTCCCAATCCACTCTCAGTTCTTGCCTCTTACCTGATCTGTATTAAAATTCATGACTTCAGAGCAGCCTTCTTTAGCCCCTCAGTCTAGATCAGCCTCTAAATCCATTGCTAAAAGCTTTAAACAGCACTCTGGCCTCAGAACCAGCCCTTAAGGCATTCAGATCTGGCTAAAAAGCCCATGAGAGTTTCTCAGGCATGGAAAGCCAAGACACTCTGGCAAAAAATGACCTAAGTGAAAGATCTTTGAGTGAGATCCCAGTGGAAAGAATGGGCCATCAAAGAAGGAGGTACCTTTCTCTGAAGGGAGGAGAGAACTTCCACTTTGACTATGGCCTTGTCTAAATAAGGTCAGAGTTTGAACTCGAGAGGCTTCCATAGCCTTGGCAGCTCAGGACAAGAGCCTTGGGTGATTACTGACCTCATAAATAAGAGTGTCAGTTGTTAACAACAGGAGTCACTGTGCACTTGCTCCCCATGTAGGATCTCTGTCCTTAATGTGTTGTACTATGTGAATTAATGGTAAAACTACTCTTCAAACAGTACTTTATACTTTGTGTGTCTGTGTAGGTGCAATTTGTTGAAGTCTTAGTGTATAGTAAGTTGATCTTCTGTATATAAAGATAATTAAAATTGAATCTTAATGAAGAATGGGATGGGAGAGGGAGTAGGAGATGGGATGATTTGTGGGTGGGAGGGTGGTTATGGGGGGAAAACTGCTAATCCAAAAACTACTTTTGAAATTTATATTTAGTAAATAAGTTTTCTAAAAAAAAATCTAGTACACATTGCCCCTTTTATATTTTTGACATTCCAACTGGAATTCTTTATTTTTGCAAATGTGCCTAGTGTGTGTCTCATCAGCCTGTGTATGAGCTCCACTGGGGGTAGGGGGCAGAAACCGGGACCCAGTCATTGTGTGCAGTATCACTGTGGTTCTGGGATGTGCTGAAATAGGCAACAGTAATTGTCAGCAGAGTCCTTGAATTAAACTTTGTGGTTTCCCTAATGGTTGCTTCTACCTTTTTGTCATGCTATCTGCCTTTTTATTCACTGCCTAAAATAAATTGATCAAAAAATCTCTTTAGAAGTTTTTTCATAAAGGGACTGAAAACTTAATGCCCTTGACCTAAGTACATACCACAGCCTTTTTTTTTTTTTTTTAAGGTTTATTTTAGTGATTTGAAAGACCGTTACAGAGAGGTAGAGACAGCAAGGTCTTCCACCTGCTGGTTCACTCCCCAGATGGCCTCAATGGCTGGAGCTGCACTGATCAGGAGCCAGGAGCTTCCTCTGGGTCTCCCACGAGGGTGCAGGGGCCCAAGGACTTGGGCCATCTACTGCTATTTCAGGCCATAGCAGAGAGCTGGATTGGAAGAGGAGCAGCCGGGACTAGAACCAGCGCCCATATAGGATGCTGGCACTTCAGGCCAGGGCTTTAACTCACTGTGCCACAGCGCTGGCCCCATCACAGCCTTTTTATTCACAGTATTGTAGTAACTTCTATTGTCTGTTAGAATATGAGCCTCCTCATGGCAAGAATGTACTTATGCTTTTTGTCTCCTCAACTCCTAATACATACTAGGTACATGTAGTTATCCATAAATGCTTGCTAAATGATTGAATAAGCAAAAGAAAATAGATCAAGAAAGATGATTGTGATTAAATTGAAAGTAAATAACATTGTCAATTTATTGGAGCAGATAATTACAGTGCATGTATAATTTTTAGAACAGTGTGCATGTGGGGTGGGGGTAAAAGTATAATTAAGTTTAAAATACTTCAATTTCTAAATGGATCATTTTGAATATCAAGCTGTCAGTGTTTTTAGTTATAATGGATCATATTTCATTTCCAAGTGACTTCTTCAGAGGAGAATTTTCAGGAAAAATAGAAGAACAGTGTTAAAAGTGAATAAATGTAGATGCCAATGGCTTTGGGGGGACCACATAACAGAATGGCATGGGGTTTGCATTTCTCTCAGACATGAATGTGTTAGAAAATAGAATTAATAGGAATTGGGGTGGAGTAGTAATGTGTCCTTGAAGATTATATATATCATGTTTCCCTCTGGATTCAGAAATTCATGATTTCTTTTTAAATAAATCTCCTCACTTTTTGTTACCTTAAATCACCAAATTGGAAGGAAGCCAAGTGAATTAGAAACAAAGCTTCAAAAAATTCTTGGAAAATTCAACTGAGGGGTGTTTGTTTTGGCACAGCTTTTGAAACTCAGTTTTTTTTTTTTTTTATAATATACATTTTCCATGACCCATTTGAAGACTTTTTTTTTTTTTTTTTTTTTTTTTTTTTGACAGGCAGAGTGGGCAGTGAGAGAGAGAGACAGAGAGAAAGGTCTTCCTTTTTGCCGTTGGTTCACCCTCCAATGGCCGCTGCGGCCGGCGCATTGTGCTGATCCGAAGCCAGGAGCCAGGTGCTTCTCCTGGTCTCCCATGTGGGTGCAGGGCCCAAGCACTTGGGCCATCCTCCACTGCACTCCCTGGCCACAGCAGAGAGCTGGCCTGGAAGAGGGGCCACTGGGATAGAATCTGGCGCCCCAACCAGGACTAGAACCTGGTGTGCCGGCACTGCAAATCGGAGGATTAGCCTGTTGAGCCACGGCGCCGGCCTGAAGACTTCTTGTGTGCATGGATCCTAAAAATGTTTGTACCAAAATAAGCACTTTTTAATCCCATTTCTATGAATTTCTTGAAGTACTGTCATATTTTCCTGTCTATCTTTTCATCTTTTATTAAAAGGCCCTTTCATCTGTTAGCAGAACTTAGCTATAGAGGGTTTTTAAACTGGGGAGAGGCAAATGCAGAGAAGAGGTCTCGGAATCACTTAACTAGACAGGAGAATCTGCCACCTTATCGGAGTGTGATAGGAGAAGAAAATACGGATCTAGGTTAGCTTATCTCGCCTGATTTCAGAATGTCAGGAAGATTCTCTGTTGCACAATCTCTCCTGAAGTAAATAAACTTTTCCTTTCATATAAGCCCTGACTTAAACACAAAAACTAGGCTCTGACCATTTGTGTTCCTGTCATTGCATCAGGATGGATGTCCTAAGGATTGGAAGTCTGTTAAAAAAAAGACTTATTCATTTGCAAAGTAGAGTTAGAAAGTGCTGGTTCAGTCCCCAAATGATGGCAGAAGCCTGGAGCCTAGAGCTCCATTGGGTTTCCCACATGGGTGGTAGAGTCCAGGTACTCGGGTCCATCTTGCTGTTTTCCCAGCATGTTATCAGGGAGCTGGATTGGAAGTTGAGCATCCAGGACTTGAACTGGTGTTCATATGGGATGCCAGCATTGTAGGTGGCCAGTTAAAGTGCTGTACTACACTACTGGCCCCTTGAGTGGGAACCTTGGTAGAAGAAGAATGACAGGGCTTTGTAGACAACCTCAAGCAGTATGAGGAAATGGGTGTTCCTCTGTGATGGGATGCTCTGTTCCTTAGAGACCAAGACAGACCAAGAGGTGGGCAGTGAGTAGAAAAGGATTGGGAAAGGGTGTGGATATCCATGTTTGTGTAGTTAAGGTCATATGAATGAACTCTCCAGTGGTCTAATGGAGGTGAAAGGGGATAGACTTATTTCCAAATGAAAAATAAGCAATGATGTTTGTTTTTATAATTCAATAAATTAAACTACAGAAATTTTAGGGAAACAAAGCCATCTCAAAACTAGTCTGTGCTGGACACCACAACTTACTGAGATCCATGGATCTTCTGCCCCTGAGAATCTGCTTTCTGGACAGACACTGGTGTCCCTAAGATGAGGCCAGAAGGAGGCTATTCTAAGTGGGTGGCTGGTGGTGGTAGCTGTAGGGCTTCATGGGCCTTCTCCCAAGATGCCCAGGTTTTGGAGGGAGTCTGACAGTTGTGCTTTCCAGTTCTGTGATTCTTGTGACTTGCTCTCAATTTGTATATGATGACAGTCTAAGAAGAAACAAGAACTAGGGGTCTTGCTATTATGATTTATCAAGATTTTCAGACATTGAGAGAGCTTTTCAGTGTCTTGGTTTTTAAAATCTGGTGGATAAGGATAATTTTAGTCTTATGATATTGCTGCAAATATTAAATGTCACCAGGCATCAAGCATTTTCAACAGAGGGAGGTACATAATGAAGTATTAGCTATGACGAAGACTGACAATGACAAATGTCTGTTGGGTGTGAGACTGTTTAAGCCACCTTGTTTAATTCTCAAAACCATTGTTTTTATATAAGTACTTTTAACCTGTTTTACTAGAAGTCAACCAAATTACCAAAGATATACAAGTAGCCAACTCCAGAGCAAATGGAGATTCAAACCTAGGTTAGTTGGGCACCAAGGCTCCCCTGAATTTGCCCACCTCTGAAGTCCTACGTGCATTTCTTAACTGGAACCTCTAAAAGCTTTGACTGTTACATTCCTAGAGTGGTTCTGAAAGCTCCCACTATATTCCTATCACAGCTTGCCTGGAGCTTTCTTGAATTTTCCCACATCCCGATTTTATTATTTTTTTTTCTTTCAGCAAACTTTCCCCTGTCAATCCCTCCTTCAGTGTAACCTTGTTAGCTTTGAGGACACACCCCTGGCTAGGCCTGGCTTACAGAACTGTGTCTCTCCGCCCCTTTCCTCTACTTTGGTTTAAAGTGTCACCAGATGCCTCTGGCACACTCCCTTTGCATTTAGCCCTCACAGGGGCAGGAGGGAGGAAGGCTGGACCCAGAACTCGTAGTCCTAGGGTGATAGTGAAGGGGTCCTGGGGAGCAGTGACTCCCCTCCCACCCCATTTTCCATTAGCGCTTGAAGAAAACCAGCTCGGAAAATGAAGAACTGCTGGTAAGACCATGACGTTGGGAAGAGTGCTGGGGAGATAAGGCTGTGGTCTATCAGAACCAAAGTTCTGTGTTTTTTGCAGTGAAGAGGTGAGGAGAGAGGTGACAAACGGTAAGAGCAGGGAAAGAAAGAGATGAGAGAGCAGGACAAGAGAGTAAGCGTGAGAGACAGAAAAAGCAGTGATGGAGACAGCCATAGGAAGAGAAAGGCAGAAAATCTAAGCTAAAACAGATAAAGAAATAAGTACAAAAACAATGAGGTAGGTAATGAGAAAGGGAAGTTGATATTTTATTAGAGATAATGGAAATGGGTAAATTCATTAAACATCTCAGGCTTCAAAGTAAAATAAAGACAATATTGGGATCTGAATACCTAAATTAATAAGGTTTATCAGGCTTAAAAATATGAAAGCAGCTCCTATCTGAGGAACTCCTTTTTGAATCATGTTTGCTTCTGTCCTCTTCAGGAAAATTCCAGCTTTCTTCTTCATCTGCAGCTTCCTGGGACCCTGGGCATCTGCGGCAGTCAAGCGTCGCCCAAGTAAGAGCTAGAATTTCTGGATTCAGAAATAATTCCTTGTTTCCAGAAGTGACCAGATAGGGCTGTGGCTAAGTGAAGACTAAATGGGGTTCACTTTCCATTCCTGCCTTGAGCCATGGGCATACCCCAGTGAATGGTTTTCTGAGGTCAATGTTGGGTATGGGAAGGAAGTCCTGGTTGTGGTGACTGTTAGCAGAAAGACTGATCTGTTTGTTCCAGTGCTTAGCACAGGGCTGGTTCCTATGATGACTGGCTTCCTATAATGATTGATTCCTATAGTGATCCAAATGTTGGATGGATGGATAGATAGACTCCAATAATCTGGAGTTAGGGGAGGTGAAGAATATATATCACAATGACTGGGCCAAATCATGTAACTGGGAAATGCGTTTTCTGGAACTTAGGAAGTCTTTGACATTAGGGAGTCTCAAAGCACTGAGTTTGGACAGTTACAAGAAGCCTTCCTTGGTGGTGAAGAATGGCTTCTTCCCTACAAGCTGCCATGTATAAGGAGCTCCCAATCCTAGCTAAAGATTTCTCATACTGAGGGTTTATTTCTTTTTATGATTATTTTCTTCTCATTACTCTTCTAAATTCTATGGTTCTAGCAGTAATCTAAATGGAACCTTTAGTCTCTTAAAATGAATTAATAAACTTAAATGAATTCTTCATATTTTAACTAGTGTTAGTGAATCCAAAGATTTCCCCAGCCACCTCCTGTATTTGGCAAGTATACCTAAGAACTCTATTCTCCAGAAGCCCCATTGAATTGGTTCAAAGTTGGCTCTGGATTTGTGGTGTTTGAGGAATATTTTCTAGCCCAAACCATGAGAAGTTTTCCAGACAGGCTTCTAACCCTGTGCCATTCAGGACATTGTACAATTCTGGTTCCAAAAGGAACAGATTCTCGACCTCTCAAATGAGTTATTTTCCCAGCACACACTATAAAAGCAACTTTGTGCCTTGTATCTATTGCAGGATGATTTGAAGATAAAAGAAAAAAACGTAATTTTAGAGGAAAAGAATTAAATCCAAATATACTACTTATAAACAGTCTGGTATAATCCTATATTTTAAATAGTTACTCAGTTGTTATTGGTATACCCTGCCATTCTTGTACTGCATGAAGTAGGATGACATGCTATCTCTTTTGCAGGATTTCCTGTCAATTCAAATTCTAATGGTGGAAATGAACTCTGTCCAAAAGTCGGGATTGGTCAAGATGATTTACCTGGCAAGTAGCAAGTATCATATTGAAAATGCATGCTTCTTATAACCTGATGTATTTTTCACAACTTTCCCAAATAAAAGAATATAACCAATCTCATTTTTGGACTTTTCGCTTGTATTCCCTTTCAATAGGGTTTGACCTGATCTCTCAGTTCCAGATAGATAAAGCAGCATCTCAAAGAGCTATCCAGAGAGTAGAGGGATCAACTGCATTACAAGTGGCTTACAAGTTGGGAAGTAATGTAGACTTCAGGATTCCAACCAGGTAATATACTTCAAAAGCATTTTTTTATAACGGACAACTATCCAGGATTAGGAAATTTTCTCATGCTCAGTGTTTCTTGGTTTGTGATTTTATTTAAAGATGAAGGAATTTATTCACTTACCTACTGCTCTCCATGTTTTCAGCATGTAATTTACTTTTCATTGCAGTTTTTTTTAAAAAAAAAAAAACATTACTGAGACTATTATACATTGATTCAGGATATGTTCTTACTGCTTGCTTTCTGTTTTCCTATAATTTGTCTGGTTTTGACTGAAAGGACCCTCTGTGAAAAATACCAGAGGTTAAGCATAAATTTAACTAGGAGCCACAGAGTGGTTAAAAGACTCACAATGGTGCTGTTCAAGTACTCTGGTGCTGAAATAGAAATAGACACCCAGTGCTTAGCTCCTGGCAGACACAGAACAAAAGCAAAGCTAAAATTGTGATAGCAGAAAAAAGAATGAGTAATAATAATTACCGCAACCACTTTACTGCTCTCCTTCTTGGAAGCTAAGCCTTTAATTCCTTAGATTACTTACAACTGAGGTACTTTATGTATAAATATGAAGAGATGCTATCATCATGAATGAGCTTCAGTGGTTTAGTATTTCTATCACTTTCATGCCTTATTTGTGTCTTATGATTATTTCATTTTACTATACCAAAAAGCAAACAATTCAGCCTCCTTTGATAAACAAGAAAATTAGGACTGGGATAGAAATTAAGGTAAAAAAGGTAAATAATGATTAATGTTCTCATAATCTCAAAAGAATATTATAGAAACCTAAACTTCCATAAAAGAAGTTTAATCAAATTAGAATCTGCTATAATATAGTGCCATAGTGTAGACAGAAATAGACATTTTGAAAGTACTATATATTAATACATTTTTATAAGTTTACTAACATAAATCTCATCATTATTATAACCCTGTAATATAGGAAAATTATTAACCTTATTTTTGGGCAATAAAGCAGACATATAAAATGCTTAATTTGCTTGCATAAGATCACAGGGTTGGGATGTGAATTGAATTCCAGGTAGAATGGTCTCAGAAGTTGTGCTTCTAACGACTACTTGATACTGATCATGGGAAAACCATTCACATTTTGAAAGAATAAGGGCATGAAAATGGCTATAATGACTTTATTGCTTATTGTTTCTTATGTTCAGAAGTTGTGCTTTTAAAGAAGCTTTATAATTTTTGTTTTTTTACTTTAATAAAATTATTAAAATTAGAACCCCAGAGGTGATATAATTTTCTGATTGATGGACCATTAGGACTGTCAATTTTAAGTTTACAGATTGACCAACTTAAGGCCTAACAATCTCATCTTTGGTTTTTCTCTAAGTGTCTAGGGCTATCACTAAGTACTATCCATAGGCAATAAAACTGATGTCTCATATTCACTATATTTGACTACCTGGTCCCATGAAGATCAGAACTCAAGTTTTCTTGTCTAAGTTTATCAAAAAATGAGGGAAGATGGATAAAAGAATTAGGAGAAATGAGAAAGAAATAAAAAGAGGAGGGAGCAGAGGGCATTTGACCTAGCAGCTAAGGTGCTGGTTAAGATACCTGTGTCCCACATGGGAGTTCCTGGATTTGATTCCCAGCTCTGGCTTCTAGATTATTGCTAACGCACACCTGGGAAATGGCAGGTAATGGCTCAAGTGCCTGAGTCCCTGCCACACATGTAGAAGTCTTGTTTTGAATTGCTGGCTCCTGACTTCAGCCCAGCCCAGTCATAGCTGCTATAGGCGTTTGGGGAACGAATCAATGATGGCAGATGCTTTGCCTTTCCCTGTCTCTGTTTCTCTGTGTCTGTCTCTTTCTAATTATTTCAAGAGGTAGAGAGGAGGAGAAGGAGGAGAGTTAGAAGGCTGAGATACATAAAATACCAAATGGATTGTAAAGTCTATTCTTGGGCAAGTTACTTAAGCCATCTTTGCTTCACTTCTCAGTTTAAGATTAGAAATGACAGAAACAATGGAGTCACTGTTAATAAGTGAAGAGTATTCAAATGTAGTCTTGCATACAGTGGTGTTCAATGTTGACTACCTATGGTAGAGAGCGCCAGAAAGGAGCATGTACGTGAATGAGTCTTTTTCCTTAGTGGATCCTTTACTTTCAGGGGTTGTCCAAGTCCTCACTCAAACATCTGGTGGCAGAGAGTTAGGGATTGGAATTGTTCTCGGGCCATACATGGAGTAGACAACTGTCATTCTAAAAGACCTCCTAAGGCTCTAAGACAGTAGGGAAAAAACAAACAAACAAACAAAAAAACAACTAATAGGAGTCCCTCACAAGAGAAAGAAGATCCATGGTATAGGAAACCAATGTGATAGTCAAAATTTATTACTTACCTTTTCAATCTTTTTCTGATACCTTATTTTTTCATGTTGCTGCATTTTAGTACAAATTGAATCTATGAACAGATTCAATACAGTTCATAGATAGAATTCTAAGAATATAATGATATTCCCTTCCTGTCTGACATCTCATTCCTCTCCCTTTCTTTCAATTTTAATTTTTTTGCAAATTGAATTTGTTAGTTTGGTTTTACAGTTTTTTTGTTTAGGCACAATGGTTTCACCTTCTTAGCCACTTAAAACATGTTAAGTTTGTTTGTCAAAAAAAGTCCCTAACTTTCGTTGTGTTAAATTCATAAAGAAACATTTCAAAGTCCAAGGACTTCTAAAGCTTTTATTCAAACCCTGTAGCTCTCCATTTAAGGTACTCTGTGCAGATTTTAATATAATGAAATAAATCATTCATAGATCCAACTTCTAAATCATGTACGCTGTCAAGTTTACTTACAATGTGCATAGCATATTTGCAAGAACAGAATTTCAGGTGTTCAAAAAGACCATGAGGCTGCTTGTACTATAAATTGGAGTTGTGAAAGTGTTAAATGACTCTAGGGATACACAAATACGTGTGTTTTATTAATGTGGACAATAAAGTGAATTTTCTGCTTTTACATATTGACATGCTGTGCTAACCTAATTTGAAAGGTGAATATGATTATGATCATGTGTGTGTATATATATATATACATATATATATATTACTTGCAGAAATACTTGGAAAATTTTATGGGAACTGTCATTAAAGGTAAATTTATTTTGAAATTACATAAAATTTTAAAACCATGCAGAGTTTTTTCATAATATGCATTTTAATGTGCTTTTTGAAGACCACTTGTGTACATGGATTTTCAAAATTTTTTGCACTTAATCCAATTCTATGAATTTTTTTTAAGTATTCATATCTTCAAAAGGTTCATGGAAAGTAAGAGTGTGTGTGTGTATTTGTGTATAATCTTTATCTGTAGGAAGAGATGGACAGATATCCTTGGCTTAACAATATGACTATAGGCCGGTGCCACGGCTCAATAGGCTAATCCTCTGCCTGCAGCGCCAGCACACTGGGTTCTAGTCCTGGTCAGGGCACCAGATTCTGTCCCAGTTGCCCCTCTTCCAGGCCAGCTCTCTGCTGTGGCCTGGGGGTGCAGTGGAGGAGGATAGTCCAAGTCCTTGGGCCCTGCACCTGCATGGAGACTGGGAGGGGCTCCAGGCTTCAGATTGGCGTGGTGTGCCGGCCGCGGCGGCCATTGGAGGGTGAACCAATGGTAAAGGAAGACCTTTCTCTCTGTCTCTCTCTCTCTCTCACTGTCCACTCTGTCTGGGAAGAAGAAAAAAAAAACCAATATGACTATAAACAAGATATTCTTTTAGTAACCCCACATGCGTCACTGTCTTTAACTTTTATATTTTTAGTTTTTGGCATTACATACTGTAAATCAGAGGTAAATGGAGATATGTTCTATTTTTTTTTTTTAAGATTTTATTTATTTATTGGACAGGTAGAGTTGCTGACAATGAGACAGCAGAAAAGGTCTTCCTTCCGTTGGTTTACTCCCCAAATGGCTGCAATGGCTGGAGCTGCACTGATCAGGAGCCAGGTGCTTCTTCCTGCTCTCCCATGAGGGTGCAAGGGCCCATGCACTTGGGCCATCTTCTACTGCTATCCCAGGCCATAGCCGAGAGCTTGACTGGAAGAGGAGCAGCTGAGACTAGAACTGGCGCCCATATGGGATGCCAGCACTGCAGGTGGAGGATTAACCCAGCATACCACAGTGCTGGCCCTGATATGACCTATTCTGCCTTCAACATATTGCCTCAGTTCTTTGAGTCAGTTGGACAAAGCATAGAGTGGGAAAGAATCCTAAATTATGTCATGTATCTACATAGGTGTCACCTAAGCATGGTACTGGGGCTTCTATAATAAAGACAGAAAATAGTTTTTTTTTTTAAAGATTTGAGAGGAAGAGTTACAGATAGAGGGGCAGAGAAGTCCCCAAATGGCTGCAGTTGCTGGGGTTAAGCCGATCTGAAACCAGGAGCTTCTTTCAGGTCTCCTACATGAGTGAAGAGGCCCAAACACTTGGGTCGTCTTCTGCTTTCCAAGGCCATCAGCAGGAGACTGGATTGGAAGTGGAGCAGCTGGGACTCGAACTGGAACCCATACTGGATGCTGGTGCTGCAGGTGGAGGTTTAACTTATTATGCCACAGTGCTGGCCCTGTTCTTTATTTTTATTTTTTTAATGGACTGAACAAATTCTACAGTTTTGTTCAGTATATCTGTAGATAAACAGGTAAGAAACAGACAACATTTTTTAAGTCTAGAAAAATAATTCTTAACTTCATATTTTACCTTCTTTTATCTTTCTTTCACAAAAACTTCATGCCTCAAAAACACTGATCATGAATAAAAGGAAATCCACATCATTATTTAAAAGAATGAACAAAAGAACCTATTTATAATTTAAATGGATACTTGCTAAATATTATCTTTGAGTAAAGCTTCAAAAACTTATCTCCTAGCTCCAAATTTTTTGAAGTCAGTTAAATGAGATGTATAAACTTTCATAAGGTTTTACAATTATACAAAAGGCAGTATATTATCAATAGCAAATCTTAGGTTTTTTCCCCTAGAGTTATGGAATGCCAATGATTTAGAAAAAGAGTCAAAGGAAATATGACAAAGCAATAGAAAAACAGAATATATATTAGTAAGTACTTGGAGCTATGTGGCAGACAGTTACATTCTTGAAAACAGGACAGTAGGTGGTTCTTCAACTCTAAACAATATTATTAAAAGTACATGTTAAAACTTCTCGCGTTTGACAGATACTAGTGAACTGAAAAATTTGCAGTAAGAATAATGCATATCATCAGTTATATGATCCAGTACCAAAAATACAAACCAAAATGTTCTATAATAGTGACAAAGTAGGACTTGGATGAAAAGAGTACTAAGATAAAAAATTTCACATTTTTGTTACCTTTACAAAATCAACAAAGCAATGAAATTTGTTGAAATGATTGACCCCAATTTATTGAAAATCTATGAAAACAGTTGCAGAAAAATAAAACTTTGATATCAGTTTATAAAGTTTCAATAACTAAAAGTAAAGATAGAATGTCTTAGTAAATTGAGTAGTTGCATTCATTGCTACATATCCTGGAACTCAACAGTTTTCTGGTGTGGGAAGTTTTGAACCCAAGAATACATGTAACTGGCAAGAACACATATGCTGATACAACATATTTGTATATTATTTTTTTAAAGAATTATTTATTTGAAAGGCAGAGGTACAGAGGGAGAAGGAGAGACAGACAGATAGAAAGGGAGAGAGAAATCTTCCATCTGTTGGTTCGCTACCAAATAGCCACAACATTCGGGGCTGGGCCAAGCCAAAGCCAGGAGCCCAGACTTCCTTTCAAGTCACCCATGTCAGCATAGAGGCCCAAGTACTTGAGGCCATATTCTACTGCTTTCCCAGGTGCATAACAGGGAGCTGAATTGAAAGTGGAGCTGCCAGGTTTCCAATTGGTGTCCATATGGAATGCCAAAATTGCAGGTGGAGGCTTACCCTACTATGCCACAACACCTACCCCATATTATTTTTAGTTTGTAACAAATTAAATCAACATAGTTTTAATTTAGATATTCTTCTTGTCTTTCTCTTCACAACTCACAAGAAAGGGGCTGTAGGATGAGTTTAACCTGGAGGAAGATTATTTGGGACCCCAACTGTCCTGGTCTATAACTGTTTTTGGGAAGATAAAATTTTACTATTTAGCAAACACAATTCTTGGCACTTAGTTTTCCTAGCCTCCTTGGTCAGGAATTTTTCTATACTTAGGAGGATAAAGGGATAAGTATATGATCTTCAAGTCTTTTTTTTTTTTTTTTTTTTTGACAGGCAGAGTAGACAGTGAGAAAGAGATAGAAAGGTCTTCCTTCTTCCGTTGGTTCACCCTCTGATGGCTGCTGCGGGTGGCGCGCTGCGGCCGGCGCATCGTGCTGATCCTTAGCCAGGAGCCAGGTGCTTCTCCTGGTCTCCCATGCGGATGCAGGGCCCATGGACTTGGGCCATCCTCCACTGCCTTCCCGGGCCATAGCAGAGAGCTGGCCTGGAAGAGGGGCAACTGGGACAGAATCCGGCACCCCGACCGGGACTAGAACCTGGTGTACTGGCGCCGCAGGCGGAGGATTAGCCTATTGAGCCGTGGCACCGGCCATAATCTTCAAGTCTTTTAAAGGTGGTGCTTACATTTAAAAGGCCTCAAATTTTTTTTAAAACTCAATATTCAGCTTTTAGCAACTTGCTGTCAGCAGAAGATCCAGGTAGCTGGTACAGCTCCAGGTTAGGATTTACAGACAGGCGATGCCTTGGGAAAACTACTGGCCTAACACTGTCATTTAAGGGAGGTAGAAATGATGCAGCCTTAGTTGGCAGATTGAAGAATAACTGAGTTGGAGCAGAGAAGTAAGAATTGATCACTTTTCCCTAGTTACAATCCAGTGACAAGCAAATGGATGCCATTTTAGCATCATGCCTTACCTCCCCAGAAAAGGCAAACATCTTCGGTCTGAATCAGTTTCTAAATAGTCAGCATAGCTAGCGATTCTCAAGGTATTTGTGTGGGCCTAAGATATAGTTATAGAAGTTTCTTACTCCCAGCAATCATGGGAGAAAGAAATATTACATTAAAATTAAAAAGTAAAAATAGTTTCATAAATGAGTAGAGTTTATTTGGATTCCAAATGATCTCCTGTCTTCCTTGTGAATGAAATGCTGCCAAGGCCTTTGCAGGAATGTGTCTTTTGGCTGAGAGGGAATTGCTGAACAGTACCTCTTTGGGGAGCATAAATAGTAACATTGATGGGATTATGCGGCCTTGGGAGTCTTCCTTACCTATGAGGGAGGAGTTTTAAAAATATGTATTTGAACACAGGGCATTAATGTACGTGAATGAACTATGAAGGTCTGTATGAAGTCATGAAAGAACAAACAGCACACAGTTTTTCACACTGTAGCCTCCTGTAGGTCTGGAATCTAAAATAGCATGACGGGGGAAATGGTAAGTAAATGTGCATGAGTACAGAAAACAAGATTTCCATTTATTCTTTCTACCCAGGCATTTGTATCCCAGCGGACTGCCTGAAGAATACTCCTTTCTAACTACTTTCCGGATGACTGGAAGCACACTTGAAAAGAACTGGAGCATTTGGCAGATTCAGGATTCCTCAGGGAAGGAGCAAGTTGGTGTGAAGATTAATGGCCAAACCAAATCGGTTGCATTTTCATACAAGGGACTGGATGGAAGCCTCCAAACTGCAGCTTTTTCAAATTTGCCCTCCTTGTTCGATTCTCAGTGGCATAAGATCATGATTGGCGTGGAAAAGAGTAGTGCTACTCTTTTTGTTGACTGTGTCAAAATTGAATCCTTACCCATTAAACCAAGAGGCCAAATTGATGTCGATGGCTTTGCTGTGCTGGGAAAACTTGCAGATAATCCTCAAGTTTCTGTTCCAGTAAGTATAAAACCACACATGATGGCATAGAACAAAACCAGATTCCTAAAAATCAAACATCTTTGATAACAAGTTACTCATTTAAAAAATTTACTCACTATTCAAAATGATTTCAGTTCTATTTTGGACATGACGTGTACCAAATGGAATGTGAAATTAGAGGAAGTTAAGCAGCTAGCTCCCGGTCTTGTAACTTAATGGGTATTTCCCATTTCCCCTTGTTATGCTTTTTAGATTCTAAATCCAAAACCCATTTGAGGCAACTTAAAAAGAAACCTATTGTGATGTGGCACATATCATGTATGTGTAGGTAATCATAATAGTCCAAGGTTAAGAAGAGTGGTGGATTTTGATAGTGAAGAACTCCATGCTTCTTGGAAGCAATGAACTTTGATGTGCAAGGATTTTCATTGGCAAAAGAGGAGGAGAAAGTGTATTCTAACCAAAGGAAAGATCATTAAGGGAAAAAGGATGGAATAAGTAGGCCACATTCAAAATTCCAGAGATGGGCTGTTTTGGATGATTAATGTTTGTGCAAATCTGACTGGGGGAGGGAGTGAGGGATACTAAGAGCATAGTGGTTCTAGATGAGGTTAGGAAGCTGTATGATGCCTGATCAATAAGCATGAAAATTGTATAGGTAACATAGTGTTTATTTCTTTAAAAGTACATGACTCAGAGTAAAGGATTTTAAAGCTCTGTTCATGATTTTACTACAGGGATCCGTGAAAACAAAGGTAAGGAGTTATATTTAAAACAATGATTTCCAACTTGTACCATACAGTTCGTTCATTTTGATTTGATGCACTCTAAATAATCCTTTAAAAAATATATATATATAACAGCAATTAAAAATATACAGTAGGGGACAATGTTATTTTGGGAAAACCAAAGAACTTAAAGTTCAGTAAACAAAATGGATGCCAACTGTCTTCTCTCTTTTCTCTTGTTCTTTTTTTCTTTGTCATACTAGTATGGAGTTGTTAAATTCTAATCACAGAATCCCTATCATGGAGTGTGGCCGAGGCAATACAGTGACTTTGAATTCTTTCTGTGCTCTTCTCCGAAGAAAAAGGTTATTGGGGATCTCAGTAATGGAATTGTTCAAATAACTTGTTTTCAAGGGAAGAATTGTGATTGGTGTGAAGGGTAGTGTGAAATTTCTATATTCTGTGATGGACAGGAAGCAATTTGTAAATGCTACGTTATTTTTCTGGCTTGTAGACTCTTGAGAAAGCATTTCTCCATCTAATAACTTATCACACCTCAAGTGGCTGGGTTAGAAAGCTGATGGGACTACTGTTGTGCCATCTTGAAATTTTGTACAGTAAGATCTTGGCAGTGACACTGGAGAAGTTTTCAGGCAACACTGAAGTTCTGTAAACTTGTGTCATTTCTGGTTCATGGGTGAGTGGGAAGACACTAGGTTACCTCTTCAAATTTATAAATGTCAGTAAATTATTTTAAAAATTAATTTATTGATTCATGGACCTTAAGACATTTAAAGTCTTTATGTTCTGGGTTTGGGTGCTACTAAGTTGTCTGATTGCCGGAGTGGTAAACTAAATCTCAATATTAGTTCATTGTATTATCATCTCACCAGTATTGTTATGGTTGATTATAGGTTTTCTGTAAGTCTAGTCTTACATCATAGTGGAGATAAGTTTGTACCAATTATCTTCTATTTTATTCTGCAATGTGCAGGAATACTAGAACCTGGAAGCTGGTTATCTTTTCTAAGTTGATAAACCATAGCCAATGTTAAGAGTATTTAAAATAGGCATGTACAGATTTGTTCCGCAGACTGAACTTTGACTCTGAACCAAGAAACACAGATACTTGAGCTTAAAGCTGTATTACAGTTCCATATTACGTGATGGTGGTGGTAGTGACTATGATAACTAAATTAGATCAAGGTCATAGACCAGGCTGGCGCCGTGCCTCACTAGGCTAATCCTCCACCTGCGGCGCCAGCACCCCGGGTTCTAGTCTTGGTTGGGGCGCCGGATTCTGTCCCGGTTGCTCCTCTTCCAGTCCAGCTCTCTGCTGTGGCCCGGGAAGGCAGTGGAGAATGGCCCAGGTCCTTGGGCCCTGCACCCGCATGGGAGACCAGGAGGAGGCACCTGGCTCCTGGTTTCGGATCAGTGTAGCTCCCGGTCATTTGAGGGGTGAACCAACAGAAGGAAAACCTTTCTCTCTGTCTCTGTCTCTCACTGTCTAACTCTGCCTGTCCAAAAAAAAAAAAAAAAAAAAAAAAAAAAAAAAAAAAGACCAAAGACTACCTACATTCAAAGACTAGAAGTGAAAGTGACCATGTCAGCCTCAAATTCTCCCCAAAATACATTTATCAATCTTCACCTTATTTCAAAGAAGTAGAAAACTGTAAGAAGGGCCTATTCAGTTTTTTTTAATCACCTAAAATTCCTTTAATATATCAATTTAAAGTTTTCAAAATTATTTCATTCCCATTAGCTTGTTTGATCCTTGCAATACTTTAATTATATAGCAATTACAGATAGCATTGTCTCCATTTCTCAGCTCAAGAAGTGACCACGGCAGGTCTATTGGCCTATAAGAAACAATGTTAAGCATACGATTTCTACTCTACTTTATTTTCTGCTATGCTAACTAGCTTTCCTTTAAGGAAAAGAAAAATGAATGCCATTATGTATCTTTCCTTACAAGCATGTCAATATTCTTACTTTGTAAGGCATTTGGATTAGCTTAGATTTTTCAGGATCTGTTTTATAGTACAAATTAGTGTTAGAAAAAATTGTCCAGTATAAACTTAGTCCGTAATCCTACTTGTTTTTCATTTAGCATACTCTCATTGTGTGCCTGTATACTAGGTATACAAAGGCAGATAAATCTATGACTTGGTCTTCTGTCTACTGAAAACAAGGACTTCAGTAAACAGTCACAACATAGCATGATAAGGACCCTAACTGAAAAGTGCTGAGTGTCAGAGAAGCACCTAGAAAGGCTCCTTACTCAGGGCAAGGCAGCATGGGAGTGGAGGTCAAGGATGCTTCGTGAAGAAGGTGCTGTCTGAGAGGAATGCTGGGTGGGTGCCAGTTATCCAGAAGACAAGGCCTGGTGTTCAGGCAGAGACGTCTGCTTTGCAGATTCCCATGGGTGTGAGGGATCTTCAGAAAGTTCAGGGAAGATGTGCATTATGAGAAAGCTGCATGGATTTGAGAATACCTTTGCACCAAAATTAACTTACCTTTTATTTTTACTTTCCGTGAACTTTTTGAAGTTCCTGCGATCCAATTCTTTTCATGCTTTGTCTTTCCATGGTGCTCCTCACTTTTCTCTTTTTAAATGACAATTTCTTTTTTGAAAACTCTTTAGTAGAGAGAGAACGAGAGCGAGAGAGAGCGAGTGCCAGCCAAAGAGAGGCTGGTGCTGTGGTATATAGTAGGCTAAGCCTCTGTCTGTGGCCCCCCAGCATCCCATATGGGCACTGGTTCCTGTCCTGGCTGCTCCCCTTCTTATCCAGCTCTCTGCTATGGTGCTATGGCCTGGGAAAGCAGCAGAAGATGGCCCAAGTGCTTGGGCCCCTTTACCTGTGTAGGAGACCTGGAAGAAGCTCCTGGCTTCCAATTGGCCCAGCTCCTGCCGTTGCAGCGATTTGGGAAGTGAATCAGTAGATGTAAGACCTTTCTCACTGTCTCTTCCTCTCTCTGTAACCCTACCTCTCAAATCTTTTCTTTCTTAAAGATTTATTTATTTGAAAATTTGTTATGCAGAGAGAGAGTCTTCCATGTGCTGATTCACTTCCCAGTTGGCCACAATGGCCAGAGCTGCGCCGGTCCAGAGCCAGGAACGAGGAGCTTCCTCCAGGTCTCTCATGCAGGTGCAGGGGCCCAAGTGCTTGCTCCATCTTCTACTGCTTTCCCAAAACCTGGCAGAGAGCTGCATCAGAAGAGGAGCAGCCGGGACTCGAACCAGCGCCCATATGGGATGCCTGCACTGTAGGCAGCAGCTTTACTTGCTACGCCACAGTGCCGTACCCTCAAATAAATCTTAAAAAAAAAAAATGCACAGACAGAACGCCCATTAGCTGATTCAGTCCCTCAAATGCTCACCATGTTTGGTCAGGGCTGAAGCCAGGAGCCAGAAACTTGATTCAGGTCCGCCATGTGGATGACAGGGACCCACGTATTTGAGTCATTACCTGCTATTTCCCAGGTTCTGTGTTGGCAGGAAGGTGGAATTGGAAACTGGAGCCAGGAATTGAATCCAAGCAATGCAATATGGAACATGGGCAACTTAACTGGCGTTTTTACTGTAGGCTAATTGCTTGAACTCCTGCTCACTTTTCCAAACTAAAGGTAGTCAAATACACAAACAAGTCCATGAGTCCAAGTGTCCACACCTTGTGCCTAGGATCTAGTTTTGACTTTCATAGCCTATAATCTTGGTCACCTCACAAATTTGGCTGAAATCTGAAACTGTTGACAATTGCTTAAAAGCAGCGATGATTTCCTGGCCCTAGAGGTCTTAGTGGAGAGTAGTGCCGTGCACATTCAGGTAGGTCACAATTCTCTTAATTTGGAAACTGCAATTTTTCACTGTTACTGTGTAAGAAATGTCAATAAAAATGAAATAGTGGTGTGGGCATTTGGTGTGGAGGTTACATTGTCACTTGGGATGCTAGCACCCCATATCAAAGTCCCTGAGTTCAAATTCTGGCTCCACGTCCGACTCTGGCTTCTTGCTTTAAAAAAATAAAAATAGAAAAGCAAACAAAACAAACAAAAATCCACACTGGAAGGCAGGAGGTTCTGATTTTTTTTTAAAGATTTATTTATTTGAAAGTCAGAGTTACACAGAGAGAAGGAGAGGCAGAGAGAGAGAGAGAGAGGTATCTTCCATCCGCTGGTTCACTCCCCAACTGGTTGCAATGGCCGAGCTGTGCCGATCCAAAGCCAGGAGTTTCCCCCGGGTCTCCCATGCTGGTGCAGGGGCCCAAGGACTTGGGTCATCTTCTACTGCTTTCCCAGGCCATAGCAGAGAGCTGCATTAGAAGTGGAGCAATGGGACTCGAACCAGTACCCATATGGGATGCCAGCACTGCAGGCAGCGGCTTTACCCACTACGCCACAGCTCTGGCCCCCCAGGTTCTGATTTAAATGCTTTGATCCCTGTCACACATGTGGGAAACCTGGACTCAGTTCCTGACTTCTGGTTACTGCCTGGTCCAGCCCTGGCTCTTGGGAGCATTTGGGGAGTGAATCAATGGATGGACCATCTCTCTGTGTCTCTGTCTTTCCCTATCTTTTAGAAAAACAAATACAGGTGAGAAAACATGAAAAATAGTACAAAGGTTAAGGAATAGTCTATTTGTCAATTTTTCTTTATGCAATTGTATTTATCCTAATCTTTCACATACTACATTAATTGAATATTTTTAAAAATGATTATTTTATTTATTTGAAAGAGTTACAGAGAGAAGGAGAGGGGGACGGGGGAAGAGGAGAGAAGGTAGAAGAGGAGGAGGGAAGGGGAGGAGGGGGGAGATCTTCCATCTGCTTGTTCACTCCCCAATTGGCTGCAACGGCTGGAGCTGCACCGATCTGAAGCCAGTAGCCAGGAGCTTCCTCCAGGTCTCCCACATGGGTTCAGGGGTCCAAGGACTTGGGCCATCTTCTACTGCTTTCCCAGGCCATAGCAGAGAGCTGGATTGGAAGTGGAGCAGCCGGGTCTTGAACCGATGCCCATATGGGATGCCGGTGCTTCAGGCCAGGGCATTAACCGGCTGAGCCTCAGTGCTGGCCCCAAAATTGAATACATTTAAAAGGCTAACTCTTGGTGTTCTTCAGTAAATCATCAAAAGCAAAAGTACCTTCTGAAGGTGTTATCTGATGTAAAAAGGTAGCCCTAGGAACTGCATGATTTATAAAAAAAGCAATTAAAAACAAAATTTGATGGATCACTAATGCTAAAACACTTACTTTTAGCGTAGTTGTTTGACTTTCCCCTGTTTATCCAATTTTTTTGTCCCTCTTCTTTCTAAATTGAAAAAGGAAGCTAATTTCAAGAGGTTTTCATAAGGCTTGTGATATAGCTGCTTGTCTGACTACAACTCAAAGCTTCTCATCATTCATGGTTATTTAGTGGGCTCAGAGCATTTTATATTTTTTCCCAATGTACTGCTATAATACATTGTTAGTTTGATTTTTAAAGCAATAAATCCCAAATTTCCTATTCTTCTTTCTTCCTATATTTTAGGATGGTGCCATTTATCCCACTGCAAAGCTTGGCTTGCTGGCAGCATACCATAAAAACATGTTATTTTATGACAGATTCTTTATTGTTTGTTGTCAGCATGATTGCCTAGGAGAGTTATTTGGTACAGCTCTATTAGAAAACAAAGTTAACCTTTCTCCCTTTTCAGAGATGTACACTAGCAGTTTGAGCTTGGTTGAGGGGGTGGATAAAAGTTTATATGGCTTTGCAAATAAATAGTTCAACTTGTTTTCTCTTAACCTATGATATGCCAGGACCAACATGGAACACGATTAATCAGAGTTAATGCTTTCAGAGGTATATTTCAAATGGGCTCAGCTTATTTTCATTCGATTCAGAGAAAATGTGAGAACTGGCAAAATTGTTCATGGAAAAGTTAACTGTCCTTTACTCTAGAGAACTGAATCATACTAGCCTCAAAGTGTTAAAACAATGAAAGTTCCATGAGTGATAATATAGGAAAAATAAGTTATGAGGTTGTGATACTATTATTCCAGATACTTGAGAAACATTATAGGAATGTTTTTTAGTGATTTAAGCAATGTATTTCTACCATGCATGATAACTAATCTATTGTCTGCTAGGTTTAAAAGGTATAACTTTTACTAATAGTTTCCCCCCAAGCTATTAAACTAATACTAAGAAATGATAATCTATATATAACCATAGAAAATAGTATATTTATTTGAGAGGCATAGTTACAGGAATAGAGTGAGTGAGCTAGAACTCACTCCCTTAATGCCTGCAACTGCTGGAGCTGGGGTGATCTGAAGCTAGGAGGCAGGAGCCTCTTCAGAGTTTTCCACATGGGTGCAGGTATCCAAGCAATTGGGACATCTTCCACTGGTTTCCTAGGAGCATTTGCAGGGAGCTGAATTGGAAGTGGAGCAGCCGGGACTTGAACCGGTGCCCATGTGGGATGCTGGAGCTGCAGTTGATGACTTTACCTGCTATGCCACACAAATATTTTTTAGAATTTATTTATTTAAAAGGCAGGGTGGGGTGACAAAAAGATAGATGATATATACGTAGATATCTTCCATTAACTTGTTCATTCCCTAAATGTCAACAATGGCTAGAGCCGCACCAAGATAAAGCTGGGAACCCGGGTTTTCTAGGTTGATGGCAGGCACCCAGCACTTGAACTGCTGCCTCTCTGGGCCAGAATTAACACAACTCTGGAGTCAGGAACCTGGACTTGAAAGCAGGTACTTCGATACGTTCCAATGGGAGGTTTAACCGTTTGACCAAACACCTACCCATAGAGGGATTATTTAAAATGGTGGAAAAATTAGAATTTAATGCTTCAATATAGCTTACATCCTGGACAGGAAAGTTAGACACAATGAATAACTAGGTAAACGTATTCCTGGTGGTCATAAATGCTATGGGGGTAGGGGAATGAAGCTAGAAATTGGAGTGCCTGGAGACAGGGCCTCATTGAGAAGAAGAAAACATCTTAGTAAAAGCCTGAAGGAGTTGAGAGAATTAGTGGGTATCTGAGGGAGGAGGATTCCAGTGAGAGGGAACATTGATGAAAAGGGATTAATGTGGGTGTTGTCTGTTGTTTGAAGACTTCTGGGAAATTGGTGTGGCTGGAATGAGACTGAGAGAAGTAGACAATGAGGATAGAGACGGTATGGGGAAATTGTGCTAATGCTTTGGCTTTCTTTTAAAGTTCATTTATTAATTGAAAGGGAAGAAGGGAGAGAAAGAGGGAGAGAGACTCTTTCATCAGTTGGTTCACTCCCCAAATGCCCACAATGGAGCCAGGAGCCTGAAAGTAAATCTAGGTGTCTTAGGTGGATGGCAATGACCCAGGTACTACTAATATGCACCTATTGCCTTCCAGGGTGCACATTAACAGGAAGTTAAATTGGAAGCAAAGCTGGACTCAAACCCAGGCACTCTGATATGGGATGTGGGCATCCAAAGCAGTGTCTTACCTGCAGTGCCACACGCTCAGTCCCAACACATTGGCTTTTGTGCTGTGAGAGATGAGTAGCTATCAGATAGTTTTTGTAGATAATCAACATGTTCTCATCTTTTAAGAGGATCTCTTTGGCTGCTGTTTTGACAATAAAGTGTTCAGGGAGAGAAGACAGAAGCATGTAGAAGCAAGGGGGAGGCTAAAAGCTGCTTCAGCAGGAAGGGTCAGTCTTGCTTTGCAACAGGGTAGCAGTGATGGGGTGGTGCAAAGTGGGCAGAGTCTGATATATTTTTGAGGGTAAAAAACGCAACATTTGGGGTAGAAGAGATAAATAGGAGTCAAGTATGAGACAATTTTCAGTATAACTGATGGTATAGAGTTGCCATTTACTAACAGGGGAAACTATGGGAAGAGGAGAACTAAGAATATCAGGTGTTGGCTTCAAACATGTAAGTTTGATCACTATTAGACATCTAAGTAAAGATGCCGATTAGAGAGCTATATGCTCTGGAGTCCAAGAGATGGTCCCAGCTGAGACTAGAACTCTGGAAGTTATCAATGCATTTCTGGTATGTAAGGACATGAAATCACCAAGAGATGACTATAATAGAAAAGTGCTGGTACTGAGTTCTGAAATAACCAACACATAAGGGTTGCTGAGGTGAGAAAGTCTATCCAAAGAGAGGAAGTGGGTAAGGGGCTGGGATGCAGGAGAGGACTAGAAAGTCAAGGGCAAGCAGCATTTCAAAGAACATGGTCTCAGGAATGGATTCAAATGCTGTGGAAAGCTCAAATAAGATGAGGACAAAGAGCTGCCCATTGGATTTAAAAACCAATGAAGGTGACCTTGAGAAAAGACCCATTGGCATTTGGAGATTCAAAACTCAGTGGTAAAGGGTTTGAGAGAAAAAGGGGAGGAGAAGAATTGGAAACAATGAACACAGGCCACTCTTGAGTTTGCATAAAGGGAAACAGAAAATAGCTGGGGAGCTGAAGGGTAATGTGGAGGAGAGGAAGATTTTTTTTTTAAGGTTTTATTTATTTGAGGGGTAGAGTTAGAGGTCTTCCATCTGCTGGTTCACTCTCCAAATGGCCACAATGGCCAGACCTGGGCTGATGCAGAGCCAGGAGCTTCTTCTGGGTCTCCTATGCAGGCACAGGGGCCCAATCAATTGGGCCATCTTCTACTGCTATCCCAGGCCATAGCAAAGAGCTGGATCAGAAAAGGAGCAGCTGAGACATAAACCAGTGCTCAAATGGGATGCAGGCATCACAAGTTGTGGCTTAGCCTACTCTGCTACAGTGTGGGCCCCACGGATTTTTTTTTTAGTTGACAGATAAGGCAGGAGGACTCACTGTGGCTCAGAGGAAAACACTTCTTGGTGCTTTATCACAGTGGCCTCCTCTGCCTTAGAGGTCAGCCATATGTGCCCAAATGAATCTCCTTGAAATGCCCTTCAAAGTCTAAACTTTCCACATCTCTTCCCATTGCAGAAAAATATTTGATGACAATCCAGTAATATCCCCTAAACAACATTCAACTTCCTTGGCTTAGGAATCCAAGGAGGAAAAAAAAATGTGATGCCTGCTTTTGTTCCTGTGAGTCTGGTCTCTTCTCTGCATATCTATTCCCATTCTTTTTAATTAAAGACTATTAATTATTTGAAAGTGAAAACTGCAGTGAGAGAGGGGGAGACAGATCTTTCACCTGCTGGTTCACTTCCCAGATGGCCACAATAGCCAGCACTGGGCCAGGCTGGAGTCAGGAGCTTCATCTGGATCTCCCACATGGGTGGCAGGGACCTAAGTACTTGAGCCATCTCCTCCTGCTGTTCCCAGGTCATGAGAAGGGAGCTGGATTGGAATTGGAGCATTCAGGACACAAAGATTGTGCCCAAATGGGATTCAGGTGTTACAGGTGACAGTTTTTATTTGCTACATCACATCACCAGCTCCCTCATTCGTGTGTCTTACTGTCGTCATCTCCTCAGTCCAAAATCCTAATCTTTATGCTCCCCTTCTCTGCCTATGAAAATATATTGTTCTTCAGGGCCCCACTCACCTGTTATGTGTGATACAATTCCTTCATTGATGACTTTGCACAAAAATCTTTGTCATATCAACTGTAATAATATTGTCAAAAGTATATTTTTGTCTTACCATCTTGCTGTACATGCTAGGCATTTTTATGTCTTCCATAGGATCTACAACATGACTGTGTTATCTGAAGGCATGTTGAATAAGAAGTGATTACATCTCAGATCTGCTAACCCTAGGTCCTTTGCACCATTCTGCCTCAGGCTTTGGTATGATCCAGAGGAGTACTTCCTACTCATGTTTATCTATTTCTAGCATTCTATACCTGAATACCTTGTCCACACAGTTAGAGAATTTGCTGATATTGAGGCAGCTCTGAGCCTACCTGCTCAGTAACCAGGAAGCATCATTTGGAGGAGCTCTTGCATGATGGTAGAAACCAACATTTTGTCAAAAACTGAAAGGAAGAGATCTGAGCAAGTAGTTCTTTACATCTTTGTTGCTACTAAGATAATAACCTAATGAAACATCTGTCCCGTTTAAAAGAAAACCTTTGAAGAGCTGGGTTTTAGGTGTTTTATATTCATACAATTAATCATAATTCAGTTAGCAAAAATCAAGGCATGTGCCATTGCCCTTGATGTTGAGCCAAGTCCCATAGCTTGTCACCAAGATTCTCTTGGTTGTCTGGTTAGTTTTTATTTAGTTCTAATGAAGGGCTTAAATACTTCTCTACTTGCCTTCTTCTCAATGCTTAAAAATTGTTGATCTTTCTTGAAAACTTAGTAAAATAAATGAAAATCAATACCCCTATTGAAAGTATATGGAGGAGGCTGGTGTTATGGTGTATTGTATAAAAATACTGCTGGCGACATGGGCATCCCATATGGGTGTGGGTTTGTTTCCCAACTGCTCCACTTCCAGTCCAGCTTTCTGCTGATGTGCCTGGGAAAGCAGTAGAGCATGGCCCAAATACTTGGGCCCCAGCACTCCCATGGGAGACCCGGATGATGCCTCTGGCTTTGACCTGACCCAGCCCTGGCTGTTGTAGTCATTTGGGAAGTGAACCAGCCAGTGGACATTCTGTCTCTGTCTCTCCCTTTCTCTAACTGCCTTTCAAATCTTTTTTTTTTTTAAACATTCAGATTTGAACTCAATTACTTGCTTAAATATGTAATTCAAGAGTACTGTAGTATTCTATAGAAAAGAATTGGATAATGACAAATCTGGGCAGAAGTGAGGCATCTTACATCACTTAGTTTTCCTTGAGAAAATAGAGAAGTATTTAAGTCAAGAAGACTGGAGTTTCGCTAGTGCATTTTGTATTTTGCTTAGTATATTAAACTGATTTTTCTATTTGTATTTTCAGTTCTTACAAATGAGAAACTTCTGTAGGGAAGGGATATCTTTGGTTTAATTAGGGTTTCTTTAGTCCTGCTTTATACTGGGAGTTCAGAAGTTTTAACTGGGGTAGGTGTTGGTTTTTTTTTGTTTTTTTTTTTTTGTTTTTTGTTTTGTTTTGTTTTTTTTTTTTTTTTGACAGGCAGAGTGGATAGTGAGAGAGAGAGACAGAGAGAAAGGTCTTCCTTTGCCATTGGTTCACCCTCCAATGGCCGCTGCGGCCAGCGCATTCCGCTGATCTGAAGCCAGGAGCCAGGTGCTTCTCCTGGTCTCCCATGTGGGTGTAGGGCCCAAGCACTTGGGCCATCCTCCACTGCACTCCCTGGTCACAGCAGAGAGCTGGCCTGGAAGAGGGGCAACCGGGATAGAATCCGGCACCCCAACTGGGACTAGAACCCGGTGTGCCAGCGCCGCAAGGTGGAGGATTAGCCTGTTAAGCCACGGCGCTGGCCTGGGGTAGGTGTTTTTGCTTAGAGGGTTAGTGGGTTGGTCACTGCGTGGGACAACTGCCTTCCACATCAGAATGCCTGGGATAGAGTCACACCTCAGCATGTGATCCAGCTTCTACTAATGTGCACCCTTGGGGGCAGCACATGGTGGACCAAGTAGGTGGGCCCCTGCCACCCACATGTGAGACCAGGGTGGAGTTCCTGAATCCTAGTTTTAGCCTGGCTCAGCTTTGGATATTTTGGATATTTGGGAGTGAACCTGCAGATGGAAGCTCATTTGCTTGCTCACTAGCACTCTCTCTCTCTCGGCCTTTCAAATAGATAAATAAGTTTAAAAATATTGGCTGAAGGACTAAATTAAAACTGTTGCCTCATATTTTGTCAATGAATATTCAAAGAGAAGCATGATCTAGGTCTAAAAATGAGAAACATGTGGAAATCAGAATTTTAGATGTATAATGAAAGTCACTTTTACCAAGGCACTCTGCCAATATTCCTTCAAAATAATTAGCAGGCAAATTGGATTTCATATTGCATGCCAGAAATGGTTGCAGTATAGATGATTATTAGTGCGTAGGTGGTGTTTATGTGGATGCACAGATGTGTTCAGAAACCCTTGATCTATGTGGCCCTGTGAACAACCCAGCCTGTATTCACAGATGAATTACATTTCATTCCTCCATTATCCTGTGCCACAACTGCAGCTCTCCTTTTTAAACAGGTGTACCAATTTATCCAGAGAAAATTATCTTTTTGAGAAAACAGCTTAATGAATTATTTAACATTTGCAATCAGTAACCTCAATGAACTTTTTAAACAGAGGATATAGATTTCCTGGTTAGCCATGAAATTAAAATTTCATGAGGTGATTAAGGTGTGAATTATTTTTGAAAATGAACAGCTCACAGAGATACAATGCCTTTCTAGTTTGAGTTACCAATCACAAAGGACTTAGTGAATAAAATTATGTGAGTGATTTTTTTTGTTTTGAGAAATGGGGAGAGGAGAGAAATCATTTTTTTCATCTGGCAAAGTTCTTAACCAGTCACTGAATGAATAGAACTATGATTCTCTTTCCTGTGTGATACTTTGTTATACACATGAAAATAACTGCATATAGGCATAACTGTCAATTTTTAGAGGAATGCTAGTAATTTTCCTTCTGGATGTATTTCTATAACAAGCAGAAAAATGAGGAAAGGTCTGAATTATTATGAAAGTTTCTGTGTTTAATGTGGATGTCTTCTAATAGATGTTGGAAACAGATTATGCAGTTTTAATTTCTAAATCTTTCTTCTTTTTTATTCATCTTAAATACAAACACTCTATCACCAAATGTCTTGGTTACCTGTTTAGAAAACAAGGTTCATTGTGGAGACAGTAGTTATTCTTTAGGGAGACTGAATGAGGGTAGCAGTAGAAAACCCTTGATTTAATGTCAAGGAAGTTTGGACTGCCAGCTCTGTCATTTTCTAGCTATGTGAACTGTGGCAAATAAACTAATCTCTCTGTCCCACTTTACCCATCTGGAAACTGCCTCAAATGCCAGGTATTTAATAGGGAGGAAAAGTTCATTCCATTCTAGCTTTCTTTTTCCTTTTCAGATTTTAACTGTAGTTTAGAACAAAACACAAACAAGATTCCTCTCAAGTAAAGAAAACCACTTGATTTCCTTAACTCCAAGGTATCTGTAGTTGAGGAATAGTTCTTCTGCAGAGAGTTAGTATATTGCTGTTAAATAATTCACACCATGGATGCATAGATGGGCAGAATTCTCGTGTAATTTACAGATAACTTTCCACCTAAAATATATCTTGATTTAGCTGCTCACTTTTCTTTTATCCCATTTAACTCATTAGCCCAGATGGTCACATTATCAGTAGAAAAGGGATGGTTGGGTTGAGACAAGAATCATAGAGCATGAAGAAAACTTCAGGACAGTCAGAATCATGTGGCGAGGGGTGCCTCTGCAGGGATATGAAAGCTTAACACTTTTATTACCTCTTTATAAAATGGAAAGCTTCCTTTTACTTATCTTTCTCTTCCTTTATGGGTAGAAGGGAAGGACTTCACCTTTCACTGCCTCTAATTTTAGTTTTCCATCTGATCATTGCAACTTTGGATGTTTCTGCTGCAGTGAAAGAAATATATCTAACTTCATTCTAGGTCCAGCAGGTCTAGCATCCATTTGGCAGGTGTAGTGGAATGGAAATCACTATTGGATGAAAGAAAAGGGATAATGTTTAGACTTGGGCCTTGGACAGTAACCAGGCATTGGCATGATGCCAGTAGAAGCTACTGACCAAGAGAAGGGATCCAATTTGAACTGCCTAGCAAGAAACCTCTCCACTTAAGAGGGGCCAGCATGACAGATGGCTGCAGGCTTCCTCTGGGATATGACTTTTTTTTTTTTTTCAATGTCACCTGAGGCTCTTTTCAGATTGAGACTTGGCAATGACTCCTTTTCTCTGTTTCTTTCCTGTTACCCTCCTCTTCCTTCCTTAACACTTGCTTAACATGTTAGAAGTTGTCAGGGTACTTTAGATTTAAAGTGTCTAGAAATTTGTATTTCTTCAACCAATGAGTAAGATTATACAAAATCAATATATTTTAATATTTTTCTTAAATCTTAGGTCTCCTTTTCACTCCCTTCACTTTCAGACTTCATCCTTCTTTTTTTCTTGAATTCTTTTTTTCCTTTTTTTAAACAAATTTAAGGTATACAAATTTCATGTATGTCCTATAAACAGATTCAAGAACACAGTGATGCTTTCTGCCCTACCCCCTCTCCTCCCTACACTCCCACCCTCTTCCTCGTCCCTCTTCTGTTCCCATTCTTAACTTTTACAAAGGTCTCTTTTCAGTTAACTTTATACTAAAGATTAATCCTACACTAAGTAAAGAGTTCAACAAAAAGTATGAAGAAAAAACACTGTTCCTCAACAGTCAGGACAGTGCTATAAACAAACATTGAATCTCAATCTCAATTTCACTCCTATAGATTACCTTTTAGGTACTCTATTAGTTACCGCAGATCAGGGAAAACATATGGTATCTTTTTGAGACTGGCTTATTTCACTAAGTATAATGGTTTATAGTTGCATCCATGTTGCTATCTGCAATCACTTTATGGAGTAGGTCTTCTCTTATATACAAATTTTCCTCCAGGCCTGGATTTTTTTTTTTAAGTATTTATTTACTTATTTGAAAAGCAGAGATGGGGGGGGAGAGGGAGGGGGAGAGGGAGAAGGAGATGTCTTCTATTCACTGATTTGCTTTCCAAACCGCTGCAATGGCTGGGGCTGGGTTAGGCTGAAGCCAGAAACTTCATCCAGTTCTCCCATGTGGGTGTAGAGTCCCAAAGACTTGAGCCATGCTCAGCTGCTTTCCCAGGTATATTAGCAGGGAGCTGGAACAGAAGTAGAGCTGCCAAGACTGGAACTGGCACCCATATGGAATACCAGCATTGCAGACAGAGGCTTAACCTTCTATGCTGCAGAGACGGCACTTGGATTTTCTTTCTTTCTTGTCCTCCTGTCACCTCTTTGCTATCTCTGTCTCTAAGTTCCTATCTAAAGTCTGAGAGCATGTATTTCTTGTGGAGTACAATAGGCCTGAGTTCCAATCCAGACTGACACGTCCTGGCTCGTGACTTACACAGTTCCTTTTTCTCTCCCAACCTCATTTTACTAGACTACCTCTTGAGTTTGTGATGAGAACAGAAAGAATCTAGTGATCTGATTCCTGGCGAGAGCCATGCTGGAGTAAATCAGAGAAAAAGACAAATACATTCCATGATTAGAGAAACTTGGGAAAGAATTCCAGTCTTAGAGCATTTGTATTCTAGGAAATCAAGAGTGGTAGTCTTGCTGAGTTTAACACATTTAAGTTAGTGTCCCGACACTTAATGATTAGACTACACTTGCACACATCTCTCTTAAAAGACTTGCTCTGTCTTCGAAAGCAACATTAATCGACTGCTGCTTTTTTTTCCAGTTTGAACTTCAGTGGATGCTGATTCATTGTGACCCCCTGCGTCCCAGGAGAGAAACTTGCCATGAACTGCCAGTGAGAATAACGGTGAGACTCTTGCCCACCTGCAAAAGCAGCTTCACCCCAGCTCACCAATCCCACCCTTCCCTCCCACCTTACTTTCTTTAAAGAGACTGTGCATGGACCAAACAACTACAAGTGTTGCTCAAAGCAGGGGTGGGTGTGTCAAAGCCCCCTGTAGTGTCTGGTGCTCCCAAACACTGCATGTTCACTGTCCAGAGGTGACAGGCCACCTGGGAGGCTCCGAGGTCAGCCACAGGCTGAGCTGGTGGCCTGCAGGGAGAGAGCTGCAAACTCAGGTCTGGCTGTGTAGCCGCAGGGAAAGGGTTAAGGGGACTGTTGTCATTCTATCCGTCCTTGCTGCCCTGCTAGCTCTCCTCCAATCCCCAGGACCCTCTCCAGGGCCATTCATAAAGGGCTGGAACACACTGCCCCAGCATCTTTACAACCGCTACTCCTGGGGACGCATTATTTTCTGGGGGGGCGAAGCGCCACAGATGCGAGTGGCGGTCCGGAGTGCTAACCGGGCTCGCAGGTTGCAGAGCCCGGTGGGGCAATAGCGGAGGGCTGTGAGCATGGCCTGGACGGCTCGCTGCCACGGGGCCCTCGGGCTGCTGCTGCTGCTCTCAGGGCTCTGCTTGTGCGCAGCGCAAGTAAGTTGTGTGCGAGGGTACAGGTGGGTGCCTTCTCACTCTATCCCCATCTTTTCTTCTCCAGCCCAGCCAGACCACTGACGAGGTAAGCTAGGGGCGAGAAATGTTTGCATTTTTCAAGCGCACAACAGGAAAGTTGGGGGCGCTGCGATGGGGTTGCCTGGCTGGAGGCGTGGAGCGTCCCCAGGGCTCTTGCTCCGGGCTCCCTTCTGCCTTGAGCAGCACCTGTGGTGAGCACCCTCTGAGTCTAGTCGGGGGCCCCAGGTGACCTCTGGGTCTGGGAGAGGGCACCTTCACCTCCCTTCTCCCTCTTCCCGACCATCGCTTGCCAGGAGCCTCAACACTGTAGGGTCAGGCACAGAAGGTGAGCAGGTTTTAAGCTTTTGGTCTGCATTTCTCCTCCACCTCTTCCGGCCCCATCCTGGTCATGATCAGGCGCAGGCCTTGCTTGGAGCAGATGGGGACTCAGCAAGCGCCCTTTCTCGCGCCTCCAGCCCAGGGTCCTGCTAGCGTGCAGTGGCTCCGGAGTGGACGCAAGCGACCCTAGGTCCCATCGCCAATACAACAGCTCCTCTAAGGCTCTGGCGTCTTTCCCCCTCCCGCGCAGGAGAACCCCAGACGGGGGCAGACAAGCCCAACCCAGGTTTGAGGTTTCTCTACAAAGACCCCATTGTAAACCTGTCTGGTCACTGGAGTTCAGAAAAACACAGTTCTCCTTGATGAAAGAGGCTTTCTTCTTTAAAATTCAGAAGCGGGGGGAAAAATTCCCCAAGCAATCTGTTCATCCTGTGTCAGACGCCAGGGTTCCCCCTCCCAGTGCCATCAAAACGGAGCTGTTTGCCAGCGATAAAAGGGGTCATACCTTAGGGTCAGTCTGAAATCTGGAGGCATTTGGAAGCCAGGCGAAGAGATCTTCTTTTGAGAAAGCGGCCCTGCTGGTACAATGGAAAGGAGGCCAGCCTCTCTCTCTGGGTTTCACAAAGAGAGAGTGACACTGTCCTGCTGTTGTCTGTCTGGCCTGGGGCTTCTCTTGGCAGCTCTGTTCTAGCCCAGACCCCGACCTCCAATCACTGAGTACATGGAAGTAGCGAACGGAATCCCTTCCAGGCCCAACCTCCTCTTTACCTGCTTGGGAATGCCACAGAGACCGCACCGGCTTGGGAGTTTGAAACTCATTTATTTTATGTTATCTTTTAACTATTGGGTTTTAAAAACTCGACCGCCACAGAGAGGGGCTCCATCCCTGTGCTCCACTAACCCGTGTACTGTTTTTCACAGCGAGGTCCCCCAGGTGAGCAGGGGCCTCCTGGGCCTCCGGGGCCCCCTGGAGTTCCTGGCATCGATGGCATTGACGTAAGTTCCTGTTTCCAGGCCCCTGGGTTCCACATCCCAGCCCTTTCCAGCCCTTTGCCAGGAGGCTTCCCTGAGTCTTTAGAGGGTGTCAGGTGCCCTCCATTCTCCCGCACCCCTGCACAGGTTGGGGTGGCGTTGGATCCCAGGAGCCAGGGGATTTTCCAATAGGGGAGGTGGTCGTGTTCCCGTTTTCCCAATCCCCAATTCACCTTTCACCCCCTGTCGCACGTGTGGAGTTGTTCCAGTTTCTCCCCCTCACCACTGCCTTCTCTTCTCCCCTTCCAGGGTGACAGAGGTCCCAAGGGCCCCCCAGGCCCCCCGGTGAGTAGATTGGCACAGTCATGCCCCACTTCCTTCCTTTGCAGCCACCTGTGTCCTAAGGGTCTCAACTTTGCACCTTTTCCTCTCCTTGCTCAGGGTCCAGTTGGAGAACCAGGAAAGCCAGGAGCTCCAGGCAAGCCCGGCACGCCTGGTGCTGATGTGAGTAGGTGGGGAGGGCTGTGAAGAGCTGGCTGGCAGTGGGTGTGTGGTGGTGGTGGTGGTGGTGTGTGTGTGTGTGTGTGTGTGTGTGAGGGAGCGGGGAGAGGGAGAGGAAGAGGGAGACCAACCGACTGACTGACTGGCTGGGGCGTGTAGCTAGAGATGGAGACAGAAGCAGAGAGATAGTGACAGAGACAGAGACACAGACAGCTATACCAGCAGAGAGACAGAGACAGTGACAGAGCAAGCCAAGTACTCTGGCCCTGCCCTGAACTTGGCCTTGTGCCACTGTCTGGTCATGGAGCTAGCTGCTTCTGCAGAGGGGCGTGGGAAGGTGGAGGTGCCTCTTACCTTCCATGGGATGGGGTGGGGGAAGAGCATGCAGTACTACCTTTCCTTGGAAACAGTGGGGTACTGGCTGCTGCCTTAACAGTCAGCTCCCTGCTGGCTCAGCCTGGATGTGGGCACAGCTTGCTGCTGTGGCTCCTAGCAGACGGTCTTCATCCTTGCCTGAACCTGAACCCAGACATAGGGACAGAGCCCTCCAAAATCCCGTGGAATATGAAAAGGAAAGATGTGCTTGGGGTATGTGTGTTGATGGGGGAGAGGTCTTGGAATGAGTAGGGCTATGTGGGGATGGTGCAGGGACACCAGAATGTCACCACACATCAAAGAGGAAATGCAAAATTAGCTTTGCAAAGTGGTTTTCTGGCTGGCATCCCTGATAGTGTTGAGCTGACCAGGATTGTTTGAAACCTAGGATTGGTACTTAGCAACCCTCCCATCTTAAAGTCCCTAGTTTGAAGTTGGTCTGTATGTCAAGCAGCAGTTCATGTAGCACCAGGGGACTGATATTTGGATAGTACAAACTGAAAACCAAAGTAATATTTGGATAATACAAATTGAAATGATACCTGTTGGCTAGCAATCTCTTCTTTGGAGCATCATGTCACACTGTCCTAAAAATATCTAAATAAAGAGAGTAGCCTAGTACAAGTTGAATTTATTTCTATATTCCTTGGAAACTTCAGCCAGCCTTTGTTTTGGATGAAAAGAAAATTTCTGATTAAATTAAACATTTTTCTTTTTTCTGTTTGCCGATTGAAGCATAAACCCGTCTCAGAAGTCTTGCTTTGGTATTGAACTGCAATATAATTGCAGAGGGCTACTTTTTCTGCTTCTCAGAGTAATAGTGTTTTTGTAGTTTGCCTAACAAATTCTTCTTTATACCATAATGTCATAAGGACAGTCCCTGGTTTTGCTCTGTAATTTCCCCACTTTGACAGAATTTTGGATAAACAAAGTACTTTGGACTATTTAGAAGCAAATTGTAAAAACATTTTCAAGTAATTTTTTTCTTTGTATATATTTGCAGTTGTTTAGTACAAAAACAAGCCAGGTTTCAAATATTACAAGTTGTGGAAGAGTAAGGCTTCATAGATCATTCAACTTTGACACCAGAACGTTCTCAAGGGAAAATGGGTGATGAGGGCTTTGTGTCAGTCTCCATGGTCAGAGAAGGAAAGCAAAAAAGAAGAGAGAGAAGGAGAAAACAAGGACTCATGCATGTGCCAAATAGCCAATATTTTAGACATTTCTTAGCTCTAAAGGAAAAAATATTTGCATTTGTGTAGAGCTTTTCATTCAAACACTGTCACATTATTTCCTTTAACCCTACAATAATGTGGAAAGTAAATTGTCTAATATTTTCCATGGATAAGGAAACTGAGTAACTATGAGGACAAATGGTTTATTCAGGGACCCAGAGTTATTTAGTGATTAAGATGACAAATCCATAATTTTAAAAATTTTAAATTTTTTTAGACTCCTCAGGCTTGCCTTATACAGATGCAACATGATTTTTTAAATATTTTTCTTTTAAAGATTTATTTATTTGAAATGCAGTATTAAAGAGAGAAGGAGACATAGAGAGGTACTTCCTATCTGTTGACTCACTCCCTAAATGGCCATAATAGCCCGGGCTGGGTGGGGCCAAAGCCAGGAGCTTCATCCTGGGTGCAGGGTCCAAGCACTTGTGCCGTCCTCGCTACCTTCCTAGGCTACCAACAAGGAGCTGGATCAGAAGTGGAGAAGCTGGGATGCGAACTGGCACCTGTATAGGATGCCAGTGTCACAGGCAGTGGCCCAACTCGCTGTACCACAATGCTGGCCCCAATAAGGTTATTAATGAAGAACTGGGGGAGAATAGAGAGGAAAAGTGATAGTGGCTTCTTACTACCTGAGTTCCCAACCAAGAATGATATGGAGAATAAATGGTTAATAAATTCATTTATAGTTAATATTTTATAATTATTTATAAAATTGCTGTATTTTATGTCCTCCAACTTTTGGAGAGACTTTGGAATTGGAGTTTTGTTACTCCACTCTTAGGTTGATTTGACATAAAAAAAAAAAAAAAACAACCTTTCACCGTAAGTTGAGAATGAACAGCTTTGAGAATAATGAAGCATAATGACTAGATCAGGGTTTTCTGTCTCTGGCCACTGGGGAGCTAAGTCAATAGGAAAACTTCTGCAGTCCTTTCTTGGCAATGAATCTGAGGGTAGTGATAGGAACTTAAACCTTTGTCCTTACTTCTTGGTTCATTTTAAAGCTAACTTTTTTATAATATTAACAAAATGGTTTAATTGAATGATACTCTCAAAGGAACAGTTTGAAGTTTATTTTCCTGTGTTGAGTGGCTGGGTTAGCAAAACAGGTGAAAGAATCAGAAGCTGTGCTTGTCGACTCTTGGCAGCTGAACCGTTGGAATGCTGGCAGGAAATTGCCACTGAGGACGGATATTATCTGCCAAATGGTAGCATGAAGTTCACAGCCAACTTCAGTATTACCCAGGATAGAACTTTGCATCAAAGTTCATATGAAGGCAATTGTTTATACCACTAGTACTATTTTCTTCTAAGACTTAGTTTTATTACAAATTGGATTTTGAAAATTGTATGGATGTGATGTGTGTATATATCTAGATATATATATCTAGATATATATAGAGACTCATATATATTTCAAGTATCTCCTTTTTTTCATAAAGATTTATTTATTTGAAAGTCAGTTACACAGAGAGGGAGAGAGAGAGAGAGAGGGAGAGAGGGAGAGAGAGAGAAAGTCTTCTATCCTCTGGTTCACTCCCCAGTTGGCCACTGTAGCTGGAGCTGCGCCTACCCGAAGCCAGGAGCTTCTTCCGGGTCTCCCACGCAGGTGCAGGGGCTGAAGGAGTTGGGCCATGTTCTACTGCTTTCCCAGGGCATAGCGGAGAGCTAGATTGGAAGTGGAGCAGCCAGTTTTCAAACCGGTGCCCATATGGGATGCCAACTCTGCAGGTGGCGGCTTAACCTGCTTCATCATAGCACTGGCCCCAGTATCTCCTTTCTTAGGTTGAATTTAATTCTTCTTTTCCCATATGAACATATGAAAATTGAGAAGTCAGACCTTGGTTAGAATCCTGCATCCAAAGGCCAGCTGTGTTATTATCAATAATATCAAGAGATACCTTTTTATTTTAATTTTTTTAAAAGATTTTATTTATAAGGCAGAGTTACAAAGTGGGAGAGGCAGAGAGAAAGAGAAAGATCTTCCATTCACTAGTTGACTCCCCAAATGGCCGCATGGTCAGGGCTGGGCCAGACTGAAGCCAGCAGCCTGGAGCTTCTTCTGGTTCTCCCATGTGGGTGCAGGGGGTGCAAGCAGTTGAGCCATCCTCCACTGCTGTCCCAGGTACATTAGTTAGGAGCTGGATCAGAAGTAGAGAAGCCGCATCTCAAACTGGCACCTGTCTGGGATGATGGCATAGTAGGCGGAGGCTTAACACCACAGCACTGGCCCTAGAGACATTCTTGTAGGTCCTATTTGTTGTGACATGCTCAAAGAGCTTGTGGAACAGTATCTTATTCTTTCTTACAGCATGCACTTGAAATAGGCAGAGGTGAATTAGGGTTAAGTATGGGAATTATAGTTAAACCATGACACTTTTACAGGCAAGATATTACATGCATTATATCCCTTAAATGTATATAACTATGAACCCCAGAAGATGTTTTATGAGTTGGATAGTGTGCCAAGAAATTATTCTGAAAGGCCAATGAAGGTACAAATGGTGAGACATTAAAGAAAGGTGAAAAGACCAAGAAGTACAGTGCTGAAGTTAATATCTAATTTTTTTGTAACACCCTTTTTGAATGGGGAACAGCATCTAGAATACTACATAGTTAAGCCACTTGCCTACGACTGCCCATTTACCAAGTGATAGAGTCCGTAGTTGAGCCAAAAATAAAGAAAATGTCGAGTGATAAGTGAATAAAAGGCTAAGCTGAATAATTTGATACTCACATGTTGAGTGTGTCTAAGATGCTAGGGGCCATGTGCAAGAACTCAGGGAGCTTACATTTTCCTATATAGCTATTTCACACTAGACTTTGTTGTAATACCTGACACCAGAATCTACATTCAATTTTATGCAAAGAGTTTCCCAGTGAGAGATGGAATTTATCTTTATCTTATGGCAGATACTTTAAAAAAAAAAGTGTTTCAGAAACAGGATGTGCAGCCGTTTACTAGGTTCTGCCTTATGATATTGCAGCTGAAATTTGAGCATATATAGCAGATAGTATTCTCAAATCTTGCTGGTTATTCCAGGTACAAGATTGAAGAAGGTGAGATGGTCATGTGCATGAAAATTGACCAGGATTGGTTTTAGAGGGTATATGTGTTAAGTGGGAGTTAGGGATCCATTAGTTAAATATGCTATGAGGTTTGTAAAATTTGTGCTTCCAGAGGTACTCAACAGCTAATCATGTTGGGGCTTGCTGTCATTCTGTAGTTGGTCTAGGGCAACTGGAAAATCAAACAGACTGTCAAATGTTCTTTTATGTGTGCTTAATGTTTTTCTTTTTAAGATTTATTTATTTGAAAGTCAGAGTTACAGAGAAGGAGAGGCAGAGAGAGAGAGAGGGAGAGAGGTCTTCCATCCACCAATTCACTCCCCAATTGACTGCAACGTCCAGAGCCATGCTGATCCGAAGCCAGGAGGTTATCTGGGTATTTCACATGGGTACAGGGGCCCAAGGACTTGAGCCACCTTCCACTGCTTTCCCAGGCCATAGCAGAGAGCTGAATCAGAAGTGGAGCAGCTGGGACTCAAACCAGCACCCATATGGGATGCTGGCTCCGCAGGCAGCGGCTTTACCCACTATGCCGCAGCGCTGGCCCCAGCTTAATGCTTTTTTATTTTGGCAATTTTCCAGTGATTTAACACTTCTGAAATTTTTTTCTACTTCCTTTGATTCTATAGAGTTTCTAGAGAAGTTAATTGACATTGAGAAATATAAAATTGATGGTCAGTGAACTTGCTTTCTATGTGAATTACATGAAAGCATTTTATTGATGTTTATGTAGACATAAACTATGAATTTGGTGATCTACTTTAAAGTAAGACTTCCACATTCTCAACAGATTATTCCCTTAATTAGTATTCACATCTTTTAAGAAATGTTGATAATTTTTATCAGATATTTATGCATACATGTGCATATATGTATATGCACAGACATAAACATGAACATTTATATTTGGGAGGATATAATTGCAAGATTATATTGAGAATGATGACATTTGAAAGTGTCAGAGCAAATTTTTAAAATGAAAATTCATGTTCGACTGTGGAAGGTCAGGTGTACATGTATGTAATATTGTCATGTATTAATATCTATATTGAGGATGATAACAAAATAAGTACTAGAAGAAACACAGAGGATGTTTAAAAGATTTATTTAGTAACTGCTTTAGTGTTAGGTATGATAATTTTGAATGCATTTCATAATTGCCTTAAATTGTTCATAACAAGAAGGCACACATGAACATATAGACTTAAATATAAATATTTTTGCTAAGGAAGATAATGTAAAAACATGCATGCCTTCAAATATCTGGACTTTAAGAGTTGATATTGTTCTATAAGCGATTTGCATTGCTAGAAGCTGACTAGAGGGCTTTTAGTGGTTATGAGGCAGTAATGAGATTATTTGTGTTTCATTCCTATCAAGGAAACATTATATTAATGATTAAGACATGGTTGTATGTAGTTGGAGAGATACCTTGTATTTTTATTTCATAGTGAAATAAAGGAGGTACATAAACTTATGTAAATGGCAGAGTCAAGACTCACCAGACTTGACTGTCAGAACGCTACACTTGTTATATTGCATTTTTTTAAAGCAGTGACATTAAAACACCACAGTAAGCCATGCATTTAGCAGGCTGTTAGTAATACAAAATTTAGCAACATAAAACGACTAGCAAGCCAATCTCATGCTAAACATTAGCTTCGAGTAAAACATAAGCATCCTGCAGTTAATAAATAAGATGAAAATTTTTCACCTAGTGGTCTGCCTAAATATGTTACTTCTAATATCACTATCTTTCTTTCTTAGGGTTTAACAGGACCTGATGGATCTCCTGGCTCTGTTGGACCAAGGGGACAAAAAGTAAGTTAGTTAACAGTATTAGCTGCTGATATTAATCAAATGCTGAAGTATAATTTTACAGTATTTGCAAATCAGCTGAGAAATTATTATATAGAAGCTGAAATACACTTGTTCAGCTAACACTGTTTGAAAACAGCAGGATAGAGTGTTTTAATGATCTCAGTGTTTGCATAGTTTGCATACTTGCATATTCATGCTACCAAAAGCCCAGTACAATAAAGCTATGTTTGTTTTTAGGGAGAACCTGGTGTGCCTGGATCTCGAGGATTTCCAGTAAGTAGTTGCGTAGCAAAAGAATTGAAAGTATCCTAATACTTTAGGTAGAATTCTGCTGTTGTGAAATTTTTAAAATGCAGTTCTCTGCATACCGTACATGCCAAAGAGTGTGATTTATTTGGTATGGTAAACATTCCTGCTGTGAATAGAAAAATTTTAGAGAAACTTGAATGTTCAGTATAAAATACATGTCTATTTGCAGGTGTATTTGTCAGTAGGCAACTATTCCTCTACCTCATTGATAGAAAACATATCTTGCACACAAAAGCAGATCTAAGTATTCAATGTGTAACCCTTTCATCATATCATTTTCTTCACGGCTGGTTTTATCTTGAAAGAAATATCAACTAATCAGGTATTATCACCTGCCTGACTCCCTGCTAGTCTTTTATATTGCACAATCCAGCAGATTTATGTCTCCTGTATGTATAAGAGGACTATATTCTCATCATCCTTCTATTTTTTTTCTTTTTTTTAATTATTTTTGACAGGCAGAGTGGACAGTGAGAGAGAGAGACAGAGAGAAAGGTCTTCCTTTGCCATTGGTTCACCCTCCAATGGCTGCCACGCTGCGGCAGGTGCACTGCGCTGATCTGAAGCCAGGAGCCAGGTGCTTATCCTGGTCTCCCATGCGGGTGCAGGGCCCAAGCACTTGGGCCATCCTCCACTGCACTCCCGGGCCATAGCAGAGAGCTGGCCTGGAAGAGGGGCAACCGGGACTAGAACTTGGTGTGCCGGCGCCGCAAGGCAGAGGATTAGCCTGTTGAGCCACGGCGCCGGCGGCATCCCTTTCTATTTTGTTCTTCAATCCTTTTTTTTTTTTTTTTTTAAAGATTTATATATTTGAAAAGCCGAGTTTACTGAGGAGGGTGAAGGAAGAATCTTCCATTCGTTGGTTTACTCCCCAAATGGCTACAACCAGAGATAGGCTGATCTGAGGCCAGAAGCCAGGAGATTCATCAAGTACTTGGGCCATCTTCTGCTTTCCCAGGTGCATTATCAGGGAGCTGATCAGAAGTGGAGTAGCTGGGACTAGAACCAGTGCCCGTAGGGGATCCTGACATCACAGGCAGTGGCTTTCTGTGCTATGCCACAGTGCTGGCCCCATCTTTAGTCCTGTTTTGATCTTTTCTTAATCTGTATTTTCCTTCCTTCTTTCTTTTTCTACTATTTTCTTTGCTATAGTTCAGCATCTGTCAACTTTTCCATTATAAACTCATTTTCAGAAGTGAATATTGGAGCTGGCGCTGTGGTGCAGCAGGTAAAGCTGCCGCCTGCAGTGCTGGTATCCCATATTTATGCCAGTTTGAGTTCCAGCTACTCAATTTCCAATCCAGCTCTGTGCTGTGGCTTGGGAAAGCAGTAGAATTTGGCCCGAGTCCTTGGGCCCCTCCAGTGGTGTGGGAAACACAGAAGAAGCTCCTGGCTCCTGGCTTTGGATTGGCACAGCTCTGTCTGTTGTGGCCATCTGGGGAGTGAACCAGTGGATGGAAGACCTCTCTCTTTGCCTCTGCTTTCTGCCTCTCTGTAACTCTGCCTTTCAAATAAATAAATCTTAAAGTGAACAGACTTTGTCCCATGTTTTTTCAACTTGGATCTCAAAATCTTAGAAAGATGGCTTTTTAAATATTTAGGGACATTGGTCAAACATCTAGGTCTCTCATAATGAAGTAACTAATTGATTACTTCGGAATTTCCAAAGTAATCTTTCCTAAATTGATTTGTTTATTAAAATGTTCAAATAGGAGAAATTTTTCCAAAAATGCTTGTAAAAAGTCTCACTTATTATTAAAACATACTGCCTATGTGAAGCTCTTGCTTGTTTGACTGCCTAAATAACTAGAAATAATAGTATCATTATTGGAGAATATGCATTGATTTTCTGTGGGGTGCTTTATATAGGGTTATTTTAGGAAAGCACGTCTGGAGTAAAAAGCCAACATAAATATAGTATCGCAGGCAGCTGTGAACAAAAGCTATCCAAGACTAAGTAGGAGAAAAAAGATGAAATCCTCAGGGGAAAAATTGAAGTTGGAAAGTAAAAACAATATGGAATTTCAGAAATATGTTTCAACGAGCATATTGATTAGTTTATAATATGCTAGGCCCTGAGTTAGGAATTGGAGCTAGAAAGGTGAGTAAGATACATTTCAAACCTTGATTGTATGTAGTTTAGTGTGCTAAAGCGATACGAAGTATGAAGAGGGAGGTAGAAAGGCTAGCTTTAAAACTGAATTCCGTATATTTGATTAGAATAGCATTTTGGTTTACTGTAAGAGTGACACTGTTTCATTTACAATACCTCCTAGACTTAGTATCAGGAAATATAGGAACTTCTATTGTAAACTGTATAACTATATTGCCTGTGATAAAGATTTCATATGAAATACTTTAAATGTATAAAATCTTGAAGTGGTCCAACTGTGATGTACCTTTTTGTGAGCACCTTTTTGTAAGTTCTCCTGAGGACAGGCATGGATGGATTATTTACTTTTGTTTTTATTAAAAGAAAAGTTTGAACAATTACTTCTGGTTAACTTAGAGAGCAAAGAAATGTTTGAAGAGCTGAAACAAGTTTCTCCTTGCTTTAGAAACCGTCATGTTTGCGTTCCTTTGGTGCTTTCTTTAGAATGAACATCATATGTTTATTTATTGATAGTTTATAGCATGTGACTTATACCATAAAACCATAAACATTTTCATTTTAATCTTTTAGGGCCGTGGTATTCCTGGACCTCCTGTAAGTATGGCCTGTTTCACAAATCTTGACTATTCTCTAAGCTAACACCTGCCCCAGTGGTGTTTCTCATGCCTCTGCCTACCTGGTCTTAGGTGGCTACTAATGCCAATGCTGCTATTCTGCTAAACGGAAGATTTTTTAATTTAGAAAACTTCTGTCTCACTTTAAATAATTGAAGTTAGGTCAAATGAGTTATTGTCTTATTGGGGAAAAACTAGTAGAGAAACAAATTTCTAAGTCTGGTAATTGATATTTGGTATTATTGATGTTATAAAATTATCCATAATTAGAATATTGTTTTGGTTTGTTGACTTCAGGGTCCTCCTGGGACAGCAGGACTTCCTGGAGAGCTTGGCCGAGTAGGACCCATTGTGAGTACCTCAGTGCATTTTAATAGATATTTACTGATTTCATAGATGGTTTTATTAGGGAATAAAATTATGCTATATGTTTCTCCCTAAAAATCCAAAAATGGTAGATGAAGTTCATTTCATAATATTGATGTGGACACTTTTGTAGGCTGGAAGTTTTCAGCTCAACTTCTCTTTCTCGCTTCCAGATTGAATATCACATAATGGAATGCCACCTGTATTTAACAGATTGTGAACCAGGACTGGGGTCTAGTGGCTTTTGTATTGGACTCTGTACATGAAATTTTAAAAAAATGAATAGCTTAGAATTATTACCATGTATATTACCATGTATATACAGCATTAAATTGTAATCAAACCAACAGCACTTGGACAATAAAGGGTTGAACTTCATAAAACAAATAGCTGATAAAAAGTGCTTATGTTGGTAATTCAGGAAATATTTTAAAAAGGTTGAAGGAGTGATGTTAAGGCAGACATCTGTAAACTCATTATGGGAAAGAACCACATAGTTCTTCTCCACATGTGCTTACTGTTTCCAAATTTATTAACTGAACAAATGAATGTATTTGAAATAGTTATAATTTTAATCAACAATAAGATGCTTTTGATTTCTCTTGGTATAACCTTAAGGAAAACATCTCAAGAATAACCACTGAATGTTAAGACTAATTGGAACCCATTTGCACCTGAATGGCTTATTTAAATTTAGCCATCTTGAATTTTCTGTACCATTGCAAGTGAGTGCATGACAGACCAAGTGAGAGACCTGGGTGAACAGCACCAGCCAGGGGGTGGGCGCTGCCGAGACAAGCCTTCTATTTCACAGCCTCAGCCACTGAAGCCTGCTTCCTCTCATTAGCTGGCTGGCACTGGCAGTATTGACAGCTCTGGTTTCTCTGTAAATTAACTAGAAAAAAATGTTTCCAGCTTGTTTCCCATGTAGATAAGTGATCCTCCTATCCTTAAGAACTGGGTTTGCTTTCTTTCCCTGTCTCCTTCAGTAAGATTGGAACACCTTTATGATTCTGGTTTTATAGAGTTAATTAGATTATGGGCCACCCATTGATTTGGATGGCAAGTATATATGTGGCTGGACGCTCTAGGGGTTTCTGGTAATACCATTCTCTGATGCCTTGCCAGTTTTTTTGTGCTGTATTTGACACATGTATAACCACTGTGCCACCATTTTCATGTAACTTAGGGAGACCCTGGGAGAAGAGGACCACCTGGCCCCCCTGGACCCCCAGGACCCACTGTAAGTTATTATCAGCTTGAAATTTTCTTTGCATTTGAGAGGGAGGACTGAAGACATCTAAGAACCAAAAATGGAAGTGTTTGTTAATTGAGTAATTGTTCCAAACTTCCAAAATGGCTACCAGTGCTTTCACTCACTGCAAGCATAGTTCTCTTTAGGCCAAGAAGTGGAAGAATCACAGTAATCTAAAAGGCACAAGTCTTACTCTTTACATTTGAAGTGCTTTGAACTTGTGATTTCCCAAATGCACAAAGCTTTGATACATAAAAGGACAATTTTCAAATGATCTATTTTTTTTACAAAGATTTTCACAGTAAGAAATTGAAGAAATAGAAGTTTAGGTAGGAAAAATAATCTGTGTTTTTAACTTGTGATTTAGAACACTCTGTATTTTCTCTTCTGCCTCTCATTTCATTTCCCTTCAATTCCCTGAAAGAAATCATCTATTGCTGTTTAGGGTTCTCTGGAATATTCCTTCAAGATTATTATGCCCATGAGTGAAGTTTTTTAGAATATTAGTATATTATATCCTACTATTTGTTTCTTATATTTTATTAAACCAACATACTTCTTATATTTTTGTTCAATAAACATTCTCTTATTAGTAACTTTGAACTAATAATTTAATTATACTCTTTAAAATTTCATTTATTCTAGGGAGCAATCGGCTTTCATGATGGAGATCCACTGGTAAGACAGTTTCCTTGGAATAAAATGTTGCTTTAATTCAAAGGCCATGGAGTCTTCAGCTGAGTTTTCTTTAAAATTCTCTCTGGGATCTACTGGCCTTCTATGTTTTCCTTTAACTCAGATGGCTGAGCCATTTTGTAGCACTGGTGCACTGGTGGTTTGTGTGTACCCAGACTCTGACAGGTTTTCATCATGGGAGTATTTTTGTTTTTCTGTAATTTCTTTCACTTGATGACTAAGGCATACTTTTCACCAGAACACTTTGATTTTAGAAGCCAGAAACAAATAAGTCTTCCTAAACCTTTACTTATATGCAGATTAATAGCTGGATGATGGTGGTAAAAGGGCACTAGATGTAATGCTAGCCCATTTGACAAGGGGGATGTAAACCTCAGGGTAGAGCTGTTCCTGTGTATGTGGGGGAAGCGAATGGGGTCATGATACGAAAGATTGTACACATTCTACTTTTTAATAAATTAGATCTGAAATAAGAATAGCACAATAGTAAATATTTATTAAATCCGGATGGTGGATACAGGAGGTTATTTGTTACATTTTCTACATGTTTTTGTATATAGAAATATTTCTGAGCTATAAATGAAATGATAGGAAAGAAATGGTTATTTCATGGTTATTATTGCCTTGAATTTCTGTGGCTGAAGTCACTAAAAAATAAAAGAAACCACATACTTTGTCACCATGTGGGGCTCTAGCTTATACTCTGTCTTTGCTCCCCTCTCTCTGGCAGTGTCCCAATTCCTGTCCACCAGGTCGCTCAGGATATCCAGGCCTACCAGGCATGAGGGTAAGAGAATAATTTCTCTGTTTGCTTTTCAAGATATTATCCAAAGACAAAATGGAGCCTTTATTTTAAGCACTAGCCTTTCTGGTGTGTAGACCCCTCCTGGATGAATTAGTCAAATCCATTTGCTTATCCTCTGGTGCTCCAACTGATATACAGGTGACTAATTATGCGATGCCTCTGCCTGGCAGAAAAGATGTGCCCATAAGATACACCAGATTGAGAGACTCCAGAACCCCAAAGCAAGTTTCATAAGTTACTCTCCTGTGGCAGAAGATGGTGGTGCAACTGACAGATTGGGCACACCGTATATCTGAAACTGTTTTAGCTTTTTACAAAATTGGAAAAGTGGTGCAAAATAGACAAGGAGAGAGGCTTTTCCAAAGGGTTTTTACTCACTCATCACAATTACTTTCATATTTTTCCATGAAAATTAAAAAAGTAGATGCTAAATGTTGGGACCAAGGGTTTCTTCTTTGTAGTTTCTGAGTCTGAACTCATTTTGAGACCTTCGATACTAATGGAGTTTGCTAGGGTCCAAAGGGTCCTAAGGCACTGGTTTTCCATGAGGTTTTCTCCAAGTGAGTCCCCTCTACTGTGAAAGTTTGGGCCTGTTGGTAACTTATTTTGCAAAAAAACTTTCCGACAGGTGGAAGTTTTGACAAACTTAACTTTACGTAGTTTGCCTCAAGAACAGTGGCCTGACAAGAAAAGACAGGAATCTTGATTTTTCACACTCTGCAGCTTTTATTGCCTTCGTTTGCACTTAAGATTGCATTCAGGAAGGGGCACATCTGGGAAGTTTCCTTCTTATACCACCTCTTCCCCTCTCCAGAGACAGGGGTGGTAATAGAGAAAGCTTAAGTTTTTCAGAGCAACCTCCAGAGAGCTGGCCAGTTGAAGTGGATCAGGGTTGTCACTTCCAAAAAGCTACCAATGCTGAAGATTTAATTCTCTTAGCCCAAATGCAAGAAGAAGATGGTGAAACAGGATCTAGGGAACAACAGGAACTATTAATGAGTCACGTTGCTGAACTAGGTAAAGGAATGCATGTTATTCTAGAATAGTGTTTTTCTATTAACAGAAACATTATATACCTCAGTCATGTAATACACATGATCTGCTCAGGCCATGTAAAGCATTATTTTTATTTGTCAGATCATCTTTTCTTGGTAGTACATTGACACAGACTTAGGGAAGAAGGATCATCCAGTGAACTTGTTTTCTGTGCCAAGTGTGATAAAATTCTATCTATATATTTACATATGTATTTATTTTTTATTTGTTAGGGCCATAAAGGGGCAAAGGGAGAAATTGGTGAACCAGGAAGACAAGGACACAAGGTAAGGAAAATGAACACAGTATTTAGTTAACAGAATTGATGAAGAGGTAGTGGTTACTTTCATTATTAGAAAGTATAACAAAATATGATACTTTATCTTTATTTTCCAATTAATGATAAGTTCTCAGTAGATGCATCAATATTCTATAAATAAGACCAAGTGTCTGGTAATAACAATAGATAGAATTAAAAATGAGAAAATGTTCCAATATGGGAAGCAGTCCACACAGCAGACTCAGAGAATGACAAATGCCCTAAACAGCACTCTGATCTCAGAATCAGCCCTTAAGGCATTTGGATCTGGCTGAAAAGCCCGTGAGAGCATTTCAGGCATGGAAAGCCAAGACACTGTGGTAAAAAATGATCTACACGAAGGATCTCTGTGAGTGAGACCCCAGTGGAAATAAGGGGCCATCAAAGAATGATGTACTTTTCTCTGAAGGGATGAGAGAACTTTCACTTTGCTTATGGCCCTGTCTAAATACCAACAGAGTTTGTAGACTTAAAAGGCTTCCATAGCTTAGGCGGCTCATGTCAAGAGCTTTGGGTGATCACTGATGTCATAAATAAGAGTGTCAATTGTTAAATCAACAACATGAATCACTGTGAACTTACTCCCCATTTAGGACCTCTGTCCTTAATGAGTTGTACTATGAGAATTAACTAAAACTTGTTTTCAAACAGTAATTTATACTTTGTGTGTGGAGTTGGTCTTCTGTATATAAAGTTAATTAAAAATGAATGTTAATGAAGAATAGGATGGTAGAGGAAGTAGGAGGTGGGTTGGGGGTGGGGGTGGGAGGGTGGATATGGGGGGAAGAATCACTCTATTCCTAAAGCTGTACCTATGAAAATTGTATTCATTAAATGAAAGCTTTATTGGCCAGCGCCGTGGCTTAACAGGCTAATCCTCCACCTTGCGGCGCCGGCACACTGGGTTCTAGTCCCAGTTGGGGCACCAGATTCTATCCCGGTTGCCCCTCTTCCAGGCCAGCTCTCTACTATGGCCCGGGAAGGCAGTGGAGGATGGCCCAAGTGCTTGGGCCCTGCACCCGCATGGGAGACAAGAAGTACCTGGCTCCTGGCTTCGGATCGGCGAGATGTGCCGGCCACAGTGGCCATTGGAGGGTGAACCAATGGCAAAAAGGAAGACCTTTCTCTTTGTCTCTCTCTCTCACTCACTATCCACTCTGCCTGTCAAAAAAAAATATGAAAGCTTTATTAAAAAAAAGAATAGTATTCTAAAGTTATTCAGTTACAAAAAGCAAGGCATCATACATTTTAATATTTTGCCGTGTTGACTGCCTTGCCTTTTACTTTCCTTCTCAAATCAATCACACTGACTTTTTTTCCTTAATGTTTACAATAGTCAAACATTGTTTGACTCCAGAAAACATAATTTTGTTATTTGTAAAATTTTATATCAAGTGTTTTTGAGACAAACAAATAAAGAAGCTGGTATTTTGGCTTGTAGCTTCTCAGCTCAAGTTCTGAAATAATTTGTTTATTTCTGACCTGATGTCAACATATCCTAGATTTCAAGTAAGCTAGGAGTGAGTGATAACCTATGTTATTATCTGGATAGAAGCATGGAATCTCATACAACTTGCAATGGCACAGGCAAGCCTTGCAGGAAAAACCAAAGCTGAGATTTAAAGCAAGGTAACCTATATGCTCTTTTGTCATCTACTGGACTGAATGAATAATCTAAGTATCTACAAATTTGAATTTGTGCACGGTAGAATTTTTGTCCTGGAAAGTGTGATAGTGTTTTACAAAGTCACTGTTGTCACACAGGTCCTCTACACTTTAATGACTGTGTTCTGCATCGTTATAGGCTTTCTGGCAGATTAGTCTTTCTCTTCGGAAGTCAAGTGCTGGAGAGGCCATTTATTAATGTCTTCAATCATTAATATCTTTGAACTCTTTAGCTAAAGATCAGTCTGCCTGACTAAGCTTACATAATCAAAATAAATAGGCCAATTTTCTATACTCTATTACAGTTAGAGCATGCATTTTCAAAGGAATTTTATTTATCTGGAATGTTACGGCTGGGTTCCTGATGCCAAACTGGAGAAAATAGGAAAAAAAAATCATGTATTTTGGAAATGTCTGTGTGTGTTCATTCCTTCACTGAAACATGAAATTTATAATTTAAAAATTCAACAAATATTTATTAAGTACCTGCTATGTGCTGGGGTTTATTCTAAATGCTGAAGGTATAGAAGTGAACAAAATATGTCCAAGTTACAGGGGGTTGGCTAAATTAAGCATGACACATTCAGACAGTAAAATATTAGCTAACCCCCAAAGAACAGATAAGCAAGAATATTAAATTACCTCAAAAGATACTCACGAGGAAATAAGTGTAGGGAAGGAGATTGAGTGGATTTTCGTTGCTTTTGATTCCCTGCCTCCATCTTTCCTTCCTTTGGTGACCCTTTCTTCTGGAGAGCCTTCACTCCCCAGCCCCCCCAAAATTTGGTGATGGAGCTGGCAGGGTGTTTTTCTACTTTCCTCCTGGGATTCGTATTTCTGCTGCTCATACAAGTTTGCTATTTGGACTGTCAAATTTAGTTTGATTTTCAGTGGGAAACCTACAAGTTGTTTTTTGGTGTGTCAGGAAATTCACCGAAATTTTCTTTGGAAGTTATTGAAAATCCCTTTAATGTATTTTACATTTTTGTGTCATTTCAAACTTTAAGTAGTATCTTTAACAATTCGCATAAGATGGTAAGATGGCATTAGTTCACTGAAGAATGAACCTTGAAAAAGCTCACAGATGGACTGAACCTAAACTGAAAGCAGACGATAAAGAAGTGCCTGAAGTTTGCATTCAGATACAAAATTTTGCGTTGAATGTACTCTGTGAATTAGTTAAAACTTTTAGCAGTTTTTTAAATATAGGCATGAATAATAAAAATTTAGATTTCTTTTTATATACATTTAAATGTTGTAAAATTATTTCCAAAACAATTTTAAAGATTTATTGATTTGAAAGAGGAGAGGCAGAAGTAGAGAGATCTTCCATCTGCTGATTCATTCCCCAAATGGCCACAATGGCCAGAACTGAGCCAGTCTGAAACCAGGAGCTTCATTTGGGTTTCCCAGATGAGGGGCAGGGCCCAAATTTGTGGGCCATCTTCCAGTGCTTTTCCCAGGCCATTAGCAGGGAACTGGGCTGGAAGCGGAGCAACTAGAATACAAACTCACACCCATATGGGATGCCAGCATTGCAGGCAGTGGCTTTACCCACTGTGCCACAATGCCAGCCCCCAAATTTAACCTTTATTTATGGTGAAAACATCCAAAATCCTGTCTCCCAGCTGTTTTACTAGAGAAGTATTCATTATATTAACATTATTTATAGTTCCCCTATTGTGCATCGAACCCCAGAACTTCTTACTCCTATCCAGCTACAATCTAATATCCATTAATCAACCTTTCCCCATACTTCTTTCTCTCTTCCCTCCTAAGCCTCTGGTAACCACCATTATACTTTTAACTTCTATGAAGTCAGTCAGCTTGCCTTTTTTTTTTTTTTTTTTTTAAGACTCCACCTATGACTGGTATCACATATTACTTGTCTTTTTGTGCTTGGTTTATTTTACTTGACATAATGACCTCCAATTCTATCCTTGTCACTGTAAATGACAAAATTTCATCCATTTTAATGGCTGAGTAATATTCTGTTCTGCTTTTTTAATCAATGGATAGACACTTAGGTAGTTTCCATTTCTTGGCTATTGAGAACAGTGCTGCCATGAATATGGGAATGCAAATATCTCTTCAACAAATTGGTTTCATTTCCCTTGGTCATAATACCCCATAGTAGGATTACTAGATCATATGGTAGTTCTATTTTTAGCTTTTTGAGGAAACTCCATACTGTGTACCACAATGATAAACTATTTACATTCCCACCAATAGTGTGGAATGTAACATTTCTGTCTTTTTGATAATTGCCAATGTAATTATAGTGAGTTGATATCTCATTGTTTTAGTTTATATTTACCCAATGATTGGTGATATTGAGCATTTTTCTTTCTGAAGATTGACTATTTATATGACCTTCATTAAGAAACGTATGTTTATATCTACTGCTCATTGTTGAATTATTTGTTTTGTTTTCCATTCAATTGTTTGAGTTCCTTATATACTGTGGTTATTAACTTATCAGCTACATGGCTTGCAAATATTTTCTCCCATTCTATAGGTTGTCCCTTCATTCTGTTGATTGTTTCCTTTGCTGTTCAAAAACTCTGTACTTCGACGAAACCTCATTTGTCTATTTTTGCTTTAGTTTTTTGTGCTTTTCGGGTCTGATCTAGAAAATCCTTACCCATTTCAATGATCTAATGCGTTTTCTCTGTTTTCTTTTACTAGTTTCAGAGTTTCAGGTATTGTATTTAGACATATCCATTTTGGGTGGATTTTTTTTTTACATGGTAAGAGATAGGAGTCTAATGTCATTCTCATACATATGGTGAATTCTCAGTTTTCCTAGCAACATCTATTGAAGACTATTCTTTTTTCCAGTGTGTGTTCTTAGCACCTTTGTCAAATATCAGTTGACAGTAGATGTGTGAGTTTACTTACAGGGTTTCTAGTCTGTTCCATTGGTCTATAGACCTCTTTTTAGGCCACTATGATGCTGTTTTAATTTCTGTAGGTTTATAATATATTTTAAAGTCGGGCAGTGTAATACCTCCTGCTGTATTCTTTTTACTCAAGATTGCTTTGGTTATTGGAGTCTTTTGTGGTTCCATACAAATTTTAGTGGTGTGTTTTCTAGTTCTGTATGTTTGGAAAATGTCATTGGAATTTTGAAGGGATTTCATTGTATTTATAAATTACTTTGGGTAGTATGCACATCTTAATTATATTGATTCCTCCAATACATAAAACATGATGTGTTTTTCCATTTCTTTCTGTCTTCAATTTTTCTATCACTGATTTAAATTGTAGAGATATTTTACCTCTTTGGTTAAATTAACTCCTAGATAATTTTTGTTATCTATTAAAAAAGATGTCTTGCTATCTTTTTGGATGATTCACTATTGACGTATAATAATTGATTTTTGCACATTGATTTTGTATTTCAATAGGTAAAATGTGTCAGCAGCAGCATGCAACATGTCACTATTCATTCAAATATCTTTCAGTAAAATGACAATAAATTGCTACTCCTAAATTTCTTATTAAATATTATAGCTATTGACTAGTTATGTGGTTTTCATTAGCAGGTGAAATATTTAATTCAAATACATTACTCCAAAATTTATGGAGAATCTTTGGAAAAAGCCCTGTACCCTGTTAGGGAAAGATTGCAGTGGGTAGTACAATCATCGATGCTTTATCAATTTTAGAGGTCTATAGGGAAATACAAGTAGCACTTAAATATATACGTCTGATGATTACTCACTCAATGAGCTTGCTGTTTCACTGGCTTTCATATTGAGAGTATTTCATTCCACTATGAATTGTAAGTTCTAATGAGACTAAAGCTGACATCTAAGAATCTCATAATTTACTTTAAAATCAAGTTTAAATGATTTAGGCACAAACTAGTTCTTTGCATTATATGTCTAAATGTTCTTTATTAATGTTGTATAGTATATTGATTATAGAAAAATAAAACCCTTGTCAAAAAGAGACTAACTTTTTTAAGGGACTATAATTTTTTTCTAAGAGATGAGTTTGAGTTTTTGGAATATTCTAAATATTGATAGTTGATTAGAAGTTATAAAATTAATAGCAAAAAGTCAAATCAATAAGTAGTAGAGTATATAATAGAAGGTCTCATTGTCAACAGCAGCCAAAATACCTTGAAACTAACAAAGACTATTCTAGCCAGGGAGATATATTGAGTTTTATTTTTTAAAGATTTATTTCAAAGTTAAAGTTAAACAGAGATCTTCTATCCACTGGTTCACTCCCTGAATGGCTGTAATGGCTAGGGCTGGGCCAGGCCCTGAAACCAGGGGACAGGAGCTTCACCCTGGTTGGCAGGGACTTAAGTACCAGGGTCATCTGCTGTTTTTCCAAAGCCATTAACGTGGAGCTGGATTAGCAGTAGAGCAGCTGGGACAGAAAGTGGTGCCTGTATGGGATGCTAGTATCAAGGTATCAGCTTTATCTGTCACACTACAATGCTAAGACCCAATATGTTGAGTATTAAGATAGATTCTAATTCTCATCATATTATTTTATTGATTTGATATAGTCCTAATACTAAGTAAGGAATACTTTTGTTAAGATCTTCTCAGCAATTCTAATGTTCATCTAGAAGAGTACACATATAGGAAGATCTAAAAAAAAATAAGAGAAACTACAGAAGCAGGCATCTGGCCTATTGGTTAAGATGCCACATCTATATCAGAGTGCAGTGCCTGGTTTGAGTCTTGGCCTCTCGGCTTCTGATCCAGCTTCCTGTTAATGTGCATCCTGGCAGAAGCAGATGATGGCTCAAGTATTTGGGTTCCTGCTTCTCATGTGGGAGATCCATATTGTTATAAGTTCTTGCCCTGATTGTTTAAGGCATTTGGGGAGTGAAGCAACATATAGAAGATAAATCTCTTTCTCTGCCTTTCAAATAAAATCTAAATAAATAAAAATGAAAGATTAACCACAGTGAAACATATGTAAAATATAAAATGCAGTAAGGAAATTCTTAATTGAGGTTAAAGTGTATTGTAAAATTTTAATTAAAATATGTGATATTGGCAACACAGCAGTTCAGAAGAGCAGAATAGGAAGTCTAACAGTATCTATTATTCAATAAATGATACTGGAACAAGTGGCAGAATGTATGCAGAAAATAAAGTATGTAGAAAATAAAATAAGTATGCAGAAAAATAAATATTTCTTCATTAAATTTTAGATTAAAAGAAGTTACTGATAATTCAAGATTTCCATGTAAGATATTTTAAGCTATAAATTACTTGAAGAGAAATACATGGATATTTCTATATTTTGAGAGTAGAAAAATGCTTTTCTATGAGTGTTATCAAAGGTATAACCCATTAAAGAAAAGACTGATTCAAATACATTAAAGTTGTGTATAGCACAAAAATTATAAGAGGAGCTAAGATGCAAATCATGATTTAGAAATACTGTAGCCTATGGAAGTTTCTATGCTATCACATCTTCCTAATAAGACATCCCCCCCATATACACAGACATACACACAGACTTGCAACAAGAATACAAGTTTCTCCCCTTCTGTTGTCCCTCCCTACTTCCCTCTAGAAAAATTGTGCAAGTATAACATCTGATTTGTTACTAGTATTTATAGTTGAATGGTGGGGATTTGAGTGGTTTTATTTTGTTTAGTTCTCTGTATTTTGTGAATATTTTACAATGAACATGGATCACTTCCATAAAATAAGAAACTATAGTGGAATAATTCAGAGGATGTCAAATGAATTTAAAATGTGCTAAATTAGACTGAGCCTATTTTATGTTCATTTGCTAGAACAACATGTGGTGTGCTTCTCTTTGTTGTTTAGGGTGAAGAGGGTGACCAAGGAGAACTGGGAGAAGTTGGAGCTCAAGGACCTCCAGTAAAGTATTTTAAAAAATATTTAGCTCGAATATGCAAATACTTTAAATAACTTGGGATATTTCTGTTTAGTGTTTGGATTAATAGCATTGCATTAAAGTCATGCTTTCTGTTTTTAAATCAGGCCAACAATAGGACCTAGCCACTTTATTAAAATAAGAGAAGGTCTTCTTTGTGCATTTAGGCACTTTTCTAATGAGAAATTCTACATATAATTACATACATTCATTTAAGGGCCAGCAGCAGAAAGCAAATATTGAGCACAAGTAGATGATATAGTTTTTACATTCTATGGTTCTATCACCTGATATAATGAGAAAATTTTGTGTACCCTGAATGTAGTAAGTGTATAAGCCACTAGATTAATGTGGCTTAATGCAGCATGTAATCATTGTAATTAGAACATTCTTAATTGCTCATAATCACATCTTTTAATAAAGAGCTGGCCCCTTGTGCTTTGGCAGATTGCTACAATAATAGGTAATGTAATTTGGAGGCATTAACATACTTCAATTTTGCAACTTTTATTAAATCAATTTATATTACTTTTGTACTATATGGAAGTGGAATTGTTACACTTTTTTTCTTATCACAATGTGTATTATCAATTAAGGATATAATAATTGCAGAATATTCATTGGACAAGACAGCCAAGCAAGGCACAGACAATGTAAAGGACAAGCACAGGTAGTATTCTCAGAGACTAGAGTTAGGGAAGACTAACCCGTCACCTGTTCTACCCTTCCCCACTGAGTTACCCTTTAAAAGAAGGTTCAGGGAGCTGTGCAGATTGGTTTTTAACCTAGAGTGTAAAGCAAATGAGTCAGAATTTGGAAGAAATGATCTCTGTTTGCACATCAAGTGAGAATCTTAAGGGAATCTGTGGAGGAGACTAAGTATTTGTTCCATAAGCTTAACATCCCTGATTCTTTGATATAAGTTGGTCAGGAGCTGGACTCTCACAAGCTGAAGATAGTGATAAATAGTGTGAGGGACGTAGCCTTTTCTTTCTTTCTTTCTTTTTTTTTTTTTTTTTTGCCTAATGAAAAACTTATAGGCATTTAAAAATACTTAAAAAAAAGATTTATTTATTTGAGAGAGAGAGAGAGAGAGAGAGAGAGAGAGAGAGAGAGGTCTTTCATCCACTAGTTCACTCCCCAAGTGGCAGCAATGGCTGAAGCTGGGCCGGAGCTGAGCCGGTCCAAAGCCAGAGACAGGATCTTCTACCAGGTCTTCCACATGGGTGCAGAGGCCCAAGGACTTGGGTCATCCTCAACTGCTTTCCCAGGCGAGTCAGCAGGGAGCTGGGTTGGAAGTGTAGCGGGTGGGACTCCAATCAGCACCCATATGGGATGCTGGTGCTGCAGTCCAGTGCTTTAACCCCCTGAGCCACAGCACCAGCCCTAAAGATAGTTTTAAAACCTGAAAAGTGTTTTTATGGATATAGGATCTATATTGGATGTTGCATGGGACAAGTGATTTATTGGGGGAATATCATGGGTACTTTTGACCTACTGGTGTCTGTGTCTATAGAATTCACACATTTTCACTTTTTAAAATATACACATAGAAATTTAAAATAGCGCATAGATTTTCACCTTTATTTTTTAAATATTTATTTGAAAGGCAGAGTTATAGGAAGGGAGAAAAAAATGGAAATAGTGAGCTAGAGAGAGAGGGGGAGAAATATGGATCTTCCATCCACTGGTTCATTCCCAAAATGTCCACAATGGCAGGGGATGGGCCAGGCTAAAGCCAGGAGTTTGTTCTGGGTCTCCCACATGGGTGCAGGAGCCCAAGCACTGGAGACATCCTCTGCTGGTTTCCCAGGCACATTAGCAGACAGCTAGATGAGACGTAGTATAGCTAGGACTCAAACTGGTGCCCATGTGGGATGCTGGTATTACAGGTAGCACCTCAACCCACTGTACTGAGTAATGCGTGCATTTTATAAAATATGCTTTTTAGCATATTCTGCAAAAACTCTTTCCTTCAAAGCATTGAGTTCCTACAGAGAGCATACGTGGCATTCTCACAACACTGCTATCGATCCAACTATTTAAAAAAACCCTCCTGTAGAATTACCTTCAGAGTTAACAAATGAGCTACACAAGAAAGAGCTGCTTTAATGTGAGATGGCCACATCTCACTTGGTAGCCTAAGTGGATGCTCAAGATAGAGCATCCTGTAAAATTGAATTTCAGGACCTTCGTGACTGACCCTCACAGAATTTGTAAATGACCTGAGTAGATAGTTGGTCATGCACTTGTCTCATTTTCTCCAAGTGAGAAGAGGAGGGAAGTGACTGGCCTTAGAACTATTTGACCAAGGCAGTTAGCTGGCAAGTCATCCAGAAGTAGCTACTTCTCTTTCCTGATGGACCATCCACCCACAGGTGTCCTCCCATCCCCTGCTGGGATAACTTTCATTTCTGGAGACCTCTTGCTGTGAGGCCAGAAAAGACAGAATGACAGCATTTCAATTTGAAAGTGATCCTAGAAATCATAGCCATTCCCTCATTTTTAAGATAACTCACTCCTGTGCCAAGAACCAGGGTAATGGTGGGGAATGTTCCAACTGCCCCAAATTGGAATGAAGATTGTCTTTTATCATAGGAAGGGTATAATGTATAGTGACAGATTTGATGGGGCCTCTTGCTCCTTTTATAAGTAATTACCTTTTGTGGGATAGCCTGGGAACCCATTAAATTTGATGGAATATATTGGTGGAGAAAATTATTCCAAGGTTTAAAATTGTTAGATGTAACCAAGTTACAAACTATGAAGGAGGTGGGAATGGCAATGTAAGGTCTGTATATGCATATAAAAATAAGTAAAATACATTATCATGGGGTGAGTGTTTGGCACAGTGGGTAAGTTGCCACTGGAGAATCCTGCATTTCACACCAGGGTGGCTGAGTTCAAGTCATGGTACTCTTCTAATTCTAGCTTCCTGCACCCTGAGATGCAACTGGTGATGGCTCAAGTACTTGAGTCCCTATCACCCATGTGACAGACCTGGATAGAGTCTGTGCTTTTGGTTTTGACTTGGCCCAGCCTTGATTGTAGCAGACATTTGGAGAGTAAACTAGTAGATGGAAGCTCTCTGTATATCTCTGTTTCTGATTTTCAAATGAAAATAAATAATAAAAGTTAGATAAGACAACAAATATGATAATTCCTCTTACACTAATGCTTATTGTTGTCATCAGTAATTGTGCCAACCCCAGTGATGTCACTGTTTATGGTAGCTTGGGTCCTAATGACATCCTTCTTTTGGAGCAGCTTTTGTGATGAGACTGAGAAACCTTCATGTTTCCACTAAAATAATTCCCTTTTCCTTTTTTTTACTTCTAGGGAGCTCAAGGTTTGAGAGGCATCACTGGCGTAGTTGGAGAAAAGGGGGAAAAAGTAAGATGATGATAATGATATCAAAATGTATTAAATACTTAAAAGTTTGGAAATTTAAAAGTAACTTGTCTTAAGCAACACCACTTTTTACTTGATGCTTTGTAGATTTGGGGTTAGCTTCTCACAATTCTGTTGTAAGCACAGGTGACAGAAAAGAGCAGTATGCATAATACTTGTCATGTACCCTTGTCCCTTGGTGTCCAAGAGGAATTTGTTACAGGACTCTCCTCGTAGATATCAACATTTCTGGTTGCTCAACTCCCTTATATCAAGTGGCATAGTATTTGTATATAATCTATAAACATCTCCATATACGCTTTAAATCATCTCTATTAAATTATTACTGTTAAATACCTAATAAAATAGCAAAACTCTACACGTTTCAGTACAGATACAATTAAAAAATAGTTTCCGCAGTTGGTTGAATCCATAGATGCATAACTCACGGACATGCAGAGCCAACTGGGTTAGATAACTTAAATTGCTTGTGTAAGTTAAAGTGGAGTTGCTACGTGTTATCTCTGTCATTGTCAATACTTAGTGGAGATAACACTGACACATTGCCTGAGTGCTTCTGGCCAAGCAAAGCCAAGAAAGGGCAGGCCAGAGAAAGAGGTGACAGAAGGCAGGATATCCCCAAGGACACTAGGACCATCTGTGGCTCATGTGCAAGCTGAATCTTGCCTTTAACAGGAGTCCCCCACTGGTGGCTGGAGCCCAGCAACCTACTCTTAGCACAGTCTCAGAAACCAGTCTCTTGGCATTTCCATTGCAAGGCACTTTGCAACTTCTGGGAAGATTTGAAGCACAATAAGGTCTTCATGGAGTACATTGTTTTTTTGGGAGAGACATTTAAGTAGATAGCTCAATGTAATAAAAGCAACCAAGACTTAGAGTCAATCTGAGGGCAAGTGGTATGAGGGAGTGCAGATGAAGCAGTAGCTAACTTTGATAGGGGAACTTGGAGGACCCATGTAGGAGGTGGCATTAAAAGGATGCTGGGTCTGGAAAGGTGACATGTTGCCATTGGTGATGGAATCAGGGCAGCCAATGCTTGGCAGAGTGAATACCCTAAGGAAACCTGAACATTCATAATATACTTAGAACTTTTCTTTTGGTGTGTATATATGTAGGAGTGTGTCTAGGTTCTTTATCAGGTTTTAAGGAAAATGGTTACTAGTTCTTAGAGAACATATTAGGCAAGGCCAATTTGTAAGCCCTGAAAAAACCCAAAAGACATCTTTGTCCACTCTGACTTCTGCCTGGCCTCCTCCACGTAAGACGCTCAATGGCTGCCTGTGTCAGTTCCATGCATCAGCACTGAGCCTTTTATCACCAATGAAATAACAGTAAATTTCACATTGTTGATGCTCAATGAGTGGAATTAAATAGTTTGTTTTCTTTTTTCAAAGAGATGGGCATTTTTGATTGTGCATCTCCCTTTCAATTTCACATTTTTTTCAGGCCCTTTGTCTCATTTAGGTGTTTTGATTCTGCCTGCCTTTCTCTTCCATCTCCTTTACTATATTTTTCTTGAAAAACATGGTATTCTAATAAACATATTAGAGGCTTGTGTACTTCTGTATTTATGTTACCATGTATATATCTTCTTGTATTAAGTATTGAAGCCAATTTATTTTGAAGCTGCTGATATTTAGGCATTCACTTTTTCTGGATTTAAATCATCCCCCAAATGTGTGACTGCTCTCTTTGAAACCAATTGGTATTAATGATATGCTCTTTTTTAAAGGTATTTTTTATTTCATATTTTTCAAAATTTCTCATTTCTTTTGATTTCTGTCAAATTGCTTTTTTAAAAAAAGCTCTTCTTGTGAACTCAGACCGATGGAGTGGTTACCTAGTAACAGCAGTTTGGGCCTGAGCTCACGCTGAACAGCAATAAGAGACAGAGAGCGAGTGCATCAAAGCCATTTCTATAATGCAAAGGCCAGGCTCTGCTCTGGTAATGCAAGGTGAATGATGAATTCAAGGTCTTTTTCAGGTCTTCCAAATCCTTTCTTCCATGGTGAATGTAGATGCCTTCTGCTCTGTTCTCGTTTTTAAGGATCAAAGAATTTCAAGGCTTTATGGTCCCTCTGCTTCCATTGTCTTTTTTTCCTTTGATTTTTACCTATGTCTGAACCTTCTACGACCTTCTATGAAAGGTTTTCTAATTTTTAATTCTTACTGCAGACACTGTCCACCTGGTTTTCTTGGCCTGACATCCATCCAGTTGTCATCCAATGCTTTTGACTGTTCTCCATGTATTTTATCATCTCTCCATCTCAACCTGGTTCATTAGGAAACTGCCTGTTCACCCAGTTGTCCTTTATCTTCTTCACTTAATAGTTGACAACAAGATTTAAAGAAAGGGGTAGTGTTTTGTCAGGCAACATGTTGAGAGCACTAAAAAACACTGTATTTTGTTTTAAAATCACATTTTAGTTCTTACAATGAAAATAAGGAGATCTACACAACACTTAGCCAAGTCAGGAATCATTCCAAGAAGATTAGGTTTATAAAACCTTGGGGGTAGTTCTTATGTCTCACTTGGTAGGATGGACCTGTTGTTGAGAAAACAGGAGAGCTATTTTTTTTATAAGTGGACCAAACATGTACCCAGGATGGGAAAGAGTATGCTCAGGTCCTTCTACTGTTCCGTCCTGAAATCTCAAGCCTGAACATTTAAGACTAGGTCTTTGTGGGTGACTTAAAGTCCCAGAGGTCCCTACCACAACTGTGGCAGCACGGCGTCCATGGCAGCTATTTCTAGTATGGGACCATGGCCTTCACAAATGAGAGCCCTCAAAGGTGCTGGACATCTGATTTAAAACAAGTATTGTTATCTCATGACAGCAGATAACAATGGATACAGTGTTAAAATATCTAGTATGGTATCAAAGATTGTATTTAAGATTGTGATGAGTGGTTGTAAACTAGTACTTTCATAACTGAGATGTCTGGTTAAATAGGCTCCAAATAAAAAAGCCTCTTGTAATCTGTCTGCTGTATTTCCTTAGACAGATGTGCCATTTAATATCCATGACTGATTTCCATTTTATTTATTTATTCTTTTGCAGGGTGCTCGCGGCTTAGATGGAGAACCTGGACCTCAGGGTCTTCCTGGTGCACCTGTAAGTGATCTTTCTTGCACAAAACTCAATGGGATATTTTAGGCAATGATTTTTTTTTTGCTGTACATTATATATTTATATGTTTGCAAATATGTACATGTGAATAAATGGAAACATGGATATAAGTTTTTATTTAAAAATTGCTAAGTAAGCCAATCATTACTTGGGGACAGAGGGTTGATATGTTTCTCTGTGAGTTAAATTGGTAAATATTTATATTTGCCTTTTGATTTGGTTGTCAGGATGCTTAGAGTCACAGTGAATGTCACCTGCATAGACTTTGGATAATTCTACCCTTTTTATTCCCTATAGTTTATGCTTCACTTTTCTATATTTTGATTATCAGAGTTACGGGTGTCATTGTTACAGGCTACTACAAGCCTTTTTTGAAGGTAAACAGGCAAAGAAGCCATCTATCACCTATACCACATAAACATTGAAGAGATACAAGTAAAAAAGAGTTTCTAGTTATCAAGTTCCTATGAATGAGTGGAAAGACAGAATATAGCTCAGTGATAATCTACAGGGTCCAGAAAGTACTAGAGGTAACCCATGCAAGGGGACCTTAGAGGAAGGCTGATCTGGAAAGCCGTCCTGGGTATGCTGTAAGAGGGACACTGTTTGTGGTGGTAGGGGTGTATGTGCTGCTATAGAGGCTGTCACTGTGTGTTAAGAAGATGAGATTGAATAAAGTACAGCCACAATTTGGAGAACATGTAATGCCAATATGAGCAATCAGTACTGATCTAGTGGCAATAGGGAGTTATTTGAGCTTTAAGAGTAGGTAAGCAATTCAACCAAAGCTGTTTTTACAAAGACGTATCCTCTCCTCTATGACTACCATCAATGTTAGCTGGAAAATTTTGGCAGACACTTTTTGACTGAGGAATGAAATAAAAATGGAGAAAAGATTGGCAACTCATCTAAACCTCAAGCCACCCAAATAGTCAATGAGATTAGCTGATGTTTAGATGTAGTAGTTACTGATGTCATCGCTTGCACTATGGACCAAATGTTGTTATATATGTACATCCAAAGAGTATGGTACCATTATATATTTAAAATGAAAGCAAAAGACCATCAAGTCTCAGTTGCACAAATGGCTACCCCAATTTTTTAGACAAAATGATTTTTATAAAAACTGTTTTTGAGGTAGGTATCCAGGATAGACCAAAGCCATTGTTGTGTCTGAACAATAGTTAAATAATGTGGATGATGATTTCCAGTTTTAAAAAGTCAATGAATGCCGCCGGCGCCGTGGCTCAATAGGCTAATCCTCCGCCTTGCGGCGCCAGCACACCGGGTTCTAGTCCCGGTCGGGGCGCTGGATTCTGTCCCGGTTGCCCCTCTTCCAGGCCAGCTCTCTGCTGTGGCCAGGGAGTGCAGTGGAGGATGGCCCAAGTGCTTGGGCCCTGCACCCACATGGGAGACCAGGAGAAGCACCTGGCTCCTGCCTTCGGATCAGTGCGGTGCACCTGCCACAGCGCTGCAGCCATTGGAGGGGGAACCAACGGCAAAGGAAGACCTTTCTTTCTGTCTATCTCTCTCTCACTATCCACTCTGCCTGTCCAAAAAAAAAAAAAAAGTCTATGAATGAATAACCTTGGATTATATTAACAAAATTCTATTTTCATACAGGGTGATCAAGGACAGCGAGGACCTCCTGGAGAAGCAGGTCCCAAGGGAGATAGAGTGAGTTCCCTACAAGCATCCTGCTTTTCAGTGTCTTCTGCTGTTTATGCTTATCTATTTGACTTGTCTTAAGTATTGTGATTACTGAACATGCCCTATTCTTTCTCTTCTGTTCTACAGGGGGCTCAAGGTTTGAGAGGAATCCCTGGCCCCCCTGGACCCAAAGGAGACGCGGTATGTACTGAGCTGTAGTCGTCAAACTAGATGTTTTTCAAAGTGATTACTGACTTGTGCTAAAACTTTAGAAAATAATAAGAGTAAGAAGAATGTGACTGTTTTTAAAGAGACTATTTTTCTGTGTATGTCCTCAGGGCTTGCCAGGTGTGGATGGCCGTGATGGAATACCTGGAATGCCTGGAACAAAGGTAGCTGTGTGGTTTGGTACAAGAGTGAATGGGGCTGCTTTGGTCTTGGCTGCCTGACTTCAGCATTTCCATGACCACATCTCCAGGAAATTTATTTAGCCAGTTTTGGCTTTTTTTCTTCCTTTTAATTTTAAAATCAAGTTTCAAATCCAAAACGTACTATAATAGCATCTTTATTTGCTTGTTTTTAGGAATTCAGTAAAAGTGCCCCATTAGTGAAACCAGACTGAGGAAAATAGTGTTTTAGCTTGAATTTATGTACTGTGTCCTGCACTACCCTTGCCCTGGATTAAGTCACATTGTAAAAGTGCATATAAGGACAGCTAATGGAATAATCCTTTTACTTCAGTCTGTGCCCTCATTTTCTTAGAACAAATAGTGGTACAACAATTCATCTGGGTTCAGTGATACAACACATTTTTTTTTTTTTTCTTCAGGGTGAACCAGGGAAACCTGGACCTCCTGGTGATGCGGGACTACAGGGATTACCGGTAGGTATTTGATTCTTCACATGTTTATTAGTTTCTATGCATGTTTTAATTTGATAAATTCTAGGAAAGGTATAGAGTTTTACTTTTACATTTACAATCAATATTTTTGAGCTTTTTCTCTGAGTAACTAGTGATGCCTCTATGAACTATATAAAGTAACTCTTGATTTTATGTTTTGGATCCCTTTTCTTTGATTAGTTGACTATGTTGTCTTTGTTTATTTTTACTGACCCTGAGCTGTGGGCCAGTATCAGATACTTTGTCCTCTTTTTCACCAGTTTTGGAGGTCTTGTTAGCAATCCTGAGCCACAAGAGGGTTGAGAGTATTTTCAGGGCACAGTGTGAAATGATTTTTGGATTATGTACTATTTGATGTGTTAAAATAAATGTTTCCCTGAATTGATGTGGTTGGACACTCAAGTGAATTGTACCACAAGTGTTCTTGGCTCTTGAAAGGCAAATGTCTCAAGCTAGTGGGATGTCTGGATCATATGGTAGATCTGTTCTCAGATTTCTGAGCAATCTCCATACTGTCTACCATATGGTTGTACGAGTTTATATTCCTACCAACAGTGTATTAGGGTACCTTTTTCTCCACATCCTCGGCAGCATTTGTTATTTTTGGATGACAACAGTTCTAACTAGGGTGAGGTGAAACATTGTTGTGGTTTTTATTTGAAGATGCAGGCATCTTAACTGGTGTTTTAACCACAAGCCTAAATACCCATACCTGCCCAGAGTCTTTGATAGGACCTCACTTTATTATTCTCTACATGAAGTCATGTCTTACCCCTATAAGGATTAGTTTGCAAGAGCTCCTGTTGATGTGAAAATGGTACCGAATTCTAATTTGAAAATTCATCTTTGGGGAAAAAAATCCCTTTAGTTGAGGGTAGGATTTCCCTTATGGTGTTCAGCCTTACTAAGCCAGATTCAGTAGCGTAATGCCATCCTACACTCCGGGTAGTTCTATAACTGATTTGCAGAGTTTGGGATCTAGGAGGCGTCTCTCCCACACTAAGCTTCGAGATTGTCATGATTCCCTTAGCCTCTCAGCAGTGTGTGGCAGGCTTGGCATCTCACGAATTCCCAGATGAGGTGATTAAACACAGATTCTTTTGTGCCTGCTTTCAGGGTATACCTGGACTTCCTGGTGCAAAGGGTGTTGCCGGTGAAAAGGTAAAACATTCAAACCTTTACATTAACATTTTTCTTTATTTCTTTGTTCTTTTATTAACATTTTCTTTATCGTTTTTGATATTTCCAACCTGCCTTTTATTTTCTATTTAACCCTATGGAGAAATTAAAAAGTAAAAGCTTTATAACTTCAAATGCTAATCTTTTCCTATCTGCAGAAAGACTTTGATCAAGTGTTGCTGATTAGACTTCCTTTATGTAAATGTCATGCTTAGCCCGTATAAAACACAGAAAGTTTTGTTTCTGATCACTTAAAATAAGGAAGATACTAAGCCATTGAACTTGTCAGAGTGTTGGGATAAACTGACTTAAAATATATTGCATTTTGTTCCCGTACTGATAAACTGATGCTTATATTCTATACACAGAATTATAGCACGAGCAATTAAAAATAATAGATGAAAGAAAAAAATGTAAGAGATAAAATATAGCTTGGCTTTGGGATCAAACAGATCAAGTGTGAATAATGTAGAACTTGATCATTATTAGATTATATGACTAGAGCCCTGCCATCATAGTCTTCTGCATTGTCTTGAGCAGAAATGGTCCCCAACAAGCAGATGGTGAGGGACTGATGTGGAGATGGAGTCTCCACACATACGCTTTTCCTGGAGCTTGCTGGCAGGGTTTTCTCTATGGTACATCCTCCTGTTTCCTCATGCTACCTTGAGTCTTAATCATTTTAATAGTGTCATTGTGAGGCAAGAGGGCCCAAAGAAGTATATTGGTGGTGGGAATGGTAAAGATATATAATTAATTTTATGAAGAAAAAATCCTCAAATGGAAGGAAATTCTTTTGTTTTTAAAAAGACTGTTAATATTTAAAAATTTTAAATTTATTTCAGAGGGAGAGAGAGAGAGCCTCCATCTGCTAATTCATTCCCTAAATGCCTGCAACATTTGGGGGTGGGGAGGTCAGAGCTACGATCTGGGAGTTCAGTGCAGGTCTCCCATGTGGGTGGCAGGGATTAAACTCCTTGAGCCATCAGGGCAGCCTCCCAATGTGTGCATGAGCAGGAAGCTGGATCAGAAACTGAGCAGGGACTTGAACCCAGGCACTCTGATATGGGGTGCAGGTATCTCAAGTGGTATCCTGATTGCTGCACCAAATACCCTGGAAATCCCTTTAAATGAAGGCTAAAGACCTTCGTTTTCTGATACTTAAATTTAATATACTTCTGGACTAAAAGATAGTATCCTAAATCTAAAGGACTTTGATATACCCACTATTTAAAAGATTCTACATACTCATAAATTCTCAAAGAGCATCAGAAAATGAATAATACTTAAATGTAAGAAATACCCAATTTGAATAAGAGTTTTTAAAAAAGATTTATTTATTTATTTGAAAGGTCCAGTTAGAGAGAGACAGAAATCTTACATCCACTGGTTCACCCTGCAGTGGTGGTAATGACCAGGGCTGGGACAGGCTGTTGCCAGGAGATTCCTTTGGGTCTCCCATCTGAGTCCAGGAACCCAGGTTCTTGAGTCGTCTTCCTCTGCTTTCTCATGCATATCAACAATTGGCTGGATTGGAAGTAGAGCAGCTGGGACTTGAACTGGCACCCATATGGGATGCTGGCACTGCAGGCCATGGCTTAACCAGTTGTGCCACAGTGCTGGCCGAATAAGACAGCTGGATGACCATGCTTACATAAAGGACAAATTAACTTTGCCTGTTGTATTTTGCCTCTAGGGTAATACAGGTGCTCCAGGAAAGCCTGGTCAACTGGGAAATTCTGGCAAACCGGTAAGATGCTGTCTGACCCTCTCATAAGTTAAAATCTGTTGTGATCATGAAGCAAAGGATGAGTGGTTTTTAACATTTTCTCCACCTGCCTTCCTCAAAACAGGGCCAACAAGGGCCTGCAGGAGAGGTGGGACCCCGAGGACCCCGGGGGCTTCCTGTGAGTACTCATTTTTCTACAGTGCCTTTCCAAAATGCCTTCTCAGGATTTTGGTGGACCTCCCTCCATTCATCCATCCATCCATCCATCCATCCATGAATGCCTTCTCATGTTTGAGCATGTGCTGGTGCAGATAAACAACAAAATGGGGATGCTATTTAGATATACAGTATGTCTTCTTTCTGAAAATAATAACAAAAATGAAGTATTTAAAAGAACCATGATGACATTTCATGTTCTCATCCTATAATGAAAGATATATTTTAGTAAGGTTTAAAAAATCTTTTTACTGAGATATAACTCACATACATGTAATTTGTCCATTGAATGTGTACACATTTTAGTGTAGTCATATAAGTAACTATCATGACAGACAATTTTAGAACACGTTCATCACTCAAAAAAGAAACCCTGGGCCCATTTGCAATCATTCAGCATTTTCTCCCAATTCCTGCAGCTCTAGGCAAACACTAATCCATTTTCTGTATCTATAGATTTGCTGATCCTGGAAATTTTACAAAAATAGAATTATACGTGGATTTTAAAAAAATAATTAGTGTCTCTTGGCATGTTTCAAGGTTTATCTATGCTGTAGCATATATAAATATTTCATTTCTTTGTATGGCTGAATAATATTTAATTGAATGGGCTATTTGGATATGTCACATTTGATCAGGTCATTTGGTGAGAGATGTTTTGATTTTTTTTTCCTTTTTTTGGCCATTATGAATAATGCTGCCATGAACATTTGTATACAAGTTTTTGTGTGGATATATATTTTAATCTATCTAAAGTATATAATTACAAATGAAATTTCTGGGTCATGTGGTAAATCTATTTAATCTTTTGAGGAACTTCTAGACTTCTTTTACTGTGTGTCTACCATATAGCAGGTATAGCAGTGTATATTTTCTCACAAGATACAGTTACACCCTTAGAGAGAAAGTGAATAAGAAATTAAATTTCATGTACTTGTATTTGACTTAAAAATTCTCTCTGGCCTTCAGTTCCACTTTTTATTTTCAAAGTCTGATGACAAAAATGTCAACACAATTCCCAGAACCTTGAGGAATAGTGGTGCCCCTGGTCTGCGCCCATCATCATATGGTGTTTCCCACTTAAAAATTGTCAATGGATTTCTACAGACAGTAGAAATCCTAGTTTTCCTTATTTCAGGTTCAGATCCTGTGTTCAAGTCAGGCTGTGCTCCATGCTAATTCCCAATTACTCTGCATTCCCAGCCTGCCTGTTTGCTTTTATGTTAGACCCTGCATTGAGATGGCTCATTTTCCCATTTCTGATTGAACACTCCATGTACCCTCCTAGGTATAATGAAATGTTAATTCTACCATGAGCACATCTCTGATTATATTTTAACCCATAGAGAATCGATCTCTCCTTACTCTGAATGCTGTAATCCTTAATTCCTTTGCACCCCATCGTGTGGTGACTGCAGGAAGGCGGGGACACATCTGGGTCACCTCTGTGTTCCCTGCATCTCTTTAGCCAGGGCCTGCCAGAAGCCAGTGCTCAATAAATATTTCCTGAAATGAACTGACTTGGAGGCATAATAAATCATGCTATGTTGCTTTTGTTGGTAATAATTGCTTTCTCACCTGCTATAAATTTCTCAGAAAAATGTTATGATAGGTTGTAAATATTGTAATTCTGGGGTGGAGTTTTAACACCACACTTACTTACTTAAAGATACATTTGTTCTTTCACTTTACATCATTAAGTTGAGGTTTATAGATAAGTTCACACATTTTCCACTATGCCTCACAAGTTTGATGAGCTTTTCCTGAAAATCTCAAGTCAAGCTGAGTAGAAGGAATGAGAACATAATTGCAACGTGTCCTAGGAGCACATCTTCAAAATTAAGTGATATTTCCATCAACATTTGTGAATATCACTGCAACAATTTTATTTCTTTGGCACGCCAGTGATTTGGTACAAGCACCTTATCTTTAGCACTTAGGCTACACTTTGTCCAGCACACTCTGCTTGTTTTGTACTTGGTCTGAGTGGCTCCTGGTTGAGAGAAGACAGATTCTACCACGCAGTGGCTACTGGTCCATCTCTGTCTTCCAGGCTTTTCAGAACTTGAGGGAACTTTTGCTGAGTGTATGGTTTGTTCTGCTCTCTCCCTTCAGACTGGGGTGAATGCCAGGCTGATCTGTGTTCTGAGTTCTGAAGATCACATGTTCCTGGGGTGCAGAAGCCTCACTTCTCTTATTTTTTTTTTAAAGATTTATTTATTTTAAAGTCAGAGTTACACCGAGAGAGGAGAGGCAGAGAGAGAGGTCTTCCATCCTCTGGTCTACTCCCCAAATGGCTGCAATGGCCAGAGCTGAGCTGTTCCAAAGCCAGGAGCCAGGAGCTTCTTTCAGGTCTCCCACATGGGTGCAGGGGCCCAAGGACTTGGGCCATCTTCTACTGCTATCCCAGGCCATAGCAGAGAGCTGGATCAGAAGAGGAGCAGCCGGGTCTCAAACTGGTGCCCATATGGGATGCCGGGTGCTTCAGGCCAGGGCTTTAACCCTCTGTGCCACAGCACTGGCCCCCTCACTTCTCTTATAATCTCTTGCTCCATCCCAACACCAACAACCTCAAGCAGAGAAGCCCCTACAGAGGGTGTGGTTAGATACATTGGCTGCCCTCCCATCATACCTAGGAACTGATAGGCTACCTCTGTTGATAATTCATGAAGTTGCTGTGTGTGACAGTTATATTTTAGAAGCATTTCTTTTTCCCTTTTTAAAGAAAGATTTATTTTTAAAGGTTTATTTATTTATTTGAAAGTCGGAGTTACACACAGAGAAAAGGAGAGGCAGAGAGAGAGAGGTCTTCAATCCACTGGTTCACTCCCCAATTGGCTACAATGGCTGGAGCTGTGGGAGTTCTGCGAATCCGAAGCCAGGAGCCAGGAGCTTCTTCCAGGTCTCCTACGTGGGTTCAGGGGCCCAAGGCATGGGCCATCTTCTACTGCTTTCTCAGGCCGTAGCAGAGAGCTGGATTGGAAGTGGAGCAGCCAGGACTCGAACCAGCGCCCATATGCAATACCTGCACTAGCGGTGGCAGCTTTACCCACTATGCCACAGTGCCGGCCCCGAAAGATTTATTTATTTGAAGGGCAGAGTGACTGAGCGAGGCAAAGAGAGAGAAAGAGATATTCCATCTGTTGGCTCCCTCCTCAAATGACTACAACAGCCAGGGCTAGGGCAGGCTGAAGCCAGGAGCCTGGAAGTCCATCCAGGTCTCCCATTTGGGGGCCCAAGTACTGGGGCCATCTTCCACTACCTTCCCAGGCACATTTGCAGGAAGCTGTATCAGAAGCAGAACAGCCAGGACTTGAAACAGCACTTCTATATGATATCTCAGTGTTGCAAGCAACAGCTTCACCCTCTGCACTACAATGCTGGCCCCTAGATGTATTTCTTGTGTGTTTCTATGTGAAGGAATATTTAAACCTACACAGGAAGGAGACACAAACTAGGTAATGTTGCAAAATTGAATGGATTTAAAAATTATCTTTGTGACAAATCTAAAAGTTATCATTATAGAATTACTGATAGAATCATCCAAGGCTGATGTGAAAGTTGGTTTGTAAAAGTTAAAATTTGTAGAAGTTATCCCTGATTTCTTGAGTTGTCAGCATCCCTCTTGCCATAGAGGCATTTAATACATAGTACAGACTAGGTATATTTACTTATAATTTCCTACTTCTAAAACTGACAGGCTACGAAAACAGGATTCATTCTGCAGCTAGTTGGTATTTTGGATAATTGGAGAAATACAACAGCCATTACAAGCTAGGGCACAGTGGAATAAAATCCATTTTTTGGGGAGGTAGAATTAGTTTACTCAACTTAAGTTTAATTATTTTCTGTGATCATTTAAAAGCCAATTAGTTTCATTTTGCAAGGGAAACATTGTACATATTTATGGAGATGATTTTTATAGAGCAGTACCCAGGACTTGTATGTAACAAAGGTGTCTGCTGGGTGATCAGTGTGTTAAAGAGATCTGAAATAGGAATTTATTTTTAAAACACAAGTTGTGCTTTTAAACAGAGATGGGTGATTTGAAAGACAAACATTTAATAAACATTTAGTTGTAGCAAATAATTTTGAATGACTTCTTTAGTAATTATCTCAGTTTAAAATAAAAAGTAACACTACTGTAGTGCTTACTATGAGCCAGGCACTGTTCTATGAGATTTACGTGTCATTACTTATTCAGTCCTCAAAAAACCTCTATGAAGATGGTCATGTTTTAATCAGTTTTATCAATAAGGTATCTTAAATGCAGAGAGGTTAGGTTTCTTGCCTAAAGTTATCAGTTGGTACGTGATAAACGCAGCTTCATCCCTGACAATGGGGCTCTGTGTCCACATGGTCTTTGTCATGCCTCAGCAGCTCAAGTTGTTGGTCTGCAGGCTGTGTCCCAGTTGAGGGTTGATTGCCAAATTCTGATGGTACAAGGCATTTAGCACATTGTAAATTTAGTATTTGTGGAACTTGGGTGGTGAGTATTTAACAGCGTCTAAGCAAAGCTCATAAAGACAAACAAATATGACAGAAACCCAAAGAGATTCCTGGGCCTTTCTCCAAAGGGAGAGAGCAGGTTGAATAAAGATAGTGAATGGGGAGATGAGGTGGTGGAAGACACACAGTATATACTCCTGTTTCTAAGAAAAGGGATTCTTATACCTGGCCATAGTTGGTGATCACTGATAGAGGCTCTGCATTATGATTTCCCCCCAGAAACCTTTTAAGGTATATATACTTCATTTATTTTATAAATACAAATTGAGGAGCATAGTGATTCTTCCCATCCTACCCTCCCTCCCACCTGTACCATGACCATTCTTTCTCCTCCCTCTCCTATTCCCATTCTTATTTTTTTTACTAAGATCTATTTTCTATTAACTTTATACAGATAATACTGATCCTACACTAAGTACAGAGTTCAGCAAATAGTATAACGAAAAACTGCATCTTTTTTATTTTTTATTTTTTATTTCATAAATGTGAATTTACAAAGTGCAACTTTTGTATTGTTGTGGCTTCCCCCCCAACCTCCCTCCCTCCCATGGCCCTCCCCTCTCCCATCCCACCCTTTATCGAGTTGTATTTTCAATTACCTTCATATACTGAAGATCAACTTAGTATATACTAAGCAAGGATTTCAACAGGCTGCATTCACACAACCGCACAAGGTATAGGGTATTGTTCGACTAGTAGTGTTTTTAAGTTTCATAGTAAAACATATTAAGGACAGAGATCCTATGTGGGGAGCATGTACCCAGTGACTCCTGTTGTTGATCCAACAATTGGCACTCTTATTTATGACGTCAGCAATCACCCGAGACTCTTGCCATGAGCTGTCTAGGCTATGGAAGTCCCTTGAGTTCACCGACTCTGGACTTGTTTGGTCAAGGCCGTGTCACAGTGGAGGTTCCTTCCTCCCTTCAGAGAAAGGTGCCTCTCTCCTTGATGGCCTGTTCCTTCTGCTGGGGTCTTGTTCACCAGGGTCTTTCATTTAGATTGTTTTTTGCCATCATGTCATGGCTTCCCATGCCTGTGAGACTCTCATGGACCTTTTAGCCAGATCCGAATGTCCCAAGGGTTGATTCTGAGGCAGGAGTAAAACTGTATCATTTTTAAAACTTTGATTGGCTTGCTGCATGGGGATGAATTGGCAGATGTGTCTGAACATGTTGGAAATGTATATGGCAGAACAGTGCCTCCAAGAAAAGCATAAAGCCTTTTATTATGGTCTAATATTTCAAAAATTCTATTTCTCTTCATGAAGTGCTTTACAAAAATTGTTGATGTATTAGAGACAAGGGTGGTAGGAGCAGGGAGGGAGAGAGACTCCTAGTTACTGGTGCACTGCCAAAATGATTGCAACAGTCAGGACTGGGCCAAGATGAAACTGATAGCCAAGAACTCAACCTAGGTTTCCATTGTGGCTGGCTACCACCCAACTACCTGAGCCATCATCTGTTGCTGCCTCCTAGTGTCAGTTTAGCAGAGAGCTGGAGTTAGAGGTTGGAGGTAGGTATCCAATCATGTACTCTTATATGGGATGCAGGAGTCTTAACCACTATGCCAGATGCCCATCCTTGTTCTCACATTTTTGATGGTGGGATTTTGCCTTTATTCCAACTTCTTTGGTCCTCTTGTTAACTCAAGACATGAGTATTGATTTTTTTCTTTCCTACTGGGAAGAATAGCTGCTTCCCTATCAGCCTCCTTGACCCACATTCGAGGATGTGGTTGTCACTAAAGCTGCTGAAGTGTAAGTTTATCATTTATTGAGCATACTTGTGGTTACCAAGGCCATGACTAATGACTCTCTGCAGAATGTATTTAATCTGTTTTTAGAGATTATTATTTGTATTTTGATTACTCACATAAGTCTTGGTTTATTTGGTGAAATTCCAGGATTTAGAGAAAGTGTGTACATGTTTTCAGAACACACAGAAATCCCAAGAATGGCTACCAGAACTCTTGTCCTATATCTTGTTTGTAACTGTTTGGTGACTGTTGTGAGGATAAAAATCACAGGTTTTCATAGAGTAGAAATAGCTACAAGTAGAACTGCTGAGGATTTATAGGAGAGGATTGAAATAAAAATGAGGAATCACACTGCTATTTGTGCAGTAACAAGAGTAAATGCCAATAATTTCACTGTTTCTCCCAGTTCTACAGGTGTTGGACTCTAGTGGGTTCACAAATTCAGCAGAGCAGTCTCTGTATATGCCATGGCTCTGAGCCATTCATGTGTATTACCAAGGACCTGCCAGTGGTGGGAAAGAACCTATGAACTAAATAATTTATGAAAGGCAGAGAAAATAAGATTCCAGCATAGAAAATTTTTGTCTTTGTCTTAGGGGATAATTAATCCTTACAAAATTAAATCAAAGGTTATAACAGTCCTTTATTTTATCCTGTTGGTTTATGGAAAAGAGAGAAAGTACATTAATCATCTTTATTTTGGATGAGATAACATAATGCTAATTTAGTTAGGAGTGAAGACTTACAATTGTGTGAAGAACTGAGCTTTCCCCTTTGGATATTACTAATTTGTTCTTCTACCAATGACTAGTGGATTAAACTCATATTAGCCAAATAATATTTAGGGTCTCAATCATGATACAGTTGAGAAATTACTTGAAAATACCAATAGAGCAGATATACTGAAGGAAACCTGTCTTGAACTTTGAAGTTCTGGGCTAAATTAATGGGCTGAGACCCAATCTTGGTATTTATAGATGGATTGAGGGATCTCACTGTGATTGGTTTTCATCTAGATTTACATCTTTATAGCATCGAGGCTCACAGGGCACTGTCTCTGGTTCCTAAGCTGTTTTAAGGGATAAGCACCAGTATTCCAAACTTACATATCAGACAAGTTGTTAATATAAAAATTTCTGAAATGTACTGAAGAGCACTTAGTTTAAATTATCTATAAACACATGAAATGGTTATCATGAAATTATCACTTACTGCTAGAGCTATAATTATAATTTGGCAAACATTTCTTAATCCTTTAGAGAAATTTAAGATTCACAATGTTTATAGATGTTGACACCTTCTTCAACTTAGATGAATGAAGAGAATATGAGTCAGAACAGTATAATCTTATTAGAAGCTTTTATAAATAATAGGCATTAATAAAGAATTATGCTATTTTAAAGAAAAACAACTCAAGGGACTCTTTTAATATTGTTATTTAATAACTTGGGTTCAGCTTAGTTGAATGTATGTTGTAAATAAGCTTTTATCAGAATACGTAAAATTGTATGAAGTCCTGGGGGAAATAAACTGAATAGTTCATGTAAATTATTTTCTCAAAAGTTTCAGAAAACTTAGGTTTTAAATAAAAATTTGAATACTTAGTTTCAAAAAAATTGAAATTGACTTACAAAAATCAGTGTTGCTTTTAGTATATCCTCATTATGACTTGACTTTTCTTTTTTTTATTATTAAACTTTTATTTAATGAATATAAATTTCCAAAATACAGCTTATGGGTTACAATGGCTTCCCCCCTCCCGAAACTTCCCTCCCACCCACAACTCTCCCCTTTCCCGCTCCCTCTCCCCTTCCAATCACATCAAGATTCATTTTCAATTCTCTTTATATACAGAAGATCAGTTTAGTATAAGGTAAAGATTTCAACAGTTTGCCCCCATATAGCAACACAAAGTGAAAAAAAATACTGTTGGAGTACTAGTTATAGCATTAAATAAGAGTGTACAGCACATTAAAGACAGAGATCCTACATAATATTTTTTTAAAATTAATTTTTCTATGCCATTTCCAATTTAACACCAGGTTTTTTTTCATTTCCAATTATCTTTATATACAGAAGATCGATTCAGTATATAATTAGTAAAGATTTTGTAAATGTCTGCTGTCTGTGTTTTGAGATTACAATAGTAATTTAAAGACAGACATCCATCTTCCACGTTTCTCTTCTCACTCTTTTGAGGTCTTAGATAAATTGCATGATGTTGCTTTAAAAGTTTGTGTCCTGAACATTTACTTCTTATTCTAGACACCGTGTAGAAGTCAAAATTGATATGCCTGGAGAGCATATAGTCCAAGTGAGAGGATAAAATATGTACACAAATCTGACTTAGATGCTTAGTTACTAATTGCTATTTCTTATGAATCAGATATTAATTTTAAAAGTCTAATAAAAGTTAAATAAATCTTTTTTTAAAAAAAGTCTATAATCTCAACTAGAACGTTCAATGAAAGATATTGTAGGTACCTTATATGATGGACAGATACTTTGATGACCTTAGCAAAAGCCCAAGCATATACATAGGAATTAAGCATGTGAATTTTAGAAAAATATCCAGTTGACAATGATGTTTGGTTTTTACAGGGCAGTAGAGGAGAAGTAGGACCAGTCGGAGCCCCAGGCATACCAGGCAAATTGGTAAGTGATGCTTCCGTTCCTCAGATGTTTGCTTTCTATAAAACACATTCTTACAAATGAGCAAGGAGAAAATACAAATTACAGAAGGCCACTTAATCAGCTGTACTTGATGTCTGTTGTATGAATGTATGAAAATATAAGTGTGTAATTTCAAATTATTTCTAGATAAAATTTAACCTGTGTGGGTTTTACAATACAGGGAAATATTGCTACAGGCGTTTTGGCCTCTGGTTGTTCTTGGAATTGAGGAAGTCCACAGGTGAATGGTGAATGCTGCCTTTGACTTCTTGCACAGTTTTGTTTACACAGAAAGAGCAGCATCTGTGCTATTGCAGGAGCTTGCCTGAGAGAGCCCACTGTTGTGCAGGAGTGCACAGAGATGTAGGGCCCTCAGGGTGGGATGGAGAACAGGAGGGCACAGGCCCTTCTGAGAATGTGGGAGAGAGGCAAACGCCAGGAGCAGAGTTAAACTACCCAAAGCACATTTATTTTAGACATGAGTCAGTATACGCAAGGTTGTGTCTGGCTCGTGTGTCTCCGGTACTGCTGTGACAGTGACTCTGGGGACTTTGTTTATTTTCCAGGGTTCTGTTGGTAGCCCCGGCCTCCCTGGCTTGCCTGGCCCTCCTGGACTTCCTGGAATGAAAGGTGACAGGGTAAGCTTTCCAGCAACCCACACAGTTCCTTATTTAGCAGGGTGATTTCTACTATGTCAAGAAGTAAGCTTCCTTTTGACCCAATGGAGAATTTTTCTAGAATTTATCATAGGAATCTATCAAGAAAGGTATTTTAAATCACTTGGAGTTGAGAGTATGAATCAAAATTATTAATGTAATAATTCATCAGATAGAAAAAACTGAAATAAGTTAGCATTTCAGTTTTAATCATGTGTTCTATTCATTCTAAATTTGTATCCTCATATGCTAAGTCTTTCATGGTTGTGATCAGAGGATGCCCCAAATTACCAGCAATTCTGACAACTGTCAGTTTCTCCAGATCTTCTTGCTTCTTGTTATATTAGATGGGGAGAAGTGGGGAAGTTCTCTCTAATCACATTATCCATATTTATACCATCCACCAGCAAAATAAGGGAGGTTGATTCATTTGAAATTCTATAAACACCTCAAAATACTGAAAAATGTATTTTATTCATTGCAGGGAGCAGTTGGTGAAGCTGGGCCAAAGGGAGAACAGGTGGGTTCTATTATTTGATTAGTTGATTAGTTCTATTATTTGATTATTTGATACAACTTCAGGGCAGTGTCAGGTAGAGGGTATGGTGAAAATGATGAAGGTCAGCAGTTTTTCTCAATGTGTTTAATAAGGAGTGGAACCCAGCTCTGAGTTTAGTTTGTGGCCTTATCTACTATTTTAATAAGCTGGAGCTAATGATGGATCCCTTACTAGAATTGCACACTGTCTTTCCTTCCAAAAGGGTGGCCTTGTCTCTGGTTCACCAAATTGGTTTACTCATGTCTGATGGAGCCTTCCATAGTCGCATCATAATATTTTAAGTTTCTCTTGGCTCATAGCTTAGCACATAAATTGTACATATGAATTAGATGCAGTCCTTTCCTTGAGTTCCTTTCTCTACTGTAAGAACCTTTGTTTCAAGGATTAACTAATGAAATCATCATGCATGGTCACTAATCCTTACCTTTAGCTGAAACTCAGCCACACCCTCTGGCTTTTCAGGTTACTCACTGATTTGGACTAGCCATAGACCTGTAGATGGGAAAGCCATTGAAAGTATATTTCTGCATGATCCTAGGACTTTATCAATATTAACTAGTTAAAGTTGAACCATTGGTAGAAACTTAAAACTATAATCTTTTATTTGCAGGGTGCCTCGGGTGAAGAAGGTGAAGCAGGAGAAAGGGGTGAACTTGTAAGATATTTTCCTTCTAGTTAATGATGAAACCTTTATAATTTTGATGCAGTAAATACATATAGATTTTTTTCCCTGAAACTGTTGTCTTCACTGCTTTCTTAAAAGCTAAGATGTTCTTTCTATGAGCTAACAAAAGATTCCAAAGATTATGGCCAAGATTAAGAAAACCTTAGCTATAATTTATGAGGACCTGAAGTGTTTTTTATAGATGAGTAATTCTCTTGTGGATTTACATCTAGACATTCTGGGTGATCTTATATGACTATAGAAAGTCCATGAACAATGCCTATAGTGGAAATAAAATCAAAGTTTTACTGAAGTTGGCTGTGGCTTACACATCTGACTGAGGACATTCTCTTTAGTCTGAAGTCCTCAAAGAACTGACCTGTGTTTCCAGAAGATGCCACTGCTGAGAATTCAGGAGGGCAAGAAAAGCAAGAACAAGCTCTCTCTACTGGGAGAACTGTTGGCTCATCCTTGTGGTTTCGACACAAACTAACATAACCTCATCCACTGTGGAGACTTGTGTTTTGGTCCTTAGAGGTTAAGGTAATAAATTACTAATCAAATAGCTTTAAGGAGCTTTTAGTGCAGGAAAAACTCTGGTAACTTTTTTTAATAAAGATTTTCAGGATTTAGAGTTAATAGAAATATAACATCTGAATTAAGCAACATTTCCTATTGATTAAGTCAGTTTAAAAGAGGGTCATTCCATTTTATTTTCTATTAAAGTTGCATATTTAATGGGCTAAGAGGATACTTTACATCATTCTGTTTTTGAGAGGAGATTAACTGATGTATTAATACTTGAACTGAATTTGTGTACAGAATTAGTAATGGGAGATTTTCAGTGTTTTTTTAAGCCTAAAAGCATTTATATTTGGTTTGACAGACTTTTTGAGATGAATTAAAAATATTGTTGCAGTTATAAACATGAACTTTTTTTTAAAGATTTATTTATCTGAAAGGCAAAGTTACAGAGAGAGAGAGAGAGGTCTTCCATCAGCTGGTTCACTACTCAGACGGCTGCAATAGCCAGAGCTGTGCCCATCTGAGGCGGGAAGCCAGGAGCTTCTTCTGGGTCTCCCACGTGGATACAGGGGTCCAAGGACTTGGGCCATCTTCTACTGCTTTTCCAGGCCATAGCAGAGAGCTGTATTGGAAGTGGGACAGCTGGGACTCAATCCAGTGTCCACATGGGATGCCAGCACTGCAGGCAGCGGCTTTACCCGCTATGCCACAGCACAGGTTCTAAATGTGAACTTTTAATAGATGAGCTTAAATAATTTATTATGACAGAATGTTTTTGAATAGCTTTTGCTTTATGCATTTTAATTCTTAATGCCTAACATTTGAGACCTGGGTAGAACCTTGGTGAGCTCTGATTCCATCTTGTTGCTTAATAGAGAAGTTCGTCAAAGGCTAGGAAGGTATTTAGCTCATACAGGATCACAGAGCAAAGGAGCAAAACTGAGACTAGGGTCCACATTTTGAGTGTACTATTTTCTTTTTTTGGAGTGCCAGGGTTAATTTGTTCATAATTTTCAATATATGAGCAGCACAACAACCTTTTCAATGTTTTTCAGAAACTATCAAATCTGAATACATTGTTCTAATACAATTTTGTTTTATTGATCTAGGGAGATATAGGATTACCTGGCCCGAAGGGATCTGTAAGTATAATCAACACTAATGCTATACAAGTTTAAAATATCAATAATGCTGTGGAAAATGTCATGCTTTGCTTTATGAAATCATCCTATAAAAGTCAATTCTTAAAAGACCTGTCTTTAAGGAAATAAATGTCTAAATTTATCCCTTAGGTAATGGATTAATACAATAGGAAACAAACCTGTGTAAATAGATTTACCTTTTGAACTAACCACTCCAAAGGAAGCTTTTACTTCATATTAAAAATGTCCCAATGAGTATTACATGATAATTCTCTAATTTTGTCCCCAAATGGGTCATTTTTTTTTAGTTAACTGATTTGTGTTTCGTGATGAAGTGAATATAATTGAATTTTGTTGGCAGTTATACCCTTGCAAAATATGTCAGTAATCTCCCTAATATCTTGTGTGTCCCAGTAGGGGAAGTAAGATGGACTCATAATGGGTAAAAAATGTGATAGAGAACGATTAGAACTAGAAAGTGATCATCTTGCTCAATTTTCTCTTTTACAGAAACTAAAATGATAACCTTAGAGATTAGATGTATTTAAGATTATAGAATCAATTAATAGGATACCTGAGATGATTTGGTACTTAGAAGGGAATGTGTATCAAATACAATTAGAAACTCAAAGCCTAAGGAGAAAAGATGGCGCTCAGACAGACCTCAATCTCAAATGCCACAACCACCAGTTTTCAGTTGCTTTCCAACTTCTATTTCTAGAACCTCTCCCACTCCTCAGTCTCTGCCAAATATCTTAACCTCATGGGGACCAATGTAATAAGTAAAATTAGAATGCACCTAGTATCCCTCCTCTGCTTAAAACCCCTCAAGAATAATTTGGTACAGAACAAATTCAGACTCTCAGAAAGGTTTCCAGAGGCTTTAGGGCAATGTGCTTTGTTCCACCAGTCTCATCTCCTACATTCTGGAATTGCATCCATTTCCAGTTCTTACATCCTGTGCCCTTTAGTCTCCTAGTGTGTAACACTCGTCCTCTTTCCTTAGGATAGTGACCTTCTACTTAAGCATTGATTTAAAAAAAAAACTTATTCAATTTAAAACTTTTTTTGAATATTATATAGTACCTATACATTTTTTATGGTGCACAGAGCAATATTTCAATACATAAACAGTGTGTAACCGATCAAACCAGGCATCCAGCCTTATCTTTTTTTAAAAAAGATTTTATTTATTTGAGAGGTAGAGTTATAGACAGAGCAGAGAGACAGAGAGAAAGGCCTTTCATCTGCTGGCTCACTCCCCAAATGGCCATAATGACTGGAGCTGGGCTGATCCGAAGGCCAGGAACTTATTTCGGGTCTTCTACATGGGTGCAGGGGCCCAAGTGCTTGGGCCATCTTCTGCTTTCCCAGGCCATCGAAGAGAGCCGGATTGGAAGAGGAACAGCCAGGACTAGAACCAGTGCTTATATGTGATGCTAGCTGCCACAGCTGGAGGATTAACCTAGTGTGCCACAGCATTGGCCTCTCCTTATCTTATTGTTTGGAGCCTACCAGCTCCTCTCTTCCAGTTATTTATACAGAATATAATATATTATTGTGAACTATACACACCCTTCTATGCTGCAGAACACTAGCCTTGCTAGTTCTGACTGTGTTTTGGTACCTATTATCAAGCTCCCAGAGTTTTCCTCCACTCATCCCTTCCCAGCTTCTAATACTCAGTGTTCTAAGTTTAAATGTACTATTTTTTTTGACTTTCACATTATGAAGAGAATGTATGGTAGTTTTCTTTTTCTTTTCTTTTTTTTTATTATTAAACTTTTATTTAATGAATATAAATTTCCAAAGTATAGCTTATGGGTTACAATGGCTTCCCCCCTCCCATAACTTCCCTCCCGCCCGCAACCCTCCCCTTTCCCGCTCCCTTTCCCCTTCCATTCATGTAAAGATTCATTTTCAATTCTCTTTGTATACAGAAGATCAGTTTAGTATATATTAGGTAAAGATTTCAACAGTTTGCCCATATAGTTTTCTTTCCATGTCTGACTTATTTCACTTAACATAATGACCTCTAATTCCATCCATTTTGCTGCAAATGGCAGGGGTTCATACTTTTTATGGCAGAACAATCTTCTATGTGTGTGTGTATACACACATATAGATTATAGACACATACATTATATATACACACATGTGCATATATACACATACACATACACACACAATTACTATCTTTCATTCTCTTTACCCATTATCCATTGATGGATACCTAGGTTGATTCCCTATCTTGGCTATTATAATGAGTCCTGCAATGGACATGCAAGTATCTCATAGGCTGATTTCATTTCTTTTGATATATGCTCAAAAGTAGGGTAGCTGAATCATACAAAAGACCTATTAGTTTTTTGAGGAACTTCATACTCCTCTCCATAATGGCTGCACTTATTTGCATTCCCACCAACATTATAGGAGGGTTACCATTTTCCTATGTCCTTTGTAGCATTTGTTACTTTTCTTTAATCTCTTTAATAATAGCTCTTCTAACTGGAGATGAGAACCCATTGTGGTTTTGATTTACATTTCCCTGGTGGCTAGTGATATCAATATTTTTTGGTCATATTTATTTCTTCTTTTAGGAAATATCCATTCAGATCCTTTGCCCATTGCTTAACTGAATTATTTTTGTTTCTCTTTTTGAGTTTCTTATATATTCTGGATATTAATCCTTTGTCAGATAAATAGTTTGAAGATATTTTCTTCAATTGTGTCAGTTGTCTCTTCACTCTGTTTCCTTTTCTATTCTGAAATTTCTTAGTTTGATATAATCCCACTTACCTAGTTTTGCTTCTATCGCCTGTGCTTTTGAGGTCTTATAAAAAATTGTTGCTATACCAATGTCTTGAAATGTTTTCCCTGTTTTATTAGGTAGTTTGAAAGTTTCAGGTCTAAGTTTAGATCTTTGATCCATCTTTTGGTTTTTGAATAGGGTAAGAGGGAGGGGTCATTTCATTCTTCGGCTGGATATTCATGCAGTTTTCCAGTTCCATTTATGGAAGATGCTGTTATTTCTCCAATGTATATTTTTGGCACCACTGTCAAGAATCAGCCAATTGTATATACATAGACTAATTCTGAGATGCCTTCTTGCTCCATTGGTGTATGTGCCATTTTTCTGATGGTACCATCCTTTTTTAGTTATAACAGCTCAGTAGTATATATCTTGAAATCAGTAATTATGATGCTCCTAGCTTTGTTCTTTTTGTCTGAGATTGCTTTGATTAATCAGGATCTTTTGTATTTCTGTGTGAATTTTAAGATTTTTTCCCCCTACTTCTATGAAGAATGCCATTGTGTTTAATCTGTAAAATTACTTTGGGTAGTATGAACATTTTAATAATACCAATTGTTCCAATCATTTAACATGAGATATCTTTCCATTTTTTGTCTTTATTATATAAATATTTCACAGTTTTTATTGTAGAGGTCTTTTACTCCTTAGTTAAATTTATTCCAAGGTATTTTTTGTCAGTTCTGTGAATGGGATTGACCTTTTAATTTCTTAGTTTATTATTGTTGTATAAAAGTGTTGCTGATTTTTTTTGTGTATGTTGATTTTGTTATACTGCAACTTTACTGAATTCATATATCAATTCCAGAAGAATCTTGGTGGAGTATTTAGCATTATCTATGTATAAAATCACATTAATGACAAGTGGGGATACTTTGACTTGGTTCTTTCCTATTTGTATACCTTTTCTTGCCTAAAGGCTTTAGAAAAACATCTATGCTGTATTGCACAATAGTGATAAGAATATATATCATCCTTCCTTAGGTCCAGATATTCAAAGAAATGCTTTCAGTTTTTTTCCCCTTTCAATAGAATGTTGACTGTGGATTTGTTGGATAAACTGTTAATTTTTAGTTGAGGTATGTTCATGTATACCTAGGTTTTTTTTTTTTTTATCATGAATGAATGTTGACTTTCATTAAATTTCTTCTGCATTTTTGAGATGATCAGATGATTTTTATGCTCCATTCTGTTGATGGAACATATTATGTTTATTGATTTGCATACGTTGAACCATCTTGCATCCTAGGGATAAATCTGAATTGGTCATGTGGATAATTTTTTATGTGTTGTTGGATTTGATTTGCTAGTATTTTGTTGAGAATCTTTGCATCCATGTTGTATATTTCTTTTATTGTTGTATCTTTGTCATTCTATAAGGTAATTCTGTTAATGCGTTCTACAAGGTAATAGTTCAAGATCATGTTGGCCTTGTGTAATGAGTTTGGAAGAGTTTCTTCCATTTCGATTTTTTGGAATAGGTTGAGAAGAATTGGTGTTAGTTTTTTTTTAAAAAAAAATTTGTAGGGATTAGGCTTTTAACCTAATATGCCCATATCACATGTCAGAGTACCTGGGATCATTTCCAGTTCTTACTCTTGACCCCCGTTGGCTATTGCAAAACCTCAGAGGTAGCAATGATGGCCCAAGTAGTTTGATTCCTTCAACCCATGTGGGACACCTGGATTGTGTCCCTGGATCAAGGATTTGGCTCTGACCCAGCATTAGCCATTGTGTGCTGTAGGGAAATGAAATAGTGGATGGGAACTCTTTGTCTCTGCCACTTTAATTAAAGAAAAAGTTAGAATTTAAAAAAAGTTAGATTTGTTAGAATTCATCAATTAAACTGTGTGGTCCTAGGCTTTTCTTGATCAAGAAATTTTCATTACTGATTCAACCTCATTGCTCCTTATTGGTGTGTTCAAGTTTTCAATCTAGTATATAGAATTCATTTTTTTTGATAATTTATAATGTATCCAGGGGCTTATCCATTCCTTCTAGGTTTTCAACTTGCTGAAGCATAGTTGCTCATAACCTTCTCTAATGCTCTTTTGTATTTCCATGGCATCAATTATAAAGGTTTTTTTTTTTTAAATCTCTTATTTTTGTAAGTCTTTTTCTTAGTGTAGCTTGGGGTTTTTTTGATTTTATCTTTTCAAAAAGTCAATTCTTCATTTCATTATTCTTTGGTATTATTTTTAAAATTTGTATTTCATTTATCTTTATTCTAATCCCTATTACTTATTTCATTGTCCTAGTTTAGACTTCAGCTTGTTCTTTTTTCTTTTTTTGTAGGTCCTTGAGATGCATAATTAGTGTGCCTATTTGATATCTTCCAATTTTTTATGTAGTTGCTTATTTCTTTAAACTTCCTTAATATTGATTTTGCTGTATCCTATAAGTTTCAGAATGTTGTGTTTTCATTTTCTTTAGTTTCAAGGAGTTTTTAAATTTCCATTTTGGTTTCTTAAATGACCCATTGTCCATTCAGAAGTATGCTCAGTCTGAATTTATTTGTATAATTTCTAAAATGACTTGTTGTTGATTTCTAGTTTATTCTATGTGGCTAGAAATGATACCTGACATGATTTTTATCTTTTAAAATACATTGAGGTTTGCTTTATGGTCTGATATATAGTCTATATTAGAGAATGTTCCATGCAATTATGAAAAGAATGAATTTTCTGTGGGCATTTGATGGAGAGCTCTGTAAATGTTTGTTAGTTCCATTTGGTATATACTGTAGTTTAACCCAGATGCTTCTTTTTTTGTTTGTTTGTTTTTTTGGTCTAGATGATTCATCTATTGATGAAAGTGGATTTTTGAAGTCCTATACAATTACTGTTTTGGTGATTATTTCTCCATTTAGATCTAATAATGTATGCTTTATTAAATTGGATGCTCCAGAATTAGAAGCACATACATTTATAGTTGTTTTGTAGGGAATAGGCTTTTAACCTAGTGATTAATATGCCCATATCAGGTCATCTTGTTGACCTGATCCTTGATTGATGTATAGTGACCTTATTTTTCTCTTTTTAGTTTTTGTCTTCCACTCTGTTTTGTTTGCTATTAAGTATAGCTATTCCTTCTCATTTTTTTTGAGTTTGTTTTCATAGGATATCTTCCTATCCTTTTACTTTCAGTTTGGGGTCTTAGGGGTCTCCTGAAGTTGTATGTCCATATCTTTCTCCAGCTTGGATGTTCTCCAGTATTATTTCGCTGAATATATTCTCTATGCTTCTGTTCCTCTTTTTCCACAGGAATTCCTCAAATTTGAATGTTTGTTCACTTGATAATGTCTCACATATTTCGGAAACTGTCTTCATGATTTTTTTCTCTCACTGGAATATTTCAAGAGATCTATTTTCGAGTCTACATACTATTTTCTTTGCTTGATCTAGTCTGTTGATGAGGATTTCAATTATATTTTTTATCATTCATCTTTACCCTGGCCCTTGCAAGGGAGAATTCCCTGAGTCTTGGGGCTGACGTCCTGATTGCTGATACGCTTTGCTCCTCTCTTTAATCCTGCTGTCCCAGGTATCTGTGTCCTGTGAAATTCCCAGATCTCCCTTGATGAGTTCTAGCACTTATCCTGAAATGCAGTTATTTACATGTTGTTTTTATTTTGGTAGATTGTGGAGATGGGGATAAATGCCAGGCATATTTATTTGGCCATTTCATTGAATCTGTACTTAAGCATTTACACCGACCCTCAGCCAAACTTTCTCCAGGAGGACCCACTCAGACTTGTTACAGGGCTCAGCCTAGGGCTTGTGGATATTATTACATTGTGTTAATTTACCTGTCTCCAAACACCATAGCTTAAGTTTCAAGTGACATTTTATGTATCTTTGATAGGAATGGTTTATGATTGAGCAAAATGTAAACTATAAACCTTGGTAGAGTTTGTTAATAGGAAATCCTACTTCACTACTAATAATACTCAATGGAATGAATTCAAACCATAAAAGAAATGAATAAGCAATGCAGCTATCAAAGTAAGTTAATTGCATTCAAATTTTGGTTATAATATTAGAAATGAATCTTTGCTTCCTCATCTTATTGCTTACCTCTTTCTTAGCTGACACTGCCAAGATAATACAAAATTGAAGTATACTCTGCCAATTTCAGAGGAAGTCCTTACTAACACAAAGTCCTTTAGCTACACTGAAATCAATGGGCCAAGTAAGCTTGTCAAGTAGATATCTGTACCCTGATTTCTACATCTGCGTATTACTCCTCAGCAGAGGGATTCTTCCCCAAAGATTCCAGGCTCTTAGGACATCCAGGCATATTGGTTTTTGATCTCTTCATCTAGAAGTATTTCACTCATTGCCAGAAAGATAATACTCTCAAGTGTAGTCTTTAGTGCATTTCTTAACTTGATATTTGGTTTCCATTCTGGGAAGTCTTATATATTATGGTTTTTTACACTGTGTAACTGACAGCTCTGCAACCTTTCATTGCATATAGCTCTCCTTGCCAATTCTGTCTTTCAGGAAGTCTTTTAAGCCATAATTTCTTGATAGAAGCAATGTTGGCAAGTTGACTTAATGAATATAAATTTTTTTGAATGAAGAGGGATTGAAAAAAGGTATAGTTGCTGAGCTTTGAGTCAGAAGCATTTCTTCATTGCCTTCTTCCCTTCAGTTCAAGACATTTGGAAAGAAAGTCAGCTCTTTCAAGATAAATGTTGTCTATAAAACAGAAGCAGGATCAAGTTGCTTTATGAACATTCATATCTTGAACACTTGCATTATCTTGCTGCCTCCTGTTCTTTTATTTTTCTCATTCTTATTCTAAGAAACAGTACATTATAACTTCTCTGCCACAAATTCTACCAAAGGGATTTAACAAAACTGTAACTTAACAAAAAGTGAATTAATTTTGACTCTTTTTTAAAAATTTATTTATTTATTTATTTGAAAGATTTACACAGAGAAGGAGAGGCAGAAAGAGAGGTCTTCCATCCACTGGTTCACTCCCCAATTGGCCGCAATGGCCGGAGCTGTGCTGATCTGGAGTCAGGGTCTTCTGGGTCTCTCATGTGGATGCAGAGGTCCAAGGACTTGGGCCGTCTTCTACTGCTTTCCCAGGCCATAGCAAAGAGCTGGATCAGAAGTGGAGCACCTGGGACTCAAAGCAGCGCCCATATGGGATGCTGGCACTGCAGGCGGGGGCTTTACCCTCTATGCTACAGCGCCAGCCCCAATTTTGATTCTTTTAAAAGTAATTATTGTAGGAGAGGATTCTTTTGATTTTATTAGTCTTCCCTCATGCCCCCTCCCAAAAAATTAATGATCTATTTTTAACTTCTGTAATATTTAGATTTTTAACTTCCTTAAAGTTAGAGTTTTTAACCATGACTGAAAATGACAACCAAGGCCACGCTGAGCAAAGAAAGTTTTATTAGGGTGAAGAACTGCCAGGAGCAGCCTCAGAGGGAGAGGAGCTCAGGGCTCAAGTGTAGGGCTGGGGCTTTATAGGGAATTTGTGTCAAGGGAGGAGGGAGATAGGTGGGAGATGAGCTGGAGTGGCCAAACTAAGGGATGTGGGATGCGGGCTGGAGCCACTGGAGCGGATACCAGATAACATTGTGACAGGGTGTCCCTGAAACAGGGAGTGTCTGGGGCTGCCTGATTCATATCTGGTGCAGTGATAGGGACTGGGAGACACAGAATGTTTCTCCAAGTTGCAGTTGGGACAAATTGTGAGAACAGTGAGGCTCTGCAGCTGCACAGTACCTCTGTGTTTTTGTTTTCCTGATGCCAGGAAACAGTGGGAGAGATGTCTCAGACCCAAGTGGATTCAGGACTCTCACACTTAACACTCACCTGAATTGTTAACATATTTTGCTTATCCAGTTCTTCAATTTCTTTTTATTTTTAAAGATTTATTTATTTGAAAGGCAGAGAGAGAGGGGAGGGACGGGTTGGGAGAGAGAAATAGATCTTCCATCCACTAGTTTACTTCTCAAATGGCAACAACTTAGGGGGCTGGACCAAGGCTGAAGCCAGGAGGTTTATCTAGGTCTCCCATGGGGGTGCAGGGGCCCAAAAACTTGGGCCATCCTCTGCTGCTTCCCAGGCACATTAGCAGAGAGTTGGATTGGAAGTGGAGCAGCCAGAACTCAAATCAGAGCCTATATGAGATGCCAACACTGGAGGTAAAGGCTTAACCTTTTTATGCCACAGTGCTGGTCCCTGGTCCAGTATTTTAAATACAGCATCTTAAATGTGGTATTTCAAATGTGCCTAGTTTTTGCTACTATTTTGTAATTCCTGGATATATGTACTGTCTTCAAATTATCTAGAAAGTTATAAAGGCTAAGTAACTTGTTCTTGGAAATATCTTTATTTTATGCTTGCTTCATTGGTGCTGTATAAAATAACATCTTGTAAGAACTCGGTGGCCGTGCTGTGGCCAGCAACTGTTAGGAAGCCTTATTATAAGCAGACTTGCTCTTCTTGGGAAGTACCTTAAGGTATGAAGAGTATGTTTTTTTTTTTAATACGTTAGTCTCATGAACATTTTAAAATAACAACTGTACCAATTTTTTTTTTAAATCTACTTGAACAAGAAATCTAAGAATCTGTTGAGTTGTGTGCATTTTGAATCCTCACCTTACAGTACAAGTAAAAGTAAAGTATTTGTAACCTCTGAATGAACGCCTCTCAGGAGACAGTGTAGAAAACCCAAAATGTCACCTGTTTGCGTTAATAATAAATAGGCTCATTATTTGTATTTAGCCCGGGTTTTAGTGTGTGCTACTTTCTTTCAGGTGGGTAATCCTGGGGAGCCAGGCTTGAGAGGGCCTGAAGGAAGTCGGGGGCTTCCTGGAGTTGAGGGGCCAAGAGGACCACCTGGACCCCGAGGTGTGCAGGGAGAACAGGGTGCCACAGGCCTGCCTGGCATCCAGGGCCCTCCGGTGAGTGGTGTGTGGTCCCGTGCTTTCCCATCGGAGGCTCCAGCCCACAGCAGCAAGTTCTGTGGTAAAGTCCAGCCACCTGGCTGCTTGCAGAGTCTATCAGTTTGGAATTTAACAGTGCTCTCTTTATGCTTCTGGGTATAAACTGCCTTTTTGTTTTTTCTTGCCTGTCCCAGGGTAGAGCACCGACAGACCAGCACATAAAGCAGGTTTGCATGAGAGTCATACAAGGTAAACAAATCACAGTGGTTCGACTTTTTCCATCATAAACTTTCTTTTTTTTTTTTTAACTTTTATTTAATGAATATAAATTTCCAGTGTACAGCTTATGGATTACAATGGCTTCCCCCTCCCATAACTTCCCTCCCACCCGCAACCCTCCCCTCTCCCGCTCCCTCTCCCCTTCCATTTGCATCAAGATTCATTTTCAATTCTCTTTTGAGGTTTTATTCTTTAGGTTTGTAAGGGTAAATAACTGACTCTATGAATGCTTTAAACATGGGAGATTTTGCATAATATTAATGCCAACTCTGCCTTATCCATGGATGCCATTCATTGTAGCTTATAGCCTAAAAGTAAATTAACACCTTTGTTTGCTAGCATGCTTTTTCTTCTTTTGCTGAGGGGGTTAATTTGTAAGAAAGCACAAACACATAGGAATAGCACACAGAGTTTTTTCCTTTGGAATACACACTTTCCCCTCCTTATCCCTAAGCACTGCCTCAGCTCTCTTCAGATGATGGGAGGAGGAATGACAGGCCCCATGCCTGTAAGCAACACAGACTACCTCCATGCATGTTCCACTTATGTAAAAACTCAACTATAGCATTGTACCACAATGGTGAAATATTTTTGATGTTTGTTAATCTTCATCTAGATTAATCTATAGCTATGGCAATTGTTAATTTCTTCAGAATTGGTCTAGTTTTGAAACCTCACAGAAAATGAAGATGGGTGCCAATACTCTAAAGCTGACAAGATGACTTAATATTGAAAGCTTCTCACATAATGTTCTTACTGTGTTGTAACCAGTCCTGTCGCTATGACATACTTCTCTCTCGTGTGTTCACCAGACTGTCTAGTTTGTCTGATGGAGCTGTATGGTTTTCCAGAGTCAGGCTGGAATGAAATTATCACTTCTGTTTTTGAAAATCATTGTCACTCTCTTCATTTCTAGCATTTTTATCTGAAAATGTATTTCAGTTATAAACAATGCATACCTAGGAAATTATGATTTTTATCCTAACTTACTTAAGTAAAGCAAATTTAGAATACTCACATTTAAACAGTTTTAAAATGTTGGCTGGAAATTTATTTCCAATTAATATTTGCTTTTAAAGCCCAAAGCTTTAAAAAAATACTACAATAGGATATTTCCCTAAAGTATTTTAACGGGGAAATTTTTTTTTGTTGTTCTATGGCTTTAGTAGGTAGTTCTCATTCAATTCAGTGGTTCCTGAAAAAGTCTACATGGTTATTAATTTTTAAGACTGTGACTATCCCAGGAAACAAGTTATTTTTAAATGTTGGTTGTTTATTCCATGCATGAAGTTGGAGAGGGAGAATTTAGAAGAAGCCACGAATCCCCCTGGATATTTCAGTTTATGCAGTATTTTCAAACTAAAAAACCTTTTAGCTTTGAGACTAAGTCTCAAATGGCATCCGAGTACAAATTCTGGACAATGTCCTTGGCTTTTAAAGAGCTATGGACATCCACTTCTGCTCATGTTCAGAAACCAATTTCTCTTTCCATCCTGGGTTTTCAGATACCCAGCCACGATTCCCGCAACATACGCATCCTTCCAGAACAACCCTCAGCCCAAAGCCCTGCAGTTTTTTAATTTTTATTTATTTTTTATTTTTTGGTCCTGTCACCTCCTGCTCTTTGACCTGAAAGAGCAGGACCAAATATACCCAAGGAAAGTTGAATGAAGCAGCACCTGGTAGAAAGCCCATAAAAATGTTACCCAACTGGAGTCATTGCTCACCCCGGGTTTTGAAGTCCTGATGACTCATTTAGAGAAAATGGCATTTGGAATACCTCTCTTCATTGGGATCACTTTCATGTTTCTGACTTTGCTGGGTTATTTCCTTTATTGCCTTTTAGAACATTTTGCTGAGATGGCTGCTAGTCTCAAGCGTCCGAACTCAGGTGCCTCGGGCCTCCCTGGAAGACCTGGTCCCCCTGGCCCCCCTGGTCCTCCTGGAGAGAATGGTTTCCCTGGCCAGATGGGAGTTCGTGGCCTCCCAGGCATCAAAGGTCCCCCTGGTGCTCTTGGTTTGAGGGGACCTAAGGGTAAGTCATTGTGCCCAGCAACACGCGCTGTCCTTTTTGGGGTGTGTAATCCATGTGTGAGCTCAAGGGTTCATGTTTTACCAATTACAAATGTCCAGTGAGATAAGAAGTGAGGACAAAGATCCAAAAGCTATTATGTGATATTCCCTTGACCCTGCTGTACCATGAACAGTAGACCAAATGCTAGATTAAGGTCCCCCGACTTCTAGTGTACTGATCTTTCTTATCTGCTCTCAGCTTTAATTGTGGCTTCAAATAAACTTCACAAGATCTGGTAAAGGATCATTCAGCTACTTTTTTTTTTGAGAACCTAAAGTCATTGTAGAACTTTTCTAAAGTGTCACCCATTCATAAGATTGTATTTATCTGCTACCTATACTTAACAAAATTGTAAGCGGCAAATAAGAAAAAATATATGTTGAATTGGAGCGTCATTACACTTCCTTTAAAAAGCGGTTTTGTATATTTAGTCTTGATGATTTACGTTTTCCACTCTAAAGGACAATCTAACTTGATTCCTTGTTAAATGTGGGAGAGAGTTGTATTATCCACTTTTCTGCAGAGCCAGGGAGCCCTGGCATCCAGTATTTTGCAGAGAAGCAGGGTTCAGCAGGATTGCTTGGGTCAGACAGTGCTTGCTGGTTGGGGGGACTATTTCAGCGCAGCATGTGTATGACCTTGCTAGTTTATAGAGATGATCAAATCATGTGAGGAGTTTCTCTATCGTGATGAGTTACTGACAGCTCTTTGGAAACTTCAGAAAAATATGCCACCAAAAACAAGAGAGGGGTTTTTCTTTAATACTATGGTGTTCCAATTAAGAATAAATGTTTTGGTGTGAATGGTCAGAGGGCGAGCAAGCTGTCTTTTTGGATCTACAAATGAATTGCTGATGCACTTGGCTAACACTACCCTCAGCCGGAACAATTTATTTGATTACTTGATTTTTTTTTTTTTGGCATTTACAGAGCTGCATGTTAAAAAAAAAAAAATGAGCTCTAATTGGAGCCTCTTGTGAGGCTGGCCCAATTTCAAAGCTTTCAGAGGCTGGAATTAGAGAGCATCAAGTAGAGTTCCTCTTAATGAGAACTGGTAGTTTTCTCTGAAGAAATCATGGATCTATTCATCTTTGACCTGCTTTTAGTGACTAGTTGAGGAACTTGGGTGTAGGTGCTATCTCCATGGTTAGGCCTAGTTTGCTCTGGAGGCCATTTCTAAGAAACTCTACTTTTTTGGATGACTGTTGACTTAGGTGGATCTGTGGATGTTGATTCTGTCTTTGCCGAGGTTCACTTAGAGCAGTGGTAATGAAACAGAAGTGCCTGGAATATCAGCATCTCCAGGGACCTAGAGCTGAGTGCAAATTCTCCACGTGCTCTAGACCCACTGATTCAGAAACTCTGCAAGTGGGGTCAAGCACTCTGGTTTACCAAGCCCTCCTGGTGATCCTGAACACTGCTACTGTATTGGTGTAATAATGCAGTTGCCCATTTTCCTACTGAAAAGAAGTACCTTGTAGGGGCTACAAAAATCACAGCTCTATTTCTTTGGGTGCAAGGAAGTCTTTGCATTTGGGGCAGAGCTTAACTTTAAGAAATGAAAATGTCTATGTTTCTTGCTATGTTGGGAGAGTGCTTCACCCTCTTTCTCAGCCCTTGACTGCACACTGGAATCACTAAGGTAGCAGTCCCATTCCAGAGATTCTGACTTAATTGGTCTGGGTATTGGAAGCAAATGATGTTCCCCAGATGATTTTAATGTGCAGCCAGAGCTGAGAACCACTGGACACAAAATTGAGTTGTTTGGAAAGCTTTCTGGGAAGCTCTTAGCAACGCTGGATTGGACTTAGCTTGGGCAGTGTAGACTTGATGGGAGGAAGCTCGTTTTGAAAGGAAGACAGTATATTTCTATTCTTGCAACCTAGAAAATGGCTCTAGCACTAAATTCATTCATCAAACATTTGTTGATTATGTGAGGTATTTCCTTCTAATTTTCCCCTGTTATTCTAGATAGTCTATAATCTGAAGTGATATAATTGTTTTAAATGATTTTTTTTCTCTCCTCCCTCCTCTCTTTTCTTGGGATTCCTCTAAATCAGTATCTACTCTTAGTTTGACATATGAGGATTTGGGGTGGAGGCTATGAGAGGTACTCAGATTGTGTTTATCAATCAATACTTTCACACTTCAGGAATATGTGATGCTGGGAAACTGGATTTGACCCCTCTTGTCCTGTCACACACATGAACAGCAGCATTTAATGGAAATCACACAGTTTCCTACTAACCAAGTGTCTGTAGCACAAATTTTCCCTGATAATTAACACTCCACCATTTTGAAACTTAAATTTTCAGCCAGTTTACCGAAGAGATGTATTTTAGTACTGTATGTTCCTTTCTTCCCATCTCTAGAAAAAAAAGGGGGGATGAGGCTTGCTGTTAAATCACTTTCAGAGTCTTTTTCTAGAGAAATTGTGACATAAACAACCAAGTTTTATTATTAATGTTTTTAGCAGTTCAGGCTATGTCTTAGTCACTCTTTTCATTCTAAAAAAAAAAAAAACACTGAAAAACACAGTGGGATTTTTTTTCAATAGGAACTTATAGAAATATACCTCAAATCACATAGATTATATCTAATTTTTCTTCATTTTTCATTGACCTGTTTTATATTGCACAAACATGGGAGAGCCGATGCCCATGCTGCATGTCTATTTTCTGTATATACTCAGGCAGAGACATCACAGACAGCTGACTGGTCTTCTGTCATTTTTGTTAAGCATTACATCAGTTTTTTATGTCATATTTTAAGAAATATTCATGATTTGGATTAATTTTAGATTCATTTGGGTTAGGCTGTGTATTTTTAGATATTTTAGTGTGAGTCAAACAGATGTGTCAATATGTAAATGAAGACTTGAGAAAATGCATGTTATAACCGTGACTCACATTTTTTTCAGTTTTAGTCTGCTCCCATGGAGACTGTCAATTATAGCTTGTGAATAAATGCAATAAAAAGCATCTGTAGTGCCATGAGGATTTTCATTCTGTTAATAATAAACTGGATTTTTTTTCCCCTCAAACTGTGTATTTTCCCTCATCCCTTACTTTGCAAGGATTTTATTTGTATTTTTTTTTTTTTTTTTTTAGCTGAGAGGGCTAAAAAGGTGGATCTTTCATTACCTGAGCCAGTTTTGATACATCTTAAAAGCAGACATGACCAGGGTTGGAAGGAGGTGATTAACCCTTGTGATGGACAGAACCAGCCTCAGGGCACGGTTTGCTGTGGAGCAGCCATTTGCACAAAGTGGCTCTATCTTTTAGTGCCCATCTACAATTTGCTTTTCTATGATTGATGACCAAAAGTATCACAACTACGATATCAGTGTTATTCCTTGCAGTGAACATTTTAATGCTGTGGCATCGTGCTAGCATGTGTAAATAAGTTTCTTTCACTACCAGTGAGAAAACTACATTTTAATTTATAGTGTGCTTCTCCTGTCTTCAGAAAATAAAGTACAATTAGAGATTCTTTTCTCATCACCAGTCTTCAGAATTACAGTGGTATGACATTTAAATTGCAAAGTTAACAAGAATGCTTAAGCTGTTAGTTTTTAAAACACTAATTGTCACAACATCCTGATATAGTAAGGCCACATTGATGATGAATATACTAAAAACAAAGCCCCAGCCAACAAAACTGAAACTAGCTAATTTGAATGTGAATTCAACCTATGTCATTATGAAGTATTTAAATAAATTTCAATTATCTTGAAATGTATTGATTCATCTTAAACACTCACAGTTAATATCAAAGAATGGAGTCTATTTAAACATTTCATAGAAATTTTTGTTGACTAAGGTGCAGATTGTATGTACAAATAATTTTTTCCATTTTTGTGCACAATGGCTATTATAATAAACTTGACTCAGTATAAAAGTGAGGCTCATATAGATGTTTTGGACAAATGCTTATATACAGAACTGTTGTAAAATGCTATTACCTCTTTTAATAGTGTAGTGGAATAATAATATACTACTATACCAATGGGATAGTAGAATGATGTCTTTCTCTAAGAAGTCATTTAGGACCAAGTTAACTAAGATATTAACACACTTTGTTAATGGGGCCAAGTTTCATGGGTTTGGTCTCTGCAGGAGTCAGTATAATTAGTGCAGGTTTGTTCTGTGGCTGCTAAATCCCAAATTTAATCAACTGTCTTTTAAATATCCTGAAAATACATTTGGTCGCAATCCAATGTAGAGTCCCTAAAAATAATGAGTCAATAGTGATACTTTTGACAGCATACTTTTAATTTTTAAAGTTCATTAATTTATTTTTGGTAATAGTAAATTTACATTGTTCAAAAAATTTTAAATGTCTAGGAGGTATTTAATGAAGACATTCTTTCCCACCCCTGTATCCCATCTGCTTAGTTCCCTATACCCTTCACACTAGGTGATTGCTGTTGTTAGTTTCTTATGTATCCCTTCAAGTAATGTTATTTAAGGATATATAAATACGTATTTCCCTATATTCTTTAATCCTTAAATCATAATAGAAAGACCAACTTGAATCTGATGTTCTATAAAATCATTCTTTGTTCTCTTTCTTAAATTTACCTTTTTATCATTTCTTATTATTATACTTTAATTCATGTAAGCTAGTTTTGCTGATACAGTGGAAAAAATAAATGTTTTAGAACATAAAAACCTAGAATCATTCCCAACCTTTTAAATTTCTGGTTATAAGATCTATGTGAAGTTCTTATATTTCATGTAAGTATTTGATTTATAATTTGTCCTGGAATATGGTGTGAGGTACAGTTCTTTTTCTTGCAGTTGACTACTCACTTTTCCCAACATCATGTGTTGAATTGTTCAACAATTTCCCATTTTAAGATGCTACTTCATTATAAACCAAATTTCTGTATTTAGTGAAACTTGTTTTGGGGGTTTTCTATCCTGTTTCAGGAGTCTGTGGACTGGTACCATACCGCTTAAACTGTGTTATATTTGGAATTCCTTTCATGCTGCTTTTCCCTTCCCTTCCCTTCCCTTCCCTTCCCTTCCCTTCCCTTCCCTTCCCTTCCCTTCCCTTCCCTTCCCTTCCCTTCCCTTCCCTTCCCTTCCCTTCTCTTCTCTTCTCTTCTCTTCTCTTCTCTTCTCTTCTCTTCTCTTCTCTTCTCTTCTCTTCTCTTCTCTTCTCTTCTCTTCTCTTCCCTCTTCTCTTCTCTTCCCTCTTCTCTTCTCTTCTCTTCTCTTCTTTTTTTGTTGGGTGGCTATTCTGGCTTTATGTTTTTAAGATTTTATTTATTTGAGAGGTAAAGGTACAGTGAGATGGAGAGACAGAGAGAAAGGTCTTCCATCCGCTGGTTCACTCTCCAAATGGCTGCAATGGCAGGAGCCAGGAGCTTCTTCTGGATCTTCCACGTGGGTGCAGGGGCCCAAGTGGTTGGGTCATCTTCTTCTACTTTCCCAGGCCATAGCAGAGAGCTGAATTGGAAGGGGTGCAGCTGGGACTAGGACTAGCACCCATATGGGATGCTGGTGCTGCAGGTGGAGGATTAATCTACTGTGCCATAGCACTGTCCCCTTATGTGTGTGTGTTTCTTTTTATACAAACTTCAGAATCGCCTCTTTTGATTAGACTTGTGTTTGCATTTTTATTGATCATGATGAAAATACAACTTAGGGAGAACTAGCAACTTTTTATGATAACATTCCATTTAAGAACATTTTTCAAGTCATCTTCTATACTTTAGATTTGTTAAAAATTGTTTTCATATTAGACATGATTATTTTGGACTAAATTCATTCCTAGTTATTTAATAATTTAATGGCCGTTGTCTATCTGTTTTACTATGTCTTATTACAGGTTGCTTGTATATTGTCTTTGTATTTTGCTAGCTTAATGGATTCTCATATTGTTTGTAGTACATTTTGAGTTTATTTTCTAGACATTCAGGGTATATACTCAGGATTTTTTTTTAACTCCTCAAACCAAATTAAATGATGACCATAATGTTGGAATCTTGTGTTCACACAATAGTGGAATTGATTCTTGTGTTTCCCATTATGTATTTCACTAGATTTGGTTGAGATGTATCTTACATTAAGGAAGTAGTCAATGATTCTTTATTGAATTTTAAGTTTTGAATTCTGTCAAATGTCTTTTTAGTGTCTACAGATATGATTTGATTTTCCCTCTACTATGATCTATTACTAATACGACCTTGGCTTTTGACTTGCTGTTTACTTGTAGTCTTGTCTGTGACAACTTTGTGAAATTTTGGTTTCCTAATTTTGGCTTTGTATAAAGTTTAAAAATGCAGATGTTTATTTCTATAGACTAATATAAAAATAACATTTCTCTAATGAAATGCAGGTGACTTGGGAGAAAAGGGGGAGCCTGGTCCTCCAGGAAGAGGTCCCAAAGGTTTGCCTGGAGCTACAGGTCTCCCAGGTAAGTGTCTTATGTGGCAGGGCCAAGTAGAGAAATTGATGGCAAGTGAACAGTGTGAATTGAATAACGTTTTAAAAGAGTTACCATTGGACTACTTTAGCATATCAAGTGATCATAATGGCTGGCATAGATTTATCAAGACCAGCCAAAAGAAAAAATTAAATGATCTATAAATCATATCATATTCTTTGTGAGAAAACAGGGTCAGCACTTGAAATATTAATTCCTTAATTAGATGCTTTAAGAAGACTAGTGTCCAGTTTCAGACACAGCACACATAAAATTCTGGATGAATGGGTCCTTTCCATTTCTAGCCTAGGTGATAGTTTCCTGCTTTTCATTTTTTTTTTTTAATTAAAAGGGAGAGAAGTAGGAAAAGTTATCTAAGTTATCAACTACAACTGAAATTTTATTTTAAAGGCTACTCTTTCAAACATCCAGACTCTCCCAAACCTCATATCCAAGCCCCATCCTTCGAAACCTGAACATTCCTATTCAGTTACAAAGAGCCACACACAAGCCACCTCCCCAGCTGTATGGACAGAGGTGACAGAGCAGCCTCTGTGTGAAGAGCCAGCTCCTCTCACTGGCCTTCTGTTCTCTTTACACACTGACTGCTCTGTCACCAGGGCCCTGGCTGGAGCACGCTCTACTGGGAAATGACTTACAAACACAACCACAGAAACAGCATAGCCAGGCTAAAAGCCAGTTCAGTTTGAAGGTGCGAATGATGTGCAGGCTTCCAGAGTGCACACTCTCTTAACAGTGGCTGAGGCAACAGTGCCAGACTCCTTGGTGTCTGTTGCTGGAGATAGCAGAGGTGAGAGAGCTGCTCAGAGAGAAAGAAGTGAAATGGTGCTTGCTGCCATAATTTGGAAAAGTTGGTTTAGGGAAATTTAGAAAAAGAAGTTATCGTTTTCTGATTCTGCCAGAAGCTTACATATTTAATCACAGCTATAATTATAGCTCAAAACATCATTTCTTTCCAATTATGCATTTTATTGCTCCTGTGATTGGTTTCTCATTAAATTTTTTTTTTAAATGAGTACATTTAAAGATAGCTCAAACACTGCCTTTCTCAAACTGATTCATGGGCCTGTTGAGATGTTTTTACGAATGAATAAATTGTTGTGATTGGAAAAGGATAGACAATCTATCTGGAGCTAAATGGGATTGAGAGAAGATTTCAGCATACGATTAAGTCTGGATTCATTGATGGATGTTTAGAAGAGAGAAAAAGGAAATAGGATTTACAAAGAGCTTTTCCTTTACTGGTAGTAGTGATAGGAGGTTTTAGAACTGATGAAATATCATCATCACAATTTAATTAGTTGCCTATATAGGGCAGCTAACAAGTTCTACTCTCACTTTTTTGGACACATCATTCAACAGTTGGAACCAATGACTTGACCCCTGGCCACATTTCCCTGTAAGAGCTCATGGATTCTAGTGATTCTTCCTCACAAGACTATGTTGGTGAACTATATTTTACCTTTATAAAAGGGAAGAGGGAGGAAGACCAGCTGACAGCTCAGTGTTCTGACTGCGAAGAGAGAACACGTTCTCCACACTCAGGGCAGAGGAGCAGAATCTGATGGGACAGGTAGACGGGACGTCAGAGTGTGGCTTTGCAGACTGGCTTTTCAGTAGCTGAGACCCTCCACGGGTAGACAACATGGCGAGGTGGGACCAGTGCATCATTTGCAACCCTCCCTGACCCTCGTCTTTTCTCCTATATGGAGAAAAAAAATTAGATTTATTGTAGCTGGCCTTGGATTGAATACTTACATCTGATTAGTTAACACGTTTGTTTTGTGGCTACCCTGCCTAGGATCCTGAGACCTGCTCTTTTTCTTTCTTCCTTCGGCCAGTCCTCCCCGCTCCCTTCAAGGACCCACCTCCAGAATCACCCTCCTTCTTTGGGCTCTTCCCGTCCCTCTCCCCCAGGCATGCGGGCACATGTGTGCTCACACACACACACACACACACTCACATCCTTCTTGTTTCCCCAACCTCTGAGTCTGTCTTTCCAGGGGCTTTAGTTACTTGTTTAATGGAGAGGGTTTCTGACATTATTTAGCCAAAACTCCAAGTTCTGGGTCAATTTTCAAAACCAGAGGCTAATGTTAAAGGCCAGTTGCTGGCAGTGCAGGGGTCTGTCCTTAGCACCCTCAGAGCAGGGCTAGCCAGGAATTGGAGCTTCTAGGTCAGCTCCCTGTGCATATGCTCAGCTTAGAATTTCTCAAGTCCATCAAGTCCCTGACAAGAACTTTTTGGGTCCTTCCCCTACTAAAGCTAGTGCTCTGAAAGTGGGCTGTGGAGAGTGTGGGCTCCTCGATGCAGGCATCCTGGGTTCGGACCTTGACTCTGTCACTCACACTTGATGACATTGGCCAAGTCACTGATCCATGCCTCAGTTTCTCCATTAATAAAATAGTGAAAAGAGACATTGAGTGTGAATCTGAGAATAAATAGAACTCGATCCATATCATGTGCTTATAATAGTTTAGGTCACAGTAGGTGCTTAAGACACGTTGATTATTAGTACTAGTAACATAACATAACAAATATACATTTTGCTTTTTGAGAAGAGTGAAGAGGAGCTGTGGGCAAAGTTGGACCCCAGTTAAGCTTTCAGCTTTTGTTCTTTTTTTTTTTTTTTTTTTTTACAGTCAGAGTGGATAGTGAGAGAGAGACAGAGAGAAAGGTCTTCCTTTTTGCCATTGGTTCACCCTCCAATGGCCACTGCGGACGGCGCATTGTGCTGATCCGAAGGCAGGAGCCAGGTGCTTCTCCTGGTCTCCCATGCGGGTGCAGGGCCCAAGGACTTGGGCCATCCTCCACTGCCTTCCCGGGCCATAGCAGAGAGCTGGCCTGGAAGAGGGGCAACCGGGATACAATCTGGTGCCCTGACCGGGACTAGAACCTGGTGTGCCGGCGCCACAAGGCGGAGGATTAGCCTGTTGAGTCACGGCGCCGGCCTCAGCTTTTGTTCTTGATCACCAGGAATGTTTCTCTTTTCTCTGGATACCATGACTCCTCAGACCTTCCCTCAGTGAAAATCTCCTTCAGGTCCAAATTGTGAATGCAAAGCTCTGGTTTGCAGCATAAGATTTTGCTGGGCAATTGTCCATTGAGAAGTTGGACCATTTTTATTTCCCGATAGACCCTGGGATGTGGTCTCTCTGAAACATCATAGTAAGGGATTTAGGACCTGGAGGAGCCTTCAGTGGGGCTCTGTAGAGAGTATGGAACCTTCTGGACAAACACATATCCTACCTAGATGAAATAGAAGAGTGGCAAATTCTGCAACCTTCCTTGTTGTCCCTACTTGTGGAATTTGGGAGTCAGATCTTCCTGAATGCTGGGAAAATTTCATGATCATTCTTTGTGCTAACATATCTAACACATGTGAAAAAAACCTATTGAAGACTTTCATCTTCAGTCACTAGAATTCCTTTATTCTTTCTGGACAGTGTTAGTTTTCTGTCTCTCCTCCACAGTGGTATATCTCTCAGTTGTCCCTTGTCGAGTGTTACATGCCCTTTGGGATCATAATGCCACATTGACTGTTAGGGACCACAGGCCATTATGATAATCATTTCACTGACTGTGGCAGTGGCTCTGGTGCTTTATTGTTTAAAATGTGCACACACATGTTATCTAGTTTGTTTCTGGCAGCCAGAACAGCAGGCAGGGCAGATATCTAGGAAATGTGGACTTTGCCAGGCTGTGAGGTTCACATGCTGCTCTTCCACTCATTTAAGCGACTTCCTGCTGGAGCTTCATTTTCCTCTTCTGCAGAATGGGACCAATAACCACATCTCCTTAGAGAGTAACTTAGTGGATTGTGCACATGTTAATGTAGTTGCAGAACCACGAGGAGCACCCAGCATCAGGCAAACACTGCAAATTCAGCTGTTCTTGTTATTGGTCTTCCTCTTTTTATATTTGAGGAAATAGACACTCACAGAGGTCCCCTGCCCTCACGAAAGTCTTGTATGAAGTGAGTAGTCAACAGAGATATCCATGTTTCCTGAGTCCAGATCCACACAGTGGACACAATGATGGGCTGGCTGTCCAATAACATGATTCATTTGGGTCTGCCCCTTGAGTCATGTGACATGGGTGTGCCCCCTAACCACTTTGACAACTTAGGGTCTTGCTTCCTTTTCCACCCATCTCCCAAGGTTCTACAGGTCCCATAAGCACAGACTCCATCTACGTCAGCTTTAGTTTCTTCCCAGAGGCCAGTTAGTATCATTGCTTAGTTAAGTTGACTCATTCAGAGCAAATCTCTGTACCCGCTGACAGTGAACTTATTGGGGACCAGTTCCTTGGTTCCCTAAGGATTTTAAGGAGAAACGCTTGTTCTGTGCATTCAAGCTCACTAGAGAGAGAGAGGCAAATTCAGCGATGAATCATGTGTATGTGTCACTGGGAATGTGACCTATGAGCTGAGATGCTTTACCTTCTTGGATATGAAGGTATGGCTGGCTTTGTGCTGGACCACACCAGGTTCCAAGTCTGTTTGGTTTCTTGGGCAAGGTTTGCAGACAGATGAGCTTTGCGTGTGAATAGTGACTGGAAAACAAATGCTCAGCTTGGACTTAAGTTTTGTAGTAACCATTTATGCTATGATCATTGCTACAGCTATTTAATTTGGAGGTCTTACACAAACCAACTTAAACAAATTCCTTAAATATGTTTGTCAGACACCACAAAAATAAGCTTAATGTAAGAAATGTAAATTTGTGTATATACAAGTTTGCATAATCACTAGATTAACTATCAAATGCTGTAATGCTGAAAATTATTTGTAGTTTTGTTGTTGCTCCACAGCATGTTTGAGGGAAGAGGCTGCCTCTAGAGGTTCTAGCCAGGATGGGCCTTCATCAGTGTAACATGACTACCCTCTAGTGTTTGCAGAGAGAATGACAGATATTCATTTTTAAAAATCTTGAATTGTTCCACAATGACATTTTTATGGGTACTTTACATTTTAGAAAACCATGCAATCATTAGGCAGTTAGTGTAGCGAACACACCCATGAGACAAGCAAAGCAGAATAAAAAGTTAAGATCCATTATTTCTTTTCTGAAAAGTTGCGTAGTAGTTTATGGATATTCATTAATGCAGCTGTTGAGCCAGACATTTATGGCCATTTTGTGGGCGATTATAGTGAATCTGTATTGCTTTTGGAATGACTTGGTCTGTGACATGGTGTCACCAAGAGATGAGGTTCCTACACAGCAAGTTTAGGACATCTTTGAGAACAAATGCTGTCTGGTCAGGGCTCGCTAGAAACAGACAATCTGCCATGGTGAGGTTGGCTTCTTTACAGAGACAAACTACATACCGTTCTCAATTTCTTCTGCTAAAGTTCTGGAAGAATCAGTGCTATATGTTATGGAGTGGTCAACTTGGGCCCAGTGAGACACACATCTGCCGAGTTAGAACATTAATAGGCATGAAGATACAGCTGGTAACATTAGAATAGTGGTTATGAGCCCTTGTGTCTAATTCCAGCACTTTCTAACGAGATCACTATGGACAACGATTTATCAACCTTCCTCTCAGGAAAATGGGATCAGTCATGAGCATAGGCATGTCACATGGAGGGAAAGCATAGATTTATATGTTAGCGATGATGACGGAAATGATGTCATCCAAGGCCCGCAAAGGCAAATGGCTGCATTTGTCAAAGGCAGAATTGGACTCTATAATTTTCATAAAATAAATTGCAAGTAGACAGGATATTTTTATCAACTATTAAAGTATAAGCAGGAATTTGGAACAAATTAAGTTACTAAAGTGCCTGGAATGTGTTGAAATGGACAGCTAAACATGAAAACCAAGTTTTCCTTCTATTACTTAATGTTACTTGTGTGATACTACTTCAAAAAGTTCGTGGAAAATGCACTTTAAGAAAAAACAGTGGATTTCCAGTTACTTTTGCACTCACATTAACCCTTTAATTACATTTTTTCCACTAACTTTTTGAAGTACTCTTGGATCTTAGAGGAGAAAATTTCTTCAATTTAAGGTTTTAGTCAGGATTCTAGCTCTATAAATGTTAAAGGCAAATTTGAATTGATTACTAATGTTTAAAAGTTGAGAGATTTATTTAACAACCCAACTCCTGGCTTCTCTTGAAAATTAACAAAAGTTCTGAAAACACCAGGGCATATTCCACCATAGTAGCTGTACATAGGCTGAAGCATGGCTGTTGCCAGCATCTATACCCCAGGTCACCACAGTCCTTACTCCTCCATGCTCATGTGGTATGTCATTTTCATATTTATATTTTAATGATATTATCATTATCATATTTGACATGTTTTCATGTAGTAAGGGTAGCAACAAATTCTTGATTCATGTTGATTATATTTTATAATACTACTAATTAGCAAATTTTTTTGTACGGTAGATTTTTTGGCCTTGTGATGATCACAGGTGGCCACATAAGTGCTGTATGTTCTCTGTTGCAGTTAATCATCTCTGCCCTTGTGGTGCAAAAGCAGCCCAGATTAAATATAAACCAATGGCCATGGTTGTGCATGTGCTAATAAAACCACGAGGGCACTTCAAAAATTCATGGAAAAATGGAATGAAAAGATAGCACATACTTTCCATGAACTTTTTGAAGATCCGCCTATTTACAAAATCAGGGTTTGGCATAAGGGCTGGAGCTTGTCTATGCCTGATCTATATTACCTACGTAGCCCCTGTGGCCATTTGGCTTTTGAATCTCTCCTTCAGGCATTTTCTCCTCCTAATACTGACTTGATTTTGTCAAGGTGGATCTGGCATATCTCAATGGGGGTGTTTGTATTGATAAGGTACAGGAACTTATATACATTTAGCTCTGGGCCATCTTTTTTAAACTATATAAGATATCACTTAACCTTTCACTGTGCCTGGTGTGAGGGGATGTGAATGGGGTCTGCTAAAGGCACCCTTGTGCTACAGCCTTATCTATAGATGCCCTGGATTAGAGCAAAGCCTCACCATCAGAAGCAAACATAATCACCTACTTCATCACAATGTAGTATAGCTGAATGAAAACCTATGGGATAAATTAGGGGAATTACATCTCTCCTTATCTATAGCCTGGAGATGGATAAATTCCAAGTTAATTATTCTCTTAGAACTTGATAGTGTTTTGCCCTGTGACCTTGCTTTGCATGAATCTGATTGCAAGCACATGAGGAAGGATGAGACGTGAGATGTGAAATAGGTCTCTAGCCTACCTTCCTCCTAAAAGTCTTTGAGGATTATATAATGAGATCGGGCTGCTACAGATGGGTAAGCCATATGTAATAAGGTCACTAAAATGGAAAAAATGGAGAAAGGAGGAAAGCAATTAAATGTAAGCAAATGTGTCATTGAATAGGAACATTTGGCTTTCAGCATTTTGGCTGAACGGCCAAGAGGGCAGAGAATGGAAGGTGAATCTCATAATGACTACATTATCATAGCATATATAGTTCGTTTTCTACTTAATATAACCACTTTTGCAGTAATGTTGTAAAGTCCTTCCTTTGCAATGGGGTGTTTTGTTATGGGGTGCCAGGCCTCTGAGAATGTGCCTCACTGGGTGAAAAATACAAACTTTGAACATGATAAAAGGAAGAAGTTTCCCCCAAGGAAGTTGCTACTGTGAAGCTTTATGTTGGGGTAAGCCCCTGATAAGAATATGTTGGGATTTTGTAGGATGCATGGCAGACTTCTAAAAGACAGTCTTCATCTTAGTAATTATAGTAGTCTCCATTTATCAGGTGCTTTCAGTCACAGCATGTCATTATATGGAAGGCATTTTCCCCTCTTACAAAGAAAAGGAGAGGGTAGTGACTTGCTAATGTCATAAAATGGCAGAGTAGAACTTTGAGCCATTTGCCCCCAACATGTGTCTTTAACTCCTGAGCTTCACTTTTCACCTGGTGAATATTGATCACTTAATAGAAATAAGGGAAGCTGCTGCTACAGCACTGTCGAAAAGAAAATAACATGAACCACGGTATGAATTGCTTGTAATCTTAAATCTTCTGGTAGCCAATTAAAAAAGGTAAAAAGAATTCATGTGAAATTAATTTTAACAATTTAAATGGTCTCAGATTTACAGTGGTTCAATTAGGATGTTATAGCTTTATGTGAAAGCAATACACATACAGAAAGAAACCACAGATTTGAATTTTGAATTTTGATCCTTTCCTGGGCTAGTGACACATCTTGCATGATGCTGGCCAGCAGAAGGGAACTAAATAACACATGCTCTACAGCGTGCTGTATTGCTAAGCTAGCTTATTCAGTAGGTTACATCTATTGAATGCATTTTCAACTTATGGGGTTATTGGGATATAACCCTATCATAAATTGAGAAGCATCTGTAAATGGGTGCTTCAAAAATTTCATGGAGAATGGAATTTAAAATAAGTTTTTATTGTGGTACAAAAAATATTTAAAGTCCATGGATGGCTTTTTTCTTATCAGATCTCCATGAACTTTTTTGAAGATCTCTCTACCATGGATTTCAATTTTTTTTTCTCCAAAGTAAACTTTAATTCCACTTTTCTACACACTTTTTGAAATTCTCTCAAGCAGTTTCACCTGCTGGATATGAAATATTATTTCATCATGTAAGATAGAAATGATTATTAATTAAATATTTACATCTTAATACTATTTTCAATATCCAGGTGTGTTTTATATACTCACTGTTCATCTCAATTTGGCCTAGCTACATTGTAATGCTCAATACATACATGGCCACCGGTTACCATATTGGACATTACTGCTCAATTGATGGAAATACTGAAGTTTTTTTTTACATGCTGAAGTCTTTTTCTACTTTTAATTTATATGAAACCCTAGCCCAGTGAAGAAATTTTTAATTTTTGTCCTCATAATAATCAAGCGTCATCATTTATCATTTATCTGCCCCTGCTGGGTGTGAGTTTAGTGCCTCCCACCAGTTTGCAGCTGCGATGATTCTCCTGTTCATTTGTGTAATCTTTTGTGTGTTTCAGGTGACCCAGGCCCTGCCAGCTACGGGAGAAATGGCCGGGATGGCGAGCGAGGACCGCCAGGGGTGGCAGGAATTCCTGGTGTGCCTGGCCCTCCAGGTCCTCCTGGCCCTCCTGGTTTCTGTGAGCCAGCTTCTTGCACCTTGCAGGCGGGTCAGCGGGCATTTAGCAAAGGACCTGATCAGTGAGGGGCTTAGTACCATGCGGCTGTTTGCAAAATCCACACTTGGTGAAGGAACTTGGTGGAGGACCACCCCCAAGCCCTCAGAGCTGGGGCAAAGATGACAGTGTATTATGTTCAACGTGATTACAGAAGTCCTACAATCAGATCTAGAACAATGGTGCTATTCAACAAGTCCTCTTTCCTTTCTCTTGTGAGGAAGATAGAAGTTTTTTTTTTTTTTTTTAAGTGAAAGCAAAACCAAAAACCTCCCTTTAGATAAATGATAAATTTACAATCCTCTTCCTAAGGTCTTGAACTTTAGTGTGCTATATACATATGTGATTTATAGTGGGCCACTGTGCCGATAAACAAAAATAACTGTTTGGTTTACCTCAGTTGCAGTAGTTATTTTAATTTTCACTTGGATGTTGTTCTCAGATTATTTCAGTTATATGGAGGCTTAATAGACTGGTTATAAAGAAACCCCACTGTGTACAAGAGAATGGTGCTTAACATCCCCATCAATGTGCTCTCAAGAGTGGCAATAAAGAGCTGTGTCACCCAGAATGATTTCCTTATATCTCATGTTGGTTTTCATCTTGAGCCTGAATTTTTGTTTAACTGTATGTTCTGTACTCCAAACTCTTAATATCTTGAGCTCTTCTATGTGAAAGTAAAGAAGAAATTTTAATATCCTGGCAATCGTAAGTTTTATTGATGAGTTTATTTTTAAAGGGTTGAGGTAACATCACTAGTTGTACCAAAGAAAAAATAAATATGGTTTCTTAATATCTTGGATGTTCTCTTATAATTCAGGTGTTCAATGATAAGAAGTCACTGAGCTTATTTACATACAATAAAATTTGTAATTGCTGGTATTTCCATAGGTAAAAATTTTTAATATATATTATTTATTTATTTGAAAGACAGAGTTACAGAGGGGAGAGAAACGGATCTTTGACTTGCTGGCTCACTCCCCAGAAGGCTGTAATAGCCAGAGCTGGGCCAATCGGAAGCCAGGATCCAGGAGCTTCTACCAGGTCTCCCATGCAAGTTCAGGGGCCCAAGCACCTGGGCATCCTCTGCCACTTTGCTAGACACATGAGCAGGGAGCTGGATCAGAAGTGCAGCAACTGGGACCGGAAGCAGCACTTACATGGGATGCAGGCACGGCAGATGGTGGCTTTACCCAGGATGCCACAGCACTGGCCCCAAGATTTTTAATATTAATACTTTCTTCTACACAAAGAAATTAAATTTTTTAAAAAAGCCCTTTACTCTTCTATGGAGGGTGTTCCACTGTGACAGATACTGTGTGCTTTAGGGTGCACGTGTGTATTGGGAGAGGCAAGCTTCATGGACCTTCATGAAATTCTAATGAAAACTATGGAACCATCTCCCACATTATGCAGATTGCATTGCATAGTGTTGGAGATTTTGTAGACTTGTAAGTCCAGCCTCAGTTGGTCTCTAGGTTAAGAACCACAATGTCTTCATTTCAGCAGTTTGTAAGCTCCATTTATCAGAATTTTATGACTGAAGAAATAATTTGTTTCAGCATTCTTAGAAATTTTATAAGGCAACTCAGTTAAAATAGTGCATTCTTAACAATAAGATTCGATATTTCCTGACTTCTCCAGTACTTTATTACTCTTTGTATAGTCACATTGGATTGCTGTTTGCTCAACATCACTTTATGTCACTGTGTATATGAATGACCTGTACCAGGGAATATAATAGTAGCTCAAAATAGTCAATATGTTCATTTAGTTTATGGCTTTCAGTTCCCTAAAGGGATTTTTAAAATATGAATTTCTTTTCCCATGTGTACTTTTCATGCATTTTAAAATTCTAGTCCTAGTTGTTTGCTTAAATCAATCATGGTGCAATCCACATTTGAGTTTCTTGAAAAACTGCTTACACCATCTAATATTATGCCTCTAGCATGAATTGTTCTTAAGAAGCAAGATTCTGATCTGTGCCTTTTCCACAGACAGAAAAGATGTTGTTCCTCCCGCTTGGAAGAACAGGTTTGGAAACGGAGGCATCTGCTTGCAATGTTTTGCATATTTGTCCTCCAGAGGTTTGTTTCTGCAAGCTTGGTCTCTAGTGTGGTGATCTGAGGTGGTGGAACTGTTCAGAGGTGGGACATTTAGAAGGTAAGTAGGTCCTGGAGTAACCACTCTTTTTACTGTTCTGTGTTTTTAAAAATTGATTTAACATACATGAATTTCATGTATTTCCCATATACAGATTCAGGAACATAGTGATACTTTCCACCCTCCACTCCCTCCTGCCCACACTCCCACCCTTCCTCCTCCTCCTTCCCCTACTGCCACTCTTAATTTTTACAACTATCTATTTTCAGATTACTTCATACTCCTAAAATTAACCCTACACTAAGAGTTCAACAAAAATATGAAGAAAAAAACATTGTTCCTCAACAGAGGGACAAGGGCTGTAAACAATCATTGAATCGATAAATCTTAAAAAAAAAAATCATTGAATCTCAAAATGTCAGTTTTACTCCTATACACTACATTTTAGGTAATCTATTATCACAGATCAAGGAAAACATACAGTATTTGTCTTTTTGGGACTGGCTTATTTCACTAAGTATAATGGTTTCCATTTGCATCCATTTTGTTGTAAAAGACATGATTTCATTTTTTTAAACGACTGAGTAGTATTCCATAACGTATATATACCATAATTTATCTAGTCCTCAGATAATGGGACATTTGGGTTGCCTCCATATCTTAGCTATTGTGAATTGAGCTGCTATAAACATGGGGGTACAGATGACTCTTTCATATGGTGATTTCATTTACTTTGAGTAAATTCCTGGGAGTGGGGTAGCTGTATCATACGGTAGGTCTACAGTCAGATTTTTGAGGTATTTCCTTACTGTCGTCTACAATGGCTTCACCAGTTAAAATTGCCACCAACAATGGATTAGGGAACCTCCCGTCCTTGTCAGCATTTATTGTTTGTTGATTTCTATATGAGAACCATAATAACTGGGGTGAGGTGAAACCTCGTTGTGGTTTTGATTTGCATTTCCCTGATGGCTAGTGATCTGAGCATTTTTTCATGTGTCTGTTTGCCATTTGAATTTCCTCTTTTGAGAAAAGCCTGTTCAAGTCCTTTACCCATTTCGTAATTGGATTGTTTTGTTGTTGAATTTCTTGAGCTCTTTGTATACTATGGATATTAATCCTATATCAGTTGCATAGTTTACAAATAATTTCTCCCATTTTGGTAGTTGCCTCTTCCCTCTCCTCAGTGCTTCTTTTACAGTGCAGAAGCTTCTCAATTTGATGTAATCTCATTGTCAATTTTGGCTTTGATTGCCCTTGCTTATGGGGTCTTTTATAAGAACTCTTTGCCAATACCAATGTCTTGCAGGGTTTCCTCAATGTTCTCTATGATTTGATAGTATTGGGTCAGTTGTAAATTTAGGTCTTTGATCCATTTTGAGTGGATTTTTGTGTAAGGTGTAAGGTAGGGGTCTTGCTTCATACTTCTGCATGCAGAGTTCAAGTTTTCACAGTGCCGTTTTTTGAAGAAACTGTCCTTGCTTCAGGAATTGATTCTAATTCCTTTGTCAAAGGTAAGTTAGTTGTTGATGCATGTGTTGATTTCTGGAGTTTCTATTCTGTTCCATTGATCTATCTATGTGGTATTGTACCAGTACCAGGCTGTTTTGATTATAAATGCCCTGCAGTATGTCTTGAAATCTGGTGTTATGATGCCTCTGGATTTGTTTTTGTTGTATAAGATTGTTTTAGCTATTTAGTGTCTCCTGCATTTCCATATGAATTTCAGCATCACTTTTCTATATCTGAGAAGAATGCCTTTGGTATTTTGATAACTATCACATTGAATTTGTAAATTGCTTTAGGTAGTATGGATATTTTGATTATATTGATTCTTCCGATCCATGAACATGGAAGATTTTTCCATTTTTTTTGTATCTTCTATTTCTTTAATGTTTTATAATTCTCTTTGTAGAGATCATTGATGACATCCTTGGTTAAATTTATTCCAAGGTATTTGATTTTTTTTTTTTTGTAGTATTGTAAGTGTGGTTGATTTTAGAAGTTCATTCTCAGGCACAGCATTGTCTGGGTATACAAAGGCTGTTGATTTTTGTGTGTTAATTTTATATCCTGTCACTTTACCAAATTCTTCTATGAGTTCAGTAATCTCCCAGTGGCTTCTTTTGGATGCCCTATGTATAGAATCATGTCATATGGAAATAGGGATAGTTTGACTTCCTCATTCCCAATTTGCATTGCTTTGATTTTTTTTCTTGCCTAATGACTCTGGCTGAAACTTCCAGGACTATAATGAATATTAGTGGTGAGAGGGGGCATCCTTGTTTGGTTTCAGTTCTCAGTGGAAATGCTTTGAATTTTTCCCCTTCAATAGGATGCTGGCTGTGGGTTTGTCATAAATTGACTTGATTGTTTTGAGCAATGTTCCTTCTTTATGCAATTTGCTTAGAGTTTTCAAAATGAAATGTGTTGTATTTTATCAAATGCTTTCTCTGCATCTATTGAGATAATAATATGGTTTTGTTCTTCAATTTGTTAATATGATATATCACTTTGATTTGCTAATGTTGAACCGTTGAACCTTCCCTGCTTAACAGGGATGAATCCCACTTGGTCCAGGTGACTAATCTTGCTGATGTGTTGTTGGATATGATTGAGTAGTATTTTGTTGAAGATTTTTGTGTCTATGATCATCAGGGAACTTGGTCTGTAGTTTTTCTCTTTTGTTTCTTTTTTTAGGTTTAGGAATTAAGGTGATGCAGGCTTCATAGGAGAAGGTTGGGAGGGTTCCCTCCCTTTCAATTGTTTTGAACAGCTTGAGAAGAATTGTAGTTAGTTCTTTATTTAATTTTTTTAATTTTTATTTTTTATTTAGTAAATATAAATTTCCAAAGTACAGTTTATGCATTACAATGGCTCCCCCCCCCATAATTTCCCTTCCACTTGCACCCCTCCCATCTCCTGCTCCCTCTCCCATTCCATTCACATCAAGATTCATTTTCAATTATCTTTATATACAGAAGATCGATTTAGTATATATTAAGTAAAGATTTCATCAGTTTGCACCCACACAGAAACACAAAGTGTAAAATACTGTTTCAATACTAGTTATAGCATTACTTCACATTGGACAACACATCTTTATTTTTTTTCAAACTTGTATTTTCGAAATTTATATTTATTAAATAAAACTTTTGGATTATAGTGGATTTTACCCCCATAAACACTCTCCCACCCACAAACCATCCCATCTCCTATTCCCTCTCCCATCCCATTCTTCATTAAGATTCATTTTTAATTATCTTTATATACAGAAGATCAATTTAGTATATACTAAAGATTTCAAAAGTTTGCACCAACACAGATACACAAAGTATAAAGTACTGTTTGAATACTAGTTTTACCATTAATTTGCATAGTACAACACATTAAGGATGGAGATCCTACATGGGAAGTAAGTGCACAATGACTCCTGTTGTTGATTTAACAATTGATGCTCTTATTTATGATGTCAGTAATCACCTGAGGCTCTTGTCCTGAGCTTCCAAGGCTATGGAAGCCTCTTGAGTCCACAAACTGCGATATTATTTAGACAAGGCCATAATCAAAGTGGAAGTTCTCTCCTCCCTTCAGAGAAAGGTATCTCCTTCTTTGATGGCTGGTTCTTCCGCTGGGATCTTACTCACAGAGATCTTTTATTTCGGTCACTTTTTTGCCACAGTGTCTTGGCTTTCCATGCCTGGGAAACTCTCACGGGCTTTTAAGCCAGATCTGAATGCCCAAGGGCTAATTCTGAGGCCAGAGTGCTGTTTAGGGCATCTGCCATTCTATGAGTCTGCTGTGTGTCCCGCTTCCCATCTTGGATCGTTCTCTCCTTTTTACTTCTATCAGTTAGTATTAGCAGACACTGGTCTTGTTTGTGTGATCCCTTTGACACTTAATCCTATCTATATGATCTATTATGAACTTAAACTGATTACTTTAGTAAGATGGTATTGGTATACGCCAGCTTAATGGGACTTGGAATCCCATGGCACGTTTCTAGTTCTACCATTAGGGGTAAATCCGAGGGAGTGTGTGCCGAACTGTACATCTCCTCCCTCTTTTATTCCCACTCTTATTTTTAACAGGGATCAATTTTCATTTAAATTTAAACACATAAGAATAATTGTGTGTTAAAGAGTTCAACCTGGCCGGCACTTCGGCTCACTTGGCTAATCCTCCGGGCACCGGATTCTGTCCCAGTGCTCCTCTTCCAGGCCAGCTCTCTGCTGTGGCCTGGGAAGGCAGTGGAGGATGGCCCAAGTGCTTGGGCCCTGCACCCCCATGGGAGACCAGGAGAAGCACCTGGCTCCTAGCTTCAGATCAGTGCGGTGTGCCGGCTGCAGCGGCCATTGTGGGGTGAACCAATGGAAAAGGAAGACCTTTCTCTCTGTCTCTCTCTCTCACTGCCTGTCAAGAAAAAAAAAAAAAAAAGAGTTCAACCAATGGTATTAAGTTGAACAAGAAAATACTAAAAAGAATAAAATAGTAAGCTGTTCCTCAATAGGACAAGCACTGATAAAGTCATTGTTTCTCATAGTGTCAGTTTCATTTCTACAGGTTTCCTTTTAGTAGTTAGTTCTTTAAATGTTTGGTAGAATTCAGCAGTGAAGCCATCCAGTCCTGGGTTTTTCTTTGTTGGGAGGATCTTTATGACTAATTCAATTTCTATCTTGGTTAATGATCTGTTTAGGTTTTCTATGTCTTTATGGCTCAGTTTAGGTAGGTTGTATGTGTACAGGAATCTATCCATCTCTTCCAGGTTTCCTGGTTTGTTGGCATACAGCTCTTTGTAGTAATTTCTGATGATTCTTTTTATTTTTGTCATGTCTCTTATTACATTTCCTTGTTAATATTTAATTTTATTGATTTGGATCTTCTCTCATCTTTTTGGTTAGTTGGGCCAATCTGTGTCAATTTTAATTTTTCAAAATCCAGCTCTTTGTTTTGCTGATATTTTGTATTTTTGTGGTTTCAATTGAGTTTATTCTCTGATTTTGTTTTCTCCAACTAATTTTGGGTTTGGTTTGCTGTTGTTTTTCTAGGTCCTTGAGATGCATTGATTTTTCATTTATTTGGTGCCAAATATTTGTCTTCTAGGCTGGATATTCTTTGCTATGCCTCACTAAGTCTGTTAAGACTTTCCATCATATTTCTGACACACTAAATTCTTCATTTTTAATATTTCATTTTTATTTCTCTTCAAAATTTCAATTTTATGAGAGAATTTTTCATTTATGTCTCATGGATTTCTTTAATTCATGAATTTGCTTCTCATTGCTTATGAGTAATCCCATGATTATTCTTTTGAATTCCATTTCAGGCATTTTGTTAATCTCTATCATTTTTACATTCTTATAAGGAAGTATAATTTGTTCGTTTGGTGGGGGAGTCATGTTATCTTATTGTTTCTTGAAATTCTGCATTTAATTTTAGGCATTTGTGGAGATACTTGTCAGTTTTTCCCTCTGATGGCTTTTATCCTCAAACTTAGTGTGGTGTCTGCTCTTTCAGTGACTACTCAGAGGTGTGTTCTGGGTATGGCCAGGGAGCTCTTGTCAGTTATCTATGGTGGCATAGATCTATTTTTTAGTAGAAAAGAGAGCATAATTACCTCTGTTGGTGTGATCACAGGCTCGTTCCTCTCTTTCAAGATGATCAATGCCTGGGTGTTAGCCCACAGTGGGTTAAATACTCATCAGTGCTGCCTTAGAACCACACAAAGGATCTGTGCAGTTCTGAGTGTGAGCACGGATCCCACTGCAAATGACCCAGTACAGGCAATCAGGGAGCTTTGAGCTTGTGGAGCCATGCACATTGATTGCCTGAAGCCCCATCTACACCCTGCACCCTCTCTTGTAGTCGCAGAATTGCTGCTATCTCCACACACAAGGCTCTCACAGTCATGGGGTACACAGGATGCACTCCATCCCACTAGTATGTCCTGACCACAGAAAGGCAGAGGTGTTCCCAGAGCCAGATGCCTGTGGGTGCTCTGCGTAGGTAATTTGTGCTATGTGAGAGGCTGGGGGCACCTCACAGTCTTACGTGGGTCCCAGCCCCTGTCATTCCTCCCAGACTGAAAGTCAGTAGGAAACATGGATTTTTCCTTGTGCTACCATCTCTGGATCACACTCATGCACAAGAGCTGCCGGCCAAAGGATGCCTTCTTCCTGCTGGTTGCTGAATATGCGCACCTGTACTGCTGCTGCCAGTACTGCTGATGGCATTTCGCCCCAGCCAGTTGCAGGGCACATGCATGAGAGATTCCACAGCTGCTGCTTATGCCCAAAATGGTACCTGCTCTCTGTCTATTGCTGATTGCCATCACTGGGGGGGGGGGAAGATGGGGAGACAGAAATGTGCCCCCCTTTTTTCACTGGGTCAGCTGGTACCCTATCCCACTTAGGGCTCTTTAGGCCATGCTCTCTCTCTAGCTATACTGCCAGTGGCACAGGGTACTGCAGTCTGATCTCACTCCACTCTCCAGAGATGGTGCTTTCTCCAGCTCTTGGCTGCTGTGCTCATGTGTTGTCTGTGTTTGTGCTGCACATCCACACATGCCTCACCAATCCTTGGCATTCCTCTTCCTTCCATAGAAATTCCACTGTGGTTTTTCTTTTTTTTTAAGATTGATATATTTGAAAGTCAGAGTTACACACACACACACACACACACAGAGAGAGAGAGAGAGAGAGAGAGAGAGAGAGAGAGAGAGAGATGTCTTCCATCCAATGGTTCACTCCCCAATTGGCTGCAATTCCAGAGTTGTGCAAATCCAAAGCCAGGATCCAGGAGTTTCTCCCTGGTCTCCCGTGCGGGTGCAGGGGCCCAAGGACTTGAGCCATCTTCTACTGCCTTCCCAGGCCATAGCAGAGAGCTGGATGGGAAGCAGAGCAGCCGGGTCTCGAACCAGCACCCATATGGGATGCCAGCGCTTCAGGCTACAGCGCCAGCCCCTCCACTGTAGTTTTCTAACTCTCAAGAATGTACTTCCTACACTTCTACACATTATTTTTTTAATATTTACCCCTAGTCTAGAGCAGAATGCTCTTCTCTGTTCTGCCATTTTGGAATATCCCCCTCTTCAGTCTCAAGATGAATTAATTCTGTCTGATGGGAGTGGGTCCTGTGAGAATGGGTTGTTAGTGTGGCACACATCCTCTCTCTCCCTCTTGGAAATGCACCACTTGCTATTGTGATGTCATATATATTGAAGTTCTCACCAAAAATGTACAGATGCTCCATACTTTTGAACCTCCAGAACTGTGAGGTAAGTAAACCTCTTATAATATATAATGTATAATTATGAATAGTGAATAATTATGCAAGGAGCTATGACACATAATCAAATAATTGCAATGACAGCATCTTTGACCAAAGTGCTTTTATTTGCACTGGAGTGACATAATCAATAAAACAAAAGAAAAATCAGATAATGAAACATGTCTCTCAGTTCTATAATTCATAAGAAAATTAAAAAAATAAAATTTCAAAGAATAGTTAACTGTTTTACAAACCTGATATATATATATATATATATATATATATGTATGACAATGAGCTCCATAGATACAGTAAGCAATATTGGAACTACCACTTACAAATAGATTATGCAAAACAAGCACTTTCCAAATGGTGGGAACAATCAGTTATACATTTTAGTCAAGCGAAATAGTTTACAGAAACAGTAAACACTTGATTGAGAAATTGCAAAGAAAACTGACCAGTAAATCCACTCCATGAAAGACAGTTGATAAATACTGAATTAGATCAACTATATATTTCTAGCACAATTTCCAGATTCTCTGAGATATTTTAAGAAGTTGATGAAGTGACAACTCAAGCACTCTCCAAGAGAGCAGCATATAAATAGTTAGAATTTGGCATGTTAATCAAGGGCAAATGATTTCTGATTTATTTCTAGTCAGTGCTTCCATGGCAGTATCATATGACTTTCACCTCAGATGCCTGTCAGGTTGGTAAAGAACTATGGAAATCACTTCCCAGTCTGAGCACATAAATTCCCTGGCACAGTTTGGGGTAACTGACTTCTATCTAGTGGAAGAGTATGAATACAAGTACTAATACCAAGTTTAATGACTGATTTAATTATTTATGGATACTTTATATTTCAAGCTAATAATATAAGTGTGTGTATATATATGTATAAATAATAGTATAACTATTCTTAAACATCATTAGTAAATGCTGATTCATTTGTAACCTGAAATGAGCTCTGTATAAATCTCTCATTTAGAAAGTTGACCTCTAATTTTATTAATGTTGAGCTATCATGGTTTGAAGTACAAAAATCTGTTTAAAAATAAACACAGGTGAAAAAATTACTAGCGATACATAAAATCACTCCAAATATGAAAATTACTTTAAAATATTTTCTGGTAGCCCTGGGGAAAAAAAAATATCAAAAAACACATAGCACTGGCAAACTAGTAATCTTGTTGACAAATGGATGACTGTATGTGATTTTAGATATAATATTTTTAAGAAACATAGCTTTTTTAAATAGTAAAATATTTTTCACTTGTATTCTTACTCTTTCTTAGTGAATGTGTGATCTTGAACATTACAGTTATAGTACATATGGCTCAGTAAAAATTGATTCAAACTGGTTAAGTGTAATGCTACCTGTGAGTAAATGCCATGCTTAAATGCTGTTTAATCAATCAACTGGAGGAAGCATCGCCTATTTGATCTGGTTATCAGCAAGAGGATGCTGACTGATAAATGGTAATTCATTTGAACATTCTGCTTGTCACGCCTTTGTACCTTGCTGTTCACTCCAAGTTTCCTATGATTAACTGGAGAGAGAACAAATGAAGAAAACCTGCTACCAGGTTTTTAGTTTCTTTTTCAGATTTATTTGAATGTCTTTGGCTTACAAGTTGAAAATTTGTATATGAAAAACAACATTCCTTAGAGAGCACCCAGTTACTTCATCATAGGGGACCTGAAGAGAATAGTTGAGAGCTGAGTCATTACACATAGTCCCCTGGCATGTTTTTACGTAATTAACTTCTGTTAAGAAAATGTGCTTATGTATTTAACTACTTATTGCCTATTTTCTTATCACTAATGATTTAAGAGCTTATATTTAAAAAAAAGTTAATTGTGATATTTCTTATCTTAGGGACTTCTGCAATAATGAATCTCAAATATGTTTAGTGAGGCCATCACTTTGGGAGAACAAAAGTTACAAAGGACTTGCCTCTTTCTGATTTTTGTTTGTGCTTATAATTATCTACAATCATTAGATGAGATTCATTATGAGCTGCCAAGGAGGTGGGTAAAAACTTTATTGCAAAGTGAGCAATGATTCAATGTTGCAGGCAAAACCATAACTACCATGGATCCTCAAATAGAGGAATTCTAGGTTCACTGGACACCTGTGGGACTTATCTCTTGCATGAGAGCACTTTGGGGGCACTGCTGTGGTTGAGACCTAACACAACAGAACTGACAGGTGGAGCTTCAGCCACAAGAAGTGGTGAAGAGCAGATAGAGCATGAATGACTGCCCCCTAGAATTCCCTGATTGAAGGTCAAATCCTTTATTGCTGAGATAGGCGACAAGCTCATTATGCATGATGAACATATAGGAATCAAGGCCTCAAAGCATTATATCCACATGGCATTCTGAATAAAACTAGTCCATTCCATTTAACATTGAATATATTGAATTATTCTAAATAGTTTGATGAGGTACAATAGAGAGAAAATATATACCCTTTAAAAATAAAGTCACAAAATATGCCATAATGCAATCTGAATTTAAATACAGTAATACACTGAAAAATATCCTTAAAGTATACTTTAAATAAGTCAGCAAAATAAAAAGGTATAAAATAGCTAGAATCTTGACACTCATAATCTTATGGTTCAGCAACACACTTTAATCTTAAATCTTATTTAACTACTCCCTCAGTTTAGTGGAAACCTCCCATTAGTATTTACTTTTGACAAATTCATGAAGCAAGTAGCTAACTCCTTCAGTTGTACCATGAATCACTCAGTATTGAATCTGAGCTTGAAATTTTCTTCTAGTTCAATTTTTTTTGTAGACTTAGTTTTGGTGTTATAAGCCTGTCTGAGCTTTCAGGTAAATTTTTACTGTGCTGGGTCTAGTTGTCTGAATGACTTTTTTATGTCTTTATCTAGTGCTTCACTCAATTTAAGCAAACTGATCAGTTACTCTGGCTACACCACAGAATATAGAAATGAACACAACTGTTTGTTCTGTTTCCTGAGAGTCTCAGTAGTTAAATAAATTTAATCAATGCAACTTCTATCAGCCAAGTAATAAACACAATTCAATGGGAAAAGTCACTTTGAAGAACATAGGCATGAAAATATAAATTGAATTCTTTCCTGCATTTTCTCCCCTTTGAAGCATAATCTTTATGAGTAGAGAAAATCCAAAGGGGGAGTGCATGCCTCAATACTATTTAATACTCTAAACTATTGAATAACAACAGTGGGACACCATGAAAGTAAACACTTGTGTCTTAAGAAGGTGGCTACAAACAAGTGAAAAAAATAACTTAAGGAAAAAAAAAAAGCAATGAACAAATCTGCAAAAACTATTCTGAAGATTCATTAAAAGAACCTCAGTATAAGACTTAATGTAGAATTCTCAGTTTCAGGATATTATTGTTCCTGTTAGTAAAATGATATTTTGAAAAACTGTTCCCAATCTTTAGTTTGTAAGTACATATTTCTAGAAAAATATACAATTACACAAATCTAACTGTAAAATTTGAAGTACCTTGAACCATGTGGAATTTGATGTATAATTTTATAAATTGTCTACATCTTGTGATAAGCTAAATTCTCTTTTCCTCATCTGTCAAGAGTATATCATGTCTAAAAGGTAGAATGATTACTCAGGTTTCTTCATATTAACCACCAAAATAAGAGGGTATTATACAGTTACAAGTAGTATATGCATACATTAACTAGGTAATATAAGTTATGTGTCTACTGAAGAAAAAAAAAATTGAAACTGTCATTCTAAGGCTATTGTGCCTGCTTCAAATATACCTAAAGTTAGGAAGAAAACCCCATAAATTAATAAAAACTTATAAAAGTAAAAAAAGTGCAAGGGCAAGAGTCTGAGCTGTCCACTAAACTGTTCCTATGTTTGCATTTCTGCCATTCTGTTCAGTTTCCGAACAAAATTGTTTTAGACACCATCTTGTGGACAAAAGGAGGTATATCATAGGTTCCCAACAGATGAGACTGCAGAAAAGCTAAACCTTATTTAATGCCGAAAACATTCAGAAATTACCTTAAAAATCAAACAATAATTTTTATAGACAATATCTTAATATAAATTCTGTAATTGACCAAAATTTTAAGGTTTCAACAATGTCATGAAATACAGAAATAAACATGGGATTATGCTGAGGTTATTAATTAACTTATGTTAATCACAAGGTGAAAATATTCAAAAGGTTAAGACTGGCTATGTTTCCTTTATGTTTGGAGTGGTGGTTAAAGTCTTCATTTAGAAAAAAAAATGAAAAAACTGAATTTTTCCTCCCTTTTTCTTTAGATTCCAAAGGCCATAAACACTAATTGAAGCCATACTTTTTTCTTTGCATAGAAAAACTTCTATCTGAAAGTGTTAATTGATCTTGGCACAAAACATGAGGCTGGAATTTAAACTACTTTTACATGAACAAGTTTTTATATAAATTGTTGTCATGGCCATGGTTTTGTATTTAAACACATGTTGTCTGTAGTACAAACGAGGCAATTTCGGAAATTTAATAGTTATTCTCCCCTGCTGCGGACATCACTGATATCTCTGTGCAAGTAAACAACTGTTTTGGAATGGAACACAATGGTACAAGAGATTTGGCAACCACTAAGTTATCTGGAGGAAAATTTCCCACCCTACTTTGGGACCCAGATTATCCCCTCTCTCTATTAAAGGAATTGGACAACTGCCAAATCTCCACTTCATTTGATGCTTTTTCGTTTGGACCCAGTGTTTCTTGCTGCTCTTTGTTGCATATCATGTGTAGAAAACTTGGGCAGAAAAGAGTAGTGGACGGTAAATAATACAGTAGGGTGAGAGAAGCTTGTACCATACACACATAGCACTATTTCTCTCATTATTTCAGATTTACGTTTATGTTCCAGTTATAAAAAAGAGCTTAAATCATTGTAATAGTCCTTTATAATATGTGTCATACAACCTAATGTTCCTGCTTTCCTCCTTAGCTCACCTGAATAAGCCAGTCAAGCATTTGTGGAATTTTAAAAAAAGAATTCTAAATATACAATTTGTAAGAAAGGGTGGATGACATAATTGTAAAAAATGTACAGAATTTATAAAACAAAATGTTATGTGCACCAACTCAAAAAATACATTGATCACCGTCAGCAAAACAGTTCAAGAAAAGATGAAAATGGTAAGATATTTTTGAATCAGCAGAGTTAAAAGGATAAACAATCTATGAAAAAATAACCTTTGAAAACAAAATGTTTATATGATAAATTCAAGTAAATTAGAGTAGCAAATTCTAAGCTTTCAGAAAATTTGGCAAATTATAAGCTCAAGATATACATATAGCACCAAATTTTAGATCTATGTACATTTTTTAGGGATAAATTATTTTTACTAAGAAAACATGTATATTCCAATTGTATAATTTTAAAATACAGCACCATTGTAGGTATTGCACAGGAAAGAAAATGAATAAATTTAAAACACTTAAATAAAATAACCATGGAAAATAAATAAACTCAGAATTGAAATATACAACAAAATTCAATATGAAATAACCTAAAGGTTGTTTGTACACACAACCGTGTAGACAGTACCTGACCAGCAGTTAGTTCATTTATCTATAATGAAAACCAGTTCAGAGCATGGGTGCATTTGAATGAACCCTTTCTTCATTTAGGCATGCTCCCTTAGACACAACTTTGTGTTCATAGCTTTGTCCACTTTCAGTGGGCTTGCTTTTTTGAACTCACTCTTTAATTAACAGACCAAAGTGAAGATCCTACCCTGCATTTGGCAAATTGGAATCTGCACTGCTCCTTGAAGAGCTGTGAACCGATTTCTACAACAGGATGGTTCCATTGTCTTGCTCTTAACATGGCAGGAACCCACAGCTGGATTTTAACATCATCCTCATTTGTTTTCAGCCAACACTTTCCCTAAATAACATACAAGCAGGCAATGAACATTCCCTTTAGTAGTTTGGTTGATGACTGTTGCATTTTTGCTTCCTTGGAAGATGTAGTTTTGAAATGAGTGTTAACTCTTTGGTCTGTGTGCAGGCTGCAGGTTCGGTCCTATGGTTTTCCCTTATCGTGCTCCTGCTGCAGCCTTGCAAGAAAGACCATTTCTCCTTGAGAGCTTTTGGGTTTCACCTTGTCAGTGCATGTTTGCTAATATCACCCTTTCATCTTCTAGGGATTGTAAATCCCATTCTTGGTTTTGATGGCCGTTTCTTGTTATAGAGTCCGAGGGTGATGAGGTCAGAAGGAGGCTGGATGAGAGGGGTCCAAAGTTCTTGCCAGGCCAGTTAAGCTTCAAGAGTACCAAAGACAGCCTGGTGCCTTCACTATCCAACACTGCTTAGGGGAAATAGTTTCCTGTTTTTACCAAATGGGAAACACAGTGATGGGACCACAGAATGTTAAGTTTTGCTCGTGGAACTTCTATACAATCGGAATTCGTTCCTTTTCATGCAGTATGTGTTTAGGTCAGTGCCAATAGCTTTGAATATAGCTCATGATAAAGAATTAAAAAAATCATTTCAGTAGTTTGTTATCGTATTTTTGGATATCGTGTTATTTTCTGATAAAATAGTCTCCTGTATTTTTTCCAAAGAATGAAGTTCTTATTGCCTATCTACTTTTTGGCTGAAGTAGGATGGTATAAGAATTCTCAAGTTGTAAAAAACAGAAAACATTTAACAGGAGCAATGCACGATAGCAAAAAGGGTAACAAAATTTTTAGCAATGATAATAAATTTAAACACAAAAGAGTCTGAAACTTTAAAATTCAGAAATCAAAGGCCAACCACATGTTGAGTCTATGAAATGTACATCATTGTAAGACTACCAAATCATAAAATGAAACTTCTTTCTGAAGAAGAGCTGATAAGATTTGTTTGTGTATTTCATATAATACTTCGAACAAAAATCACAGTAATGGTGAAGCAAAACCTATGGAATGAATTTGGAAAAAACCTAAAAATGCTCATCTGAAATTAGTATAGGATTTAAACTGCTGTTTTTAATGTCTGGCCTACACCAAAAAGAAAAGAAAAGGAAAAAAAGCAACCCACACATCATGAGTGAGGTTTGCCAGTATCAAGATAGCTTCAATAGCAAGAAGGTGTCACTAGGAGCCAAATCTTCCACAGGTGTTTGTTCATTTCCCACCTGTCTGCTGATGGGCAGGAGACACAGGATATAGGCAATCTTCTGGGTTGCATCTTCCACTGGGTCCTGGGGGGCCTTGGGGTCCTGGGACACCTGGTGATCCTGGCAAACCCAGAGCTAACAAAATAAAAGACCCCATTAGAATGCAGACCACACATGGCCCTCTCTTCTTGACATGGATTACCCACTTTGACATAGAAATCCCATAGGGGAGAAGCCATGATTCCCATTCTTAGAGGCTTGGGCTGTGAAGATATGAGCCTTGTTACCTGCAGTTCCAGGAAGTCCTGGACTCCCTGGTAGCCCAATTCCAGGTTCACCTCTTTCTCCCTTCTGTCCTCGGTAGCCTAAGAGAAATATTAAAAAAGGATACAAAAAGTAAGTGTTCTACAGAAAATACACACATACAAGAACCATTTTCTGACTGATGTTTATGTGATTCATTCACTTAAATAGTATACTAGCTATTGTTTTGATGTTAAACATATATGTTAAACAGCATAGGTACACGAAAGAAATCGAAGACCTTAAAAATAAGCAACTATAAGAAGTTCCAGGTAGCCACACTCTTGACAGATTTTTGGCACTGAAAATGATGTCTGTATAAATCAACCCTTCAGGTCTACATTCGCTTGGGTGTGACAAGGTGAGTGAGGAGTCCTCTTCAGTAGGAATTCTGACTGAAAGCTAGGTGCAGACTAAAATATACTAAAAAGGGTTCTGCTTCCCATAAGGACAAGATAATGTGACAAGAATCTACACTGTAGTCCAAGAGTTAGACAATGAAGGAAAAAAACTCATGATTTTAATCAAGCAAGAATATAAATGAGTCAATTCACCCCAAGTCAAATCCTTGTTTAAATTACTGATTGTAATAACATGATATCCTTTTTAAGAAAAACCTGCAGTCCCATGGTTTAACACATTACTTTGTAAGTCTGATGGGCTGGGGGCTTCCATAATGCCAAAAAATAAGAGGAAATTGTGGGGTCCTCCCACATACACTTCAGCAACTTAAATTTTTAACAAAAATGAATTGGTTTTGAGACCTATGTGGACATTAAGATAAATCACCGATTCTTGAATATGGTTGTCGTTGCATGGGCTAGAATAATAGAGAAATCTGTGCCTCTAGGGGCCCTTAGCTTTGCCTTAAAAAGAAGTATAAAGCACATTTATCTGTGCTTCACATATTGGCATTCATGTCATACTTTGAAGAAAAGGTTCTGTGTTCTAAGATTCAGGGATGGGAAGTAGAGTTTTAATTTCCACCTTTTTCATAGTTACAACAGTGGCTTAAAAATTTCTCCTAGACCCAAATGTACAAAGCAATCAAGTAGAATCAGCAAGGATGTTAAGGAGGAGAGCTTCCCAGCAGGAAATAGTGGTCTTAATTCAGTTGTGCCTTTTCATGAAAGTGTTATTACAGAAGAACATGGCGTGAGGGAGAAAGATAATGCTCCCTAGAAAGAGTACCTATATTAAGCTATTTGCCTTTATTGCCTAGAATTAGACATCAATTTTGGGATCTGTTTTGTCCATATCTAAATGATAATAGTATTACCTGAGTAAATTTAGTGATGTAATTACCCCACAGTTAGTTATTTCCTTTGGAGATGTGACCTGAACATGAATGTGAAAGTAGTGGGAAAAGAAGTATGGTAAGGAAATATCTGGCTTATCAGAAGTAATTTATTTATGTCTGTATTTTTATTTGGAAGGGAGAGAGCGAGTGAGAGAGCATGCTCATCCACTGATTTACTCGCTAAATTCCTACAACAGTTGAGGCTGGGCCAGGCTGAAGCCAGGAGCATAGAACTCCATTAGTGTCTTCCATGTGGGTTGCAGGGACTCAGGTACTTGAGTAATCAATCACTTGCTGCTTCCAGGATATGCATTAGCAGGAAGCTGGAGCGGAAGCACAGTACCAGAACTTAAACCAGGCACTGTAATGGGGGATGCAAGTGTCTCAAGCAGTGGTTTAACCCACGGTGCCCACAATACCTACACCAGTAAGGAAGTATTTGAAGTAAATTAAGGAAATACATGAAAGACTTCACACATATACACTGGAAAGTATGTTAAGTAGATACACAGATTTAAAATATTTCCAGGATTTCTTTGTTGTAAGTGTCCTTCATTTAACATAAGTGAACAATAAGGAAAAGTGTACTGGGGTCATTTGAAAGCATGTTCCAAACCTATTAAACATTTCTAGAGTAAAGTAACATTATCTCAAGTTTATTTGATAATCAACCCAGAATTCACTTACATAAAGATTGTAAAAGTTGACTGTTACATTTTTCACTTTGTGTTTCTGTGTGGGTACAAACTGTTGAAAGCTTTAATACATGCTAAATTGATCTGTATATTAAGATAATTGAAAATGAATCTTGATGTGAATGGAAGGGGAGAGGGAGCGGGAGAAGGGAGGGTTGTGGGTGGGAAGGAAGTTATGGGGAGAAAAAAGCCATTGTAATCCATAAGCTGTACTTTGGAAATTTATATTCATTAAAGAAAAGTTATAAAAAAAGTTGACTATTAGGATATCTCAGTTAAGATCATAGACTAAAAAATGAGGAAGATATATTAATTTATGATTAACAAGATTGTAACAAAATTACAAATGAATACACCTGCTAAAACTATCCAGTTTAAATTTAGTTCTTATTTGAATGCAAAAATATTATTTCACATTAATTTCAGCATATAAAATCACAAAACAATGGTCATTTGTATAATAAGACAATATTTACCTTTTTCTTATCAAATCTATTTCTGTGAACAAATTTAGTTTGTGTTCAGTAGTTTAATAATACCCTATTAACAGATAAAGCAATTGAATTACACAAATACAGGAAATACTTCCACCCTTGAATTTTCTAATAAGTTCATTCATTATGAAGGCTGCCATGAAGCATTGGGGCCTTGTTTTATAATTGCTTTATAACTCAGCTTCAGTTAGGAATGCTAACACAGTAACAGTTTTACCTTTTTCTAAAATGATTCATTTCTTCGGGGCAGATCTCTTTTGAAATTGAGAAGAGACCTATTTGCAAACAAATGTATTTCCACAGACTTTAAGTGTACAAGTACAGAATGCTACCACTGTGCTGATGTAGAACAAGAAATCAAACAGCAGCAATGAACTCATCTGAAGCTCACATGGGTACTAGTCATTGAGAAAGTCAGTGCTTGATGATAGACCGTATTTATCTCTAGCAAGGAGATTTTAGATTCGATGGCAGGGATTTATTTCTAAGGTAAGTCTGTGGCCCGCAAAGAGGTTCTGTTGGCCTTTGGGGAGGAATGTTTTCATCTGTGGTGCCCACTGTCTCATGACTTAGAAATTGTTTAGCCTCCCTAGCTCCACTCCACCAACTGACAGCAGCACCCTTCAGTATTCTGATGCACTCCCACATCTGCCCATTACCAAAGGCTACTGCTGACGCATTTGAAAGGTTGAATCTATACCCTTCATGTAAACTACCCTGTGGGTCACCAGTTTACAAATAACAAAAAGTTTTTCTTTGTTCATAAACCATCAAAGGCTAAACTTCAGAAGTTTAAAAATTAGAACAACTACTCCCAATATCACTCTTTTAATAAAACTGACGGTGGGCACATGGAGTGCTTGCATCTGAGTTTTCTCATAATTCCACTTGTGGGGCTCTTTCTGAAATTACCAGGGCTTTCAAATGTGGTGTCTATTCTTCAGCGTCCCCCCATCAATTGAGTTTATTTTTAAATTTTTCATTAACATGGAATATCTGTATAATTTTATGGGGTATAATATTTCAATAGGTATGCACAGCACAAACCAATCTGATTAAGCAATTTGCTCTTCTGTTTCCTTCATTGTGAGCTATTGTTACCCCATGCTTTGGCACCAGATTGCATTATCTTATGTGACTGCATTTTGGTTTTCATTTTAAAAGTTAAAATGTTCTTGCTGCATTCATCTAAGAAAATAGGGTGCTGGGAAAATTCATCTCGCAGTTTATACAGGGCAACTCAGAGGATCATGCATCATGGGACTTTTTTCTTTTTAAAAGTTTCACTCTTAATTGATACACAATAATTATGTATGAAGCACAGAGTGGTATTTTGCTTCTTGTACACATTATGTAATAATGATGTTTAGCAAATCCATCACCTCAAACATCAATTTCTTTGTGCTCAGAATGTTCAAAATTCTCATTTTAGCAGAATTTTGTTAAGTCTAGTTACTGTACTGCACAATATCACAGCAGAATTTATTTTTCCTAATGAACTATACTTTTTTACCCATGGCCATACTTTCTGAATTCCCCCCCTCCCTCATTGACAGGCAGAGTTAGACAGTGAGAGAGTGAGAGTGAGAGAGAGAGAGACAGAGAGAAAGGTCTTCCTTCCATTGGTTTACCCCACAAATGGCCACTACGGCCCGGCGCGCTATGGCCGATCTGCAGCCAGGAGCCAGGTGCTTCCTCCTGGTCTCCCATGCGGGTGCAAGGGTCCAAGCACTTGGGCCACCCTCCACCACACTCCCAGGCCACAGTAGAGAGCTGGACTGGAAGAGGAGCAACTGGGACAAAATCCAGTGCCCCAACTGGGACTAGAACCCAGGGTGCTGGCGCTGCAGGTGGAGGATTAGCCTAGTGAGCCACAGCGCCGGCCTGAATTCCCCCCATTTTTTAACCTCCCCAACTTCTATAAACAATAAGGGTGATAAATACACATACACTTATCTATGTATCTGTTAGAAAAAATTACATATAAGAAGGAAGACACTTAGGATACTCACAAAGATTCCCAACAAGGGCTGCATTAAATACTAATATCTACAGATGATGTCTCTATATGGATATATATATCTACGTATCCACAGCAGAGCTTTTCTCTGCAATCTTGGGCTTCTCTGGCTCCAGTGTGGCACATTTTTGCTCACCCCCCTCCCTAGGCACCTTAGCCATCAGGTCCTATGCTGCAGACCTGAGAAAAGAATGAAGAACACCAAGGAAAGCTCTCTGCTCCAAGCCTAGTGGGCAGTCAAATTAGAACTCTACAGGATGGTTATAGCTTTCTTGAAATGCTTTTGAATGAAATTAGATATCTATCAGGGTTGGCATTTGCAGTTAAAATGTCTTTAGGGAAACCTGCATCCAGCGGGCCTGGGTTCGAGTCTGCATATACTCTTGATTCAAGTTTTCTGCTAATGCAGGCTCGGGAGGTAGCAGGTAGAAGCTCAAGTGCTTGGGTCCCTGCCACTCATGTGGGAGACATGAATTGAGTTCCCAGCTCCTTTCTGGCTTTGGTTTGGCCTAAAGGAGTGAACCAGTGAATGGGCACTTTCTCTGTCTCTTTGCCTCTGAAATGAATTTATTTAAAAAGATATCAACTTGTATGTATGTCTGTATGTGAATTTAGGAAAAATGCAAACAAGGCAACTCAGAACCATAATGGTATCTATTCTTTTTAAAATTTACTTATTTATTTGACAGGTAGAGTTACAGAGAGAGGGAGAAACAGAAAAGTCTTCCATCTGCTGGTTTATTCTCCAAATGGCCACAGTGACTGGAGCTGGGCCTATCTGAAGCCAGGAGCCAGAAGCTCCCTCTGGGTCTCTCATGTGGCTGCGGGGACCCAATCACTTGGGCAATCTTTTACTGCTGTCCCAGACCATAGCAGAGAGCTGAATTGAAAGAGGAACAACTGGGATATGAACTGGCGCCCATGTGGGATGCCGGCACCACAGGCAGATACTACAGCACCAGGCCCAATAGTCTTTTTAAAAAAATCAGTGTGCTCAAAGAGTATCCACAGAGGCCAGCATTAGGAACAGTGGGTAAAGCCACTGTCTCTGATGACAGCATCTCATATGGGAGCCAGTCACTGTCCTGGCTGCTCCACTTCTGATCCAGCTCCCTGCTAATGGCCTGGGTAAAGCACCCTACCACCCACATGGGAGACCCAGATACAGCTCCTGGCTTCCGTCTGGCCCAGTGTTGGCCATTGCAACCATCTGGGGAATGAACCAGCAGATGGAAAATATCTCTGTCTCTTCCTCTCTCTGTGTAACTCTAACTTCCAAATAAATAAATCTTAAACAAGCAAAAACAAAACAAAACAAAACAAAAAACAAACAAACAAACAAACAAAAACCACCACAAAGAGCATCACCACCTCCCTTTTCCAATGGAATCAGGTTCTTCTAGACGTCTCATGTCAATTTCCTCATGGTAGTCTATGTGACTCCTGCCTCAGAGCAGGTACTTCATGAGACCTCTTCATGTTTTGTCCTTCTCTAGTGATAAGAAGGTATTACAGGACTCATTCCACAGTGTGCATTTCAAAACAAAACACCTAATTTTACTTGAAATGGATTTCTTTCCTGGTAAATATTGAAAAAAAAAATTTCTCCGTCAGGAATTTCAGAAGAGCCACTGTCAAACAAAACTCATGATTGGGCAGAACCCTGGTAGCTGCATTTCCTTCTCCGTTCGGTGCTGCACTTCTCAAACTCCCAGGTCAGCGCTTCTCAAACTCTCTCCTGCCACGTGGGGACTGACTCAGTCGACGGCCTTTGAGGGTTGCATAGTCACCAAGACAGCAGCTTTATGTACGTTTCTCTTTCCTTTTCAAGAAAACATTTCCACCGAGCAGAGAAAAGCTTTGAAGTAACTTTTTCTGAGCACTTCACACTATTTATCCATCAGAGAAGAACCCTTCAATCCATTATGCACTCCTAGAAGAGGCACTGAAAAAGCAGTTTGTGGGTTTTTTTTTTTTTTTTACTTTCGTTCAATAAGGTTTCTCTGTGTCATTAGAATTACCAGCACAGTGCAACCATAGACAAGGATTCCTTAAAAAAATGCAGCCTACTTTTTGCAGATTTTATGCTATGTTGATAAAAAAAAATTTAACAAATACTTAGAAGACTGAGGAGACAAATACTTAGAGTGAAGATATGTCTAATGTCAAAAACCCTATGGTGGGGCAAAACAAAAGTTTTGTCAATTTTAGTAAACTCTGATTTATAAACATCAGAAAATCATATGGGGAAATCTTTCAAATTCAGGTGCTGCATCCAGAAGCTGTATCAGGATTTCTACAATGTCCTCTTGGCAGAGCAGCAGATAAAACTCATAGAAATCCTTTTGAAAAGGAAAGGCAAGTCAAGTGGTGAAAGATGTCTTTTTTTCTAAAAGTTTCACTCATACCAATAACTCAGAATTGCCTCTGACCAAAAGTTTCCCAACTGTGCCCTCCCAACACTGATGAGGATGCTGGTGAGAGCTGTTCGGATGGAACAGGTGAGTCCAGTTCCAAAGCCATTTTCCTGGAACATCCCAACTTTGTACTATTCTTATTTTCTCAGAGTACCACATTTTGAAGAATCTCTAATTTTTCTCCTGTTGGCATTACCAATTTATTTTTCATGTGATCTGAGGCATCATACATCTTCATATGGGCTTTCAAAATCTTTGTTCTAGGCTTACATTCTCTGACTTCAGACAAACCAAGCTAGTGAAAGATAGTCATCACCCATTCTTGACCCAGGAGTATACACACAGAAGGCTCCATAGGCTCTACACTGCCTGCCAATCTTACCTATATTCTAAGAGAAGGGTAGAAAATACGTTTAGTTTAAAAAAGTCAAAGTTACTTTTAATATTGTGCTACCTAAACCAAACAACTTGTCAGTCATGACTGTAAGTTAGGAACCTAACAGAAGCTGTTATTGTTGACTGAAGACCCGTTTTTCTTTTAGATGAGAGAGGACATATTAACCACCTTGGGACACTATCTACAGAAAACAATGCTTAATATAACAGACAAGCAGTAGAAAGGAATGAACCAATGAAAGAAAAATAATTCACTGCACATACAGATTTGGACTATATAACTATGTGATTTTTGTGTTGACTTCCTTTTCTTTTTCTCCTTCATACAATTTACTTTTGGTTATTTCAAGCAAAGTACTTGAGTTTTTCCATGGTAATACGTGAGCTTATCTTCCATGATACACACTCCCTGGTTTTAATATTTCATTGTCAGATAGAAAATCTTCTTAACTAGGCTTATTTGGCCACTTTGCTGATTGTTTCTTAACTATATTTCTTCAAAATAGAAATAACTTGGAGTCAAGTTATATGTAAGATCATCTCTCTTGTCAAGTTGTTATAAGTGAAACAAAATGTTTTGCCAGTCTAAGTGAAGTTTGGCTTTAAAAACTTTAGAAATCAAATTAAGAATTCTTTAAAGCTCAAAAGTTATCATCTCCAAGTTCTGTTAGAATGATTCTAAAAATTCTCAAAAACATATTTTGGGGGTCTTGATGTGGTGTATCGGGTAAGGCTGCCGCCTGCAGTTCTGGCATCCCATATGGGCACTGGTTTGAGACCCAGCTGCTCCACTTCTGATCCAGCTCTCTGCTATGGCCTGGGAAATCAGTAGAAGATGGCCCAAGTCTTTGGGCCCCTGCATCCATGTGGGAGATCTGAAAGAGGCTCCTGGCTTTGGATTGGCCCAGCTCTGGCAGTTATAGCCATCTGGGGAGTGAACCAGCAGGTGGAAGACCTCTCTCTCTCTCTGCCTCTCTGTAACTCTCCCTTTCAAATAAATTAAAGTTTTTTTTAAAAAAACCATATTTTGGACAAGTGACTAATACAGTCTTATAAGGGTCTTTTCTCAGTTTAAGACACTAAGATGGTGACTCATATTGTCTAACACCAAAAATGAAGCACAAACAACTCTAAAATTCCTAGATAATAACAATATATGAATAACATTATTGCTGTTACTGTTCTCATTTATTTTATTACTAAAATGCATTTGGGGGGTGGGCATTTAGCCTGGTGCTTAAGACACTGAGTGGGACACTTGTATCCGATATTGGGGTGCCTGAATTTGATTACTGGCTCTAGCTCTTTACTCTAGCTTTCAGCTAGTATAGATCCTGAGAAGTGCTGATGGCTCAAGCGACTGTGTCTCTCTGCTACCCACATGGGAGACCTGCACTGAGTTATGGTTCCTTGCTTAGGCCCATTATAATACAGCCTGGTCTACTGCAGAAGTTTGAGGAGTATACAGACTGATAGAAACTCTGCCCCCGCCCCCCGCCAGCGTCTCTCATATAAAAAAAGTAATGCATTTAGAATAGCAGTTATCAGTTTTAAATTTGATGCATAGTTAATAATCTATTTCTGGGATTTAAAATATTGAGACATGCTGTCTAGTATTCCTGCATCTATACAGAGGGCTCCTGGCTAAGAAGGGCCATCTTGCCAGGGTAAGTTGAAAGGATGCTGCTTCAGCTACCAACACTGGCTTCCTTGATTGAGGAAAAATTCCACAGTCCCCACTGGCTTTGACTCTAATCTGGAGAGGCGGCAGGGGCCTTGGTGACTACTCTCCTCCATCAAGGGAGGCCACATTGCTTCCTTTCCTTCCCCCACCAAAATCTCAGGCTGTGATGGAGCTACAGCCAAAGCTGTCCTGAATTGGGGACAGGAGGTAGTCCTGCTGCTGTTGGAGGTAGTTGGGTCTAAGGATGGGGCAGCTTGCAGAGTGGAGAGTGGACCCTGTGACTGGGAATTCTGAGCATAGGCTACAGAGCTAAGAGGGTTGTGGGTTGCACCTGGGTACCCATGCACCTGCATGGTTGGACAGTGGAGATTCAGAGCTCCCTGCATGCTGGAGATGGATCTCACGGAAGGGTGGGGGACACATTGTGGGGTGGGTTGGTGCTGTGGATGGTGCATGTACCTGGGTGGGTGAGGTGCACTTAGCACTGTGAGCTCACTCCATGCTGTGAATCAGCTGGATCACCCTGGAACAGAGAAGAGCTGGGACTCTGAACACAGAAGCAGGCTTCAACATCCCCTCACCTCATTGTACTTAGAGGCGCTCCAACACATCCATCAGGAGTGTCACTCTGGACTCTTGCCCAGCCACAAACCATGGCCAAAGCTTTATGTTCCCACCATGCAAATACCCCAGGAACTCAAGAGTAAGCCTTAGGCACTCCACCAAGCCTCAGAAGCTTGTTGCCAGGAAAAAGTCCTTCATTAACAATGGTAAAATACTGGGATCTTTTTTCAATTAACTTTATATAGATATGATTAACTCTATGCTACGTAAAGAGTTCAACATATAATATGAAGAAGAGAAAAGAAACAGAAAGAAAACAAAAAAGGAAATACAAAATACAAAATAACAATAAAAACTATCAACAGTCAGGACAAGAGCTATTTAAGTCTCACTGTTTCTAAAAGTGTCAACTGCTGAAATCTGTACTTAACATAGAGTTGGTTCTCTGTATTTAAAATTAAACTAAAAATGAACCACAATGAAAAAGGGGATGGGAGAGGGAGCAGGAGGTGGGGCAGGAGTCTGGGTGGGAGGGTGGTTATGGGGGAAAGAACCACTATATTCCTAAAGTTGTACCTATGAAAAATGCATTCATTAAATAAAAGCTTTAAAAAACAAAAACACAAAAAATCCCCAAAAATGATAATAGTAAAAATAAAAATCCTCCATAATAGATGGTAACAAGAGATTCCCTAGATGCAGAAAAATCAATGTAGAAACAGAAAAAACATAAACAAGGAATTCATTCCGACTCCCCAAAAGGAACACAATAATACATTACTTCTTTGCAAGAAGAGGAGACTGACAAAATGCCATCCAAAATAATTCAAAGGAATGATTGTAAAGTTATAAAAAAACAAAGAAAAAGAGTTAAATGAAATAAGGAAATATGTACATGACATGGATGAGAAATTCTGCAGAGAGGGTATCTAATCTACAGCCAACTTATATTTGATCAAGGATCTAAAACCAATTCCTGGAGTAAGGACAGTCTATTCTACAGAATATTCCATCCCACAGCTACAGAATACACATTGTTTTCAACAGTGCATGGAACATTCTCTAGGATAGATCATATACTAGGCCTTAAAACAAATCTCAAAAAAACTTTTTAAAAATGGTATCATAGACCACAATTGAATGAGGTTGGAAATTAACAACAAAAGAAATTCTAGAAAACATACAAATTCATAGAGACTGAACAACACATTCCAGAATGAACAGTGGTTCATAGAAGAAATCAAAAGGGAAATAAAAAATTCCTAGATATGAATGAAAATGAAAATACAACATATCAAAACTTATGGGATTCAGCATAAGCAGTGTGAAGAGTAAAGTTTATGGTAAAAATTACCTACATCAAAAATTTGGAAAGTTCAAATAAATGATCTAACAATGCATCTCATGGATCTAGAAAAAGAACAAACCAAACCCCAAAACTTTTGGCAGGAAAGAAAGAATAAAAATCAGAGAGGAAATAAACAAAATTGAAATAAAAAAAAAACTACACAGGAGCTCAGTGAAATAAAGAGCTAGCTTTTTGAAAAAATAAGCAAAATTGATAAGCCATTGGTGCAACTAATCAAAAAAAAAGAAGACCCAAATTAGCAAAATCCAAGATGAAAAAGGAAATTTTACAACTGAAACCACAGAAATACCAAGAAGTAGGAATTCAAATAGCTATAGGCCAATAATTTGGAAAGTCTAGAAGAAATGGATAAATTTCTGGATATTTATAATTTCTAAAATTGAAGTACAAAGACATATAAAACCTGAATAAACCAATAACAAGAACTGAGATTGAGTCAGTAATAGAGTCAACAAAGAAAAGCCCAGGACCAGATGGCTTCACTGAGGAATTCTATCAAACTTTTAAAGAAGAACTAATACCAATTCTCCTCAACCTATTCAAAACAATTGAAAGAGAGGGACCCCTTTCAAACTTATTCTCTGAATCCAGCATTACTTTAATTCTAAAACCTGAGAAAGATACAACAATAAAACAATAGACCAATATCTTTGATGAACATAGATGCAAAAATCCTCAACAAAGTACTAGAAAATAGAATACAGCAACACATAAAAAAGATCATCCACCAAGACCAAGTGGGATTTATCCCAAGGATGCAGGGATGGTACATTATATGCAACTTAATAAGCATGATAAATCACAACAAAATGAAGCATCAAAACACATGATTATCACAATAGATGCAGAGAAAGCATTTGATAAGATACACAATCTTTTCTTGATAAAAGACATAAGCAAATTGGGTATAGAAGGAACATACCTCAACATAATTAAGACAATGTCTGACAAACACTCAGCCAGCATCATATTGAATGGCAAAAAGCTGATCTAAGATCTGAAACCAGACAAGGATGCCTACTATCACCACTATTATTCAATGTAGTTCTATGTATAGGGGAACCAAAAGACTCCACTAAGAGGATACTAGAACTCATGACAATTTGGCAAAGGTGGAGGATATAAGATCAACACACAAAAATCAATAGTACTCTTACATGCCAACAACACTGTGGTTGAGAAAGAATTTATAAGATCAGTCCCATTCACAGTACCTACAAAATTTTTAAACATCTTGTGATAAATTAAACGAAGGATGTTAAAGATCTCTACAATAAAAATTACAAAACATTAGTGGAAGACATAGAAGACCAAAGAAGTGGAAAAACCTTCCATGTTCATGGATTAGAAGAACTAATGTCATCAAAATATTTACATTATCCAAAGTAATTTTCAGATTCAATGCAATTTCAATCTAAATACCAAGGACATTCTTCACAAATCTAGGACAAGTAATCCTAAAATTAATACTGAAAAACAAAAGACCCCACATAGCCAAAGAATCTTAAATAATAAAAACAAAGCTGGGGGCGTCATAATACTAGATTTCAAGAAATCCTGCAAGGCTGTTATAATCAAAACAGCCTGGTACTAAGAGAAAAATTGATATGCAGATCAGTGGAACAGAACAGAAACCCAGAAAGTAACCCATGTATCTACAACCAACTATCTTTGAAAAATGAGCTAAAATTATTCCCTGAAGAAAGGATAGCATCTTCAATAGCTGGTGTTGGGAAAATTGGATTTCTACATGCAGAAGTTTGAAACAATACTTGTACTCTACACCCTATACAGAAACCAACTCGATTTAAACCTAAGACCTGCAGCCATCAAATTACTAGAAGAAAACATAGGTAAAATGGTGTAAGACATTGTCCTTAGCAAAGACTTCTTAAACAAGACCCCAGAAACACAGGCAATAAACACAAAATAGACAAATGGGATTACATCAATCTAAGAAGCTTCTTCACAGTAAAGAAAGTTATTAAAGCGTAGAGACAACAGAAGGAATGGGAGAAAATATTTGAAAATTACATATCCAATAAAGGATTAATATCCAGAAAATATAAGGAGCTCAAGAAAGTCAACAACAGCAAACCAAACATTGCAATTAAGAAATGACTAAAGGCCATACGAAGGAGTGCTCAGGATCGTTAGCCATCAGGGAAATACAAGTAAAAAGCACAATGAGGTATCACCTCATCCCCGTTAGAATGACTACCATCCGAAAATAAAAAACAAAAATGAAAAGAAAAAAACAAATTGCTGCCCAGAATGTAGAGAAAAAAGTACCCTAATACACTGTTAGGGGGAATGCAAATTCATATAATCATTGTGGAAAATACTATGGCGAGTTCTCAGAAAACTAAAAATTTATCTATCATATGACCCAGCTAGCCCATTCCTGGGAACATATCCAAAGGAAATGAAATTGGCATAGGAAAGAGATGTCTGCACTCCTATATTTATACTAGTTCAATTCACAATAGCTAAGACATGGAGTCAACCTAGATGCTCACCAACTGATGATTGGATAAAGTAAATGTGGTGTATATATACAAAAAGGAATATTAGTCAAAAATGAAGGAAATCCTGACTTATGCAACAAAATGAATGTAACTGGACATCACTATGCTACGTGAAATAAACCAGACCAAAAAGGACAAATATCACATATTTTTATTATTTGTGGTAGTAAATATATACAGAGTATAAAAATTGTGTGGATACCATATCATTTGGTACGCAGTTATTAATATTGCTTCACTGAATCATACCATACACTCTTCTTTTGCACGTTAGAAAGAAAGAAATGGTAAGGGGGAGAATAGTGAGTATATCTGGGTCCTAGTAATGTTTTGGTCTTAATTTTGGTGTTGCTTACGAGTGTGATCAGAGGACAAAAAGATTCATTTATCTGTATATTTATGTTCATTTCTTGGTATGTATACTGTATTTCAATTAAATGCTCAAAAATCAGACTTTTATATGAATTCCTTTTATGTATTTTACATATATTTATGTATCTATGATTAATACTGAGGGTTAAAATATTGGCAAACAAATAATATACTTGAAGACTTACCTTGGGGGCCAGGATCTCCTGGTGGCCCAGGTAACCCATCCTTCCCTGGTGGGCCAGGTCTCCCATGTGCTTGAGCAGCTAGCATTGCAGCAGGCAACTTGAGCTGAGATAGGAACACAGCCATCCTCTCTTCATTTATGAAAGAAAAAAATAATATATCACATTAGAAATATTGCTGTCAAAAATTTTTCAAAAATGAGTTGATGTAGTTAAAAAATTCAGTGTTTAATGTATGCACATTCATTTATCAACTTGTCTGACTGCTGAGTTGTTACAATGAAATACATAAAATTGACTGCACAAAGTTGTTTGACTATAGATGCAGACTTGCTTGTTTCTCAGAGGGTCTGAGAATTTTCAGTGGTTCTGAGAGGAGTGAACTTGCAACTGACTATTCAGTTCCAGTTGAGCCTTCAGATGATTGCGGCCCTGACCTACATTCTGGGTGCAATTTCACTATAGAGCCTGAGCTAGAGTCACACCACCAAGCAACCCTTCAAGTCCTTGGCCTATAGAAATTGTAAGCTAAAAAATTTTTGTTGTTTTAAGGCACTAAAGCTTATAGATATTGTTGCTATGTGGCAGTAGATAATTCATATAGCACATAACAGTTGGTATTCTTTAACAGCATTTCTTTATTAATAAAAGATTATTTATTGAAAAGATTATCATTGGTTCCATATTTTACATGATTTTGCTGTTTAATCACTACAGTGGGCAAATATTGTGCTTTATCAATAGCTAATTTTTACTTTTTGAAGACAACATATCATAAGCCCTCATTGTTATTCATGTTTTTCTTGTTGGATTTCCAATTACTGAGTCTGTTATTCAGTCAAGATTTCCAATAGAAAGGATGTCTAATTTGACCAAAGAAAAAAAAATCAGCACTGGTACAGATGAACATCTTCTCTAAACTGCAATTTTAGAAGCCATGAGAACAACAAAATCCTTCTACATATTTATGTGAACCTGCAGAAAACATTGAAACTAAGAACACACCAATAATGAGGAACTGACAAATTAACCAGCACATTTACAATTCAATAAATACAACAAAATCTTCTGTAAGCTTTGAGTGGTGTAATATTTATGAACTTAATATTTGCTAAATTAACAATGATGTTTTCTCAAGGAATATATCATTGTCATTTGCCCCTTTTTGTTCCTCTACAGCCTGAAATATTTCATTTGGGTTCTGAAGAAAATGCCCAGGAGTTAAGCAAGCATTAATTAAAGGTAGTTAAGATCAGCTCCATCATTAGGTCATGAGGAGTTGCCATAGTAGCATGCAACTAACAATACTTAGAGAGTTATTAATAAGTCACAATGCTTTTATATGAAAGTGATATACATCTCAAACTCTTAAATGAGATATAAACATTATTAAATATATTATTTATATAAATTATATATTTATAAATTTATAGTATATAAATTATATAAATATAATATAAACATTATTAAATATTAAACATTCTTTGTGAGCAGAACTTTAAATTAGGGATTTTGTAGTTTCTGTATTAAGTGCTCTTATTTAGGAATCATGGAGAGACTTGCATTTAAATAAGAATTATTATCTATATTTGATATGTCCCATATACTATAAGGATTATCTGATAAGCTTTAGCAGTCCAGTAGTAGTGTGATATAACAGACTTCAAATCTATCATATAAATATAAGACACTACTTCTCAGAAGTACTTTTTTGACTAATCACTGTACAATTATACTTATCATTATTAAATTCTTGGCTTTTAAACCCATATAGAACATTGTTCAGTTATATTTTACCTCAAAAGCATAGCATATCCAATATTTCACTACTACATGGAATTAATGTTTGTTTAAATCATTGAGTCATTGAAGTTTCATTATAAATACAATCTATTATTATTTGATTCTTTATTTAAATTTTCTTTGTTTATATTTTATAAACACAACATTTAAAAATCTAACATATGGATAGCTAGGTTTAAAACAGAAAATCACAGCAGGTTGTATCCTTGACACTGAAAACTAGTTACTCTGTTTTCGTTTCACACAACTTCTTCAAAAAGCAAATTCTCTTAGAAATTCAAATTATTTCATTTGCAAAACTTAGACATAATCCTTCAAGTGTACATGTTGGGTTTTACAAGAATCTTTCAAGTAAAAAAATCCGGTCTGGGATTGGTACAAATCTTCCAGAAAAGTTTCTTATTCATATATGTGGTGTTTGTTTTGTCGTTGAAGACCAAATGACAGCAACATACTAGAGATGACAGGTGTTAGGTAAAAAAAAAAAAAAAGACCACATCATATAGACTTGTAAAGAGGCACTTTGATTTTTTTCAGTCTTTTTACTCAGTTCAGTTCATTTAGTTGAACTGCAAAAGCATATTTCACTTAAATATACTTATATTTCTTATAACTTTTTTGATAAACAGCAAATTACTTCTGAATAAAACCTGTTTTCCTGTGGGGTTTCAATTTTTAAAAATCACTTAAAAACAATATAGACCCTTCTCCTGAAGAGAGTAAAACATACTTTTTTTGACACAGAATTATGAAGGGAAGAACATTAGCTGTAGCTACCCTAAGAGTAGTCACCCCACACTCCCACTCTGAAGTCACAAAGTCAGTGGAACAGAAACATTACAGCACCCACAGGGCTAGAATCTTTGGCTGCCATCTGAGGACAATTGTAAAAAAATGGGGATCTGATAGAGGCTGGTCCCGAAGAGTGATGCTAAATTACTCACCTTCCAGTTAAACTTTTACTACCTGACTATCTTAGATATTTGGTTGATGCTAATACATTTTTTCCAGGAACTTAACAGATCAAACAAATAGGCATTTAACATATAGTCAATTTGCAAATCATTGTGTTGAATACAACATCTTACTAGGTAATTTATAATAAACATAAAAGTCAGTGAGTGATCAATTTGAAACTTTTCATGTTGACTGTCTTTCACTTAAAAGATAATATATTTCACTAAAATTTTCTTAATTTGATACATAACTCTTTGAAATCATTCAATGTCAAAACAGAAATTCACAGTGCTAATTTTTTCTCTTTAGTGTTGGACTTGGATTTACAAGTGCTTTCCTTCATGTTATTTGTAGCATTTTTAGCAAAAAAGAAAACTGTTTTAAATAATTACTTCTAGCTGTAAGTGATCTAGCTTTAAGACGCATTCAGAAGTACTCGTTTAGCATAAAGGTAATTACCTCTTCCAAACCCTAACCTAATGTTCTATAATTTAAAATAATATGCTTTTGAGCATTTAAATGAACTATAAAGGCTCATATTCTTAATTGATTTTCCTCTGTTTTCAGGAATCTTTAGTCAATTAAACTGTTTTTGGCTATGCTTTCTAATGAGGCAAGAAATGAAAGAATTTAGATAGAAGCAGCCGTAAAACAAATGTACATATCCATTTGCCAAGGCAAAACCACAGCAGTCATTCTACATGAAACCAATGGATTAGCTTCCTTGGAGAATGGGTTCATTCATTTAACAGACATTAATATTAATGTGATGATAAACTATATTATACTAAGGAGGAAGAGATATTAGGATGTCACCAGGCCCATGTCTACTTTCTGTTTAATGGATAGAATTTTAAAATATTTTCAAAGAGAGAAATTCATCTTTTTCTACTATTATCCATTCAAATGTTTAATTGCCTATTTTCTTGATACAACTTCAACTTATTTTCCTTTGTTACTCCATTATGGAAACAGTATTCAATGAGTATTTCCCTTGTGAAGTCATTCATATATTTGAATATATTGTTATCTCTTAGTCTTCAGATTAAAAAGCTTTTACTTACAGATTGGTAATACATTTTCTTAATCACTTTTTGGTTCCATCATTACAGTACTTTTCCATATGTCTTAAATGTGGAAACCAAAATTAGATATGGTTTTACCCCAAGGAGTAAAAAAGTCAGAAGAGTAATTTCTTGTGTTGCCTTAATTTTATTTTTTAGTCTCATTTAACTGTTTACTAAACAGGATCACTTGGCAGATTCATATTTATTTTGTGGTTTGTCATGACCCAAAAGTTATTAATAATGTATTTATCTCTGGCCCAATTCTTTATCTTTGTAAGCATGGTACTTTGAAAATGATGGAATGGGTGAAGATGGTGGATTGAAAAATATCTTCTTTAACTATCTCCTGAATCCCTACAAAACAATAGTGAGATATTTTTAAAGGTATAAAACCACAAAAATATGGAGGATATGAAAGGAGACAATAGAAACAGAATTTTGAAAGATGAAGTTAATTGAGTACTAGGTTATAACTAAATAGGAGTAAGAAGTTCTGGAGTTCTATTATGTAGTATGGTAACAACAGTAAGGTTAATGTACTATACATTTCTCTCTTTAAAAAATATTTATTTGAAAGAATTACAGAGTGAAAGTCACACAGAGAGAGAGAGAGAGAGAGAGAGAGAGAGAGAGAGAGAAAGAGAGAGTGAAAGGCGAGAGAGAGACAAAGAGAGAGAGATTGAGAGAGATTGAAATCTTCCACTCACTTCCCAATCGGCCGTAATGGCAAGGGCTGGCACAGGCCAAAGCCAAGAGCCAGGAACTTCTTCCAGGTTCCCCACATGGGTGTAGGGGCCCAAGCTCTTGGGTCATATTCCACTGCTTTCTTAGGCACATTAGCAGGGAGCTGGAGCAGAAGTTCAGCATCTGACACACAAACATTGCCCACATGGGATGCCAGCCTGGCAGGCAGCAACTTTAACTGCTGTGCCACAACACCAGCCCCAGAATATTTCTCTATCAAAAAACCAGAAGATAGGATTTGGGATGTCTTTACCTTAAAGAAATTAGAAATGCTTGAAGAGATAAAGATATTTGCCTTGATTGGACATTGTCAAGTACATGAATGTAATGGGGGTACTGCATAGGGCCTCATAAGTTTGTTCAATTTTTTATTAAAATTTTGAACATAAAAACATTTTAAATTAAAAAATATAACAAATAATCTTAGAAATCCTGTTCTCTGAGCAGTGTCCCCTCCCCAACCCTAGCACAAGGCGTAAGGTTTGTAATCTGGAAAGGATAGGAAAATAGATTGTACGGGAAACTGACTCCTTTGAGACTTGGGCTTCGATGCTGAAAAAAGGACAACAAATGAATACTTTCGTGCTCAGTGCTGAGCTGGGAGCCAGGCAGGAGACACTGAGGAGGAATATGATCAGATGAAGAGGAGAGACTTTAATGGCACTGAAATTGAGAATCCCTAACTTAAAACCCAGCTAGTAACCCTGCAGTGAAGCTCGTGGCTGGCAAGCCCCACCATCCACTAACAACTTACAATCAAATATTGGAACCTGCTCTTATGATGACCAAACAAGGATTGCTGGACAATGCTGAAATCCTAGAAATTTAACAAAAGAATATCAAACACAGAAACAGGAAGAAACAAATTGGAAAAAACAAACTATGTTGGGGAAAATATTTCTAAAAGCTAAGTTTCTCCAATGATGCATATCTATCAGATGATGTGCACATACATGGATATGTGTATATATACATATAAAATTTAGCCTTAAATATAGGGAGGCAAGAGAAAGTGCTACAACCTTAAAACAAGAGAAGAAAGGAGATCATGTATATTCATGCATTCATATATACTCATGTGTATAATATGGCATCAATCCTTGCTCTATGAAGTTACCTTCCTTGAAAAGGACTTGGTCGATTGGTAAGTGAAATTGGAAATTTAATGTAACTTTGGAATGCATGTATGCCTGTGCATTGTGATTCTCCTGGAACCCAATCTTGAGACTGGTAGAAAGACACCTGCCCCCACAAAACGCTGAAGGAGGGCTTAGTGGCCTAAGGAACAGCTCAAAGTGTGAACTCTGTGGGGTGTTGTGTCGGTGGGGTCACTTGAGGAGCCTCAAAACTGCTCAAGATTTGGGTCTTGGTCTGTGGTTTCATTCGATCCCCTGAACACCTGGCATGATGCAGGGGCTTGACAGCAGGATCTCCTGACGACTCCCTTGAGCTGCCACTGACAGTCTGACTTGCTGAGCAGAGAGAACAGTGCCTGTGGCTGTAGATGCGCAGGGGTGCGTGGGGGCAAGGTAAGCCTTAGCTTCCATTGACAGAGTTTCTTCTCAAACTGCTAAGGGACAAGGGAGGCGGATGGGTGCTACTTTTCACATGACAAAATTAATCTTTGCTTTTAGAGAGAAAGCTTTCTGAAAAGGGGAACTGTGACCTTGGCGCCTTGTGATTTGTGTAAATGGAATCTTTCTTGCTAATGGTGTTCAGAAGCCATGGAAAAGGTGACTTCTAAGTGGAAAATTAAATTGCCCGAATTGAAATGATCTTGGGACAAATTAACTTAAGTGCTAAATAACTAAATTCTGGGTTTCAGGTACAATTTTGTTTGGAGGGAAGACAGTTTCGGTTGCCTGGTGTCAACAGAGATAAAAGGAGAGGGATATCACATGGGGAGTCTTAGAGAATAGAAGCTTCAGGAAAACAATTTCCTTTTGGGTTATGTTAGAACCTTGCCTTGAGGCTAAAACATCCGGGAGGGAGGGAGGTACCGGGGAGAGTGATGTCCAGCCACTCACCTGGATCTAGCCAGGCTGGAAGAGAGACAGTGAGAGAGACAGGGGAAAGGACAGAAGCCTGGGGAAGACTGCACCTGTCAGAGAGTGACTGAGGAAACAGGTGGTGCAGGGAACACAGCAGGGGAGGATGCAGACTTAGAAGAGGAGCTGCTCAGAAAGTGCAAGCCCGGTGAGCCTGTCCCAAGACAGGTGGAGAGTGGCCCCAACCCCTGACCTCCCTCCTGAGGAAACAGGCAGCTCTTCATGGCAGGTGCCACAGGATGGTCTGGGAGTAGCCACATAGAGCCTTCCTCTGTGGGGAGCAGTGGTGTCTCCTCTGTTGAATATACAGGACAGACTGCCAGAGGCCGCACCTTCATTCAGTGTCCCTGGGACTTGGAAAGCGAACATCTTGCTTAACACCTCATTTTTTTTCTCTGACAATGCTTAATCAGACATTTTCTGATTCTTTTATTTTCTTACATTTTCAATCAGCTTTCAAAAATTTGGACTGATGAAATCCTGAACTGCTAAATCTACACTTTCATCTAAAACCTTTTAAGAAATTGAAATTCATCATTAATGCTGGCCTAGACAAAAGCCAACTAATGATACCAGAGCCCATGGAAATTAAGAGTTAAAGGAGAACTTTAGATTTCAATTCCAAAACATGCATTTTCTGGTGTTTCCCCTCTCATGCCTGGGTCTACTAAAGGCATGGGTACTATGTGAGATCCTGGGTATCCTGTGCCCAGAACTATCTTCAAGGACATGCTACCTGTGCTGTCCCACAGGGCCCCATGCCCAGATGGGTCTCGTGCTGAGTTTAATGCTCTACTCTTCTATTTTAAAACTCTTAATCATTTTTGGACAAGGGCATTTGCTTTTTCCTTTCACACTGAGCCCTACTACAAAATTTGCAGCCACCTTGCTATTCTTCAATGTTTCCCTGGAGAGCTTGAAACATCTTTTTTCTCTCAGCCGATGCCGAGAGATCCATGTTGAGAGGGAATAAATGTTTGGATTGCAAAGATTAGAGCCTATCCTATGAAGCTTGATTTAAAGGTCAAAAAAAAAAAAAAAAGAAAAATTAGAGATTTCTAGATTTAAGGGTAATATTAAAATTGCAAAGAGAAAAACTGAGCTTAAGGAAAAAGCAGGCAACTACATTAATAAATTATCATTGAGAACAAAGTAAAGCTATTTAGTAGATATCAAGGTAAATTGAAATCAGTAGCATGGATTCAAGATCTTTAAAACATTTCTTTCTGTTCTATCACTGAACAGCTAAAAGTCCTCGTGTTACTCTGCTGCATTTCCAGTGCTCATGTGAAATAGGATGATGACCACCCAGTCACGGAGGTTTTGGCCTCTACTAGTTATTATTTTAAATGAGCAGGATGCATTCCTTATTGAGTATGGAGTGTCGGACTCCCAAAGACCCAGGATGGCCTTTAGGCATCTTGTAATCTTATTCCTTAAAAAAATTAACAATCTATTTTTGGCTTATGAGTGCTTAGCAATAGAGGTAGGTGCTTAGTAATGGAGGTAGGAACAATGATAGCCGAAGTGGATTTATTTGCTAAACACAAAAAGTTCCCACTTTATTAATCTTAGAATTGAGGGAGTGACATTGATTTTAGAGACAGAATCAAGTGATATCTTTGTGAACAGACAAAAATATATGGTAGATTTTAGGACAGCTATATAGATTCAGAGTTCACTAAACAATAGATTAATAGATGATTTACTAGTGGGCTGAAGGGCTTCTCTTCTTCTTTGCCCTGGCCTCTTGCCAGGAGGGGGGCTTGCTGTAGCCCTGTGCCTCCAGGGTGCATGGCCTTTGGGCCACCAGCCCTAGGCTTCCTGGCCTAGATAGATGCTCCTTCACGTGGCTGGTTCCTGGTGCTTGGTATGAACCCAGATTTACCTCTCTCTCTTAGATAAAGCTCTCACTCTCCTATGCATCTTTCTCACTAAATAAAAGCCTAAAATGTACCATGCTGCCTCGTTTATTGATGCCAGTATTTAGAATTCTTCTCTAAATATTAGGCAAGAAACATCTCAGGCTTATTACTATTGGGGATTTATTAATAGGCATATGGTGATATCGTATGGTACCCCAAATTCCAATAACATATGTGGCACCCCAGATGGCACTTCTGGGGAACTTTAAGGGGCCACATTTTCATATAATTTTTAGGGGTCCGTTTTCCGATATATGGCGACCATGAAGGGGCATAAAAATGTGAAATTTTTACAAAAGGATTTAAAATTTTTACGAAGGGATTTATAACATGTAAAATTTAAGAAGGGACTTCTAACATGTGAATTTTTAAGAAATTTTAAAACTAGGCAGCATGGTGGGAGCGGGCTTCCTGTGGTTTCTGACCCTATCTCTCTGCCTGCACCCTCTCTCTCCTCCATTTGGGTTGGTGCTTTCCCTGCATGCCTGTCCATGGGAATGCAGGGCTCCAAAGTGCCCGCCCTGATGGGTTGCACTCATGGACTTCACTGGGGAAGGGTGCGTCTTTTTCTTTGGCCCTGGTGCTGGCTACAAGGCAGGGATAGAATGGCCAGACTTGTGGTACGAAGTGGCCCCAGATCTGGGCACCGCGGGCGCCCTGGATCTGGCCTCCCAGTTTCGGGTCCGCTTTTAGGGTGACTCACAGGGAGCTGCACTTCCACCTTCGGCTCGAGCTAGCCCCCACTGGCTTGGAGTGTTAAGGCGACAGCCATAACACGTTCAAAATGGGCTGAGATCAGGGAGAGGATCCTAGTGTGGCAGTCGACCACATGGAGTGAGGCCCGAGCCACCCTGCCCTGGAGCAGAAGAAGCTTGCTCAGACAAAAAACAAGGGAGATTTTTTTTCTTTCTCTTTTTCTCTTTCATTTTGCTGGTAGTTTTCAAAAGGAAGGCATTGATTGGCTTTCTTTCACGGTTTCTGGCTTTAAGGACTTTGGTGGTGTTGCTAGTACAATATAATAAGAGATGAAATAGATTTACATGGAGGAAAAAGTCCTAATGATTCTAGATTGGCTAAAGTGTGTTTCAAAGACGATTTAAGCACTTTTCTAAGGTTAAGTTTTTAACTAGTTTCAGCAGTTTAAAAAGTTCTAAAACATTTCTCCTTGTCCCTGGGCCTCATCATACAAGCTTTCAATTGCTAATTTTGAGTTGCAGAACCTGTCTGGTTGCTTAGAAACGTGTTAGCATCAGGGAAGATGAGCTTTAAACATGGAGGACGCTCTACTTCTGTTGTGGAGGGTGGAACTTCTGCCCCACAGGAAGATAGGCAACAGACTCCGCCTCAAGATGGCAGCCCCCATGGCCTGCATGCTACATACCTGAGAAGCAATGTATATTAAATCATGTTATTATTTTAATTGGTTTATTTTCATGTCTGTGCAGGATTTTAACAGTCTGGAATGGTAATTTTCAGGCTGGGTGGTTTATTTTCACCTCTGAAGTAGGATTCTAATAGTCTGGAATGGTTTTTCTTAGACTGGTTGGTTTATATTTCCTTGGTATGATATATACACATTAAGATCTATAATAGGTATAGTAGCTCCAGGATGTTAGATTACTGGTTAGGGTAGATGATCAGAGATATAACTGGGCCAAAGCTTAGCCCTATTTACCTCCTGTCTCCCCAGGTTACAAGGTAATTTATCTATGGGTAGTTCTATACCTGCTCCTTTGGAGACTCCCTGGAAGATCTACACTTAATAATTGGGAGACCCTTCAACTAGATGGGATTAAGAAATTATAGCTAAAACAATGCATCCATGTAAAATGCTTAAGAATAATCTCATGAAGAGCTGTGTCCATTTTTATTTTCTCAGGTCCTACAGAGAGACTGTAAAGCTGTATAGCTCTACATGCATTCTTACAGACTTACTTCTTTTTTTCCTTTTGACAGGCAGAGTTAGGCAGTGAGAGAGACAGAGAGAAAGGTCTTCCTTCTGTTGGTTCACCTCCCAAATGGCCGCTATGGCTGGTGTGCTGCGCCGATCTGAAGCCAGGAGCCAGGCGCTTTCTCCTGGTCTCCCATGCAGGTGCAGGGCCCAAGCACATGGGTCATCCCCCACTGCCTTCCTGGGCCACAGCAGAGAGCTGGACTGGAAGAGGAGCAACCGGGACAGAATTGGCATCCCAACCGGGACTAGAACCTGGAGTACTGGCGCCGCAGGTGGAGGATTAGCCTAGTGAGCCGTGGCACCGGCCAGGACTTACTTCTAAGAGTACAGTTTAAAATTTGCTATGGGATCACAAATCCCCTGGGGCTAGATGGTAATGGTAACATCTTAAGTTTTAAAGTTATCATATAGGTGGGATTAAGTGTTAAAGTAATCATGTCTATAGGATTAAGTGTTTACTACTACAACTAATAAAGTTAAAGAGGAGTAAATGCTCCAACATGGGGAGTCCTTACAGCAGACTCATATAGCGGCAATCACTTTAAGTAGCAATCAGTGACCTCAAAATCAGCCCTAATGGCATACTGGTCTGGCTAGAAAGCCCACAAGAGCATTTCAGGCATGAATAGCCAGGACACTAGTGGAGAAAGTGTCCCTATGTGGAGAACCTCTGTGGGTGAGACCCCAGTGGAGAAGAGTGGCCATCAAAGAAGGGTGTACTTTTCTTTGGAGGGAGGAGAGAACTTCCACTTTGTGTATGGCCTTGTCTAAATACTGATGGAATTTGTGGAACTCAAAAGGCTTCCATGGCCTAGGCAGCTCATGTCAAATGCCTCGGGTGATAACTGACATCACATGTAAGAGTATTGTTAAATTAACAACACGAGTCACTGTGTACTAACTTCCCATGTGGGATCTCTGTTCTCAAAAGAGCTACAGTATTAACATTAATGGTGATACTTAATCCCAAAGATTTACTTCGTTCTGTTGTGTGATACTGTGCATAAGTTATAGTTATGTCTAAATGTCAAACTCCATTGCCTGTGTTTTTAGGTATTTATTTAAGGTTTAATAAGTGCCTCAAATGTAAAATCTTAGATACACGTCTCTCTGTGAAATTCCCACCTCGTATGTTTTAACATAGGGTCAGATATTTAAAGAAAGCTAAGGAGATTTCTGAGAATGGCAAAATTCTGTGGACTTTGGATTCCAAAATTTGGATTCCAAGATTTTGTGTACAGCTTTAAAGATGCCCTGATACAGACCCCATACTGAAAAGGATAGCAGCAAAAGTTGTTCCAGAGAACTGAGGAGCTTCTAACTAAAAGCTCTGGTATTGGGAACTGCTGGTGACGGGATTCTATGGAATCTGAATTCCAAAATTCGGATTCCAAACTTTTGTATGTAGCTTTAAAGAGGCCTTGATGCCGACTTTGTACTGAAAAGGGCAGCTACACAAGTTGTTATGGATTCCAGGATTTGGATTCTAAGCCTTGTGTTTGCTTAAAAGCCTCTGAGACAGACACTGTGCTGGACAGGGGAGCTGCAAAGGTGTTCCAAGAAATCAAGGAGTTTTTGACAAAAACTCCAACATTAGGAATTCCTGAACAAGCCATTCATAAGAAGATCCTCTTCAGATCAGCTTCAGCGTAAATGAAAGGGAGCTTTCCAGGTGCTCTTGAGCATGGCTACTTCTGTGAAATTAGGATTAAACTTCTACCTCTTAAGTCTTCACAAGTGAATGTGGAAGACATGCCCGACTGTTCCTATAAGCCGATCAGAAACCTTAAGTACCTCTTCAAAGCAAAAAGGCAAGTAAAGCTTTTGCCATTGTCTCCTTAAGGCAAACATGCTGTACCTGCCTTTCTTAATTATCTCTGGGAACTGTTATTGATGATAAAGCTACCTAATGATTTCCTCTATCATTATTCTCTATACTCAAGCTAAATGGGTTTATAATCTTCATAAGGGTATCCTATCACTGCCCACTACCTGGGAATCTCTAAGATATGTTGTTTCATCTAAAGGGGCACCCCACTTAAAATTGGTTTTGCTCCAGTTTTATTTATACTAATTAACAAACTTTTATGTTTCAGAACTTCTGGGAGTAACTGACCATGCAGGGGACACAGATGCTGGCAATGACTGAGACTGTTCCAGCTCAGAAATCAAATTTGTTAGATAGGATAAACAGAGATTTCCAGACCCTGGATAGGCAGGGCCTGCACTACACCCCTCATAAGCAGGAAGCAGTTATAGAAGAAATGATTCAATGTCCATGAACGCCCCTTAGGAATAAGGGGATGGAGTTTCTGAGGGGGGAATGAAGTAGGCAGGCATATAGGTTAAAATCAATTAGGTGGAGGGGGCTCCAAGATGGTGGAATAGGGAGGGAGCACACTGATAGTCTGGGAAAAGATAGTTTAATAAAAGTGGAGACTCTGTAGTTTCAGGGAAAAGTTAGGGATAAAACTGCAGAGGACACTCTTCTGGAACTAGTGGGACACAGTGGACCTACAAGGAAGGCATGGGCACCCACGGCTTGGGACCCCAGCCGCCAAGTCTACGCACCAGTGCTGGAAAGGGAGGTGAGACAAGGCAGCCTCCACTGCCGCCACTGCAGCCACCGCCGCTGCCCCCGACCCACCCTGAGATGGACAGGTGAGACACGCACGACTGAGTGGGAGAGGAAATCGAAATCAAACAAAGTGAATAGCGCCCATGGGAAGAGGGCGTGATCCAGGGGGACAAACAGAGGGACTGAACACGCCAGGATCCTTTGGTGTTTCTGCCCTCCCACCCCCAATCAGAGCTGCAGCGGGTGGAAAGCAGCCATCTTGTTTGTTTACATTCGGGTGTAAAGGAGGGCAGACTCTGCTTTTGTACTCTGAAGGAGGAAACTTCAGTGGCAGAGACCAAAGGTGGTTTGGAGCTACTCGTCACTCCTCATGCAGGGGGTGCAGTGAGGGGGCGGGGGGCAGCTGACCAACAAGGCCCAGGCACGTTAGGGCGAACAAAAGAACAGGGAAACTGGACCCAAGGGGCAGAGCTTGGCACCTCAAAGCCCTGACACGAGCCCACTCAAGTTACCAAAAAATAAATAAATAAAACATAAATAAATAAACTCTAGAAGGTAGATCTGCCTGCTTACACTGGATATTGGTACAGACCCACAGCAGCCCATAGCAGAGGGAAATCAACCTGAAAATTAAGCCAAACAGAAATGCCGAAGAACAAAGGAAAAATCCAGAATAAGAATATAGAAGAACCTATGAACTTGCCAATGGAGCAGGCTAAACCATCCATAATAGAGGTTGAAGAAGCAGAATTTGAAACCATGCCAGAAAAAGAATTCAGAAAATTAATAATCAGATTATTTAGAAATAATGAGAAACAGATTCAAGATCTGAACGAAAAGCACGCCCAAGGATTAGAAATGCTAAAGATAAGCCAGGATGAAATACTGGAAATGAAAAATTCAATTGACCATATAAAAAACACTGTGAAATCCCTCAGAAATCTAACAGATGAAATAAAAGAGCGAATATCAGAATTCAAAGACAAACTTCCAGAAATAATACAGTCAGTTCAAACACAGGAAGAAAAAATTAGAAAATTAAAAAATATGGTCAGAGACTTACAAGATTCAATCAAGCATTGTAATGTTCAGATAATAGGAGTCCCTGAGGTTGAGGAAAGAGAGAATGGATTGGAAGGCGTTTTCAATGAAATAATATCAGAAGACTTCCAACAGAGGTAAATTGATAATAACAAACAAATTCAACAAATAGTCAGGAGCCCCAACAAGGTAGACCAGAAGAGAAATTCACCGCAACACATTGTGGCAACACTCAGCTCAGTGAAACACAAAGAACAAATCCTAAAATGTGCCAGAGAGAAACGACAAATCACATTCAGGGGTAAGTTAATCAGACTCACCCCAGGCTTCTCATCACAAACACTACAGGCAAGGAGACAATGGCATGATATATATAAGACAAACAATGCCAACCTAGAATACTACACCCTGCAAAGCTATCATTTATGAATGAAGGGGAAATAAAGATCTTCCATGATAAACATAAACTGAAAGAATTTGTATCCTCGCATCCAACCCTACAACACTGGCTCAAAGACGTGCTGCACACAGAAATACAAAAACAAGAACTTCACTACAAAAAAAAGTGAATGTAGAATAAGCTACAAACAAATCTCAAAATACATAAACAGCTCGTTTCAGGAAACACGACTGGAAAAAGACAGGACTTAAAGGGAGATATAGATTCAAATACAATAGTAACAGGGGACTTCAACACCCCACTCTCACCAATGGACAGATCAACCAGACAGAAAATCAATGAGGAAACAACAGAGCTAACTGACGCTAAAGACCAAATAGACCTAGTAGATATCTTCAGAGCCTTCCACCCCACAGCCACAGAGTTCACATATTTCTCCCCAGTACATGGAACATACTTTAGGATTGACCATATGCTAGGCCATAAAGGAAGCCTCAACAAATTAAAAAAAAAAAAAAGAAACTATACCATGCAGCTTCTCAGACCATAGCACAGTGAAACTCGAAATCAACAACCCAAGAATCTCTACACCATATGCAAACACATGGAAAACGGACAACATGGTTCTGAATAAAGAGTGGGTCATCGAAGAAATCAAAAGAGAAATCAAAATATTTCTAGAAACAAATGAAAATGACAATACAACCTATCAAAACCTGTGGGATACAGCAAAAGCAGTGCTAAGAGGAAAGTTTATAGCAATTGGTGCCTATATCAAGAAACAGGAAAGGAACCAAACAAATGACCTCTCCATGCACCTTAAGGATTTAGAAAAACAGCAGCAAATCAAGCCCAAACCCAGAAGAAGGAAAGAAATACTAAAAATTAGAAGATAAATAAACAGAATTGAAACCAAAAAACAATACAAAACAAAAGAGCTGGTTCTTTGAAAAAATAAACAAAATAGACACACTATTGGCCCAACTAACCAAAAAAAGGAGAGAGAAGACCCAAATCCATAAAATCAAAGATAGTAATGGAAATATAACAACAGACACAACAGAAATAAAAAGAATCATCAGAAACCACTACAAAGAGATGTATGCTAACAAACTGGGGGACCTGGAAGAAATGGATAGATTCCTGGACACGTACAACCTTCCTAAACTGAGCCATGAAGATATAGAAAACCTAAACAGACCCATAACCATGAAAGAAATTGAATCAATAATAAACACACTACTGAAAAAGAAGAGCCCAGGACTGGATGGCTTCACTACTGAATTCTACCAGACATTTAAAGAACAACTAACTACAGTTCTTCTCAAGTTATTCAAAACAATTGAAAGGGAAGGAATCCTCCCAAATTCTTTCTATGAAGCCAGTATCACCTTAATTCCTAAGCCTGGAAAAGACACAACAGAGAAAGAAAACTACAGACCTATCTCCCTGATGAACATAGATGCAAAAATACTCAACAAAATTCTGGCAAACCGAATCCAACTGCACATCAGAAAGATCATTCACCTGGACCAAGTGGGATTTACCCCTGGTATGCAGGGATGGTTCAATATTCGAAAATCAATGTGATACATCACATTAACAAATTGAGAAACAAAAATCATGTGATTATCTCAATAGATGCAGAGAAAGCATTTGATAAAATACAACACCCTTTTATGATGAAAACTCTAAGCAAATTGGGGTTAGAAGGAACATTCCTCAACATAATTAAGGCAATTTATGATAAACCAATGGCCAGCATCATATTGAATGGGGAAAAGTTGGAGGCATTTCCATTGAAAACTGCCACCAGACAGGGATGCCCACTCTCACCATTGCTATTTAATATAGTCCTAGAAGTTTTAGCCAGAACCATCAGGCAAGAAAAAGAAATTAAGGGATACTAATGGGAAAGGAGGAAGTTAAACTATCCCTATTCGCAGATGACATGATCCTATATATAGGGGATCCAATAAATTCCTATAAGAGACTATTGGGACTCATAGAAGAGTTTGGTAAAGTAGCAGGATACAAAGTCAATGCCCAGAAATCAACAGCCTTTGTATACACAGACAATGCCATCACCGAGGAAGAACTTCTAAGATCAATCCCATTCACAATAGCCACAAAAACATTCAAGTACCTTGGGATAAATTTAATTAAGGATGTCAAAGACCTCTATGATGAAAATTACAAAACATTAAAGAAAGAAATAGAAGACACACAAAAATGGAAAAATCTGCCATGCTCATGGATTGGAAGAATCAATATCATCAAAATGTCCATTCTCCCAAAAGCAATTTACAAGTTCAATGCAATACCAATAAAAATACCAAATTCATTCTTCGAAGACCTAGAAAAAAATGATGCTGAAATTCATATGGAGAAACAGGAGACAGCAAATAGCTAAAGCAATCCTTTACAGTAAAAAAGCTGGAGGCATCACAATTCCAGACTTCAAGACATACTGCAGGGCAGTTATAATCATAACAGCCTGGTACTGGTACAAAAACAGATGGATAGACCAATGAAACAGAATAGAAACACTGGAAATCAATCCAAACATCTATAACCAACTCATATTCAACAAAGGACCTAAAACCAACCCCTGGAACAAGGTCAGCCTCTTCAACAAATGGTGCTGGGAAAACTGGGTGTCCACATGCAGTCGAAGTATGAAGCAAGACCCCTACCTTACACCTTATACAAAAACCCACTCAACATGGATCAAAGAATTAGAGATATGCCTCGACACCGTGAAATTAATTGAGAGCATAGGGGAAACCCTTCAAGACACTGAAACAGGCAAAGAATTCCTGGAGAAGACCCCAGGGGCATAGGTAATCAAAGATAAAATAAACAAATGGGATTATCTCAAATTGAAAAGTTTCTTTACAGCAAAGAAACAGTCAGGAAAGTGAATAGGCAACCGACAGAATGGGAGACACTATTTGCAAACTACACAACTGATAAAGAATTAACAACTAGAATCTATAAAATGATAAAGAAACCCAATAAAAAGATGGGCCAAGGACCTTAACAGACATTTTTCAAAAGAGGAAATCCAAATGGCCGACAGATGAAAAAATGTTCAAGATCCCTAGCCATCAGGGAAATGCAAATCAAAACCACAATGAGGTTTCAACTTACCCCAGTTAGAATGGCTTACATACAGAAATCCACTAACAATAGATGCTGGCGAGGATGTGGGGAAAAAGGGATACTAATCCACTGTTGGTGGGAATGCAAACTGGTAAAGTCACTATGGAAGACAGTTTGGAGATACCTCAGGAATCTGAATATAGCCCTACCACATGACCCAGCCATCCCACTCCTTGGAATTTACCCAAAGGGAATTAAATGGGAAAAAAAAAAGAGATGTTTGCACCTCTCTGTTTATTGCAGCTCAATTCACAATAGCTAAGACATGGAATCAACCTAAATGCCCATCAACGGAAGATGGATGAAGAAATTATGGGATATGTACTCTACAGAACACTATACAGCAGTAAAAAACAATGAAATTTGGTCATTTGCATCAAAATGGTGGAATCTGGAAAATATCATGTGAGTGAAATAAGCCAGTTCAAAAGGGAAAAATATCATATGTTCTCCCTGATCGATGACAATTAACCAAGCACCTAAAAGGAAACCCGTTGAAGTGAAATGGACACTATGAGAAACAATGATGTGATCAGCCCTTGTCTTGACTGTTGAGGAACAACTTACTATTCTATTCCTTTTAGTATGTTTTTTGTCATTTTTTTTTGGTCCTACTTAATACCACTCGTTGAACTCTGTAATTAATACACAATTATTCTTAGGCGTTTAAAATTAACAGAAAAGTGATCTCTGTTAAATATAAGAGTGGGAATAAGAGAGTGAGGAGATATATAGGTCGGCACATGCTCACTCGGACTTACCTCTAATGGTAGAGCTAGAAATGTGCCAGGGGATTCCAATTCAATCTTATCAAGGAGGCATGTACTAGTGCCATCTCACTTATTAAAGTGATAAGTTTAAGTACATAATTTATCAAAAATGATAGGGTAAGTGTCGAAGAGATTTCACAAATAAGACCAGTGTCTATAAATAATGAAGGCTAGAATTAAAAGGGAGAGAATGATCCTGCGGGGGAAGCAGGACACACAGCAGACTCATAGAATGGCAAAGGCCCTAAACAGCCCTCCTGCCTCAGAAGCAACACTTGGGGCAGTTGGATAGGGCTAAAAGGCCCATGAGAGTCTCATAGGCATAGAAAGCCAAGACGCTGTGGCAAAAACAACCTGAATGAAAGATCTCAGTGAACAAGATTCCAGCAGAAAGAACGGGCCATCAAAGAAGGAGGCACCTTTCTCTGAAGGGAGGAAGGAACCTCCACTGAGATATGGCCTTGACTAAATAAGTTCAGAGTTGGTGAACTCAAGGGGCTTCCATAGCCTCGACAGCTCATGGCAAGAGCCTCGGGTGATTACTGACGTCATAAATAAGAGTGTCAATTGTTAAATCAACAATGGGAGTCACTGTGCAGATGCTCCCCATGCAGGATCTCTGTCCTTAATGTGTTTATTATGAGAGTTAACAATAAAACTACTAGTCGAACAGGATTCTATATCTTGTGTGGTTGTTTGGGTGCAGTCTGTTGAAACCTTTGCTTAGTATATACTAAGTTGATCTTCTGTATATAAAGATAATTGAAAATGAAACGTGATGAAGAGTAGGATGGGAGAGGAAGTGGGAGATGGGATGGCTGTGGGTGGGAGGGAGGTTATGGGGGAAAAGCCACAACAATGCAAAAGTTGCACTTTGTAAATTTACATTTTTTAAATAAAAAAAATAAAGGCTATGAAAGTTAAAAAAAATCGATTAGGTTTGTGAGCGGGAAGACCATGCCTTCACCATGCCCCTGTGTCACTTCATGCCCCTACCTGGCCACACCTGAGTGCCCACCAGCCAATCAGGTTAATTAACCACTCCCCTTTGGAAGTGGGTTAAAAGCCTGGGACACAGTTTGGCCTTCTCTTCTTTGCTCTGGCCTCTTGCCAGGAGTGGGGCTTGCTGTAGCCCTGTCCCTCCAGGGCGTGTAGCCTTCAGGCCACCAGCCCTAGGCTTCCTGGCCTAGATGCTCCTCCACATGGCTGGTTCCTGGTGCTCGGTATGAACCCAGAACCTAGATTTACCTCTCTCTCTTAGATAAAGCTCTCACTCTCCTATGATTTCTCTCATTGAATAAAAGCCTAAAATGTAAAAAAAAAAAAAAAAAAAAAAAAAAAAAAAAAAAAAAAAGTGGGCTGAAGGAATCCAATGTCATTTAGTAGAAAGGCAGAGTCCTGACTCTTGACTTTTTAATTCAACATTTCTATCAAAAACTAGAATGATGACATGCTTAGAAAATTTAGACATGACACAAAGTTAGGAAGGCCAGGCAACCTGCTCTCCCAGAGACAGTATTAGAAAAGATGTTTCCAAACTGCAACAATGCATGAACACAGATCAGTTGACATTTAATAAGAATATAAGAACACACACTTAGATTTTAAAAATAAACACACTGTCCACACATAATGGGAAATACTTAATTTTAAAAAACAGGTATAAAGAATATCAGGGTGGCTAGTTATTTGAAAATTTGAAATTAATTAACAGTATGATATTGTTGCTAAAAAGAAAGCAATGCTATCTTAATTTGAATTATTGAAGTGTCTAGGGAAGAGGTCAGAAAACTGTTCTCTGTAAAGGGCCAGATGATAAATATTTCAATCTTCATGTGCTACTATGGTCTCTGTTCCAGTTACTGAATTCTGCTCCTGAAAGCAGCCAAAGAAAATACATAAAGGAACAGGCTGGTTGTGCTCCAGTAATACTTCATTTACAAAGACAAATTTGAATTTCAGATCATCTTCACACAACAAGAAATATTTTTGTTTTGATTTTTAAAAATCATTTGAAAGTGTGAAGCTTTCCCCATGTCATGAAATTGTCAAAACCACTCTCAGCCAGAAATAAATAAATAAATGGCAGGAATATTTGGCTGACAGGTCTAGATCAAAAGATGCTGTAATTGCCCTTGGTATAAAGATCTCTGGGTGAATGAGATTACGTCAGTAACCACCCGAGGCTCTTGCCATGAGCTGTCGAGGCTATGGAAGCCCCTTGAGTTCACCAACTCTGAACTTGTTTAGTCAAGGCCATATCTCAGTGGAGGTTCCTCATTCATGTATAAATTAAGCATTTCCCAATGGTGGCAATGGCAGAGGAGCTAGACCTGTTGACTCCACAGAGGAGGGAAATAAGGAGTAGTAAAATGGATATTAAAAAAAATACTCAAAGGGCTATCATGTGCATAGAGAATACATTGCTCATATTGTTTTCCATTTCAGGAATGATGACAGGAAGTTACAAGGAGGCAAATTCAACAATGCAAGGAAGAGCTTTCTGTTGAACACAGCATTCCCGTCATAAAATGGATTGCCTCTCAATGCTGTTGTTGCCTAGCCCCCTTTCAAGAGTGCAATTGAAGGGATTCCCACAGTGGACAGGCAGTGGGAATTAGTGAGAAATTCAGAAATGTTATTAAGCAAACCTAACCTTCAAAAATTCTTAGGACCTCTTGATTAATATACTTCTTTATTTCTTCAAATGAAACTGCATCAGCCTAAAGAAGGGAAAAATATTCCATTAAAATAAAGTATAGCACAAATGAATAAAGAATAGAAATACACTTCTATAGATACATTAAGGAACATGCTTTTGGCAGTTGACTATATAGGGCAATAAAAATCTTGTTTTGATTAAATTCTGGGAATAAGTTGAAGTGCATTAATGCTTTATAAGTTGTGGACTGGCATTATAACCAAAGACATCTACATATTTACTATTACATGGAGAGACATGGATTCACATTTCCTATCACTTAATTTTACTGAGTTAAAGAACTTGAACCGAATTATCATGATGTTAGTATCTCAGCTACAACTTAATTTTTAACCAATCATTGAACATTGGCAAAATCAATACCTAACTGATATTACATATCTTCAAAGGAAGTGAACCTAGAAGATAACTTCAAGAATGCTGGATTGTTCCTTAAAATGTTTTTAACTAAGGTTTGCCCATTTCAGGGTACATTTTATTCTGTAATTTACACTTTCCAAATATACGTGTAGTAAGCAATTTTCTTAAGAGAAAATGCTCAAGAGACCAGGTAAAAGTAGGTAAATGAATCAGTTGAATTTTTAACCCCTTAACAAACAAATCTGCATGTATTTCACAATCTAACATTTATAATTGTAATTCTCTACTATTGTATTTTCACATTTTTTAAAAGGGAGCTGTTATTTCTCATGATGCTCAGGATTCCAAGCTATTTCATTACTGTTCCTTGCATCTGATGGTTATTATCTGGTAGTACACGTTTGGTAATAACAAGAATGCAATGAAGATTAGAGGTTATTACAAAGGGAATTGTCCCCATTACCAAACATCCCCTTTGAGAAATGTACATGAACAAAGACTATAATGAGATATGGTTAGATATGAGACTCTGAAAGTCTATAGAAAATCACCATGCAATGTGATTTTCAGACTGGAATGTGACCTGAACTCTTTTCTATAATTAGATGGTGCAAGTTCATCTATAAAAGTTTCTGTCTTGGTACACTGCCCATCATTCTTCACTGCAAATTCCTCTATCCCCATTCTGGGCCTGGGTGTGTAATAACAATATTGTGGGTTTTCAGCACACAAGGGTGCTAATTCGGTTTTAACAATAAACTCATTTGGAACTCAAGCAAAACAAAACAGAACAAAACAAAAACAAATTAGATTATGTGAAAGGATCATAAAGTGATGATTTCTGTTGGACAGTTTCAAGAATGCTCTATTTCATTATCTCATTTTCACCATAGAAGGGACAATGAACTTGAATGAATGCACCTACTATCAATTACTCACAAAGCATAGAGAGTTCAAGGTACACAAGTTTGATTCAAGTGGAGTTTAGGGAGGGTGGGTAAAAATAAAGGAGTGTGAAAATTGTGGGAATGCTCAGTTTTGCTTTGTATCTAGTATAGGCCTATTATGTAAGGAAAGTATGGTTTTAACGCCCCCAGTTCATTCCAGGACACTTCTTCCTGACATGGATATTTTAATATTAAATATCTCTGTTGAATGGACACTCATTACTCCTTCATGAAGACATTAATACATATACAGGTTTCCTTAATTAAACAATGTTTCTTGCCCTGAAACCTGAATGGTTTCCATTTCAAAGCGCTGCTTGGGCCTGATTTGTTTTTCTGACATTCAGCAAAATGAGTCCTAATACAAAACAGACAAATGTGGTTTCTGCCTAGTATCAGGAGACATTATAGATAGCATTTTAAAAGCATGATTCGGGAGCAGGCACTTGGCCTAGCACTTAAGCTATTGGCCCTGATGCTCACATCCATATCAAAGTGCCTGGGTTTGCATTCCAGCTCTGCTCCGATTCTAGTTTCCTGCTAATGCCCATCTTGGGAGGCAGCAGTAATGGTACAAGTAATTGGAGCTTGCCACCCATGTGGTCAATCTGGATTGAGCTCCCAGCTATAAGCTTCAATCCAGCTTAGCCTTGGCTTCTGTGGGTATGAGAACGAACCAATAGATAGGATCTCTCCTTGTCTCTCAATCTCTTTGTTTTCATCTCAAATAATAAATAAGTAAATATATTTTAAAATAGCTGAATTTTTTTTTTTTAAAGCCATGGTTTTGAAGTCAGCCACCTCTGAGTCTGACCCACATAACAACTCTGTGACCTTGGGCAAGTCAATTCTCAGGTTTCTGCGTTTGTAAAAGTGGAATGGGAAGAACACCTTTCTTTCTAGTTTGATTGTGAGGAGCAAATAAGGTAATGCGTACTAAATGGTAAGCAGAGGATCTGGCATATACTTGACAGCTATCTCCACCCTCAGAGACTAGTTTAGGTTTGTCTTATGTATTTAAAACATATTATCATCGCTTTTTAAAATGTAAAATTTAAAACATTTTATCATTGCTTTCAAAACATAAAATGGTCAATACTACACAACCCCCGAAGTACCCAGAACCACTTACCGGAGTGCAAGGTACACCTGGTGAGCCTGGAGGGCCTTGTTGGCCAGGGGAGCCCATGGAACCCTTGCTTCCAGGTGGTCCCACAGGACCTACGGCCCCCTTCATGCCTGTAAGGCCTGGTTTCCCCCGTTCACCTTGTGGGCCTCTGTCTCCTGGAATTCCCTGATCACCCTATTGAGGGGAAAAAATGATCTTTACTAGAATGACACCAGTTGTGGTTAAGAGCAAAGGTTCCATAGTCATACTAGATTTATTAGCTGTGGCTTCTTGGATAAGGGACTTAAACTATCTCTGGCCTAGCTTCCTTACCTATGAAATAGGCATATTAATAGTACCTACTAAGTAGGGTGTTGTTGAGAAATAAATGACTTAACCTAAGTAAAGTGCTTCAACAATATCTAGCACATAGGGAGCATTCAATATATAAATGTTAGTGACAATGCTAGTTGTACTCTGTCTACGATAATATGGTGGCCCTTTTGAAAGTTGACACCAGCTGTCACTTCAGGTCTGGATCTCTTTGTAGTAATAAAGGAAGATTGCCAAGAGGATCTCACCATGGAGTTTTCACTTAGAAAAACTCAAGGACACTCAGAACCTCTCCTAAATCATGTGCTTCCCTCCTCTTCTTTCTACTGTTTGTATGGTCTTTAGTAGACTATTTTGGTTTGTGCTTATGTCTTATGTGTGCTCACGTTTTACATGTGTGTGCAGGTATGTGCTCACTGTGTCTTAAATTTATACAACTTATGATGGTGAGAAAGGAGAGTCTTTGAAAAGTTCAAAGCAGGTAGCTAAGGAGGAGGGTTCCCACTCAACAGCAGAGGTGATGTATTAGAATTTGTTGAGTAAGATGTCATAACAAAATAGGAATAAGACTATATTAGCTATGTCTAAATCTGATATGTGGTTTCTTTAATGTTGTCTTTTATCCTTCCATGTATCTAATACTGTATGTTTGTGCAAGAAATGATGGGGAGGAGAGAAAGAAATAGAGGATGGGTGTGGTGCCATGGTGCAGTAGGTTAATCCTCCACCTGCTTTGCTGGCATCCCATATGGGCATTGGTTCTAGTCCCGGCTACTCCTCTTCTGATCCAGCTCTCTGCTCTTGCCTGGGAAAGCAGTGGAAGCTGGCCCAAGTGCTTGGGCCCCTGCACCCACATGAGAGACCTGGAAGAAGCTCCTGGCTCCTGGCTTTGGATCGGCACAGCTCTGGCCATTGAGGCCATATGGGGAGTGAACCAGCGGAAGGAAGACCTTTCTCTCTGTCTCTCTCTCTCACTGTCTGTAACTATACCTCTCAAATAAATAAATAAAAGCTTTTAAAAAAATAGAGGACAGGCCCTGCATGGTAGGTGTTTCAGACATAGATTTTCAAACATTCAGTTACAAAACCCAGGAGGTGATGCTCACATCAAATACAAAGGAATTGTGCTTAAGGCTGTCCTGCATTTCACTATTATTCTTTCACTTGTGACTATTCTGAAAAAACAAAAACAAAATTCTTTTTCTCTTGCTTTAGAAAATAATGAAAATAAGTGAACAATTGCCAAAATCTATGTGATCATGGAGTGCAAAGATATATAGAAAGAAGCCATGTAGAAAGAAAAAAAAAGCAGATGAATCTAACATTAACACTACTCTCTTAGCTACAGAATCGCATCTGCACACAGGCCTATCAACCAAGTCCACATTTGGAGAGATTTCTGAGAGAACTGAAAAAAAAATAGGACACTTTAGTCAGTGATTGGCACTCTGCAATCTCTAACATGTTAAAATTCTTTCATAAGTTAGGTACAGAGATGTTAACTTTTATGATGCTTATTAATATGCAAATTGGGAGAAGATTAATGTCTCAGAAAAAGGGGGCTAGGTAAGTGAAATAAGGCATATCCCTAGAGTAGAATAACAGGTAGCCATTAAAAAGCAGATGAAGATCTGTATCTACTGACAAAGGAAAGGTAGTTATTGTGTTTTGTTAGGGGAAAATCACTTACATAGCAGTGTGAATCCATTTTTTTAGAACAGCATATATATTTACTTATATTGATACATATAAATAGAGGTGTATATCATGTACAAGAGTAAGAGAGGTGGAAATATGTCTGATATCAATGGTGTTTATCTTTATGTAAGGGGACAAGGTAAATTTTTTCTTTCTTTTATATTATTTGTATTTCCTTTAGCTATCATGGATTACTTGTATAGTAACAAATAAAAACTAGTAAGCCAGACACCAGTATGCAAATGTACATGTGCCTACCATCACACCCAACAGCAACCCTAAATAGAATTATAGTAAGCATTGATGCTTGAGTAACCTTTGCTATGGAGTGACATTAGTTCTACTAGAAAAAAGATATTAAAGAAAATAACAGGAAGTAACAATATCAGCAACCCAGTTTACACAAATGTATACCACCTAATTGGCATTACTAGTAACTTCACTATATATGAGGGCTTCAAAAAGTTCATGGAAATTTTGTAAACCAGATCAGCAGGGTAGACTTAGCTGTGTGCAAATGCAACCATGTAGGTGTACCTGCCAGAAGATCTGCTTCTGTGTCCTTTAATTGTCACATTTTCTGCCTAGTAAGAGATCTTGGGTCACATACAAGCTAGTCTTCTTTTTACACATTGAGAAATTTTCAGGAACCTACATACATAATTGTATAGCCCAAATGAAGAGACAGATGTAATAGACAGACTTGAATAGCAATCATAATAGTAATATACGTACACGTTCTCCTTTGGGGCCTCTATCTCCAGGCTTACCCATGATGCCCTGAAAAACAGATGTCGTGCTAAAAATTACTGTCTGCCAAAGATTTTTCATCAATCTTGTTGATATAAATGTTGGTAAGTATTCTGGATGCAATACAATTTTTATTTTAAATGGTATTTTCCATACCTGAGCACCTGGTAATCCATCTTTTCCATTTATTCCCTATAAAGATAAAAATTGATTAATATTTCTAAATCTGCATTAACTGATACGATTAAACACAATGAAAGAATAAGGTTTCAAGGACAGTTCCTTAGTCATACTTTTTAAAACTAGATTTACTTATTTATTGAAAGTCAGAATGATGGGTGGTGGTGGTGGGTAGGGAGAGAGCCTCCATCTATTGGTTTACTTTCCAAATGGCTGCAGCAGCTAAGGCTGGGTCAGGTTGAAGCCAGGAGCCAGGACCTCCATCTGGGTCTCTCACATGAATGGCAGAGACTCAAGAACTTGGTCCATCATCTTTGCTTCCCAGGTACATTAGCTGGGAGCTGGATTGGAAGCTAACTAGTTGGAACTTAAAAACCGACACTCCAATATGAGATGTGGGTATTCCAAGTGGCAGCTTAATCCATTATGTCACAACACCTGCCCCTCCTTAATCAAATTTCTGTTGAGATCTTGGTGAGCTAATTTGGTAATAGACAACAAAATCAGTAGAATCAGCCCTGAATTCAAATTCTGACTCTGGGGGCACAGTGGTTCAGATGCTGCTTGGAATGCCTGCATCCTATATCAGAGTGCCAAGGTTCAAGTCCAGGCTGTGCTCCTGATTCCAGCTTCCTGCTACTGTGCCTCCTGAGAGGCAGCAGGGAGGGCTCAAGTAGTTGCATCCCTGTCACCCATGCAGGAGATCCATATCGAGTTCATGGCCCCTGGATTTTACCTGGTCTTGCCCTGGCTGAACCAATGGATGAGAGATCTCCTTGTCTATCTCTGGTTTAAAAAAACAAACAAACAAACAAAACTTCCGTCATTTAGTGGCTTCATTAACTTGCTTGGACAATTTCCTTAACCACTATTAATATTAACTTAAGGTAAGGATTAAATAAAATAACATGGAAAATGTACAGCACATTTTGAATAGTCAACAAAATTTATTTTATTTACTTATTTTCCTCTTAGGTATTTCCCGAGGCAATAGAAGGTATCCCATGACACTAGCTTGCTGGGGTATGGAATTTTTGTTACCTTCTAATGAGAAATTTTCCAGCACAAAAAGTCATTCTCAGTAAATGATCTCAGTTACAGCTGGGAAAATTTGATAACATGGCCAGAGCATGGACCTACTATGAAATAAACTGTCAGCTGGAGAACAACTGTTATATTTTGGTTGAAAATAGGAAAGGAAAGCAAGAAATCTGTAATCATGGCTTTTGAGAGTATTAAATAGGGAGTTTTTATTAGAAAACTAGAAGCTTCTTGAACTTTAAAAGGCAGTTATGGAATTGGTAATAAAGCTGAGTCCTGTCTGGAGATTTATAAGACGGGGAGAACTACTGGCTAGGAGATATAAGAAGGAAAAGGACTTGGGGTCAAACCAAATACCTAGGGCCCAAAGTTTTTGAGATGTGATTTGCAGAGGGAGATCAAGGTGAGAAATATGATTTCTTAGCTAGCAGGCAATTGCACGGACTTGCTCCTCTGAAAAGCCGAGGAGACTTTTATTGTGCTGGAATGGATTCTGTGAGAATGGAATTGCAGACAACTGCATGTTTTTGTTGCTGTAAATTACAGTGAAATCTGTCACAACTGATAACCCAACCTTAGTCCCCCAACCTCTCTGAAGCATCCTGGGAATTATTTAGAATACTTTAAGAACGTGTGATCTGAAGTGTACAGTTCAAAGTATTTATTACATCCAGGAACACAAGCAACAAGAGACAAGCTGATTAAGGACAGGATGTGAAAGAAGCAACTGTGTTCCTGGAATAAAAAATTAATCCAGTATAAAAATGTAATTCACATTTTTAGTAACAATGTAAGGAAAGGAATAACCCTATAATCCATTTTTTTTCTTTTTCTTCTCTAGTAATATATCAAAGACTTTTATGGGTGTTTGTATATGAGGGGGGAGGTGGTGGGAGTCTTGCTTTCTAAAATTTTTTAATTTTTAAAAAGGTTTTATCTTATTTATTTGAAAGGCAGAGTGACAAAGGAGAGGGAGAGAGACGAGGAAGAAGGAGAGGAAGGGATAGGGAGAAGGAGAAGGGGAGAGAGATATAGCGTGAGAGAGAGGGGGAGGGAGAGAGGGAGAGAGAGATATTTCATCTGATGATTCATTCCCCAATTGGCTGAAATGTATCATTACAAGGTCATCCTACTGTATTTCCTCAATTGATTCTTTTTTTATTCTCTCCAAAAGTATACTTTCACACCTTTCCCTGTCTTCAGATATACAGTATCACCTTCCTGCTCTCCATGCTTAGCTGACCTCGATTCTTCTTTAACTGATAAAATAAACAGGAGGCAACCCCTACTGTCCCTTCAGCAGATTTAATGACCTACATGTGTTGGTACCCCAACTTATACACCGCCTTGCATTTAAGAAGAATGACTTGCTCCTATTCCTCCTTAGAACCAATTTCCACTGATGAATAGAATACCAGTCCTCACCATCTGCTTAATCTTCATTTCCTTGTATCACCAAATTTTCCTCTTCCAATGGGATTATTCTAATCAGGAAACTACAGTGTTATAATTTTTGCCATGAATAACCTCCATAGTGTAAATACAGTGGAGAATTACCAGTTCATGCTACTCATCTGTGGTTGATCCCTCCTTTCTCTTAAACTCTTAGTTCACTTGTTGTCTAGGAAATCTCACCTACCTGTTTTTCTTCAATTATCTCATTAGCTGTAGTTTCTAGTCTTCTCTGCTAGATCCTCTTCCTAACATTTGAAGTAGTCTCCTCCCTTTCTCTCACACTGACTTCATTTCATCCAGACTCAGGTTTAAATACCAAAATCAATCTCTCTAAATCTGGCCTGTCTATTAATCCTGGGCAAGTATACCCACCACATACTTTGTACTTCCACTTGGATGGCTACTAGTACTTCAATCTCATGGAGAACTCTTGGGTTTCCCTCCCAATCCCACCTATATTCAGTCTTCACAATTTCACCCAGTAGCACCTCTCTCTTGTGGTTGCTCAGACTCCAAGCCACGACTTTGATTTGCCTCTTTGGCTTACACTTCCATCTAGCCTAGCCACAAGTCTTCTTGGTGCTTGCTTCAATGTACATGCTAAATTACCATCCTTGTGATCTGCATATTCTCAGCACTGTTTTTCATGGAGTTTATGGCAATGCTTCCTCACTGTTCCACCTGCTTCTATCCTGCTTCTTAAAGCCAACTCGCTACTAAATAGTCAAAGGGAACCTTAAAATGTAGTCTGATAATTTTTATTCCCTGCCACAAAAGCTCTAGTTTCTATTATATTTCAAATGAAATCCAAACTCCATTCCCTTAGGAGCTCCTTGTGGTCCAGACTCTGCCTGCTTCTCCCTTAGTGTCTTCCCTTTTGTTCTTTTGCTTAGTTCATTCTTGATTTCATTCCTTTTTCTGTTCCTTGACCTCACTGGGCTCATTGCTGTACTCGCTATTTCTTTTTCCAGATATTGTATTCTCCTCAACCTTCCCATGGCTTGATGTTTTTACTTCATAGAAATTTCTGCTCAAGTATCGGGTAGTCTCTGACCATCTAGATTAGATGATACTGTACTTAGACCTACCTAGAACTTCTACCTGAAATTGTGTGTATCTATTTGTTTGGCATCTGTGTTCCTAAATGACAGTACAAACCTTATGAATTGTTAGCAACCAGAATAGTGCTTAGCATTTATTAGGTACTCAGGAAAGGTTTGTTGAGTGAACAAATTGGTTTTTGTACAGTCCCCTGGGCACTCACCAGCAGACTTCTACAAAATGGCTTAGAGGGGTTGGATGGGAAGTTGGTAAGGGGAGCCAAAAAGGGGGCAGGGAATGAAACTACTATTTATCAAGTAATCCCCATGACCAGGCAATGGAAATGTTTTCTGTATGCCACGTCAGTTGAGTGACTTATAAAAGACTCTGCATCATAGTGTAGACCTAGATCTCCCTTACTCTAAGATGCATATACCTTCAGTTTTTTCCCCCATGTTGCCTTCTCTGAGGAGATGGTGGCCCAAGAATGCACCAGCCCTGAAGGCTCACAATGCATTGAGCTGTCTCATGAGCTCTGTGCTGCTTGTTCATCTTCAGTCTTTGTCTCTACCTAAACATCCCATAGCAAATAAAGAAGTAAAGGGAGCAGCCGCCTTCCTGAAAAAATAAATCTGAGTGTGGACAATGTCTTATTCATCTTCATACCCCCTTCCCCAAGGGCCCAGAACATCTTCAGCCAACAGCAGAGACTAGATGAATAAATGTGGAACTGAATTAGGGGTGATAGTTACAATGTCACATCAATACTATATATCAGTAGCCAAGAGTTCCTTTAGGACACAAGGGAATGATACAGTCAGTAGCAGTGATTTATGAAAGTGTAAGAACAAGGCCCATTTCTAAAGAGGCGGAGTTTGAGAAAATAGCTTCACTTCAGCTTAACGTATAGGTATTATATCTGTAAGCTTAGGTTCCTTTTATATTTTAGGATGTGACTGGTCATGTAATGTTTTAACTCTGCTTAGAACATTAAACATAGGAATTTTCTGGCCCTTGAAACAAAAATCTCATCTTCTTCACCATTGTTTAAGATATAAAGATATCACATAGATCTAGGAAACACGGAGAGAACATCCCCTGCCTGCACCCCCAATTGTATTTCTGAACCCTGCTCTTACTTCCCTGGAAGCTGCTTATTCAAATCAGACTTTGAATAAAGGTGAAGAGGGTAACGCTTAGACCATTTCTCAAAGTGGCAAATTTGAAATAGTAAATGATTCTTACTGGCTTTCCTGAGGGTCCTTCTGGTCCAGGGAAACCTATATCTCCAACAGGTCCTCTTTCACCCTATAAACACATTCATAGGGAAAAAAATTCCAAGAAATTCTTTAAAACTGTAGCCAAATATAGCAATGTGCAACTGTTATAAAATAAAGTGGCCACTCACCGGTTCCCCTGGAACTCCTGGAGGCCCTGGGACACCAGGTTTTCCCTGTGGGTCAAGCAGAAATGTTAGGAACCCAATTCCTGAATGATGGTATTTGTATGCCTTGACACATACCTAATTTGCAGGTGGTATGGTACAGATGGAGTGCAAGTTAGTGTGGATAATGGAAGGGTGGGAGGGGAGAATATTTTTGAAAATATTAAACCAACAGATCTTCATTTTTGGGACCCATTTTTTTCTTTTTTACTTCAGCAGGAGGAAGAGCATACAGGGTAAAAGAAGTCTTTCTTAGGCTTTGAGTTGTACAAGAGGGTTTTTAAGCTTATTGCAGGATGGCATGAAGAAAAACACCTGACTTGAGATTCTGAGTTCTGTTGAAATGGAGAGGAGAAGATAGGTTTGTTCCAACACTCCAAGGCTTGGATTGAGAACCCACAGGAAGGCTGGTGGGGATGATCCAGCAGAGGCTGGATGTGGGGAAGCCTGAAGGGGTCCAGACCGAGTGGACAGCGTGGCTTTGGAGAAGGAGCCACCTGCTCACATTCAAGAAAGACACACTACAATGTGTGGATGTAGAAGTGGGGCTGACTCTGGAGAAATGCCAGTAGGTTTTGGGAGAATATGAAAATGAACAGGTATTTCCCTTCTTGCTGTTTGGAATTTTGGGAGGACTCCCTCTGGTGGGAACAGATATGGCACAGTGGTGCAGCTGGGTAGACATAGGATCTGAAAGGGCATCCCTGGGTCTCCACAGTCAGTGTGGGCAAGAAGGAGCCTCTGTGGGTCTGAGTGGAATGTTATGCTGGCGCTGAGATGGCCAACATCCACAAGAGTCCTGGTGTGTAATAGGGGTTGTGAATACACTGGCCTTATACCTGAGAGAAGGCCTCAGGATGCTGATGGAAGCTATCCCAAGGATCAGATGGGACCAGCAGAGAGCTCAGAGAACAGAATGGAGAACATGCTGACTGAAGGCCCTACCCACTGCCAACACTTTGAGATACTTCTCCTTTATGCCCACATACGACCTGAGAGAAAAGAAGCTCCAGAGAAATCCCTGGTAGCTCTGTACCTACTCCCAGAGGTCAGACAGGTCTGTTCCAGGAAGGGCATGATTGGGTCCCCTTGGTACTCAATCGAGTGACCATAATGTATCTGCATGAACAGGCCCTGCATACCTTCAAGTAGAAGAATAATCTTAACACTTTTTTACTGTGGTAAAATATCCATAACCTTTGTACTGTTTAACCATCTTTAAGGATGCAATTCAGTAGCACTAATCACATTTATACTTGTCATGTAACCATCAGCACTATATGTTATTTCTGAGGCAGAAGAAGTTACAGGACTAAAAAGTGAGGGTGTATTTTTAAGTGCACAGTTGCATGTTTGCAGTATGTAAAACGTTTACCCATTCTTATTTCTGTAATTGTCAGTTATGTGGAAACTGCTTTTTTAAGTAAATGTCAGGAAGTGGCAGGCTAGCCCCTTATTTCAATTACGTTGCATCCTTTAGAGATATCTGTGGAATTCCTCTTTGGATTGCCTTTCTTGAGTCTGGTGCATATAGTTAAAAGACTTTCAATGGGGCCCAATATTTTTTCTTTGAAGAAAACTTCATTTAGTGTAAAAAGCAAAAAGTAATTTGTAGTCACAGCTGGGGGAAATTAAACTTCCATTATATGACATAGAAACAAGAATGGGATGTGCAAATAAGTGGGACATTCTGAAGGCAATTCCAGAAACAAAGTTCCATACAGGTGCTAGGACTGGTGGGTGGTAGATGGAGTGGTGAGAGAATGGGATTGAGGGTGTGGTGAAACTTCATGTAATAAAAAAAAATTATGGAGTGATTTCTAAGGAAAATATATCCATGTTAGTTTTTTAAATTTTTTTTTATTTTGACAGAGTTATAGACAGTGAGAGAGAGAGAGAGACAGAGAGAAAGGTCTTCCATCCATTGGTTCAGTCCCCAAATGCCAGAAAGCAGGTGCTTCTTCCTGGTCTCCCACGTGGGTGCAGGAGCCCAAGCACTTGCACCATCCTCCACTGCCCTCCTGGGCCACAGCAGAGAGCTGGACCGGAAGAGGAGCAACCAGGACTAGAACCCAGCACCCATATAGGCAGCCAGCGCCGCAGGTGGAGGATTAACCAAGTGAGCCACAGCGCCGGCCCCCATGTTACTTTTTTAAAAAGATTTATTTATGTATTTGAAAGGCAGAGTTACAGAGCGAGAGCAAGAGAGTAAGTGAGAGAGAGAGAGAGAGAGAGATCCTTCATCTGGTGGTTCACTCCCCAGACAGCCACTGCTGAAGCTGGGCTGATCTGAAGCTAGGAGCCAGAGTCCTTCTCTGGGTCTCCCATGTGGGTGCAGGGGCCCAAGCACTTGGGCCATCCTCTGCTGCCTCCCCAGATCCATTAGCAGGGAGCTGGATCAAAAGTGGAGCAGCCGGGACTCAAACTGGCACCCATATGTATGCCAGCACCAGAGGTGGAGGCTTAACCTACTCACTGTGCCACAGCGCTGGCCCCTCCATGTTTCTTTTATGATCATACAAATATTTAACTCGACTATAATAGCCAAATAAGGGGATGTTGTCTAAAAGTTACAAATTATGGTTGGTGTTTTATTTTTTGTTCAGACTTAGCAGTGAAATGGAATAAGGCACTTTAAGGGATGGGTTAATGGCTGGGGCCTTGGGTGTATTGTGTGGCCCTGGGTGGGTAGGGTTCCAGTAGGTGTCAGTGGTTGGTGGGTGGTGATTACAATGCCCTTTCCTATCTTTCTCAGTTCCTATGATTCAAGCACATGGTTTCCATCGACTTTCTTATAATGTTTCCTGGACCTGTCCTGCAGAGGCACCTAGCAAGAGGATAAATGGCCTCTTATTCATAAAGCGTGACCACAACATTTTAATTAGAGCATCATGAATGAAGACCAGAATGATCCCTGGGGCTCAGAGAAATGATTTCAACCTTTCCTGGAGCACTTGCTATTCATTTGAAAAGACCTTGATGAGATTAAAACATTTGACACCAGAGAGCAACAAAAATGATTGAGAGGATTGAAGGGCTAGTTTACGAGGAAACATTAGTGGCAATAAAGCTCCACTAATAACAGCAGGCTAAGGGATAACTCAGGCAGGCTGCAGCTTCATCTAAGAAACTTGAAGTAGTCGCCTGAGGAGAACTTTTCTTTTTCATAACTAAAGAATGTTGAAATATGACAAGAACTAAGAAACACAAAAGCTCTTCAAAGCTGTGCTCATACATTAATGCACAGTCACAGGTAGTGGGGGTTTTCTTTATCCCCGTAAAAGTGACTTGGGAAGAAAAAAGTTAAAAAAGTAAATAAGCCAATCCCCAAAAGAGAAATATCATGTTTTCACTGATTTGTGCTAATATAGAGTGCAAAAAAATTTCATGCATGTTAGAAAAATTGACATTTTGAGATTTAATTATTGTTTACAGCCCTAGTCTATACTCCTGAGGAACAGTGGTTTTTCTATTTCCTGCTCATTGAATTTTTTATTTAGTGGAAGGTTAAGCTTGTGATTAGGGAAATATGGTTATCTTATTAGAACTATACCTATGAAATAAATGAAATCTATTCTCTTTATATTAATAAACAATTTTTAAAAAGACTAAAAAAATCAAAAGTATGCCATTGTAAAAATTAGGAGAAAAAAGGAAAGAAGAATGGAGAGAGGGAGGGAAGAAGGATAGGATGGGAAGTATCATTAAGCTCTTAAAACTGCATATATGAAATAGATGAAATTTGTTTCCTCTATAAATAAGAAAAAAATTAAAAAGAAAAATGGAAAACAAAATGAAGTCTGTTAAAATATTTAAAAAAGAGGACTGGCATTGTGGCATAGCAGGTAAAGCTGCCACCTACAATGCTGGCATCCCATATGGGCACTGGTTCAAGACCCAGCTGCCTCACTTCCAATCCAGCTCCATGCTGATGTGTCCTGGGAAGGCAGTGGAAGACAGCCCAAGTACTTGAGCACCTGCACCTATGTCAGTGTCCAAAAGAAGCTCCTGGCTTCAGACTGGCCCAGCTCAGGCCGTGGTGGTCATTTGGAAAATGAACCAGCCGATGAAAGATCTGTCTCTCCCTCTCTCTTTCTGTAATTCTGCCTTTCAAATAAATAAATAATTTTTTTTTGACAGGCAGAGTGGACAGTGAGAGAGAAAGACAGAGAGAAAGGTCTTCCTTTTACCGTTGGTTCATCCTCTAATGGCCGCTGCGGCTGTCGCACTGCGGCCGGCGCACCACGCTGATCCGAAGCCAGGTGTTTCTCCTGGTCTCCCATGTGGGTGCAAACCCAAGCACTTGGGCCATCCTCCACTGCCTTCCCGGGCCATAACAGAGAGCTGGACTGGAAGAGGGGCAACCGGGACAGAATCCGGTGCCCCGACCGGGATTAGAATCCGGGGTGCCGGCACCGCAGGTGGAGGATTAGCCAAGTGAGCCGCAGCGCCAGCCCAAATAAATACATTTTTAAATAAAATAAAATGTAAATAAGAAATTAAAAAATGGAGTACTCAAGGTAGGAGACAGGCAGCTTTATTTTTTAAACTGGAGATTTTAGGAACATGCTGCCCTAGGAATTATGACGCACTCCCAGTCATTCTTATTACTTAGACATAGGTTGATGGATTTAGGAATGTTATCTGTGTTGGGCCAAGGACCTAAATAGACATTTTTCAAAAGAGGAAATACAAACAGCCAACAGACACATGAAAAAATGTTCTGGATCACTACCCATCAGCGAAATGCAAATCAAAACCACAATGGGGTTTTACTTCACCCCGGTTAGAATGGCTCACATAAAGAAATTGACAAACAACAGATGTTGGCGAGGATGTGGGGAAAAAGGGACACTAACCCACTGTTGGTGGGAATGCAAACTGGTAAAGCCACTATGGAAGACAGTGTGGAGATACTTCAGAATCCTGAATTTAACCCTACCATACGACCCAGCCATCCCATTCCTCGGAATTTACACATGGGAAATTAAATTGGCAAACAAAAAAGCTGTCTGCACTTTAAAGTTTATTGCAGCTCAATTCACAACAGCTAAGACATGGAATCAACCTAAATGCCTATCAATGGAAGACAGATAAAGAAATTATGGGATATATACTCTATGGAATACTACGCAGCAGTAAAAAAAAAATGAAATCTGGTCATTTGCAACAAAATGAAGGAATCTGGAAAACATCATGCTGGGTGAACTAAGACAGTCCCAAAGGGACAAATATCATATGTTCTCCCTTATCTGTGACAACTAAGCACCTAAAAGGAAATCTGTAGAAGTGAAACTGACACTATGAGAAGCAATGACTTGATCAGCCCTTGTCCTAACTGTTGAGGAACATCTTACCATTTTATTCTTTTTAGTACTTTTTCTACTTAATACCATTGGTTGAAATCCTTACTTAACACATAATTATTCTTAGGTGTTTAAATCCAATTGAAAATTGATCACTGTTAAAAATAAGAGTAGGAATATGAGAGGGAGAAGATTTACAGTTTGGCACACATTCCCTCAGATTTACCCCTAAGGGTAAAGCTAAAAACTTGCCATGGGACTCCAAATCCCACTGGCAGGTACCAATGCCATCTTACTAGTTAAAGTGATCAGTTTAAGTTCATAACTGGTCATAAAGATAGGATTTAGTGTCAAAAGGATCACATAAAATAAGACCAAGTGTCTGCTAATAATAATTGATGGAATTAAAAAGGAGAGAAAAATTCAACATGGGATGTAGGACATACAGCAGACTCATAGAATGACAAATGCACTCTGGCCTCAGAATCAGCCCTTGAGGCATTTGGATCTGGCTAAAAAGCCCATGAGAGCATTTCAGGCATGGGAAGCCAAGACACTGGGGCAAAAAATGACCTACATGAAAGATCTCTGTGAGAGAGATTCTGGTGGAAAGAAGGGGCCATCAAAGAAGGAGGTACCTTTCTCTGAAGGGAAGAAAGGACTTCCAATTTGATTATGGTCTTGTCTAAATAATATTGGTGTTTGTGGACTCAAGAGGCTTTCATAGCCTTGGCAGCTCATGACAAGAGCCTCGGGTGATCACTGATGTCATAAATAAGAGTGTCAATTGTTAAATCAACAACAGGAGTCACTGGTCACTTGCTCCCCTTGTAGGGACTCTGTCCTTAATGTGTTGTATTATGAGAATTAACTTAAAACTAGTTTTCTTTTTTTTAATTTCAGATGTTTTTTATTCAGAGGTTCTCAAAAGAAATGAAACAGAAAAAGCTAACAATCTGATCAAATGTACAGTTCAAAAATGTCTTTTGGCATTTAACAACAAGTCCTAGGTAAAACTAGTTTTCAAACAGTACTTTATACTTTGTGTATCTATGTGGGTGCAAACTGTTGAAATCTTTACTTAGTATAGAGTTGATTTTCTGTATATAAAGATAATTAAAAGTGAATCTTAATGAAAATGGGATGTTAGAGGGAGTAGGAGGTAGGATGGCTTGGGGTTGGGAGGGTGGGTATGGGAGGAAAACCACTATAATCCAAAAGCTGTACTTATGAAATTTATATTTATTAAATGAAAGCTTTCTATAAAAAAGTAATGTTATCTGTGAGAATAATGAAAGGTAATCTGAACTCACCGATATACCAGCTATTCCTGGGGGACCTGCAGGGCCTCTATCCCCCTGTGGAGATTAAAAAATAAATTACTATGTATAATATTTCTAAACCATTTATGATATAAAATTAATGCTCAAATATAATTTTGATTTTATAACTGTTAATCAATATTAGCTGATGTAAAGCTAGAGAGTAGATGGGAAAACAACAAGATGAATAGCCAATTGAACCTGTTAACAACTTTTATTTTCACAAAACCAATATAAATAAAGTCTTAAAACAAGCATTCATATAACTTTACAATATTTTTAAAAAAATATTAATTTGAAAAGAAAGAGCTAAAAAGAGGAAGACAGAAGGACAGAGAACTCACTGGTTCACTTCCCAAATGCCAGGAATGTCAGAGGTTAGGTTTGGGCCAAAGCTGGGAGCCAGGAACTTAATTCAGGTCTCCCACGTGGGTGGCAGGAAGCCAATTACTTGGTTCATCATGGCTGCCTCTCAGGGTCTGCCTCAGCAGGAAACTGGAGTCTGGAGCCGGAGCTGGGAATTGAACCCAGGTACTCTAATGTGGGACGTGTGGATCACAACCACTAGGCTAAAAGCCTGTTTGATAATGGTATCCCATATATACTTATAGCTAAAATTAATATTTTTCCCAACACATTTGGAGCATCTTCTGACAAGCTTTTCCTATACTTGACTCAATGTATATAATATTAGAATAAAAAGGTAGAGAACTAAGAATCTGTAGTTCTTGTGATTTGACCCATCAAAAAATCCTTTGAATTTCTCTGAACAACACAGTGAATTCTTTCTCAAGAGGCAGTGTGGTGTTTTAGATAAAACTGATAGTGCTGAAAGTAGTAGTGAATATATATGGGATAATAAAATGGCAATTTGTTGGGCAGAACCTACATTAAAAAAACACCATAACTTCACTTGGGGATATAAAAGAAGACTTGATTAAAAGAAGAGCTATACTTTGTTCTTGGTGGGCAAGACAATGTTGTAAAGGTGTCATTGTTGCCCACACTGATTTATAAATTTAATGCAATTCGTACAAAATTGTAGTTTGATCAAATGATATTAAAGTTCACCTGGAATAATAAATGAATGAGATAAGATAAAAAAGAATAATAAAGATACCAGCACCATCAATATTTAAATATGTAATAAAGCTGTGATAACTGGAGTAATGGCATAAAATTAGCAGTGTAACAATAAAAAATAATGAATCAGATATAGATAAGAAATCATAATAGGACTTTAGTAAAGAAAAGTTTGCATTATTCAACAAATAGTGCAAATAAATAATTACCTTGCAAAAAGTTTGATTCCTCTCTTTACACTAAATCCCACATAAATTTCATATAAATTAACATAAAAAATAACGTGACCATAAAATAGTAAGAAGACTACACTAGCTGATCTTTGTTGAAATGAATGTAAAAGTCATTTTGTTTCTTTGTTGAAATGAATGTAAAAGTCATTTTGTTCATAAAAACAGGAAATCATAAAGAAAATTTGTGTTAGATATCACTATGTAAAGTTACATTTTTAATAATATTAAACAGAAATGCAAGGCAAAGGCCAACTAGAATAAAAAATCCAACATCCAAAATGGAAGTAATATCTTTTGGGACCAGCACTGTGGCATACGGGGTAAAGTTGCCAACCCTAAGGGAACTTGCTTAAGTCCTGGCTGCTCCACTTCTGATCCAGTTTCCTACTAATTGCCTAAAAAAAGCAGTGGAAGATAGCACAAGTGCCTGGGGCCCTGCACCCATGTGCAAGACCCCGAAGAAGTTTCTGGCTCCTGGCTTTTGCCTGGCCTACCCCTGGCCATTGCAGCTATCAGGGAGTGAACCAGTGAATGGAAGATCTCTCCCCGTCTCTCTCTCTCTCTCTCTCTCTTTCAAATAAATAAATCTTAAAAAAATAGTTATCTTTCACATATGAAGCATAGACACTGTCAAAAAGAAAAATGTAATGGAAAGTTTATATCAACAGGTGCCTACATAAAGAAATTGGAAAGGCACCAAATAGATGAGCTTTCAAGTCCTCTCAAGGATCTAGAAAACCTGCAGCAAACCAGACCCAAATCTAGTAGGAGAAGAGAAATAATTAAAATCAGAGAAGAAGGCCGGCGCCGCGGCTCACTAGGCTAATCCTCCGCCTTGCGGCGCCGACACACCGGATTCTGTCCCAGTTTCCCCTCTTCCAGGCCAGCTCTCTGCTGTGGCCAGGGAGTACAGTGGAGGATGGCCCAAGTCCTTGGGCCCTGCACCCCATGGGAGACCAGGAGAAGCACCTGGCTCCTGCCATCGGATCAGCGCGGTGCGCCGGCTGCAGCACGCCAACCGCGGTGGCCATTGGAGGGTGAACCAACGGCAAAAAGGAAGACCTTTCTCTCTGTCTCTCTCTCTCTCTGTCCACTCTGCCTGTCAAAAATAAAAAAAAAATCAGAGAAGAAATCAACAGGATTGAATAAAAAAAAATTACAAAAAATCAGCCAAACAAGGAGCTGGTTTTTTGAAAAAATAAACAAAATTGACACCCCATTGGCCCAACTAACTAAAAAAAGAAGAGAAAAGACCCAAATCAATAAAATCAGAGATGAAAAAGGAAATATAACAACAGACACCACAGAAATAAAAAGAATCATCAGAAATTACTATAAGGACTTGTATGCCAACAAACAGGGAAATCTATCAGAAATGGATAGATCCCTGGACACATGCAACCTACCTAAATTGAACCAGGAAGACACAGAAAACCTAAAAAGGCCCATAACTGAGACAGAAATTGAAACAGTAATAAAGGCCCTCCCAACAAAGAAAAACCCAGGACCAGATGGATTCACTGCTGAATTCTACCAGACATTTAAAGAAGAACTAACTCCAATTCTTCTCAAACTATTCAGAACAATCGAAAAAGAGGGAATCCTCCCAAATTCTTTCTATGAAGCCAGCATCACCTTAATTCCTAAGCTGGAAAAAGATGCAGCATTGAAAGAGAATTACAGACCAATATCCCTGATGAACATAGATGCAAAAATCCTCAATAAAATTCTGGCCAATAGAATGCAACAACACATCAGGAAGATCATCCACCCAGACCAAGTGGGATTTATCCCTGGTATGCAGGGATGGTTCAATGTTCACAAAACAAACAACGTGATACACCACATTAACAGACTGCAGAAGAAAAATCATATGATTCTCTCAATAGATACAGAGAAAGCATTTGATAAAATACAACACCCTTTCATGATGAAAACTCTAAGCAAACTGGGTATGGAAGGAACATTCCTCAATACAATCAAAGCAATTTATGAAAAACCCACGCCCAGCATCCTATTGAATGGGGAAAAGTTGGAAGCATTTCCGCTGAGATCTGGTACCAGACAGGGATGCCCACTCTCACCACCGCTATTCAATATAGTTCTGGAAGTTTTAGCCAGAGCTATTAGGCAAGAAAAAGAAATTAAGGCGATACAAATTGGGAAGGAAGAACTCAAACTATCCCTCTTTGCAGATGATATGATTCTTTATTTAGGGGATCCAAAGAACTATACTAAGAGACTATTGGAACTCATAGAAGAGTTTGGCAAAGTAGCAAGATATAAAATCAATGCACAAAAATCAACAGCCTTTGTATACACACGTAATGCCACAGCTGAGGAAGAACTTCTAAGATCAATCTCATTCACAATAGCTACAAAAACAATCAAATACGTTGGAATAAACTTAACCAAGGACGTTAAAGATCTCTATGATGAAAATTACAAAACCTTAAAGAAAGAAATAGAAGAGGATACCAAAAAATGGAAAAATCTGTCATGCTCATGGATTGGAAGAATCAACATCATCAAAATGTCCATTCTCCCAAAAGCAATTTATAGATTCAATGCAATATCAATCAAAATACCAAAGACATTCTTCTCAGATCTGGAAAAAATGATGCTGAAATTCATATGGAGACACAGGAGACCTCAAATAGCCAAAGCAATCCTGTACAATAAAAACAAAGCCGGAGGCATCACAATACCAGATTTCAGGACATACTACAGGGCAGGTGTAATCAAAACAGCATGGTACTGGTACAGAAACAGATGGCTAGACCAATGGAACAGAATAGAAACACCAGAAATCAATCCAAACATCTACAGCCAACTTATATTTGATCAAGGATTTCAAACTTATATTTGATCTGGAGTAAGGACAGTCTATTCAATAAATGGTGCTGGGAAAACTGGATCTCCATGTGCAGAATCATGAAGCAAGACCCATACCTTTCACCTTACACAAAAATTCACTCAACATGGATTAAAGACTTAAATCTATGACCTGACACCTTCAAATTATTAGAGAGCATTGGAGAAACCCTGCAAGATATAGGTACCGGCAAAGACTTCCTAGAAAAGACCCTGGAGGCGCAGGCAGTCAAAGCCAAAATTAACTATTGGGGTTGCATCAAATTGAGAAGTTTCTGTACTGCAAAAGAAACAGTCAGGAGAGTGAAGAGGCAACCAGCAGAATGGGAAAAAATATTTGCAAACTACACAACAGATAAAGGGTTGATAACCAGAATCTACAAAGAAGTCAAGAAACTCCACAACAACAGAACAAACAACACACTTAAGAGATGGGCCAAGGACCTCAATAGACTTTTTTCAAAAGAGGAAATACAAACAGCCAACAGACACATGAAAAAATGTTCAAGATCACTAGCAATCAGGGAAATGCAAATCAAAACCACAATGAGGTTTCACCTCAGCCTGGTGAGAATGGCTCACATACAGAAATCTACCAACAATAGATGCTGGAGAGGATGTGGGGAAAAAGGGACACTAACCCACTGTTGGTGGGAATGCAAACTGGTAAAGCCACTATGGAAGTCAGTCTGAAGATTCCTCAGAAACCTGAATATAACCCTACCATACAATCCAGCCATCCCACTCCTTGGAATTTACCCAAAGGAAATTAAATTGGCAAACAAAAAGCTGTCTGCACATTAATGTATATTGCAACTCAATTCACAATAGCTAAGACCTGGAACCAACCCAAATGCCCATCAACATTAGACTGGATAAAGAAATGATGGGACATGTACTCTATAGAATACTATACAGCAGTCAAAAACAATGAAATCCGGTCATTTGCAACAAGATGGAGGAATCCGGGAAACATTATGCTGATTGAATTAGGCCAGTCCCAAAGAGACAAATATCATATGTTCTCCCTGATCGGCGACAACTAACTGAGCACCAAAGGGGAAACCTCTTGAAGTGAAATGGGCACTATGAGAAACAGTGACTTAATCAGCTCTTGTCCTGACTGTTGATGTACAATGTAATACTTTATCCATTTTAGTATTTTTTTTTGTTCTGTTCTAGTACTAGTGGTTGAACTCTGTAATTAACACACAATTATTCTTAGGTGTTTAAATTTTAACTGAAAAGTGGTCCCTGTTAAATTTAAGAGTGGGAATAAGAGAGGGGGAGATGTACAATTTGGGACATGCTCAATCGGACTTGCCCCAAATGGTGGAGTTAGAAACATGCCAGGGGATTCCAATTCAATCCCATCAAGGTGGCATGTGCCAATGCCATCTCACTAGTCCAAGTGATCAATTTCAGTTCACATTCGATGGCTCGGATAGGTCTAAGAATCAAAGGGATCACACAAACAAGACAAGTATCTGCTAATACTAACTGATAGAATCAAAAAGGGAGAGAAAGATCCAACATGGGAAGTGGGATACACAGCAGACTCATAGAATGGCAGATGTCCTAAACAACACTCTGGCCTCAGAATCAGCCCTTAAGGCATTCGGATCTGGCTGAAGAGCCCATGAGAGTATTGTAGGCATGGAAAGCCAAGATACCATGGAAAAGAAAAAAAAAAAAGAAGAAGACCTAAATGCAAGATCTCTGGGAGTGAGATCCCAGTGGAAAGAACGGGGCCATCAAAGAAGGAGGTACCTTTCTCTGAAGGGAGGAGAGAACTTCCACTTTGACTATGACCCTGTTGGAATAAGATCGAAGTCGGTGAACTCAAAAGGCTTCCATAGCCTTGGCAACTCATGACTAAAGCCTAGGGAGATTACTGACGCGATGAACAAGAGTGTCAAATTGTTAAATCAACAACAGGAGTCACTGTGTACTTACTTCTCATGTGGGAATCTGTCCTTAATGTGTTGTCCAGTGTGAAGCAATGCTATAACTAGTACTGAAACTGTATTTTACACTTTGTGTTTCTGTGTGGGTGCAAACTGATGAAATCTTTACTTAATATAAACTAAATCGATCTTCTGTATATAAAGATAATTGGAAATGAATCTTGATGTGAATTGAAGGGGAGAGGGAGAGGGAGATAGGAGGGGTGCGAGTGGGAGGGAAATTATGGTGGGGGGGAAAGCCATTGTAATGCATAAACTGTACTTTGGAAATTGATATTTACTAAATAAAAAAAAGAAAATTTGGCAAAGAATGTAATAGGTAATTTTCATCAGTTTCACTTTATTCCTTTTTAAATAATTTTTTCACTCTTGAAATTAATATACTGAGCTTTCTATTCAATATTTGCATGCCTGATAGATTAATATTGACTACTTTCAACATTCGAGTCTCTCATTTCCTAATCATTCACCTATAATAATTTTGATTCTTATTCTCATAGTTACACCTGAAACCTTATCAACAAAAATATACACCCCTTCCCTAATCTTAATTTCATACATTTCAACTTTGGACCACAACTTCCCATCCTTCTAACTCACTCCTTTTATTTCCTTGAATCCCAAGACCTATCTATCTATTGATAGCCCAATTATTATTCCTCACTCCCTGGATGGCTGTCTCCTTTCTTTGCCAGCTTTAAAGTCCATGGTGGTTGTTACAATTGCTTCTTTGTGCACACCACTAACCCTGTCATCACATTCTTGCATTTAGCACATCACTTGTCAAAACCAGAACATTGCTTAAATCCAACACCCCTCCTGTTCTGAGCCTTTACTTGAATGTTTATAGATGACACAAGTATCTCACCAGCTGGTCTCCCTTCAGTTCATGATTGTAAACTGGAAGGGACTCCTAAGGCTACTAAGCCATCATGTTTCTGAAGTCCCTGAGCTAACAAACCCTCCCTTCCAGAAGATTTTCCCCTGACATCCCCAACCTCTTTCCCTTGCCTCACTGTCATATGATTACTTGATTTTCTCCATCTCAGAGAAAAACTTAAGTGATCAGAAAGAAAAAGCTCTGATAAGTTCCAACAATACATCTTCCTCCACATCAGTACCTGTCCCCCATCCTTTGCTTTCCAACTGTTACTCTAGGTGAGATATCTCTGTTCTTCTCTGAAGTCAACCCCCACATTCATTCACTAGGCTCCTTTCTCTTGTAGCTGTTTAAAGATATTATTCTAGCCGTTCTCTCTTCTCTTTCTCCCTGTCCCCATATCACCACACCAGTTCTCCTCTTCTCTACTGGATCATTCTTCAGCACATAAACATTCTGGAATTTGTATGGTCTTAAAGAATTCATCTTATAAAATCATGACTCTACTTCCTCCAGCAGCCTCTGGATCATATCTTTGCTTTTCTTTGCAGCAAAACTTATTGAGCATTGTTTATACTGTACCTTCTGTCTCTAATCAGAGTTTCTCATTCTTTCTTAAATGCATTCAAGTGAAGAAGTTGCTCTTGCCAGTACAAATACTAATAATATCTCTGGTCAAAGACACCCATGATTTCTGTTGTTAAATAAATTGTCAATATTTGGATGTTCTACTTGACCCCATCCCCATGCTACTTTGACCTATTTGCAGTATTTGGGACAGGTGATCAATCCCTTTTTCTGAACTATCTTCACTTGACTTCCAGGGAACCAAAATTTCCTCCTACCTCCCTGGTCATATCTCCATCTACTTTCTTTTTTTTATTTTTTATTTCATAAATGTGAATTTACAAAGTGCAAGTTTTGTATTGTTGTGCCCCCCCCAACCTCCCTCCCTCCCATGGCCCTCCCCTCTCCCTCTCCCATCCCGCCCTTTATCGAGTTTCATTTTCAATTACCTTCATATACTGAAGATCAACTTAAATATATACTAAGCAAGGATTTCAACAGGCTGCACTCACACAACCGCACAAGGTACAGGGTACTGTTCGACTAGTAGTATTGTCTTTACGTTTCATAGTAAAACACATTAAGGACAGAGATCCTACATGGGGAGCATGTACCCAGTGACTCCCGTTGTTGATTTAACAATTGGCACTCTTATTTATGACGTCAGCAATCACCCGAGACTCTTGCTATGAGCTGTCTAGGCTATGGAAGTCCCTTGAGTTCACCAACTCTGAACTTGTTTAGTCAAGGCCATGTCACAGTGGAGGTTCCTTCCTCCCTTCAGAGAAAGGCGCCTCTCTCCATTTCCTTTCAAAATTTCATTTTCTTTCTAATCTCTTAATGTTGGAGGTTCTCAGGACTCAGTCTTTGAAACTCTTCTCTCTTTAAAAAAAAAATACATTGTTGTTCCCTTGATCATCTTATCTAGTCTCCTTGCTTTAAGAGAGCATGCATATGCTTAGGACAGCCCACTCTGTATCTCCACTTAGATTTCTTTCCAAAAGAAATCTGCCAACTCAATACATCTACTTTGCTGTCCAGCAGGTATCTCCCAATTTGGCCTCATGTCCAAAATTAAACTCTTGATCATCCTTGCCCCTAACAATGGGCTCTGTGCACAGCACTCCTTATTTCAGATGATGACAGGTTTATCAGTTGCTCATGCCCTAAAATTTGAAGACATCTTCTCTTTATGCTCTCATATCCACATATAATCAATCAGAAAATCCTGCCAGCTCCATCTTCAAAATATATCCAGGACCCAGTCACTTTTCACTACCTCCAATGTTTTCACTCTGATCTGAGACAATCTCCACTCCCACTCAGATAACTACATAGTTTTTCTAACTGGTTTTCCTGCTTCTGTTATTGCTTCCAATAGCGGGTTGTATCATTTTTTTCAGAAACCACCAATGGCTCTGCGTTTCACTCAGAGCAAAAGATAAAGTCATTACAATGTCTGATAATCTTCTTTATTAGTACTTCTCAAATCACCTGGGGTAAAGGAACAGTTTCTTATTAATTTTCTAATATTCACAAACTAAGGTAAGTCTACTGATTACATGTTTGTGAGGCAATTTGAGACAAATTACTGGACATATTTTTAGATGCTTACTTTCAACTATTGTACTGACCTTGGTGTAGAACCTATAACAAAATTTACAGACTGGCAATGGTCCTCTGCTGGTCACACTTTGAGTAGCATGGCTCCTCTGATGGGGCCACTCCTTCCCTCACCTCTCTGACCACTCCTACAACTCTCTCCTCCCTCACTCAGCTAGTCTTCTTGGATGTAACAGAACACCTCATGTCCCAGAGTCTTTAGACCTGTTGTTTCCTCTTCTGGGAATATTCCTCATTCAGACGAGAAGGGACTTGGCTGCCTCCTGTAACCTCCTTCAAGTCTTGGTTCAGATCTTGCCTTTGGAGAGCACCCTATTTAAAAACACAACCCTTATCTCCACCCCAGTACTCTGATTCCCCTTAATGTGTTCTACAATTTCTTTCTTTCTATAGCATTTACCAACAATGTTATTTACATTTTATTATGTGTATCCTTTTGGTTTAGGTACTCTTGTTAGAATATAAGTTCCCTGACCATGGAGAGTTTTGTCTGTTTTGTTCCTTTATGTATGCCCCCTATCTAAAACAGGTACACAGTAAACATTTTTAAAAAAGATTTTGCATCTGCTTCCTAAAAATCATTTTTATTATTGTTCATTTTATTGGAAAGGCAGAGAAACATAGAAAGACTGAGATAGAGAGTCAGAGAAAGATCTTCCATCTACCTGCAACATCTGGGGTTCAAACATGCTTTAACTATAGAGCCTAGAACTTTATCCAGGTATCCCCTGTGGGTAGCAGGAACTCAAGTACTTGAGCCATTGTCTGCTGCTCCTCAGGATTTTCATCAGCGGAAAGTTGAATGAGAAGTGAAAAGGCCAGACTAGAACCAGGCATTTTAACATGAGTTATGGGTGTCCCAGGCAGCATCTTAACCACTATGCCAAATGCCCACCTCAGTAACCATTTTTAATGCTTAATGAATCAGCAGTTTTCTAACCCCTGTGCTTACCTTTATGCCTGGAAATCCTTCTAGTCCCGGCAATCCCATTGCACCAGGCTCTCCCTATTAGATATGAACATAAGAAATGCAAGAGCGATGATCAAACAGTTAAGTATTGGTTTCAAAAGCAAAGATGTTTTTGTCTATATTTTTTACCCCAAACATGGCTTTGTAATTTAGTAAGTAAATTATATACTCTATTTTCAAGCAATGCATTATTGTATTTGATGTTCAAAAATAGTTTGAGAATGCAACCTATTCTCCAGAGAGGCGTATTTTCTAATTAATCATTTTTATTTTGATTAAGAATCTAATTAGAATGAATCCCTCTAGTCAGTGATAACTTCAATTTCAATAAGAATTAGAAAGAAAAGCCAAGCTTTAATAAAATTTGCTAATTTGTGAGATATCTGGGCCTTCTAGTTCATCAGAGAATAGGATTAAACTCTGTAAGAGTGTATGAACAGGAGGATCTCAAAGCATAGTTTGTCATCCTTAAGTACTCTCTGTAGCTGGACATGAGTTGCAAACACTTAAGAGGATAAACCCAGAGAAGCATCTTCAGGGATTCCTTAAGTCATTGCTCAAGCTGATAGGTCACTGAAATGGGACAGGGAAGTATTTTCCATTAAAAAACAAAAAACAAGGCCAGCGCCGCAGCTCAATAGGCTAATCCTCCACCTTGCAGCGCCAGCACACCGGGTTCTAGTCCCGGTTGGGGCGCCAGATTCTGTCCCAGGCCAGCTCTCTGCTGTGGCCAGGGAGTGCAGTGGAGGATGGCCCAAGTGCTTGGGCCCTGCACCCCATGGGAGACCAGGAGAAGCACCTGGCTCCTGGCTTCAGATCAGCGCGGTGCACCGGCCACAGCACGCCGGCCTCGGCAGCCATTGGAGGGTGAACCAACGGCAAAAGGAAGACCTTTCTCTCTGTCTCTCTCTCTCATTGTCCACTCTGCCTGTTAAAAAAAAAAAAACAAAACTAAAAACAAACAAAAATCCTTTTACAGGTTCCCAGGCTGACTGGATCCTATAGTCCTCACAAACACATGTAGAACATTGATGGTGAAAAAGGTTGCTAACTTTGAACAAAGCAACATTAGGGTTTTATTGTAATCTTCTTCTTAATTATATTTATGTTTTTGTATTTAATAATTGTTAACATTTTGCCATAGTCACTTCATATGTAGATATTTTATATATATACATACTATTTTACTTGAAAGCAGGGATATTACTATCACATAATGTGGGCTTCATGACAGTGATCATAAAATGACAAAGTGTATATTATTATGTTGATGGTACGATTCAGTGTTGACAACATTCGCAAATATCTATATATCCAATGATATGACATCCATACATTTTTTTTTAATTTTTTTTTTTTTTTTGACAGGCAGAGTGGACAGTGAGACAGAGAGAAAGGTCTTCCTTTTGCCGTTGGTTCACCCTCTAATGGCCGCCGCGGTAGCGCGCTGCGGCCGGCGCACCGCGCTGTTCCGATGGCAGGAGCCAGGGGCTTATCCTGGTCTCCCATGGGGTGCAGGGCCCAAGGACTTGGGCCATCCTCCACTGCACTCCCGGGCCACAGCAGAGAGCTGGCCTGGAAGAGGGGCAACCGGGACAGGATCGGTGCCCCGACCGGGACTAGAACCCGGTGTGCCGGCGCCGCAAGGCGGAGGATTAGCCTGTTGAGCCACAGCGCCGGCCTGACATCCATACATTTTTACACCGTGTTTTTTAAATCAAGAAGGATTGAAAGTGGGTAGTTGGTTGATACTTTACTGTTAATGAATAATTGTTGACTATAAACATTTCCTTAGGACTTTGGATATTTTAAACATAATCACATAGAAAAGACAGCTTCCAAACTTTATTCTCTATAAATGTATTTTTACACATTTTACATAATTTCAGTCTGCTTAAAAATATTATCCATGTTCTAACTTCCAATATCATTTATTATACTGCCCTTACTACAAAATACTTAGTGAATAGGCATATGACTTGATACTTTTTTATGTTCCAGAAACCTTTTTAAATGGCCACTAATATGCAACCAGTCCATGAGGAAAAAAAAAAAAAAAGAGTTTCAGATTCTATGCTGCACACAGCTCTATAAAAGGGACCCTGGCTTATCAACAAAGGAAATCCATTCTTTGATTCTCTGTTTACATTTTCAACAGTCCTTAGCACAAAGCAGGTACTCAATCAATATTTGAAAGTTGCTACTAATTAAATATTTAATTGGAAATTACTTACAAATTGAATACCAAATGAATGAAATGGTTTGTCTTAGAAGATAATAAATAAATTCAATTAAAGGTAATTTTCCTCTATGGGGGTTTATTGAATAGATTAGAAAATGTGGTATAGATCTCTCATCACTGGGACTTGAAGGGTACTGAAAGGGGAAACTTCCCCCTACCTGCCACAAAAGACCTTTCAATCTTCTGTGTGACTCCCATTCTACCCTTCCTGGCTTATTTCTACAGCGGGAGGTATTAGTTCACATACAGGGCAACACAGTGGATGGTGAGGGTTGCCCATGGTGTTGATGTAAGCCACGAAAGAGTAATTTTACAGTTGTTTTCTAGAAGAATCATGAATATTTATACAATATTTATTTAATTTCCATTTTTGTGCTTCACTCACTCAACTTCACATCTCTAAAAGCAGGGAACATCCTACATTAACTTTTTATTTTTTACTCTTGGTTGCCACTAAGAAATCTGAAGCCCCATCATTTCCAGTTCTACCAAAACATGTCTAAATTTTTGTTTCCAGCCACTTTCCAGTGTGGGTGAATTATAATTTAAAATTTATTTTGAAACTTTAAAAAACTCTCATCTAAATCTAAATTACTAATGTACGAACTTGGCTTGGGCCCTGCACCCGCATGGGAGACCAGGAGGAAGCACTTGGCTCCTGGCTTCAGATTGGTGCAGCGTGCCAGCTGTAGTGGCCATTTGGGGGGTGAACCAATGGAAGGAAGACCTTTCTCTCTGTCTTTCTCTCTCTAATTCTGCCTGTCAAAAAAAAAAAAAAAAAAAAAAAGAACTTGGAAAAATATTCCAGAAAAGTCAATGAGAAGTCTAGCTTTACCTAGATGATATAGATGGGTTGTTTTGTGTGTATGTAAGTAGGAGAGGAAAAGATCAGCAGAAAATTTTCACCAAAAAGATGAATTAAAATTAAAATTAGAATGAAGGATATAGTTGATGAAAGCGTGAAATGTCCTAAATGAAGAAAGGGTGGCAGGAAGAGCAAAACAAAGGAAACTTTTAAAGTACATATTTGGGGTTCAGAATATGACAGTGAGTAGCTGAAATAGTACCTTCAAGGGAAAACAAATTGAATTCTAATGTATATTGCCCAGCCACAACAAGAAGCTTTTTACTACATCTCCTTTGGAAATATACTTAGATGTACAAAGATTACTTTTTATTGGCTTGTTTCTCCCCTAGTTTAAAATGTATTCATTGAGCTTTATCAACCTGTGCTATAATGAAGGAGCTTTAAATTCTTTCACATGGCCATGGAAATGGTTTGAAAGTTCATTTTAGTTTTAGATATATTTGAGTTTCAAGAATATATCCAAAGGTTACAAGATGGATGCAACTGGAAACCATTATGCTTAGTGAAATAAGCCAATCTCATAAAGAGAAATATTATATGTTTTCTCTGATATGTAGCCTGTGATTATAGAGTAGATTAAAATTATGTCTTTGCAAAAATTAAAGAAAAATAAATGAAAAAGGAGAGGGATTGAGAGAGGAAGAAAAGGAGAGAAGGAAGTAAGGTTATCTTCTTAGAAGTGTGTCTATGAAGTATTATAAAATCTGTTCTGTTTATTTTAATAAATTTTTTCAAAAAAGATACTCATATGGAACACCAAGTGGGGGGGCAAATGCTTGAAAGGGACATGACAGGAAAAAATGCCAAGCAGTCAAAGGAATCTAATTGAATTTGGCAGAACTTTTACAGTGAGGCTCTGTGGCTGAGAAAGATGCTGAGAACAATTATCATCCTTTGAGAAGCTGGAGGACACACTCTCCTTCCGTGCAGAGTGCTAACCTCCTGATACATTCCTTCTAATAGCAGGTTTATGACAGCACACATCTCCTGCAGAATAAATTCCTCAGACAGTCAAAGAAAATCAACAGTCCCTTCCTTTTTCTGTTGGGGAAGATGTGAAACATGTTAAGGAATTCCTTTCTAGTATTTTTCTTCTACTATCTACTTAAAACTCAATCAATCATCGGAAGAGGGCTATTAGAAGAAAGTGTCCCATTTATCAGGAGTTTTATATGTGCCTTCCTCCATCACAGGATGATTTTAAAACTCACTGATGGAACGAGATGAACCTCAGGGCAGTGACAACATCGGGACTAATGCATTTCAAAAATAAAGAACACACTCCTGGCCTATTTGTCGCCTCCAAAACATTAATTGATGAACGCCTAAGACGGCAGACATCTTTGCCTGATGCTCTGCTTTCAAACGTTAACAGAGACCCTTTGCTAAATGACAGAAGATGTGGAAACAGACATACCGCTGGCCCAGGATCTCCTTTAGGGCCCTATATTAAAAAACAAACAAACAGAAATCAAAAGTCACTTTTAAAATAATGACCAAAGCAAAATTACTGAATAAGTAACAGTTTTGTTCAATTTGCTTTAATACGCATAAGAATATTTGCAAGTTCTGTTTTTGTTGCAGTTTGCACATGAAGAATCAAATTAAGAAATATAACTTTTGGGGTTCCCAGGAAAGTGATTTCTTGATTCAGTTCTTGGATTTACAATGAAAATGGTGACAGCACTATGAAGATGCTACTTATTAACTTCCTTGGGTCCATTTTATCCATTGTATTAGAATTTTATCTTGTAAAATTTGGTTATAGTTGTAGCATGCATTTTTCAGGGAATAGGATTCTTTTTTTCTTTTTTTTTTATACTGTGGCCATTGAGCTCAAGTATGCTTGAAGAAGAGCAAGTATACTCACAGGGGGACCAGGTGGCCCTGGGTAACTGGGCACATTCACACTTCCCTTGGAAGGAAAAGAAAACAAGAAAGGAAAAGATGAGAAGAATTTGTAACAACCTCTATCTGCAAAACAATTTGCACTCTTATAACTTTGCATACCTGGATTTTATATAAACTGCTCATGCCATTTCCTTCATTGAATGGTACACCCTTAGGAAAGAAATGAGATACAGAATTATCCTTTCAAGTTAATTCTTTACCTTTCATCATTTTACCAAAAGATAGTGCACCTATGCTACTTTTTAATTTTTGAAGTGTTTCCTGTCCCATTTTAGACAGTGACTTTAATAAAGTAAAATAATACAAAGTTTTCATTTTTAGCTTTTTCATAGCAAATATAGGGAAGGACATGACAAGACAGTGAGCTACACCTGGAGCTCACACACTCTCTGTTGGGGTTTGATTAATGCTCAGGTTTGACAGAAGAGACGCTAATGTATTTGGAGAAAAATATTATTTGCTCATTAAAATTCAGTTTCTGAATTGCCAATTTATGCTAACTGTTCACAGCCTGCTGACCTGCCGGGTATAATGTGGTTGCGCTGATGAAGATGTGAATAGGGAACAATCTGCTCCTGAAAAGTAATTTTTTCCCACAGTCTCTTCATAGAAAACAGAAAATGAAGGCAAATGGGATGATGCCATTACCTAAAGCCTGTGTGGATGTTTTTACAAAAAAATGTATTCTTTAGAACAAAGCAGGACAACAAGTTCCTATAAAAAGTTGACATTGGAGTTGGCGCTGGGGCATATAGATGAAGCCATCACTTGCAGTGCCAGCATCTCTTATCGGTGCCAGTTTGAGTCCCAGCTGCTCCACTTCCAATCCAGCTTTCAGGTATGGCCTGGGAAAGCAGTGGAAGATGGTCCAAGTCTTTGGGCCCCTGCACCCTTGGGGGAGACCTGGAGGAAGCGCCTGGTTCCTCGCTTTAGATGGACACAGCTCTGGCAGTTGCAGTCAACTGGGGAGTGAGCCAGTGGATTGAACCCTCTCCTCTCCTCTCCTCTCCTCTCCTCTCCTCTCCTCTCCTCTCCTCTCCTCTCCTCTCCTCTCTCTCTCTCTCTCTCTCTCTGCCTCTCTGTAACTCTGCCTTTCAAATAAATAAATAAATCTCTTCTTAAAAGAAGTTGACATATAAAGTCACTGTGTAACCAACACTAATGAAGAACTTGGAACCAGTATTGTAGTATGGCAGGTTAAGTCACCACCTGCAGTACCTGACATCCCCCGTGGGTGCTGGTTAGGCCTGGCTGCTCCACTTCTGATCCAGCTCTCTGCTGATGCACTTGGGAATGCAGCAGGGGTGAGGAGTGGTAGTGATAAAGGCCCAGGTTTTGGGGCCCCTGAACCCATATAGGAGACCCAGAGAAGGCTCCTGACTCCTGGCTTTGAACTGGCTCAGCTCCAGCTATTGGCATCAGCTGGGGAGTGAACCAATGGATGGAAGACTCTTTTTCCTCTCCTCTCCTCTCCTCTTTTGCTCTCCTCTCCTCTCCTTTTTCCTCTCCTTCTTTCTTTCCTTCTTTCCTTCCTTCCTTCATTTCAAATAAATAAACCTTTGAAAAAGAGAAATTGTTCCATAGTTTGAAGAAATCATACATTCTACTATTTCATAAAAAATGCACATGAAAATTTTAGTTAGACTCTTCTAAGTTTCCATAGAATTGACAATCAGAGTTGCATTTTCCTTTTTGCAATTCTTTTCACATTTCAGTTGCACAGTTGAACAAGCCATGATAACGGTAGCCAGTGCTCAGGGAACACAATTCACATGCATCATCAAAATACTAGTTATGGAAGAAAAATGCTTCATCTATCCATTCCTTTATTAGTTCACTCGTTCACTTGACAGTTACTGAATGCATACTATATTTGTGTGTGCTATGTGCAGAGAGACGATGGATACTTCTATATGATATTTCTAGAGGGAGTTGCCTGGAGAATGTATTTTGTCTGTGTCTTGAAGGATGAATGGTTTTGGAGATTCAGAGGGAAGAGGAAGATTTCTTAAGTGCATTTTAAAACTAGAGGCTCCTTCCATGAGCTCATGCTATATTAGCTGTTCCGTCCACTGCAGAGGGAGTACACTTTAAGAATCACCATGTTCCTAAAGTTGTACCTCCAGCGTCTCAAAAGTCCCAGATGAATTCTGTACTTTCTCTTTTGAGTTTGGCTTCTTAAACCATCTTGTGAGGTGGGATGGAAAAGACAGCTTGTCTTGCATTTCAGCTCTGCTGCGATTTGAGCATGGCCCCACATGAGGGCAGACTTGCCACAGACAGAGGCACCTCCAATTCATAGCCTCCCTGACAGAGAGCGCATCTATCTCAATCACCAGCATAAAAATCATCCATGGCTCTTGTATATTTTGTTCACTAGGTGCTATAAAAATAGAATTTCCTTGCGTCTCAGACATCATGGATGGGAATGAACACATTTAAGATATTACTAAATTTTCTCCTAGCTCGAATTGCCAGAAGGGCTCTCTCCTTACAGCCCCTCTCTCCCATGAATGAGGCTCATTGAGGTTCAATCACTTTCCCAGGGTCCCCAGGGCATGAAATGTGGAGCCAGGAAGCACACAACCAGCTCTCCTGAGTCCATGCTAGGGAGTCTACAGTCTGCAAATGTGCAGGACTGAGCTAAAGTGGGAAGAAACTCAGTCTCCCCAAACATGCACTGGCCATCATTTATATTTATACAGTAAAACTCAGGATGCTTTTATCTTGGAGAATATCTGTTTTTTTTTAAAGATTTACTTATTTATTTGAAAGTCAGAGTTATAGAGAGAGAATAGGAGGGAGAGACAGGAATCTTCTATCTGCTGTCCCACTTCCCAAATGGCTACAGCGATTGGACAGGGACAAGCCAAAATCAGGAGTCAGAGGCTTCTTCTGGGTCTCCTATGTGGGTGCCGTGGCCCAGGCACTTGGGCCATCCTTCGCTGCTTTCTCAGGCCATTAACAGGGAGCTGAATCAAAAGTGGAGCAGCTGGGACTCAAACTAGTACCCATATAGGCTGCCGGTGCTGTAGGCTGTGGCTTTATTTGCTACACCACAATGTCGGCCCCTTGGATAATATCTGATATGATCTCTGAGTTATAATCATGTTAAGTAAATACATAAATGTTAAATTTCAAACTTGAAACAACTCACAGGTGGTCCAGGTGGTCCGGGTTTCCCAGGGGGACCTTCACTGCCCTACGAAGGACAGAGAGACCAAAATCAATGGTTTAGACATCTCTAGGCCAGAGTTATAAACAAGATTGTGCTTGCTCAGAGAGCTAGCTTCTGAAATCAATTTTGTTTCAGCCCTGCCAAGTCTTATTCAGCTTGGTATTTTCCTTGACCCAGGAAAGCGCATTTCTAGACCATAGGAGAAGCAAATGACTTCTCCCACATCACACAGACTCTCATTGTGGGAGCTCCAGGCTTACTTTAAATGGAGGCAGACAACCCAGGTGATCACGTCCTGGACTTGAAAGGCAGTCAGGAGATCTTTTCCAATATCAGGGTGCAGATTGGAGTTCCCACAAGACGGGGGTGGGCTCTGGGACAGAGGCCCTCGGGGTCAGCCATCACTTTTAGTCTTACCTCCACCACCTTCATCTTTTGGGAACCTCAAAGGCCACACACACAATTTGACAAAGTAGAAAACCACAGCCTGTGTTGTGTCTGAAGGAGGAGAAACTTTTTCCATTTCCCAGGTTAATATCAGACTTTATATCTAACTCAGATATGTCCCACTGAACAGAAGTGGCTGTGGTGTAACACGGTTTAAGGGAAATGGTCTATAAATTTAAACAGCCTTGGAAACTCTGCTTATAGGAGAAGCAGACGGAAAATGGAATTTAAGAAAAATGAATTCAAGTTGGGACTTGAAAAAATACACTTGTTTTACTTTTACAAAACGTGGAAAACTTTTCAGTCCACAATAAGCAGAGTTATTGTTGTCCCTCTGGTATCTTTCATTCTTCCTATAATCGTACTCTTCTTTTAAAATAATACCCTCATAAATCTTTTAAGTTCCTATATATTAGGAGAAATGGAAACACATGATTACTTAAAAAAGAATCCAGGGAGAGCAAAATTCCTACTCCCAGTGCCCAAGAACTTTGAGGAATTTCAGTTCCTTTTCATGGAGGATTTCATTCTAATATCTTCCCATTTCTAATAACAAAATACAGGTCAGACATTTTTTATTTGCATGTTTATCAATAAACTGTAAAGTTTAGTTTGCAATGTATTTGCCTGAAAATGTGTGACAAAAAATGAGTTCATTCTATCCCCACACTGCTTTGATGGTGGCTATCTCTCTAAGACACATCATTTTCTGCTGGCTACTGTCAGAGCCCTTCAGAGAATTAAGTTCTCTGGAGTCAACAGACAAGGAAAAACATATGCCTATTGAGAAGACATTTTTTTCCCCTGGCACAATTAAAAGTCATCCTTTTCACTCTGATTTGTGCCCCCAAGCTCATCTCAGTGTGGAATTCCCATTAACTTCAAAGGCAAGGCTATGACTGAAGAATTTCCATAGAGAACAGAGAAAAAAGGCTGGTGGGGTTGGGCAAGCTCTTTGGGATATTGCCAGAAAAAAAAAATAAGCTGAGATGATCTAGAATAAGCATTTTGTTTCCTTTAAATTTTCCTGGGATTCTTTTGCTCCTGATGCTATTATGCACCGTTTTGGTCAGGGATCTTGAACCCTGACAAGAGGTAAAAGTTACTTGAGTAGCTCATATACACATGTGATTCTTATTTCCTTAATCTGAATAGCTAGGTTTATTTCATTCATCTGCTCTCTTTTGCCTGGACTCACACTTTGGGACCAGTTTAAACCCCAAATTGGGTAAACCCTTGAAGCCCTGTGGTCTTCCTGAGACTTCACTATTGCTGGTCCTCCTCATGCCCACAACAACCCATATGTCTGACAACTGTTCTCCTTAGAGAGTAAGTTGTCCTGGTTCCTTAGTGAATTTCCTCCATAACCATCAATGGACAAAATTTATAGATTACCTCAGCAAGCCCTTTGTTATTGGGATCCTGGTCCTGATAGCCAGCATGCTATCTGGAGCCTTGGCACTTGCTATGTTCTAAATGTTTGTGTCCCTTGCAAATTCATACAATGAATCCTAAACCTCATGGTGATGGTATTAGGAGGTGGAATTTTGGTGAGATGATTAGGTAATGAGGTGGAAGCTTCATGAATGGGATTAGTATCCTCATAAGAGAGACTTGTGGAGCTTGGTTGTCCTTCCACTATGTGGGGCATAACTTAGCAGGTGCCACATAGGATAAGACAGCAAGCCCCAGATCATGAAATTTGCCAGCGTCTAGATTTTGGAGTTCCCAGCCTCTAGAACTGTGAGAAATAAATATTTGTTGTTTATAACCACCCAGACTAAGACAGCATCTGTGGCTGGCACTGCCTGATGCTAACCACTTGACCCGCACATGCTCAGGAGGCTTCCCTCACCCCACTCACATACAGACAGATGCCAGGACCCTGAGTCCAGTTTGTATCTTTGCTATGTGGCACCAGTATTCTCCTCATCCTTTCCCCTAGGGATAATATCTGTTTTCAGGCAAACTTTGGCATCCATGTCATTCTTAGTCCACCACAACGTGAACTACTCCCTGCCATCATCTGTATTTTCAGACTTTGCTCGATTCCATGGATCTCTTTGTAACAGGTCTCACCCTGCCCCTCTTTTACCCCAATCCCAGATTCAGATAGCAGGTGAGGCTTTTTTTCTGTACCTTGTCACCCTTTGCTCCTATTGGACCAGGGTGTCCAGTTCTTCCCAATAAGCCCTGCAAAACACAAAGCCAAGTTTGTTACAGAAACAACACTAAATGGCCGAAGGGTCTGGGAAGTTGGTTGCTAAAACTTACATATTCTGAAGGTCATTCGATCCTAATTAAATCAGTCTCATAAGCTCAGTTTTCTTTAGGCTGATATAGCAGCTGTATCCTGCTGATAAGTGCTCAGAAGGGTAAAATTTGTATTTTTAGTCACTTTTTCACCTTGACCAACCAGATTTAATGACCTTAATTGGAACCTTTTGATACATTTAAGAATGTAGCTTTGCTGTTTAAGTGGCAATTTACATAACATTATGCCTTTCTAAATGAGCTATAATTTTGGAGTGATCAACATTTTAAATACGCCAAGACAGCAAAATTAACAACGTGCATATTGACTAATGTGATCTGCATTTTATGAATGAGAAGTAAAATTTAATTTTAATTCTTCTTTAGGAAGAGAGTTAGATATAATTTTCAGGATTCCTTTCACAACTTTTTTCATAACTTTTAAATTCAGTGTGCAATTTAAAGTCACCTTTGTTCTACATACAGTTGTGAAAGCATAAATGATAAAACTTTCATTGTCACAAATCCATGATTTAAAATATTAAGTAATTAAGGCTCATTCCTATTTGTGTAGTAAAGACTTTGTATAGAAGTTTCAAGAAGGGAAGAGATGGAGAAATTGATATGTGAATTGAGATGCTAGATTTAGCAAATAAATATATAATATGCTGGATAAACTTTTACTAAGAACTTATTTATTTGAGATTAAAATTTACTTGTGTGTCCTGTATTTTATTTGGTGACTCTAGAATTGAATTCTTCCTGGAAAAGAGATTGTGCTAGGGAGGTGGGAAAGGAAAAGAGATTCTATCCTTGGAAAACAGAATGGCTGTTTTCCACAAAGATGCAGTGGCTGTGGTGATGTGTTTGAGGGGCAGTGCAAGCTTTCAGTAAAATTGAAGGTATTTTAGTTCACATGTAGGAATAAAAATGAATTAAATCTGATCATTCTTGGCCCATTTTTTTCCCCCTCTAGAAACTAAATTCTCAGTTTATAGTGCTATCTGAATATCTCATTCAAAGATTGGAGCTAAAAAATTATAATTAACAAATTGAATGCTCTTTTATATCTAATTCCTATTTCAAACAGAATCGCTTAAATCACAAATTTCTTTCTGGCCTAGTGAAATTCTCTTTACAAGTCTCCAGGATGATGAGAAGCCTTAAGTAATCCTAAATGGAAATCTGAGTTGCTGGATAAGGCTTCTTTTCTAGGCAATAGCTGGGCCATCTATACAGATGCACAGCCAACCCAAAACAATGAGAAATATTAATTCATCTTGGGTCATCCCAGTAAATATGAGCTGTGAGCACAGTCATTTCAACAAATACTTACAGGGGGTCCAGTTGGGCCTGGAGCACCTGGAATGCCTGGAATTCCTTGAAGACCCTAGAACAGATAGTTGCTATCATAAAATCTGTTATATCATTGGAAATAAGATATTTATTTTAGTTAACCAAATATCTTGATCATTGAAAATTGGCATGTATTTTATTAATTGAGAATCATGATTTATGGCATATACCGATAACCATTTTCAAAGCGTAAGGATGGAATACCAAATGCCATTTCATGGGCTCTATCACAAACATGACTATATCTGTATGATGATTCATGGAGCATTTCTGTTCCTATAGAGCCACCCCATCAGCAGCAGCACCACTGAGAATCCCACATGGCTGAAGCATGGAAATGCACATGTCAGACTGGCAGAAGGCCATTGCAGAAATATACAGTTATACTGCAGCTTCACTCAGGTAGTGGAAAAATGGAAAATGCTTTACAATATAATTCATTGGTGAATTTAAATTTAGAAACCTTTAGTGGCTTGACCATAAAAACAGATTTCGTCTACCTTTCTCCTCTTAGATTTACTGAATGATGCTAATTTTATGGGATAGGATTTAAGAAGTTGATATGTTTATATGTCAAGGAAGAACTGGCAAGATTAACTAGTAACGTGTAATTAATTTTTTCCCTTTACCAAGTGTACCAAGAATATAGCATTAGTTAAATAGATTATATAAAACTCAAAAAACATGAAACACTTTTCAAGTATTAAAATAATGTTTTAGAAAACTATTGGATAACATGGACAAATAAATGTCAAATATTATATAATGTAGGGTTTAAATTTTTAAACAATTATATTTCCTAAAAGACAGGAATGGCAGATTTTTATTATTATATTATGGCAAACAGATAAATGTTTTATTTGGAAACTTTAGTGTCATGGGTGTTTCAGAATTCTGGATTTTTTTTTAAACAAAGGTAACACATTCTGTAACGCTCCTGGTGGTGCCTGAGGCAGCACCTTCCAACAAGCACACAAATATTTCTGTAGCAGAACATGATATTCTGATTGAGTGGTATAAATAAGCCAGCTCTTTATGAGGTCGGGTCATATTTTACTGCCAAATGAATTTGCTGCAAATGGGAATATTTCCAGTGTCTTAAGGCTTTTGGATTTTAGAATTGTGGATAAGAGATTATGAATCAGAATATTAACATTCTCAACAGTCTTTCCAGGGCAGTGGGAATAAGGATAGCTTTGATCTTTTTCGTACTTTTGTGTGATTCCCAATTTTTCTATGATGAGCTTATATCACTTCAGTAATCAGAAAAAAATTATTATAAAATACCCTTTTGCTATTTCAGATAACCATGTGATACACAAAGTTCTAGGTTGAATAGCTTTATTCTTTCAGAATTTAATTCTCTGTATAAAGTATTTCTGATATTGCCAAACCATTTGCTGTTATAACAAAATTCCTTTCCTCTTTACTTTCTTGAGTTGTGAGTTTATTATATATTAGAAATATTAGGAGAAGTGATTATATTAAAATTACTGCGTATCTATGAGAGGTCTGTAGAACCAAGAGCTGGATCATGGTTTTTCGCATCAATGGGCTGAAGAATCACACTCTGCCAGGCCCGTACATCCAATGCCAAACAGGATTACCTATGACTTCAAGTTTTTTTCACGTTATATAATATGAATAAACACTGAAAAGAATTATCTTGCACATGGTGGAACACTTCATGTACTGTTTTGGGCAAAATCTTGTGGTAAAGAATGTGGGCATATTTTTTATTCAAGAATCTATGAATCTCATTGGTGATGCTGTGTGTATACAGGCTTGAGTACTCATTGTGAACTATATACCTCAGCAAGTTATCCTGGTTCTTGTTAATCTCCTACCATTAACTTGTTTGTAACTTTATAAATGGAAAGGAAAAACATTTCCTTTGAGAATGGAAATTTTAAATGGCCGGAAATTACACGTTATACCATAAATTACTTTATTTCAAAATATATACATTTCCATAAAATTACCTCTATATGTATATGTATAAGAAATATATACATATATATTCTTTTTTTTTTTTTTTTGCTATGTTAGGTCTCAACTCTGAATTAGTCTAGAGACGCTGAGTTGTAGGTAGTCAAATTTATAAGCTTGGGACTCATTAACCTTTGATGACCACATTACACTTTAAAATAAACCTCAGTCCATAAATTAAAAAAAAAAAAAAACCTTCTCAGCAGTCTTTCTATGAATAACCTTAAATTTTGTAGTAAGGGTAAAAGTTACTACGGGTGCATAAAGGGCAATAACATAATTTCCGAAGACAAGATGGTCATTAAAGAAGACAAATATATATTAAACTGGACAGTCAATTTAGCATAGAATGCCAAACTAAAACACAAATGAAAACTTATTGCATACTTATTCAGGGATCACTTGAGCCAAGTTTTTTCTCTGCTCTGATATTTTAAGTTCTAACTCAGTTGCTACGAAGAATATTTACTTTCCTGTTGCTATAATTTATGGCTAGTAACATTTTGCATATCCTATTTATCAACTATTATTCTGAAGTATTGCAGGAAGAACTGTTCTCCAATTCACTCTTTCTATGAGAAGTGAGTTTGTGATCTAGCAGCATCTTACGAGTTGCTATATTGAATTGTGTAACAAAATTTGGGAAAAATACCCTGTGCAGGATGTCACTTTTCTATGAGCAACAAACAGGGACTTCCTCTCTCTCAATTATCAAACCAATTCAACTGAAGACTTAACAATTAGAAGCCTTCAAAGAGATGGACTGTCCTTCTGTATCTTTCAAGTAAGAGTAGAATAGATATTTGAGAGTTTAAGATTAGCTGCTACACAGATACATTAAAAAGAAATTTATTGGGTAGTTGGAAATGCATATATTCTTGGTGAAAACTGTTCATTTAAACAAATCAATAAGTTTTTATTTCAGATAGTATCTAAGTCCAAGTGAAAAACAGATTATATTTACTATTTTTTAATTTATCTGAGAGATGAAAGATACAATACCCTATTCCTCTCAAAAAGCATAAGTGAGTCAAGCCATTACTTCAGGATTATTCATAGTACTCATGTGATGTGAAGATGTAACAGAAACAAACCTCTTGAACATGTTGGAATATTCTCATGTAATAAGTTCTGAGAAAAATTTTGTCTAGCCCCTGTCAAAGAATCCATTAGGTGTACCTAAGAGTGAACACACTAAAACAGTGGGGACTGTTAATGGATTTCAGTTCCCCAAGAGAGCAAAGTACCAGCAAAAATCAATAGAAATTAACTTCTAGTGAATTTAACTTCAAGTCATTTATAAAAAACCTGAATTCCAATTATTTCCTGATCTTTCTGTTATTACTTTCTCAACTGCCTCTAAAACCTGCATCTTGAATCTAGGCAGTTAAAAACTGTTGCGCTATGAAAATCACTTATTGTGCTGGTACTTTAGTGAAACCTGTGGAACTTGAGAAAGCAATAGCTCATTAATTCTTATTTATTTTGAAAATAAAGTGCCTTTACTATTTTATTTATGGATGCAATGAAATGTTACTTTTCTTTGTAAAAGAAATGGAATGAAATCTCAGAGTTTTCCAGAACAGAATTAATATTAACTAGAAACAATAATATGTGATGATCATTTGTAAGGTGAAATTTAACTCCCACTAGAGAAATATATTTTATATCATTATGCTTTTCTGCATTACATGAAGGTTAATATAGGCCAGATGGCTTACTTACTTTCATTAAGAACTGTTAGTATCAAAGCTGTTTAAACTAACAACAATTCATCATTCTAATTGGTTTTTCTAAAAGTTAATGTTAATTATGCAGGAAAAGAATGATATCCTGAGCATCACATGGCTTTAAGTCAGAAAATTATACCATTAGTTCAAAAGCACATTTGACTCGGGGCCCTAATCTAGGGTGTTAGTAGCTGATCTAAACTAGTTCAATTAGATTCTTCTGATTGTTTATTTCTCTCAAGAGTCTGGAAGTTGAGCAGAGATGCAGACAAACCAAGGTCACTGGATTTGAACCATGTTACAGCAGTGTTCCAGACAAGATCTGCTGACTCCTGGAGCTGCCTCACTCCTGGGCTGGTTGTTCAACTACTCCATCAATTCTTTTTGTCTCCCTGGAATTTATTTCAGCAAATTTCCCCTTCCTGCTTCCCCTTACTTTTATCTTGATATATTAAATTTGTGCCTTATTTGTCTCAAAAATCTGGACCACCAGTAACAGATATGAATATATGATAATAATACTTATTAAAAGTGTACTAATGTTTAAAAAGGCCTATCTCATTTTTTTAAAAAAAATGTATTGGTCTTAGCATTAAGTGTGAGCTATTGGAAAACTGTCTTTGCCTTATTGAGTCAAGTAAAGAGAACCAATAATAATAGGGACGTATCATCAGAGAAGAATCTTACCTCATCGCCTTTCTCCCCAGGTATTCCAGGGTAGCCCCGCTCTCCTTTGCTTCCCTAAAAACATAATAAATTCAGCCAGTATACTCAATCATGTTGTTACCCTTTAGAGCAATGAAAATAAAATCTTGGACATTTGGGATATTTAATTTGGACAGGGTCAGGGAACATATTAATGACAACCTGTAGTTGTCCCTTACTCCATTATCCAAATACATGCAAATATTTTAGAAAATATATTTTAAGATGTGTTTTTCCTTTTTTCCCTCCATGAAGGTCTCACAGAGGAGAGGACAGACTGCCCTTACCTTTGGTCCCTCTCTGCCTGGGATTCCTGGAGGACCCCGGGGTCCTATATCACCCTGGAGGACAGGGGAGTAAGAGAATTGAGAGATCGCACTGTGAGAACTATGGAGTCTGCACACACGCAACTTAGCTTCGTACCTTCCGGGTCACTGAATCGTACTTTCCAGGTTCACCAGCTCCTCCATCCTCTCCTTTGCTACTTTTCAGCCCAGGGACATGGGCTTGGCAGTTGCCACAGAAATTCTGAGGAATAAAAGAAAAAAGTTATTGACAGATTTATAAAAGCATCTGTAGAAGTGAGGTTGGATCTGGTTTAAAGTTGTGCTTTAGCCTTTGCCAGAGAAGAGTTATATAGCAATTGCCAATTTACTGTTTCCAGGAATGAATGTGATTTGAAAAGATTAGTTTTTGTGAAGTTAAAAATTATTTACAAAACTAACCAACAACATCTGTCTATGATAAGAGTGAGCTTTATTTGAAAAAGTCTGATGATACTTAAATGAAAATTACAAATATACACGTAGGTATACAGATTCAATTGCTTAGCCACATATCTAAAATGGAAGAAAGGAATAAAATGTGGAATAGCTAGCAAGATTAAAGAACTCATACAACCAATAGTGTAAATTATTAAAAGACAAAAAAAGGAAAAACAAATATAAATAAAAGATTTCTCCTTTTGGGAGCAAAAAATCAGCAAGGTAACTATCACACAATTCACTAACATTTTACGAGTTAGTGTAAGAAATAATTACATGAGTGACTTGGACTTCACTCCTCTAAGTGGAGACAGGATATCTAAGTGGAATTTCAGTTCCCTAGCTTTCTCTATGATGTTTATCTAATTTAGAATGACTTGAATTGAAATGAGCTCATAAGATAAACATGTCTTATCATTGAGCTAAAGTTAAGTATCTGTTAAAAGCTCTATAAAGGATCTTTTTTAAGATTCTATTTATTTGAGAAGCAGAGTTACAGACAGAGGGAAAGACAAAGAAAGGTCTTCTATCCACTGGTTCACTCCCCAAATGGCTACAATTTCCAATCTGAAGTGATGAACCAGGAGCTTCTTACAGATTTCCCACGTGGGTGCAGGGTCACAAGCACTTGGGCTGTCTTCCAGTTTTCCCAGGCCATAAGCAGAGAGCTGGATCAGAATTGAGCAACTGGTACATGAGTTGGTGTCCATATGGGATGCCAGTGCTGCAGGTGGAGGCTTAGCCTATGCCACAGCACCTGCCCCATAAAGGTTCATTTGGGAGACCAGGAGAAGCACCTGGCTCCTGCCATCGGATCAGCGCGGTGCGCTGGCTGCAGCGCTCCAGCCATGGCGGTCATTGGAGGGTGAACCAACGGCAAAGGAAGACCTTTCTCTCTGTCTCTCTCTCTCTCTCTCACTATCCACTCTGCCTGTCAAAAATAAAGAAAATTAAAAAAAATATTTATTTATTTGAAAGTCAGAGAGAGAGAGAGAGGAGAGAAAGAGGAGAGAGAGAGAGAGGGAGGAGAGGCAGAGAGAGAGGTCTTCCATCTGTTGGATCACTCCCCACTGGCTGCAATGGCTGGAGCTGCACCAATCTGAAGCCATGAGCCAGGAGCTTCTTCCGAGTCTCCCACATGGGTGCAGGGGCCCAAGGATTTGGGCCATCTTCTATTATTTTCCCAGGCCACAGCAGAGAGCTGGATGGGAAGTGTAGCAGCCAGGTCTTGAACCTGCGCCTATATGGTATGCTGGCACTTCAGGCCAGGACGTTAACCCACGACACCACAATACCAGCCCTTAAAGGTTCATTTTTTAAAGCTTTTTTTAAAAATTTATTTGCAAGGCAGAGTTACAGAGGGAGAGGAGGAGAGAGAGACAGGGGGTAGGAAGAGACAGAAAGAGAGAGGATATTCCATTTTCTAGTTCACTCCCCAAATGGCCACAATGGCAAGGGCTGGGGCAGGTGGAAACCTGGAGCCAGGAACTTCATCTAGTTCTCCCATGTGGGTGCAGAGACCCAAGCACTTGGGCCATCTTCTGCTGCTTTCCCAGGTGCATCAGCAGGGAGTTGGATAGGAAGTAGACTAGCTGGGATTCAACCTAGTACCCATATGGGATGCCAACTTTGAAGGCAGTGGCTTAATCCATTATGTCACAATGTAGGACCCTAAAGGTTCATTTTAAAATATATTGTTGAAATAAAGATATGACCAGGGGCCAGCACTGTAGCTTAGTGGGTAAAGCTACTGCCTGCAGTGCCAGCATCCTATATGGGCACTGGTTCTAGTCCCAGCTGCTCCTATTCTATTCCAGCTCTCTGCTATGGCCTGGGAAAGCAGTAGAAGATGGCCCAAGTGCTTGGGCCCCTGCATCTACATGGGAGACCCAGAAGAAGCTTCTGGCTCTTGGCTCCTGGCTTTGGATAGACCCAGTTCTAGTCATTGTAGCCATCTGGGGAGTGAACCAATGGATGGAAGACATCTCTTTCTCTCAAACTTTGCCTCTGCCCCTGGCCCTTTAACTTGGCCTTTCAAATAAATAAATAAATAAATAAATCTTTAAAAAATATGACCAGAAAGTCATAGAATAAGGACCACAGATGGGGGAGATATTTTAACCACTGACAGAAGGCAAGAAAATAGAAGCCTCTATCTTTCATCCTTTTCAACAAACAGAAAGATCTTTAAACATGAAAGGGGAACCCCTGTAGATGCCTATGACGAGAAGTTGGCCAGAAAGTCCATGGGTATTCAATAATGAATATAAATGCAAGTTTGATTTGATCAGTGAATATAAATGCAAGTCTGATTTCTAAAAATATGCTTCTTGGAAGACAATTTTTCATATTGAAAAGGTTCTGAAACCAGTTGTCTTAAAAATGCAGGGTTAAACAGTTCTCTTCATGGTGGTCCTACTTAGAGTTGGAATACATAAAATGGAACTGGAGTGACAAGCGCTGTTTTCCAAGCTAACCTTACCACTTGGAACATTTTGCAGGGCTAATGTGTTGGTAGGGGAGTTAAAATGCATATATAATTTTATAACCATCACTGATGATAATATCTGAAAAACTATGCATTCAGAGAAATGTCTGAAAACTTAGCACAGTTAACAGGATTTCCAGGGGTCAGTGCTGTGGTGTAGCAGGTAAAGCCACCGCCTTTAGTGCTGGCATCCCATATGGATGCCGATGTGAGTCCTGGCTGTTCCACTTCCAATCCAGCTCTCTGTTTGCAGCCTGGGACAACAGTAGAAGCCATCCCAAGTTCTTGGGCCCCTGCACCCATGTGGGAGATCTGGTAGAAGCTCCTGGCTTCTGGCTTCAGATTGGCCCTGCTCTGGCCACCATGGCCATTTGCTTTGATCAGTCCCTGGATGATAACCAATGCTGCTCAATAAACAGCTAGTTTACAGGTTGAGTTTTGAAGTCATGAGGGCAAACATTTGCCCTAAAACCTGATGCTCCATTAACTAAAAGGTGTCTATTTAGAGCGTCTTTTGCTGTCCAAACTAATTTTGTGGGTTAAGACACAATGGGTTAAGACACTACTTGGGATACAATAAGAAGGGTCAGGTTTTACAGTAGTGAGCCAGGGCAAGGAAACGCCCACTAAGAGAAAGCTGTTGCCCCAAAGGAGAGAGTGATCCAGGCCAGGCACTCATGACATTGTTTTGTCTCCATGGCTCCTCTCAGAACTACCATTCCTGACCTCCACAGCCCAAATGAGAGGCTGGCATAGAAATGAGTGAAGGGATTAGTATAAATGGCACAAGACACATAAAGACACACATTCTTTTTTCTTTTTTTGTTTCTTTTAACACTATTTTAATCTTTGCTTTAGCATTCAAATTAGTTTTGCTTGAGTTTTCAGGTAGGGGTTCCAGGTTCATTTTTTTCCCAGTTACCCAGTTATTCCAGCACCACTTGTTGAACATTCTTTCCCTCCACTTAACTGTTTAGTAGCAAAAACTATCCTTATAAGTGTAGAACTATTTCAATACTTTATTTATTTATTTACATGCATTTTGTAAATACAACATTAGGAACATAGCCATTCTTCCCACCGTATCCGCCTACCCATCCACTCTCTCTCCTCCTCTTCCCTCTCCCATTCTCTGTCCTGCTTTTTACTAAGATATATTTTCATTTAACTTTATATACAGAGGATTAACTCTATTCTAGGTAAAGAGTTCAACACTTAGTATGAGAAAGAAAAAGAAAACAATAATAAAAAACTGTTCCTCAATAGTCCAGACAAGGGCTGTTCAAAGTTATTGCATCTTGATGATTTCAGTTTTTTCTCTTGCTCTTTTTCCTTCTTCCTTTCCCCTTCTTTCCTTTTAGAAATTATCTTTAAAGAAGAACCCAAGAATGTCACATCTTTTGTGAGCTCTTAGAGATAACTATAACTTATGAGACGTAAGAATATCCTCCACCTAATACACTAAAAGGAAGTGATTCTTGAGAACAAGTTTTACTATTAAGTCTCATGATATAATTCTTTGAGGACAAAGGTTCTGTATGGGAAATTAGTGGAGTGAATCTTGTTTATTTAAATTTTATTTATTTATTTATTTTTTATTTTTGACAGGCAGAGTGGACAGTGAGAGAGAGAGACAGAGAGAAAGGTCTTCCTTTTGCCGTTGGTTCACCCTCTAATGGCCGCCGCAGTTGGCGCGCTGAGACTGGCGCACCACGCTGATCCGATGGCAGGAGCCAGGTGCTTCTCCTGGTCTCCCATGGGGTGCAGGGCCCAAGCACTTGGGCCATCCTCCACTGCACTCCCTGGCCACAGCAGAGAGCTGGCCTGGAAGAGGGGCAACCGGGACAGAATCCGGTGCCCCGACCGGGACTAGAACCCGGTGTGCCGGCGCCGCAAGGTGGAGGATTAGCCTAGTGAGCCGCGGCGCCGGCGAATCTTGTTTATTTAACAATTAACACTCTTATATATGACATCAGTGATGACCCAAGACTCTTGACATGAGCTGCTTAGGCTATGGAAGCCTTTTGGATCCACTAATTTGATAAGGCCACAAGCAAAGTAGAAGTTTTCTCCTCCTTTCAGAGAAAAGTACATCCTCCTGTGATAGCCACTTCTTTCCACTGGGGTCTCACTCACAGTGATCCTTCATGTAGAACATTTTTGCCAGTGTCGTGGCTTTCCATGCCTGAAATGCTCCCCTGGGCTTTTCCTCCAGACCATAATGCCTTAAGGGCTGATTCTGAGGTCAGAGTGCTACTTAAACCGATTGCCATTCTATGAGTCTGCTGTATGGATAGCTTCCCACGTTGGAGCATTCACTCCTTTTTAACTCTTCCTATTATTATTACCAAACACTTAGTCCTATTTGTAAGATCACTTTAACACTTGATCCTATCCATATGGTCACTTTATTACTTAATCCTAACCATATAATCTCTATAATACTTAAGCTGCTATCTTTACCAGTCAGCTTAAGGAAATTTGGGGTTCTCTTGGCAAATTTTTTTGACAGCCAGAGTTAGACAGTGAGAGAGAGAGAGACAGAGAGAAAGGTCTTCCTTTTCCATTGGTTCAGCCCCTAAATGGCCACTACGGCCAGTGCGCTGTGCGGATCCAAAGCCAGGAGCCAGGGGCTTCCTCTTGGTCTCCCATGCAGGTGCAGGGCCCAAGCACTTGGGCCATCCTCCACTGCCTTCCCAGGCCACAGCAGAGAGCTGAACTGGAAGAGGAGCAATCAGGACAGAATCCGGCGCTGCAATCAGCACTAGAACCCAGAGTGCCGGCACCACAGGTGGAGGATTAGCCAAGTGAGCCGCGGCACAGGCCATGGCAAATTTTTAAACTGTACCCTTAGAAGAAAGTCCATAGGAATGTATGCAGAACTATACTGCTTTGAAGTTGCAAACTTCATACATTTCATGATTACAACTTTAGAATCTTCCACCATACCCACCCTACCACCCACACTCCCACCTCCCTTCCTCTTCCCTTTCTTATTCTCACTCTTTTTACTAAGATCTATTTTCAATTAACTTTATAAACATATGGTTATCTCTAACATATTCCTTTTTCTATCTTAAAGATATTCTGCCATTCAAATATAAAGCTGTAGTTCAACTAAAGCAATGAACTGAATTTCTGGTAAAGATTTTTTTTTAATTATTTTTGTCCTTGAAATTAACACATAATTTCTTACAGACAACAAAGTACCTTGAGCAAGGCACCGATGTCTCCCAAGAGAGGAAGTGCAATCTGCAGTTAAGGAGAAAAAACACACAAATGTATGGATTTATACATATAGATGCATGTAAAACAACATAATGAAAACTTACAGTAGGATGTTGATATTTTTCCTGAAAATGCCATGCCATTTGAGATTTGGTGCAAGGTGCTTCTAAGGTCTGACTATCAGAATCATTGTTATATCAAAACCAATACATGGCACTGTCAGAATTCAGAATTGTGTTCTAAAAATACTCAGTATTCTTCTGAAGTAGTTCATATATTCATATTCTTCTGTGAATATGTAAATGCACACAGACCTTTGGATTCTGCACCTTTCTATTTTCATGGCAATCTATTCCATCCCTAGTACATTATTGGATTTAAATAATAAAGATCAAGCATTTACTGAAAGGAAACCACTCTTTGGCCAAGAACATTATCAGACTGTTGAAGAATATGAAACGTACAGGGGTAAGTTTGCCTTAAGGTTGTTTCTCTCGGAAATTCAGAAGAGGTTAAAGCTAGTTTAAGTGATGGAGACAACACAGACACTGAGACAACCTGTGCCATTTTGGCCAAGTGTCTTAAAAAATGTCCCTTCAGAGAAACAGTCTATAAACCCAAGTACCATTTTATGAGATTCCCAGATGATACACACATGATTCACTCAGTGAGGGAGTTACAGTAAGGCCAAAATATGCTTCTGCATGCAGCTTATAAAGACACATAAGGCCCAAACAATGGAGAGGTAGAATGGATTTGTGAGGCTTAGAACCGAGAGGCGATTTGGCTTTTATTGTACAAAACTCTTAATACAATGTCATGTACCATATGTTCTCTGAAACTATAATTGCCAAGTCTGAAGCTATGTATATGGACTTCAGTGTTGCTCAAAGCAAGGTTTAACTTAAAATAAAACTTTGGAGCATGCATTTAATGCCTAAATGCATTTTTAAAAAGTCCACTTGAGCCAGCTTTCATAATTTAATCATCCCAGCATTTTATAGATGCAGAATCAATGAATATGTTCTATATTGTAGGTAACTTACCTGAAGACTTCCACTTAAAAAAATGAAATTCCTTTAGTCACCAGCATTAGACAGAATGGAAATTGTGGCAATATATTTTAGCTCAATTTTCTATGGGATTGAGACATTATATGCTAAGGCTCAGTTTGGGGCAGAATTGTACAGTTGAATTATACCCTTAGGAAATAAGTATTCATCACACGCACAAAAATGCTGACCCAGCTTGAGTTTTTCCTCTACAAAATACTAGGGATAAACAAAACCACCAAGCAGTCACTGAGCATTCTAATTAGTTTGGACAGCAAAACCTGCTTGGTAGGCTGTTTGGCTCATGGGTGCACTAAAGCTATATAAATCAGAAAAAGTCTGTTTACGTACCGGGTCACCTGGGGGGCCTGGCAGGCCTGGCTTTCCATCCCTCCCTGGAGCTCCCTGAAAACAGAGGCATCAGGTTCAAATCTTGCAAACTGACACAGGTGCAGATTAAAATGGGAGTGGGGATAGGAGTAGGTAAACAATGTCCTTACATCATTCCCTGGGGTCCCTGGCAGCCCGGGGAGACCTCGAGGACCCTAGAAAATGAGGAAAATAAAAAGAGCTACTTATAGGACAGTCTTTTTTATTATTATTTTTATTTTTTAATTTTTATTTTATTTAATGAATATAAATTTCCAAAGTACAGCTTATGGATTACAATGGCTTCCCCCCCATAACTTCCTTCCCCCCTCTGCAACCCCCCCCCTTTCCCGCTCCCTCTCCCCTTCCATTCACATCAAGATTCATTTTCAATTCTCTTTATATACAGAAAATCAGTTTAGTATATATAAAGATTTCAACAGTTTGCCCTCACATAGCAACACAAAGTGAAAAAATACTGTTGGAGTACTAGTTATAGCATTAAATAACAGTGTACAGCACATTAATGACAGAGATCCTGCATGATATTTTTTAAAAAAGATTGATTAATTTTCTATGTAATTTCCAATTTAACACTAAGGTTCTTATTTTCATTTTCAATTATCCTTGTATACAAAAGATCGATTCAGTATATACTAAGTAAAGATTTCATCAGTTTGCACCCACACCTAACCACAAAGTGTAAAAATACTGTTTCAGTACTAGCTATATCATTACTTCACATTGGACAACCCATTCAGTGTATAATTTCCCTCAAGTCAGCAAGCTAAATTTGCCGCACTAGGTAACTTAATTCAGTAGCTTACTTGGATACCCGGTTCTCCAGCTGGTCCTTGGGAGCCCTGAGTAAAATGAGATTCAATAATCAGAATTCCACCATGAATGCCCGTAAGTTATTCAAACAAAATAAAAAACTAAGTACTGTAATTTACTTAGAAGCAAAACAGGGTTTGCCACCATGCATACTCTTTGCAAAGTTGGCCAAGACTTTTGAGTGGTAGATAAGCACTTCACCTATTGCTGGAAACATTAAGGTAATTTTGATCAGATACCTGGAACATCTCTCTCATTACCATCATCTGTTGCTGCACAGTCACATGTGCACAAAGAGTGCATTCAGATGCTATCTGTTCAGAAACTCAATAACCACATAGCTACCTAGCTGGCTGAGGGCTTCCTCTCTTTTCTTCTTTCCACTTTGAGTCATTTCTCTCTTTGAAGAAATAGGCAGTAACAGGAGGAGGAATTAAGACTTCAATAAGTTGTTATTTTCTGCTTTTAGAAAATAGGAATTTGGGGTAACTAAAATGAAGCTAGGAGATGAACTTTCTCTATTATACAACCATGAACCCCTGAAAGAGGAATTTACAATCTAACCAAGCAAAGATCTAGTTTCTTAGCAGTTGACATAAGTAGCTGATCACTGACTTTTACTTTCATATTTAAAAAAATTATTTTCTCTGTTATTGTCAGGGTTTTTTTTGCTCCCTTTGTATTTATGCTGTGTCCTTAAGTAATACTTTCCTGTTCAACCTTATCATCTCCTTATTAAAGATTTTATTTATTTATTTATTTGAGAGGTAGAATTACAGAGAGAGGGAGAGACAGAGAGAAAGGTCTTCCATCTGCTGGTTCACACCCCAGATAGCCCCAGTGGCCAGAGATGGGTCAGACTGAAGCCAGGAGCTTCTTCCTGGTCCCCCACATGGATGCAGAGGCCCAAGCACTTGAGCCATCTTCCACTACTTTCCCAAGCCTTAGCAGAGAGCTGGATTGGAAGAGAAGAGCTGGGACAGGAACTGGCACCCATATAGGATGTCGGCACTGCAGGTGAAGGCTTAGCCTGCTGTGCCACAGTGCCAGACCCACTGATATAGGTTTTTTTTTTTATATGAAAGAGTTATAGAGAGAGGTAGAGGCAGAGAGAAAGGTCTTCCATCCACTGGTTCACTCCCCAGATGGCCGCAATGGCCGGAGCCGTGCCCCTCTGAAGCTAGGAGCCAGGAGCTTCCTCTGGGTCCCCCATGTGGGTGCAGGGGCCCAAGGACTTGGGCCATCTTCTACTGCTACCTCACGCCATAGCAGAGAGCTGAATCAGAAGAGGAGCAGCCAGGACTAGAACCAGCGCCCATATGGGATGTGGGCGCTCCAGGCCAGGGCTTTAACCTGCTGTGCCACAGCGCCGGCCCAACTGATATAGTTTTTAAAACTTGGTTTAATCATCCATCTCAGTGGTCTTTTATGCTAATATGGTTTGAATGTTCATGTATTGGAAACTTAATTCCTAAAGCCCTATGTTTATGGTATGTGTAGGTGTGGGCCCATGGAAGGTAATCAGGATTACCTAAGGTCAGGAGTGAAGGGTTGGTGCTCAGGATGCAATTAGTGACTTTATCTGAAGAGGAAGGGAGACCCCCTCGGGCACACTTTCTCTCCCACCATGAGATGCCATCCCCCATGAGATGGTGCAGCAGGAGGGTCCTCACCAGGTGCCAGTGCCCTGCCCATGGACTTCCCAAGCTCTAGAACTATGAGCTCAATAAATGTTTATTCCTTATAAATTACCCAGCAACAGCAACAGACTCAAATCCTTGCCCTGGACAAGCAAACACGAATCCTATACAACATCACCATTTGCTATTTATGCTTGCTTTAAATTTTCCTGTCAATTTCAATCCAAGGCTGTAATACTGTGATATAAAAAGACACATACAAGCACACCTGGCCTCTGCCCCTGGTACCCGGCACAGAGCTCCTAAAACTCATACAATTTCCTTAGCAATAAGAGTATTGGGAGAAACTTCTGTTCTAATATTTGGTTCCTGACACAGAATTCCTAATATCTTGAAGTTTCCTGTGATAGGAGTGTCTTTTGTTCTAATGAGGTGACCCTTGGTGGGCTCTTGGGTACAGGCCGCTTACCAGAAAGATCAATACATACTAGAAGTCTGAAACTTTTGGTCTCACTCTCTATTTCTCTAAAGACAGGAAAAGAGCTGAAAATGGAGTTAATAATTGACAATACCTACATATATGAAGCCTCCATAAAAATCACAAAAAAGTACGAGGTTCAAGGAGCTTTTAGGTTAGTGAGCTCATCCGTATGCTGAGAAAGTGGTGCACCCCAATTCCAGGGAGACTCAAGCTGTGGTGCTGTAGACCCTTCCAGATCTCAGCCCCTGTGCCTCTTCTAACCATTTGTCTGTAATCCTTTATTGTGTATTCCCCTATTAATATGACAAACTAGTCAGTAAAAGAATCTTCCTGAGTTCTAAGAGCAAATGAACAGAACATGAAGAAGTTGTTACAGGAACCTGCAATCTGAGCCTGTTGGTCAGAATTCTGGAGGCCTGGAGTTGTGACTCGCATCTGAGATAGGGTTAAGTCTCGGACTGAGTCCTTAATCTGGGAGGCCTGATGCTACCTCCAGGTGGAGAGGGTCAGAACTGAATTGACACCTAGTTGGTATCTGCTAGAGAACTGATGTGTGGAGAACACGTAAGTCGCACATTTGGTGTCAGAAGTGAAATTTTGTGAGGAGAGAAAAATCATTGGTTTGTTTTTCCAGTACCACAGGCTAATTTCCTAAATTAATGTCATTAGAATCACTTTATTTTTCCATTGCTCTTGTTCCAAAATATGTTGTTTTTTCACAGCAAAAAGTTTCATCTCTTATCATCATTTAATCAATGAGTGTGTATGCACTACATTATCATCAGAAACTTTTTAGACTATGTTCTTCTAGTTAAAATATTTTTAAAAAAGCTGTCTTATTTGCTTCAATTATTTAAAAAAACCTGTTCTTCTAAAAGATACTATATACAGGTTTTTGGCATCATTTCATTTATACATACTCCATCCACTTTATTTTTTAAATATTTGTTTTGAAATTATTCATATTTATGGGGTACAGTGTGATACTACAATAAATGCACATTATATATATGAATCCAATCAAGGTAATCAGTTTTCTCATCTACTTATCTTTATATTTGGGGATAGCCACTTTAAAATTAATTTTTTACTTTCTTTTAATTAAAAAATAAGCAGTAATGTATAATTACCTGATATTATAATTAGGTATTCTTATCATCTTGCAAACATGTACTCATAGTTACCAATATATAGAATAGGAGCGATTAAATTGATTGCTTTTAATCTAAAATCAGTGCATCTGTGACCAGCCCATGTAAGTCAAACAAAGAGTGCTTTCTTTGTGCTTAGCCATGTAATTGCAACGCTGATCAATCCTCTCTGGATAGGGTTGATTTATACATCTTCCTCTGACCTTTCTTTTCTTTTCTTCCTATTAAAATTTGCCACAGGATTTTGTCTCATAATGTTGAAGTCAACAAGATTATAAGAACTCAACTGAATTTCACTTACAGCTCGGCCAGGAATTCCTATTCCTGGTGGGCCTATGTCTCCTGGGGAGCCATGGACACCTGGCAGTCCCCTTTCACCCTGTGAAATGAGATGTTTCAATTAGGGCAAGGTTCACATGAGAAGAATATTTCTACTGTATTTAATTAATTATTAGTTCTTTTTAAATTAAGTATGATATTTTTCTACCTTTGGCCCTCGTGGACCGGGTGCTCCAGGATTTCCGTCTAAACCCTAAAGGAAACAGAAAAGGAGGTAAATGAATTTATTTTTCTAAAAAGGTTAAAAACATCTGAGAAGTCATTACTGAAAAATATTTTATTCCTTTATCTTACTTGAATAAAACCTTTTTTATAATAGGAAAAGGAACCAGGAACACATTTAAATTGGGTTTACATTTTGTATAGTTACTTTAAAAAGAAGAGGTGTTTTTTCCTATAAAACAAGGCATCTGATATTGAGAACTTTTATTAGAATTTATTAATGCAAAAAATTTAAAGAGGATGAGGCAAAAAGATAATACATAGAAGAACACTGGTTATTTAAACTTTCCCAGCAATGCAGTTTTCTATATTTTGGGAATAGTCTGGATTATAAAGTCATTCTCTGCAAATGACAACCTACAGTGCTATGTGCAAAGCTATTTTTTTAAAAGATTTACTTATTTATTTGAAAGGCAGAGTTATAGAGAGACAAGGAGAAATTCAGAGAGAGAGAGAGACAGACAGACAGACAGACTGATCTTCCCTTCTTGGTTCACTCCTCAAATGGCTCCAACAGCGGGGGCTGGGACAAGCTAAAGCCAGGAGCCTGGCCCCTGTCTAGTCTCCCATGTCAGTAGCAGAGGTCCAAGCACTTGGACCATCTTCTCCTGATTTTCCAGGCACATTAGCAGGGAGCTGGATCAGAAGTGGAACAGCCAAGACTTGAATCAGCACCCACATGGGATGCTGGTGCTACAGGTGACGGCTTAATCCACTGTTCCACCATAGTGATCTGAGTTCTTCTGTTTTAAGATAGTGTTCTAGGAAGAGTTGTGGTTTAAAATTAGGGATCATTGAACAGAGTTCAAGGGACCTATGCATTTTCCAAAGTCATATGCAAAATGTGTGAATTTGTATTTTCTTAAGATGAGAGACCTTGAAACAAACTTTCAAAACGGCTTTATCTCTGATCTAAAGAACAAAATGGACAATTCTTTTTTTTGCAGACCTAAACTTATTTCTACATTTGTGCTTTAAAACTAGAGGCCCATAACTGTAATTAATAAGTTAAAGTTACAGTAAAAGGCTGGTACTTACTGGTTCCCCTGGCAGGCTTTCCCCTGGAGGACCAGCCTCACCTTTTGGACCTGGAAGTCCAGGAGGGCCTATAATCCCACCAGGATCTCCCTGAAAAACAAAAGCAAAACAAAAAAACAAAACAAAACAAAACAAAACAAAACAAAAAAACAATGCTCAGGTTCTTTGCTCAGGTTCACAATGGGAATTAGTTTCTATCATTTTAAGTTCTCATCATAGCTAAAGTTCATTCATTCATTTTTTTCCTTCATCAATTATATTTACTGAGTATCTAATCATGTTAGACACTGTTTTATTAAAAATTATTTATTTAATTGGGAGGAGAGCGAGTGGGACAGAGAGCAAACGAGCACAAGCCAGCTTTCATCTGCTGGTTCGTTCCCCAAATGCCCGCAATGGCCAGGCCAAAGTGAGGAGCAAGGAACTCAATCCAGGTCCCCCATGTGAGTGTTAGGAACCCAACTGCTTGAGTTTTTATTATTTCCTCCCAGTGTTAGCATTAGCAGGAAGCTGGAGCCATGAGCCAGAGCAGAGCCAGGTACTCCAATGTGGATATTGGATATAGGCATCCTAACAAACATCTTAACCATTAGGCCAAATGCCTGCTCCTAGGCATTATTATAACATTCATAAATTAATGTAGATTATTTTAGTGAATTATAGTAAGTCTAGCAGTATCACAAAATATTCATGTATATAAGTATATGCACAAAAAACATTTCTATTCATAAAGTTGTTTCAATGATCTGTATGGGCTTCTTTTTTATTCTCCAATTATTCAGCAATGTTATTTTAATGTAGATATTAAGAAATAGGTTATGAAAGATTAAAATATTTCTTCAGTCTATAGTAAATTGAGAGTTGAGCCTACAACAGATTCTCTGAGTCAGTTCATTTTTTCATTTAGTGGTTCAATGTCAGAACTAGTGCTGTTGCAGTGCACACAACTCCAGGGGGTGCTGTTCACATCATAGTTGACTGTCTATCTTCTGTACAACCCCTGAAGCCCTGTGCTAGCCTTTCACTTCCCCAATGCCATTACGATCTTCTCTTTCTCCTAATTACTTAATACACAAAATGAGTAAAATACAAACAATACCTTTTCTCCTTTAATTCCTTGTTTTCCTGGGATACCATGTTCTCCTGGCAAGCCCTGGGAAAATTCAAAGTAAAGGTAAAGAGCAGTTATAACATCTCTTATTATAACATTTCTATCTATGAATATTTATCAAGAAAACAGAATCTCAACATATAATCTTTAAGGGGATGGATTGATATTGGCCTGTTAGGTAGAAACACTGGTGAAAATATGTAGCTTCTTGTTTCAGGTGAAGTCATTTGGACGTAAAGGGAAAGGAACTAAATAAAGGAGAATTGAAACAAATGTCCCGCTTCCCAGGAAGCGGGATACACAGCAGACTCATAGAATGGCAGATGTCCTAAATAGCACTCTGGCCTCAGAATTAGCCCTTAAGGCATTCAGATCTGGATGAAGAGCCCATGAGAGTATTGTAGGCATGGAAAGCCAAGACATTCTGTCAAAAAAAAAAATCTAAATGAAAGATCTCTGCGAGTGAGATCCTGGTGGAAAGTACAGGACCATCAAAGAAGGAGGTGACTTTCTCTGAAGGGAGGAGAGAACTTCCACTTTGACTATGACACTGTTGGAATGGGATCAAAGTCGGCGAACCCTAAAGGCTTCCATAGCCTTGGAAACTCATGACTAGAGCCTAGGAAGATTACTGACACCATAAACAAGAGTGTCAAATTGTTAAGTCAGCAACAGGAGTCACTGTGTACTTATGTCTAATGTGGGATCTGTCCTTAATGTGTTGTCCAATGTGAAGTAATGCTATAACTAGTACTGAAACAGTATTTTTACACTTGTGTTTCTGAGTGGGTGCAAACTGATGAAATCTTTACTTAGTATATACTGAATCAATCTTCTGTATATAAAGATAATTGAAAATGGAGAGCGTGGGAGCCCAAGTTCGGGACACCAGCAGCAGACTCAACGCACCAGCGCTGGAACGCGAGGTGAGCCGAACCTCCATAGCCCGAGACACCAGCGGGCAAACGGAAAGAGGAGACTAGAGGGAACGAGGCTTGAAACTTCATGGGGAAAAGTTCACCAGGCTAACTAGAAGAGAGAGAGGAAAAAAATAAAAAAAAAGCGACTGATACGGACACAAGTTTCTCTCTCTCCGCTCACCTCTCAAAGGCGAGCAAGACAGAGCAGGCGCCATTTTGGACATACGTCATAAGCAGGGCGACCTCAGGTCTGCGCCAGCCCTGAGCCTAGCAGAAAAACCTGACTCTGGGGGGAGGGGTGAAATAACAGGAGATTAGCATCTAACTTGGCAACCCAGTGGGAGATTTCAGGAGAATTGGAGCCCACACTGAGGGCAGCAGAGATTCCCTGTGTGGTCCTTGGGAAAGAGCTTCTGATCTCTGGCTCCTGTGGGTATATCATTTGCCTGCTAACTACCTCCAATTACATTCAGCTGTGCGGAATTACTTCCCTTTTGAATCAAAAAAGAGAGAGATTTACCACACCTAACCTGGGAGTCTCATCTTTGACACACCCTCAGCCCTGAGGAACCAAACACAGCTCTTAGTCCACATTCATCTCAAGCCTCTAAGGCACCACTGAAAACAGACAGTCCACTTAATATAGAGCCATAGTGTAACAAGAAAAAACACCACAGTGAAGAAACCAAATATCTCCAACATGCCAAACAACAAACGCAAAAACCGAGGTAACAAGAACAAGGAAGACACTATGGCACCCCCAAATGAAAAAGACACCCCAATTCAAGATTATGAAGATGAGGAGATTGAAGAAATGCAAGAAGCAGATCTCAAAAAATTGATAAGAACATTAAGAAGTTCTCAAAAACAAATTCTTGAACTACAGAAATCCTTCATGGACAAGACAGAAAATCTCTCTCGTGAAAATGAAATATTAAGGAGGAATCAAAATGAATTGAAACAACTAGTGGAACAAGAAATGGTGATAGTGATGAGAAATCATAATGAAATGAAGAATTCAATAGATCAAATGACAAACACATTAGAGAGTCTTAAAAACAGAATGGACGAAGCAGAAGAGAGAATATCAGACTTAGAAGACAGAGAACAGGAAAGGAAACAATCAAATCAAAGAAAAGAAGAAGAAATCAGAAATCTAAAAAATACTGTCAGGAATCTACAGGATACTCTTATAAAAACCAACATTCGGGTTCTAGGAGTACCTGAAGGCATGGAGAGAGAGAAAGGATTAGAAGGCCTTTTTAGTGAGATACTAGCAGAAAATTTCCCAGGTTTGGAGAAAGACAGAGACATCCTAATACAGGAAGCTCAGAGAACCCCTAATAAACATGACCAAAAGAGATCCTCACCACGACACGTCGTAATCAAACTCACCACAGTGAAACACAAAGAAAAGATCCTAAAATGTGCAAGAGAGAAACGCCAGATTACTCTCAGAGGATCTCCAATTAGACTCACAGCTGACTTCTCTTCAGAAACCCTGCAAGCTAGGAGAGAATGGCGAGACATAGCCCAGGTGCTAAGAGAGAAAAACTGCCAGCCCAGAATATTATATCCTGCAAAGCTCTCATTTATGAATGAAGGTGAAATAAAGACCTTTCACAGCAAACAGACATTGAAAGAATTTGTCGCCACTCGTCCAGCCCTGCAAAAGATGCTTAAAGATGTGTTACATACAGAAACACAGAAACACGGTCACCAATATGAAAGAAGGTAAAGGTAGGAAACCTCACACCAAAAGATCACAGGAATCTCAAACCATATATTAGAAAGTATCTTTGGCTAATGGCAGGGCAAAGTTACTCCTTCTCAATAGTCACATTGAATGTTAATGGCTTGAACTGTCCAGTTAAAAGACACCGATTGGCTGATTGGGTTAAGGAACAAAACCCATCCTTTTGCTGCTTACAAGAAACCCATCTGTCCAACAATGATCCATACAAGCTGAGAGTGAAAGGCTGGAAAAAGATATACCACGCCAACAGAAATGAAAAGAGAGCGGGCGTAGCCATCTTAATATCGGACAACATAAACTTTACCACAAAAACTGTTAGGAGAGACAAAGAGGGGCACTATTTAATGATTAAGGGATCCATTCAACAGCAAGATATAACGATTATCAATGTATATGCACCTAATTACAGGGCACCAGCTTATTTAAAAGACTTGTTAAGGGACTTAAAGGGAGACTTAGACCCCAATACAATAGTACTGGGGGACTTCAATACTCCACTCTCAGAGATAGACAGATCAACAGGACAGAAGATCAACAAGGAGACAGTAGATTTAAAAGACACTATAGCCCAAATGGATCTAACAGATATCTACAGAACATTTCATCCTACATCTAAGGACTTTACATTCTTCTCAGCAGTACATGGAACCCTCTCTAGGATTGACCACATACTAGGCCATAAAGCAAGTCTCAGCAAATTCAAAAGAATTAGAATCATACCATGCAGCTTCTCAGACCACAAAGGAATGAAATTGGAAATTGGCAACTCAGGAATCCCTAGAGCACGTGCAAACACATGGAGATTGAACAACATGCTCCTGAATGAACAATGGGTCATAGAAGAAATTAAAAGAGAAATCAAAAATTTTCTGGAAGTAAATGAGGATAACAGCACAACATACCAAAACCTATGGGATACAACAAAAGCAGTGTTAAGAGGAAAATTTATATCAATAGGTGCCTACATCAAGAAATTGGAAAGGCACCAAATAGATGAGCTTTCAAGTCATCTCAAGGATCTAGAAAATCTGCAGCAAACCAAACCCAAACCCAGTAGGAGAAGAGAAATAATTAAAATCAGAGAAGAAATCAACAGGATTGAATCCAAAAAAACATTACAAAAAATCAGCCAAACGAGGAGCTGGTTTTTTGAAAAAATAAACAAAATTGACACCCCATTGGCCCAACTAACTAAAAAAAGAAGAGAAAAGACCCAAATCAATAGGATCAGAGATGAAATGGGAAACGTAACAACAGACGCCACAGAAATAAAAAGAATCATCAGAAATTACTACAAGGACTTGTATGCCAGCAAACAGGGAAATCTATCAGAAATGGACAGATTCTTGGACACATACAACCTCCCTAAATTGAGCCAGGAAGACACAGAAAACCTAAACAGACCAATAACTGACACAGAAATTGAAACAGTAATAAAGGCCCTCCCAACAAAGAAAAGCCCAGGGCCAGATGGATTCACTGCTGAGTTCTACCAGACATTTAGAGAAGAACTAACTCCAATTCTTCTCAAACTATTCAGAGCAATCGAAAAAGAGGGAATCCTCCCAAATTCTTCCTATGAAGCCACCATCACCTTAATTCCTAAGCCAGAAAGAGACGCAACATTGAAAGAGAATTACAGACCAATATCCCTGATGAACATAGATGCAAAAATGCTCAGTAAAATTCTGGCCAATAGAATGCAACAACACATCAGAAAGATCATCCACCCAGACCAAGTGGGATTCATCCCCGGTATGCAGGGATGGTTCAACATTCGCAAAACAATCAACGTAATACACTACATTAACAGACTGCAGAAGAAAAACCATATGATTCTCTCAATAGACGCAGAGAAAGCATTTGATAAAATACAACACCCTTTCATGATGAAAACTCTAAGCAAACTGGGTATGGAAGGAACATTCCTTAATACACTCAAAGCAATATATGAAAAACCCACGGCCAACATCCTATTGAATGGGGAAAAGTTGGAAGCATTTCCACTGAAATCTGGTACCAGACAGGGATGCCCTCTCTCACCACTGCTATTCAATATAGTTCTGGAAGTTTTGGCCAGAGCTATTAGGCAAGAAAAAGAAATTAAAGGGATACAAATCGGGAAGGACGAACTCAAACTATCCCTCTTTGCAGATGATATGATTCTTTATTTAGGGGACCCAAAGAACTCTACTAAGAGACTGCTGGAACTCATCGAAGAGTTTGGCAAAGTAGCAGGATATAAAATCAATCCACAAAAATCAACAGCCTTTGTATACACAGGCAATGCCACGGCTGAGGAAGAACTTCTAAAATCAATCCCATTCACAATAGCTACAAAAACAATCAAATACCTTGGAATAAACTTAACCAAGGACGTTAAAGATCTCTACGATGAAAACTACAAAACCTTAGAGAAAGAAATAGAAGAGGATACCAAAAAATGGAGAAATCTTCCATGCTCATGGATTGGAAGAATCAATATCATCAAAATGTCTATTCTCCCAAAAGCAATTTATACATTCAATGCAATACCCATCAAGATCCCCAAGACCTTCTTCTCAGATCTGGAAAAAATGATGCTGAAATTCATATGGAGACACAGAAGACCTCGAATAGCCAAAGCAATCCTGTACAACAAAAACAAAGCCGGAGGCATCACAATACCTGATTTTAGGACATACTACAGGGCAGTTGTTATCAAAACAGCATGGTACTGGTACAGAAACAGATGGATAGACCAATGGAACAGAATAGAAACACCAGAAATCAATCCAAACATCTACAGCCAACTTATATTTGACCAAAGATCCAAATCTAATCCCTGGAATAAGGACAGTCTATTCAATAAATGGTGCTGGGAAAATTGGATTTCCACATGCAGAAGCTTGAAGCAAGACCCATACCTATCACCTTACACAAAAATTCACTCAACATGGATTAAAGACTTAAATCTACGACCCGAAACCATCAAATTATTAGAGAGCATTGGAGAAACCCTGCAAGATATAGGCACAGGCAAAGACTTCCTGGAAAATACTCCAACAGCACAGGCAGTCAAAGCCAAAATTAACATTTGGGATTACATCAAATTGAGAAGTTTCTGTACTTCAAAAGAAACAGTCAGGAAAGTGAAGAGGCAACCAACAGAATGGGAAAAAATATTCGCAAACTATACTACAGATAAAGGATTGATAACCAGAATCTACAAAGAAATCAAGAAAATCCACAACAACAAAACAAACAACCCACTTAAGAGATGGGCCAAGGACCTCAATAGACATTTTTCGAAAGAGGAAATACAAATGGCCAACAGACACATGAAAAAATGTTCAAGATCACTAGCAATCAGAGAAATGCAAATCAAAACCACAATGAGGTTCCATCTCACCCCGGTGAGAATGGCTCACATTCAGAAATCTACCAACAACAGATGCTGGAGAGGATGTGGGGAAAAAGGGACACTAACCCACTGTTGGTGGGAATGCAAACTGGTTAAGCCACTATGGAAGTCAGTCTGGAGATTCCTCAGAAATCTGAATATAACCCTACCATACAACCCAGCCATCCCACTCCTTGGAATTTACCCAAAGGAAATTAAATTGGCAAATAAAAAAGCCATCTGCACATTAATGTTTATTGCAGCTCAATTCACAATAGCTAAGACCTGGAACCAACCCAAATGCCCATCAACAGTAGACTGGATAAAGAAATTATGGGACATGTACTCCATAGAATACTATACAGCAGTAAGAAACAACGAAACCCAGTCATTTGCAACAAGATGGAGCAATCTGGAAAACATCATGCTGAGTGAATTAAGCCAGTCCCAAAGAGACAAATATCATTTGTTTTCCCTGATCGGTGACAACTGAGCACCAAAGGGGAAACCTGTTAAGTGAAATGGACACTATAAGCAACAATGAACTGATCAGCTCCGGTCCTGACTTTAGATGTACAATGTAATACTTTATCCTTTTTAGTATTTGTTGTTGTTGTTCTAGTACTATTGGTTGAACTCAGTAATTAACACACAATTATTCTTAGGTGTTTAAATTTTAACTGAAAAGTGATCCCTGTTAAATCTAAGAGTGGAAAAAGAGAGGCAGGAGACGTACAATTTGGAACATGCTCAATCGGTCTGGCCGCAAATGGTGGAGTTAGAAATGTGCCAGGGGATTCCAACACAATCCCATCAAGATGGCATGTACCAATGCCATCGCCTCAGTCCAAGTGATCAATTTCAGCTCACAATTGATAGCTCTGATAGGTCTAAGAGTCAAAGAGATCACACAAACAAGACAAGTATCTGCTAATACTAACTGATAGAATCAAAAAGGGAGAGAAAGATCCAACATGGGAAGCGGGATACACAGCAGACTCATAGGATGGCAGATGTCCTAAACAACACTCTGGCCTCAGAATCAGCCCTCAAGGCATTCAGATCTGGCTGAAGAGCCCATGAGAGTATAGCAGGCATGGAAAGCCAAGATATCATGGAAAAAAAAAAAAAAGACCTAAATGAATGATCTCTGTGAGTGAGATCCCAGTGGAAAGAATGGGGCCATCAAAGAAGGAGGTACCCTTCTCCGAAGGGAGGAGAGAACTTCCACTTTGACTATGACCCTATCGGAATAAGATCAAAGTCAGCGAACTCTAAAGGCTTCCATAGCCCTGGCAACTCATGACTAGAGCCTAGGGAGATTACTGACGCCATGAACAGGAGTGTCAAATTGTTAAATCAGCAACAGGAGTCACTGTGTACTTACACCCCATGTGGGATCTGTCCCTAATGTGTCGTCTAAAGCCAAGTGATGCTATAACTAGTACTGAAACAGTATTTTTATACTTTGCGTTTCTGTGTGGGCACAAACTGATGAGGTCTTTACTAATTATATACTGAAGTGATCTTCTGTATATAAAGAGAATTGGAAATGAAAAAAAAAAAAAACAACCTGGTGTTAAAATGGAAATGGCATAGAAAATTAATTAATTTGAAAAAAAAATTATGTAGGATCTCTGTCTTTAATGTGCTGTACATTGCTATTTAATGCTATAATTAGTAATCCAATGGTAGTTTTTTCACTTTATGTTGCTATATGGGCAAAATGTTGAAATCTTTACCTAATATATACTAAACTGATCTTCTGTATACAAAGAGAATTGAAAATGAATCTTTACATGAATGGAAGGGGAAAGGGAGCAGGAAAGGGGAGGGTTGCGGGCAGGAGGGAAGTTATGGGAGGGGGGAAGCCATTGTAACCCATAAGCTATACTTTGGAAATTTATATTCATTAAATAAAAGTAAAAAAAAAAAGATAATTGAAAATGAAAAAAAAAACCCTGGTGTTAAATTGGAAATTGCACAGAAAATTAATCAATTTTTAAAAAATATGTAGGATCTCTGTCTTTAATGTGCTGTACATTGTGATTTAATGCTATAACTAGTACTCCAACAGTATTTTTTACTTTATGTTGCTATGTGGGTGCAAACTGTTGAAATCTTTACTTAATATATACTAAACTGATCTTCTGTATATAAAGAGAATTGAAAAAAAAAAAAAGAAACAAATGTCCTACCCACAGCATTGCAAGAAGGAATGGAAGGATGATGGTTGGTAGCACCATATCATGATTCAGGACAAAGGAGTAAATAGGAGAATATGGTTCTATTATGTTTTGTCAACAATGTCTTTGTCCCTTTTGATCTCATTCTCCTTTTAGCTCCAGCCCTTACCACTTAATCTCAATTCCTAAGAATCTTGAGGTTCCACCAATGCCACCCTCATTTTCTCTTTCCATAAGATCTCTCCACTAAGTATGCAAGTAGTAGTAGTATATTAATTGGTTTGAGAGTGCAATAAAATGCTTTGCTTTGTGAACCTTTTGTTCAAACTACCAAGAAGAATATATATATTGACCAATAGATCCCTGGAGGCTCAGGTAGTGATCAGTCTCTAAGAAGTTACAGTCAAGTATTTTTCTTATTTTTGTTTACATGTGGACTGATGGTGAGCTCCTAGCACCCCAGTTTTCAGAAATGTAGGAAGGTTGTATGAAGGGCAGAAAACTTCTCTGGAAGCATGGGAAAAGCACATTTAAAGAGTGTGTGTATGTTGGGGGTAGGGGGTGGGTGTGAGTCCACTAAAGCACTAAAGCCACCTGAAGCTCTTCCTCCAACTGCACTATAGAAATACTCTCAACCAAGATCTGGTTTTGGAGATGGTGCTTACTAGAAGACAACAGATACTCTCAAAGTGTCTTCCCTAGATGAAGACTTGAACAAAAAGTCATGCATATTGGAAATTGTTGCTTTTCTCTTTAGTTTAATTTCTTTTGATTTTTCCAGTCTCCTCTACTGCTGGTGCACCACTGACAAGTATGTCCAAGATGATAACTTAGTTCACTTGAGTTCCAAAGACAAATGTATTAGAACAATGATACTCAAAATGACTTCACATGAATACATGAAGGGACTATTCTTCCCAATAGCTCTGACATTAGATGTGATCAGTTTATGTGGTGCAAATGAGCCGTGCCTTTGGAAAGTGGAGCATAACTGAGTCACAATGAGCAGATGCTGACATTGTTTAAAACACATCTTAGTTTCCATTTCATTTCAAAACATCAAAGACACTATACATACAACATCTCCAGGTGGTCCTCTGGGCCCCATGATGCCTGCAGGTCCTTGCTGACCCTAAGATAGAAAGTGATATGAACCATTACTTTGCTATTAAAAATAGACACTATGCCTGACTGTGTGTAAAACATGATGTGGCCTTTATCTATAGAAAGTGAACTTCCCAGCTTTCTTCCTACTCTGTATAGTGCTGAAATGTAAATATACTTTGGCTTACCAAGATAGTTTCTAGATGTTATCATTTAATGGGTCTGTGTTCACCAGCAAGTGATGATAACTGGATAATTTGCCTTACCCACGGGCTGGGAGCACACCACATTAATCTCTGCTGCATCTCTCCAAAGCTGCTCTCTTTCTTGGGTCACTCCCAAAGAATCCCACAAGGGAAACCCAGTATCCAGAGCTGCATAATGTTGGTTTAGAAATTGAATACTGAGCCTTATCCCTTTTAGAAGTACAGTTCAGTGACATCGATTTAACTCACATTGTTTACTCTTAAAGCTTTTAGGGATGCTATTGTGAATATGCTCTGAAAGAGAGTTTAAAAATAGTACTGTGAGCGAAAATGGCAAGTCAGTATGTGTATAATAAATGTAGCCAAAGGGGGGAAAATCACTATGGAAACGGGAAAAAGGCTCTGAGCGCACTTGTGAAGCAAATGAGAGGCACATCAAAGTATCTTGTTTTACACAGAATGGCTATGATTCCCAAATTATTTCTGATGTATCTTAGTTATGTCTTCAGTACCTTTAGTCCTGGGCTGCCTATTAAACCCGGCGGACCAGGATCTCCAGGTTCTCCCTAAACATATAGGTGAGAAGGAAAGTTAAATGTTACTGTCATTTTCCCAACCTCATGAAGGTTAGAGATAAAATTGAAGAATACAGGACATTACCTTTATTCCTTGTGAACCTACTATCCCAGGTTCTCCCTGTAAATAAAATGAACATCATTTATGTACTCCTTAAATTCAGATGGAGATTAATATCTTTGAATCTTTAATTGACTTTCTACTAATTAACATACAATAAAGGGGTTAATTATACAAGACATGATGAAATCAAGAGAGGGGTTCATTCTAAAACATGATTCATTGCTGATAAACACTACTTCCTTTCTTAAAAATAATATTTTCTTCTCCCAAAGCCACTTTCACACCATGTTCCATTAGTTACCACTGAATTTTCTACTTAACTGATAATGTTATTATTTTCTTAAAGACTTATTTATTTGAAAGTCAGAGTTACACAGAGGAGAGGCAGAGAGAGAAAGAGAGAGAGATCTTCTATCCACTGGTTCACTCCACAATTGACTGCAATGGCCAAAGCTGCGCTGATCTGATGCCAGGAGTTAGGAGCTAGGAGCTTCTTCTGGGTCTCCCACGTGGGTGCAGGGACCCAAGGACTTGGGTTATCTTCTACTGCTTTTCCAGGCCATAGCAGAGAGCTGGATTGGAAGTGGAGCAGCCGGGACTTGAACTGGCACCCATATGGAATGCCAGCACTGCAGGTGGCAGCTTTATCCCCTACACCACAGCACCAGCCCCTGTGATTTTCTACCAGTTATTTTCATATCCCAGAGAATTAAAACTAGAGGGCAGTTGAAGGGCCAACAACATGGTGCAGTGAGTGAAGTTGCTGCCTGTGATACCTGCATCCCATATGGGTACCGGTTCATGCCCCCATTGCTCCACTTCCAATCCAGCTCTCTGCCAATGCACCTGGGAAAGCAGTGGGAGTGCTTGAGACCCTGAACCCAGAGGAAGTTTTGGGCTCCTAGTTTCTATCAGGCCTAGCCTTGGTCATTGCAGCTGTTTGGGGAATGAACCATTGGATGAAAGATCTCTCTCTTTCTCCCTCTCTGTAACTCTGTCTTTCAAATAAATAAATGGTCTAAATAATCTATCAGTTGAAGGGTGAGGGGTAGTAGAATTTAAGGTGATATGTGTTATTGATTCTACTATCAGGTATATTTACTTAATGAAAAAAGAAAGATAACTAAGGCTATACAGAAGATAATATTAGATATCATGATACCCTTTTCTATGACTTATTTGTGTTTGATAAATCAAATTTGAGTCATTCATAGTATTCTTGAGAAAAGCTGTATCTTCTATTTTAGTTTTTTATTTCAGCTATCCCAGGTAGATGTCTTTTATGACTTTTATTCCCAATCATCAATAGAAGTGAGTTAAAGAAAACAAATGTTAAAATATCATCACATGATATCATTTAACAAGGTTTAACATTTCTCATGTATCAAAAGAGTCAACAGTCCCCAAAGACAAAGTAAAATGCTCAGGCAGCTTATTTTATCAAATGTATTAGATCTAAAGTAAACATAACAGAGATCAGGGAGAAAGAAATCAATGAAGTAGAAAATCCAAGATAGTGAAAAAATATCTACTTACTCTATCTCCTTTTTCACCTTTTGTAAAAGGTTCCCCCTAGGAAAATGAGGAGAAAATAGAATCAATTATGAACACTTTTAGGAAAGAAGTCTCCAAAGCTAGAAATGGATAAATCCTGCTGGCCAAACTCAGGCCTCCATTCTTGCAGTTTAAAAGGAGCTCATGAGAACTAATTTACAAATTATTTCATATTCCCAAAGAATCAATGAAAAAATCATCCTAATATCAACTAGAGAATCCTGAGAGGCTCACACACTAGAATGATTCCCAGGGCCAAAGCTTCCTATAGCCTTGTTATAGATGATGTCACACACATCCAGTTGGAGGCAGAACAGGAGTGATGGCATCAAAGGGTTGAATGGAAAAGCATTCATCTCAATTCTTCTAGTTGAATCATTTTAATAAGTAAACATGCAGAATCATTATTTTAAAATTAATTTTCTAATTTTCATTTTTATTTTAATGAAAATGACTTATAAAGGTTAATTACTGGGTGAATAAGAATTCAAATGTGAGAAACTGATAATGGTTCTTGTTGGGTTTATGAAGTTTCAAGGGGATAACTATTATTAACCAACACTCTTCCATCACTGATTTACTATCACCCCAAGGTAGCCTCAACACACAGCCACATACATACATACACACACCAGCTTTCTTTTACTATCTTCTGTTCTTGAAGTTATATGTACATGATCCCCAACATCATAGCAATACTGTCTAAAACATAGTATTGTTATTTTAAGAATGAAGGAAGAGACTCAGGTTCAGTCACTCTTAATTTGTCATAATTCCCTCTACTTGTCTAAAACAGCATTCATCACATGTTATGCTTCCTTTTTCCACTTGGCTGTAAACTCTGTGAGTCTTGGTTGTAATTCACCTTGACTGTCATGGCATCTCTAGTGTGTCATACACACCTTCACATTGTTGGTGTCAAAGGTTCATTAGATAATTTATAGTCATACAAATACAAAAATATCTAGCATTTATTAAATTCTTACAATGTACTAACCACTGTTCTAACCACTTTATATCTAAACATAGTGAATCCTTACATGTCAGTGGGGTAGGTGCTGTCAGCATACCCATTTACAGATGAGGACACTAGGCACATAGAAGCAAGATAATTTTTCCAACATCACAACACCATTAAGAGGTGGTACAAGGATTTAAATTCAGGCAGTCTTATTTAATTTCTAGTTCCAGCTTGTTTAGTCTGTTTGATTTGATTTTATAATTTGATTTATTATTTGCACTGAGTTGTAAAATGGAAACTATAAATTAAAAAAAAACTAACACAAAAGTCAAGAGAAAATGTAAAAATCATTATGGTAGATTTTGCAACCATGGGTTTTCTTAGGGACTGCTATACTCAAAGACAGCACTCATGACAGATAAGTGAGCACTAAGTGGGCCTCTGTGCTTTCGCCACATGTCGCACGTGTTAGGGACCACAGGGCTCACTTTCTTCTCTCCCATTAGTCCTAGTTCCCGTGCAGTTCCACAGGGCCTTGCAGCTGGTTCTGACAACGGAATGTGAACAGATGTGACCAAGGCAATGAGAAACCCCTTCCAAATCATCCAGTCACTTTCTAGTCATTTTCCTGCAGTGGTCGCTAGGAGGGTTGTGTGTACCTGAGAGCATAATTACATGACAGTCATCAGTGGGCTGTGTATAGTGTGGAGAGACCACCCATCTCTCTCAACTGAACCACACCAGACATATAATCTGTGTAAGAGATAACCTTTCTCAAGCTATGCCACAGAAATTTCAGAGTTCATTTGTTACTTAATATAAGCTATTATACCCCATGACTGTTCAACATGATCAAATCTTTGATCACTGGTTAATTTCTACACATTAGATTGGGATTTTATTTATATTCTTGCTTTTCAGGATTCATTACAAAAACTGTTTATTTTTTAAGATAGGAAATGGTATCAATTAGATATAAGCCTCTTTTGCTTATATCACATTGCTCATATCATTGCTTCGTTAGAGTTGCTGTCAAATTCAAAAGCCAAATTGACTAAAGTAAATGATTGTAAAAGAAAACAAAAAACAAAACCAGGGGCCTGGATATCTAGACATGTGACACTCAGACATTGAAGCTTGGTGCCAATGGCTACTCTGCAGACCAAGTCACTTAAACCTTTTATAGTCCCCTTTTCATAATCTATAAAATCAAGGAGTTCAGCCAGATGATTTCCCAACAATATTTCAACTCTCATGTATTACACATCTAGCCATATTTTAAATGTCCAGTAGTTGGGGACAAAGTGCCTCCTGAAGAGTTGCCACTCAGGATTGGAGATTCAGGATCAATTTTGGATGAAGATTTCCCATCTGTTTGGGCCTCTGGTTACTATGCAAAATCAAGTTTAGATTGTGTTCTGGAATAGAAAGGTTGAGAACACAAAGAGTTAAACCACTCTGTATAATAATGTAATTTTTTATGTGGGGTAGGGGAAGAAAGTAGGCAATGATATATGGAGAAGTTGGAATAATTTAGGATTAGGAGGGAGCTGGCAAAGAGAAGAGTTAGTAGGAAAGGCAGCCTGTTTGTCTTGAACAAAGAATACAGTGCTAAAGGCAGTCTCAGTGGGATGAGGGCTGCCCTTGAATGTTGATAGTAAGAAAGCTAGAGGGGACCCCTTAAGGGGAGAAAAGACCTATCACACCTGGCAACTGTGAAATCCTCCAACCCTTGCTACTCAAAGTGTTGGTTCCCAGTCCAACAGCATCAGCATCATCTGGGAGCCTGCAAGCCTCAGGCCCCATCCTAGATCTACCAAATTAGAATCAGCAGGATTCAAGTGCATGTTTGTGTTTAAGAAGCACTGTTCTAACTCAATGAAAGTTTCTCTTTTCTGCTCTGTAACTTCCTGATTTTCCAGCAAAAGTTTAGTAAAGCTTACTGTCAGGTCCTCCAAGTATTACTTGGAAATTAGAGAAGGTGGGTGTCAGAGCTCAGGCTTGGCAGGGAGACAGTGAAGACCAAGAGGAGCCCACCTACAGCCTGCTGGTAAGAAGAACCCCCAAACGGGGGACATCAGGAGGGAGTGGGCAGGTGGCAGGGGCAACTGGAGGCTGAATTTGTGGGGAAGATAAGATTTCCCAGACATTCTTAGAAATCCTCAGTTGGGGAATCCTGTTAAAGACTGTTACTGTCTACAGTTGCATAGAGGCTTGGATTAGATACTAAGGGCAGGTACCAGTCCTCAAGGTTCACAGGTTACGGTGCTGATGGTAAAGCTGCCTGAGAAAACTGTCCTGACTAAAGATGCTTACTTTCGAAAGCTGAAGCAAAAGGGAAAATTTGGCTTTGCAACATTAAATACTTATTGTTCCTGTTTGTTATGCTGGCATTTTAGTGACCACTCCCTCCTATATTTCTTGGTAAACCAATATTTCGTATTCACTCTGGCAAGGAAAAGATAAAGGAGATTTAAAAATACATAATAAATTTAAAAACCCCACAAAGATAAAACATTTGTTAAGCCTGATTCTTGCTGATTCTTGGGGGCTACTTTTTTGGGGGCAGTATTTTTCTGGTAATTAGGATCGTTATTATCTCTTTAGGTGGTCCTATTTAACAATAAATCATATTATAGTTTTTTCTTTTTTATGCCACCCAAAGAACTAAATTTTAAAAGAAACTGGCCATAGTAATATTAGAAAGTGACTTCGGGGGGTTGGCGCATGAGGTTAATCCTCCGCGTGCAGCGCCTGCATCCCATATGGATGTCTGTTCTAGTCCCGGTTGCTCCTCTTCCAGTTCAGCTCTCTGCTGTGGCCTGAGGGGGCAGTGGAGGATGGCCCAAGTGCTTGGGCCCCTGCACCTGCATGGGAGACCAGGAAGAAGCACTTGGCTCCTAGCTTCGGATCGGCGCAGCTGCGGCCTTTGCAGCCATTTGGAGAGTGAACCAACAGAAGGAAGACCTTTCTCTCTGTCTCTCTCTCTCTCTCACTGTCTGTAACTCTACCTGTCAAATAAATAAATAAAATCTTACAAAAAAAAGTGACTTGGGAATCCACTTTCATCTTAGGAAAAATAAGAAAGAAAAATAACTTCAGAAGATACGCTGAGAACAGTGCCTGATCAAATGGATAAATGCTCCTGATTTGATACATTGTCACCAGTCTTTTGATATGCTGATTTTATTATTCATTTTGCTATAATGTTTGACTGTAACAGGTCAGCAGGGTGATTTTAAACCCTAGGTTCTAGAATCAGTCCACCAAGATGTGACTCATGGCTCTAACATGTATTAGCTGTGTGACCTTGGGGATGTTGCTATCCTCTATGCTTCACTTTCCTCATCAGAAGAATGGAGGTGATAAAACTCTACCTCAGGACATTTTTAAGTGAGTTAATACATGTATCGACATAGTACCTGCTAAAGCATATACCTGCTTCTGGATCTTATCTATTTTTCATTCATCATGAAAAAGACAACCAAGATATATGGAATTGGGAATGCTTTGGAAAAATATTATTCATTATATTATATATATATAAAATATATACATATTTTATTTCATTCACTTCATTATTTCATATATATTTTATTGTTTTAATATTATTCATTTATAATGTTAAATATATATTTAAATATATTTTATAAATTATATTTAATATATTTAAGTGCATTTAATATATGATTATACATTTATTGAAATTTTAAATTACTTCATTATTTCATATACATATTTCATTCTGCTCTCTATATTATATATATTTATATATTATAAAAGGAGATATATATATATGTATATATATATACATCCTTCCTCTGTGCTCAACACTTTATCACTTACAGGTTCTCCTTTTTGCCCTTTAGGGCCAACAGATCCTGGAAATCCTGGTAGTCCAGTTTCACCCTTTCAGGAAAAAGCAGAGGAGAGATTTTGCATGAAGTTAGATGAACAACGCTGCTTCAACGGACAGATCCAACCACAGACTTTATCAAACAGTGAACAAGAGACATGGAAGTTCTGAATCTTGGGCTATTTGCTTAATAATGTGTTTGTCAACACCTTACATTGCCTTTAGGACTTTCAGAAATTCACAATATTTCATTATGGTATTTGAAATTAATGTGAAACAGAAGTTAAGTGTTTTTCAAGGACAGAACACCTACAGGAGAAAAAGTTACAAATTTGATCTAGCCTACTAAAAAATTACGGATTTTTGTGATCTCAAACAAGTAAGATTGTCTAGCTGACACAATCGTGCAGGCTAATTTTACTTCAGACATTCTTTTTTTTAGGTGGGAGGAGTTGGTAGAGGCAGAAAAATTTCTCCCTCAGCTGTTCCAAGCCTTTGTGTTACTGCTTAGATCCTGTGGACAAAGAAAGCGTTCTTGTCAATGTGGTGACAGCAGCCGCTTCGAAATGTCAATGGCGCTCTGGTCAAGAATCTTGAAGAGGGATTCTTACGTGACATAGAAGCTGTTCTCAGAAGATACAATTTGAGAGAGAATACTCGTAGGAGGGAACTCTAACACTAATCAGATATCAGAGGAGTCCAGCGCTGAGTTTCCTTTTAGCGTTTACCAAAATCCCTGAGTGACCACAGCTTAGACAGCCACTAGGACATAACGAATGCTGATTTTTCCAACATCCAAAGCACTTTTGCAAAATAATATTCACATTACATTTCTGCACATACATCTTTCTTGCTTATCTTATTTTTTAAATCTGAAAAAAATACAGAAAACACAAAGTAGGATACATGAAATCTTGATGTATCAGGCACTTGAACTGAAATGAAAAAAATTCTCATCCAAGAAGAAACCTCATATGTCTCCCACTTGACTGTCACCCTTGAGGAAGCCACACTCATGAACTGAGTATCTTTTCAGTCTATAGTTTTGTACCTTGACTGCATATGTGGTATTTTAACATTGTTTTGAATCTTTTTAAAAATTCATAAATAGCTTTATCTTGCATATAATACTCAGGTGGCTTTTTTCAATGTTGTTTTTAATATCCATCTGCATTGATGTATGTGATCTAGCTCCTTCATTGTGTCTGCTGGATAACACTCAAATATGCTAATGGATGAAGGCATATCTCAACCCCAGAGACAGTCACTTGTGTTGTCTCTAGTTTTATTTGCTATAAACAAAGTTGCAGTGAACACCCTAAATCTGATCCTTTATGTGGACAAGCCTGTTTACAGTGTAGCCTTAAACAAGAATCTAAAAGTTCTTCAAGTACAGATTCATCATAGTCCTAAAATCTTTGGCTTATTTCCACATTTGTATCCTAATGTATATTTTGTGATTTTGTGTAATAGACAGGCATGATTTATTTTAAAAGATTTTGTTTGTTTGAGAGGTAGCGTTACAGACAGTGAGAGGGAGAGACAAAGAGAAAGGTCTTCCATCTGCTGGTTTACTCCCCAATGGGCCGCAATGGCTGAAGCTGCACCCACCCGAAGCCAGGAGCTTCTTTTGGGTCTCCCACGAGGGTGCAGGGGCCCAAGCACTTGGGCCACTTTCCACTGTCTTCTAAGTCTATGGCAGAGAGCTGGATAGGATGAGGAGCAATAGAGACTAGAGCCAGCACCCATATGGGATGTCGGTGTTGCAGGCAGAGGATTAAACTACTGTGCCATAGTGCCAGCCCCAGCATGATATTTTTTATCAATTTGTCTCGAATTACATATTTGTATATGTTAGGAAAATGGCACAGTTTTGTCTATGGTGCGATCTACACCCTGATTTACATCCTAGGCCCTAGTCCCCGCCGCCATTGCTGAAAGCCAGGTAGCCACATGGCCCAACCACCAGTATCAGCCCCACCCCCAGCCTAATGGGATTCACCTCTCTTGCTTCCCTGCTGGCCCTCCAGCAAAGTTTTCAAAGGACTTGTTCCTGAACATGTGGCTCTCTAGCCTCCTCCCCTCTCTCCTCTTTCTCTTACTCTCCTTTTCCCTCTTCGCCCTTTCCCTCCGGTCTGCTGGCTTTTCCCCAATAAACCCTTTCCCTTACTCCGATGTTTGGTGTGTTTTGTGATGGCCTAACAGTATGTGTAATCTTGATTTTATTATTCTTTTAGATCTCAGTATTAAATTTTCTTCCTATCAAGCTTTTAGCAGGTAATATTGAAACTGTGAAAGGCAAGGAAGCACATGGATAAGAAAGCAAAACTTCTCTCTGCTGTGGCCCGGGAAGGCAGTGGAGGATGGTCCAAGTGCTTGGGCCCTGCACCCGCATGGGAGACCAGGAGGAAGCACCTGGCTCCTGGCTTCGGATCGGTGCAGCTCTGGCTGTAGCGGCCATTGGGGAGTGAACCATCAGAAGGAAGACCTTTCTCTCTGTCTCCCTCTCTCTCACTGTCTATGACTCTACATGTCAAAACAAAAACCAAGAACAGGACAAAAAAAAAAAACTTCTGGGGTCCACACTGTGGCTTAGCAGGTTAAACTGCCGCCCACAGTGCCTCCATCCTATATCAGTGCTGGTTCCAGCTCCCTGCTAATGTGCCTGGGAAAGCAGCAGTCAAGATGGCAAAAGTTCTTGGGCCTCTGCACCCATGTGGGAGACCTGGAAGAAGCTCCTGGCTCCTGGTTTTGGATTGGCCCAGCTCTGGCCATTGCGGCCATTTGGGGATGATCTCTCTCTCTCTCTCTTTCTCCCCTTGTAACTCTGCCTTTCATGTAAATAAATAAATCTTTAAAATAAGAAAGCAAAACAGCAGACTTAATATGCATATTCTAGGACCATGTTTCCTGAAGTCCTGTAATCTGCATACCAACTCCAGATTTTTGCTATGCTCACATGCCACCTATATATTTTCAACTTATTTTTTCTCTAAATTAACTCACATTTTAAATGTAAATACTCCCTACATTCTTTGATATAATGACCAGGAAATTTATAGTATGCTGAATATACATTTTTGTCCTAAAGCAAAGCAAAATATATAACTATTTTTCTCTCTAACATCTAAACCGCTAGTGTATCACCTGTCTTATACTTATCACACTGTAGGAGAAGCCTTTTACCCCAGACTTAACACATTGTATCCAATGTCAGAAGAAGGAGAAGCTGGGGAATACTTTAAGGGACCAGTAGTTGTTTGTCCCCAACAGGAAGTAAACAAGTTGCTGGTATAAGTACATTAGGGCATATAGCATGACCTCCGTGTTACTTGTCTGGTAGAGCTAAAATACATAGTGTGAAGGTGTGAAGGAAAAATGCACCTACTAATTACACTTGCCTAATAAAATAAAAGTAGAAAGTGAGGAAAGGGTCTAGAAATTATAACAATGACATCTGCAGTATATCAAAGGGAGAAGGTCAGAGAATATATATGGATGAATATGAGTAATTACCTTCATAGCTACTACATATTTGGACTGATACAAATGTGAGATGGGACTTTGGTGCACTAAACAGGAAGGACCCAAAGGACTAGTACATCTCTCCTTGTGCTCCTTGGGTGAGGCTGGGCTTGGAGGAAATATTTTTTTAAAGATTTATTTATTTGTTACACAGAGAGAGGGAGAGGGCTTCCATCTGATGGTTCACTCCTCAATTGGCTTCAACGGCTGGAGCTGTGCCGACCTGGAGCCAGGAGCCAGGAGCTTCCTCTGGGTCTCCCACATAGGTGCAAGGGCCCAAGCACTAGGGCCATCCTCTACTGCTTTCCCAGGCCATAGCATAGAGCTAGATCGGAAGTGGAGCAGCTGGGTCTTGAACCAGCGTCCATATGGCGACACAGTGTAGGCCCCAAGGAGGAAATCTTCAGGCCTTGTTACTTCATTTAAAATTCTGCAACAAAAGCATCTTTTACCTGAATCTTAGGCGTATATGGGATCTTTTTTTTTTTTTTTAGGATTTATTTATTTATTTGAAAGAGCTACAGAGAGAGAGGAAAGGCAGAGAGAGAGAGAGAGGTCTTCCCTCCCCATCTGCTGGTTCACCCCCCAGTTGGCTGCAATGTCTGCAGCTGGAGCTGGAGCTGCGCTGATCTGATGCCAGGAGCTTCTTCTGGGTCTCACACATGGGTGCAGGTGCCCAAGGACTTGGGTCATCTTCTACTGCTTTCCTAGGTCATAGCAGAGAGCTAGATCGAAGCGGAGCAGCCGGGTCTCGAACTGGCGCCCATTGGTGATGGCCTAACCTGCTACATCACAGCACAAGCCCTGGGATCATTTTTAAAACATGTTTAAGATGGATGGATGTTAGTGATTTAGCACTGTGGCTATGAGTTGAAAGACAAGAACTGAATTTGCCCTCCATTATTTCGTCACTTCTGATATTATTTGAAAGGCCTGATGTTGAGACTCCATCTTTCTCCCCTGAAAGTCTGCCCCAAAATATATCTGTTATTTTCTCAGGAATCCATAGAACCTCTGCCACCTTATTCCACTGTTTGTACAAGGCCAGCAGTTCTCCTCGAGCATCTTGCGAATTCACTATCCTTTCATCACAACCTGTCAGTCCCAGGCACACTGCAGAAGAGCAATCAGCATTCCAATACTGATTAGCTGGTCATGCAGGACGTGGGATCTCCACTCTCATTTACCATTAATAACAGCTGTGTTCCATAGTGGTTCTTACTGTATCTTAGTGTTCTTGAAGCAGGATGTGGTTGCTAATCCAGGAATAATCTGTATGTATATTCCAGGGCTTGTTCCCATGCTTCATTGTAATGGTGGGTTCCAAACAGCAGGCTGATTTGGTAAGGCTCTTTTGCTGGTCTGTGCACTGAGAAGTGGCATTTACATAGCAATGATGGGTCACTTATAGTTGAGATGAACTTGGGAAGGTGACGTTACAGTTCCCACACCTCTTGTCCCTTTATCACTTTGTATGGTAACTGGTGTCATGGCAACCGACAAGTCTACCTGCTGGGCTGGCTGCCCACAAGTCTGTTATGTAAGGGTTTGGCTCTGGGCCACATTTGTCTGTAAAACCATATAAGCAGTTGGGGGGCACGGCTAGACATGGCAGGTGCTTGTGGATGGGTATGGACACACATATGCAGCTATTGTATGTATGTAAGTGGCTGTGTGGCTGTGCATCTAGATGTCTATGTGTGTTCAAACCCCACCATGGACACAAAGGCAGGGGCAAGTTGCCGTTCCTTGTGCATTTCTCACCAGCACTGAGTAAAGGAGAGAGAAATCCACAAGTGACTCTGAGTTCCTCTCTGACCCATCAGAATCTGGATCTGCTTGTCCTAGGTCTGAGGCCCCTGGCATACACTTATGTGTTTAAATTCTACATCAAGTTAAATATTTTATTTTACAACAGAAATTGGGCTCCTGCTCTGTTGAAATTATGGCAGGAGATGCCAAGAGGGACAAAGCCAGGTGCTAAGGATGGTAATGATGATTAATTCCAAAAAGAGCTAAATGAAACCTCACAAGAATAGACAAGAACAAACTTTTCCTAAAGACTTAATATGTGTCAGGTGTTGTGCTTTTGGATAAATTGATCTTATCTGATTTTAATCCCCTCATCAACTCTGTGTGTATATGAATATGCCCATTTTACAAATGAAGTGACTGATGCTTAGGGAAGTGAATGGGATTCCCAAGGGGACCCACCTGTTAATGCCACATCAACTTCTGATCACAAAGCTAATGATCTTGGCGCCACACCATGGTTCTCACTCCTGGCTGCATATTAGAATCATTAGAATTATAGTTAAATAATGATCCAGGGGCTGGTGCTCTGGCATAGTGGGTTAAGCCTCTGCCTGCAGTGTTGGTATCACATATGGGTGCCAGCTCAAGTCCCAGCTGCTCCACTTCTGATCCAGCTCCCTGCTAATGTACCAGTGAAAGCAGTGGAAGATTGCCCAAGTCCTTGAACCCCTGTCATCCAAGTGGGAGACCCAGATGAAGCTTCTGGCTCCTGGCTTTGGCCTGGCACATTTGGTGAATGAATCAGTGGACAGAAGCGCCCCCCACCTTTCCTTCTCTCTCCATATCTCTGCCTTTCAAATCAATCAATCACTCTTTAGAAAAGTAATGGAGCTGAGCACTCCATCCTGGATCAGTCTGTGTAGTTTAGGGCCTAGCACAGGTATTGTCTCCAAGCTATCCCCGTAATTCTAATGTGAAGCCAGAGTTGAACACCACTGGGGTCCACTACAGGCATGATCAAGACCTGTGAGAACAGCTTGAAGGAACTTTAAATCTTCACTATGGTAACTCACAAAGAACATTATCAATTTGAAAATGAATACTTTGACTCACAATAGATACCAGGTGGATGTGTATAGTTAGGGTTGTTTTCATTCTCCTAGTAACAACTTTCATTCTTTTATGCATTATTTATTAGCAGAATCTTTCCCCTGTTAACTATAATCATAAAAATCATTTTATATGTACATTTATATCAGGTACTGCATCAGATTCCCTGTGGACTCTTCCAGGTTATTTATTTGTGTGGGAAGACAGAACAGTTATGCCACTGGCTTTTTCTAATCCCACTTAAGATTCTGAAGCAATTAGAGAGGATTTTGAGCAATAGAAAAGGTCCTTAGAGTTTGAAATACACCTGTTTTACAGAATCAAATTTCTCATCAGCGAGGTCTTAAGAATTCCTAAGCAACATATGTTTCCTAATGAACATAGCAAAACTGAAGCCAGCTGTTTTGTCTCAAGAAATGAATCATCATTTAAATACTTTAAAAGTGTCACAACTCTCTTCTTTGCTCAGCTGTCCTGTGTGACAAGCTTTGGGGCTTTCATTTGCTTCCCCTCCCCCAGCCGCATGTGTCCAGTAGTTGTTTAAAATGTAATGCGTTCGTTATGGTGGGGCATGGTTTCTGTAAGTGATTGGCTTACAGGAAATGATACTAACGTGTTAGCAGTAAAATCCAAGACACATAAATGGCTTATCATTGCTGGATAATCAATTATTTTTGGCTGTTGTTTTCAGAATGTCAAGGTTTTATTTCTTTAGTTATTTTGTAGAAAATTTAATTTCCAATGGTCAATACCTCCTAGTTTCTGTAGGGACTATATTTTAGCAGTATTTTCTGATCTTTTGAATAGGTGTGTTGCTAGAATTTATAAGGCACAGAAGTCCTATCTTCTTGGTCTGATGTTGAAAAACTCTGCCCTCAATCAAGGGAATTTTTACTGGATGAATGAATCAAGGTAGCACTCACAGGCCACGTTCCCTCAAGAGTATTTTCCATCCTACACACCTCTGTCTGTAGATTTAATGTACACTTTTTTTTTCCTGCCAATGGCTCATCCAAGGTCATCGCAATTTCAGAATCAAACAGGAGTGACACCTGTTTAGGAGTGGGCAAGTGAATCTGTCCTCTCCACAGTTAACATACACAGCCAATATAATTAAACCAATGAAAGATGACAATGCCAAAGCAATGGAAATCCATCCGTGTTTTAATTTTAAACTGTTTTGAAATAATTGTTTGCTTAAACTACAGCTGCGCATTATAAAACACCTTCAGAAAACCCTCCCACGATGGCTTCTGTTTGGCTACCTAAAAAGACACAAAGCAGTGAGTCTGAGACTGAGGCACTTTTGCCAAAGGGGTCTTCAGATAACTTTTGCCACCAACATGGATTTAGGAAACATCTCACTTTGAACCAAATCTTGGGACTGAATTTCTTTTATGTTGACAGCTATTTCCCCTTGGTGCATCCCCTCCCTTGTAGCCAACTGCCCCTTATCAGTCCTCACCAAGAAGCCCCCTCTGCCGCATGTGGAGGCTGCTGCCTGCTGCAGGCTGCACAGCCTCCCAGGGACCAAACCTACTGCTGTAGCCGGTCTGCCTCTGACCTGTGAATGTGCAAGTTGCTATTCAACACCAGACCTTCTCCTTCACCTTGAAAATTGTATTACCTTTTCTCCTTTGGGGCTGCCAGCTCCATGTTCACCATTTCCCTAGGTAAAAATACAACAAATTAGAGCACCAGTCAAAAAAGTCCACTTATGATGCTATAACTAGTACTAAAACAGTATTTTTACACTTTGTGTTTCTGTGTGGGTGCAAACTGATGAAATCTTTACCTAGCATATACTGAGTTGATCTTCTGTATATAAAGATAATTGAAAATGAAAAAAAAAAACAACCTGGTGTTAAATCGGAAATTGCATACAAAAGTAATCAATTTTTAAAAATATCATGTAGGATCTCTATCTTTAATGTGCTGTACACTGTTACTTAATGCTATACCTAGTACTCCAACAGTATTTTTTCACTTTGTGTTGCTATGTGGGGGCAAACTGTTGAAATCTTTACTTAATATATACCAAACTGATCTTCTGTATATAAAGAGAATTGAAAATGAATCTGGATGTGAATGGAAGGGGAGAGGGATCGGGAAAGGGGAGGGTTGCGGGTGGGAGGGAAGTTATGGGGGAGGAGGGAAGCCATTGTAATCCATAAGCTGTACTTTGGAAATTTATATTCATTAAATAAAAGTTTTTAAAAAAGTCCACTTATTTTTACCGCATTTAGTCTTTACTTAAAAAACATATGTAGTCAGACGATTGAAGTGTAATCACTTTTTTAAGGATTGTGTGACTTTTGCAGACATTTTTGTCTCTCACCATTTGCTGAATATTCCTGTGAAATAAAGTCTGTGAAATAACTCCAACTTTTGGGACCCCATCTGTCTTCTCTGTGACTTCCCAGGGAGATGCTTCTGGAGAAGTAGTGCACCCCAGGGACAAATTGTCCAGACTCTAAATTCACACCTGGCAACCTCAGTGGGCAACCCTATGGCTGAGCTGCTTTGGCCTGCTGCTTGCACCATTGTCATATCTTTACTATCTTCAGACCACTAGCTGGGGATCTACTTTCCCTGGGCAGGTGAGCTTGCCTGTTACCATACTGAGAAATGCAATTTCTCAGGGACCACTTGAAATTCCTGCCCCTAGATCTATAAACCAATGTGCATGCAACATTTGGCTCCAGCTGTCCCTCCTCTGACCAGTGGCCATTTCTTCCATAAATTCTCTGAATCCCATGCTCTCTGCCTTCTTAGGAGATTTTTCTTATTAATGTTACCCATACCATTCAGTGAAATTGGCCAATTTGGTAAAACTAAGTAAAATATAGCTGAAATTGGCCAATTTCTTTCTCATCTCTCTTTCTGTCTGCCTACCTATTTTGCCTTCTTTCAACTTAACCCAAACAAAACACACAGCTCCCTGGATACTCATTTCATTTGAGCTGCTCTCCTCTTCCATTCGTGGACAATTTTCTCAAAAGGGCAGCTAATGCTTCTGTGTTCACTGACCAAGGTGGCCTTAATGTTCCCCTCAGCTGGAGTCAGCTTCTGACAGGCTTCTTACTGATCCAGTCTCTGCCCTTCCTTTTCTTAGAGCATTTACTTTAGGAAACTACTACTTGTGAATTCCTTCTGCTTCCCTTTGAAATGTAAATGTTTTAAACAGCCTGGTGTTAGTTTTACAATCCAGGAAAGTCTTTCTCAAGAACCCTGGAGCCCTCCCTTTGAAAGGGAATCATCAAGGAAGATAGAGCCCCTATCTCTGAGCCTTTGTGAGAGCATGAGTATAGGAGCCTAACTTAAGCCTTGCTCCAAGTTCTACACCTTCTTTGGTTTACAGAGATGTGAGAACACTTGCTTTTATGTTGAGTAAAACCCATTAACACACACAAATAGTCATTCCTTGGTATCCATGGGAGACTGGTTCCAGGGATCCCTCATGGACACCAAAATCTATGGACTCTCAAGCCCCTTACATAAAATGGCATAGTATTTGCACATAACTCACTCATGTCCTTCCATGTGTTTTTAAGTTGTTTCTAAGATTACCTAAATGAAGGTCCTCAAAAAGGTTATGGAAAATTTGAATACAAGGATAAGTTTATTTTGGTGCAAAAAATGAAATCCATGTATAGTTTCTTTTACAATATTCATTTTCCATGAACTTTGAAGACCCTTTGTTATATCCTAATACAATGTTACATAGAGTTGTCAAACTGTATTATTTAAGGAATAATGACAAGAAAAAAGTGTGCACATGTTCAGTACAGACACATTTTAGAAAAAAATATTTTTGATCCATGGTTGGTTGAATCCATGGACACAAGAGCCTACTCTATCTTGTGCCCTCTTTCCCACTTCAGCACTTAAAAACCCTCCAGCTTTCAATTCATTGGAGTTGCGTTTAGAGTCTGGCTTGTCTCCCTCATTGCAATGGTCTTGAATAACCTCCTCCTTGCGTGTTTAGCTTCCTGAGGTAAAATTTTTGCTTCGACATCACTTTTTCATTTCCCATTTACTCCCGTGCTCAGAGCAATTTGGCTTTTGCCCCAACCACTCTACTTCAATGGCTCTCTAATGCTATTCATGATCTCTTTGTTACACATCTAATGCATTCTTCATTAATTGACCTCTTGGCTGCATTTGCCTCTCTTGGCTTATATGATATCTCACTCTACAGTTTTCTTCCTATCTCAATGGCCACTATTATTCCTCCTTCATCTATCAAAGTTTGGACTTCCTCAGAATTGCTGTCTAGGTTCTCCTCTCTTGTGACTTGATGCTTTTTCCCAGCACTCATATCTATTCTCATGGCTTAGGCATCATTTACACAAAAGCAAATTTGTTTACTCAGTGAATACTTCCCTTCTGAGTTTTAAACCCATATGTATAATTTTCTGCTTGATGTATTCAGTTGTTAACTTCTAGAATCAATTCATATTCAACAAGTTCAAATCTAAACCTAGAATATACAACATACTCATGTATGAGAGAAAAAGAGAATCACATCACACTATTAACATGGCTAGTCTACAAGTAGAGGAATGATAATAACTTCTTAATATATCTGTGCTATTTATCATATTAGGATGATCAGTAATTCTACTTTACAATTGAAAAAAAATCAAGGAAAGAAAAAATCTGGACTCATCCTCTCCCTTACATAGAGCTCTTTTCCTTTACTCTGGGTATCATTCTTAACACCTTCATCTTTGTTTCTTCATGCAGAATCAAGGTTGACTCTGTCTCCTCAAATCTCTTCCATTTCTATGACTTGCCTTCAATTCCTGAAAGGCTACCATTCTTCCTTCAAAACCTGAAAGGCATGACCTGGGCTCCTTTTCCCATTCTATCAATATACCTTGTTGTTAATTTTCTGGTGGCTTTCACACCCAGAGTCTTGTGGGCCACCATGCTTTGACAGAAATTCCAACATTAACAATCTTCTCTCTGATCCTCAAATGGGCCAATCTCCTTCCTGTCTTTGTCATTAGATTACCACTTGTGGTCCCCACTTTTTAGTCTGGTCAGCAACTAGTCACCCTCCAGGCCACATGTATAAACAAGTCACTCATGGAAGCTTCTTCTGGGTCTCCCGTATAGGTTTCCCTGTCGCATCTTCTCGTTACACATTGCATTTTTCCCTTCTTAATTCCTAGAGTTTTCTTTTTTTGTGATTGTTTACATGTTTTTCATCTCTTGCACTAGAATTTTAGCTCCATAATAACCTGGAATTGAATATCCCATGCCTAGCACAGTACCTAACATATAAGAAGCATTCAGTAAATATTTGTTGAGTAGATAGGCCAATAATTATAATTCATATGGTTTTTTTCACTAAAGTTTGTTCAGATTAAAAATACACATTAGTAGAAATCTTAAAAGTACAGAGATTTTTAAAGAACCAAAATACATAGAACACATCCTGATCACCATTGCCATAGTTTGATATTTTAAGTGTTATCATGCGATCTGTGTTACTCAAATAAAAACAATTGATAATTGACATTATTATTGATGTTGTGACAAATAGTATGTCTCCTTCTTTGTTTTGAGATCTCTAAATTGAAGATAAAAATTTCAAAATCCTAAGTTATAAATTATCACCACACATTTAAAACTCTAAGAGACATACACACATACATGAACAGTCATCAGTTGCTTGAATGCAAACTCCACAGAAACAAAAATTTTAGAGATTTCCTGAAAATACCAGTCATTTGGTCATGGTGTCAGTCAATATGCACAAAACATCAACATTTCTCCTCAGCTGTATTCATGTTAGGGCACTTTTAGAGAAACTTGAACGTACTTTTGTCTAAGATATGAATTGCACAGAGATGGTCTTTGGCTTGGAAGGCCCCTGCCAGTTCATTGCACAGCAGAAAAGTATGCAAAATGCTTCCAGTAAGTGCATACCCCGGTGCAGCCCACCTTACCCCCAACCACCTAGAGAGCATCGGAGATGCTGCAGTTAGGATGAAGAAATGCCTCTGCAACACTGAACCATACTTTTCTAGCAATATACCTGATTGTTGATTTTCTGGTAGCTTTCACACCCAGAAAAGCAACAGGGCCCTATATTGCCTATTAGAACACCTATGTTTGCTTCACTTGATGGTTCCGCCAGGAAATCTATCTAATTAAGGCCCTCAGGGGCCTCTGGTGATGTCTCCACTCCTGAGTTATCAATACTTGAGGCAGATTCAAAGTTGAACTTTAGTAGCATTTGTTCACTGACACATGAGATTCCCTCCTCCAGTTTCCCCAAGCCAATGGCACTAGATAATTACTGGCTTTGCAGAAATAATAAGAGACATAGTATGTGATTCTGGAATTATGACTTTGCTTCAGATGCTTTTCTATTTGTACTTGTTTAATTTATATCCTGTTGGCATGTTAAGAGTTCTTGTAATTCTTCTAAATAAATAAATTGTACAGTTTTCATTAAAAATTATTGTGGTGAAGCAGTGAGGGTCATGGCGTGTATGCTTCGTGGTGGGGGGGGATCACTAATCTTCCCGCTCATCTCAAGCAGTCTGGGATGTCAACATTTTTCTTTTGTTTCTTCTGGGAAATGCTGAATGGAAGTTTGAAACCTGTGGTCAGGCAAGTGGGAAGACTCAGGCTACTCTAACCATCTAAATATGTGTGGGTTCAGCTCTAAGAGATGGCCATTTCTGGAACCCTCCCACCACACGAGTGAAATATCAGCAATCTCCTATGGCTTAATGAATAAAAAGAAACCAAAAACTTGGACTCCTTCCCAGAATGTGAGGTCAATGAAAATCCTCCAGTTCAGCCCTTGGAGAACTTGCCATAACATTCTAGGTATGGGGAACATAAAGTTAAAACAACCTAGGTATCTACTATGGGTTGAACTCTGTCTTCCCCAACCCTTAATGTTGAAGTCTAACTGCTAGTACTTTGGATTGTAGACTTACTCAGGAATAGAATCATTGCATATTTAATGAATTAAGATGAGACCATAGAGGAAGTAGGGTAGGCTCCTGATCCACATGCACAAAAGGATAATGCCTGTGTTGATGACCAAGGAACTCCCAGAAGCTAGAAGAGAGGCTGGAATCCATCCCTCTCTAGTGCTTTCAGAGAGAGCATGGTCCTGCTGTCTTCCAACCTCCAGAATTATGAGACAACAGATATTTGTTTTTAGGCCACTCAGTGTGTGATATTTTGTTCTGGTAGCCCTAGAAAGTTAAAACGTGTTATGTGGCTGAGAAGGATGTGCTCAGTTGAAAAAAAATCCAAGGCTGATTCAAAGTCCAACCTCACAGTTGCTGGCAGGAGAACATTTTATAAGTCCCAAGTATGGTGAGTCATAAAAGGGAGGAGGGCATAGATGAATGTTGGAGCTCTCAATAATCAAAGCAGGACCCAAAGTTCTTGTGTCTGTGCCTAATTCCACAATGTTCCCCCAAAACCAGTAGATCCTGGGCACGGGGAGAGAGAGAGGGAAAGAGAAAGGGGGAGACAGGAGGGGGGAGGGGTGGAAAGGGGGAGGAGAGTAAAGGAGAGAGGGGGGGACGTGGAGAGAGAGATGTGGGGAGAGAGATATTGGGAGGGGGGGGAGAGAGAAAGAGAGTATTGAGAGAGAGAGAATTGAGGAGATGAGGGGAGAGGGAGAGAGAGAGAGAGAGACAGAGAGCAAGTTAAGATCTAAGGTGTATTTCTAAATCTTCTGGGTCTGGAAGAGTTGCTTATGGTGTCGGCAAGGAAGGCCTCTTAGCTGCTTTATATACTGTCTTTGGGTTTAACTCACTGCTTGCAAAGACATTGATTTGATTGGGATAAAGATTTTGTCCTTTCTAGTCTGTGGATATTAAAATGAAGTTATGATTTGACACACGAGAGAAAAAATAGATTATTTTGCTAGCAAACTGGGTTTCTTGGATTAACAATTTGGAGAAGTGAACACTAGAATCGGTTGCTGGCAGGCACAGCATCAATCACCAGCTGAGACCTTGTGGTGATGTAAGATAACACAACTATGCATTTTCAATGTAAATCTTTAAAACAATATCAAATGTAAAATCTACCAGTATTTGGCCTCCACAGATAACACTGTTTTTGCCACATAGGGTGTTATAAGGACCTCTGGAGCTGATGGCTCTAGAAGTTGACAGACCCTATCAAATTTTTATTAAAATCCCTAGGGCTGAAGACAATGAATACCAGTTGGCTGGATCACGAGCTGATTTTTCTTATGAGAAAGAATCTGCTCAGCACTGTTGCTTCTTTGCAAACAATTTTGCAGAATGGGAGCAGCTGTTTTGCACGCTGTGCTGTGGTGGAGAGAGAAATCTTCCACCTTTATTCTTTGCAGCCCTAAGTGGCCATGCAAAGCACACATAAACATATTTATGCACGTATATTCTTCCCAACCTCTCTCCTTGGTCTGTCTCTCTATATCTCACTTCCTTTTTGGCTTTTCTTTTCCCTTTTTCATGTGTGCTAGGAGGGAAGAGCGTGTCTTATGTTGAACTCCATCCCAATGACATAGGAACATTGTAGGGGAAAAGATCAACAGGCAGCTGAGGATTCCGGGGATGAGACATTGAACTATAGCTCTTTTAGCTTTAGAGCGGGAAGCGGCTGCGTGAGTGCCGTGCTGCTCACCCTCTCCTGGGAAGCTGCTTCAGCAGAATCTGGGCTGTGACCGCTGCAGCTGCTGCCAGCTGAGGCACTGAGGCCCCGGGGCTCCAGTGCAGATATTACATAAATCAATGCCAATTTATAAGGGAAGATTATTTTAACCTTGGAGTGTCACTTTATAGGTCTCAATACATGGTTGGTTATTTAACCTCCAGGAAAGTTTCACCCACTGCTCCCTCCACCCACTCCTTCCAATCTCTGTGTTCATTTGCTACAGCCAGCTGAACAGGCATGCAATAAGTTGTGAAATGAAACAACATAGAAATCCAAAAACAGAAGGGTGGTGGGGACACTGCCAAGTGACAGCATGCATTGTGCTCTTCCTTGCAAATTTAGGCCTCTCTGTGAAGCTGAGCGTGAGAGGAGGTGGTCTAAGTCCTTCAGATGCCAATGGTTCTAGTGCATTGCTTATGAAAAAAATCTATAGTTTCTCTTCTTATCCAGTTATGCTTCATCTCTTACGTCACTGTGGGGGACACATGTGTACTAAATACTGTGAACTTCAATTCTGTAATGGCAATAATGGTATTGGGAGCTCTTTTTTTGGTAAGTTAGTAGCTAGGTTCAAAGTACTGGTTTGTTAGTACCAAGACTCTCCACTTGGCTGCTCCAGTCAGCCTTCATTTTTGCTAAATGCTAAAGTTTAAGAACGTACATTCTCACTTCAGACTCTAAAATATAAATGCTCCGTACATTTTCATTTAAGGGAAAACTGACTCATCGGTAAAATAAACTATACATAGACGTTGCCTTGTGAGACCTGTAAAGATAGGAGCTTTAAAAGTTTTGCTAGGGATAGCAAATATTTAAGTAGCTGAGTAGCAACTTAGTAAATTTTATACCAAGGGTGATAGCAGTATAGTGTTCTTTAAGTTTTTCTAGCTGACACTGTGGCATTAGAGCCAACTTATTCTCATTATTTTAAAGCATTTATGATAAATCCTATTTTCTGACAGTAAATGTTATCATATTGATTAAATTTAGACATGCTTCAGTGTTCTTTTTACTTGTGCCAAGTCCCAAGTTTCTAAAAGCTAATGTAGAGCTATTAAATTGTTTAATAAAGAATTAGAAAAATATACATTCTTCATGGAAGATCTAAATAAAGGAGAAAATTTAAGATAGGATTGCCATTTTAAATTAAAAAGTATAACACTTCATCTATAAATTTTATTTTAGATTTATCAATAACTAGTTATTTAGGTATTTATGTCAACCTTAATCTGATGAAGAAAGAATTGGGATTTTGAATTAATTAGCTCATCATTTAACAAACTTTATTTTTGAGCACCTGTTATATCCAAAGCCTGTGCTAGCACAAAATATCTCTGGGATTTTCGAGCAGGGAGGAACTAACAGTAGTCAGAGGAAATATTAGGAAGAGAAAGGTAAAACCATAGGGAGGAGAAACATAAAGGGGGAGTTTCTCTAATGTCTTCTGCATTGCAAGTGTCAATGATGAGCTATTCTGTGTATACTGGACACTAATCAGTAGACAGGCTGCCTCAGACAAAGTGATCAGGCCTTAAGTATTTCTTATTGGATGATGAATCAATCAATCATTTCATTTCTATCTTTGAGTCTCACTCTCTTGCTGACATCCTTTCTCAGGACTATACTTTTTCTTAACTTATAAAGCACTGAGTTTATAATAATTCTTTAATTTTATAATTAAAGTGCTGGGTTTATAATAATTCTTTAATTTTATAGTTGTAAAGATGTTTATATGTATGTAATCATGTATCAAAAACTGAAAGTTAAGAAATTTTTCCCCAAAAATATTATCACATAAAATCTCTAGTATATAAGTTTTTTTTTATAAGCCATACCTTGTTATAATGTCCATCAAAAGCCTGTTGTATTCCTTGCAATCCTGGAGGTCCCTGTATGAGAAACAAACCAAACATGTAAGTATTTATCAAAATAATATGTATTTAAATAATATATCTTACAACTCCTTGGTCCAATATCTTAATTAACCTAGAGTGCATGGACATTAACTTATCATCAGGTTCCTAAAGGTATTTCTAGGTGAAGTCCTGCATGAATGCAGAGAACTCCTAAGTGGGACAAGTAATGGTGCATCAGAAGGTCAACCATCATCGTGTTCTTTATTAACAGCAATTGCACCCCTAGGACTCTCTTAGGGAAGATGTTATAGCTTTGGTTTATTTTTGGCACTTCTCACACAGCTTCATTAATGTATTAGAGAAATGTGTGCCTCCACATGTTATTAACTTGGGAAATATTTTTTCTATTGCCTTCCTCTTTTGAATTGTATGAAAATGGGCTGCACATGGGTTTTGGGATCAGAAAAAGATGTTTGCTATATAAACTCAGACTTCAGACATTTAAGTAGATACATATTTAAGTAGATTTTTTTTAGTTGGGCTGGAACTATTCAATAAACAGTGTGCCGAGCATGGGGTAGTTAGAAGACATGTTTGTCTCTAAAGACTCTATGAAGAGAGGAAGAAAGGAGTTTTTCAGCTTTTTTAGGGATTAAATTTTGGGAAGAGAGCCATGGACAAATATGAAGCTTAGCATTATTTTAGATCAAGTAGTTCAGGCCAAAATGGATTTAGCTATCTCATAAAAGAGATCACATATTTCATTCAGACCTTGAAAGCTAGGAGGAGAGAAAATATTATAGTGGCAAAGTCCTTAACCTTTCCCCTGGGAAGACAAGACACAGGAAGAAGAAAATTGAGCAGATCAAACTGCACCATTATACAAAGATTATTTTTTAAAAACAGAATGAAAGCTTTGAACAGTGAACAAAATTTGAAGGAAAAATTTCTGGCTGCATTCACTAATACAGGTAAAACCTTGGACATACAGAAAAAATTAACGTTGGTTAACATTTGTGCTGGGTGTTTCTTATGAACAGCTTGCAACTAAAGATTTCTTTTAACAGGAAATCTTTGCATTGTGCTACTGAACATAAAGGACACAAGGATATGGTGATGGATGCTTGGAAGCAGGTTGGTATAGCGCTTGAAGATAATGAGCCTCACGAGTAATGGAGCTGACTATGATTGGAAAGACAAACGAGGCTGTTACCTTGTTGAAATCAAAAGAGAGGTAAAGTCAGAAAAGAATTCTAGCGGCATCATATATTTTTCATGTTATTGTTCCATCAACCAGCTTTGTGTAAAGTATTCTAGGTCAGTTAGATGAATCAAGGAGCAAATTAATCACTGATTTGGGGACTGTTGTAAAAAGTTTCTTGCCAAGAAGATGCAAGTTAAGATCTCATTCATAAAACTCAGGAGACATGAGGTTCCATACATACTGATACTTCTGCAAACAAATCATAAAGAGGAATTTTGGATACCATACGAAGTAGCACTATCAGGAATGCATATGGGTATATGCACATATATGAATGATAAGGCCAATTATATCTAAGAGTAATGATGAGGTGGAGAAATTTACTTTCACACATTCATTTTAGTTAATAAAGTATTAATTATTAGGGATCACAAATTAATAACACAGTGTCTAAAATAAAGCAGAGGAATCAAATAATAGCAGCAAACATTTATACAGTGTTTACTGTTTGCCATGCAATCTAACAGGGGTGTTATATGAATTAAATCATGTAATCCCTACAACACCATGAGGAAAGCAGAATCATCACTTCTATTTCAAAGAGAAAGAGAGAGTTTGAAATGTTAACTGGTTCAAGATGTACCACTGGTATGTGGAAAGGCCAATATTTAAGATTAGCATTGAGCCCAAAATAGGTTCTCATCTACTGCTTAATTTGATCATGAATGTTTACGAGAAAATTTTCTTTCTTACTGTTTTAGTAACTGGGATACTTTGGGTACATAAATTTTGAGCTTAATATAACAGATTCACAATCTACCCTGCAAACAAAACTTTACACAAGTTTGCGCAGCAGACTGAAGGAACCTTGCGGAGGCTGAAAGGAGATACTAGATTAGAGTCTTTGGAAAGTCTACTGCTATACTGATGGCAATCAGTGTAGCAATGACCCACTTTGTGGGTTTTGTTTTTTGGAAGGTTTTTATTTAGTGAATATAAACTTCATATGTGCAGCTTTTGCTTTTAGGAGTATAGTGATTCTTCTCCCCATTCCTGCCCTCCCACTCCCACTCCCATCCCACCTCCTACTCCCTCTCCCATCCCATTCTTCGTTAAGTTTCGTTTTTAATTGACCTTAGGTACAGAAGATCAACTCTATACTAAGTAAAGATTTCAATAGTTCGTACCCACAGAGATGCACAAAGTATAAAATACAGTTTGAAGACAAGTTTTATGGAACTGTCAGAGAGAAACAACCTCAATCAACACAGGAACCAGTGGCCATAGAGAAACTCTGCATATAAATGCCAAGAGAAACTCCTTGTTTACAGTTAGAAAAACAATGCAGATCTGGGATTTGGAATTGGTGGCTCTATGACAGTCACAGTATCAAGAATTTTGCTATTTTTCTATCTTCTGTTCTGATATGAAACATAGCTGGAGAAGACCCAAGGAGTCATTTGTTTCCAAGGTTAGTAAGAGCCATCAGTCTTGAGGGCTGTCAATTAACTCTGAGGAAGTTAAGCATTTGTGGAAAGTGACAGGTCTCCAGACATCACAGTATGTTAGTAGATGCTCTGGGGCACCTGAGAGGTTACTTTCCCTGAGGTTTCTGCTTATATAGACCTATCAAGGAGACATTTAGATCACCCAAGTTTAGTGAATAAAAAAGAAAAAAAAAAGTTTAGCTACAGAGGCTATTTCAGCCTTGGCTAATGCTCTTAGGAGCTTTATTAGGAAAACCAGTTGAAGGTTTACAGAAAGGAAAATTGTCCAAATACCTTGCTCAGAACAGTGACTCACAACATAACTACAGAAATCATGGCTACACAATGCCTATCTTTTATGGCACTCTTTTTCACCCCACTTAGATTGGAAGACACAGGACATTCAGGTTAATGTGATGAGTACACAATTATAGAACTGCTTTAAAATGATAATGAACTCCAGGGAGACACACCTGTTCAGAACCCAACTGCACTGATGTAAAATACTCTGAGAGGTCTATAAACCTAGTCTGTAGAGCTCCTGATGATGTTTCCTATTCCAAGAAAACATTCTTGCTTTGGTGAATGAATAAAGTGATTTTCAAGTTGGGAAGTACATACTTTCATAAATAGTTTCAGTAGCATTTAAGAAATTTTTGGTTAAAATCTTGCTATGGGGAGAGAACAGAGAAATACCATGATGTCTGCCACCTTAGTTATGAGACGTATAGTGCAAAAATGTTGAGTGTTTGCATTATCATTTCCTGAGTAGATTTGGGTTTTAGCTGCATGTTCCCAAAGTCTAAAAGACAGAAAGAGTTCTTCCTATTAAACAACCGAGTTTCCTTTGTGCTGATCTTAGCTGCACTCTCACTTTTCAGTCAATTCACCTTGCTCAAAGAAACATTTTTGCACAACCCCATTGTTTTTCATAAACTCTATGTGCAAATCATGGCTTAAGCCTTTTGTTTGAGGTTTAACAAACCCTAGGCACTGTGCGTTGAGCTCTCCATGGCTGCTCAGTTAACTCATATGCACATGCTCTGATCCTCACTCCTGGACTTTTTTTTTTTTTTTTTTTTCATTCTACTCTTTTCTCTAAAAGCACCTTTAGATTTTTGTAACTCCGCTGGCAGAGCCTCCTTGAGCCATCTGGATGCCACTTATCTCCATGAACCACAGCACTTCAGTCCCCTCCCAGAATTCTCAAACACGTATTTTCAGGTTACACACAACTGCCTTTGGCCCTGTGGGTTTCTAATTAACTTCAGTAACAACCTTTGAAATATCAAAGACCTCTGTGAAAGAAGCTTTACTAATCAACTCCCTCCAAATCATGCAAAAGAAAAAAAAAAAAGAGAGAGCTTTGTTTAAGAATAGACAGACAATTTGTTTCTGGAAAGTCATTTGGATTAATTTTCAGGGAACATTTCCAATATGCTAATGGCTAGTAGAAAAGGCAGATGTCAGTCATTATTTTTTCTTTGGTGTTTTAAATAAAGCACTAGGAAGTCTAAACTCAGACATTGGAATTAAGAGATGAAGCAATGATAATGGTTGGAAAAACTAATGTTGAAATGAAATTTTCTCTCATATATGTTTTCATTTATAACACATCACACAAATCTTAGGAAAAGCACATTTATATTGACTATAGTGGCTTGTATTAGGATCTATATTTCCAGTTAGAATGAAAACTCCTTGAGGCCAAGAAGGTTCAATCCTTTCAAATTCATCTTTACATAGATCTTGGTACAAGGCAGTTTCCCAATTTATGCCCTACCCTCTCTGCCCCCCCACCCCCAACACACACACACTCAGGCCCTGCCAGGCTGCACCAAACGTTTGCGGAATACAATGGACTCATTGCTTTTACAAGAAAAATTCTCTGGGGAAAGCCAATTTCTTGCTTGCCGTTTTTGGTTTCAGTTATAAATAATATCAAACAGAGCAAAGGGCTTGCTGCTTCCAAATACACAGAGGACAGGGCCAACAGGTTTAGATTAATCTAATAATTTGACTACTTAATTGAATGCAAAGCTGTAGGGAGCTCCAGATCAGTAGGAAAGAGTTCATGGATGGATTCTGGACCAGAATTACAGTATATAAACTTGTACTGTAACTCAGAAAAAAAGAATCAATAATGTTCTTTAGACAGAAAATATTTGAGGAATCATTTCATTTCCTTAAAAAAAACCCAAAGATACTTTTATTTGTCTTAATATTTGACATAAATGAATTTTTAGTTTCTCTGGGATTTCATTATATGTTAAACAGCCATAATTTTATAACATTATTTATCTTGGAACCATTCTGCTATAACATTTTAGTGTCTGAGGAGATGCCAATACTTCCTCTTCCCAGTTCAAATTCCTAGAAACTCTAAAAACTGTAAAACATGTGTCTGGAATCCAGGAGATGATTCAGTGAGTGTCTACATTACTTTTGAATTTCAATACAGAAACCTCACGCTCTCATGTTTGGGATTACAAGCTACCAGAACAGTGAACAGGGACCAGATAGTACATACCAACTGAAATTTTAGCTTCCTGGAAGGAGCTCATTTTCCTCAAAAATATCTCTCACATGCTCTATTTTATGTCCAAAACTTTTCAAAGAAAGACTTATTTATTTGGTGGTGTTATTTTTTTTAACTAGGTCAAATGCAAACTCTCTTGAAAGATGTAATATGAATGCTTCATATTTACACAGTTCAAGAAATTCTAGAATCATTTTCACAGATGGCAGGGTAATGTGATTGTAAAACACATTATCTTATTTGAATGAGATGGGTACTATTAAATTTTTCATCTGATAGATGCAAATAACCAAGAGATTTGCCCCAAAATCATACAATAAACAACGTGTAGAACCAAGTCCCAAAGTCATTCCTATCTACTATATTAGATTTTTAATCCATAATTTCCTGAGAAGTTGAATGGGACAGAAAAAGAGAGTAGAAGAAGTGGCATGTTGGAAGTAGAGATGGGAGAAGACAGCCCCAAGACAGGAGAAGGGTTCAGGAAATGGGAGAGGAGACTCCAAACCTTCTCTCCCTACATCACCATCAGGGTAAGGGTGCTTGCTCTTCTGGCATGAGGCTCAGAGAAATGCAGTTACTTCTTTTTAGTCAAGTCTTAAAGATAGCTTCAATTTTAAGAGGTAGGGACTAAAATGGAAAAATGCTCCTGGAGAACTCAGGTCTCCATGCTAATTGGAAGACACAGTCATAAAATCTGAAGTACTGTCATTCTTTTTGGTTTTTTAAAGATTTATTTACTTAAAAGGGAGAGTTTGGGCCAGCACTGTGGCTCAACAGGCTAATCCTCTGCCTTGCAGCGCCGGCACACCAGGTTCTAGTCCCGGTTGGGGTGCCGGATTCTATCCCGGTTGCCCCTCTTCCAGGCCAGCTCTCTGCTATGGCCCGGGAGTGCAGTGGGGGATGGCCCAAGTGCTTGGGCCCTGCACCCCATAGGAGACCAGGAGAAGCACCTGGTTCCTGGCTTCGGATCAGCGCGGTGCGCCGGCCGCAGCGCACCAGCCATTGGAGGTTGAACCAACAGCAAAAGGAAGACCTTTCTCTCTCTCTCTCTCACTGTCCACTCTGCTTGTCAAAAAAAAAAAAAAAAAAAAAAAGGAGAGTCAGAGAGAAGGGGGGAGGGAGGAGGGAGAGAAAGAGAGAAAGCGAGAGAGAGATCTCTTCCACTCGCTGGTTTACTCCCCCAAATGGCCACAATGGCTGGGGCTGGGCCACGCTGAAGTCAGGAGCCTGGAACTCCATCTGGATTTCCCACATCAGAGGCAGGAACCCAGATACTTGTGTTATCTTCCACTGCCATCTTAGGCACATTATCAGGTAGTTGGATCAGAAATGGAGCAGCTGTGATTTGAAACAGTACTGATATGGGATGCCAACGTTGTAGGCAAGCGGCTCAACCTGCTACACCACAATGCCAGCCCCACTGTTCTTATACAGATATGTTTAATTTAATTTATTTATTTGACAGATAGAGTAAGACAGTGAGAGAGAGAAACAGAGAGAAAGGTCTTCCCTCCATTGATTCACCCTCCAAATGGCTGCTAAAGTCGGAACTACGCTGATCTGAAGCCAGGAGCCAGGTGCTTCCTTTTGGTCTCCCATGTGGGTACAGGGGCCCAAGCACCTGGGCCATCCTCCACTGCCTTCCCAGGCCACAGCAGAGAGCTGGGCTGGAAGAGGAGCAATCGGGACTAGAACCCCGGGGGTGCCAGTGCCGCAGGCGGAGGATTAGCCAAGTGAGCCTAGGCGCCAGCCCCTAAACAGATATTTTCATTTACATTGACTATTGAGTCTGATGAGTTTTTCCGAGTGATTATAGCATCAATGTGGATGTTTAAAGGCCACCATTCTTAGATGGATGACGTTTCTTTATAAAGACTTGACTAGAGGAAAATAGAAAGGAGGGGAGAAAAGCAGATAGAAGAAGTTACATGCACATGATAATGAAAGGATTAAGAAAAGTTTGAACACTTTTGCCTTGGAAATGGTAATCCCTGGACTAAATCTTTGGAAAGACAGACAAAAACAAGGAGAAGATGGCAAGGAATGCTAAAATGAGTTAATAATAATATGAATAACAATAATTACCTTTTGAAAGTAACCATTGGGTGGCAAATTGTCTTAGTCCATTCATGCTGCTGTAGCAGAACACCAGAGTCTGGGTAATTTATTACAAAAGTAGAAACTTATTTTGTCATTGATCTCACTGTCTGGTAGGTCCAAGATCAAGATTCTGGCATTTGTTTTGGTTAAGGCCTGTTTGCTGTGTCTTCACATGGCAGATGGCAGAAGAGCAAGCTAGAAACTTAGCTAAACTTTGGGAAGCCCCTTTTATAAGGGCATTAATTCCTTTAATACAGGAGCAGCCCTCGTGGCTTAATAACTTTTTTTTTTTTTTTTTTTGACAAGCAGAGTGGACAGTGAGAGAGAGAGAGAGAGAGAGAAAGGTCTTCCTTTGCCGTTGGTTCACCCTCCAATGGCCGCTGCGGCCGGCGCATTGTGCTGATCCGAAGCCAGGGGCCAGGTGCTTCTCCTGGTCTCCCATGCAGGGCCCAAGCACTTGGGCTATCCTCCACTGCACTCTTGGGCCATAGCAGAGAGCTGGCCTGGAAGAGGGGCAACCGGGATAGAATCCGGCGCCCCAACCGGGACTAGAACCCGGTGTGCCAGTGCCGCAAGGCGGAGGATTAGCCTGTTAAGCCACGGCGCCGGCCAAAAAGCCAGACTTCTTAATACTCTCACCTTGGCAGTACCTGAATTTTAGGAACAGAAATATACTCAAACCATGGCACAGCTATAAATATTGGTACGCTTACCTCTTATAACAATCCAGCAAAGAGCAGTTTTCCTTATTTTACATATAACAAAACACAAAATATCTCACCCAAGGTCATACACTTAGTAGACAAGAGGTAGGTTTCAACCAGGCCTATCAGACCCCATGGCCTTGATCTTTTAATTCTGTTTTCAGCTGTCTCACAGAGAGAGAGGTGACAGTAAAATAAAATATCAATCATCTTGAAGTTAGTTAAAATAATCAGGAAGAGCATACTGCGGTAAAAGATTACAGGATCCCTTAATGAAGTACACAATCAACATAGGCCATGAGAGGGAACTCTTAGACATTGTGTAGATGTGCACTTTCAAAGACTTGGGTGACATGAAAAGATCAAGAGCAAAGTGGCCAGAATGGGAGGATGGTGAGCATCAGGAGAGGAACTACTGGAGATGCAGAGAAATAATAAAATCACAGGGACTTGGATTAGAGAGGAAAGGGGAGAAACAAGTGAACAGGCTGAAAAGGAAAAGGAAGTCAGCAAACTCAGTTAGCATCTTAAGTAACTGTTGAGGATCCAGTAACACCACATAAATGAGGGGCAAAGAAAAACAAAAGGAAAAACAAAAGTGCTCAAGGAAGGAGAATAAAAGAGTAGCTAACCTAGAGAATAATATTGCCTGTAAGTGATAAATGATTTTGGTGAGCTGCAACTCCTATGAGCATGCAATCACAGTGGACAACAGTTGTGAGAAAGTGGTCACACACAAAGGAATTGAAGTATCCCAATAAAACTAGAACAGCGCCATTGTACTCTGTTGTGAAGAAGAGATGTATATATCAGCTTTGTGGGAATCTAAAGGATTTAAGTGGCACAACAATATGCTGGCTTACACAGTCAGCAAGGACACCTTTTGGGAACTTCCCCTCAAAAGCAAATAGAAATTTGGTTGGAAGCCAGCAGCCATGTGCTCCTTCTGGGGGAATCATTGGAAATTCTGAGCAGCACTGTGATCCATGATCTCCTCTTGTCTTAGCCAGTTTCTTCCCCATATTGGCACATAGCTGTGCCATACTTAAACAGATCTGTAGCTCCTAGGTGTCTCAGCCTGGGCGATCACCAGCATTCCTGGTTCAGAAGTTCAGCAGCAGTGTGGTTAACAGGTGAAGGATTGCAGTGAAGGCAGATTCCGGATCGTGAATGAATATTTTTCACATCTGCCACTTTGGACATTTTTCAAACTCATTCCTCTGTGTATTCCAGGAAAGTGCTCGCTTGCGCTGGGTTTGTCTGCTTCTGGCCTTAATACTGAGCTGTGTAATTGAGGGAACTCAAGCACAGGCAGTTTATGGTTGTATGAATAAGCAAAATACTCAATATGTGACCCGATTGTTCTCCAAAATTGCACAGTCCCTGGTTTCACTTGTCATTTTGCAACAAGAGTAGGAGGACAAGACTGTGACAGTGCATGCATTCAATGGGTATAATTAACCCATTTCATAAAAGCAGATTTTCTAAATTATGCTATGAAGCTCATTGGTTTTTTAACACTTTATTTTCCAAGCAGAGAAACATCATTTCTCAAGATTCTTATTTCCTCAGATAAAATCCACTTCATTATTGAAAGAGTGGGACTCTGACTTCCATGGCATGATGGTTAGAAAAAATATCACTCCCTCCTAATGCTGCCCTTCTGCTTATCCATCCATGAAATGTTTCATACTCGTCTCTCCCCAGTATGTCTGCTAAAGGAAAAATATTATTTGTCAGCTTCCTGCAGTATAAGGAACAGCAGGAATCTTTAGAGTGCCTTGCCACCCACAGAAGCAACATCAATGACCCAGAGCAAGGTGATAAAAGCCACAGGGGCACAAAAACTAGGAAGGATGGGGATGTGTGAAACAAGTTACTGTATCCAGGGGTGTCCCCAAAAGATCACCACCAAGAAAAACCATACCCTGGGAACAACTTTGCCTCCACCTCCTTGTCTGACCTTAGGATTCTCCGAATGTACTACCCAAACCAGGAGGAAAGTCAGCTTATGCACACCCCAGAAGCACAGAGGCAGCCAACATCTAGCAATGCTTTGAGACTCCCTTTACTGTAATTAAAAGATGACATTCACTGTCTTTAAAAGTGCAGGGGAAAATGTGCTTTCTAAGGCACAAGGTTGGGACTTAAGATAAACAGGCTGATGTCACTGGCTTATGTGATAACAAGTTACATACAAGCTAAGAGCATGTGCAAAATTTGAGTAGTTGGGGAGATTCTGTATGTTTTACTTTAGGATGATGGTTGTCTCTACTTTTAACTTGAATGTGTGGTTTCAATGCTTCTCTGTGTTCCATAGGCCATTCTAATGAGCGATTCTTGGCTCAACTGAACCTCATGTTTACTGGAAGTAAACTCAGGGAAATTCTAGGAAAAAATACTTAGTAATTTTATCTTTAAAACACATAACCCCATTCTAAAAGGGATTTCAGGCAGAGGAAAAAACACTGGTGAGCTCAGCCAGGAAAGAAGTCATCATTGACATTAACCTCTACTAATCCCATAGGATGGTCTTCTTGTTTCTTAAAGGGAATTTGAACTAGTTCAAGTATTCTATAGAAAAATATGGTAAATTCTCACGAATCCACAATGTGCCATTGTTGAATATTAACTACTTGCCACATTTGCCTTAAATTATTTTACTATTTAACAAAATCATTCCAGATATTCCTGAAGCCTTACTGGATCTCACTTTCTACTAGATTTCTTTGTTTTTAAAAACTTGCTGCATCTCCAGTCAATAACTTCTTTCAGTCTTTCCCTTTATTCTAGATATCACTGTGCAAACAAAAATGACCATAAGGATTTAGTTGAATTTCTATATGCCAGGCCCCAGAGCTTTCTTACTGTTAAAATGAAGACAATCTTTTTTGCCTACCTCACAAAGTTATACAACAGTAAAATTAAATATTGTGTGGAGATCCTTTTAGATATCATCATATGCAAACTATAGGATTATTTAGGAAACAAGTCTGCCTTTCTAAATATTAAAGTTCTAATACATCTGATTGGTCTTTGATTTCTCAAACCTTAATGTTTACCTCATATGAGGAAATGAGGCTGAATCTGTACATGGGCCCAACCATTATAAGTTTGGTGACCACAAATTAAAGATTTAAAATATTATGTCTCATCATAGCTATAAATAATAAATCAGTCTAGAAGTCTCAGTAGTTGGTTTCAAGAATATGATCCTAGATGAATAAAGTAGTCAGTGTCCAAAGGCAAAATCCTTTTCCAAGACAAGGTAACCAAAATTAGTAAAAAATTTAGGCACCCAGAAAGTGACTAATTATATTCCACTACTACTGTTCATAATGAGAAAAAGAATTAGGAAATCAAATCCAAGGGCTAGTTTTTGGAATCTCAACCTGATACTCGCAGCTGCTTCAAATGCACGTCTATGTATTTTGTGGTCACATAAGGTGACACTAGAATTTTAGCAATGTTGGCAACAGCTGCTTTGTCTGGGACTACAACCCTAGTGGGGGACAAGTGGTAATAAAAATGATTAACAAGCCACATCTCCACTTTTTACGTCTTTTGTCTCTACATTTTTAAATCTAGGAATGTCATCTTGTCTCTATTAAAAAACGAAATTACTATTCCCATTTACTCAAATAAATGGTTTGGTTCATTTCATCTAAAGATACTATCATTACAGAACATGGCCTTTAGTCATTAGTAGATGAGACTGAGGTTCTTCACTGAAAGGAAAACCTAGAAACATGGCAAAGTCCTGATTAACTGAAGGCTTCTAGAAGGGATGGTGAGACTATGAATTGGTTTTCCGTTGAGATATGGTGTGCCTTCAACTGAGTATAGTCACTTGCAGGGTGTTTTAAGAAATCCATGGTTTCAGATATTTTTTGTCACCTGCTTTATTCAGCAGCCCAAAATGTGTTCGGGGATACCAAGTTGTTTGAGAGGCAGACCTTACTTTATGCAGGAAAATTCACTTTGCATCTTAGGGTCTCAGGGTGCAACGAGTAAAGTTGGAAATGGGAGACAGGGAAGCTCAGGATGGTATTAAATCATGGGGTATAAGTGCAGGAAGGCATTAGATCTATGGTATTTTAAGGGCACATATTTTCATTGCTGTAACTGTTCACCTGATTCAATGTGTAACTAGCCTCTCAGAGAGGAAGCAACAGTAGATTCAGTCAAGACCTGTTTAGGCAACAATTATATCTTTACCAGTTTTCTTACAGCAAGCAAGTCTACTGAAGTAGCAAGAATGTGGGCTAGAAATTTTAGAACAATTTAGTTGAATTAGTAGAAACAGTAATTCATCAAAAAATAATCTAACTGCCTCAGATGAAAACACACACACTCTAAGAGAAAGATGTGACAGCTGATTGCTTTCATGGCCACTTGTACTCCTACTTCCACTCTTGGATGACGCTATGTGAGAAAGCCACCAGCTCTCCACCCCTTCCTGGCACTATTCTTCTCCTAGCTCCTTTAGGTTTATTGAGTATATCAAGTTTCTCCTCATCACTTGCCCTTTGTGTGCCTTGATTTTGCAGATTGGAATGTTTCTGCTCTGTCCCTCCATGGCCAGCTTCTTCTCAAGACAGATCATCTTTCCAGGGACACCTGCTTGGACCACCTTAACCAGAGTAACATCTCTTGTTCTAAGTCATTATCACATGACCCCATTTTTTCCTCTACAGCATCTTATACTAAACTATTTTGTCTATTTATTTAATAGCTTATTAGCCATTGCTAACTCCTCATATTATAGTGTAGGTTATTAAAGGTAGGGACCTTGTCTGTAGTTTGTTGTTTTGTCACTGTATATACTATGTTTGTAATTCTGATTTAAATATAGATGATGAATAAGTATTTGTTAATTATAGTAATTTTCCCCCTATTTGTGGGGGATATCTTTTAAGACTCCCAGTGGATGCCTGAAACCAGAGAGAGTGCTGAGTCCTTTAATTCAATGCCTTCTCCACTTAATTAAGCAGTTACCATGCATCATGGTTGCAACTTTCAGTTTCAGGTGAGACAGCAAAACCTGTTAGAATTATTTTTTCACAAATGGAGGATTTGGTTTTACCATAGACCTTAGGTACTTCAACATATGATTTCTTTTTTCATTAAGTTGAGAAGTTCAATCTTTTAGCTTTAAGGGAAGCACTTTACAGTTTCTGTTTGGCATGTGCTTTGGAGCTATTATTATGTAAAATAAGGGTTACCTGAGTGTAAGCCCTGCTGCTCTCCTGGAACAGTAGATCTGATACCTGGATGGCTACTAAGAGACTAACGGTGGAAAGCACAGAGTGCGGATATGCTGTAAAAAGAGATGGCTCATGTCCAGGTGGGATGCTGGGGGATGGTGAGAGAGTTCATTGTGCCACTAAGGTGGTGTGCGATTTTAAGCTTCACAAATTGTTTATCTGGACTTTTCCATTCTGTATTTTTGAACCTCAATTGACCACAGGTAACAGAAACAGAAGAAAGCAAGAATCTGCAAATGTGGAGTGGGATAGGGACCACTGCAAAGGCACTTAATTTTATACCTTTAATCTTTTAAAAGTGTAAATGGCTATACAATTATAACTTTTAGGACTGTACAATGATTGACATGTTAAAGGTAAAAGAAATTCTGCTATAATGAAAATAACATTACATAGTAAAAACCATGATATTATGTATTTTAGATTCGATTTTTGTTTCAGAAAAGAAGCACAAATTTTATTGGAGTAAGCTCCTATGAAATTAATGCTTTAGCTTCTATTAGTATTTTATAATATAGGGGTATTTTAAAATATACTTTTAAAATTCTACTTATTGGAGAGGGAAGGAGGGAGGGAGGGAGTGTGAGAGAGAGAGACACAGAGGTAGGGAGGGGGAGAGAGAGAAGGAGAGAGAGAGAGGGAGGGAGAGAGGGAGAGTGGGTGAGAGAGAGGGAAGGAGGGAGGGAGGAAGGGAAGCTCCCACCCATTGGTTCATTTGCCAGATGCCCATAATTATGGTCAGGGTGGCATGGGCCCAATTCCTTGAACCGTCATCAATACCTTCCCAGGATCTGCAATAGCAAGAATCTGGCATCAGGAACCAAGACTCTGGCATCATGGATGCAGCAATTTGTGAAGCTTAAAATCGCACACCATCCTGAGTGGCACAATGAACTCTCTCACCATCCCCCAGCATCCCACCTGGACATGAGCCATCTCTTTTTACAGTATATCCGCACTCTGTGCTTTCCACCGTTAGTCTCTTAGTAGCCATCCAGGTATCAGATCTACTGTTCCAGGAGAGCAGCAGGGCTTACACTCAGGTAACCCTTATTTTACATAATAATAGCTCCAGGGACTATGATGTGGGACACAAGTGACTAACCAGTGTCTTAACCACCAGGACAAACACCCACCCTAAATGGGTATTTTATTTTGAAGATTTATTTATTTGAAAAGTAGAGTTATGGGGGATGTGTGTATGGGGGGAGATCTTCCATCCACTGGTTCATTTCTCAAATGGCTGCAATGGCCAGGGCTGGGCCAGGCTGAAGTTAAGAGCCAGGAGCTTCATCCGGTTTCCCACATGGATGCAGGGCCCCAAGGATTTGGGCCATCCTCCACTGCTTTTCCAGATGCATTAGCAGGGAGCTTGATTGGAAGTGGAACAGCTGGCACTCGAATTGGTGCCCATATGAGATATAGGCGTTGCAGATAGCAGCTTAACCTGCTACCTCAAAACACAGGCCCCCTAAATAGGTATTTTAGAGATCTACAGGCTAAGTAAGAACTTGCATGAAACTGACACTGAAAACAACTGTTGATGAAATAGTATTTGTATTTAAACTACAAGATAAACATAAAATGCAACAAAATTAAAAAATAAATTTTATTATCATTTTGATATGCAATTAAGTCTCAAATACTGGAAAATTTCCATGCCTACAACTTCTAAGAGGGCATTTATTCTTTGCATGCAGCTTTTCCAGCAGTAACAGTAGAGGGAGCTGCTGCTCCATTTTACAAATTCATTGAATTTTTGTTTTCAACATAAATTGCTATGCACTGAAATGTGACACAGTTAAACCCACTGCTCACTTCTCATACTGCAATAACAATGCACAAAAACAATATGAGAAAAAAATGAAAGAAAACCAAAGCCCTGCCAGTGAAAGACATAATACACTTTAAAATTAATGTGGTTTTAATAAACACTTTTTACGGTAATGATGAATGAGAAGTAAAGTTAATGTCAAATGGGTGGGCTAATACATGCTTCCTTTAATGGCTCATTAGTTAAATTCTCCTGCTTTCCTTCTGCTCTGCCTCATTTCCAGCTGCTTTCCTCTCTTTTCTAAAGAAACTACAACACAGAATACTCTGAAATAAACTAAGGCATTCCAAGTCTTGAGGCTTTCCAAGTCTCATTATATAAAACACAAGGCCACCATTTTCCATTGCTTATGCTACTCAGATAACTGGAAGGCTTTTTTGAACAAAGAAATTTTATTAGAGTGTGAGGGATAGTAGTTGAGACTTAGAAAGAACATCACAACTAATAAAATGCAATAGCACAGAAAATGGATGAACAAGCCCCTGATCCTTAACAAGAAAGAAAGAGGGGAAAAAAAAATCCTTAGACCCAGTAATTTTTATTACCTAATTGGGACTCATTTTTGTATCTCTTCAAGAGTGGATATACACATCTAGAAGAAGTATTCCATCTATACAGTGATCTTTCAACAATTCATTGATTGACATTCAAATTTTGGTTAACTGGGTTTTAGGAAATTTATAGAGAGTACTAAAATATGTTGGTTTGATTATAGATTCAAGATCATCTTTTCTATCTGCCATGTGAATGGAAGGTTGAAAGAGTAATAATGGATCTAAATTACATTAGAAAAGCTTTACATTTAGAATAAAATTCATTCACATACTAGGCATGTGACCTTTCCAATGAAATGGATGGAGAAGGTGTTATCATTTACATTTACAGAAAAGGAAATAGAGAAGCAGAAATGCCCAGTGACTTGTCCCAGGCTGAGCTACTGAGGAAGTGGCTTAGTTGCCTCACTGTTATCCTACACTGTCTCAGTGTCCTGAGACAAAACAGTGATATGCATTATCATGGAAAATCTACTAATGTTTTGTGTAGGATGTTTAAGTATGGCTGATCCAAGCCAAACTGTAAACTAGAAGCTTGTCTTTCATACTTGTAGTCTCAGTTCCTGCGATTCAATTCTAATACCCTTTCTCGTCGGATTTTAGCAAGTTACTTGATGCTTCTAAACATTACTGACCCACTTATAAAATAATTTTAAAAATATTTTATTTGAATGCAGATAGACAGATGTTACATACACTGGTTCACTCCTCCAAAAGCCTGCAATAGCCAGGCTGAAACCAGGAGACTAGAACTCCATCCAAGTCTTCTTCATGGGTGGCAGGGACCCAAGGACATGAACCATCATTTGCTGCCTCCAAGGATGCATAGTAGCAGGAAGCTGTATTGGAAATGGAGTAGTTGGTACCCAGGCACTCTGATAAGGGATGCAGGTGCACCACGCACTGAGTTGGCCACTGAGCCAAACATGCACTCCAGAATAATTTCTAATTCTCGGATCTCAGGAGACACTGTAAGCATAGTATTAAATAGAAAGCTACTACACTGACAAATTCCCCCAGTGTGGTGCACTTTTGTCTCTTCTGAACCTGTTTCCTCGGGGGCTAGTGTTATTTCCTCCCCCAAGAATTTGCCTAATGCTCCCATGCTTCATCTTCCTGAAAAAGTCTCAATCAGAATCTCTGTGTATGTGAAGGTATCAATCATGCCATCCGCTATGGCTTGAATATGGCTCCCAAATGTCATGTATTGGAAACTTAATCCCCAAAGTCATAAATGAATTGTATTTGGGACTGGGGATTGTAGGAGGTAATCAGGAATTGATGAGGTCATGCAAGTGAGGCTCCCATGACACAACAGTGGGTTTATAAGAAGAGGAAGAGAAACCCAAGCCAGAAAGCTAGTTCTGTCTCACTGTGTGATGCCCTCAGCCGGATGCCTGTCTTGTACTGTGCACCTTCCAGAATCAAGAGGTATGTAGAACTCTATAAATTACCCAGCCTCTGGTATTCACTTACAGCAACAGAAATGGATTAAGACACTTTTTAGTAAAGAATACTCATTTGAGAAAAGATGGCAGAAATTCTTTGAAAGAATTGGGAGATTTTCCTCTTCATAGTTAAGATTGGTTTTACCCTTTCACAGAAAAATGAACAAACACTTTATAAAGAATATGTTCAAGCAAGGGGTTATAATACACACACACACACACAATTCGCTAAATAGAAAGTTGGGGGTTGGGGGGGGGGCAGCGCTTTGGCGCAGTGGGTTAACGCCCTGGCCTGAAGCACCGGCATCCCATATGGGCACCGGTTCGAGACATGGCTGCTCTACTTCTTGTCCAGCTCTCTGCTATGGCCTGGAAAGCAGTAGAAGACGGCCCAAGGGCTTGGGCCCCTGCACCCACATGGGAGACCAGGAAGAAGCTCCTGCTGTTGTGGCCATCTGGGGAGTGAACCATAGGATGGAGGACCTCTTTCCCTCCCTCCCTTCTCCCTCTCCCTCTGTAACCCTGACTTTCAAATAAATAAATAAATCTTAAAAAAAAGAAAGTTGCGGGGGATTAGTTTTGATAAACTACTTGTGTTTCTCGTATAAACATTTTTAAATTGTGCAAAAGGGGCCAGCATTGTGGCATAGTTGGTTAAGCTGCCGCCTGTGATGTCAGCATCCCATAGGGGCACTGGTCTGAGTCCTGGCTGTTCTGATTTTGCTCCCTGCTTATGTGCCTGGGAAGATAATCTAAGTCTGTGGGCCTCTGCACTCATGTGGGAGACCTGGATGAAGTTCCTAGCTCTTGGCTTCAGCCTGGCCCAGCCCTGGCTGTTGCGGCCATTTGGGGAGTAAACTAGCAGATGGAAGATCTCCCCACCCCTTGTCTGTCTCCCCTTTGCTCTACTTGAAACTCTGCATTTCAAATAAATAAAAATAAATCTTTAAAAATAAATAAGTAAACTGTAAAAATAACCCACACATTTGACTTCAGAATTAAGAGTCTTGGGTAGAAGAATTGACTAAAATGTTTTAATTATTTGAGAAGCTTCAGGTCATTTCTTTTAATCTTCATAGACACTCCCGTAACAAATAACACTAGCTTTGACTTTGGGAACACCTCTAAATCCCCAAAGGGCAGAACATTTTCTTGAGGAAACTGAACAAAGAATGCTGTTATCAAAGGATCTTTTATTCTTTTCAGAGAATCACACTGACTAGAATAAAATTTTTCTCCCACAGATTTTCTGAAAATGAATTGCATCCTATATGGGCACTGGTTCAAGTCCTGGCTGCTCCTTTTCCAATCCAGCTCTCTGCTGTGGTCTGGGAAAGCAGTAGCAGATGGCCCAAGTGCTTGGGCCCCGTACGCCCACGTGGGAGACCCCGAAGAAGCTCCTGACTCCTGGCTTTGGATCGGCTCAGCTCCAGCCATTGTGGCCATTTAGGGAGTGAATCAGTGGGAAGAAGACCTTTCTCTCTCTCTCTCTCTGTAACTGTACCTCTCAAATAAATTACTTTTAAAAATGGTGTAAAATACTCATTTGAGGAATAGTGCATATTATGTAATTACTATTTGGTAAGAGAGATAAAATTAAAAATTAAAAAAAATATTTCATATTATCATAAGAAATTCTAACACATGCTTTAGGAAGCTCACATCCTGGCCACTAGGGTGAGTCACATGCTATCTCCAATCCCAATTAGTAGAATTTTAGCTGCTCCAAACCCTTTTCTTGCTCTCTTAATTGGATTCCTTCCTGAGGTGAAGTATGTCACATAGGGTACAATAAATGAAAACCAAATAAATGAAAAACAACAACACTTTGATCTAAAAATGTCCACAAATAAACTTGGATGTCTCTTAAGCTAAATAGTAACAAAAAACAAACAAACCCATGGTACAGTTCACAGAGATAACAAATACTCTTCAAATAAACTTCAAACAATTTGTAGAAAAATAGAATAAGGTGTTTATTTTGGTACAAAAACTTTTGAAATCCATGCATACTTTTTCCCATGAACTTTTTGAAGATCCCTCATATGTATGGATTTCAAAGATTTTTGCATCAAATAAACATCTTTTCATGCCATTGTCAATGAACTTTTACCTTCATACTATGATAGCTACAATGAATCTTGCTTATTATATCCATATTCTAGCTTTAATCTAACACTCGAGTTACCTCCCAGTGAAATCTGGTCATGAGACTCCAGCTTAGAACTCTACCTGCATTCTCATAGCTTTCATAGCTTGTGAGCCCTCACACAAATTCTGCCAGGGTTCCTCCCTGGCTTGACTTCATTGCGCTGGCTGAGTGCTGTATATCTCACCTGCCTGAGGCTGCTCACCTGTCCTGTCTCCATTCTCCAGAGATTCCATACTCTGTATTTTTGTGGTGACTGATTTATTCCACCAGCAGTACCTGGCGCATTTTCCATCTTTTCCATCTGCTTCTCTGGAGAAACTTCCTCAATTCACTATGTTTCTGTTCTAAGTTTGTGGGGGAAGCCACCTCTAACCATTATTTTCCTCCATTCACACTTCTGCATATTAGATTTGAATCTCCCAGAAGACAAGGATCATGTCATATTCAGTTTTGCAAGCCAGCTCCTAACAGTGTTAGGCACATAGTAGGACCCTAACTAAATATTTGTGAAATTGTTGAACAATGTGAATTAGACTTTTTTATGAGTTCATTTTCTTAAAACGTTCATTATTATGACCTTGAAAAGACTGCTTTTGCAAAAGCTCTCTTTGCTTCTAATCATTTGGGAAATAACAGTTCTCTTTTGAAAGTACATTATGTTTAGAAAAATTAAACATGAAGGTGGCACAGAGAAATGTAGGGAGCCAATTATTTCCCCTTTCTTTTCAATGCTGTCCTCAACTAAGCTTTGTAAGTATGGATAGGTGCTCCATAGGATTTTTTGCAGCAAACTGATATGCACATCATCTATTTAACCTATGATGTGAACAACTTCAAAAAATACAATGGCTGATGAACACTGTACCCCAAAGTGAAGTTTTGATGATACTTATAGAAGAGAAATGATATTTCAATCAATTAGAAGAGTCCCAGATTCAGAAAGATAGTTTCCAGAAACTACAATTCCTAAATAGAAAATGAGCTGGTGGTTAGCCCAACACTTTCATTTTGCAAAAAAACTGATCCATGTATAAATGATTTTATTTTCAACATAGATTGTCCCTCATTTCTTCAGTCTAATGAATTGAGTATTTTACTATGTTAAAATGTTAGTAGGAGCGGTGTTGTAACACTGCCATTCCATATGGAATTCTGGCTCCTCCATTTCTGATACAACTCTCTGCTAATGACTGGGAACGCAGCAGAGGGTGGTCCAAGTGCTTGGGACCCTGCACCCATATGAGAGACCTAGATGAAGCTCCTGGCTCCCTGTTTTGGCCTGGCTCAGCCCTGGTCATTGCTGCCATTTGGGGAGGGAACCAGTGGAGGAAAGTCTCTCTCTCTCTCTTTCTGTCACTCCTTCTATGTAATTCAGCCTTTAAAATATTTATAAATATTTTAAATATATATTTATAATATAAATTATATATTATATATTTAAATTTAAATATATAATTTATAATATATTAGAAATATTTATAAATATTTTATAAAAGTTAATAAACCACTTTTTTCTCAAATATTATATACTCAGGATTTAATTAAGGACTATGGATCAAACCCATAGCTGATTTTACCATCAAAATTTAAACCTTGAAATAAAGTAAACACTTCTCACTTTTAAATACTCTGGCAATAAATTAAAACTTGTGGAATTGAACGTTATAGATTCTTTCAGATAGTTATGTTTTTCTTAAGATTCTAAATTCTTTAGTAAACTCATTTGATCAATAGTTGAGAACTTATTTCAGAATTCAGTGTAATTCTTTTATTTTTTTTTTCAGTGTAATTCTTTCCTAGACATCTGGAAAACTTGTCATAAAGACTTTCTATATTCAAATTCATCCTGTGAGACAACAATCATCCAGGTTTAAAAGCAGCATCATTTTTCTAGAAAACTACATGAAGGTCTAATCTTGCCTGCTAGCATTCACCAGCTTTCTTCCTTAAAGCATAAAATAATTGTTGAAAATCTTACAATATGTTTTCTGTTTTGCCAAAAAAGGGAATAAACATCAACAAAGCTTATTTTTTTAAAGACTGGATGCCAGGATACCCAGTTTCATCTCCCTTCCCTCTTGATTTTATACTCAATGTTAATTAACACCAATGAATTGTCAATAGGCAATCTACCTGAATGGCTAAAGTGAAATGAAATCAATGACACGGACAGTAATCTTGCTCATTTTTAGCATATGACCACATTCTAAGAAATTCCCAAGGTATTGGGTCCAGAGCTCTTCAGTGGTAGTGCAAGATTCTGTTCTTTAAAATGTCACTTATTTGGTCTTCATTTTCTTTCTATAAGCTATATTCATTTGCTTACTCACTTGTTAAACATTCAATAACCACATGCCACAGTCCAGAAATTATGCAAGGGAAGGGCAGGGAAGATTATGTTATAGATTACAAAATAAAGAAGGCCACAGAGGAGAACAGGCAAAGGCAGTAAAAGGCAAACCATGAAGGGCCTAGAATGGCATATGGCATCCATCTTTCTTGAGGGAAAGGGAATATATTAAAGAATTTTAAGCCACCCAAGTTGCTCTAGATATAAAGCCTTAAGTTACATGGTCAGAGTTATGCTTTTAGGTATTATTCCACTTGGAGAAGGTGTAGGAAGGAGAACAACTTTTAGATGGCTTTAAACATATAACTTCACTAAGGTACTGGTGAGAAGGATGGAGAGGAAGAAAGGGATTCATGAGCTGTTTGGATGTAATATTGACATTCTAGGTTGATAAGGAGGATGAAGGAGAGAAAAATATCTAGTGTTCTTTTTAGAATTTAGCTTTGGGCCTACTAATTTTTAAGTACATAGGAGACCTCCAAGTAGAGACTGAACAAGCAATGGGATGTATAACCCAGAAGGAATGAAAAAGACTGGGATTCTTCAGACCATCCAAAATACAAATGCAGACTGACGGGAAGTTGTTGATGAAGGGGATAAAAAGAATGCCTCTAGAGTTAGGAAAAAAAATCCATGTCGGAATACTAACAACACAGAGAATTTCAAGGTGAAACCATTCAATTGTGCAAATTTCTGTGTAGTAGTAAAATAAAATGAAACATGGAAAGTGCCTAGGGAATTTGGTGATTAAGACACTATTGGTGACATAGAGAGTGTAGTGTCAGTGCAGTAACTTGAATGCAAACAAGATTCTGGTGGGTTAAAGATTTAACAGAACCACAAACAAATGGAATTTTTTTTCTAGAAACTTGAAATAATGTAGTAAGATAACTGGTTAGAAGATCTTGTCAACAACATAGTGTAAAATTCTAACAAAACCATTTGTATCAAGAAAGTAAATGTGCATCTCCAGATATCTGTCTTACTACTAGCCTTCATGTTAAGAAATCAAGGAAATGTTGTGGCATAGCAGGTTAAGCTGCCACCTGTGATGTCAGCATCCCATATAGGCACCAGTTCAAGACTCAGCTGCTCCACTTCCAATCCAGCTCCCTGTTAATGTGCCTAGTAAAGCAGCAGAAGATGGCCCAAGTGCTTGGGCCCCTGCTCTCATGTGGGAGGATCAGAAGCAGATCTGGGCCCCTGGCTTCAGCCTGGAACAGCCCTGGCCATTGCAGCCATTTGGGGAGTAAACAAGCAGGAGAGAGATCTATATCTGTAACTCTGCCTTTCAAATAAATAAAAATAAATCTTAAAAAAAAAGTAATCAAGGAAATGGAGGTCATACAGATTCAAAACAGGACTCATCTATTTGGATACCTGGTTTAGGGATGTCCAGGCAGGCAGTACACTTGTTCATAACCATATAATAAAGAAGTGGGTGAAGTGTATGGACAGCTACTGGCCTCCCTTCTCACTTGGTTTGCAGTAGTGAGGGTGTGGTTTATGAAAAACAAATTACTTACCCAGGTACTGAAATCCATCATTTAAACAGTAGAAAGAATAAAGTTATTATTCACAGGGGAATAAAGTAACCCTTGAGTAAACACACAGAAATAAAGAGGGTCTCTCCAAAGGGACAGTCATCCTATGGTTTACTCACAGGTGGTCCTGGGGGTCCTGGTTTTCCTGGAGGTCCTGGTTTTCCTCGTCTTCCCTTGAAACAAAAGAAAAAATGGATAAATGCTGTGATTCTATTTTAATATAACATTAAGTGGCAACATCAAAGATAGTAAAAATGAACAAAATACTAAAGACATTTCCAAGTCCACATTATTTTTAAGCATTAATGAATTCTAAAAGTTGTGCACCAATTGCTAATGAGCACAATGAGAGACATGGTACCTGAAAAAATAAATCTTAACTTTTATCAGTAGACCTTTAAGAGCTATCTACTTACTTTGATACTCTAGCAAAGTAATAAAATGTTACTGAAAGATGATCTAAGATTGGCATTTTATCTGATGATTCTGTGGTTTCAGATACAATTATAGAGGCATCTGTTATCTTGAGTTGATGTTTATCAAAGAGGGTTTACACTGATGATGAGATTGGGTTTTAACTTGAATATTTTTGCGCATCCTTTTAGACTTAACAGTTTAGAATCTCTGCGGATGGGAGTCATTGATCTGAACTTTTAAAACCACCCCAGTTAATTGTTATGATTGCTAAAGTTTGAAAAGCACGTCCCTAAGCCCTATTCTTAGTATATATGTTGTATGAGCACATGCATGCACTAGTTCTTTTCTTGCCTTTGGATGGTTAAGTTGCTTTGTAGGTGAACTAATATGTAATTCTTTCACATAAATCCTCATTATTGCAACCAAATAGGAACTCCCAAGTTTACAAATAGCTAAATTCCAGTGGTAGGAGTGAGAAAGATAGTTTTGTGCTAACATCTCTAAGTAACTGGGTGATGAATATCACTTGACAGCATTTATCTATATATTATAAAATTATTTTCTTAAACTTTTTTCCAAAAGAGGACAGCACAAGTACTGAAAGCATTCATTTTGAATGATAAGTATTTCTAAGCATATATTTTTCAATTTCATCATTACTAACAATTATTTGATCACTATATGGATAGAATATTAACACAAGTACATATTAAAGTTTATTGATATTTGAAAACTAAAAGTATTGGGTTGATCTTTTCAATGATTATTTTTTTGAGAAGTGTAAGCTTAAACATACAAAGGGCCCTTTCATTCACTAATTTTCTTAGTCTGAAAGTGCCAGGCAAAGTTACTCAATATCTTTTTCATCTAGGTTTGGAGTGGAGTAGAAGTCTAAGGCCAGAATAAATTTTGGGAGGTAAGCAAGAAAATATGGTAAGAATGGGTGAGAAATATATACCCACAGTTTCTGAAGGCAAGCTAAGATAACACCATGAAGGGCTTCATATAAACAGAGCAGCCTTTTCCATAAATAACCCTAGTTAACATCTACAAAATAGATTTATAAAAAATTTACTAAGAACAATTATTTTTAGTGCATTTATTACTGTCTGTCTTAGAGACCTAAACCTTAGAGTTCTTTTATGGAACTGTAAGATGGGAATGAATATATAATTTAATATTCTGTGTACTTAATACATATATACCATTTTTTAGTGTTGAGTTTACATTTTCTGGAAATCTTTTAGTGAATGTACATCAATTAACCTGTCAGGAGTAATCAATGATACAAAGATTACTTAGACAAAGCACTGTCATTTATTAATTCACAGGTGCACAAAAAAACTGAATCAATGGTATCTAAGCAATTGGCTCTTTCTTTCAGCATGCCATAGGTTAAGGTAAGTTAAACCACAGGACCAACTTTGCTTACCTTCCCTTTTCTCCAAAGGGATCATATACATTGATTTGGGCAGGAAGTGGGGAAACTGAGACCGGCTATTGATCAAACTCCATCAGAGTTCATGTTTAAGAGTAACCAGGTGAGATATCAGAACATAATACTGACAGTGTAAAATGAGGAGTAAAAAGCTTCCAACATTCGGTATTGTAAGGGCATGCATCTAAATTCTTGCATTTGCATCTCTGCCAATTTCCATGATCATATGAGTCAGTTGCCTCTCAGAGTTTTCTGGTGTGTACAGCAGAGGAGTGTGGAGAGGAAGCTGATTTTGTATATATGTCCTTGCCTGGGTGTGCATATGCAGGTAAAATACTTTTGAAGGTCATTTAGTTAATGAGACGCATTGTATGCAGATCACTTGAACCAGCACATATTTTCAGCTTAAGCCTGGTTTTTAGACTTGAATTTCTCATAATACCCTGAAGCCTATTTGAACAGTTTTAAAAGATGTCCTTCACAAAGCAACACAGTCACATTTTTCTTAGCCTGACACCAAGTGTATTCTTGGAAAAGGGCTTACTTTAAAATCCACATAAGTGCTAAGTCTCAGTGACCTGTAGAGGGGGCCCTGACAGGACAGCAGAGGGAAGGATGAATGAGAAATAAAAGTGGGAACTGCAGGGGTATGAGAGGGCTGTTGAGGACTGCAATTTCTATCAATATAAAGCTCCTAGCCTACTCTCAGATACCATCTTTCTTCTGCTCTGGAATTAATCCACTTGTCCATTTCCCTCCTTCGAGGGCCAACAGATGCTCAGAACATGTGCCCAGCGGCACCATCTCCTATTCCCCTCTAGAGATCTTTTCTCTTTTCACTTAAAAAAGGCTTAAGGATAGGTAAACATGTATTTAAGAGTTATGGTAGATTTTTGGTAGTTTGACTCTTTTATTATTTAATCTAAGACAACCTGAGGAGTTGTCTTATTATCTTGTTGTCTTATTATTAGTAATTATGTCAGGACAAGAGGCACAAACTCTTATCCTTGGACTAAAATCAGATTCCTTAACTTTCAAGGGAAAGGGTAATCTGGGAATTTTTGCTCTTTTCCACACGGGGCTCTGGGGAACTGGATGAGGACACCTGGGGTCAGGGCCTGGGTTTAGGAGCTGTTGATGGCAGGCCTGGGGAGAGCATTGCAGCGCTCATTTGAGGAATGGCTATTGTACATTTGTTTCCATTTCTGTCCCCTGCTATTTCAATTCTTATATTACAAGGCTCACTTTAGAGCCATTCTAAAATGAGGCAAAAAATGAGGACTCGGATGTGTCTGGAGATGAAAATCCTGGCAGATAATTTAGAAAACTGTTAAACTGGGAGGAGTCCTTTTGGTTAGGGTGACTGGTTTTCCTACTTTTTGCTAGTTGAATGCTGTGGTTAGTGGTGAATTAAACCTATGATTATAGAGTAGATTAAAATTATCTCTTTGCAAAAAAATAAAAAGCAACTCTGATAAATTAGAGTCTGGGTAAATCTCCAAGTGTAGTGAAATCTATTGTTCAAGCATTAGTACAATCAGGCTAATCTTACACTTGCCTGACAATTGGGTAATAAGGCACAGCATACAGATTTACTCTATCAGGTTGCCCTGGAAACATCAAGGAGCTCAACATGTCAACTTCCTAATTGGCAACAAAGATTATTGGACAATAATTTAGATGCCTGCCTGCTGATCTACACTCAATAGTATTCTGACCAGGCTATGCGTGAGTATCACCTGAGGGGCTGGTTTAGCAGACTTAAAAAGCGCTCCGAGTTTTTGGGTTGTAGGGCTTGGGTGAAATCTGACAACTTGTATGCCTAACAAGCTCGTGGGCTGGGGACCACATTTTGAGAATCACTGCTCTAAAGCTAATTTATTTAATATATAAAGTCAAGCAATTATATTTAGCCCCTTATAGCCTATAAAAATTGTAGCTCAGAACAAAAGAACTTTATGAAAATTTGAGAATAAAGTGTTTATTGTAAAGATCAGAAGAACCTGGACTAGAATTCCTGCCTACCATAAAATTCTACTTCTACTTTGCAATAGGATTGTGGAGGATTACAAAGGAGATCAGGATGGGTGTTTGGCCTGTTGGTTAGGATGTTTGGAATACCTGCATCCTTTATTGGAGTGCCTGAGTTTACTTCCCAGTTCTCCTTCTGATTCTAGTTTCTTGGTAATGCAGGCTCTGTGAGACAGCCGGTGATGACTTGAGTATCTGTGACCCGCCCCACCCACGTGGGAGACCTGCAATGACTCCTCAGCTCCTAACTCTGGCCTGGCCCAACCTCAGCTGATGCAGGCATTTGGGGAGTGAACCGACAGGTAGAGAGCTCCCTTGTTGGTTCTCATGTCTTCATCTGTCTCTTTGGCTCTAAGTAAAATTAACTTTTAAAAAAGGAAATTCATAAAATTTCTACTGCATATACCCATGAGGATGGCTACTACAAAAATTTAGAAAATAAGTATTGGGAAGGATTTGGAAAGGCTGGAATACTTGTGCATGTTAGCGGGACTGTGTAAAAATGAAGCCACGTGCCAGCGCCACGGCTCAATAGGCTAATCCTCCGCCTAGCGGCGCAGGCACACCAGGTTCTAGTCCCGGTTGGGGCACCGGATTCTGTCCCGGTTGTCCCTCTTCCAGGCCAGCTCTCTGCTGTGGCCAGGGAGTGCAGTGGAGAATGGCCCAAGTACTTGGGCCCTGCACCCCATGGGAGACCAGGAGAAGCACCTGGCTCCTGCCATCGGATCAGTGCGGTGCGCCGGCCGCGGGGGCCATTGGAGGGTGAACCAACGGCAAAAAGGAAGACCTTTCTCTCTGTCTCTCTTTCTCTCACTGTCCACTCTGCCTGTCAAAAATAAAAAAAAAATGAAGCCACTATTTAAAAAAGCATGGAGTTAGAATTAGAAATTAGAATTAGAGATAGAGTTACCCTGATTCAGAAATTCCACTTCTGCATACAGACCCAAAAGAATTGAAAGCAGGACCAGGAAGAGACATTTGGGTTGGTCCATAATAGCACAGAACTATTCTCAACAGCCAAGAAGTGGAATGAATTCAAATGTCCATTGATGGACGAATGCATAAACAAAAAATGGGGTAAAATATACAATGGAATTTTTATTCAGTATTAAAAAAAGGAAGGAAATCCTGTCACATGTTACAAAATAGAGGAGACTTGAGGAAATTATACTAAGTGAAAGAAAACAGCCATGATAGGAAAAATGCTGTGTGATTTATATAAGAGACCAAAAATAGTCAAATTCACAGTGACAGAAAGTAGAAAGGTGGTTCTGAGGCACTGAAGGAGGGGGGAAAAGAGAAAGTTATTTTATAGGAATTGTTTCAATTTTTTAAGAGGAAAAAGTTCTGGACACCTTTTCAAAACATGTGGATAGACAATATTATTGGACTTATATATTGGTAAAGTTGATAAATTTGATGCTAATGTATCTTTTACAATTGAAAAAAAATCCTACCACAAAGTGTGGTAATATGGTGGTAATAATAACTAATAAATGTTAAAACCTTTCCTCCATGCCCTTCTATAATCTTCTATCCAATTTTTTCATTTCTTCATACAAAATGTTTGATAGTATTTCAAGGAAATCTTCTAAAATATACAGTTTACAGCTTTTAAAAAGGTGTAGTCAACACTTAACTGTGGATATACATTTTTTAAAAATTTAATTTAAGTTTATGAGAGTGATAGAGAGGGAAAAGAAGGGGAGACAGACTGATTCCCATTTGCAAGTCTATCCCCCAAATGCCCACAATGGCAGAGACTAGTTTGAACCAGGACAAAGCTGGGATCTAGGAGTTCAATTTAGGTCTCACATGTGGGTGTTGGTGACCCAGTTACTTGATCCATCACTGCTGCTTCTTAATGTCTGCATTAGTAAGAAGCTAAGAACCACAAGAACCACAACCAGGTATGAACCCAGGTACTCAGATGTGGTAGAGTTTACTAACTGGCATCCCAACTAGATGAGGGCAAACATCAGCCCCAATGCATTTGGATTTAAAAAGAAATTTTAAATAACAATCATGATGGCGATTAAAAGAAGAAATAAAAATAACAAATTATAATTTACTCATATAATGAAATAGTATAACACCAATGGAAATGAATACAAGTGTTCGATGTATAACAATATAGATGTTTCCTATGAACATGATGTTGATCAATTTGTATCCAGAACAAAACCAAACTGATCTATGCTGTTAGAAGTTGTAACGAGTTACCCACATTGGGGTGGGGAGTAACAGAAAGAAAGAATAATAGAGGGTATGAGAGATGGTCGGTGATGTTCTGTTTCTTGAACTGTGTGCTACTTAAATGAGTGTATTTATTTTGTGAAAAAATTTCAAATTGTATATTATATATAATTTTTTCTGAATGCATGCCATATTTCAATAAAACTTTAAAAAATGATAGCAAGGGGTTTCCATGACAACACAATTTTATTTGAATGATATAATGACTTCATGTATGGTGTACAAGGCCACTATTGTCAGAAAAAAAGTGACTTAAATAGATAACATCTACAAATGTTCAACAGTAAAGGTAATGTTCCCAGGATAACTTGCAGTATGAGAGCACATGTATCTTAAATTAGACATTTGACTTATACACACTTGGCCCCTTCAGGGGCTTTAAGAAGAGAAGAATGCAAATTATGGCCTATTGCTACTTATCTGACAGATGGTTTTTGCTGTTGACAATGTTGATGATGAAGACGAAGTTACAGTGTAATCAGACTTACATAAAGGACAGTATGCAGACCCCAAACCCACAAGACGAGACACATGTCTAAGTAGTCTTTATAAGTTGCCAGGTATTGCTAATACAGCTGGCTCCTCCCAAATATTTCCCTGTTTCCATGTGTATACTTCACACACTCTTAGGCATCAGCTCAGCCTGAACAAGGCTCAAGGAAATGCCAAGGAAGAGGAGACAGAGCCTTGACTGGCACACACAACTGTGAATGAGGTGTTAATTACACAGGAAAACATTACAGACTATCTGGGAAGTTTGGTTTTCTTTTTTTATATTGTGAACGGAAATAAGATTTATGACTGATGTTGTAAAGAATCACCACATTTAGAAATCAACGATATGTGCAAAAATGGGAATGGGATACTTATGTGAGGAATGCATAATAACCCAAGTGCACTTTATTTCTGAATAGATATTTAAAAATACATCTATGACAGCAACAATGCTAGTCATAAAGGTCTCATTACTTCAGGGATCAGACAAGTGGCTCTTGTAAGGACAGGGGTAGAGGCTGTAATTCAGTATCAACAAACAATTTAAAACAGGTTTAGAGCTAAAGAAAGATGAATCCGTGCTATTGCTTGCTCAGCAAGATTGGGCTCAGTCCACAGTTTCCACATCTTTCTCTCCCTTTCTTTCCATATCCTTGGATGGAATCTACCAGGAACTGCTGTGGCTTTCTAAAACAAGTTAGAAATTGTTGTGACATTATTGTCTAATCCCGCCTGAGCCACAATGGAATAAATAGTAATTTGAATAAATGATTATATTTCACTAAAATGGGTATCCTGATTATTCACAATTTAGGTTATTTTGATGCTATAATTCTTGACATTCTCTTGTTTTCTCATAATCAAGGCATACTTTGAAGTGTCACATTTGCTTAGAATTTAGACTTTTAAAAAACCTGCCACCCAGCCTGCTTCCTGCTTGCCCTCACCTCACACCCTCCCATGACTCTGTAGGTCAAATGACACTTCCCATTTAGATCTGTCTGGACTCTGAACCATCTCGCCAAGCCACCATGTCTCAGTCCTGATTTCTGGATCTGCTTTCTAGGCTTGTCATCGCTAGTCTTTGCCAAAGCACAAGACTCATCTTGGTATCACTGGTTGGGCAGCAGTAGGGTAAGGCTAAACAATTTCTTGAACATGCCACAGTATGTTTTAACATCTCTGTGTGCCACATTAAGAGGATCAAAGCTGGACTAGTGAAAGTGTTCTTTCCTCCACATTTGGAAGTTCACAGGAGGCATGCTTCCAGACCACAGAAGGGGAACCCCACCATATACACTGCTTTCCTGTTGACAGTCATGACACTGGGCTTCCACATCTCCAAACTCAAGCACTTTCATAATGTGTCTTGAGTGTAGATGTTTAGTTCTAACATTTTTACATTTATGGTAGATTTATTTACTAGAAATATTAAAAAGAAAACAATGCAATGAGGTTCATTTCATACAAGTCAGAATCTAGGCAGGTAAAGAGGATAAAGCTCAGTATTACCAGCCAGCATTTTAATAAATAAACTGTTAATGACTTTTTATGTCTTGATTTCAATTAAAGTAAGGTTACAGAGCATATTTTCAGGATTTGAGTTGCACACTTTAAAAGATATGTTCTCACGGGATATATTGTATTTTCATTGTGAAGGATTAAATAGACAAGTGCCAAATAAATCCATAAACATTTTGCAGTTATTCAATAACTTCCTGAAACATGAAGAGAATTCCAGAGGATCCATAAAATTAACTATAAAGGCCAGTTAATTTTGAAATTGAAAAAGTTTCATCATGTAATTTTCAATTACTTGAAGTGAATTTAATGGGTTAAATTCATTTGGATATTTAAATGCCAGAAAGAAACCATGTCAAAAAGATGTGAGTACATTTTATTCAGCAAAAATTTACTATCAATGTTTTACATACTATGCTAGAGGAAAATGTATTAAGATAATTGAGAGAGCTGGATCTTGTCTTCATGGCACAACAGATTTCTGGATAGATTTATTCAAATGGTTATAAGTGAGCTTAGGAAATCCAAGGAGAGAAAGTTAGAATTAATTCTTTTTGGGCATCCCTTCAGGGAGGAGGAGTCACAATGATGGGCAGGAAATATGGACAGAAAAAGTCCATACACTCACATCAACAAGACAGGATTCTCTATCATAAAACAGCCCCACCCCCCAAAACAGGTATGGCTTTCAACGGACACTTCTGCAGTAACATGTTTTAGACATGTGTGTCCTCTTTGATCCTTTTGGGCCTTGGATAGTCCTCATCAACCTTTAGATTAAATGTGTTCAGAAAGCATTTTTCAGCCTACTAATGCTTTTCATTGCACAATTGATTGAAATATTGGGAAAATGTCTTGATGATCTTCAAAAATGGAACAGTTGAGGATATACTACTAAGTAAATACTGGTAATATTTTTTCTTCATTTCCTTAAACTTAATAGCCAATGTTACTTGAAATAGTAATTGAACAAAAGTAATTTGAACTCTTTGCTTATCAGTCTACTTTCCCTTAGCTCCCATCAGTGTCAACATTTCCCACAATAAAGTTAGGGTTTCCTGGGAAAGGTACTGCATTTAGTCCTGACTGTGGATCTCTTGCCAATTCTCTTTGTTTTCTTCTTTTTCTCTATTCCCTTCTAGAGAAGAACCTCTTGGGCAGAACCTCCAAATGCTTATTGTTCCTAGCACCTCTACGTATCTACTACATAAATATACACATACATAAAGCTCTAGTAACCAACTGAGCTTTCTCAATCACAGAGAACTCATGCTATGACTTAATTTGTAGCTTTTCATTTGTTCAGTTGCCAACTTTCCATTGTATTTTACACTTGATCTTAGCCAAAAGGCTCAGAAGCAATTCCACCGTATTTTTATAGGGCATTCACTCCCAATTTTGGCTGGCAGGTAGACAGAATTATTCATTAATTAAGAAGCATTTGTCATCATGGAGCTTATATTTCAGTATGAACAATACCAATAGATAACACAAGGCTCTTACTATAGGCCAGAAATCATTCAAAGCAATTTATACACATTTCTTCACTTAATCTTTCAAAATATCTTTGAAGCAGTCCTATTTTCAGGTGAGACAAATGAGAATTAGAAATTTAATCTAGGCAGCTTGGTTGTACCTTCTCATCATCTTCACTGTGTTATCCTCATTGCATATCTCATAAGTAAATGCATGACCTTTGAATAGTGATTGGAATTATGAAACATAAAGAAGTATAAGGAGATAATATAGAAAGGTGTACAGTTTTAGACAGAAATATCAGGAGAAGCCTCAACACAAACCTGAACCAAATGAGTCCACGGACCACACAAAATCTGAGGAAGAACTTTCTGCAGAGGGGAGAGCAATAACAAAGCTGAATAGGGTTTGTTGAGGGAAGGGTAAGAAATCCAGATGCTGACACAAGAGCAAGTAAGTTTGTTGATTGGTAGGCAGGCCAAAATGTGCTTGGTCTTAGAGGTTATGGTGAGAGTGCTGAGTTTACTTATTTTGACTATGGGGAGTTTTGCCTTAAAGAAGTCATTTAATGTAGGTTATATATGCCCCTGCCTACATAGTTAATAGGCTAGAAAATGAAACTGCTACAGATTCATATTTTAATACAGAGGCTCAGTAAAAATAATTTTAGGTTACCTGATTTAGATTGCTTATAACAATTCTTCATTACGTTTGTGCAGATAATCTGGAGTGAATTATATGTACAACATTTCCACTTACTTGTGTAAAATATGTTTGACTTTACCTTAGCATTTTATGTTACTGAATATAGTATCAACTTGTTTCTGTTATTTATCTAGCTATTTTTTACTAAATATATGGTACATAAAGAAGTGAGCTTTATTTCATCCTTCACTGTAAACTATGGTTTTTAAAAGAGAGAATGATGCATTGTATAAGTAAGCCTATAAGACTTATACAAGGATATTAATGAACTCACACTCAAGGGGAAAAATGTTCTTGAAACATGTCAGGATGAATTTTCTAGGGATAGACCTAATTAGCAGTGTCTGAAGCATACGCCATCACATTAGGAAACAAGAACTAGTCTCTGTGGACAGAATAGTAAGTTGGATTTTAAAACATTAACTACTCCAGTTAATATGTATGATTAATGAGCAATATGTCAGTTGGCTAGCCTAACTCAAGCAAAAGACCTTGCAAGGAAAAGGAAACAAAAGGATGTTTAATCTCATGCACAGAAACATGCTAATATAATTTATAATCCCATTTATATTATGATCAACCAATAACAGAATCCTTTGAGGAAATAATCGCATAGTTTAGACACCTTTCAAGATAAAAGATCAAAGATATAAAGACGCCTTAAACTATTAGGTGACAGAAAGTGCCAATGGTTTTGCACTTAGAGGTGCTAATGAAAGAAAAATCTCTCAATCATGGCTCATGACTGAGAAACCAACAACTAAAAGGAAACTATGAATTTGAGTATCTATTTTTATTTTTCTTCATCTGTGATAAAGCGTTTTTACTAGATGATTATTTGGAGAAAGTCATATTGAAGATGTCTTTTGATGCAGTCACAGGGAAAACACATGCAGGTGAAATCTATTTGAAGTCAAGCTCTCCAGAGGCATGAGAAGAATTCAGTCACTTGCGTATGAAACTAAACATGCAATAACCTGGTAATATTCACATCTATTTTGGGTATCTTAGTTCTTGAAGACAGAACTTTAAATTGAATCTGAGAATCATTAATAACTAAGAGTACAAGAGCCAACATTGGAAACATTCAAAATGATAGATTTGGTTACTGCTTTAATGAGATATCACCTACCAGTGATGAACATAAATAAGTGGGAAAATAAGGAAAACAGATATCTCGTTTCCATCATAAGCATTTACTCACTAATTAAGACATTATTATTTCCTAGATCTTGTCAATTAAAGAGAAAATTAAATACAGATCCTGCACTTGAGGGACGTATAGTCAGGTATTAAATATTTCTCATTTTCCCACTGCATCAGATTTATTACCCACAAAAATCAACATTATTTAAAGAGACCCACAAAAACAGCAGAGTAATTCACAATTACTTTCAAGAGTTTCACCTTGTTTTAAACTAGGGCACTGTATCACACTGGGACATGAGTGGCTTTGGATGATTAGAATAGCAATATTCTTATTTGACCATACTTTAAATATGTGATGTATATATTTTATATTTTATAAAATTATATATTAAGTTGACATGAATAAATATTTTTAATTTATGTAGATCTATGATCAAAATAATTGATCATTGTTTTAACAATAAAAAACAGCATGGAAAAGAATGTACAATGTATTGAGGCACCAGGCAACTGTCCATGGGTTTTTCTTTTTTATTAACTAAGCAAACCTGGCCAAGTCACATAATCTCTCAGTGTGAGATATTTCCACCTCAGGAATAAAAAAAAGGAATAAAAATACACTTGCCTAAAGATAGCAGGCAGGACTATGTAAACAAACACCTGAGAATTATTTACTTTGTGGGAGATATCCAAGTTTGAAAATAACTTTCTGTAATTTTTTCTCCATTATTAGACTGTAAATTTCTTTAGGGAATGAGGGCATGGAGAGGGTAGTCAAATACATTGAGATATAGAACTAGTGTATCAATTATATTCCCAGCAATTACATAAGAAAAACATACCCCAATTGCTCAATTGGAAATTTAGTATTATTGACTTGAAGCTAAACCTTTATACAGAATATGCTGGCACTAGAATGTCAGCACAGATAACCTACAGGAAAGGGAGATCACAGAGATGCTTTTCAATCAGCAGAAACACGTAATTAGTAGCTATTTTGTTTTCTTTTAGCAATGACAAGGGTTGACAGGATGAGTGGCAGAGGTTAAGTTTGGAGCTTTATGAGGCATTTTACTTAAGAAGTTGGTGTCCATAGGTTTGACCCAGTCTCTGAATGAAATGACTATTCTAGATTTCATACAGGACCAATTAGAGCCAGTGGTCAGGAAAAGCTCCATGAAGTTTCTCAGTGATTCTCAGGGATAAACAACATCCCCATGGACCTCCTCACCTTGTCTTTCCTTTTCTCACACCATTTCCAGCCACACTGGATTCCTCAAGTTTCTTGAAATTTCCACCTCACATCATTGTACTTGCGGCTTCCTTACCTCCTAGATTCCCACAGGACCTGCTCCCCTACCTCTTTTCCATCTTTGCTCCAATGTCATATTTGAAACATGGCTTTCTCTGACTTCCTTACAACAGTCCCTATCCCTTCCCCCTGGTTTCTAGGTTGCATGTTTCACCGCTGACCACATTCAAATTTGGCTGTTTTGCTATTGTCTGTCTCTGCACTCGAATTTGAGTTTCACAAAGGCAGTGTTTTTGTCTATCGCAGGGATTCACAAACTTTTTCTGTAAATCTTCTAGACTTTATGAGCCATGTAGTTTTTGTCCTAACTATTCAGCTCTGCTGCTGAAGAGCGGCCATAGAGAATAGGTAAATAAAAAGGACATGAACATGTTCCAATAAAACTTTATTTATACAAACAAACGATGAGCCAAATTTGGCCTAAAGGCCTAAGTTTGATGGTTCTTGATCTGTTGTGCATTTCCATAAACTTTTGGAAGATTCTTTGTGTGGATGTGGGTCTATGTGTAAAAATATATGTTTGGTATGCAATCTTCTATTTACAGCATATATCCTTTGACTATATATGTTTGTGGGGCTCACTAATTTTATCTGTTGTTAATGTTAAATTCTACTATGGGTAGAGAAAATTCAAAATGAAAATATTTCCAAAGTGGTAAAAAATGAACGGATATATATATATATATATATATATATATAAAGTTGAAGGCCATTTATTACATTGTAGATCAAAGTTTCAATTTTTTTTTGAGGTTGTTCATCGGGGGTATTGTGTTGCTTGTGTTGTTTTATTTTGTGCAATAAAATAACTAACATCCCAAGGAATCCAAGTATTTTTTTCTCTACAGAAAAATAGCCTGTAAGATTTCAATTATTAGCATATGGTAGTTATTGCAGTATCATAACCCCTTATCAATATTTTAATCTATCCAGCTGAGTTTTAAAACATAGAACTAAGTTTCATATGCAACTTCTGATAGCACAATGGCAAATATTTTCATATAGAGTTTAAAAGGTAAACTGAAATTAAATCTGGCTCTACTGATCTAAAGCATCAAATTCTTAGACCTTTGAAGTATGAGTATATGTTTTCAAGATGCTAGATATATGGTGACCTTCAAATAGCCTTTTGACATATTTTACAACATCAAGGGATGGAAGAAAAGAGAAAGAAGAATCTTTATGAAGCATTTGTAGTCCATAAAACATTTCAAAGGGTACTGTGTCAACCTATGTTATAAATAGTTTTGTCCTGATGTGTTGCTGGATTTACAAGTGTCTATATAATGCCCAAGAAAAGAAACTCTCAAAATTGTTTTTAGATTATCATTAGAAGTACAAATACTTTTTTTGGGGGGGCAATTATAGTAAAAGCTTACTTCATAACATTCTCTTGAATAGAAAAATCCACCAAACAGCACTTATAAACTTTTACAGGACAGTCCTTGCTAACCTAAATTTAATGGCCCAGGACACAGGGTCACCAGTAGCAGATATGGTATTTCTGGACTAATGAGAAAAAAGCATCTTCCTACATAGCTGCAGCCCTACAGTCATGGATGCAGTCCTACATCAAGGCATATAGTTGTTGAGTAGGGAATAGGCTAGATTTTATCCTCTGAACACCCACTAGTTGGTCATGAGTCTTCAGAATACCATCCAGACAACTATGCTAGATAATATGATAACAAATCCAGGAAAAACTCTGGAATTCTAAGGAAACACAAAAGCTTTTGCACAATTTCAGTGCTAGGGGATTTTTATTGCGTCCAAATTCTTAGAAATTATTATTCTAGATATAACAATTAGCAGCTATGAAATGCACAGCTTGTGATAGGCACTGTGATGACTACTTTACACATCATGTATTTTTACATGTATGGCTTTAGGTTGGCTATCATTAATATTATCTCAGTTGTATAACCGAGGAACTCAGACTCAGAGAGGTTAGGTAGCCTTCCCTAGGTAAAGACCTAGGGCTCACTCAGAGCCTGCAAGACTCCAGAATCCATAATCTTTGAGCACTGGTAAAACCACACAGAGGTTAACATTTTATTAATAAAAACTTCAAGGAACCAAATTCCATATAATACTCTAACAGCTAAGCAATGAGTGGCCCTCCCTCAAGCATTAACAACCCACAGGTTGCTCTGGCTCGAAAAAGACCACTATAGGTGAGGAAGCACCTTCACCCTCCAGCATTCCTGTTCTCAAGCTGTAGGTGGAGGAAGACGAGGAAAGTCAAAGAAGTTTGAAGGGAAATGAATGAAGGCAGCCTCCAGAGGGGGAGGGGATTGGACAGAGGTGAATACTTCTATGCCAACATTAGTGCAGAAACTTAAGAAACTTCTGCTCCAACATTAGATGCAGTCTGACAACATTCATTCCCCTCTGCACTGGCTAAACTCTTTTGTATCTTCTATTGTATTGTATGCATGCTTTACTTTAATTCACCAAGGAGATTGCGGACCTGCGAATGAATCATGGCCTGCAGTTTGAAAGGCGTGGCTACCATGAGAACAGAACTTGGCAGTAGACTTGCATTAGAACCTCACTCTACTGATTTCTTGCTCAGTGATCCCGAACAAGTCCCTTTAACGTCATGTTTCAGTGTCTATATGAAAAGCAGAGATAATAATCTTTAGCAATATGGGTGTTGAGTAACCAGGACAACACAGAACTTCCATATGTGTTGTTTTTGTCACCAAATTATCGCAAGCATTATTATTATCACTATAATATAGTACTCACAACTGAGGAGGAAGTTTGACATTCTGCTGTTTTGATTTCAAGTCAGCTTTCGCCAAGCCAGAAACTGGCTATGTTTATCTTACAAAACCAACCAAGCAACCCAGTCAACCTGATCCTAAACTGAGTCGCCAATTGGTTATCTTCACAAACTGTTCCCTGGATACCTTTAGCTGTGTCTTCCGTGTACCTTTCTCTACCTCACATAACTGCTTTGAGCTCAGTTTTAGGGTGTTTTGGCTCTGAGTGCTCATAGGACAATCATCTGCTTAAATACATGTACAGTGGATCCTCAGGTCTTAACAATGTAATTCAGACTCTTCTTCAAACTTTGTCCTCTCTTCCATGGAGGAAAAGAGCGAAGGAGGAAACAACTCCTAGTTTTCCAGAAATTCCGTCTACAAAATTGCTTTCAGCCTCACCGTTGTCTTGCCCTTGCTGTGGATTCCTAGAGAATTATTCTAGGTAGCCAGAAACAAAGCCACACTGTGTGACAGGTGCTCTGCACTTTATGTAGAATGTGGGTGCCTGCACTCCAAGCCTGGCAGCATGTATTGCACAGCTGAGAACTCACTGTGTCTTTCACTGGTTGACTGTGATAATTCATCTGGCTTAGTGCACCTTTCCCCTAATTACTACATGGTCAAATGATTTTTAAAAGCTAACCCAGTAATACATCCGTAAGAGGAATTCCTTCTGGTGGTTTTGTTATAATTTCAGCCTACTTACAATCAGTACAGCTCAGTGTATCAGCGTTTCTGTAACTCTGCAGGGAAGAACTAGTTTTTAAAATTTCCTGTTGTGACCAGTACTTTCATAAAATTAAATTACTAGAAAAAATTAAATAAGAGATACAAAGTTTATAATTCCCCAAGCTTAGTACTGGAAGTAAATTATGTTTAATCAATATAATAAGCATAATATAAAAGGGAAAACACAAAATCATACACATTGTGGAAAGTATGATAATAACTCCATATGAACCCTTAAACATTTTTATCATTTTGCATAATCCTCCTTATTATGTGCGTATATGTTCTCTCTCAACCAATAAACATTACTATATCAGTGTAACATTTTTAAGGTAAAAAATGAGCTTGTTCCTTACTTGTTACAAATCTAACCCAAGTTGAATTAACAACATTTCTTGTGGGGATAACTTTTACCTACAGTGCCTCATTGTTTCTTTTGATGACATGCAATATAGAAATCAGATTGACAGAGGTAAGTTAAGGGGATGGAAGAAGAGAGCTCAAACTGGTTTCAGAAAGTTAGAATAGTATTCTTTGTAATTTTTACTTTAAAATGGAACAAAAAATGTTGTATTTTCAAAATTCCTCTTCAGTCTTCCTTTTGTAGCCAGTTGTAGCATTCTACCCTACCAATATTTTGTTAAATTTAAATTGTGTCCCACTGAAATAAATGAATTTGACTCTTTGGATTTCCCATGGATTTCATTTTTTAAAAATAAAATTCAAAATATCCTATAAAATTTAGAAAAAAACATTTGGTGATAACTTTTCACTGATATAGAATATTTTATAATTATTTTAAAACTATAGGTATATATGACAATTTCTGAAAACATCATTTCTTGCCCTTTTTTCTGTCATTGAAAAACATTACGTTCTTTCTTTGCATGAATTATTGATATTACTAAAAATACTGCAGATACACAAATAGGTAAGACTGTCTATCAAATTGTTCAAATTTTTTAAAAGGTGAGACCAAACCATTTTTTTTTCTCCTGCAGGAACAAGGAGTTCATTTTTAAACTAATATTCTTTTTGAAAAAGTATTTGTTTATTTGAAAGGCAGAGTAATTAAGGTGTGTGGGTTGGTGGGGAGGGAGGGGGCGAGGGAGGGAGGGAGAGAGATTTTGAAAATGAGAATATCTTATTTCTGTTGGTTCCCTCCCTAAATGGCCACAACTGCCTGGGCTGGGCCAGGAAAAAGGTTCCCAGAGTGCCAATCGAGTCTCCCACATGGGTAGAAGGTATCCAGGTATTTGGGCCATCATCTGTTGCTTTCCTAGGCACATTATCAGGGAGTTGGATAGGAAGTGGATAAGGCGAATAGGAAATAGAGCAGCTGGAACTCAAACCAGCGTTTCGATATGGGATATCTGTGCTGAAAGCGGCAGCTTAAGCCACTGGGCCATAATACTGGTCTCAATTCTAACATTCTTAGCAAAATTTTTCTATTTTATAACCATTATACATTGGCATAATAGCTGTAACCATTTTCCATATTTTCTCATATATAAAGATCACAAATTTAACATATGAATGTGTGAAAATTCACAATGTCCATGACGGCATTAAGCCTATTACTTAGTTTAGCTGACATTTCTTTATTAACAAGACTTTCTTAGTGGCATGGATTGAATAGGACTTGGCTCCTCCAATTCATGCAGATGTTTAAAGCCCAGTATCTTAATAGTTAATGGGTTAAGGCTAATTGTTGGCAGATTAGGGAGACTGGATCTAATGAAGGCACATGAGAGGTGAGTCTGCTGGGAGATCTTTAGGTTATTGGGGGCTTGCCATTGGAAGGTAGTTCTCACAAGAGGGTTGGTTATATGAGCAGAACTTGCTCCCTGCATCTCTCTGATTCCTGGCTCACCACAGGATCATTCCTCTGCACAAGCTCTGCCAATGCCAGAATAACGGGGCCTCCTGCCGTTGAGCTGTGAACCTCCCCACTGCAAGCCAGAATAAGCCTCTTTCGTCTCAGAAGGAAGCCCTCTCAGGTATTCTAGTTGAAATAATGAAAATCTGACTACAGGAAACAAGGGAGATGATTTACATTCTGTTGCAAACTCTTTAATTAGGACAATTGTTTCAGAAGATTTTTATATTATTTCAGCTGAAGCATAAAAAACATTCTCACACAAGAATTGAACTTCAAACCATACTTGTGGACAATGCAATCTGTCAGTTTCCTGTAGTTCAGAGCTGGTTATGTTTTAAGCAAAGAAGCTAAAGAACATACAAAAAAAAAAAAAAGACTCTTTAATATCAACATCACCTGCAATTGCATGTATACCAAAGAATTGCAAAATTGGCATTACCTTTGCACTGATGCTAGCTTTGTTTGTTCTTTGAGTTGATATTAGCTAGTTTTGCATGTCAAACAATGGAATCATTGTTAAATATTTACTCCAAAAAGATTTTTTTTTTTTTTTTGCAGGCAGAGTTAGACAGTGAGAGTGAATGAGAGAGAGAGAGAGAGAGGAGTAAGGTCTTCCTTTTCCGTTGGTTCACCCTCTCAGATGGCTGCTACGGCCGGTGTGCTGCGCTGATCCGAAGCCAGGAGCCAGGTGCTTCCTCCTGGTCTCCCAAGCAGGTGCAGGGTCCAAGCACTTGGTCCATCCTCCACTGCCTTCCCAGGCCACAGCAGAGAGCTGGACTGGAAGAGGAGCAACCGGGACAGAATCCGGAGCCCCGACCGGGACTAGAACCCGGGGTACCGGTACTGCAGGCGGAGGATTAGCCTAGTGAGCTGCGGCGCCAGCCGAAGATATCTTTGATACTATCATTTACTATATTAGTGTTTCAGCAATTTCTTTTTTTTTTTTTTTTTTTTTTTGGACAGGCAGAGTGGATAGTAAGAGAGAGAGACAGAGAAAGGTCTTCCTTTTTGCCGTTGGTTCACCCTCCAATGGCCGCTGCGGCTGGCGCATCATGCTGATCCGAAGCCAGGAGCCAGGTGCTTCTCCTGGTCTCCCACGCGGGTGCAGGGCCCAAGGACCTGGGCCATCCTCCACTGCCTTCCCGAGCCATAGCAGAGAGCTGGCCTGGAAGAGGGGCAACTGGGATAGAATCCGGCGCCCCAACCGGGACTAGAACCTGGTGTCCCGGCGCCGCAAGGCGGAGGATTAGCCTGTCAGCAATTTCATGTTTGTGTTTGTCTCAGCAATCTAAGTAAACCTTTTATAAAATGTATCCAGATCACTAATATTTAAATATAAAGTATTGAGCATTTGCTTTCATTGGATCATTAGAGATTCATTTATTTATTCATTTACTCTAATGGAGGGCAAGGGCAAGAGAGGAAAGGAAGAGACATGGAAATCTCCCATGTGTTGGTTTCTTCCCCAAATGCGTATAACAGTCAGGGTTCAGGCAGGACACAACCAGCAGTCCAGAACCTCAGTGCAGGTCTTCCATGTGACTGGCAGGTCTTCAAGTACTTGAGCCATTACCTGCTGCTTCCTAGTGTGTGCACCAAGAAAAAACTAGAATTGAGAGCAGAGTTGGGACTTGAACCCAGGTACTCTGATACAGAACACAAGCATCCCAACTGGCAGCTTAACTTCTAGGCCAAATGCCTGCTGCTCAATTCACTTTTTAAATTGATTTTCACTCTATCAAAAAATTGTTTTGGTTTTAAACATACTTATGTTTAAATACTGCAACCTTTTTGTAGTTTCATTTGTTAGCACATTGCTGCCAATATCATGCCACGATTTAGTGCTTTAACATCAATTAACTGAATTCAGTATATGAGTGATCATACTTCCTAACAAAACTAGTATCAATTACTTTAATCTTACTTTCTTTTGATGAGGCTGCTGCTGTGGTATGGAGGGTAAAGCCCCTGCCTGCAGCACCAGCATGCTATATGGGTGCTGGTTCAAGTCCTTGTTGCTCCACTTCCAATCCAGCTCCCTGCTAATGTGCCTGGGAATGCAGCAGAGGATAGCCCAAGTCCTTGTGCCCCTGCACCCCACATGGGAGACCCAGAAGCAGCTCCTGGCTTCAGTTTGGCCCAACCCTGGCTGTTGCAGACATTTGGGGAGTGAACCAGCGGGTGGAAGATCTCTCTCCTCTCTCTGTAACTCTGCCTTTCAAATAAATAAATAAATCTTAAAAAAAATTTTTTTACTCACTCCCAAAGCTATAATTCAGTTTATTTCTACCATATGATTGTGTCAGTAAAATTCAATGACATGGTTTTTGTCATTAGCTATGGTTTAAAATACATTTTACTTCTCTACCCTGATTAAAAGGTAAAGTAATTAACATTTATAAAAATAAATGATTACATTTCTCAGCTATTTGAAGATTACATTTTATAGGCTCACCTTACAATATCACATGTTATGTGGTCCAGCTCTTCATGACTCAGAGGCAGTTAGCAGCAGCTGTCACTTCTCCTTGTGAGTCCAGCAATTCAATGACTCACCTTTGACCAGTTCAACAAGGTGACTCCAACAGTCACACATTAAATTACATAGTGTTTTTATAAGAGTATTAAAACATGTATTTTCAATTTCCATACTTAGCACGGCCTCATGACAGCTTTCCCAGACACCACACTTGAGTAGTACTGCACTAATATTTTACTGTTGTGAAAGTTTTTTGATTTCAATCTTATTTAGGGGTACAATCTTAATTGCTCTACTTCTTTTCAAATCCTTGTAATTAGGTAAACAAGAGTTTGTCTTAAAAGAAAACAAATGTGGGTAAGGGTTTGGTGCAGCAGTTAAGTTGCCACCTGGGATGCACACAGCTCGTATCAGAGTGCCTGGATTTTAGTCCTGGCTCTGCTGTGTTCCACTTCCTGCTAGTGCACACTTTGGGAGCAGCAGGTTGTGGTTCAACTATATGGAGCCCTGCCACTCACATGGGAAACCTGGATTGCTTTCTGGGTTCCTGATTTTTGACTTGGCACAATTCTGGCTGTTGTGGGCATTTGGAGAGTGAATTAGAAGCTGGAAGATTTCTCTATCTTACCCTGCTGTGGTGGAATGAGGTGAAAAGTTCATGTCAAGATGGCCGCTGAGGTGAAAAGGTCATGCCAAGATGGCTGCTGACAACAGAAACTACCTGGCAACAGGCCGTGATTAGATGGCTTCGGAAACCATATGACAACAGAGCCTGACTGACGGCAGGCCATGATTGGTTGGTTTCAGAAACTGCCTGGCGACAAGAGCCTGACTGGCAACAGGCTGTGATTGGATAGCTTTGGAAACTGCCTGGCAACAGGCTGTGATTGGTTGGGGCATAGACCACCCCTTGACCAGAATGGCTGGTCTTGACTATATAAGCTGTTGTACTAACTGAAATAAATGAGTCTGTGGGCTGCTCGCCTCAAGCCTGCTTTCACCCAACTCCCGGGGTCTGTGTGGTGACTCCGCGCCTCTTGCCACCACCACACTCCTCCTCTCAGAAACAAATGCACTGCAACATTGTTGAGAAATCAACTGCAACACCCTGCCTTCTGAATAAAAAGAGTAAATAAATAAAAAAATCACCAAAACTAAAGATAAAGAAAGGAAAGCAAATGCCATGATAGTTACGAGGAAAATGGAGATCAGGTAGAATCCACTTTCATCCATCATTGCCCTCTTTTCCTTTCTTCCTTACCTAGTTCTTACAGAGATTTGGAGGCACAGTAGTGTAACGGTCTTGTGCCGTTGGCTGCCTCTTCCCAAACTCATTAATCATCAGCCTTATTGATGGTTTAGCTTATTCCAAAGTGAGGATGCTGACATTTTTGTGATATAATCAAATTGAAGTTGATTAGTAAAATAATTCTAAGTCACAGAATATTTTACAAGAATGTCCTAATTGGATTTGTTAGGAAAGTCTGCAAGACTTTCAAAACATGAGGATGAACAGTAATGAGCTCTGAGAACGTTCTGTAGATGTGTTCATCTTTCTAATTTTGTTCATGCTGGAAAACGTGCCTGTTGGAAATGATGTGGCAAAGCAGACAAATTATTTGTTTTTAGGAAACTCTATTATAGGTAATTAGATTTGAAATTGAATAGCAATATATAAAGGAGTAAGAAGCTGAATCATGGGTGGAAGATAATCAGGAATATTTTAGGTCTTAAGAATGAAAGATTAAAAGTGAAAGCTCTATACTATGAAATGCTGTGGGGAATTCACCTTTTCCATTTTTTGCTTTAGTTTTTCTTATGCTAGAAATCACCCAATTGAAGTATATTAGACACACTCAAGTCATGCTTCTTTGACAAAAATAAGAGAATAGTGTGCCATTTTAATATTAAATTAGAAGCATAACTTCTTTTGAATTAGTAATTTTTATACCATCCTACTTTACTTTGAAAAGATTTTATCTCTATGGCAACAACTGCAAAGAAATACACCATATTCATTTCCATCATATCTCAAAGAAAGAGAATTTTAAGCCCACAGTAGGTTACCAGTAAAGAATACAAACATTTATAGCTATAACCAGGGCGGGCAGGACTATTTACACGATAAACCAGCTCCTTGACATTTCCTAGCTGGTGAATGATACTTAATTAGCATGCTTCAAGATTTTTATATCATTCGAGGAAAAAAATGACAGTTTACAGAATGTGTGCAAAGATATAAAAAGTGAAAATTGCCAGAAGCAATAAAGATAAGGACAATTTAATCTTGACAATATTTTACCCTGACATCATTATGCTGTACCAACAAAAGAGTTATCCAAGAAGTTAGAGTTGTATCATAGCAAAATGGATTTGTAAAACAAAATAAATGAATTCAAACAGCTGGTAACAGAAATGTTCTTCTAAGATATTACTGGTGATCTACAAAGGAAAGGAGGTGTAGATGCAAAAGCTGAAAACTAAATGCCCAGATTTTTAGTATTGCTTGACAAATCTAGAAAACTCAAGATGTGGTACATTAGCTTTTTCTTCTCCCAATGTCTCATTTCCTCCATTTTCTTTTTAACATGGTGTCTTATACTTTTATATTATTTTCTCTTTTACCTGACTGACTTGGGCTTGCCATTCATGAAGGAAAAAAGTAGCAGCTATACATTTTTTCAGTCTGAACATATTGAACAATCTTGAGATCAATGACTATTATGATTAACAAGTTTTATTAAGTAATATCCACACTGATAAATTCTTCCTGCGTGAGATGAAATGCATATAAAATATGAATATACAATGCACTTTTATTACAAATTTTCCCACAACGTGAATGCTCCTGCCCCCTCAGCACCTTCTCTTGTGTCTTTCAGGTACCAACGCATGTTTACAATTGAGCCTTCTTTTTCAATTTCCTCTGGTTTGGAGGTCAGATTATTTATTTTGGTTTCCCACTGCAACTCTTAGTTTCTTCCTACACATTGTTTTCTTGCTTCCATTTGTAAAATATATTCAAGTACTAAAAAAAGAGTTTTTTCCTTGACTTCTCCAAGTTTAGTCTTAGGCCATCTCTTTTATACCTCAACTTGTGAAAAAAGTAGTTCACAATCCCCTTTCTCAATACCTGTCACATTCCAAACACCTGTGGAATGTTACTTCTGCCTCTGCACAAGAAAGAAACTGGGTTCTTTCAAGATCACTGACAGCTTTTCCTCAGATTCCATCCTTTCTGGAATCTCTGAAATATTTCCAATCGACTGGCCATGCCCTCTCTCTCCAAGCTTTCTCCATATTCTCTTATTTCTCCATACTATAACTTTCTTGTTCACCTCCCTACTGCTCCTGCAGGTCTACCCCAATTTCAAGGTTCTGCACTCAGATCTTTTTTTCTATAGAGTCTCCCTTGATCATTCTACCCACTCTGGCTACATTCATTATCACCTGTAAATGGATGACTTCCTAAGAGTAAACTCAGAATCTCAATCCATGTTAAGTTGCACTTCAAATGTACTTCAAATTGCGGGTCTCTTCACCAGCTCTGACGCTATGAGCTTCAAACTTCAAAAACGCAATCTTCCTCAAAAGAACATTTTCCTTTAGTATTTTGGGTAAATGTTCTACCATCATTTCAGATATGATACAATAGCAATTGTTTTCGATATTAAGTCCATTGTGTCATCTTTCTGCTTTATTTACTTTCCTCAATGTCTATTCTATGTGGCCATTTCACTTGTTTTTAAAGTATGCCCTGGGTTTGCCCATTGTCTCTTCTTAATTAGACTAAAAGAATGGTTCTGTTATTTTCTTTACTATAAAGTCTCTCTCTCCTCCTCTTCCTCCACCTCCTTCTCCCCCCTCCTCACCCCCTATGATGAGATGAATATTATCAAAGTTTTATTTTTATCATGTCTTCACTTTTGCTTGAGGACTTTACATTGTTAATACAAAGGATTATGTTTTTTACTCCATCTCTGGTACAGATGTAGGGGGGCCAGGCATGGCTGGTCCTCAGTTGCCAAGGATGTTGGCTGCTCCTGGCTTCTGCCTGTACCTTTTTCCAGGTTACCTTAGTCTATAAAAACTGCCTTGCTTGGAGGTAGCTAGGAAGGTACTGCCCTTCTGTCCACACAGTTGGGGCATCACATCCCCTTGCCTTATGGTAGGACAAATTCTGTGATGCTCCTGGGTTGCCTTGTGGGGTCATTATGAGAAGATATGTCTTCTGAAACCATATTTTAACCTGCATTTTCTCTTCCTTTTCCTGCATTCCTCAATCTGTCACAGGTTTCTCCCATGAATCATTTACATAGGAATTTCACCTGGCGCTTTGCTTTTAGGGAAATTTAACACAAGCCAATATCCATAGTAACTTATTTACTTTTTAAAAAAAAAAAAGATTTATTTATTTGAAACACAGAGTTACAGAAAGAGGTGGAGACAGGGAGAGAGGTGTTCCATCTGCTGGTTCACTCCCCAAATGGCCTCAATGGCCAGAGCTGAACTAATCCCAAGCCAGAAGCTTCTTCTGGGTCTCCCACATGGATGCAGGGGCCCAAGGGCTTGGGCCATCCTCTGCTGCTTTCTCAGGCACATCAGTGGGGAGCTGGATTGGAAGTGGAGCAGCCTGGATTTGAACCAGTGCCCATATGGGATGCCAGCGCTGCAGGTTGGGGCTGTGCCACAGCACCAGCTCTTATAGCACCTTGCATAAAATAGGCACTCACATGCTTCTTGAGTAAATAAATAGGCTTTCAGATCTCTTGGAGAGGTTTTTTTGTTCTACTGTAAACAACATTATTGAATAAATACACTTACTGGCCATTGAAATGTTCTGGAAAAGATGTAGAACATGGCATAAAACACATGGCCAATGAAGACTATGAAATGACAGCCTTAGTGTAGCAGAATGAAAAGTGGATTTTTTCTTCAATGATATCTTGCTTTTTTCATTACATTATCAATGGTTAATTTTCTTAATATGGAATCACTATTTAACATATATAAATTATGTGTTTACATTATTGAATTTTATGTGCAGTCAAGGTATTAAATATATTTCAGATATTCTTTAGTCAGCCTTTTTCATGGCCACGTAGAAGTATTATTAATATTTTTTACTTCAGCTATACAAATATCAATGTTTCCTAGTGTTCAAGAAATGTATTGATTAGAGATTTTAAAACCACAAATGACAAATGAAAAAATGTAGTGATAACATCATGTGATACATGTTGCTACAAATTTTAAAAGCATGATGGGGGGGCTGGCGCTGTGGCTTAGTAGGCTAAGCCTCCACCTGCAGCACCAGCATCCCTTATGGGTGCCAGTTCATGTCCTGGCTGCTCTTCTTCCAATCCAGGTCTCTACAAATGGCCTGGGAAAGCAGTGGAAGATGGCCCAAGTGCTTGGGCCCCTGCACCCATGTTGGAGAGCCAGAAAAAGCTCCTGGCTCCGGATTGGCCCAGCTCCAGCCATTGTGGCCATTTGGAGAGTGAACCAGTGGATGGAAGACCTTTCTGTCTATCCCTCTCTGTGTCTGTAACTCTAACTCTCAAATAAATAAAATCTTTTTTTTTTTTTATACTCAGAAAGCATGGATAACACACCCATCTATCTGTCTATTTATGTGGAACATACTAAAAATCTCAAAAGAATGCTAAGTATATTGATAACTGTCATACAAATGGAAAATGAAGAAAAATATTCTAAAATGTTTCTTCAAAATTCATGGTCTAAAATGACCATTATGCTTAGAAGCATAGAAATGAGTGTACTGTCAATTTGTTGGGTCAACAACAGGAGCCACTGTGCACTTGCTCCTCATGTGGGATCTCTGTCCTTAATGTGCTGTACATTGTGATTTAATGCTATAACTAGTACTCAAACAGTATGTTTCACTTTGTGTTTCTATGTGGGTGCAAACTGTTGAAATCTTTATACTAAATTGATCTTCTGTATATAAAGAGAATTGAAAATAAATCTTGATGTGAATGGAAGGAGAGAGGGGGCGGGAGAGGGGAGGGTTGTGGGTGGGAGGGAAGTTATGGGAGGGGGAAGCCATTGTAATCCCTAAGCTGTACACTGGAAATTTATATTCATTAAATAAAAGTTAAAAAAAAAAGAAATGAGTGTACTGTATAGTCCACTTTTCATAAACAGAAATTTCCAACCTTTCTTAAAAGTGTTGCATTACATTTGTTTATAATATTGTCTCCTGAAAACTGAAACATAACATACTATAAAAAGCACTGAAGAGCTATACAATTTAAGCTGCTTTGAGAATTCTGTGCTATTAGTGAAAGTAACTCAAAACACTTTGGAGTTTTAAAAAGTCAAGGCTTTGATTATTTATTGGAAAAATAATTTTGTGAGTTTCACAGTCAGTAGGTCATAAAATGTTTCATGTTCCAAACATTTTGCATTTCTGAAAAACTTACATGTCTATATTTCCCACACTGATTAATAACTAGTGATTAAGTATGGGTTTTGGCAGCCATGTATGGTCATTGTGTCCCAAATGGATAAGTAACTTTCTATTTGACATTTCCAATGGTAAATATAGTGAACAGCTACATATCTTCAATGTGATGTTCTGAATAAAGATACTGATACAAAAGTCCCAGCACAGTGCCACTTTGGCAGAAAGTGTCTTCCTTTTTTTCCGTCTGCTTTAAGGAATTCTGTGGCTAAGTCGCTAATATTTATAAGATTCCTTCATAGAACACTTGTCACCAGAGTTCATCCAAAGTGCTTCTGGCTTAATCCCATAATATACCTGAGGGCTAAGCTGTGATAAAACAGATAAATTTAGATTAGAATCTTGAGTGGTTTGCCTGAATTCACAAATCAATCCAATCCCACGGCTGTAAAAAGAGTAGTGGTGATTCCCACCCCTGTTCCTCACTGACTAGGCAATTCTGCTTTGTTAGCCAAGGATAGGTAGAGCATGAGAACTGAATGTGCATGCCTCAAGACATGCAGAGACCACAGAAGGACCGACTCAGGGATGGTGCTATGGTATAGAAGGTTAGGCCTCTGCCTGCAGTGCTGGCATCCCATACGGGCACCAATTCGAGTCCCAGATGTTCCACTTCTGATCCAGCTGCCTGCTAATGTGCCTGGGAAAGCAGTGAAAGATGGACCAAGTACTTGGGCCCCAATACCCACGTGGGAGACCCAGAAGAAGCACCTAGCTGCTGGCTTCAGCCTGGTCTTTTAGGGGTTGAAGCAGCAGGTGGATGATCTCTCTCTCCCTCTTTCTTTCTACCTTTCAAATAAAATAATTTTTTTTTAAAAAGACCAACTGCTTGTTTTGGTTTAGATTGGACTTGTCCCTTCACAAGTTCATGTGATGGAAGCTTGGTCCCAGTGTGATGGTGTTGAGGTGGTGACATCTTCAAGAGGTGGGTTTTTATGGAAAGTAACTAGGTCAGGGCCAGTGGTGTGGCTCAGTAGGTTAATCCTCTGCCTGTGGCACTGGAATCCTATATAGGCACCAGTTCTAGTCCTGGCTGTTCCTCTTCTGATCCCATGCTTTGCCTATGGCCTGGGAGAGCAGTGGAAGATGGCCCACGTGCTTGGGCCCCTGCACCTGCATGGGAGACCCAGAAGAAGCTCCTGGCTCCTGGCTTCAGATCGGCTCATCTCCAGCATTGCGGCCATTTGGGGATTGAAAAGGCAGATGGAAGACCTTTCTATCTCTCCCTCTCACTGTTTCTAACTCTATCTTCAAATAAATAAATAAAATCTTTAAAAAATTTATTAAAAATAAAGAAATAAGGTCTACTTGAAATATATTCACACACACATATGAAGAAAGAAAGAAACTTGGCCATGTGGGCTCCATGCTCATGAATGGATTAATGAGTAATGCTGTCTCAGGGGAATGGATGAAGTCTCATGGCACTCAATTAGTTTCTGGGAGAATGAGTTGTTGCAAGGGAGCCTGGCATCTTCTTGGAACCCCTCTTTCACATGTGCTGTTCAAAATTCTTGCACATGCTTCTGCCACTGTGATGGGCATCTGTCATAAGGGCCTCATCAGGGCCAACCAGATGCCAGTGTCATGCTCTTGAACCTCCATAATATGAGCTAAATTCACTTTTTTCTTTATAAAGTACTTCTCTTTGTTATTCTGTTATAGGGACACAAAACAGACTAAAGGAGTGTCATTAGTATTTGTCCCTTATAATGTGTGGCCTGAATTAGAAAAATAAAATGGGTTTCAAAGTAGTGCTTTGGTGAACTCCTCAATATTCTCTTTTTTCAAGACATGCAAACTTGGATTTTGGTAAGAGGCCACAAAACCAAGGGCAGATGTTTCTTAGTATCCAGAAGAGTGAAAAAGAATAAATAGCCCTGTGGCGTTGGAGAATAGCCAGATGCTTCTGGACCCAGTTTTCTTAGTGGTAGATTAGAATGACACTAAATTCCCCTTACCATTTAGCGGTAAAATGTGTTAATCTGATGTTTACTGAAACGCCAGTGCCATCCCTAGGTCCCTCCCTTCAGAAGTCTCAGGGCCTCTGGGCCTCATGCACTGGGTTGTCTAGGGAATGGTGTGCTTCTTTCATAGCAGAGAATAGCTCTGGGATCAATTCAGATAAGTAAGCCATTCAGAGTCAGAATTCTCTTGGAAAAAACATGAAACATTTCTTCTTTCCTAAACCAAACAACAGAAAACTTGTTTTGTTTCTATACAAATAGCATCATTTGATCCTTCACTTATATAAGAATTTTTTAAAAAAACCTCAGTTCATTGTAGTTTTACTACCTATACGAGTGTTGGAACAAAATAGTTTGCAATAATGTTATTTTTCCCTCGTTGACAGCCTTCTCAGGGTATTTTGTTTCTTCTGCTTAAAGTGCACTGCAGAGACCGCTAATTAGAGTGAAGTTTCCCACAGTGGACCACAGGCACACTGTCATTAACTAGTTGTGATATTTAACTTTAAGGGATGGTCTGTTAGCACAAAGTCTGCGCTACATTTTGTACTGTATCTATTTTTCACTTGATTTTAATTAGACTGAGCTAGGTATTATCTCCTAGTATCTTGTTCCTTTGATTTATCTTTTCCCCCAGTAATACAATGTGAGCATATTTGAGGATTTTTATCCTTGCAACACAACTGTACTCCTGTAGTGCAGTTATTTGTTTGATGTGAACATATATGAACTTCTTTCACTTATTCTGGTCTTTTTTTTTTCTTTTGACGGGCAGAGTTAGACAGTGAGAGAGAGAGAGAGAGAGAGACAGAGAGTAAGGTCTTCCTTTTCCGTTGGTTCACTCCCTCAGATGGCTGCTACGGCCGGCGCGCTGTGCCGATCCAAAGCCAGGAGCCAGGTGCTTCCTCCTGGTCTCCCATGCGGGTGCAGGGCCCAAGGACCTGGGCCGTCCTCCACTGCCTTCCCGGGTCACAGCAGAGAGCTGGACTGGAATAGGAGCAACCAGGACAGAACTGGAACCCCAACAGGGACCAGAAGCTGGGGTGTTGGCGCCGCAGGCGGAGGATTAGCCAAGTGAGTCGCGGCGCCGGCCTGGTCTTACTTCTTTACTTCAGCAACTGTTCAATCCAGATTTGGGAGACACCAAATATCTAATATTTACTATACAGCCCTGCAAACAGGAATGCATTTATAAATGCAGATTTCATCACTTTTGGCCTCTTAGTTGGTTACTGCACTCCTGCTTGAGATCTGAACAGGATACACAATGCCTCATTTATCCATCTAGAAATGTCAGATGGCATCTCAAGGTGATCCTCATAGAGACATCCTGAGGTAATTTCACAGGAAGTGAATGTAAATGTAAAGAGATGTTGTCTGCATGCCAGGAAGTTTTAACAAATGCAATAAATATCAACCACTAGTTGTAAAATCCAGAACCTCTGCTGTTATTTATAACATGTGCATTTACATGGTCATGTATAGATACAAGAAAAAAGAGGGTCCTTTAGATATTTTTGTCTTTTTAAATTTTTTTTGACAGGCAGAGTGGACAGTGAGAGAGAGAGAGACAGAGAGAAAGGTCTTCCTTTACCGTTGGTTCACCCTCCAATGGCTGCTGCACCTGGCGCGCTGCGGCCTGCGCACCGCGCTGATCTGAAGCCAGGAACCAGGTGCTTCTCCTGGTCTCGCATGCAGGTGCAGGGCCCAAGGACTTGGGCCATCCTCCACTGCACTCCTGGGCAATAGCAGAGAGCTGGCCTGGAAGATGGGCAACCGGGACAGAATCTGGTGCCCCGACCGAGACTAGAACCCGGTGTGCCGGCGCCGCAGGCGGAGGATTAGTCTATTGAGCCACAGCACCAGCCAGATATTTTTGTCTTACCTAAGACCAGAGTTAAAACTATCATTTTAAATATATATTTTAACATTTATTGTTAGTAATAGAATTTCTTGGTACAAGAACACCAATCATTGTTCTAGTGAGTAAGCAGAATTGTGGATGCATTCACATACATTTATAGGTAAATGTCGGTTTTGACCCATAAAGATGAGATGACAATTTTTACCTCCCCTCCCCCCTCACTTTATGTGAAACTAATCAAATTACTTCCTGAGGCTGTAAGAACCTCTCTCCCCACCCAGATACAAGCCCATGTCACGATAGGCAACTGAAGCAATGGTTAGTGGTTTCTACTGGCCCTGAAGTCTCTTCATTGGGACCTTGAGGTCATTCTCATAGTTGTGAAGTTAGCCCTCTGGAATAAACTAAAAGCAAGGAGAAATATTACTTTGTTTTTATTTTTTACTGCACTGAGAGGTAGGTCTAAACTGCCTCATTGCTTGCTGTATTCTATAAAGCTGTCATTGAACACAGCTAGGCCATAGAAGCATAATTTCACTTGAAAAATATATCCAGCCCCATAAAGACAAATCAGCTTAAGGAACATTTTGCTTAGATGAGACTTATAGTATGTGCTGTGTTTCCTGAAGCAATGATTTTGATGTCTTTTTTCCTAATGGGAACAATATAACCCAGAAATCATTAGAATATAATTTATGTTACTTCTGTCATCTGAGGTAAAGCACATAAACCAGTTCTGAAACAAACAAGCCTAAAGAAAAACAAAGTGTTTTACCATGAAAGTCCTGGTAAATTTGGGCAAGATCAGCGCCATTTATTCCTAAGACAAACACTGAGATCTGAGCAACTATACAATGACAGCATCAATCTCATCTCTGCTTTTTTAAGGAAGAGAAACCAATCTGCTCCATGTCTGGAAAATTTTCACTTACTGAATTTTATTATCAAGTTGGATAAGTACAGGACATCAGGAAGCAGCTGGGGTATCAGAGCAAGGGGACAGATGTCCAGATAAAGGAAGAACTCTGATCAAAGTTAAATAACATAGGTTCAACGAAGTAGCAGTGAAAAAGGTCATTTTACCTGAGATTTTCTTGATCAAATACATGTTCTCCTTAGTTAACAAGTTAATGATTTGTCTAAAATTAAATACTGTATTTATTAAAGACACTATGCCTAGGAGTAAAGTGCCTAAGGCTTGCCTGATCAAACATATGTAATCAAAATATAGGAGTACACCTTACCATACACAGACATAGCCATACAACTGCTTTTTTTTTGTAAAGATTTATTTATTTACTTGAAAGAGTTACATAGAGAAGGAGAGGCAGAGAGAAAGAGAGGGAGGTCCTCCATCCACTGGTTCACTGCCCAATTGGGTGCAACGGCTGGAGCCGCGCCAATCTGACGTCAGGAGTTTCTTTTGGGTCTCCCACACTGGGGCAGGAGCTCAAGGACTTGGGCCATCTTCCACTGCTTTCCCAGGCCACAGTAGAGAGCTGGATCAGAAGTGGAGTAGCCGGGATTCCAACTGGTACCCATATGGTATGCCAGGACTGCAGGCGACGGCCCCGCAACTGCTTTTATAAGTCCAAAAGCTGAGCTTGGTGCTCGTACTGTAGCATAGTAGGCTAAGCCTCTGTCTGTGACACCAGTATACCACATGTGCACGAATTCATGTCCCAGCTGCTCCTTTTCCAATCCAGCTCTCTGCCTATGGCCTGGGAAAGCAGTGGAAGATGGTCCAAATGTTTGGGCCCCTGCACACATGTGGGAGACCTGGAAGAAATTCCTGGCTTCAGAGCCCTTCTCTGTCTATGTTTTTAAAAATATGGTATTTGTCAAAGAGCAGTGGCAATAAACACAAACTATGTCTAACAATGTCTATAAAATTCTATTATATTTTTTACGTTCTGAGATGACATTACTCTTTATAGAAGATAAAAACAAAAAAAATATAAATTGTCTGGACAAATTGCGAATAACTACTGGAAATGACTAAAAATCAGATTTGGGGTTAATAAACGGCCACAGTAGAGAGGACATGGGGACCAGAGTCAGAAGCCCAACTTCAGCAGTCACTTGAACACTCTAACGCACAGAATCCTCCTTTGTAAGTAACAGAAATTGATCAGACCTGTTCTATTTAACCCAAAGACTTCATGAATAATCATACAGGAAAGCACACATACATAAGTCTGAGACTTTAGAATGATCTGGACATAGCAATAGTGGTGAGCCATAAGAATGAAATCCTCAGTGTTCAGGTGAAGACACACTGTCATCACTACACAGCAGGAATTCCTCTTAGCAGGTGATGAGGAGACTCGACTGGACCAGAGACACATGGTCATTACTATAACCTCAGCTGAAATTGCAATCTATTCACTTACTGTATATTTTATCTCAATGATGAAAGGGGAGTTAAGGAAGAGTCACTGATGTTAATGATTTAATTTGCTAAAGAATGCATTTAATGTTCACAATCTTCATAGAATTGATGAATGGGTTGAACCTCCACAAAGATACTCATCAGCTTATCACAAGAACTAAAAACATGACCAAAGTACTCTAGATCAAATTAGGGTTAATTCATTTAGCCCAAACAATACCTCTGCACTTGTGCTGCCAATTGTGAAAACATATAGACTATTCTGAATTGTAAAACCTCTGTTGAAATCTCAAATCTTAAATTTCAGCCCTTGGATACTCGATACTCTCCTTATGCCCATTTACTTGCTATATTTTGATTTCATTTTTATCAGTGTTCAGAAATAAGTAACCCCTGGGTTAGTAATGGCCACCAGTTGTTCCAAGTTTACTTACCCTCTGACCTTCTTTTCCAGGTGGACCTTGGGGCCCCTGCATGCCCAGGGAATCCTGTGATGAAAATGAGACACATGTCAGTAGACTGTTTCAAGTACATCTGCCTCACCAAGAATGTTGTGAAAATAATACTTATTTCATTTATTAAACCGAACTTTTAAAGTAACTTGAGCTCTGGCAAGGTTAAGCTACATAATACATTAATAATGAATTCCCCTTCTATGATTATCTTTGTAGCTAACTCCAGAAAAGAACCAAAAGAGTAATTCCAAACCAGCTGTGAGATTTAATATTCACTCCCAGTGAAAAGCACCATCTGACTGGAACCACACTTCACAAAACTATCACAAATAAATGGCAACAGTATTTCCAACAACAACAACACAAAACCTGTCTGTATACTTAAACTCTATAAAGAACACTACATTTCTGGTGGAGAGTAGCTCTGTAAGTATCTTCTAAAAAACATATTGATTTAGAACATTTAACTTTCAGCATCATGGGCATCACTTAATGCTTTCTCATAGTGTTGTCAAGTGTAACAGAAAACAGACATTTTTTTTCAGAGCTAAAACTGTCCAGGAAACCCTAGGTGTTGTTAACTTGGAAGTCCTCTGATTTTTACTGTTGCACAGGAATCCCTAGTTAAAACATGAAATTCAAAATGATGATGTTACTACATTTTTAAAATTGTATCAGTTACTGTGGCTTCTTCTGTTTTTCTAGCTGCTTCCTCCTTTCATTTTCAACAGCTCAATGTGGGGGATTTCAAGTTCATTTTCTTCTCAGTTCACATTCGCTCTCCATTACCTCATATACTTGAGGGCCTTGGATTCTTGAAGCCAGTGATCCCGGGATTTGCAATCCCAGTTTATCTTCGAGTTGCATGCTAGGCAGACCCTCAGCTATCTCACAGGCATCCAAGATTTAGCACATCAACTCTGATCTCAGCACCATCTCTCCCAAAATGGGTCCTCCTCCAGCATTTCCCAACTCAATAAACTCATACAATACCCTCCTGGTGCTCTTGCCAGAAATCTAGAATTCATTCTTCATCCACCCCTCTCTCAAATGTATCCCTCACACTAGGATGCCAACTCTGATCTTAGCTCTAAGAAGTGTTTGGATCCATTATTTCTCTGTATTACATCTGTTTCAATGATCACTTCTGCTCATCTGAGTTTCCTGATTGACTCTGCACATTTTCTCTAAATTGTCCACATGACAGCAAAACTGATCTTCAGAAAATCTGGCTTACTCTTCCTGATTCTCTTCCCAAATGCCTTGTTTCAGTCTCACAGTGACCATACTTTACTTTTTTTTTTTTTTTTTTTTTTTTTTTTTTTTTTTTTTTTTTTTTTTTGGTGATAGATAGAGTTAGACAGTGAGTGAGAGAGAGACAGACAGAGAGAAAGGTCTTCCTTCCTCTGGTTCACTCCCCAAATGGCTGCAATGGTTGGAACTATGCCGATCTGAAGCCAGGAGCCAGGTACTTCCTCCTGGTCTCCCATGTGGGTGCAGGGGCCCAAGACCCTGGGCCATCCTCCACTGCCCTCCCGGGCCACAGTAGAGAGCCGGACTGGAAGAGGAGAAACCGGGACTAGAACCCGGCGCCCACGAGATGCCGACACTGCAGGCGGAGGATTAACCAAGTGAGCAACGGCATGGGTCCCCATACTTTACTTTTAAAGTACTTAACTATTGAGGCTGGTGCTGTGGTGTAGTGGGTAAAGCCACCACCTGAAGTGCTAGCATCCAATATGGGCGGCACTGGTTTGAGTCCCGGCTGCTCTAATTCTGATCCATCTCTCTGCTATGGCCTGGGAAAGCAGTGGAAGGACTTGGGCCCCTGCACCCATATGGGAGACCTAGAAGAAGCTCCTGGCTTCAGATTGGCTCAGCTCAGGCCATTGTGGCCAACTGGGGAGTGAATCAGCGGATGGAAGACCTCTCTCTCTGCCTCTCCTTCTCCTGTGTAACTCTTTCAAATAAATGAATAAACCTTTAAAAAAAAAAAGTACCTTACACAAATTAATTTCAATGATCACTCATGTGTTATTAACCTGTTAGTGAAATCAATTCACAGTTGGAAGTCAATACACTCTAATAAAAGTTACTGGGTAAAGGCTTACAAGGCTTTCTAAATATTTATAATTAATCTATCACATGTTAAATGCCTCTAATGGTTTGGAATAACTGAAAAGTCTAATGATACATATTCAAATAAGTCAGAATTAATCTTCATTTCAGAAGAAATATTTTTGTCATTCAATTTAAAGATAATTAGTGCTCATTTTTATAATACGACCTTTATCTTTAAAAGTCAGAGCTACCCTTTAAGTTAAAATACCAGATGTGCTTATGATGACTCCTTGTCATCACACCCACATCCATTCATTTTTAATTTTTCATAAAAACTAAATAGTGTCATATTTATATAAAGTTGCCAAATATTTTTATTTCATTTAAAATTGTTTATTTTTCATCTACTTGAAAGGGGGAGGGAGAGAGATAGAGAAGGGAGTAGGGAGTAGGGAGGGAGGAGAGGGGAGAGGGAGAGATTTTCCATCTATTGGTTCACTTTCCAAATGCCTACAAGGGCTGGGCCAGGATGAAGCCAGGAGCCTCAAACTCCATCTGGGTCCCCCACGAGCAGCAGAGGCCCATGCATTTGAGCCATCATCTGCTGCCTCCCAGGCTGCGTTATTAGAAAGCTGGATTAGAAATGGAACAGCTGGGCACTCTGACATGGGATCCAAGTAACCCACGTGGCAGCGCAACCCACTGTGTGGCAAGATCTTCTCTCCTCATATATTTTAACTTTGAATAAAAGATATTTTAGCTTTCATTCAGATACTTTTAATTTCATAAAACTTAGAATTCAATATAAATTATTGTAACTAACTTTCAAAAACATTAGCACCAAAAAATCCTGCATTTGTCATCAATTTGGAGTTCCCCTAAATCTTTGTCTCCTCCATAAAAGATGAATAAAAACAATATCTTTATCACTTTCACTTTTTAATCTAACTTTTGGAACAATTTAACATTTCAGCAGATATATGGAGGCTATGTTTTATTGATTAAGGCAGAAAAACCACCAAGGGGTGAAAAAGTAATCAATTTTATTTATAGTTTTTAAGACAACTGCCAAATGATAAATAACCAAGAGAAGCTGGCTAATTATATGAACTTTAGGATGGCAAATTCCTAATGTACATAAGAAAAACAAGTCAAAATCCAAATATATCAAAATACTTATTATAACTTTTTTATAAAACTGACACAACCTTGGCTCCAGATGAAAATTTCCCCTTTTACTTTTAGGAAAACTGTTATCATTTCATGAATAGTCAAACTAACATGTAATATTTTTGATATTCATCAAAATGCTGATAGCTCTTTGAGTATTTTTAAACATGAAATACCAAAACATTTATACACCAAGCATCTTCAAGGGAATATGCTTAATTCTGAATACACAGGATCAAAAAACCCACTCCTAGTTGGAGTTATTATGTAGCAAAAACCAACATAATACAAGAATATTAAATTTGATTTAGAATGTATTCAACAGATGGAAAAATATTTATGAGAAACTTTTGTGTGCAAGGTCAAAATAATAAGCTAAGGCACCAACTCCCCTCCATAAACCCACTAGCTTGCTTCCTGAATGTTTTGCCAAGTCTGAGACCCAGTTAAGCATCTGATGGACAATTTGGAAATTTTTTTTTAACAATTTATTGATTTGAAAGGCAGAGTTACAGAGACAGACAGGCAGAAGCAGACAGATATAGACATACGGAGAGTGAGAACAAGAGATCTTCCATCCATTAGTTCACTCCCCAAATGGCTGCAACAGCCAGGGCTGGGCCGGGTTGAAGACAGGAGCTAGGAGCTTCATCTGGGTCTTCCAGGTGGGTATAAGGGTCAAGTACTTGGTCCATTGTCCACTGCTTTCTCAGGAACATTACAAGGGAGCTGGATCTTAAGTGGAGTAGCCAAGACTCAAACCAGGGCCCATGTGGGATACAAGTGTTGCAGGAGACAGCTTAACCCACTGTGCCACAGCACTGGCTCCTAGAAATTCTTTTTAATCTGTATAGAAGAATATTTTTCAAGAACTAAGAGATTAAACTTTGGGGATAACTGTTTACTGTTATTCAGGTCATTACTCCCATTTAGTAAAGTCAAATAATGGGTTTATTTATCACTTACTATATGCATTAGATTATACCTAAGCTCCAGTTTATCAGATTTAAACTTGGACAAGCTTAGCAGTTGTATCAGAACTCTTTCCATAAGTCTTTTATATTGTGGCTTTGAAAAGCTCATTGTACATCATTTATCCTCCACTGACTGCAAGTCCTAGAGGAAGGAGGCTCTTTTCTGCTATGCCCTATCACACTTGCTGACGGAACGCAATGCACATTTGTAACAATACTGAGTGTTGGCCTCAAGACACAGGTTTCTGCTCTCCATATATTCACTTTAATATTTAAAATTTTGTCTTTCACAACATTGTAGAGTTTTTAGTGTTGTCTGCTTTCTTCTATATGAAATGGTCATTACATTCTCTGATGTCTAAGAGTATGCCTTATAGTTCATTTATGAATCAATTTTTCATCTGTAATATCAGTGTTATAGACATTATTCAACTTTTTAACTACTGCTTTACATTTTACAGATATATATATAATTTTTTTCTAGTTAGGATAATCTTTAAATGTCTGTGTACACATGGTACATTTGTATAATCTGTACAATTTAAAATTTAACTTCTAAGAATGCCTATCCATTTTTGCTAATTTTCCCACTGATTTTGACCACTATAAAAATAGCAGTAAATCAAACTATTTCTAGAAAATTTATAAATGTACAGATTTATCACTTTTCTGAAAGAGAAGCTTGAGAACATATTTAGGATATTCACGATGGGAACATCTGCCTGTGTCTATATAGACACTCTTTCTGTTTTTAAAAGTGGAATTCTGGATATTAAAAATGTTGACAAAGAAAGGAATTCATAAGGCTGTTATTTCTTTTGACTGGGATAAAAATATGCAAAAGATACTCTAAGCCAGCTACACCATTTGAAGTTCCAGGGGATAGCTATTACAATGTGCTGCTTTTCACTTAGCTCTCTCTGTGCATTCTGCTGATTATATAAGACAAACCAAGGCTTATCATCGTGGAAGCCCATGTAAATATTTAACTGAGAAATTACTTAGAATTAACTGGTTCAGAACGGGATTTTGAAGTGTTTAGCAAACACAGCAGATGTTTAGTACAGTTAATATGGTAGATTAATTGCATTTCAACACATTTTAATTTGTGAAAAGAGGCAAGATACATTCATAACTTCTCAATAAAGGAAAGAAGCTGGAGTAAAAACAGAAGTTTCATTTTAAAGCATTATTTTTTACTCTCTTGCTAGGGATGCTGAGGTACATATGATACCTAATACCCACTTCAATAAAATTGTTCTGTGAGTAAATGTATTTTAAATGTTATGATTATGGATTTAGAGTATGCTTCATAGACTTGAAACATAAGATTAAGCAGAATATGCATAAATTCTTAAAATACTACTAGAGGATTTTCTGTGTTTCAAATAGAATGGACAAAATTAAAACGGAAAACAGTTTATCTGTTTTATGTCTTTAACATGAAATGGTGGGAACAACTTTTCTAATCTGGGACATCAGAATGAAATTTCATTTTGTATTTATATTTGGCTCTTCTGAAAATGAATTATTCTATGACAGGAAATAAGTTTTATAACGGCTTAAGCAAAGTAAGTAAAACTATAATAGACATCTAGTCTAGTAATGGGAAGTGTTTTTCGTATTATTTGTAAGTGGAATTTAAGAATGACTGTGCTAACAAATTAAAGGATGACTAGTTATATGTTACTTCACAGAATTATTCTGATACTCAAAAGAATTTTCTTTAGAGTGCTAAATACTCAGTAAAGGAATTCTATGTTTATACGAAAAGTCAATCATATTATAAGCAGCTGTCAATGTCTAATAGAAATTAGATGTATTTGAAGTACAGAATATTAGACTCTCTTCTGCATACTTTTTAAAAGCCCTTATAAACCATCTCTGTAACACTGATAAGAGAGTAACAGCAAGAGGCGTCACCAAAGAAAATCTCAGGAAAATTTATGTGGATTGGAGTGAGTCGATCATTATCAGCTGCAGTCAACAATTTCTGAAATTGGATGGACAACTTTTTCCTGCCTTCAACAATTTAAAACGTAGAGGGTAGACATAGCCCTTCTAAAACTTAACAATTTCCTTTGAAAGCCCTGGAAGCATTTCAGGCATGGGACACAATGAATTATGATTGTTCCTTGTGGTTGCACACATATATATTTTCATAATCACCTTTTCCCCATGTTTTCTGGAGTCAGAAAATACATCTCTTATTATTCTAAAGATTACAAATAGATTGCTCTCAATGACTATGGATTCCACCAGTAAAACTGAAAATATTATAAATGAAATACTAGGGTATATAAAATGTGGATCTAGAAGTCGTGGGACATCTGTACTTCCAACAAACTTTCCTCTAATAATGAATTTTGTTCCTGTTATGAAGCTTTCTATTTTGTATATACACTGTATATACCGTGTTCCTTTCCACTGTGCATATTACTTAGCAGTGTACCTTGTTTGCATTTAGTAGGTATTGAATGGCTGCTCAGACTATGATTTTTTACACTGCTCTTGATACTGCTGAATTAGTGGCAATATTAATTTCCATAGCTACAAAAAATCCAATTTAGATAATTATATCCTTTGTCTACAAATGCCACTTGATACCACGATGATCCAAATTATTTTTACATCTTTATGGGGTAGCATTGAAAAATGAATCCTATACATCTATTTAGAGGAGTTTTCTCTTCATAAGAGGAAGAAATATAAATGCATTCTTTAATTTTTCTTACCTTGATTAGGATTACCATTTTTTAAAAAAACAACATGAATTTAAGAGATCAAAGTACCTATATAAACCATTAATAAGAAATAAACAGTTATTTAAATGTGTATGTCATTTTAAATCATACAGTTTCATATTTGATAATTATTCTTGATTCATTTTCATTTATCATAAGCATTTTCATATATTAGTAATTTCATATTTGTAATTATTCTCGACTATGAAAAACTTTATGTAGATTTGTTTTTGTCTGGCCTTAACTTAATAAATGAAATGGTTTGATTTAACTCAAGTCTCTGTTGACAAGTAAAAAATGGGTAGGTCATGGTCTGTCAAACCCATTTGTATCACCTATTTTGATGATTTATCCAAGGGAATATGATAGATTCAGATTGAATGGCTAGTCTGATATGATAATAGTCTGAAATTTTGGACTGTCTTTGACATAGATCAGTGGCTACATAGTGACTTGGTTCTACTGCAGACAGAAGGAAAAATCAATATGTTTCTTCTTTTAAAATGCTTTTCATCATCTTCTGAAGAATGGAAAACATGTACAAATATAATAGCAAATTTAATGTCATCAATTACTTTTTGCAATTGAGGTTCACAGTATGAGAGACCAAACTGCAAGAAATTTAATCTACTAGTTTTAGAAACAAAAAATAAATTAGTAAAAAGATGATTACACACAACACGAAAGGCTTAAATTTTTAATGCAGACAACTATGAAGATGGTTTATACAGTAAAAATCAGACAAAGTAGGTTTCAATTAAGTAGTGAAAACTATAATTTTATGAGAGAAAAGTACTTCATACTATAATAAAGAAATTTCAAAGGTATTAAATCACATACTAATGTACTTTTATTTTTAAAAATTCTTTCACCTGTCTTCCTTCTTTGTTCTGGAGGTATCTGTTTTCTCTAGGAGTGTTAATACTGGAATAACAAATTTAAATACAGTGGGAGCACCAATGTTCAACTTTTGATATCCAACAAAGTACTGTTGAGTTCACATAAGATAATAGCCTGGAAGCTAGAACCCAGGAAGTGAAGAGTATCTAAATGGCAAATGCTTGCTCACCACATATCATTTCAAGATATCCATTAATGACATTTTAATAAATAAAAGTTATAAATAAAAAAGATATCTTCACATCTAAAGTTTAACCATGACTCACAGGGCACAGAGAAGGAGATCTCAATGTAACTCTACCCAAGAAGAAATGGAAAGCAGAAAATGTGCTTCTCTTCTGTGTTCTTGAATGAATAGTTTTAGAAGAATAATGAATAATATTAAATACCAGTATTATTGTTTTCTGTCTTCTTGGAAAACCAAGAACAAAAATCCAGAAGGTATTAGACTTCTCAGCAACAACACTGATGTTTAAAGACAATGGAGTGAAACCTTTATAATTCTGAGGGAAGTAATATTCAACTTAGAATTCTAAGCCATATTATCAATTAAATGTCAAAGTAGGATAAAAACCTTTTAAGACAAATCTAAGAAATTTATCTTCCTTTCACATTTTTTTTCGAGATTTGTTTAAAGATGTGTTCACACAAATGAAGGAATAAAGCCAAAAAGGGAGAGGACAAGGAAAGGAGGAAGCAATGAAATCAACCAAGAGTGAAAAATAGATGGAGTCAGGGCTGGCGCTGTGATGCAGTGGATTAGGATACTACTTGCGATGTTGGCATGGCATCCCATATTGGATTGCTTGTTCAAGTCCTGGTTGCTCCACTACCAATCCAGCTCTCTGCCTATGCACCAGGGAAAGCAGTGCAAGATGGTTCAAGCGGTGGGATGGTCCCTGCCACCCACACGGGGGAACCAGACGGAGTTCTAGGCTCCTGCTTCAGTGTGGTGCAGCCCCTCCAGCTTTGGGCATTTGGGGGGGGGGGTGAACCAGCAGATGGAAGATTTCAAATAAATAAGTAAACCTTTAAAAAATAAATTGAGTCATAGACTGAAAATTTTGCAGTTGGACTAGAAAGTTACTGAGAATGGATTTTAAGCTTTGACTAGAACTCCCAGAACACAAAGAGACAAGTTGGATATTTATAAGATAATCACAGGGGAGAACAGACAATTGGAGAAACAAAAAACAGAACAAATAACAAACTACTCGAGAGGCAATGTAAACTACTTGGGTCAACAAATAATATTTAAAGTCATGAAAATGTGAATATTTTATATTTGTTTAAATAAAAATAGTAGTAAAACTGAACTACTGACTTGGAGCTGGATATCTGGGTTGTTTCTGTTAATACTTAACTACATAAACAAGTGACATGGTTTATAGCAATAGTTTGAAGCAAAAGGTTTGAAATTTTGACAAAGTGTCAAATTGCCCTCCAAGGAGATTATATGCACACACACTTCCTCCAGAATGTATAAATGTTTTTCCACATTCTTACTGACACATAGCACCAACAAACTTTTTGACAATTTCCAGTCTTATAAGTGAAAACTAATATCTCAGAAGTGTTTTAATTTATATTTTTCTTATTATGAGTGAACTTGGGTATCCTTTACGTGATTAACATTCATCTTATTCTTCTTTTCTATAAACCCTATTCATATTCTTGTCCTTATTTGGAAAAAACTGGGTTGCTGATCTTTTTCATTGACTCCTAGGAGCCATTCTATAGATTAGGAAATCCAGTCCCTCCTCTTTTAAAAATTTATCTTATTTATTTGAAGGGTAGAGTTACAGAGAAAGAAGGAGAGGCCTATTCGAAGCCAGGAGATTCCTCTGGGACTCCCACGTGGGTGGCAGGGGCTCAAGCACTTGGGCCATCTCCCACTGCTTTCCCAGGCATATTGGCAAGAAACTGGATCAGATGTGGAGCAGCTGAGACTTGAACCAGTGCCCATACAGGATGCTGGCATTACAGGCAGTGGCTTAACCTGCTATGCTACACTGCTGGCCCAGGAAATCTGGTCTTTTGTTATGATGCAAATAATAACTATTTTTTCCATTTTGTCACTTGACTGACTTGAAGATTTTTTCTTTGCCATATAGGCATTTATGTGGTTAGATATACTATTTTTTATGCCTGTTTTTTAATATTTAAAAAGTTATTCTCTATTAATTATTTTTAAAATGCCTATATTTTCTTTTTTTTTTATTTAGTGAATATAAATTTCCAAAGTACAGCTTATGGATTACAAAGGCTCCCCCCCGCCCCGCAACCCTCCCCTTTCCCACTCGCTCTCCCCTTCCATTCCCATCAAGATTCATTTTCAATTCTCTTTATATATAGAAAATCAGTTTAGTATATATATAGATTTCAACAGTTTGCCCTCCCATAGCAACACAAAGTGAAAAAAATACTGTTGGAGTACTAGTTATAGCATTAAATAACAGTGTACATCACATTAATGACCGAGATTCTGCAAAATAATTTTTTTTTTAAAAAAAGATTGATTATAAAATGCCTATATTTTCTATAGGGCTTGCCTTAGTTTTTCTTCTTCAAAAATCTTCATCCATTCAATATTTTTATTGGTACAGTAATCATGAAGGGATCCAAACTTGAGTTTTCCAAATGTTAGGTATTTCAATCCAATTATTAAAATTATATTTTTACTGTGAGACTTTCATATTACTGTTTGATATTCATGAATAAATGTTAAGTGAATGAAAGGATAAATATATTCAACCTGATTAGACATTCCACAATGTGTACAAATGAAACATCACATAATATTCCGTAAACAGGTATAATTTTTATATTCCTATTAAATTTTTAAATCAAATTTTTTAAGTTTTAAATTTTATTTGAAACACTAAGTTAAGCCAAACAAAATGATACTTATCTTTCATTTATTGCATGTAGCTTCAAATTTAGCACTTGAAATTGTAAGGAATTGCCCTCATTTTCATACCTGGCTAAAGTATACAGAAAATGAGTTGGCCATAATTGTTAACAGAAGCTGTTCTCAAATTGCAATGATTTGCTACTAATTTGGATAACACAGAGTGGCTATTAACATTATGTAATTTTTTTTTTGACAGGCAGAGTGGACAGTGAGAGAGAGAGACAGAGAGAAAGGTCTTCCTTTTCCATTGGTTAACCCCCACAATGGCAGCAGCGGCCGGCGCGCTGCGGCTGGAGCACCACGCTGATCCGAAGGCAGGAGCCAGGTGCTTCCTCCTGGTCTCCCATGTGGGTGCAGGACCCAAACACTTGGGCCATCCTCCACTGCACTCCCGGGCCACAGCAGACAGTTGGACTGGAAGAGGAGCAACTGGGACAGAATCCTGTGCCCGGACTGGGACTAGAACCCAGGGTGCCGGTGCCGCAGGCGGAGGATTAGCCTATTGAGCCGTGGCTCAGGCTATTATGTGAATTTTAAAATTAATACCCTGTTACTGTATTCAATTTTTACTTATTGGTGACAAAGAGAAGGACATGGATTTTATAGATTGAACAACCTTTGTTAATACTGTCAAACATCTGAAAAAATTCCAAAGTGGCTCCTTAACTATAAAATAGTTAATTCTTAATTCACAAAATTAGCGAGAACTCTATGAATTAAGAGGAACTATTAGGTGAATTTTGGTAATTTATGTCTAATGTGAAATGTAGTTGTACTGATTATTTAGATTTTTGTGGTTGTTATGTCGGAAAATGTGTGCTAGCAATTTTTTAAAGATTTTTTTTTATTAGAAAGGCAGAGTTACAGAGTGAGGGAAGAGAGACAGAGAGAGAGAGAGAGAGAGAGAGAGAGAGAGAGAGAGAGAATGAATGAGAATGAGAATCTTTCATCTGCTGGCTCACTCCCCAAATGGCTGGGCCTGGCTGAAGCCAGGAGTCTCTGCTGGGTCTCCCATGTGGGTGCAGGAGCTCAAGCACCCACATCTTGGCCATCTTCCTATGCTTTTCCACGTGCATTAGCAGGGAGCTGGGTTGGATATGCAGCAGCTGGGACTGGATGCCGGTGTCACAGGCAGCGGCTTTACTTACTCCACAATACTGGCATTGCTAGGAATTGTTTTACTGACAAAAAAGACTGATAGGATTCTGAGAGTTAACTAAATACATCTGAATCCTAACTAATATCTGGTAAAAATTATATGGCAGGTGAATGGAAAAAGTAGTCTACATAAAAATATTTCTTTAAACACAAGCTTTTAGAAATAGGATTAAACTGTCCAGTTACATGGCTGCATCTATTTTACAGACTGAATAGGTTAAGACTATGTCAGTGTAGCTCCAATTCTGTGCAAGGAGCATTAATGACATTAGTCATGATACATCACAAAGACCTCCAGGATGTTCCTGTGTTACTTTTCAGTTTATTGGGTTGGTAAAATGGCTTGGAAGTTTTCTCCAAATATTTAGATTATGAAAGTATAAAAGCCTAGAACAAATCCCCTAATTTTCAATTTACCAATCAAAGACCAGAATGTTGGCATGAGAGTAAATTACAATTAGTGTTTTCTTAACATTTGATTGGAATAGAGCAATCAGTTATTTTCAAGATTGTGAAAAAGAGGCCGGCGCCGCGGCTCAATAGGCTAATCCTCCACCTTGCGGCGCCGGCACACCGGGTTCTAGTCCCGGTCGGGGCACCGATCCTGTCCCGGTTGCCCCTCTTCCAGGCCAGCTCTCTGCTGTGGCCAGGGAGTGCAGTGGAGGATGGCCCAAGTGCTTGGGCCCTGCACCCCATGGGAGACCGGGAGAAGCACCTGGCTCCTGCCATCGGAACAGCGCGGTGCGCCGGCCGCAGCGCGCTACCACGGCGGCCATTGGAGGGTGAACCAACGGCAAAAAGGAAGACCTTTCTCTCTGTCTCTCTCTACTGTCCACTCTGCCTGTCAGAAATAAAAAACAAAATAAAATAAAATAAAAAAAAAGAAAAAAAAAAAAGAAATGGGTTAAGGCATTAAAACAAAACAAAAAAAAAAGATTGTGAAAAAGATTATCTCATGTACTTAATGAATGAATCAAGATAATTTGAGGGTCCATGTACTGTATTCTTAAGTATGCAGAATACATTACAGAGCTGTAGCAAGTAGACAACCATAGTGAGGAAAGGGATAAGGCAAAAAATACATATTATTATTATTTTTTTATTTTTGACAGGAAGAGTGGACAGGGAGAGAGAGAGAGACAGAGAGAAAGGTCTTCCTTTGTCATTGGTTCACCCTCCAATAGCCACCACGGCCGGCGCGCTGCGGCTGGCGCACCGCGCTGATCCGAAGACAGGAGCCAGGTGCTTATCCTGGTCTCCCATGGGGTGCAGGGCCCAAGCACTTGGGCCATCCTCCACTGCACTCCCGGGCCATAGCAGAGAGCTGGCCTGGAAGAGGGGCAACTGGGACAGAATCCAGCGCCCCAACCGGGATTAGAACCTGGTGTGCCGGCGCCGCTAGGCGGAAGATTAGCCTGTTAAGCCATGGCACCGGCCACAAAAAATATATATAGACAGAGACTCACATTAGCACAGAACCAAGAATATTTAGCGCGACACTTCATCATCATCTGGATAATTTTTTGATAACCTCCATAAATTAACATAATAAATTAGGAAGGAGATGCAGAACTGACATTTATTGAATACCAACTTGTGGGCCAGGGATTACAGTAGTCCTTTCATACAGTTGATCTAATTTCCTTTTAACAACTCCAAGAGATAGAAGTGTTCCCTTTATAGACAAGGAGATGAGTTCTCTAGAAGTAACACTGGAAATGGTGAGGTGAAGGTCTTAACTTAAGCAGGTCAGATCTTAAAACTCTATTTTACATCTTATAAATTTACTGCCACTTCCAAATAAATTTTTGGAGCATAATATATATTTAGATACGCTTTATTTTAATCCATGAATAGGTATTAAGCTCAATTATTAAATTTAAGATATAAACTGATCCACAATAGTATCTTTAAAAATTATTTCTATAAAGGGAACAAAGTTCAAGTATTTTTTTTTTTTTTTGACAGACAGAGTGGACAGTGAGAGAGAGAGACAGAGAGAAAGGTCTTCCTTTTTGCCGTTGGTTCACCCTCCAATGGCTGCTGCGGCCGTTGCACCGCGCTGATCCGATGGCAGGAGCCAGGTGCTTCTCCTGGTCTCCCATGGGGTGCAGGGCCCAAGCACTTGGGCCATCCTCCACTGCCTTCCCGGGCCATAGCAGAGAGCTGGCCTGGAAGAGGGGCAACCGGGATAGAATCCGGCGCCCCAACCGGAACTAGAACCCGGTGTGCCGGCACCACAAGGCGGAGGATTAGCCTGTTAAGCCACGGCGCTGGCCCAAAGTTCAAGTATTTAATATAGAGTTTTAAGAACATGATACTTCCCTAGCCTACATTCCCTTCCACTCTCCCTCCTCCTACTTTTCTTATTTTTCTTTTAATTTTTACAATGACATACTTTCAATTTACTTTATAAACACAAGCTTAACCCTCCACTAGATAAAGAATTCAACACGTAAATACAAAAACCATTGTTTCTCATGTGTATAGACAGGGCTATATACAATAACCAAATCTCAAAATACAAACACATGGAGACTGAATAGTATGCTCTTGAATGAGCAGTGGGTTATAAAATAAATTGAAAGCGAAATGAAAAAATCCCTACAAATGAATGAAGATGATACCATAACATATCAAAGCTTATGGGATACAGAAAAAACAATGTTATGAGGAAAGTTTAAATCAATTAGTGTTTACATCAAGAAATTGGAAAGACATCAAATAAATGATCTAACAATGCATGTCAAGGATTTAGATCCAACAATTTCACTCCTGGGGATTAACCCAAACAAAATGAAATCAGCTTATAAAAGAGTTATCTGTACCCTCATGTTCATTGTAGCTCAATTCAAAATAGCTAAGATATAGAATCAACCCAATTGTCCATCAATTGGCGACTGGATAAAGAAATTGCGGTATGTATATACCATATGTAGTACCCATGAGTTAAAAAAAAAAAAAAAAAGACTAGATGGTTTCACAGCTGAATTCTACCAGACTTTATTTAACTCTTTTTCTTTTGTTGCAACAAAATAGATGCAACTGGAAACCATTATACTTAGTGAAATAAGCCAGTCCCCAAAAGACAGATACCATGTTTTCTCTAATCTGTGGTAACTAATAGAGTACCTAAAATGTATTATATTGGAGTGAAATTGACATTTTGAAATTCAATGATTGTTTATGGCTTTGTTTCTATTTTTTCTTCATACTATTTGTTGAATTGTTTGCTTCGTGTAGGGCTAATATTACAAATATAAAGTAAACTGAAAATAGACCTCTGCAAAAGTTGAGAGGGAATAGGAGAGGGAGGAGAAGGAAGGTGGGACCGTGAGTGGGAGGGAGTGGAAGGTGGGAAGTATCACTATGTTCCTAAGTCTGTATATATGTAATACATGAAACTTGTATAACAAAATTTGAAAAAAGGACAAACCAAACACAAAGTTAGCAGGAGATAATAAATAATAAATTAATAAAAATTAGAGAATAAAACAGAAACCAAAAATATAAAAATGATAAAAACAAAGATCAGTGAAATGGGGAGTTTATTTTTGAAAAAAATAAACAAATTTGTTAAAATATTGGCCCAACTAACCAAAAAAAAGAGGGGGAGGGAGAAGACTCTGATAAAATCAGAGATGAAAAAGATGTAACAACAGATACCACAGAAATAAAAAGAATCAGGAAATACTACAAACAACTTTATTCCAATAAGCTGGAAAATCTAGAAGAAATGCATAGGTTTCTGGACACATATAATTTACCAAAATTGAGTCATGAAGACATGGAAAACCTAAACATACCAATAACCAAGACAGAGACTGAATCAAGCTGACTTGCCCTAAATGGTAGAGTTAGAAACGTGTCTTGGGATTCCAATTCAATCCCATCAAGGTGGCATGTACCAATGCCATCTCACTAGTCCAAGTGATCAATTTCAGTTCACAATTGATCATAATGATAGGACTAAGAGTCAAAGGGATCACACAAACAAGACTAGTGTCTGCTAATACTGATAGAATTAAAAATGAGAGAAGGATCCAACATGGGGAGCAGGATACATAGCAGACTCCTAGAATGGCAGATGTCCTAAACAGCACTCTGGCTTCAGAATCAGCCCTTAAGGCATTCGGTTCTGGCTGAAGAGCCCATGAGAGTATTATAGGCATGGAAAGCCAAGACACTCTGGCAAAAAAAAAAAAAAAAAAAAAAAAAAAAAAAAAAAAACAAACAAACAAAAAAATGACCTAAATGAAAGATCTCTGTGAGTGAGATCCCAGTGAAATGAATGGGTCATCACAGAAGGAGGTACCTTTCTCTGAAGGGAGGAGAGAACTTCCACTTTGACTATGACCTTGTCTAAATAAGGTTGGAGTCGGCAGACTCAAAAGGCTTCCATAGCTTTGGCAACTCATGACAAGAGCCTAGGGTGATTACTGACTTCATAAACAAGAGTGTCAAGTTGTTAAGTCAACAACAGGAGTCACTGTGCACTTACTCCTCATATAGGATCTCTGTCCTTAATGTGCTATACATTGTGATTTAATGCTATAACTAGTATCAAACAGTATTTTACACTTTGTGTTCTGTGTGGGCGCAAACTGTTGAAATCTTTACTTAATATATACTAAATTGATCTCCTGTATATAAGGAGAATTGAAAATGAATCTTGATGTGAATGGAATGGGAGAGGGAGCGGGTGATGGGAGGGTTGCACGTGGGAGGGAAGTTATGGGGGAAAAAAGCCATTGTAATCCATAAGCTGTACTTTGGAAATTTATATTTATTAAATAAAAGTAAAAAAAAAAAGACCCTCCCAACAATGAAAAGCCCAGGACTAGATGGTTTCACTGCTGAATTTTACAAGACTTTTAAAGAACTAATCTCTTCTTAAACTATTCAAATTTAAAGGGAGAGAATTCTTCCAAACTCCTTCCATATGGTCAACATCACCTTAATTCCAAAACCAGAAAACAGATACAGCAGAGACAGAGAATTATAGACCAGTAACCTTTTGGAACATAGATGCAAAACTCCTCAATAAAATACTAGCTAATTGAATCCAATGATACATCAAAAAGCTCATTCATCCAGACCAAGTGAGATTCATCTCTGGTATGCAAGGATGCCTCAACATATGTAAATCAGTACCTTTGATGTACGTTAACAAGTTGAAGAATAAAAACCATAATGATTATCTTAACACATGCAGAAAAGAATTTGATAAAACACAACATCCTTTCATGACCCTCAATACTTTGGATACGTGAAAAGTGTTATACTTTTCATAATATATTACAAGAGGTCTTCAAAAAGTTCATGGAAAATGTATATTATGAAAAATCTATGCCTGGGTTTCAAAGAAAAAATCTTTTTAAGAAGAACTCTTTTTAAGATTTTTACTTAACTTTCATTTATTTGAAAGGCACCTGGATGTTCTTGTTGTCTTGAAATGGTTTTAGATAAAAAGAAAAAAAAAAATGTAACAGCTACTTGGTTTGGCACACTGCTTGCTCAGCATCCTTATGGCAGCTCGCCTGGGTCAAAGTGGAGGACAGAATCAATCTCTGTTTTATAAAAAAAAATGTATAGTCCTTGTTGATGCTCCTATATTAATGCCACAATTCAGGGAGTAAGGTCAATACTGAAGCTTAAGAAGAAAACAGTATGGCTTTCTAATGTAAATTTAGATGATTTCACGAGCTTTACTCAGCTGGCTGATGACAAGGCTGAGATCCATAGTATAGGTTGGCCTCATCCACTTGCTTGGAGTCCTGTTAACAGTAGCTTTAATGAAATGAAATGAGAAAAATTGAATAGTCCAAGCATCTGTTAATAAATGAATCAGAGTAGTTGATGGAGTGGCATACTCATAGGAAATATGCCTGAGGCCATAACTGAATAGAAATGAGTGGATATGTTTGAGAAGTTGGGTCTTTCCATAAGTCTATGGTGTTTTTGCATGTTTTATGAGCTAAATGCTAGTTGCCTTTTCATTATGGACTGTCTTTTAAGGATGTTTACATAGAAAAGTCAGATGTACTGCTTAGGATAACCACATTGTCTAGGAAAACAACAAAGTTCCTTATAGTCCATTATAAAATATTCAGGTTCTCCAAGACTGGAGTTACTTAGTTGTAATGCAAACCTAATACTTGTGTAGCACCTGCCTGTGTTGCTTCTGGAATCTGGGGGACAAGGGCAACCAACACAGACATGAGGTTCTTGCTGCTTGTTGCCATGAATGATAACTTCTTTTCTCTGACTCAGGAGTTTCATATCTCCTGCCAGGATCCATGAAACGATGGCAGGCTAAACTGTCAAGTAAGGTAAAACCTTAGATGTCAGTAAAATTTTGTATCTTGTGGTTCTGTTAAGTCAAACTCTTTCTCTATCCTGACTTAACTATCCCTTATATTTATTCTCTAACCTTTTGAAATAATGTTATGAATTATAAAGGTTTTAAAGAAAAATATTTTAAAGGATTATTAAATGGTATGCAGTTAATGGATTACAATTCTTTAGCACAGTGAAGAAGGAAATAGAATTTTTGAGTTGGAAATGACGTTAACAACCTTCTGTTTGATTCCCGGATGTCAGCAATTGACATGCCAAGATAAAAATAAGCAAATAAACAAAAATATTTGCACATTTAAGTGGAGAATCTGGACTTTCTGATCTCATACCCAGTGTTTAAGATGACCTATTGATGAATTAAACTTTATACAGCTTCTGTTATATCTGTAGAATGTTGAACAGAAGATTCTTCAGTTAAGGAGATAATTCCTATCTATAAACAATGTGACTTCCAAATTGCTCAAAAGTAATCAGGAGGAATAAGTGCTATCAGAATGACTCTTAGTGAAAATCTTCAGCATTGGAGAAGATGATCAACTGTCCTATGGTGCCTGAGGATCTCCTCCTCATTGTGATATTTAAGACAATTATTTTACACTGCTCTGTAGATATTTTCATCTTAGAATTACAAGTACTTTAATGTGGTTGTCAATGAAAAATATTTATTTCATTTACCTATGAAGAAGAAATATTTGTTGGGTACCTATACTATCTAGTACTATCTAGTACTAATAGTCTCTGTGGATGCAGTTGCAAATAAGATGGCAGTTCCTGTCCTCATGGAGGCTATACTGGTGATAAAAAATACTTAGAACTCAGTTTACAAAGAAACTCTGATTTTATAAAAGTTCTCTAAACATTTCTCATAATGGCTTTTAGGTTCATTCCTATTTTTGCCATTCATATTGGAATAATAACAACAAAAGCTAAGAATTAAATAGTACTTATTAGTAGCCAGACATTGTTTTAAAATGTGTGTGTATATATATAGATAGATATATAAAATACTAACTTAATAACTACTATAATATTATACCATAGGAAACATTATTCCATCATATAACTGATGAAATTAAGGCTTAGAAAGGTTAAAAGAGGCCGGCGCCACGGCTCAACAGGCTAATCCTCCATCTGCGGTGCCGGCACTCTGGGTTCTAGTCCCAATCAGGGCGCCAGTTCTGTCCTGGTTGCTCCTCTTCCAGTCCAGCTCTCTGCTGTGGCCCGGGAGTACAGTGGAGGATGGCCCAAGTGCTTGGGCCTTGCACCCGTATGGGAGACCAGGAGGAAGCACCTGGCTCCTGGCTTCGATTGGTGCAGTGTGCTGGCCGCAACACAGTAGCGGCCACTTGGGGGGTGAACCAACGGAAAAAAAAGGAAGACCCTTTTCTCTCTCTCTCACTGTCTAACTGTGCCTGTCAAAAAAATAAATAAATAAATTAAAAAAAAAAAAAGAAAGGTTAAAAGAAATGGTCAGGTATCAAACGCAGGCATCTAGTTTCAGAATCTGTATAACTCCTAAGCCATACTTCATGGGTTTTTGGTTTGTTAAAATCAGTGGAACGGTTAGTTGGAATGAATATAATTCAAAACATTTTAGAGAGAAATTGTTTTTGAGTTCCACTTTGATAGATCAATATAAGGCTCTACCACAAAGATTTTTAAAATGCTTAAATAGAATGGAATTTAATTAAACTAATTTTAATGTAGATATATGACTTAAATAAATACTTGTACATACTTTGCTGCATATGACTTTTAAAAGGATCGTAACTGTAATGGATTTGAAATATGTTGCAATTTATTTTCCTACATTACTTATTTTAACATGAAATAAAATAATTCTTTCATAAAAGTCCTAAATTGCCAATGCATAACACTTTCAGGAAAGAAAGTTTTACTGAAACTTTATTGAAGTTTTATTGAAGTTTAAAATGCATAACTTAGACTTTTGATGCAAACAATTTGAAATTTCTTTTGAAACAGAAGTAAACTATAAACAGAATGGTAGGGGAAGCTATTCTTGTTTCACTCATCTAATGAAAGATATGTAAACTGTTTCTATGTCAAGTGATCTGACTGTAAGTTCTTCAGAAAACATAAATCTGAGGCTGTGCCAGCAATCTTTCCAGGGCCTTAAGCATTCAACTCATTTGTATTTCTGTACAGAGAAGATAAAAATAACTTTATATTACAAAAACAGCATCTATTTTAATCAACTAATTCACTTATTTGTCCTTTCCCTCCATATTTGTTAAATAAAAAGTTTGCTTTTAAAAAATATTTCAACTGATTTCTTTCTCCTGGTCCAATAATACCCTAAAAGTTCCAATTTTGTGTTGGATTACCAGTTTTAAACAATTAGAGGTGAATTAAATATGACTTACACAACTTCTAAAGACTAATACTACTGGCTCAAATTTAGGTAACTCATAGAAAGAGTAAATAAATTCTCCAACTTTGATATGTGAAGAATTTAAAATAATCTTAAACTGAATCACTTATTACTATGCTGTAATGCATATATATATACACAAACATGTATAATACATGCATGCCATAGAATATTTATTTTTCCTATTCAGAACAGAAAGAGGAATTATGTTCTTTGGGTACGTCACAAGAACTTTCCCATATTATTCACCTAAAAAGAGATGGTTACAGTTCCTTAGGAATTTTAACAGGAAATAATTATTTACTTATTGTGTCATTCAACTGTACTTAAAATAATTGTTTAAATTACAACTCAAAATTGTAGTAAAAACTATTTTCTCTGAAATAACTAGATGTTTGTATGTACCATCAGTATAACCACAGTTGTGCAAATACTTGCAAACTATTTATATGCTAATTGTAATGGTCATTTAAAAAATAATCAGCTTTAACCACCAAATGGTTGCTTACACCAAATAAGTTTGATGAAGTCAGCAACAACTAGTATTGTTTATATGTGTGCCCCCATTCCTTACTTAGCACAGTTTCTAACATCTAGTAAGTATTCAACGAAGTGAATGAGTGACAGGGAGGGGCAAGGGATGGAAACAGTCCATATCTTTTATTTAACAATTATTTTTGTGTCTTCTACACACCAACTTAGGAAATCTTCCCCTGTGTGAATACTCTAGGATTTCTTATGCGTTAGAGCCATCTGTTAGTTAAATGTCATTTGGTTTATAAATGATCAGCAGATATTTTCTCTCAGTTGTTTATAGTATTTAAGGTAGTTTTAATCAAGTGAAAGCTATGTTCCTTTTCTGTGCCTAATTTTCATTTAAGCTGGGTTTATGTGACCCCAACAAACTGACATTTAAGTATCATATAGTAAGCGTGTTTAAGGCTCTTCTGCTGTTGACGGACTTAACCTTTGGCTTTTGTGTAAACCTTTGGTGCCATCTGGATGAGTATTTAATAACTCTCCAAAGAGACAGGGCCAGAGCAACACAGTCGTTTTCCTGAAAACTAACAGCAGCGGATATGTTACATGAAATAAGCACTGTTCAACCTTCCTTCACCTGTTTCTCTTTTGACATGACAAGCAGAGGCCAGAGGGAAAGAGGAAGGAGGCAGAAATGTTAGGCAACTGCCTCATTTCACTCAGGATCTCTGCCTTGCTTCTGAAGGCTCAGTCTTGTATTTCACTAAATTTATTTAATTGAAGGGTATCTGGGAACAATAGGTAGTAGAAAGGATATGAAGCATACACAATTGCAAGAAGATCCACTGCATTTATATCAAGTTGAGATTTTAGCAAGTCATGACAAATAACCAAAGAATTTAAATTTATATTTGTATTTTTAAATGATAGGGAAAACAGCTAATATAAATACCATAATTCAAATAACTTAATAAATAAACCAACTAATATTTATCTTTAAGTATTTTTATGTCAAAATCATTATGATCTAAGAATAATTTATCAGGATCTACCTTTAACATGGATTTGCATTATGATCTTTAGATAAATTACAGTTGAATCAAAGTATGTATGTAGTATGATACATGAGTTTTTCTTATTCAGTGTTGCTTTTAGCTCACATAAATCTTCTTTGTCTGTTATAAACATCGACAGAAAAGATACTTTAAATTCATTAGTAACTCACTAGCTAAGTGCCTTCCTGACATTAAATCCTTTAGTTTTCCCACAATCAGCTAATAATATCTTAGGAAAAAAAATACTGATTCTGAATACAGTTTTATTAATTTATTTAAGTAAGTTAGAAAATAAATTTCTACTAGTTAAAAGGTTATTTAGAAATGGCTTTTATAATCAATTACTGAGACTCAATACAAGACAATGAAATTAGCAGTTTGACCATTCCACTCATGGTGGCAGCCAAAGATCTTTTGGAAAAATGTGATTGGTGGCATTTCCTAAAGTAAGAATGTTTACGTATCACAGAAGCAAAGGATATTCATGAGAAATTACCCTTTGTCATTCATAAGGCAATTGCTTAGAGAATTTGGTAGAATCATGGTGCTATTTGACTTTGCTTTTCATTTGTGCTATTCAAAGCAAAATTCCTATATACAGAAATTTATTTCATATTTTTATGGACCACAAGACTAAATTTTATCATCTGAGAGTTAAAGTGCTGAGAATGGATAAGTGCACAAGGAAAAATATGGTAAAATCTACAACTTTTACCATATCCTTTATATAATAAATGTTAGGCAAATCACAGGCAATTAAAGCTTAACATATGTTCACTCTTGACTGCAGACCTGAAAATGTAAGCAGAGCCAATGGCTGAATCACACAACAGATTTATTCTATCTGGACTCTTAAAAAAAAAATGAACTGAACAATTTTCTAGGAAACTGAAATCCAATAAAAAAGTGACCTTGAAACACTAAAAAATGAATTTGGTGGCACAAAAAACAAGATAAGAGATAAGAGATATATGATCAAATGGTTTTACCCAAATTATTGGTAAAAACTAATTTGTGTCTTATACAAACTATTTAAGAGTAGAGAAAGAAAGTTAATAAGCTAGTGAGTCTAATACAACAAAGATTTAAAAAAAAAAAACTAAGAGAAAATATTTCTTAAACATCAATTATTCCTTGAGGGCACACTATGTATCAAGCACCCTTCTATATCCCTGGAACTTAACTGTAAATAAAACTCACAAAGACCCTTGCCAATTCCATGGGATTAACATCCAAGGAGGGAAAGTGACAACAAACAATAAACACACTAAATAGGCATTTTTAATGATACCATAGAAAATCATAAGAACAATGAAAAAAGAAAATGCAAGCATATATTGAGGATTAAAAATGCCAGTTGTGGGGTGCTGCCATGGCATAGCAGGTAAAGTTGCTGCCTGCTATGCTGGTATCCCATATGGGCACCGGTTCAAGACCTGGCTGCCCCATTTCTGATCCAGCTCTGTTAATGGCCTGGAAAAAGCAGTGTGAGATGGCCTGCGTGCTGGAGCCCCTGCTATCCACTCGGGAAACCTGGAGAAGCTCCTGGCTTCTGGCTTCAGCCAGGCCCAACGGTGGCCATTGCAGCCACCTGGGGAGTGAACCAGTGGATGGAGAATCTCTTTCTCTCTCTCTGCTTTTCTGTCTCTAACGCTGACTTTCAAATTAATAAAGAAATCTTAAAAAGAAGTCAATTGGGCCGACGCCGCAGCTCAATAGGCTAATCCTCCGCCTTGCAGCGCCGGCACACCGGGTTCTAGTCCCGGTCGGGGTGCCGGATTCTGTCCCAGTTACCCCTCTTCCAGGCCAGCTCTCTGCTGTGGCCAGGGAGTACAGTGGAGGATGGCCCAAGTGCTTGGGCCCTGCACCCCATGGGAGACCAGGAGAAGCATCTGGCTCCTGCCATTGGAACAGCCCGGTGCGCCAGCCGCAGCACGCTGGCCGTGGCGGCCATTGGAGAGTGAACCAACTACAAAGGAAGACCTTTCTCTCTGTCTCTCTCTCTCACTGTCCACTCTGCCTGTCAAAAAAATAAAAATAAAAATAAAAATTAAAAAAAAAAGAAGTCAATTGTGTATGTATGTAATTTTACATAGGATAGGCATAGATAATCATCATTGTGAATCTGAAGTAAAGATTACAAGTTATTAACAAGTATTTTGAATAAATATAAAACCTCTAAGTAGGTTTAAATTTGAGTTTATACTCTGAGATAGAAATATTATTATGGTCACTATTATGGTCATATTATCATTCACCCAACATGCTCTTTTATCGTACACTGAGCCTCATGCATTTATTTTACCACACCATCTCTAGTTGGTACTTTTTTTTTTAAAGATTTATTTTATTTATTTGAAAGACAGAGTTACAGAGAGACGTCTTCCATCTAATGGTTCACTCCCCAGATGGCCGCGCGATGGCCAGAGCTGTGCCTATCCGAAGCCAGGAGCTTCTTCCAGGTCTCCCACATGGGTGCAGGGGCCCAAGCACTTGGGCCATCTCCTACTGCTTTCCCAGGCCATAGCAGAGAGCTGGATTGGAAGAGGAGCAGCTGGGACCAGAACCGGAGCCCATATGGGATGCTGGCGCTGCAGGCCAGGGCTAAAAAACCTGCTATGCCACAGTGCTGGCCCCTCTAGTTGGTACTTTTTAAAGGTTTTTTTTTTTTTTTTTTAATTTATTTGAAAGAGTTGCACATGAAGAGAAAGTAGAGTTAGGAAGGGAAAGAGGAGGAGGTAGAAAGGGGGAGAAGGGGAGGGGGAAGAGGGGGGCAGGGGGGAAGGGGGAGAGAGAGAGGGAGAGAAGGAGGGGGAGATCTTCCATTTGCCGGTTCACTCTTCAAATGGCTGCAGCAGTAAGGGCTGTGCTAAGCTGAAGCAAGGAGCCAGGAACTTTTTCCAGGTCTCCCATGTTGGTAGCAGGAGCCTAGGCACTGAGCCATCTTTCGGTGCTTTCACAGCCATTGGCATAGAGCTGGATCGGAAGTGAAGCAGCTAAGACATGAATCAGTTCCCACATGAGATGCTGGTATTGCAGGCAGAGGCTTAGGCTAGTTCACCACAATGCCAGGCCATGGGCACTTGATTTTTTAAAGTCTGGCTTCACCATAAAAGGAACTTAGAGTTTATTTTTATTTTTAAAATTTATTTATTTGACAGGCAGAGAGACATAGAGAGATGGACAGAAAGAGATCTTTCATTTGCTGTTTCACTCTCCAAATGGCTACAATAGCCAGGTCTGGGCTGTCCAAAGCCAGGAACAGGGAGTTCAGTTTGAGACTCCCATGTGAGTGGCAGGGACTCAAGTACTTGAGCTATACCCTGCTTTCTTCCCTGGGACCCCAGTACAGGAACTTTGTGTGGAATGTGGGTGTTCCAAGTGGTTTCTTTAGTGTTACCTCAAATACCATCCTAGGCAGTGGAATTTAAATTTTTATTAATACTTTAGAATACTTTATTTATTTTTGCTTACTCTGTATTTAAATAATGCTTCTTGTAGAAGTTAAGATCTTGGGTTTCAAAGTCAAAAATGCATATTTGGATATTAGCTCTGTCACAGTAAACCTGGGCAAGTTATCATAATTTTCTATTCCCCAGTTCCCTCACATGTGATGTGCTAATAATTTTATACCTCACAGGGTTATTTAAGGAGTGCTTTGGATAACACATACTAATCATTCAATACATTTTTATTATTTATGGGGATGACAATCTAAAAAATGTGTTATTCTAAAATGCTTATCTGTTTGATATACAGAAAGTATAAGAATCATCAATTGATCAATTAATTAATATGAGGATAACCTCATATTATTTATTTAGAACTGGGAAATTACAGTTATTCTAAATTTCTATAATGATTTACCATAATGTATAAATGTATAATGATTTATACAAGTCAATTTAGTACCAAGCTAATTAGTGAATCTGGTATAGTCCAAAAGGAGGCTGAGAAAGAATCAAAGTGATTTGATTAAATTGTTAAGTTTTCAACCAGCTGTGTTTGCTGAAAATATGCCTACCAAGAGGCACGCCCGGAAGTGAGTTCATGGTGGTAAACACTGAGTCTTTTTCTTCTGTTTGTGAGAGTGTGTGTGCATGAAAGAGCGAGGGAGCGAGTACACATCTATCTCATCCTCCCTGTCCCAGTTAAAGGAATTTCATGTATTCTTATCCTATCTCCAGATGGCATTTTTTAAAAGGATAGGCCATAAAATAAAAAGGTAACCGGGAAGATTTGTAAGTTTATTAATGTCATAGCAAAATTATGATTATTAATAATTAAAATAAATTATTAAACAATTAAAATCATTAATTAAGCCAGGTAGACTGACAGCACATTTAAAAGTTACAGGCCATCAATGACAGCTAATGTCCTATTACTTTAATCTCTTATGGAATTTTACTGGCCCCAGATTTCAGTTTTCTTTCTTTGATCCTCTCTCCCTTCTTTCTTCTCTTCTAAGCTTTCTTCTTCTTCACTGTTATTTTCAGCTTTACCCTTCCCCGCCTGCGGGGGGCAACCACCTCAGGGTTCTCTCCCTAAGATCTGAGAACACGAGTCTATGGTAAGATTTAAATGTTATCAAAGGGATCAAGTTGTGCAATTTTGAATCAAATTCCATTTATTCAAATGATAAAGGAGATGAGTGCCCACTATATTTGGAAATTTTACCACTATTTTGGTTGGTTTTCTTATTTAAAGTTTTCCTATGTATTTCAGAGCAAGGGATTTTCAGGCAGAAAGAATAGTTCAAGACAGGTGGGAAGGGAGAGAGGAAAAGTAAAACAAAGCATAAGGGCTTTTAATTTAACTTTTAATTTTAATTTTAATTTAACTAATGAGGTTGTTTCTAGGATCTTGTCTATATTTCTTCAGTTTTAACTTTCCGACTTCTCTCATTCCTTTATTGATTGCCTCAACTGACATTCAAATATATATAATCAATTCTAAGATAAAGTATAAATAAGAAAAAAAAACACTTAATCAAAATAGATACATGGGGTTTTTTATATTAGTTTTCTAAGTGATCTGATTTTAATTTTTTTTTTTTTTTTGACAGGCAGAGTGGACAATGGGAGAGACAGACAGAGAGAAAGGTCTTCCTTTGCTATTGGTTCACCCTCCAATGGCTGCCGCGGCCAGCGTGCTGCAGCTGGCACACCACGTTGATCCAAAGGCAGGAGCCAGGTGCTTCTCCTGGTCTCCCATGGGGTGCAGGGCCCAAGCACTTGGGCCATCCTCCACTGCACTCCCTGGCCACAATAGAGAGCTGGCCTGGAAGAGGGGCAACTGGGACAGAATCCGGCGCCCCGACCGGGACTAGAACCTGGTGTGCCGGCGCCGCGTTTTTTTTTTTTTTTTTTTTTTTAGTTTTAAAAATGTTTTTCTAATATTTATGAGTTTTTGAGATAACATTTTAGATTTACATTATAGTCAAAGGCTTATTGGATTTACTAAATAAGGAGTTCAACAAATAAAATGAAGACCATAGTCCAGCAGGAAAATGGGTTTGGGCTATACAAAATAAAAAAAGGAAAATAATTTCAACTTCACTCACAAGGTAAATTTCAAAATAGTCACAAAATCATTAAAACTATACTATATATAAATCCTAACAATCTGCTTCACAAGTTTTTAAAATAAAGTTTAACAAAACACTATATGTCAGCATTTCTTTCTTCTTTTAATTTTACCTCCTACATAAGAGACAGAACGTGGCGATATTTGTCTTTCTGCATCTGGCTCATTTCACTCAACATTATGTCCTCTAGTTCCAAACATTTTACTGAAAATGGTAGAATTCCATTTTTTTATAGCTAATATTGTACTGTGTGTGTATATCACATTTTCTTTAACCATTCATTTGATGATTGATACCTTGGTTGATTACATATTTTGGCTATTGTGAACAGTGGTGCTACAAACATGGCAGATCAGTTTATGTGTTTTGGGTATATGCCCAGCACTGGGATTGCTGGATCACATGATAATTCTATTTCTAGTTGTCTTTTTTTTTTTTTTTAAGATTTACTTTTTTTTTTTTTTCAGAGTTATGGGGAGCGGGGCAGTGGAGGGAGGGAGAGGGAGGGAGAGAGAGAGAAAGAGAGAGAGAGAGAGAGGGAGGAAGAGAGAGAGAGAGGAAGAGAGAGATACCTTCCATCTTAAATGCTGATCGCTATTTCTAGTTTTTAAAGAAATCTCCACACAGTTTTCCACAGCAGCTGCACTAATTTACATTTCTACCCACATTTTATAAGAGGCCCCCTCTCCCTTTTCTTAAAGATTTACTTATCTGAGGCAGAGTTACATTCAGAGAGAGAGAGAGAGAGAGAGAGAGAGAGAGAGAAGTCCTCCATCTACTGGCCCACACCCCAAGTGGCTATCAACAGCCAGAGCTGAATGGATCCAAAGCCGGAAGCCATGAGTTTCTTCCATGTCTCCCATGTAAGCACAGGAGCCCAAGCATTTGGACCAGCCTCTGCTGCTTTCCCAGGCCATTAGCAGGGAAGTGGATTGGAAGTGGAGCAGCTGGGACTAGAACCAGTGCCAATATGGGATGCTGGCACTACAGGTGGAGAATTAAACTATGATGCCACAGCACTGGCCCACACTAAGAGTTCCCTTTTTGAGGTCTGTGTCTTGGTGCAGATTAAGCCACCACCAATGACATCAGCATCCCACATTGGAGTGTGGGTTTGAGTACTGGTTCGTCCACTTCTGATCCAGTTCCCTGCTAATGTGCCTCAAAAGATGGCAGAAGATGGCCCAAGAGTTTGGCCCCTGCCACTCATGTAGGAGACCCGGATGGAATTCCAGGCTCCTGGCTTCATTCTGGTCCAGTCCCAGCCATTGCAGCCATTTAGGGACTTAACCAGAGGGTGGAAGAGCTCGCTCTATCTTCCTCCACCTACAACTGTCTTTCAAATAAATAAATAAAATGAATCTTTTAAAAACATTGAAACAGAGAGAGTTCCCCTTTCTCCATGTCTTTGCCAGAATTTGTTGCTATCTTTTGAATGACAGTCATTGTGTTAGAATGATATCTTCTTGTGGTTTCAATTTGCTAATGATACCAAGCTTTTTTTTTTTTTTTTTGTATATTTGTTGGCCACTTATAGCTTTTCTTTCGAGAACTGTCTATAAAGGTCCTTTGCCATTTTTTAAACTGGATTTTTTTTGGTGGCTATTTTTGCCAAGTTGAGCTGTAAATATATTCTGTATATTAATCCTCTGTTAGATAAATAGCTTGCAAATATTTTCTCCCATTCTGTTGGATGTCTCTTCATTCTATTGATTGTTTCCCTGGGTTTTCAGAAGCTTATGAGTTTGATATAATCCCATTTGTCTAATTTTTGTTTTTGTTACCTGTGCTTTGGTGATCTTATACAAGAAGTCATCACTTATACCAGTGTCTTAAAGTGTTTCTCCTGCATTTCTTTCTGGCAATTTCATTATCTCAGGTCTTAAATTTAGTTCTTTGACCATATGTTGAGTTTTTTTTTTTTGTTGTTGTTGTTGTTTTTTTGTTTTGTTTTGTTTTGTATATGGTGAGAGGTGGGGATATAATTTCATTCTTCTACATGTGTATGTCCAGTTTTGCCAGCACAATTTATTGAAGGGATGCTTTCTCCAATGTATGGTTTGGGACTTCTGTCAAAAATCAGCGTGCTGTATGGGTTTAATTTCTGGGCTGTCTATTCTGTTCCATTGATCTATGTGTTTGGTTTTAAATTAATACCATGCTGTTTTACTTATGATACCTTCATAGTATATCTTGAAATCAGGTATTGTGATTCCCCAGCTTGGCTTTTTGCTCAAGATTGCTTTGGTTATTCTGGGTCTTTTGTGATTACACATGAATTTTAGAATTGTTTTCTAATTTTGTCAAGAATATCATTGATATTTTGATAGGGATTGCATTGAATCTATAGATTGCTTTAGGCAGTACAGACATCTTAACATTATTAATTCTTCCAATCCAGGAGGGACACCAAGATAACCTCAATATTTACAATGCTCTTGAACATTCTGCATCAAAAAGGAATTGTCCCTACATCAGTAATCTCAATGTTGCCTTGTACTCAACTGCCACTTCCCTCATTTCTCATTGGACAAAATATGAATAAAAGTAAAGCAAATATAAAATATATGATCCAGAGAGGAACAGAGTATTTTCTCAAGGCAGCTCAGCAGCATATGCTTGGGCAGCTTCTAGAGTTCCATATCCTGGAGTTGCCAATGCTTGTGGTCCTGCTCAGGAAAGGATTGTTGTTGGATTTGCTCATGGATTATAAATATGGAGGTGGAATTAATCCTCTAGAATACAGTAATCAGGAACCAAATCTTAGTCTCTAAAGGCAGTCAGATTGGGTATTTCTGATACAATTGCTGATATAAGGAATAATTTTAAACTGTTTGCACAAGAGGTAAAAGGAGAAGCTGTAGAAGAAAGTATTAGACAAGCATTGAGAACATTAGTTCTCAAACTTGTCTCCACAGTAGAATCATTTGAAAAAAGAAAAACAAAACTTACAGCAACCGTTGCCTGAGTCCTTCCCTAGAGATTCTGTCTATACTGGTAAATGGTAAAGCCTGGGAATTAGATTTTTTAAAGCACTTTGGGTGACTACAATGTGCAGTCAAGATGGAGAACCTATGGGACCTATGGGACAAAGCCAGGAATTAGGAAGAGGGTTCTAAACCCTTGTAACACAGTTTGACTGCAGGACCAGCAGTTTCTGCATCTTCTAGGGTCTTGCTAGAAGTGTAGAATTTCAGGCCTCAGTTCAGACTCTTGAAGAGGGAAAATATACAATTGAACAAGACCCCTGAATGGCTTCGATGCCTAATAAGCTTTTAGAGGCATAAAGGCACCTGAACCACCAAAGTGCCTGAATGGCTGGATTAAGGCTGTAATTAAAATTGTCTTCCTAGCTTCAGTCCCTTACAGTTCATCAAGCTACAGGTCTTCTATGTTAACTTAGTTTTAGTCCCTAATGGAAAGATAAATCTTTTATTACTACACATAAAGTTGAATTTCAAATAAAAGCTAGACATATCAAAAACGCTAAAATAATTAGGTAGAAAGAAAGTTTGATCCATTATAGTATCCATAAATAATGGTTAACTGTAGCTGCATGTATAGATCTTCCTTAGGGAGCTTTTGAAATTTATCTTACATCACATCTATTGAATCAGAATTTCTAGAGGTGGAACACTCGACATTGGTAAATCTCTCCAATGGATTTTAGTGTGCAGCTGGTTTTGGGGATGAACTCTAGTTTACTACATACCAGTGCCTCATTCAATCCAAATATACTGCAGTCAGTCATTTGGTTTTCTGGAAGACTATTATCAATTACTTCAATTAATAATGTAACACCTATCTTATAAGATCAATTAAATATTTAGAGCATGTTAAATTGGATTCATTGCAGTTCATCCCTATTTCATAGGTAACAGCTGATCATCTACATTAATTAAGGAAGTAATGGCAAGCATATGAAATAGTAAAATCTAAATCATATTAATATTTTACTTAATGAAATGAAACATTTTATTTCATAGTGCTTGTGGTTTTAGGCAAGTATAAAAATTAGCTTATACTCCCCAAGGGCCTGCCAGCTGAGTGGTGCAGGGACATCTACAAGGTCTTCCTTGGCAGAAAGAAAGCTGCTATGGAAAATCTACCAAGGAGATATAGTCCAATATAATTTTCAGGGAGGATCCAAAATTACATTTGAGAAAAAATGATACATGCAGACTGCATATTGGTCCTTAAGCATGAATGGAAAATAGGAAATCAAATTACTAAAAGTAAAGTGGTTGAGCATATAACTTAGCTGAAGCAAAACAGGCATGTATCTTGAATAAAATGAGCAGGCTTAACTCTAAATTACTTTTAAACAAGCTTTTAAACTCCAAAAAGTATAAAAATATTAAATATACAGTTTTCATTTCATATTGAAAGTATAAACCAAAGCTTAAACACAGAATTTCACTGATAATTGAATCTGGTTACTTCCAGCTAAGTCACCTGATTGGCTCCTATCAAGAAATATTTGTCTTTTCACTAAGAGATGCAAAGATTATTTTAAGAGAGTATTAGCATATTGTTCATAATGGGAGTTTTCAAGTACAATGATAAATACAAATATCATAAAATTCACACAGCCTTCGAGATTCTGGTGCTCTTCCTGACCATAAAACCCCATCCAGCTCATTAGAAGACTCCTTTGAGACAGGCTTTAGATTACTGAGAATTTAAATGCTTAATTTATTTTGCTGGTAATATCAATTATAAAATCAAGAGATGATATTATCTTTTTAGTTTATTTTACTAATACATAACTTCTAAAACATTTTTTATTTTTGTAAGTTGAACAAATTTCTTTTTTTTTTTTTTTTTATTTTTGACAGGCAGAGTGGACAGGGAGAGAGAGAGAGAGAGAGAAAGGTCTTCCTTTTGCCGTTGGTTCACCCTCCAAATGGCCTCCACGGCCGGCGTGCTGCGGCTGGCGCACCACGCTGATCCAAAGGCAGGAGCCAGGTGCTTCTCCTGGTCTCCCATGGGGTGCAGGGCCCAAGCACTTGGCCATCCTCCACTGCACTCCCAGGCCACAACAGAGAGCTGGCCTGGAAGAGGGGCAACCGGGACAGAATCCGGCGCCCCGACCGGGACTAGAACCCGGTGTGCCAGCACCGCTAGGTGGAGGATTAGCCTGTTGAGCCATGGCGCCGGCCTAGTTGAACAAATTTCTAACTATCCTCTTTTCTGAGGTTTAGAATCTTTCTTAGACCCACTGAGAATCTTTAATAACCCATGAAGAAAATCTGTGATAGTAAGTTGTATCTAAATATAAAAATATTTTTAATTATACATATAATTATTTAATAAATGATGAATCATTTAATTGAGAACATTCCTATTACACACATACTAAAAACTTTTCTTTTCACAATTGTTACACAAATATCACCTGCAAAAATTTGAGATCCAGATTACACAGGAAATCTACAATGGTGTTGGACGGGTTTGAGGGAATATGATAATAAATTAGCATAGACAGCTATCAGCCTTTGTATGATTATGGTTTCATTTATTAGCTTTCAGAGTAAGTAGAAACTATCACTGTTTCCACTTACTTTAAATATGATCTTAAGAATGTATAATCAAATACTGAAAGAGAAGATGATGAGCCTTTCTGAGGACAGAGAAAATTGCTCATGGTAGGTACTGAATCCAGACTTTTATAATAAATCCCTTATGAAACCTGGTCAAGTGCTTCACTGTTGTGGGCAGATGTGCCATTTTTAAAATATAAAGTCAAATTAAGTGTATTTGAAGATCATTCTTAATCTGATTTAAATTTTGGTTTGGTCATGATGTGGTATGACTAATAAGTAGGATAACAGATTTAATTGTTGAGTTTTTGATTTCAAGAATACTTACTGTGAAGGCTGGTAGTCCTGGAGGTCCCATGTCTCCCTAAAACAGATTAAAGAAAAGCTGGAGTTTCCAATAGTCTCTCTTTGCATGTTGTTTATAAATTTCTGAGTGGATAGAGGCAATATTCAGGACAGAAAAGTAGAATTTCATCTTCATAGTAGTCTCTGCACAACAAACTATGACGTGCCCATTACCTCTCACTATATAAAAATCATCTGGTGCATCCCCATGCCTTTTTTTTTTTTTTTCACAGCAGCAGAACTTATTCTGAAACACTAGAATAATCTGATTTTCTATTCTTTTATTAATCCAAAGTTAGAATATCTTTTAAAGTATCATTACATGCTAATGGAGCAGCTGGGAAGTATCAGAGGTAGAAAACTTTTCTGACAAAGTTAGTATGAGGATCAGCAGAAATAATAAGTGGATCTCCCCACTTCATGCGTCCAGCTGCAATAAGCAGTTCCCATGACCTCCTCTGAAGCTCTGCTGAATTGGCACTGCTGTTGCCATCAACAGTAAGAGGCTCTGCCTATGTTTATTTTTAATTATTAATTTTCTTTTCTGACCTATGTGAATACAAACTTTAGGTAGAAAATTGATAAATTATTTAAAAGTCTTTACAAATCATTCAACTGAAAGTTCACTATTTTCTAATTTGAATGTAATCTGCACACTTTATTGTCTTAGGAACTCTATTTCATAAGAACCCTCATTCATTAAGACCAAGAATGGTTGCTGTGCCTCTCATTTAGATGAACACTGTGGAGAACACACACTGTGTGGTGTGTGGTAACATGATGCTGGATTCCTACATTGAGTTTCTTCAGCACTTGCTCTTTCTCAACAAATATTTTCAAATGTTAAGTTTTAGCATTATGTCATCATTAATTTTTAGAATTGAATTAAAATAACCAATAGTTGTTAAGGAACAACTGAAAACCAATTTGTAAGGTCACTTGTAACACAGAGATAAAATATTGCAGAGAAGGATTTCTAAATGTGCTGAGAATGAAGGAAAAACTACAGTGCAATACACAATTTGCACTCAATGACCTTATTCAAAATAATTCCTACTATATTATTTGTTAATTTTCTGTTTAAGGTCACTGCCAATATGCCATTAGGAAACAGCATATGAGAAAAAGTGACAAGAAATGGGACATTTAGACTAAGACTGAGATACAAAATTAGCTTCCTTCCCCGGAAAAGCCACCTGCCTCACCATTATGGTAGCAGCTCAGTGTTGTTGGCGGAATTCCCTGATGCAGGACACATTTGCTAACTTGGTGACTGAATACGTAATGCTAATAAGCACGGGTGAGAAAAGGGAAATCTTATAACCACAAGTGAATGTCAATTAGCAATTGTGCATTTAGTCTCTTCAAACTAATTAAATGAACCAAAAGGTTTTTCTTGTTCAGATGCTTTTAAGATAACAGCCTTCAGTTAATTTCAAAATGTTTCTGGCAATTAGTATCAACAAGAAATCACTGCATAGATTTTCAGAGCATTCTTATAAAAGGAAAAAGCTGACACTTTTTGGGTCAATACCTTTTCTCCTTTTGGGCCAGGTGGACCACGAGGACCCAAGTCACCTTTCAGACCCTGTACAAAGAAGATAACCAATATGATTTCTATACACATTTCACAGAAATCTTCAATTTATAACGTTTATTAGTAACAAAATAAATCATAATTTACTGAATTCCCAAATCCCATTCTTCCCCTTTGTAATATATAAAAAAAAAATAGAGACAACTGGCACTAAAATGATAAGCAACATCTGTGCTTTGGTGGGTACAGATACATTAAATCAGCACGAGTCCTCAATACTGCATATTTGTGCAACTTTGCTTCCTGCTAAAATTACATTAATTCACCATCTGGGAGAACATCATTTAGATCTATATGAGCTTTTAAGTATCCACTTTGGATTAAATTTGTGGATGTTGTAAATACCTCTGATTTAGCATTGATTTGGCCTTTATTAAGCTTGCCAAAAAAAATTCAAGAGCTATCAAAAAATTTCCATGTCTCTATCAAGATATCTAATTGTGTGTGTTGGGGGGAATTGAAGGAATGAAGGATGCATTTTTTTAATCACTCACAAAGCTAGAGTTGTAGTATCTTTCTTATTTTAAAGTATACTTTATTTCTTGAATTTCCATATTTTAACCTGGATTTATAGAGATATCAAATGAATGTATAAAAGATGTAGACAGACTATCTGATAAATATTTTCATGAATCCTCAAAGACTCTTAGATGTTTTAATGGATATTGTAGTTGATCCGACTCAAAACTGACAACTTTCAGGAATACAATAGCGGAGTCAGTTCTATAGCTGAACATATCCATAGTGTAAACAGAAGAAAAGTTAGATAGACACATCCTCACTGTGTGGTACACAGGAAAAACACCTTCCTTCATCTTTAATTTGACACATTAGATGAGGAAAGAACAATGATGAAAATGGAGAGGGAGAGGGGGAGAGAGAGAGAGAGGGAGGTCGGTCTTCCATCCACTGATTGATCCCCAAGTGGCTGCAATGGCCAGAACTGTGTCAATCCGAAGCCAAGAGCTTCTTCCCAGTGTCCCACGTGGGTGCAAGGGCAAGAGGACTTGGGCCATGCTCTACTGCTTTCCCAGGCCATAGCAGAGAGCGGGATTGGAAGTGGAGCAGCCAGGACTTGAACCAGCGGCCACATGGGATGCCAGCACCACAGGCTGCAGCTTTAACCACTACGCCACAGTGCCAGCCCTGCTTTTAAATTCTTGAAATGTGATTAGTCTGAACTGAGATGTGCTACTGGACTTCTAATATCTGGTATACAAAGAAAATATAAAATATCTAATTAATACTTTTTATATTGATTATATGTTGAAATTATAATATTTGGTATATTGTATTAAATATTAAAAGTATTTTCACTCATTTCTTTTTGCTTTTCTTAATATGGCTATGAGAATGTATACCATGTTCACATTTGTCTTAAATTTGTGGCTCTCATTATATTTCTATTGGATTTTATTGCTTCAGAGATCCCCAAACAAGAAGTTGATGTGTCCTTTTCTCAATTAGGCCTGGACCTAGGCCTCCGGCGTATGACCTGTCCAGCTTGGTTACAGCAATAATCACACTAAGCTAGTTTAGAGAGAATTCCTAACCCTTGATATCTTTTCTTTCTTCCCTGCCTTTGAAGAGATCAAATTATTTATGCCCAAGCCTCTGGCCCACCTTTGGCAAGATTCATCTTGGATCAGTTTAGCAAGATTCACTTTACACTTGACGCCTCCTCTTTAATGTTCCACCCACTGATCCCCCTCACCCTGCTCTTTGTATATAAATCCCCACTTCCCTGACTGCAATCCCCTTATTGTAATAGTCTTGAATAAAAGGTCTTTCTTATCACTTATAACTAAAACTGTAAGAATAATTTTTTTCTTTAATAAAGCAAGGTTCTTTCCTCCATGGAACTTAGAAGAGTAACTGACAATAAATGGGTTATACAGTTGAATATGATGAATAAACATGGAAAGAGTTACTAAGTCAGGTGAGTAGTCAGAGTGACTTGTGTGTGAAAGTGACATGCATTGTTTCAGAAGGATACAAACACGTAATGATTGTGGGGAAAAGGGTGAGTATCATGCCCCAAATTTCCCAAGGAGAGATTATCATGAGCAGGCAGGTAAGTAGGAGAGGATTAAGTCAAGGTTAGCCAGAAGTTATGGTACATGAAGAATTGCAAGGCACTTTGAGGAAGATGGATTTTGTTCTAAGTGCAAGTAGAAAGCCTCTTAAATATTTTAGGTGGACAAATAGCATGATGGGGCTGTTTACCCGCCCCCTCCCCCATGACTACAATGTGATGTGAAACAGATTGTAGACAGCAAGAGTGAAAGCAGAAAAGTGTCTATAACAGCTTTCTTATATATATTTAATATAACAGCTTTCTAGACAAAAAGCAGAATGGCAGGATTAGGGTAGTCACAGTGGATATGGAGCTGGGAGGCAAGCCAGGCAGATGTGGTGAAGGCAAGGGTGGGGAACAAAAGTTCCAAGACTGACTGGTACTTGTTATAGATAATTGGATGAGAGGTTATTCCACTTTCTGAGAAATGTTTTAAAGATTATCTCACTTCTTGCTCATGTAAAACTGTACAGTGTGGACAAACATGAAAAAAATGGCTAATAATGATTCCATGTAATTATTGAACATCTACAGACATGTAAGACTAAGCTATATATTCCTTATAAATAAGTGAATATGAAGGGATAACTTAAAAATGAAAGGGACCATTAGCTATGCCATTCATGAGAATGGTTAACTCTGCAGTAGAGTGCAGAATAGGAAACAGCTTACACCAAGTTCTTGGTTCACTGGTGTTCCAATTAAGACTAAATTCATAGCAAACATATATTAGATATATTATTTTGTAGGAATAAATTAAAATTTTTAAAGATTCCTTCTTGACAAATTAACTCTAAATGTAACATCTAGAGAATAACTTATTGGTGGTTTTATCAACTAACTTTTCAATCAACTATGGTCAGAAAGGAGGTGAGGGTAAAATATAATCAATTACAAGTTGATGTAACTATTAAACATTATCATTGAAGAATATGGCGGAAGTGAAGGAATTAGTTTCCAGGGACGCCTACGTCTACAAAGCGCTCAAGACTTCAAATATGTGGAGTTTGGGAGACACAGGAGAAGAATGGCATTGCAAACAGCACTTGGGGTAATTTATTCAGGCATCCAAATAGAATAGGTATAAGTAATAGCTATTTTGAAGGGTTATTCTATGAATCATAGTTGTAAAACCATTTAGCACATGGCATGAACTCAATAAATGTTGCTTTTACTTTTCAAGTCTAGGTTTACGGATAACTAATAGTTGTTTCTGCTCAGTTTTATACTTCATTTGATGGATATGAACAACTGTGCTTTTGTTCACATAGGATTGAATGGAATTGAGAAGTACTATATTCATCAACCTTCTACTTTTATGGCCAGTAAAGTGGACCCATGTAACTCATGTCCTCCTGTGACAAAGTACAACGTTGTTAAAGCCATGACATTGTAATAGGCTCTGAGGAACAGATCAGTAATGCTTTTTTGAAGTGCAATTTTTCTACTCATGTCATACTAGTGCTATCAATGGTTATTGAGTTCTAGGGAGAAAGGGCACAGCATTTACCATCTAACATCACATGGAGCAGACTTTGAATCCAATACTGAATAAGATGACTACCTATTATTAAGAGTTCCAATACAACTCATGTATATAAATGATTTCCAAAACACAGTGGTTGACTGCATATGATGTGCAGAGAGGAACTTTTATCTAAAGACAAGATGGAAGCTATAGAACAGTAATACAACTAGAGTCATAAAAGCAGGTAGACTATGAAATTAATTCTTATTGGAAATCCTACTACTTATGGGATGTAGCATCTTTAAAACTCAGATTATTAAAATAATGCTATTTGTTAAAATTTTTAACCCATTAAAATTAATCTTTTGCCCCAGCTTCCACTGACTGCATCTTTTCCCCCCTAACAATGGCAACAGCTGTGCCAGTTACTAGCTCTACTTTTGTGATTTCAATAGTTTTGTACTTAGTAATGCAGACTGCATTTGTATAAGGAGATTATAACATGATTATTTTAGAAACATCAGATGTTGTCATTCTAATAAAGGATGTTTTAAAGACCATAATGAAGATGCAGAAGTGAAGACTAAACTCAGACTGAAATCTATTTTTTTGAGGTTATATAATCCAAAAAAACCAGTAAATGCAGACAAATCTGTTGGAGTTAAATGTGCCTTGCTAAATCTCATTTCTAGATATTTATATACTAGATATTTATCTAATTCTTACTATATGCTAGATACTGTTCTAAATGCTATATGTCTGATAACCCTTTCAACCCTCACCAAAAAAAAAAAAACAACTATAAGACAAGTTATATTAGAATTATTATCACACTATTAAAATAAAGACATGAAGCACACACAAAAAAAGATTAGTACAGTTTGCCAATAGAGCTGGGATTTGAACCCAGGTAGTCTGGCCTCAAAGGTCAAAATAAAAAATTAATGATACTCTTTCATGTCTGTTCTAGGATACCATTTTGGAATGTAACTCATATTAGATCACACTCAAAATCATTTAATTATACACTAGAATGTGTATAAAACGGAGGCCTCATATTCTGAGGGTTGAATTCTATCTCTGACAATTTTAATACATGTTTGGTACACATTAAACTATGAGTATGCATGTGTTTAGTAACGCTATGGAGATCTACCAAAATTTTAGACATAAACAATCTGTCAAGGATGCAATTAGAGAGATATCAAAACATTTTGTTGTTGTTGTTCAGTGACTAGGGGCTGGTACTGGCATAAGTTTTAAGTTTGTGTGTCTCAAGGACGGTAAACATTCTGCTCTTGCAAGACAGTCCCACATGGCAAGGAATTGTCTTGCCGAAAATGTCAGTAGTGACCATGGAAAAAATCTGAACTATGGTATTCTTCCCTTTAATTTAAGGTTTACACTTTCTAAAGTGAGTTGCTCATTTCATGGGAAAGTTGGCACAGAAGACATCACTGTAATATACATTGACATCAAAATGTATGTAATGTATAGCAATAAAGACTATTAAATAAAAGAAGGTTGGATCCATTAGTAGAAATATTAAATCATTTCAATTTATTCTGACTTGGAAAGTGGCCAGAGTGAGCTGGTTCATTGAGTTTATTCACTATGCATTCTAAGGGAATATTTCTGAAGTTACAATCCCATCATGGCTTGACTTTAATTCAAATTAGCACCTTTCACTTCCTGAGAATGTATACCGGTGCTTATTGAAAGTCAGAGTGAATACCAAATAATTTTAGCTTCCAAAGTCAGTTTTTTTAAGCATTGAAAAGTAGGCAATGACATATGGCATGATTTAGTGGGAACAATGAGATTCTTCAGCCATTCAGGGTCAAAGGCTGATTTTAGTATTTTCTAAAATAAACTTGTTTAATTATCTAAGCCTCTATTTCTTGCCTCTGAAAACAAGGATGCTATCCTGTCTGCTGAAGAAAGGATGAGTTTCTCCTCCTGAAAACAGTTTATAAATTATAACTCAATATTAACCACACCACCACCACCAATAGTGTAATAAAAGAGCATTTGATTCTTCACTTCCAAGGATAGCAGAGGGGAAAGAGGAGAACGTTCATTACTTTTTTATTTCTCTTTAGTCATGGCTCCTGAATATCTCTGGCAAAATTAAGGAAAGGAAAACAACATCATCTACATATTAATTAAGGAACCAAGTGAGAAAAGTTAATGTACTCTGTCATGCTTTATGGCGCACTTAATGAACTACATTAGACAATTATGGTGCTAAGGAAATGGCACCCCTGTGACTGGGACATGTGAGGAGAAAGGGTCACACATGCAGGCTGTGAACTTGCTCAGCAAGCTGGTGGGTCTTACTCTGATTTGGAACTCATACAGTGGCTGCCAGAACATCTGACTTAAATATGTGTGTAACAATTGATTAACTCTAAAAAGTTATATTTATTTTCAGACAACATAAAAACAGTTTCCAAGTCTCTAAATTAATGTGAATATATTTTAGGGCCCAACCCCTCAAATAACCTTGCTTTTATTCAATTATTTGCAAAATTCTTTATTTCAATCCTAACACTAGCTCTATGAACTTCTGAGAAAATCTTTGTTTTGCCCCCTCCTCTATCTCAGAGAGCCTACATGGGTTGTCTTTTACAACACTGTAGTTAATTTATTTTGATGAGTCTACCTCTCTCACAAGTTACCACCTTCCAGATGGTTGAAATGTTGGGCTACTTGTGAGTTTTTACTCTAGTCAAGTGCTAAATCATATGTATTTTATCTGAAATACCATCCTCTGTATCTTTCTTTCCACTGCTATCCTAGTTTAGGCCCTAATTACTTATATTTTAAACTATCATAGTAATTGCTCAAATGAAAATTCAGGTGGTAGTTCATTGAAAACCTACTCCAAACAGTTACTAAATACTAGGGATTCCAAGCCAGTGTCTGCTGTCATACAGAGTGCAACAGAAAGAATCGAAAAAACAAAGTTCTATCCATTTGAGCACTCATTGTGGAATGAATCTTTATTTAAATACTTGGGCTACACCTCCCCTCTGGTCAGAAGAGGAAGTGTTATGGGACAAATAATCAGGCCCTTGCAGCTCTCTGCCTGGATAGCCAATTCAACAGAGGCGAGTGTTGGTAAGAAGAAAGAGTTTATTTAAAGAACCTAGCACCTTGGGGAAAGAGAGATCTCTTGATCCAAATGTGCTCTTTCCACAGAACAAACCACAAAAGGGATTTTAAAAGACAAGGCTAGCTTCTAAGGGAGGTTAGAAATACTCGGCTGGGTTCCTGTTTTGTTTTCCCATAATGCCTTCCATGTAGCAGAGATTCTAAAAACATGAATGGAGCTGGTTCAGTGGGTTAAACCACCAACTGCAGCACCAACATTCAATATGGGAACCATTTTGAGTCCCAGCTGCCCCACTTCTAACCCAGCTTCCTGCTAATTCACTTGGGAAAGCAGTGGAAAATGGCCCAAGTCCTTGGGTCCTGGACCCACATGGGAGACCTAGAAGAAGCTCCTGGCTCTTGTGGCCAGGTGGGGAGTCAACCAGCTATCGGAAGATCTCTTCTCTGTCTCTCCCTCTCTGTAATTCTGCTTTTAAATAAATAAATATTTTTTAAAAATCTGAATGAATGCTCAAATCTCACGCCTTTAAAATCTGTAATCTTAATAATCTCATTTTATAAAGTCATAGGACATTACAGGGACTTTAGAATCTATTCTAAGCCTATCACTTTATAGATTCTGAGAACTAATTTGCTCAGTTAGTGACAGACCTGGGACACAAACTGAGCCCCAATTTTCTACTCTAGAACTTTTATTACCATCCCTGGTTCCTCTAGCGACAAGTAGAGAGGTGAATCAAATGCTGTGTTTACATGCATGGGCCATTCACTGTTCTGGTGTTTGAGGTACTTTAACAGTTCATGGACATTGGAATAAAGGTACAAGTTTAGTCTTATTTTTCTTTTAAAGATTTATTTGTTTATTTGAAAGGCAGAGACATAGAGAGGAAGAGGCAGAAAGAGAGGTCCTCCATTTGCTGGTTCTCTCCTCAAATGGCTACAACAGCTGGAGCTAGGCCAATTCAAGGCCTGTGTCTCCTAAGGGGGTGTAGGGGACCAAGGACTTGAGCCATCCTCTAGTGCTTTCCCAGGCCATCTAGAGAGCTGGATCAGATGTGGAGCAGCAGAGACTAGAACCAGCGCCCATATGGGATGCCGGCACTGCAAGTGGTGGTTCTATCTACCAGTTACAGTGCCAGCCCACCAGTTTACTTTGAGGCAAAACAGTTAAAATCTATGTAGGTTTTTTCCACATAATCTGTGTTTCCTGTAACTTTCTGATGACTGCTTGTAAGCATGGATTTCAAAACGTTTTTTGTGCCAAAATCAACTTCTTTTTTAATTTCATTTTCCATGAACTGTTTGATGAGCCCTTCTATAAGTTTCAGGAAGATGCAGCACTCCTCTAGCCACCAGCCACTGGTGTTAGTGCCCATTCTCTAGTGTGGGAACATAATTTCAAAGGGGGAGAGGAACATAGAGGTCATATTCAGGATGTTCTTAGAAGACAGTAATGCTGTTGGGGGAGGTGGGAATTGATGATAATTTCTGGGGTATTTCTCTCTTGGGGGTAAGCCCACTCAGGTATCCCCTTACTTTGTGCACAAGCTCCGATGATTGGTCTTTAGCCTCCTTTTGTACTGCAATGGTCTGTCGATGGATCTGTCACCTACAAGTCAGTTTCATAAATCTTCTAGGGTCCTAGGGAATTGAATATAGCCTCCTATGGTGTTCCCTTATCCTTTATCCTCAGAGTAAGTAGTGGGGCCATTAGGTTCTTTTAAAAATATTTAAATGAGAAAAGGAAACTGAACAAAACAATAACTCCCATTATGCACATTTTCTCCAGCAAAGTTAGCATATCTGCAAGATAATAAATGGTGAGTTTGATGACTTGAAATCTCGGGAAGACTCCCTTTTGGGCTATCCTTCAAATTTCATCCCAAGAACTGGAGTGAAGTTCTACTGGGACAGTTGTCTTAAGTAGAGGGAGGGAGCTGCCTGGGGTGCAATGTGTCACAGGCAACAGGATCCCTGCTCTTGAGGAGCTGGCACAGTGGGAAAAGCAACACATGTATACAAGTTCCCTTTTCTTCTCATCACTGCAAAGCTACCGATAGACTTTTGATTGTACAGAAATATGGGGTGAAAAAAGGGTGAATTCTGGGTGACAACACAAGCACAGTAAGAAGAAAATCTGTAATAATATAAGTAATAAGAAAAAGGAAAACTGAAGCCTAGGAAAAAAAAATACAAATAAGAAATAGCAAAGAAGGAAGGGCTAGTAAGAATAAGCCCACATGTGATATATGCATGTATAAAACAAAGAACTACCTGTAACGAAACTAAAGACCTTGGGCCCCTAATGAGCCATGAAGAAAAATAACCTTGATTCTTAATTTTGAGTCATCATAGCTAGTTGTGCCAAGGATACTCAAATCTTAATAGCATTCAATAGTACAATATATGGGCAAAATGTAAAAACAATATTAGAAGCAGAGTTAGGCTTACATCTTGTCCATTAAGGCCAGCCAGACCTGGGTCTCCTTTTGATCCTTTTTCACCCTAGGAAAAAAACAATTATGCAATGAAAAATGTTATACCTGAAAACCTTGATGAAGAAAAAAACAGAAGTCTTACCTTGTTTGGATATTCCTAACCATTTGATTACTCTGCTAATCCCTTGAAAGAAACATTTATTAAAGAACAATTCTGAGTACTAAAACCAAATAAAAGTTTAAAGACTCAAAAAAGAAAAAGCTGTACTTATAAAAATGCTTAAAGGGTAGAAATGGAACAAGGATTATTTATTTTTTATAAGCAAGAAAGAACTTTCTAGAGGGCAATTTGATGATAGGTGTCAAGGATCCTACTTGGCAATATATATCAAGGATTTGTTCATTTCATTAAGGCCTAGTGATTTTGCATCTAAAATTAAGTACTAAAGAAATAATCAGAAATTAAAAATTTTAGTATCAACATGTTGAGTACAATGATATTTATAGAAGTGAAAAAGAAACATCTTAAGTGCCAAGAAATAGAGAACTGATTAAATAACTTATGGTATATAGGCATGAATGGGCTATCATTCAACTATTAAAATGTTTATGAATTTTATTATATACTATGTAAAAATTCTGACTTTTAAGACACAATGAATTGACAAATACAGTGAATGAACGTTAACCAATGTCTATTTTTATTACCTTCAAGTTAAAATATGAAACTGTGCCCTATATGATGCCTTTGACATAGATATTCTCAGGCTCTGTTCTCTCAGACTCTATCCCTCAGCATAGTCTTTGCTTTGCTTTGATGATTACAAATTAGCCTTGTACTAAAGACTAATTCATTGAAATGAGGGAGTTTTGTATCAGGTCCAGTCTTTGCATAGGCTCTTAAATCACAAGACTCATGAGATCATCTCTGCTCCACAGATAATGTCCTGAATTTAGATGCTGTGTTGGTGCTGGTGGTGTTGTTTTAAACAGAAATCCCTGGGCCTTGAGAAAGCAAAGTGTTAGGCATTTGCATGTTTTCCACAGACTGGCTGAAACCCAATATGCCATCCCCAAATTCCTGAAAGAACAGAACAGCCTACTGCTGACCAATCAAAGGAGTAACACAAATACTATAGACCAGCCAGAATCTGCGAATGGGCTGATCAGATACCTTTGGATTCCAACTTCAATCTCTGAGATTGCTTCCTCTTTACCCCTCGTTGGAGTCCAGGAATTAATCCACTGCTGCCCTACTCCTTGTTCTGTGATTTGCAAATTAAATACCTACTTTCTTCTACCACCCCAGTGTCACTGATTAGCTTGTTGAACAGAGCTGGGTTTGGGGTTTCTGCAAAAAAAGGTTCAAGATGGACACAAATACAATTGTCTGACACTACCCAAAGTGACATAACACTCTGGATTAATTACATTAGAAAGGGTGTAAACTTTCATTGGCACATCCTGGTGTTCTATATTGTAGTCATGATCTTTATTTTTTTAGGTTTATTTTTATTTATTTGAAAGACAGAGCTACAGAGAGAGAGAGAGAGGCAGAGAGAAGGAGAGGTCTTCCAACCCTGGTTCAATCCCCAAATGGCCACAAAGGCTGGAGCTGAGCCAATCCAAAGTGAGGAGCCAGGATCCTCTTCTAGGTCTCCCACATGAGTGCCGGGGCCATCTTCTGCTGCTTTTCCAGGCCATAGCAGTGAGCTGGATAGGAAGTGGAGCAGCCAGGACTAGAATTGGTGCCCACATGGGATGTTGGCACTTCAGGGTGGGGCTTTAACCTGCTGTGCCACAGCAGCGGCTCTTCATGATTCCTATTTTGTGCCACTATAGTGATTGTTATTCTTGTCTATTTTCTATTTTTCTTCCTTCATATTTTTCTATAATGAATATTTCCATTTTCAAAAATATTAATGACCAGAAAACACCCAATTTTAACAGATGATATGTTAGATACTCTACAAAAAAAGCATGAATACAGTCCTGATCATCTAAGACTATATATTATTATATTAGAAAAACAGGGACCAACACCATGATGCAGTAGATTAATCCTCTGCCTTTGGCACTGGCATCCCATTTAGGTGTCATTTCTAGTCCTGGATGCTCTTTTCCAATTCAGCTCTCTACTATGGCCTGGGAAGGAAGTGGAAGATGGCCCAAGTGTACCCACATAGGGGATTGGGAAGAAGCGCCTGGCTCCTGGCTTTAAACCAGCAAAGCGCTGGCAATTGCAGCCATTTGGGGAGTGAACCAATGGAAGGAAAACCTTTCTGTCTTCCCTCTCACTGTCATTAATTCTCTCTCTCAAATAAATAAAATCTTTAAAAAAAAAAAAACAGGAACTAGTTAAAAATAACTTGATCACTATGTGTTTGTGTGTGTTCTCCTTATAAACAAAGGTGCGCAAAACAGATTCAGTGAAATATATATAACTTTAACTGAAGCTGGGTATTTTAAACTGAAAATGGAATGGGGAGGAGTTACTCTATATGTATGCTGTCCATTGTAGTATTCTCTAGTTTGGGGCTGGTGCTGTGGTGTAGCTGGTTAAGCCATCCCCTGTAGCACTGGCATCCCATATGAGAGGCAGTTTGAGTCCCACTTCCAATCCAGCTCCCTGATAATGCACCAGGGAAAGCAGCAGAAGATGATCCAAATACTTGGGCCCCTGAACCCACGGGAGAGACCTGGAAGAAGCTTCTGGTTCCTGGCTTCAGCCTGGCCTACCTCCACCTAATACTGCCATTTTGGAACTGAACCAGCCCATGGAAGACCTCTCTCCCTGCCTCTCTGTAACTCTGCCTTTCACATAAATTTAAAAAAAAAAAAATTCACTAGCCATAGTATCTATTTAAATTAATTAAATACACTGAAATGCAGTTCCTCAGGTGCCCTTAGACACATTTTTAAGTGTTCAATAAAACCTACTATATTGGACTGTGCCGATTAGAATATTTGCATCATCACAGACAATTTAATTGTACAGTGCTGATGCAGAGAATGCTATATATGACAGAAAGTAAAATATCAATTCAAATGCCCAGGGAAGTAACTTGGCACAGTAGTTAACTTGCACTCAGAATGCTCACATTTATCAGAGTGCTTGGGTTCAAGTCTCATCTCTACTTCCAATTCCATTTTCCTGCTAATGTGCATTTTAGGAGGCAGCAGGGGATAGCTCTAATAGTTGGGTCCCTGTGACCTATGTGCGAGACCCAAATTGAGTGTCAGGCTACAAAAAGTATTCTGCAACCACACAATGCACAGCAAATCTAGACATCTTACTGTTGCTACTTAGGGATCCAGATATTACTGTCCTGACATTTTGTAGTGGATAAATCAGGCCAAATGTCATCACCTGTAAGTATTCAATTTATTTGAAGTCAATGATAAATTGAAAGAAACAAAAGGAAATTAGATACTGGAAATAATCTTACTGCAGAGAGTATGTGAAAATTCTAGTCTTGTAAGAAAAAAATTTTAATGAGTGATAACAAGAACTGACGAAAAATTTGTGGATGCATGAATGTCTTTGTGGATAAAACTTACAGCTACTTTCTTTCTTATTTGCCTTCTTTACCTTGGAATATTTATAGAAAAAGACAGTGAAAAGTTAAATAATACTTGAGATATGGTATTCTCTTATTTGAAATATTTATTATTTTTCAAATCAAGAACTACTGTATTTATCAGTTCTTCCAGAATAAAACTTGGCAGCACATTCTAAACTCATGGGGAAAGGAAGCTGCCATGTATGTGAATATTTTTATTATTAATTCACTCATGCATTCAAAAGAAATAAATACTAAAAACAAAGTCAGAGGATCAGAAACACAGAAGAAAATATCTGTTTAGTTGGGGATCAGAAACAATGTTTCAATGTCGGCATAAAATATATTCAAGTTAATAAAATCAAGTGAAACTTCTGACACAAGAAGATAAATGATGCTATTGATATCATCAGTAATTTATGCTTTTTAACTACAAATGAATACAGTCATTACTTAAAATAATAGTTCCCATATATGGAAAAATATTTATTAAAGAGGTATGTGCCTATGAGGAAATTTGCAAGCTTGACTGTCTAAAAATGTTAAATAATGATAACATGGAGAATAGTTTATTTTCTTGTGGGGTTTATGCTGTGTGCAGGAAGATGAGAAATGTTGGAAAAACTTAAAACAGAAACATCCATTTTGCTTTAAACAAATCCTTAGCATATATCTGCAATGGCTTTTTAAAATTATAATTTTTAATAAAAATTAAATATGAGGCATTGTGATGAAATAGCATCATAAAACAATGTATTTATTATTTTATGATACTTCTATAATGTTTACTATGTGCCTTGCACTGGTTTAATCATCTTGAAATTCTATGACAACCTCTGATAAAAACAGGCTTAGTTCTTTCATTTTCTAGGTGAGGGAACTGAAGATACAGGGGTTAAGTCAAGTACCAAAGGTCCTTAGTTCAATCTGGATGGTATGCCACAGAGTCTGTGCTCTGAAACTGTTAAGTTCATTGTTTTTAAAACAGATCAGGGATAACTGAATATTGAGTATATCCATAAATCTTCAAAGAGGCACAGTCTCTCAAGATACCCTCTAGCATAGGGAATAAAAATGTAAGCTGGGTACTACTACCACCACTGGTGAGTATGTAACCAGCAGAGGAATGGTACCCAAAGTCTGACATTTATTTAACTATCTATGTTTAACAATCAGAGGCAAGTGGCCAATCTCTCCTTCAACCCCTTCACCCTCAGTCCCGGCAAATACAGATATCTTCAGACATTGTGAAACATTCCCTAGAGGGCCATTTCACCTCCAGTTAAGAACTGCCAATATAATAGATATAATATGCTGTAATAAACATAAAATTTACTAGAAATAAAATGTGCCATCTTGTGTTCAAGCGAATTCTGCATGGATTAGTGAATCAACTTAAAAATTATTAAAGCACCAAGAGACAGCAGAGGTGACATAGTTCATAGCTCATAGTAGGGAAGTGAGCTCTAGGCATGGAACTAAAAATATAAATTCACATGAAAGAAAAAAAATACACTTGAAGAATTTTAACATCAACTTGTAAAGCAAAGATTCTGTAAAGTAAACAAAAGGTAAAATGATAAATTGGGGAAGACATCATATGGTAGCCTAATATTCAATATAATTAAAATGCAAAGAATTTTTATCATTCATAACTAAAAGCATAATATTCCCACTGGTATCTGGCAAAGGATACAATAGCCAATTTATGACCAGAAATGCAATGCAAATACTAGATGACAATTGGCAACTTTTTAACTGGTATTAATCAGGTTACTCATTGGGTCCAGGTGATTGCTAAAATGTCTCCTTATTAAATTCTAACACTCTTTGAATAAAAAGGAGTGGAGATTCTGTACCCAGATAGGAGGAAAAAAAAGTATATATTCAAGAGATGCATAGCGAATAAATTCCAAACAAAAGAAAGTTAACAATAGTAAACATCTGTTCCTTTCTTCTCCACTGAAAAGAAAATGAGTAAAAACAAAACCGCAACATTAAAGATTTAAGCTAGAATTAAAACTTATTTGACATCAGATGTTAGAATGAAGAATGAATTTAGATTGTTTCATGGTGTCTGAAATAACTTCAAAAAGAAAAAAGATTCAAAAACAAAACCATACAACATCTCCAGAGACTTCTCTGAAAATACATAAATTATTCAAGTCTGGAGGAAACTTAAATGCAATTCTAACCAAAGAAAAGAGGATACAGGGGATCTAGATTATATTTAAGATTTTTCTAGTACTTATCCTTTGTTCAAACCAAATTCAAAAGTAAATCAAAATTTAATAACCATCCACACAATATTTCAATGCCTTGGCCTACAAAATACTACCCTTGGGTAAATAAGTAAATCTATTTTAAAGAGTTCAATTTCTTATTATGCATAATGCTGATAGTTATTAATATTGATAAGTGTTTTATTTATATACCTTCAATAATATGATAGCTTTTGTCCCATCAGCCTAACTATTCCAGATTCTGTTAAATGCTTTATATACTAAGGGTTCCTTTCAATTTTAGAAGGAACCTTACAGGAGCTTTCATACCTGTTTATTAATGATAAACCAATAGCTCAGAAGACATAAGTAATTTCAAACACAGAAGATAGAAGCAACTTTCATGGTCAAAGAACTCTTATTATTCCAAACATTTTACTCAATTACTATGACCCCAGAGGAACTTCTATTCAATAGGGTTAACTTTGTACCAATCCCTGTGGCCCACTTCAATTTTCAGCTGAAGTTATGGTGGACAGTTCCTACAGAGTCTCAGATGCTTGGCAACACTTCACCTTAAGCTCACCCCTCCCTACTAACTTTGGATTGCTACCTCTGGGATTTTTCTGAAGTCAGGGACTTTGCTTTTCCTGGAAAAGTAGCCTGGAATGGTTAGGGTGTTAGTGTCCTAGAAGTAGTCCTCCATCAAAGGGGCACAGGGGCTAGTGGATTAATGTATCCGTTTTCTGTCCTGCAAAGGGACAGTTCCAGTGCATACTCCATGGGCTTGCTTAGAAGGTCATCAATAGGCCTCAGTCTCAGGTGCCCACAATTGTAAGCAGCTCAAATATGCACATTCTAATTAGCTTTCCCTTGGATCCTGATTTTTTCTTTCCCATTCTCTCACTCTTGAATCTTGAGAGCCCTCCTAAGTAAATTGTGATTAAAATATGGCCTCAGGGGTCAGAGTTGGGGTATAGCAGGTTAAGCCACCATCTGAAACACAGGCATCCCACATGTGCCCAGGTTTGTGTCCTGGCTGCTCCATGTCTCATCCAGCTCCTTGTTAATGCATCTGTGAAAGCAGCGGAAGATGGCCCAATTGTTTGGCCCCTGCAATTACGTGGGATAACTGGAAGAAGCTCCTGGCATCAGCTTTGCCCTATCCTGGCCATTGCAGATATTTGGGGAGTGAACTGCCAGACAGAAGCTCTTTCTCTGTAACTCTGCCTTTCAGACAAATAAACAAATCTTTCAAAAAGGAGATACTTTAAAAATCATAGTCCCAGATTTTGTTTATGGGGAACCTAAGTGAAGAAAGTATCTATTTTCACTAATATCTTTTTTTCTTAAAGATTTATTTATTTGAAAGTCATAGTTACAGAGATACTAGTATTCCACCCCCTAGTTCATCCTCCAAGTGGCTACGACCATCAGAGCTGAACCAAGCAGAAGCTAGGAGCTTCATCTGGGTCTCCCACAAGCATGGCTGGGGCCTAAGCACTTGGGCCATCTTCTGCTGCTTTCCCATGCAATTAGCAGGGAGCTGGATTGGAAGTCGAGCAGCCAGGACATGAACCGACACCCATATGGAATACCAGTGTTACAGGCAGCAGCTTTTCTGCTATACCACAACACGGGTCCCAGTCCAAAATGGCTTCATTTTTGTCTACATCACTGTACTGTCAGATGGACTGCTCTTTAACTATTCCTCTAAACATTCTCCCTCCAGATCTTTATGATGTAGCCAAATCAATTGAAGCTAATTACCCATATTTGCTCTTGTTCTAGACTGCTAACTATGCCCAAAGAAAAATACACAGTTGGGCAGACTGATCCAGGTATAAATTCATGACCACTAACTTCATCCTAGGCTCTTAAACTCTAATATTCCCTTCAAAGTCCTGGTATTATGATTTATGCTTTTACTCTCAGGTAATCTTGCTTCCTTCAGAGAAAATAGAAACTGTCATAGAAGCCTTCCCTTACTGCCATAAAACTTTCACATTCACTTTTATGAATACGGTCCTTTTTCTTGTTTTATGAGTCAGTCCATATTATTCAATGCTAATCCCTTACCCCATCCCTTAATCCTATCCTATTCGGTCTTTTCACAGAATTGATGGTTAAAATTATATACCCTTTTCTGAATCATCAACTTCCTTCTCCTAATCACTTCTTTCTAACCACAGCAAAATATGGAACAGTGGAACAGAAATCTCACACTTTCATCTCCTATCATTTCCTGCTTCTTCTGCCAGCTCCCATTTCAGATGCACTAAAAATAGCCTCCCCACACTTCCTTTATGCATTCTATTGTCTCTCACTTTGCAGTGCACTTCACACTGACTTGTGCCCTCACTGCTCCTCAGACACTATTCACATCAAGGTATAGATGACCTCTATCAGACACCTTTCAGTCTTTTTCTTTCTTCACCTATCAAGAGCATTTGGTGTTTTTTGTTTGTTTATTTGTTTTGACCAGAAATACTTGGCTGCTGAGACAATGTGTTCCGTTGTTTTTTATTTTGCTCCTATAGCCATGTTTTCTCATTTTCATTTTGGTCATAGCCTTTAAACATTGCTGTTTCCTAAGGATCACTCCCAGCTTCTTAAGTTTTCTCTCTTTCTCTATTTTTTTTAAAAGATTTATTTAGGACAGAACCCTCCCAAACTTCTTCTAAGAGGCCAGCATCACCTTAATTCGAAGACCAGAAAAAGATACAACAAAGAACTGTAGACCAATATCCATGAAGAATACTGATACAAAGCTCCTCAACAACGTACTAGCAAACTGAATCCAACAACCATGAAAAAGGCCATCTACCGGGACCAAGTGGAATTTATCCCAGGAATGCATGGATGGTTCAACATATGCAAATCAATAAATGTGATACATTACATTAATAAACTGACAAATACAAACCACATGATCTTCTCAATAGATGAAATCTTATGATAAATACCCAAGGCAAAATGGGTATGGAAGGAACAGTCTTCAACACAATCAAAACAATACATGACAAACCCACAGCCATTCTTATTCAATTGGGTAAAGCTGAAAACATTTCCACTGAGATCTGGAACCAAACAAGGATGTTCACTTTCACCATTGCTATTCAATATAGTACTAGACATTTTAGCCAGAGCCATTAGGCAAGAAAAATAAATCAAAGGGATAGAAATTGGAAAGAAGGCAATCAAATTATTCCTGTTTTCAGATGACATGATCTTATCTATAGATGAACCAAAAGATATCACTAAGAGATTATTGGACTCATAAAAGAATTTGGCAAAGTTGCAAGTTATAAAATCGACTCACAAAAATCATTAGTATTTGTATACAAAAACAACTCCATGGCTGAGAAAGATCTTGTAAGATCAGTCCCATTTATAATAGCTATAAAAAATTTAAGTACCTTGAAATAAATTTAACCAAGATGTGAAAGATCTCTACAGTGAAAATGACAAACCATTGAGGAAATAAAGACACACACACACACCAAAAAAAAAATGGAAAAAATCTTCCACGTTTGTGGATTGGAAGAATTGATATCATCAAAATGTCCACACTACTAAAAGCAGATTCTATCAAAATACCAAGGACAGTCTTCTCAAATCTAAAAAATAGATTGTAAAATTCATATGAAAACACAAGAGCCTCTGGAGAGCTAAAGCAATCTTAAGACAACAAAAACAAAGCTGGAGGCATAACATTACCAAATGCCAAGACATACTACAGGGCAATTATAATCCCATAGTACTAGTACAAAAATAGAAATGTTGACTAATGGAAAGGGATGGAAACACCAGAAATGAATCCATGCACCTACAACCAACTATTCTTTGACAAATAAGCTTAAGTCACTCCCTGTAGAAATGGGTCTGGGGAAATTGAATGTTCATATGCAGAAGTATGAAATAAGAACCCACCTTACCTTATAAAAATCAACTCACAATGGATCAATGATCTAAATCTATGACCTGATACCATCAGCTACTAGAGGAAAACATTAGGGAAACTCTGTGACATTGGTACAGGCAAAGACTTCTTAGAAAAGACCCTAGAAGCACAGTCACTGAAAGAAAAAATAGACAAATAGGATTACATTAAGGTAAGTAGCTTCTTCACAGCAAAGGTAACACTCCAAAAAGTGAACAGGCTACCAACAGAATGGGAGAAAATATTTGCTAACTAAGCATCTAATATAGGACTAATATCCAGATATATAAAGAGCTAGAGAAACTGCGTAACAAAAAAGATAAACAATCCAGTTAAGAAATGGGTAAAGGACATGAACAGGCTGAAATATAAATGTCCAAAACACATGAAAAAATGGTCAGGATCAATATCCTAAAGGGAAATGCAAATGAAAACTACAGTGAAGTTTTACTTCATCCCAGTTAGAATGGCCATCATCCAAAAATCAAAAATGATAAATGCTGCTGAGGATCTGGACACAGTTATGTAATACATTGTTGGTAGGAATGTAAATTAGTATACCCATTATGGAAGACAGTGTGGAGATTCCTCAGAAATCTGAAAATCTATTTACCATATGACCCAACCATCTCACTTCTGATCAGATTCCAAAAGCACAGGAATCAAAAGTGAATATAGGCAAACAGATTTCATAAAACCAAAATATTTCTGTATAGCAAATGAAGCAATCAACAGAGTAAAGAGACAACCTACAAAATGTGAGAAAATGTTCGCAAGTTATAAATCTGACAATAAGTTAATAACCAAACTATATAAGGAACTCAAGGCAACTCAATAACAAAAAATAAAAATTAACCTAATTAAAATTGAGAAATATATGTAAACAGATATTTTCCAAGGAAGACATACAGCCAACAGGTACATGAAAAAAGGCTCAATATCATTAACAGCAGGCAAATGAAAATCAAAACAATGATGAGCTATCACATCACTCCTGTTATACTGGTTATCAAAAGACAATAGCTACTTGCTGGCAGGAATCTGTAGACTTTTATAAAAGGAGGCAGTGGCGTTGTGGTGTAAGCAGGTAAAGCCGCTGCCTAAAGCACAAGCATTCCATATGGGCACCTTTTCCACTTCCAGCTGTACTACTTCTGATCCAGCTCTCTACTAATATGTCTGGGAAAACAGTGAAAGATGGCCCAAGTCCTTGGGACCCTGCACCCATGTGGGAGACCAAGATGGAGTTATAGGCGCTCTGTCTTGCTCTCTCTCCCCCAACTCTGGTTTTCAAATAAATAAATATATCCTTTAAAAATTTATAGAAAAGGGAACTCTAGCATGCTGTTAGTATGAATGTAAATTAATACAGCCATTGTGGGAAAACTGTGTGGCAGTTTTCAAAAATTCAAATATAGAACTACTATATGATCTAGCAATTCCATTCCTGGGTGTACATACAAAGAATATGCAACCAGAACGACAAAGAGATATTTGTACTTCCATATTCATTTTAATAGTATTGACTACACTCCAGACATGGAAACAATCCAACTGTCCATCAGTAGACAAAATGAATAAATGAGTGGATAAAAATGTGGTAATACAAAGAATGGAGTACAACAATCATAAAATATGAAATCCTGTCATTTGAAATGATATGGGTAAAACCGGAGATCATTATAGTGAGTGAAATAGCAGACGCACTGAAAGATAAGTACTACATGATCTGACTCATTTGTAATCTAAAAAGGCTGATCTCATCACAGAAGTTGAATAAATGGTGGCTACCAAAAAAGACTGGAGAGAGGAGGAGGGAGGAAGAAATGGGGAAAGATTACTTAATAGGTACTAAGTTATTGTTAGATGTGATCTCGAGAAGTTGAATGGTAGTTAGCAAAATCTGGGGGAAAATGGAATGAGGAAGGGCATGGGGAAAGATACTTTAACAGGTATCAAATTATAATTAGATGAGAAAGAAGTCTGGTGTCCCATAGCACAGTAGGGTGACTTCTAATGTCCTATGTCTTTTTCTAAATGAAATGCTCAGAAAAAAGATTATGAATGTTTTTAAAATCATAAATATTGGAGAAAATATGTTTATCCCAAATGCGACTTTATACAACACACACAAGTATTGAAACATTTCACAGTACATCATTAATATGTGTAATTTTATGTATGTTAAAAATAAAAAATTACATTGTAAATAAATGGTGAAAAAATCATTTATCATATTCATATAAGTAATCTATATTATCTCCCAGTAAGTAAGCGGCTCATCATTTCATTAGCACTTTATTTTTATTTTTATTTTTTTATTTTTGACAGAGTGGACAGTGAGAGAGAGAGAGAGAGAGAGAGAGAGAGAGAGAGAGAGAAAGGTCTTCCTATTACCGTTGGTTCACCCTCTAATGGCTGCTGTGGCTGGCGCACTGCGGCAGGTGCACCGCGCTGATCCGAAGCTGGGAGCCAGGTGCTTCTCCTGGTCTCCCATGCGGGTGCAGGGCCCAAGCACTTGGGCCATCCTCCACTGCACTCCCGGGCCACAGCAGAGAGCTGGCCTGGAAGAGGGGCAACCGGGATTAGAACCCGGTGTGCTGGCGCCACAGGCAGAGGATTAGCCTATTGAGCCATGGTGCTGGCCCATTAGCACTTTTTTAAAAAGATTATTTATTTGAAAGGCAGAATTAAAGAGAGGTATTGGCAGATTGGGAGCGAGAGAAAGAAAGAGAGAGGTCTTCCACCCACTGGGGTTCTCTCCCCAGATGGCCATAACGGCTGGAGCTGGTCAATCAAAGGCCAGAAGCTTCTTCCAGGTCTCCCATATGGGTGCAGGGGGCCAAGGACTTGGGCCAACTTCTTCTGCTTTCCCAGGCCATTAGCAGGGAGTTGGATAGGAAGTGGAGCAGCCGGGACTTGAACTGGCACCCATATGGGATGCCAGCACTGCAGGTGGCTACTTTACCCACTATGCCACAGCACTGGCCCCTAACACTGTCTTGTAATGGAGACACATTTGATTATCCTTTTAGTGTCATACCTAACAAATTTTTGCCTAACCCAAAGTGACAAAGTATTTATTCTGTTTTTTCTTCTAGGAATTTTATAGCTTTTGTTCTAACAATTATTTATATCATCTACTTTAATTGAAAATAGACTGTTTTTTTTTTAAGATTTATTTATTTATTTGAAAAGTAAAGTTACAGAGACAGGGAGAGATAGAGAGAGAGAATGATCTTATATTTGCTGGTTCATTCCTCAAGTGGCCACAATAGCCAGAGCTGAGCTTGGTCAAAGCCAGGAGCCAGGAGCTTCATCCAGGTCTCCCACGTTGGTGGTAGGGGCCCAAGCCCTTGTGACATCTTCTGCTTCTTTTCCCAGATCATTAATTGGGAGCTGGGTCAGAAGTGGAGCTGCCAGGATGTGAACCAGCACCAAGATTGGATACCAACATTGCAGGCAGCAGCTTTACATGCTACACCATAATTCCACTCTATTCATTTTTATTGATCTACTTGTCTATATGTCAATATCATACTTTCTTGATTATTTCATCTTTACGATAAATATTAAAACCAAGCAGCATTAGTTATTCAGTGGTTTGTTTTGCTAATTGCTTTCTCTCCTGAGATGCCCATTGCACATAAGTGGGTATAATTATTGCATCAAACTAAGCTCTTTGTGGCTCTGTTCATTTTTTTTTTCAATTTTTTGGTTTGTTTTCTGTGCTTTGGATTTGAGATTTGATAAATTTGACTGTTCTAAATACAAGTTCTCTTAGTTTTTTCTTCTATTGTCTTCTAATTTTTTAACTTGAGGTATTGTACTCCAAATCTCTAGACTATCCATAGCATCTATGTCTCCATTGATATTCTCTATTTGTTAATCATTATAATTTTTAAATTATTTATTTGAACAGAGCATTCTTTAATTCTTGGAATATATTCATAATATTTCAGTAAACTTTCTGCTAAATTTAATATATGGGACTCTGGCCCACTTAGTTTTTATTGAATGCTTTTAACTCCAAGAGTATCAGTCACATTTTCCCATTTCCTTTGCATGTCTATTTACATTTGAGTTTACTTGTCCAGACATAAACTGTTGAATCTGTCTCAGATATGGTGAGAAATCATTAATCTCTCTATTTTACCATTTATTTTTCAACTGTTATCCTTGGGATTACTGCATACACAAATATCTTAGTCATTATCACATAGCTCGGACAAGTCCTTAGCGTCTACTTTCTTCTAATCAATATGGGTATGTTGAAGAATAAATGCAACGGTACAGCCCTTTCTCAAGTCTTCTTTAGCCTTTTCTTTATTTAGCTTATTTTGTCTCCCCTACTTTTGTACAAACTTTTCTAGTCATGCTTCTACTCTTTCCATTTTTAGGTTCTCTCTCTCTCTCTCTCCCCATACATATTAACTTTAAACAATATAGATAATATTGTAAGCTATCTGTTTCATGTTCTTCTCTTGACTATTTAGATGGAAGTAAATCTACTAGATAAGGGACATCAGAAACAATTAAAACACATTTCTGGCAAAAAATGACCTAAATGAAAGATCTCTGTGAGTGAGATCCCAGCAGAAAGAACAAACCATCAAAGAAGCAGGTACCTTTCTCTGAAGGGAGGAGAGAACTTCCACTTTGATCATGGCCTTGTCTAAATAAAATTTGAGTTGGTGAACTCAAGAGGCTTCCATAGCCTTGGCAGCTCATGACAAGAGCCTCGGTTGATTACTGACATCATAAATAAGAGTGTCAATTATTAAATTAACAACAGGAGTCACTGTGCACTTGCTCCTCATGTAGGATCTCTGTCCTTAATGTGTTGTACTATGGAATTAATGGTAAAAATAGTCTTCAAACAGTACTTTATACTTTGTGTGTCTGTGTGGGTGCAATCTGTTGAAATCTTTACTTAATATATACTAAGTTGATCTTCTGTATATAAAGATAATTGAAAATGAATCTTGCTGAATCTTGGGAGGAGTAGGAAATGGGATGGTTTGCAGGTGAGAGTCCAAAAGTTGTACTTTTGAAATTTGCATTTAGTAAATAAAATTTTTATTAAAAAAATTTCTTATGAGAACAAGGTTTAATGGTTTCAAGTAAACAGGTTGTAGTTAACTGTTTAACAATTTAACATCTAAAAATACTTTTTGGTTTTCATTATTAAGAATAAGTTATAAAATATTATTTTAAGCAAACCTACTTCATCTAAATGGTGTAAATTTGAATATTATATATATATGCTTATGCATAAACCACTACTTTGCATAAAGGAATTTGTTGAACAAAGAAAGCTTTAAGGTAGAATTTTTCAAATAAATTGTTTCTAACTTAAAGATATTTATAAGCTTAGCACCTTATACAGCTTTCATTTGAAACTAACTCAGTGCTTTGCTATTACTGATGATAATAAAAATGATGATACAGAAGTGACTGATTACGTCTCTGGCAGACAAATATGCACTAAGATAGATCACAGGAGTTAAAAAAACTGCCCACCCGGGGCAAAGGCTCTACTTGGGATCTGTTGAACTGAGTCCAGTGCTCAGAAACAGTCTGATTCTCATTCTGTATCTGCTCCCGTTGCTGTCTGAATTTTCAAAAGCTTTTTGCACTGTTAGCCTTTGGGATTTTTAACAGATAAAAGCAGGTAAATACTAAGCCTTCCTCAACAGGAATGTTAAAATACTGAGATAAAATAGAATTTATACTCATATTATGGGGCTATTCTATGAATTACATTCACTTAGGTTCATTGAAAATGATGACATCTTTGTACCACAAGGATGAATTGAGATAAAATTTAAGAGAAATTTGTGTTGAGAGTTCCACTGCTTTTTGAATAGCTGATCTCAAAGAGACTTGTCTTGATAAAAACCTATTTGGTTATGTAATGAAGTATTTATAATTCTTTTAACACAATGGATTAGTGCTAATTACATTTATGACATGGACCTAATTGAATTCTTTAAAGAACTTTAATTTGACAAAACAAGTTCTATAAAATCAGCTTATATAAATTTCCTTCAGCAATTACAAATATAGGTATCTTAATAATTATAGATGGCAAATATAATTTGGTTCATATTTTGTGTATGGAGAACAAATCTTTCAAGCAATGCTTTCATTGACGTATCACAAATTATTTCTGTTTCTTCAAATTATTCTTAACACAAAAATATCAGTATAATTATTTTAGATGGTCCTTGGAGTTGAAAATGCAGACACATTTTTTTTTGTTTTGATATGCTAACTTATCCACAGCATAGTCTGGTTAAACAAACATATTGTTTGACTTAAACCATCCATTACCAAGTTTTCCTGGTCTTGGCTATTCATGGTTGATTTGGCTAATTATTGTGACAGAAAAGCTACCGACTGACATTTACATGAACAGTTTAGAATTCTAAAGTCTTTTAAAAACTAGACTTTGGGAACTAATTGTTTCACATCTGTTAATGGAGACTCAGAATTTCCAGGCTTCTTAACTGATTTTGTGGTACAGAGCAACTTACTGTTGCTATAATTTCTGTGGATACTAACACATGGTGGTAAATTAGTGCATCTGTAGATGGTCCCCACAAACATGCTGGCAAGATGGTACATCACAGTCCACCCTTTCATTTTGCTTAGAATTGTAGTTAAGTACATCAAGACTGGCAAATAATAAGAAGCAAGTTATTTGTAGATTAGCTAGAGGGGAAGAAGTAGGGAGAGGGAGAGAGGGAAGAGGGAGGGGGAAGGAGGGGTTGAGGGAGGGAGGGAGAGAGATTTGAATTTAAGGAGGGAAGCATCAAAACAGTAAGTCCTAAGTAGTGAACTATTGACAACAGGGTACTTTGAGGAAGCCAGGCCAAAGATAATGACTGAGGAGGTGGACAGACCATGGACAGAGCATAGCAGAAGCTCAGATGTGCTAATACTGGCCCATTCCTAGAAATCATTAGGCTCATCTGCCTCTTCTCAGATGTTCATAAGCAGATACACAGTAGGCTGTTCACAAATGTCTCTTGAGTGAAATATCTTGAGGAAAATAATGTCATGTTAAATGCAGTCTCTCGGGCTCATTTGGAACCAGCACCACATCTAGAATACATTCTCAAAACTGCCAGTTCATCTATGTGCCAGTGCTATAATTTCCAAATTACAGCAATGTCTGCAATAATATTTCAGGCCCTTTCCAAAATTCTCCATTTCATTTCATTTTGCTGATGAGGAAAGGAGATGAAAATTTATATTCATCTGGGAGTGACGATTCAGGCTGCAGCAGCTGTTGCCTGGGAGTCTGGAGGGAATGACAGCTCTAGAAGGAAATTCTCCACAATCATCACAAGCAAATCTCAGTGGGGTCCAAAATCATTGCTCTTCTTGTTGGCTCTAACTTGTTCTTGTTGGACCAGCACACATGTTTTAGGGCTCTCTACTTTACTTGTTTGGGCATTAAAACTTCCGTAACTTTTCTGTGAATTTCACTCAATGCGAATTAATATGTAGAAAGGAAAGAATTTAACACTAGTAAATCCACAACTTTTCTGAGCTTTGGTTTCCTTATCAATAACTTGACCCAATGCTGTCATCAATCTCCTGCATTATTTTGAGCCACTGCTTATGAAAGATGCTTACAGATTATAAATGCTATTTATTTTCATTGAAATTGAACAGGTAATATATTTATGTAAATTTATGAAGTTGACAACTGTTCTGTGGTTTTAAAGAGAATATACATATTCATAGAAAATCTGCACTAAGTACTTAGTTGTAAAGTTCCATGATCTAAGGAGCTTAGTGTTAAATCATATGGAAGACACACACAACACACACATACACAAACAAGAGGACTTCAGAAAGTACATGGAAAATGAAATTAAAAGATAAGTTTATTTTGGTGCTAAACATTTTTGAAATCTCTGAATAGCTTTTCATAATATATAGTCCATAACATTTCTGATGGCCACACACACACACACACAGAAGGGAGGAATATACTAAATATATATATATATATATATACACACACAATAAATGTAAATATATGAGAGATAACACAATGATTCACTGTATGAGGTAAAGGAATTATAGGCATTTTCTGTACTATTTTTGTAAAACTTCTGTAAATTTGAAATTATAATATAAATTATTATGAAGTTTTAAAATATTACTTTGTCAGCATTATTATAAAATTTGTGGATCAATTTTTCTTATTGAACCTGACTGAGGAAACTCATCCAATTTTATGTGTGGAACCAGAAAATACATTAAATTACTTTAGATTTTCAAACCCCATACTGGGCAAATTATTCTCATTAAATTCTTAAAAGGTTTATCTAATTATAAATCAGCTTACTATTGCAGTATTAAATTATTAAACAAATGGATTGCATGATAACTTCATGTAAGGCACTATGCCAAGCACTGGGGATATAAAGACTTAGTGTTGCTGTTGGAGAAGACCAATTTCTGATAATTGCCAAGGAATCCACAATGTTGAGAGTTACAGGGATGAGGGAAGTACTACAGGTGTATGTAGTCAGGAGCCTTTATGTTGCAGGCAAAATAAAAAAAAAATTTATTCCTTGAAGTGTGGTTAGATCATAAATAATATGCAGGAGCCTGAACACTCCTTACAGATAAGCCATCAAAGATGCCTGTTCCACTGAGTTGTGATCTGAAACCTCAGGCAGTCCACTCTGACCCTCTTGGGATATGAAGCATCCCTTTGCCCAGAGTGTCCATGCTGCATAACCTTTCCACGCATTGTTCACTTAGTTATTATTAGATCAGCTGTGGTGGGTTTAAGTAACCTATATTTTACTTAACCATATCCTCAAAGCACAAGAGGAGTAATGATAATAATTTTATTATGGTGTATTTTTTATAATTGCTCTACTTTATTACTGATATTAATATCTTATTATTTATAAATTAGGCTTTATCATAAGTATGTACATATGTGAACCCATACATTATATATAGAGCTCAGTACTATCCACAATTTCAGGTACCCATTGGGGGCCTTGGAAAGTATCCCCTTGAAAAGAAAACTACTGCAACTACTCTGTCTTATGGGATAGTGTTATTTATGGTGAGAGAATGATTTTATCAGATACTGGAAAGAGAATCAACAGATATGTAGTAGGGGTCCCTTTATTATATATTTGTAAGTGTTCTTTAACTGAGCTGAACTTGAGATGGTGAACTTTTAAACAAAATTGTTTAAGATATTGCAGAAAAAAAGAGATGTATGGTTCATATTTAAGGTATTCAAAGGCTAACAGAAAAAGCTCCTACTGACCAAAAATGGAACAATTTGAGATCAATGAGCCCACCTGAAAAAAATTAAAATAGGGTGGCACTACTAATGAACAAACAAAATGAAATATAATTGGTGATCATTTGAAAATGCTAGAGAACCAACTCATTACACTGAAAATGATATATAAATGGGAATAATCAAGCATTAATCAAAACTTTTCTCTTTGAACCACATCATTGGGTAATCAGAGAATATGTGAGGGGGAGTTCCTCCTTATAGAACTATTCTAGGTAATAAATGTAGAGGGAAGGATAAAATTCAAATACCACCATTTTGCAATCTTAACTGGATAAATTAATACTGGTAGTGATAATTAGTAGCTGCTATCACCACAGAAAGACAGATGTTCAGCTAGTATGTGGCTCCTGGCAAAAGTTCTCTACACATTTGTGAAGTAATCTTGACAAAGACATCACATCTCAGTTTGATTGAACTACCTACAGGGTTGGGGAACCTCTGGCCTGCAGACTGTATAAGGCTTGCAAGATCATTCAGGCTGACCCTGCCAAGGCAACTGCAGACAGGACTTGAAATTCACGAAATCCTTAGCTGGCTAATTGTTAAGCTGGTAATTTTGTGTGGCCCCTGAATGATGTCACGAATATCCAAGTGGCCCTTGGCAGGAACAAAGGTTTCCCACCCTTGCAAGAGAAACACAGAGGAGAGAACACATTAAATTATGTCATAGAGATGCAATGAGCAAATCCAGACTGTGCTAAATTCTTCAAAGCAAATGACTGATTATGCAACAAATAATGTAATAAAAACACACAACAAAATGACAGAAATAGACAGAAAATGGCAGACTAATAGACACTTAAAAGCACAGCAACCAGCTGCAATGTAGACCGTACTTGGATCCTGACTGCAGCAAAAATGTTAAAATATTTATGGCTTTATAATACTTCTAGAAATCTGAACACAAAATGACTATGTAATGATGTTAAATTATTTGTTAAAAAATTTTAAGTGCTGACACTATAATGTTAAGCAGCAGAAATTGTTAGCATTTAAAGATGTATGCTGAACTGTTCATGGATGAAGCCTGTGTTATAAGTAATTTCCTCAAAATAATGCAAGATGAGCTCTGCGGAAACAAGATTGGCTGTGAATTGAATCCAGCTAATTTACATAGGGGTTTACTGTCCCATTCTGTACACTTTCGCATGTATTTGAAATTGTCCATAGTAACTTACTATTGCAAAATACAGGTCCATCATTTACATAAATATAAGTGAAGTGTATTTCACATGCCTACAAATACACATAGACCATTCATACACATTCATTATTAAATATTTTGTTACCTAATAATTTGTTTAATAGGATAAAACTGTAGAAATTACAATAAAAAATGTGGTGGGACTTTGGTACAGCAGTTAAGCTGCTGCTTGGGATGCTCATATCCCAAAACGGATGACCTGATTCACGTCCTAACTTTGCCTCCAATTGCAGTTTCCTTCTAGTGCACCCAGGGAGGCAGCGGGTGATGACTCACGTACTTGGGTCCCTGCCACCCACGGAGGAGACCTGGACTGAGTTCTGGGCTCCTGGATTTGACTTTTCCCAACCTAGTGGTTGCAGATATTTGGGGAGTGAATCAGAAAATGAAAGATCTCTCCTCTTCCCACTTCAAATACATAAAAATAAGTAGATAAAAATACTTAAATCCTCATTCACAACTGAAGCCTAGCATTTATATAATATCTTCTTTGACTAAGACACTATTCAAAGAGCTTTAACTCATTTATATCATTACAGCACTGTGGGTTAGATACTATTTTTCTCATTTATAGATGAGGAAACTATAGTAGAGAAAGGTAAAATATTTTAAAATGGTTAAGAAATGGCAGTACCAAGGTCTGAACCTAGGTAGTCCTTTTCTAGGGATTGTTTCTTTTTGTTTGTTGAAATTCATTTTATATTTGAAAGGCAGAGATAGAGATGATGAGAGAAGATGAGAGATGATGAGAGAGAGAGAGAGAGAGAAAGGGAGAGAGAGAGAGAGATCCTGCACCTGTTGGTTTACTCCCCAAATGGCTACAATGACCGAGGCTCAGGCCTGTCTAAAGCCAGGAACCAGGAACTTCCTCTGGATCTCCCATGTGTGTGTAGGGGCCCAAGGGCTCAGGGCATCCTCTGCCACTTTCCCACATGCAGCCGCAGGGAGCTGGATCACAAGTGGAGCAGTTGGGACTTAAACCAGTACCCACATGGGATGCCAGCCCTGCAGGTGGAGGCTTAGTCATCTACAACACAGTGCTGGCTCCAGGATTGGTCCCAAACCTTTATATCTAATTCTTTAGCTAATTATTGAGAAAGTTCCCCTGGTTTAGGCAGGATCTACATGCAAAGAAATGAGGAAGGATATTCCTTGAGTAGAAGAAAGGAAGAAGTAAAAGCACAGATATAAAGACCAGCAAGTTACTGGGTTTGGGTAAAGTACAGGTTCTGAACAAGAGAAATTCTATGAAATGAAACTGGAGAGGCAGGCAGGATTAGGTCGTGGAAGGCCATGAAGGCGGCTGGACATCTTGTAGCCACTGGGGAGGCACTGATTCTTTTTGAGCAGATTCCTGACATTCTCTTCTTTGGAAAATAACGGAGCAAAGAGTATAGGAAAAACTACCAGGATGAAAAGATTAAACATATGTAAGAGGCTTCTCCAACCATCCAGGCAAAGACAAGGAATGAATGGTATATGGATGAACAAGAGAAAAGGAAGAGCAGTTGTAAGAAATATGATACAGAGCCGGCGCTGGGGCTCACTAGGCTAATCCTCCGCCTGCAGCGCCGGCACCCCGGGGGTTCTAGTCCCGGTTGCTCCTCTTCCGGTCCAGCTCTCTGCTGTGGCCTAGGAAGGTAGTGGAGGATGGCTGAAGTGCTTGGGCCCTGCACCCGCATGGGAGACCAGGAGGAAGTACCTGGCTCCTGGCTTCGGATCGGTGTAGCGCGCTGCCTGTAGTGACCATTGGGGGGTGAACCAATGGAAGGAAGACCTTTCTCTCTCTCTCTCTCTCATTGTCTAACTCTGCCTGCCCCCCCCCCCCCCAAAAAAAGAAATATGATACAGAAAGAGAAAAGAGTAAAAGAGTTACCAGAATTCCATATTTTAGGCCTGGGAAAAGCCTGGCAGGGTGGTGATAACACCACAAACAAGGGTAAATGCAGGCAGAGATGCAAGTGCAGGAGGGAAAAGGATGGTTTGTTTTGGACATACCAAACCAAAGGAATGAATTAGATGGCCAGGAAGGTATGCATGGTAGGTAGTTGGGTACAGTGGATGAAATTCCAGGAAAGAACTCAGGTTTAGGATATAGATTTGGGACACATCCTCTTGAGAGGTGATGGTTGAACTAAGACAAATTGAGACTGTGAAGAAGAAAGGGGAGAGGGTTTGCTGAGAATCTCCAACAGGATTGTCAGTACCTTTATGCATGGACATTGTCTTCTAGTTCCCTTTTATTCATCCACAGCATAGCACAGAGCTCACCTCCTCATCTGACTCAGAGATGTAAGAGGTGCTGGGAATCTTTTCTTAAGCACTGTGCTAATCCCCCAATTGATCCCAGTGCAGCATTTGTTTGTCAGTAGTGAGGATGGATTATTTTTCTTATTTCCTCATCTGGGAGCTAACTCACAGACAAAGGCCAAATCTCCAAAGCAAATTTATAGTGGGAGACGACAGAGCCTCTTCAGATAATTCATACAAAGAATTCTACTTTAGACTGAGTCATCCCTATCTTTTGGCATTATATTACTCCAATAGACGTGGTGTCACTATTCACCATTGAATCTTTAGTCAAGTCTAACCAACACAAGAAGTAAGGAAATGACATGTAAGTTATTTTCCTGCCTTTGGTGTACTAAACCAATGAAAATGCTGAAGTTGAGAACAAACCTACAGGAATGGCAAAAGAAATGACAATAACACTGTACTTTCTCATATTTGAATACTTCCTATTTTTAATACTCCTTTAAAAACTAAAATAAAGACCTACTTTCCAGAGCAGGGCCAATAGCAAATCATCTTGGGACTTTTTTCAGAACTATGTGAGGCAGATTACTTAGTTTAAAGCTTTACGGCTCCAAATAATTGTCTTTTATATGTACTCATTTTATTCCTCCCATGTTAGAACTGGATGTGCACACTTAATTTCAAACTTTACACATTTTCCATTTACTGCAACCCTGGGCAGAGAAAGCCCACTACTTGAGTAGATTTTATAGGGCATTTTTATGGTATTAACAACTGTATTGCAGTAGGGGTTCTCTCCAGGAGAAGGAAGAATGCTAATCAGAGGACTCCTAAATAAGCTCAGTTGGGATTCCTTAGCAACAATCAAAAACCAGCCCCACAAGGCAGTTAGGCACAGCTGGGAGGCATTGTGTTAGATTCAACTCTAAGAAGCCAGTGAACAGAAGAGCTGGGTGGGATACAAATGCCTAGGTCTTTAACTTTTGGAAAACTTCACAGGCTCATAGGACCTCTACATGATTCTATGTGTTACAAACACTGTGCTGATTGTGAAACCAGCAACTAGATCATCCCCCGAAAATCTCTAGTGTAAAAGTCATTCTAAATTTATTTCAGCCACTGGAGTTGAGGCTTCTCAGTAGCAAATGAAGAATTTCCTTCAGTGTAGCATTATGTCTGGGCCACAGATAAGTGTAATTTGTACTGAGTCAAGGACTAGTGTTTTTACTTCAAAAAAAGGGAAAACTGGAAAACAGCTGTAGAGATAGGGTTATTAGTTAATAATTCTATTACCTTAATCCCATTTTTGAGGAATACTATAAAATGAAAGCACATGAGAGAATATTTTTTTGTTTTGTAGCTAATGGTATATTGTAAGTAAGAGGCTATTATACAGGATCTGAACATCCATAGACCTCATGTGGACACCTCTGGGGTGGTCCTTTTCAACTGTGAACCTTTGGAAAGATTTTCTTAAAATACAAAAGTCTTTAAAGTGGAAGGAATTTCTAATAGACAAATTCACACAAATATCCACTTCATAAATTTCCAAGCAGCTTCTAAAAAATAATGAAAGCCACAAAGCTCAATGACTTCCTATGTAAGTCCAGAGCAGTGGAGACCAGGTCTGGTTTAAAAACAGGCATCCTTAAGGAAACCTGAAGCTGTAGCACACACTCTGTAGAACATACAGAGAGAAGAACTCATTCTAGATAGGACTTCAGGTGGTTATTACTTTATGGGTATAGATTTCTAGATTAAAATAACCACTGCTCTCAAACTTTAGTTGCTCAAGGATCTCTGATGGAGGTTATAAAAATGAAAATTCCCAAGGCACTAGATTGATGATACAGAGACTGTGGGAAGGGCTCAGGAAAAAAAAAAAACATTTAAAGCAATCAGGAAATTTATTAAAGTGTAGCCATCAATAATTAACAATAACTTCAATTTAATGTAGGAAATGCACACATCTTACATTTCTGACACATGAAAGGAGGATTTTTAAATACATAGTAATGTGTAAGTCTCTTCTATTGGTATTATTTTAATTAAAATTTTCCACTTTATGTTATTTGAAAAAGAAACAATGCAGTTAAGTGTAAAATTTGTTTTCTTCCTGACTTAGGAAACTGTCTTAATGAAAAAATTTACTTTTCTCTTAGTTTCTTATAGCCAAGGAAAAACAAACATACCTAAACTTTAGGTAACCAGAGAGATCTCTACATAGACTATGACGTGAAGAGGATACGTGTTTTAACAAGCCCCTGAACTATGTTTTGAAAAACCCTAATGAGTCCACTGAAGTTGTTGTGTGTCTGTTAAATTCAGTTTATGTAAGTGGAAAGCCTTTAAGCATGCACTTTCTGATAATATGCATTTTAAGATGTCCCATGGTATATACTATACAATACTAGAATACAACAGCTATTAATGCAATAAAAGTAATAATGTGCATTTTTAAATGGCCTAAACTTCCAAAGGCTCTCAGGACAGACATTATTGAGTGAAGTTTGTGAAATAAGGGGAATTTTAACAATTTTGTGGACAAAGACATAAAAGTTTAAGGGATTCTCAAAAATGTTCAGTAAAAGAAACTTAATTCCAGATCCTGGCTATTTGCATTTATACTCAGCTATTTTTTAGAAGTCATATTTTAATCTTAGCACCATGCTTCTACTTTCTACTCTCAATATATTCATTTCCAGTGGTCTTAATTTTTCAAAATATGCTATATCTTCAAGATACCTAATGAAAAGTCTCCTCTCAGCTTCTTTTTTAAAAGATTTTATTTATTCATTTGAAAGAGTTACAGAGAGAGGGAGAGAAAAAGAGGTAGAGAGAGAGAGAGAGAGAGAGAGAGAGATAACTTCCACCCTCTGGTTCACTCCCCAAACGGCTGCAACAACCAAAGCTGAGTTGATCTGAAGCCAGGAGTCGAGAGCTTCTTCCTGGTCTCCCACCACCACATGGGTGCAGGGGCCCAAGGACTTGGGCCATCCTCTGCTGCTTTCCCAGGCACATTAGCAGAGAGCTGGATCAGAAGTGGAGCAGCCGGGACCTGAACTGGTGCCCATATGGGATCTCAGCACTGCAGGCCAGGGCTTAAACCCACTGCACCACAGCACTGGCTCTTTCATCTCCTTTTCTAATGGTGACAAACCTACCAGTGGACCACAGGCCCTTTGATAGCAGAAAGGGAGTGGTGTTTATTCAAAGGAATGAATAAAAATAATGATTACATTGCCTCTATGTTTGGCAGTTGTCAATTCCTATTGATTGCCTTAGGTTATCTTTTTCTGAAAATGAGAACCTATCTAACCAAGGAAAATCATTCGATTAAACATTGCAAACCAATTTCACACAACAAAACATTTAACCATGTGTTACCAACATTTTAATAGTGAAGAATTCATTTTCAAGTCTTGTAATTAAGACTAGGAATTAATGCATCCCCTAAAAGACATGTTTTGAGGTATACTTTATAGTTTGACCACAACTACAAGTAGATAGGGAAACCTTTAATACTTAGCTAAATTAAACCTAAAAAAACCCCACTAATTCTCTAAGCTCTTAAAATGCATCTCTTAAATTAAATTTAATACATTTGCATTAATTATTTTTTAAAGGGGACAAAATTAGAAGTCTTCCATGGAAAAAGTTTAGACTGGTTGCTTCAGGCCAATCCACAGCAACATTCAACACTCAGTGATTCTAGACTAAGGGTTAAAACAGCCCCCAAAGAAATAAGGAATCTCCCAAGGCCTATAAACACAAAATATTATTACTAAAGTATAAATGAAATCAAACTTTAGTAATCTTCCATATATTCCACAAATAGATTTTCAATGAACTTTTTGCGAGGAAATTATAAGACAAACATGAACAAGTAGAATACAGAAATTGCAAGTAAAGAATTGACATGAACATAGAATCCGTATCACTGTAGGGTTAAATTAGAAGAAATATTAGGAATTGTGACCAAAGACCAAAATGCAGACATTATAAATAGTGAAAAATGTTGAAATCATGTATCTAAGAAGAGGAAGGGATAGGAGAAGAGAATGTAATAACTGTGAAACAAGTACTTCACCTTTTGCAATTAGGTGCTACAGATTGTATTTAAAGCCCAATTAAGTTGATTTTAAAACCAAATTAAGGGGCTAGTTTTATGGCACAGTGGATTAAGCTGGTACCTACAAAGCTGGTATCCGGCATAAAAGCAGTTCAAGTCCCAGCTACTCCTCTTCCAATCAAGCTTCCTGCTAATGAATCTGGGAAAGCAGCAGAACATAGCACAAGTGCTTGGGCCTCCTGCCACACATGTGGCACACTCCTGGATGGAGTGCCATGCTCCTGGCTTCAGCCTGGCCTAACATAAGTAGTTACTTATGTTTGGAAAGGCAAGCAGTGGATAGAAGATTGCTCTCTATCTCTCCTCCTCTCTAGCTCTGCCTTTCACATAAATAATCTTTAATAAACCAAATTAAATAACAACAATAAGGATAACAGTAGTATGAAGGTAAAAACTAAGAAAAACTATTCATTGGAGTCAGAGTAGGGATGAAGTATATGGGAACATATTAAATCTGCTATTTTAAAAATAGAAATCAATGGATACTGAACAGTGAAGCAGAGAGCATTGTGTATTTTATCAAATTCTTGTTATAAAATAAACACTAGAATAAAAATTTTTGGAAGAATAAAAAAGCACTTAAACAAAACAAAGTAATTGCAGGTATGATTTAAATATTTTCACAATGAAAGCTTGATGCCCTGTTGACTTTTCTGGTAGATTCTTTAAAAACACTGAAGGAAGAATGAAATATTACACATACTTCTTCAGAGAGCAGAAGAGGTAACGGTTCTCAACTCATTTTATGAGCTCAGCATAATAATTTATAATTTAAAATTGTTCAAAATAGCATTGAAAACATCAATTAATTGGTAATAAATCTATCAAATTATGCATGAACTCAACAGACAAAATTATAATACATTAACAGATAATAAAGAAAATCTAATTAAATAGATATGCCACAGATTGAATGATTCTATACTACTATACCATAAATTCCTGCCAAACAATCTGTAGACTGAAAGAAAAGTCATTCCAAATCTTAGCAGGTTATATGTGTATGAGTGTGGAAGCTGCACAACATGTTTCTCATGAGCAATGGGTCACAGAAAAAATGAAAAAGAAAATAAAAAAAATTCCTAGAAAAGATGAAGATGAAAATACAACGTATTATAAATTACAGGGTATTGCAAAAGCAGTGTTAAAGTTTACAGCAATTAGTGCCTTCATCAAGAAATTAAAAAGTCATCAAAGGTATGATCTAACAATGCATCTCAAAGATCTAAAAAACAAGGAACAAACCAAACCTGAAATTAGGAGGAAAGAAATAAAAATTAGAGAACAAAATTGACCAAAAATGATTTAATAAAAGATCAGTAAAATTGAGAGCTGTTTTTTAAAAATAATTAAAATTGAAAAACCATATGCACACAAATAAAAATAAAAAAGAAGACTCAATAAAATCAGAGATGAAAAATGAGATGTTAGAATAAATACCACAAAAATAAAAGGAATCATCAGGAATTACTACAAACACCTTTATGTTAACAAATTGGATAATATCCAAAGAATGGACAAATTTCTGGACACATAAAATTTACCAAAATTGAGTCATGAAGATGTAGAAAGCCCAAACAACCAATATAGATATTTAAACAGTAATAAAGACTCCCCAAAATAGAAAAGTCCAGGAAAAGATAGCCCCATTGCTGAATATCACCAAACTTTTAAAGAAGACCTAATTCCAATTCTTCTTAAACTTTACAAAACAATTGAAAGGGAGAAAATCCCCCAAATTCCTTCTATGAGGCCAGCATCCCCTTCATTGCAAAACCAGAAAAAAGATACAACAGAGAAAGAGAACTATAGACCAATATTCCTGATGAACACAGATGCAAAAATTCTCAACAAAATACTAGGTAACTGGATCTAACAACACATCAGAAAAATCATTCACCTGGACCAGGTGGGATTTTTCTTTGTTATGCAAGGATGGTTCAACATACATATATCAATAAATGTGATACATCACATTAACAAATTGAGGAATAAAAAGCATATGATTATCTCAATAGATGCAGATTCAATATTTGCTAAAATACAACATCTTTTCATGATAAAAACCTTAACTAAATTGGGTATAGATGGATCATACTCAATACAATCAAGGCAACATACGATGAACCCACAGCCAACATCATATTGAATGGAAAAAAGCTGGAAATAATTCCACTCAGACCTGGAACCAGACAAGGATGCATAGTCTTACCATTACTATTAAATATAGTTTTGGAAGTTTTAGCCAGAGCCATGAGACAAAGAAACAAAATCAAACAGATACAAATGGGAAAGGAGGAAGATAAATTACCCCTTTTTGCAGGTGACAAGATTCTACAGAAAACAAAACCAAAGGATTCCACTAAGAGATTATTGGAACTCATAAGAGAGTTTGGCAAAGTTGCAAGTTATAAATCAAAACACAAAAATCAACAGCATTTGTATACACAAACAATGCCATGGCTGAGAAAGAACTTATAAGATCAGCACCATTCACAGTATCTACAAAGAAATTTAAATACCTTATAATAAATTTAACCAAGGAGTTGAAAGATCTCCACCATGAAAATGACAAAATATTTTAAAATGAATCAGAAGAAGATGCACAAAAAGGAAAAATCTTCCACATTCATGGATTGGAAGAATTCATATCATCAAAATTTCCATACTACCCAAAGCTATTTACAGATTCAATGTGATCCCAATCAAAATACCAAAGGTGGTATTCTCAGATCTGGAGAATACGACCACAAAATTCATATAGAATCACAAAACATACTGGATAGCTAAAGCAATCCTAAATCATAAAAATAAAGCTGGAGACATCACAATATCAGACTTTGAGAAATATTACAGGTCAATTATAAGCAAAAAGCCTGGCACTGGCAGAAGAATTGGCATATGGACCAATGGAACAGATTAGAGATCTCAGAAATTAATCCATGCTTCTACAACAAACTAATCATTGACAAACAAGCTAAAATCACTCTCTGGATAAAGGACAGTCTTTTCAACAAATGGTGTTGGAAAAATCAGATCTCTGCATGCAGAAATATGAAACAATACCTCTATTTTATACCCTATACAAAAGTCAACTCACAACAGATCAAGGATCTAAATTTAAGACCTGAAACCATGAAAGTTCTAGAGGAAAACAGGTGAAACATTGCAAGACACTGGCATAGGCAAAGACTTCTTGGATAAGACCCCAACAGCACAGGGAATAAAGGCAAAAATAGACCAATAGGATTGCTTCAAGCTAAAATCCTTCTGTAAGCAAAAGAAACAGTCAACAAAGAGGCAACCAACAGAAAGAAAAATTTGCAAATTATACATCTAATAAAAGATTAATATCTAGGATATATAATGATCTCAAGAAACTCAATAATAAAAAGCAACCCAGTCAAGCAAGGGGCTAAGGTTATGAATAGGCATTTTTCAAAGGATGAAATGTAAAAGGACAAAAAACACATGAAAAAATGCCCAGGACCACTAGCCATCAGAGAAGTGCAAATAAAACCCACAATGAAGTTTCACTTCACGTCAGTTAAAATGGGTATCATCCAAAAATAAAAAACAAAACAAAACAAAAACGCTGCCAAATATATGAGGGAAAATATATGCCAATAAATTGTAGTTGGGAATGTAAACTAATAGAACCATTATGGAAGACTGTGTGGAAATTCCTCAGAAATCTGAAAATAGGTCTACCATATGACTCAATCATTCCAATCTTGGGAATTTACCTAAAGGAAATTAAAATAAGCATATGAAAGCGGTATCTTGCTCTTTCATTAGTAGCAGCTCAACTCACAATAGCCAGGATATGGAATCAACCCATATGATCAACCCAGATCAGTTCATCAACTGATGACTGGATAAAGAAATTGTGGTTGTAGGTACACAATGGAACACTATTCAACCATTAAAAAGAATGCAATACTGTCCTTTACAACAAAATGGAAACAATTAGAGACCACTAGGGTTAGTAAATAACTCAGTCCTAAAAGGAAAATATCATGTATTCCCTGATTTGTGGTAAATAATATACAAAGTACAAAAAAGTAATGTATAAGAGTGAAATAGAAAATTTTGAGATTCGATAATTGTTTATAGCCCTTATGTACACTCTTAAGCAACAGTGGTTTTCTACTTACTACTTGTTGAATTCTTTATTTAGTGGAGGGTTAAGTTGTGATTATGAGATAAATTAAAAGTATGTCATTGTAAAAACCAAAAGAAAAATAAGAAAGCGGGTATTCCCTGAAACAACAGACACTCCACTAAGCCACAGATACAAAGTTCAAAGATAAAATCCATCAGAGGAACAAACCAACATGTATTTCCACAAGTGCCTAAAAGTAAGCGTAGAAATTTAAAAAACAACAATAAGGAAGACAATATGATTCCCCCAAAGGAACATAACAACACTGTAATATTAAAATGTGAAGACGAAGAGATTGATGACATGCCTGAAAAAAAATTCAAAAGAATGATCATAGGACTAATCAGAAGCAATGAGAAGCAAATTCATGAGTTAAAGAAGTCTATACATTACATAGATGAAAAATTTCCCTGTGGGATTGAGAAGTGAAAACAAACTGTAATATTAAAAATGAAGAACTCAATATGTCAAATAAAAATACAATGGACCCTAAAGGCTTCCATAGCCTTGGCAACTCATGACTAGAGCCTAGGGAGATTACTGACGCCATAAACAAGAGTGTCAAATTGTTAAGTCAGCAACAGGAGTCACACTATGTACTTACGTCTCATGTGTCATCTGTCCTTAATGTGTTGTCCAATGTGAAGTGATGCTATAACTAGTACTGAAACAGTATTTTTACACTTTGTGTTTCTGTGTGGGTGCAAACTGATGAAATCTTTACTTAGTATATACTGAATCGATCTTCTGTATATAAAGATAATTGAGAATGAAAAAAAAAACTTGGTTTTAAATTGGAAATTACATAGAAAATTAATCAGTTTTTTTAAAAAAAAATCATGTAGGATCTCTGTGCTTAATGTGCTGTACATTGTGATTTAATGCTATAACTAGTACTCCAACAGTATTTTTCACTTTGTGTTTTTGTGTGGGGGCAAACTGTTGAAATCTTTACTTAATTTATACTAAACTGATCTTCTGTATATAAAGAGAATTGAAAATGAATCTTGATGTGAATGGAAGGGGAGAGGGAGCGGGAAAGGGGAGGGTTGTGGGTGGGAGGGAAGTTATTGGGGGGGGGGAAGCCATTGTAATCCATAGGCTGTACATTGGAAATTTATATTCATTAAATAAAAGTTTAAAAAAAAATACAATGGAAAGCTTTAATAAGAGACATGGTGAAGCAGAATAAAGAATATCCAAGCTGGAAGACAAATCTTTGACAATACCTCAGTCACTCAGACCAACACAAAACAAAACACAAAAACAAAAACAAAAAAAAGCCAAACAAAAAAAGACAATAGAACACTCAAAAACAGTGCTGGATATTTATGGGATACTATCAAACAACTCAAAATATGAGTCATAGGAGTTCCTGTAGGTGTGAAAAGAGAGAATGAACTAGAAGGTCTATTTAGTGAAATAATTGCAGAAAACATTCCCAAGTTCGAGAAAGAAAGGGACATGCAAGTACAAGAATCACAAAGAACTACTAACAGACATAACCAGAAAAAATCTTCACCATGACAAATTGTAGTCAAACTTTACACAGTCAAACAAAAAGAAAAGATTCTGAAATGTGCACTAGAAAAATGCCAGATTACTTTCAGAGGATCTCCAATTAGCGTCTCAGCTGACTTCTCAACAGAAACCCTACAGGCTAGAAGAGAATGGGGAGATATAGTTCAAGTGTTAAGAGAAAAAAACCTGTCAATCTAGAATATTGTACCCTGCAAAGCTCTCATGTATGAGTGAATGTGAAATAAAGACCTTCTATAGCAAACAGAAATTGAAAACATTTGTCACCACACATCCAGCCTTACAAATGAAGCTTAAGGATGTCCTGCACACAGAAACACAAAAAGATAGCCATCATTATGAAAGAATGTGAAGGCAGAAAATCTTGTAGCAAAAGTACCAAAGAAATCCAAAGCAAACAATAAGAATGTTTTGAGAAAAATGGCAGGACCAGGTCATTATTATCAACAGTAACCTTGAGAGTAAATGGCCTGAATTATCCAATTAAAAAGAGACCATCTGAAAGGATTAAAAAACACCACCCACCTATTTGCTCCCTACACAAAGGAGACAAGAAGAGCATTATGTAATGAGTAAGGAATCAATTCAACAGGAAGAGGTGACTATAATAAATGTATATGCATCCAATGCCAGGGCACCTGGCTATTTAAAAGAAACATTAATGAATCTGAATGGAGACATAAACTCCAATAATACAGTAACAGGGGACTTTAATACCCACTTTCATCAATGGACAGATCAATAAGACAGAATATCAACAAAGAAACAACGGAGCTGACCTATACTATGGACCAAAGGGACCTGATATTGACAGACTGTTTCATCTCACATATGCATAATATGCATTCTTTCATCAATGCATGGAACTTTCTCTAGGATAGTCCATATAATAGATCATAAAGCAAATGTCAGCAAATTAAAAAAAATGAAATCATTCAATTTATCTTTTCAGACCACAATGGAATGAAGGTGGAAATAAAAACTCAAGAATCTGTAGAGAATTTACAAACACATGGAGACTGAAAAACACTTTCCAAAATGAAAGTCATAGAAGAAATAAAAATGGAAATAAGAAATTTCCTGTAAATGAATCAAGATGACAACACGACCTATCAAATCTTGTGGGGTACAGAAAAGCAGTGTGAGGAGGGAAGTTTATAGCAATTAGTGCCTACATCAAGAACTAGGAAAAGCATAAAAAAATGAACTATCAGTGCATCAAGGACCTATAAAAAGAATGAACCAAATCCAAAATTAGTAGGAGGAAATAAATAATTAAAATTAGAAAATAAACAAAATTGAAACCAAAAAAACAATACAAAAGATTACTGAAATGAAGAGTTGGATTTTGTAAGAAAAAAAAATACCATTAACCCAAATAACAAAAAGAGGGAGAAGACCCAAATTAATAAAATCAGAGATGAGAAAGCAGATGAAAACATGGATACTACAAAAATAAAAAAAGATTCATCAGGAATTACTACAAACAGCTATATGCCAACAAATTTGAAAATCTACAAGAAATAGATTCCTATGCACATATAATCTATCAAAAATGAGTCATGAAGATATAGAAAACCTGAAAAGACCAATAACCAAGGTGGAGATTGATCAGTAATAAAGACTCACCCAAGAAAGAAATCCCAGGACCAGATGGCTTCACTGCTGAATTCTATCAGACTTTAAAGAAGAACTAGTGCAAATTCTTCTCAAGCTATTCAAAACAATTGAAAGGGAGGGAATCATCCTGAACTTTGTCTATGAGGCCAGCATCACCTTCATTCCAAAACCAGATGAAGAAGTACAAAGAAAGAGAACTATAGACCAACATCCCTGATGACCATAGATGGAAAAAAATCCTCAAAATACTAGCTAATTGAATCTAACAACACATCAGAAAGATCATTCACCCAGACCAAGTGGGATTTATCCCTGATATGTAGGGGTGGTTCAACATAGAAAAATCAATAAATGTGATACATCCCATTAACAATTTAAGGAATAAAAACTATATGATTATCTCAATGGATTGAGAGTAAGCATTTGATAAAACACAACATCCTTCCATGATAAAAACTTTAAGCAAGGAACACTCCAACACAATCAAGGCAACTTATGACAAACCCACAGCCAGCATCACGCTGGATGGTGAAAAGTTTGAAGCATTTCCCCTAAGATACGGAACCAGACAAGGATGCCAATTCTCACCACTGCTATTCAACAAAGTCCTAGAAGTTTTAGCCAGAGCCATTAGGCAAGAAAAAGACATCAAATAGATACAAATGGGAAAGGAGGAAGTCAAATTATCCCTGTTTGCAAATGACGTGATTCTATATAAAGGAGGACCAAAAGATTCCACTAAGGGATAATTGGAACTCATGAGAGTTTGGTAACATGGCAAGATATAAAATTATACAAAGGCTATTGATTTTTGTGTATTAAACAGACAATGCCATGGCTGAGAAAGAACTTGTGTGATCAGTAGCATTCATATTAGCTACAAAAATTTTTAAATACCTTGAGATAAATTTAAACAAGGAGGTGAAAGATCTCTACAAGGAATATTACAAAGAATTAAAGAAATAGGAGACACACAAAAAAAGGAAAGATTTTCCATGTTTGTGGTTTGGGAGAATTATATCAGTAAAACGTCCATACTACCAAAAGCAATTTACAGATTCTAGATGACCCCAAACAAACTGCCAATGACATTTTTTTCATATCTAGAAAAAAGATGATAAAATTCATATGGGAATACAAGAGCCTGAAAAGCTAGCAATCCTGAACAACAAAACAAAGTGGAAGCATCACAATACCAGATATCCAGATATAGTACAGGGAAGTTATAATCAAAACCACTAGCTACTTGGCACCAAAACAGACATGTTGATCAACGGGGCAGAAGAGAAATTCCAGAAATAAATCCAAACAGCTACAATCAACTAATATTTGACAAAGGAGCCAAAACCAATCCCTGGAGAAAGAACAGACTCTTCAACAAATAGTGCTGGGATAATTGGATCTCCACATGAAACAAGAACCCTTCCTTATACCTTATAAAAATGAATTCTAAATAGATCTATGATCTAAATCTATGACCTGATACCATCAAATTACTATAGGAGAGCTTTGGGGAAACTCTGCAAGACATATCATAGGCAAAGACTTCTTGGAAAGAGCCAAGAAGCACAATCAGAGCCAAAATTGACAAATGGGATTATATCAGGCTGAGAAGCTTCTGCACAACAAAGGAAACACCCAGAAAAGTGAGGAGGCAAATGACAGAACGGCAGAAAATATTTGCAAACTATGCATCCAATACACTATATTCCTAAATATATATTCCTATATATCTGATGCACACTATCTTTTTAAAGTTGTGCCTATGAAATTTGCATTCATTAAATAAAAGCTTTAAAAAAAGAAATGGGCAAAGGATTTAAACAGGCATTTTTTTTTTCAAAAGAGGAAATTCAAATGGCCAACAGACACATGAAAAAATACTCAAGATCACTAGCCATCAGGGAAATGCAAATCAAAATCTCAATGAGGTTTCACCTCACCCCAGTTAGAATGGCTCTCCTATAGAAATCAACAAACAATAAATGCTGGTAAGGATACTGGGAAAAATGTACTTCAATCCACTATTGGTAGGAATGTAAACTAGTATAGCCATTGTGAAAGACAGTATGGAGCTTCCTCAGAAAGCTGAAAATATCTATGACCTATGACCCAGTCTTCCCACTCCTGGGAATTTATCCAAACAAATGAAATTAGCATATGAAAGAGTTATCTTTACTCCCATATTTATTGCAGCTTAATCTACAATAGCTAAGATATGGAATCAACCCAGATGTCCATCAACTGATGATTGGATAAAGAAATTTTTACAATTGTTATAATTTTTAATTGAGGATATATATGTTCTATCTAGTATGAAATATTGCTCAATTGTAAATAAGAATGAAATCTTGTCTTTTGCAACAATATGGATGCAACTGGAAACTATTATGCTTAGTGAAATAAGCCAGTCCCAAAAAGTCAAATACCATATTTTTCCCTGATTTGTAGTTGCTAATAAATTATCAAAAAATGTAATGTTCATGAGTGAAATTTACACCTTGAGATTCAATAATTGTTTACAGTCCTTGTCGGTACTATTAAATAACCCATATAGGAAGTGGGATACACAGTAGACTCATAGAATGGCAGATGTCCTAAACAGTACTCTGGCCTCAGAATCAGCCCTTAAGGCATTCGATCTGGCTAAAAATCCCATGAGAGTATTTCAGGCATGGAAAGCCAAGACACTCTGGCAAAAAAAAAAAAAAAAAAAAAAAAAAAAAAAACAAAAACAAAAACAAAAACAAAAACAAAAAAACAAAACCTAAATGAAAGATCTCTGTGAGTGAGATCCCAGTGGAAAGAACGGGGCCATCAAAGAAGGAGGTACCTTTCTCTGAAGGGAGGAGAGAACTTCCACTTTGACTATGACCTTGTCTAAACAAGATCGGAGTTGGCGAACTCAAAAGGCTTCCATAGCCTTGGCAGCTCATGACAAGAGCCTCGGGTGATTACTGACATCATAAATAAGTGTCAATTGTTAAATCAACAACAGGAGTCACTGTGTAGTTTCTCCCCATGTAGGATCTCTGTCGTTAATGTGTTGAACAATGTGAATTAACGGTATAACTGGTACTCAAACAGTATGCTTCACTTTGTGTTTCTGTGTGGGTTCAAACTGTTGAAATCTTTACTTAGTATATACTAAATTGATCTTCTGTATATAAAGATAATTGAAAATAAATCTTGATGTGAATGGGATGGGAGAGGGAGTGGGAGATGGGCCAGTTTCAGGTGGGAGGGAGGTTATGGGGTGAAAAGTTATGCTTTGGAAATTTATATTTATTAAATTTTAAAAAACAACTCATATATATATATAATACATGAAATCTGTTCCCGTTATATAAATAAAATTATAGAAATTGATAATGAAATTTTAATATCCAAACACATTCAAGACAATCTTTTATTCATTTATTTAATTTGTGAAGACAGAGAAATCCACCTATCTACATGTTCACTTCCCAATAGCCTGCAACAATGGGCTGGCCAGGGTGATGCATGTTGCCTGATACTAAATCCAGGTCTCTCAAATAGGTTGTAGGGACCCAACTACTTGAGCCACTACCTGCTGCCTGTCAGAGTACACAGCAGCAGGAACGGTGGTCGGGAATGGAGATGGTACTCAAACCTAGCACTTTGAATGGGATGTGGAGTTGCAAGTGGCATCTTTACCAGTTGGTGAAATGTCTGTCTTCTCCCAACAGTGAAGGACTTTTACTATGAAATACTTAATATAGATGTCAGTTAATTAGGCAGTGTTACACAAATACACATGTAGACAAACAGACCAATGGAATAGGACAGTAAATTCATATTTTTTCTTCCTTCATTATATATATTTTATTTCTATTCTTATTATATAGTTTCTATTTTTGGCATTATCCTCCCATAGCCATTGTCATGATGACTTAAAACAGAATTATAAAAACATCAAATATCTGGCAATGAATCTAACAGAAGTGTAAAAACTCTCCAGTGAAAATTACAGTGCATTGCTCAGAGGCAACAGTGAAAACTTGAACAAATGGAGATACTACTATATACTAGATATGGAGTAATCCTACCATTATTCATTTGTGTATAACCATAGCTGATATCTAGCTGCTCTTCCTAACATTAATCTATTTGTCTTGTGCTTTTCATAAATTATCAAATCACCTAGAGGGGAATATTGAGGAACAGTGGCTTAACCCACTGCTGGGGATGACCACATCTCATATCAAGTGCTGGTTTAAGGCTGCTCTGCTTCTGATCTGGCTCCCTGCTAACACACCTGGAAAGCAGCAGATGATGGCCTAAGTACTTGAATTCCTGCCACCCATGTGTGAATCCCAAATAGAGTTAATGGTTTCTAGCTTCATCCTGGCTTAGCTCCTGGTTTTGGGAGTCATTTGGTGAGTAATGCAGTATATGGAAGAGCGCTCTCTGCCACTGTGTCTTTTAAGTATAAATGAATAAATCTTTAAAAAATTATGTAAGGCATATGCTAATTGTATATAAATGTTGAAACTTGTAAAACACATTTTAGGATAGATCATAACATGCAGTCTTATGAAATATTTGCTACATGTATAAGAATATGTTACATATATATCTGAATGTATACAATGTAATACAATTACAAATGTATTTATATATGTATTAATGGATATAAATTTATAAACATTGTATTATACTTTTCAAATATAAAGTATACATGAGTTTTGAATTATAATAAATCAGACTTCACACTCTTAATTTTTCATTTTTTTTAAACTTTTATTTAGTAAATACAAATTTCCAAAGTACAGTTTATGGATTACAATGGCTTCCCCCCCTATAACTTCCCTCCCACTTGCAACCCTCCCATATCCCGCTTCCTCTCCCATTCCATCACATCAAGATTCATTTTCAATTCTCTTTATATACAGAAGATCGATTCAGTATATACTAAGTAAGGATTTCATCAGTTTGCACCCACACAGAAACACAAGGTGTAAAAATACTGTTTCAGTACTAGTTATAGCATTACTTCACATTGGACAACACATTAAGGATAGATCCCACATGAGGAGTAAGTACACAGTGACTCCTGTTTCTGACTTAACAATCTGACACTCTTATTTATGGCATCAGTAATCTCCCTAGGCTCTAGTCATGAGTTGCCAAGGCTATGGAAGCCTTTTGAGAATGCTGACTTCGATCTTATTCCGACAGGGTCATAGTCAAAGTGGAAGTTCTCTCCTCCCTTCAGAGAAAGGTACCTCCTTCTTTGATGGCCCCGTTCTTTCCACTGAGATCTCACTCACAGAGATCTTTCATTTAGTTCTTTTTTTTTTTTTTGCCAGAGTGTCTTGGATTTCCATGCCTATAATACTCTCATGGGCTCTTCAGCCAGATCCGAATGCCTTAAGGGCTGATTCTGAGGCCAGAGTGCTATTTGGGGGGTGTCATAATGTCTTCCTTGTTCTTGTTTCCTTGGTTTCTGCATTTGATGCTTGGCATTGTAGAGATATTCTTCGGATTCTTCTTCCCTCGCTGTGGTGTTTTTTTCTTGTTATACTATGACTGTATTAAGTGGACTGTCTGCTTTTGATGGAGCCTTAGAGGCTTGAGATGCGTGTGGCCTGAGAGCTCTGTTTGGTTCCTCAGGGTTAAGGGTGTGCCAAAGTTGACACTCCCAGGTTAGGCATGGTAATTTTTTTTTTTTATTCAGAAGAGAAATAATTCTTCACAGCTGAGCAGAATTGAAGGTAGTTAGTAGGCGAATGATATACCCACAGGAGCCAGAGATTGGAAGCTCTTTCCCAAGGACCACACAGGAAATCTGTGCTGCCCTCAGTGTGGGCTCAAATTATCCTGCAGTCTGCCACTGGGTTGCCAAGGTTACCGAATTGTAGCATCTCTGGAGAGTACTCACATGAGTTCTGTGAGTTCTCTCACCCACCATCTCTTTTTTCACAGTCTCAGTTCATTAGCACCACACATTCACTGGGTCCTAATCTCCTGTTATTTCACCCCCTCCCCCAGAGCCAGGTTTTTCTGCTAGGCTCAGGGCCCGTGCAGACCTGAGTTTGCCCCACTTATGACATATGTCCAAAATGGCACCTGTTCTTTGTCTTGCTCGCCTTTGAGAGGTGAGCAGAGAGAGAGAAACTCATGTCCATATTGGTCACTTTTTTTTTCCTCTCTCTTCTAGTTAGCCTAGTGAACTTTTCCCCACAGGGTTTCAAGCCTCGTTCCCTCTAGGCTCCTTTTTCTGCTTTCCCGCTGGTGTCTTGGGCTATTGAGGTTTGGCTCACCTCACATTCCAGCACTGGTGCGTTGATTCTACCACTGGTGTCGGGAGCCGTGGGCTCCCACGCCCTCCATGCAGGTACACTGTGAGTCACTAGTTCCGGAAGAGTTTCCTCTACTGTTTCTTCCCCTACACTTCCTTGAACCTGCAGTATCTCCCGTTTTATTAAATTGTCTCTTCCCGGACTATCAGTGTGCTCCCTTCCTATTCCACCATCTTGCCACTAATCTCAATTTTTTTTAACTTTTATTTAATGAATATAAATTTCCAGTGTACAGCTTATGGATTACAATGGCTTCCCCCCCCCATAACTTCCCTCCCACCCGCAATCCTCCCCTCTCCGGCTCCCTCTCCCCTTCCTTTTGCATCAAGATTCATTTTCAATTCTCTTTATATACAGAAGATCAATTTAGTATAAAGATTTCAACAGTTTGCACCCACATAGAAACACAAAGTGAAACATACTGTTTGAGTACTAGTTATAGCATTAAATCACAATGTACAGCACATTAAGGACAGAGATCCCACATGAGGAGCAAGTGCACAGTGGCTCCTGTTGTTGACCCAACAAATCGACACTCTAGTCTATGGCGCCAGCAACCATCCCAGGCTGTCGTCATGAGCTGCCAAGGCTATGGAAGCCTTCCAAGTCCGCCGACTCCGATCACATTTAGACAAGGCCATAAAAGACAGAGTGAGGATAGTAACCAATGATCCTAAGAGTGGCATTTACCAGGTTTGAACAATTATACAGCATTAAGTGGGGAAGAGGACCATCAGTACACACATGTTGGGAGTAGAGCCATTGGTGGTAGAGTAGAGGTTATGATTACAAAGGAATGAGGCCCAAGTGCACTAGACAGGGCCTAGAACAAAGGACAGAGTCATTATTAGAGGAGCTAAGAAAGGTGCTGTCTAAGCTACAATTAAGTTTTCTGATTGAGAGGCAAATAGAACCTGATAGAAGGGGCTTGATAATAATCTGGTGGGCTTTAGGCCTTGTAAATTCAGAGGCCCAGACCTATCTATCTCTTCACATGGGGTATATCCTAAGGGAGGTGTGAACCTCCTAGGGGAAGGCACTCTGTTGACTTTCATTACTTGGCTGGCCTTGGAGGAGAGCTGGCCAGGTAAAGGCAGGGGGCATCTCTAACAAGAAATTTACAGTTCTGCCTGCAATGTTGCTGACCCTACTTGACCATCCCCCCAGCTGCAGTGGTCACTTTGGAAGTTGGGCTGAGTGAAGGGCTTTTCAGCTTAGAGCCAATAAGATCTGTGGCTCTGACCTGGGCATCCTTCGACTCCAGGGCAGGTCCATTTCCAGTGATCCAACTCTTGGCAGAGCTGCCAGGGCTCTTCACAAGCTGACTTCTGCTGAAGCCCATGCTTACCACATTGAAAGCCACTGCAGTGGACTGGCCTGTTGGGTCTCCTTGAGGGCAGATCACTGTACAGATCAGCCATTAATAGGCCTGCCACCCATTGCTTCTGATGCCGAGCTTTCTTTTCCTCCTGGTTTGTGTTAAAGCAGACCAGAGGATGCAAGTCAAGGGAGTGCCCGTTTCCCATCTCTAATCTTCGGTGGCCTGAACTACAAGTCTATAGTCACAGGCATGTTCTGTAGTAGTTTTTCTAAGGTAGACAATGCCCATGAGGAAAATTATATTCTCACTTTAAAACTTTCTTTCCCTTTGGTCTGAAAGGGAGGTTTTTTCTACTTACTGTATACTTCGCTGATGGCAAAGTGAATCTAGCTATGAGATTATTATTTGAGTTCTTATTTTGGCTATGCTATTGCAGAAAAATGTTAGCCATCTCTTTTATAAGGTCTAAAGATTAAATTGTGCATCCTACAGATTCCTTCATAATAGAATTAGTTTCCTACCTTGAAGAGAATAGAGAAATCAAGGAACAAGTTGGGCTTAGAATAGAGAAATGAGGGAGCAAGTCCTAGATCGCTTGCTGACAATAGCAATATCACATGAATACTTAGCAAACCGTTTCAACCATTAGATAACAACTTAAGAAAACATTTACCAGAAGGTCCAATGCCTTCTATAAATTTTAAGAATCATGTATTTGAAAACACCTCTTAAATATCTAACATGGTGTAGTTTGTTTAGCCAGTAAACTTAAGCACAACCATATAAAATGTTTTTAGTTTCTTTCTACCAACAAGTTTAAAACATATGATACACAGATTCAGGTCCCACAAATTAAAATGTATCTTTGATTGATTTTAGCAGCTTAAATTTATGGACAATCTTATCTATAAGCCATTTAAAATAAAACTCTTAATAAAATTTCCCCATGTGGACATACAATATGTACACACATATAACATAGCATAATAGACCAATATAGCAATTTCAATAATAGCTTTTAAAATCTTTAACTCTTTTTGTAGATTGCCAATTGATTTGAATTGCTTTTTGTTTTTAGTAACCTCAGTTAACCATACTTTCTCTCAGTTGGTACTGTTAATACATTATTGGCTTCATCTGTTTACAGAGCCATCCCAAAGTACTGAATACAATAAAAGTGGCTGGAAAAAGTCCATAGGAACCTATAGGAGGACAGCTAAACACAGAACCAACAACGCTTTAGTTTTATGAGCAGCAAATCATATATAACTGTGGATGACAAAAGACTTTAAGTCGCCATGTTTAAAATTATAAACTCATCAACCAACAAGAGGCACTTGCTTACTTCACAGTATTTTTGAAATCTCAATTTTTTAATCCCTTCTCTAAATATCAGGCTTTAGTTATTAAGTTTGTAGGTATCCATCCAAACTTCTCTCTCCAAACACATAATCATAGCTGGATACACACACACAAGAGAGTTTTTTTGTGTTTTAAAAATTGATTATATGTCTTTATGTACTTTTATTTTCTCTCTCAACATTACTTTCTATAAATCAACTTAGATTACCCAGTGCACTCCAAACTTATTCTTCAATAGTTTCATAACAGTCTGTGACAGAGCTATATCACCATTTATTCAAGTTTTTTCATGGTAATGCATTCATTCTGTTTCCAATTTTCTGCCCCTACAAATCATGCTACAACAAGTACCATCACATTCCACATCAATAAGGACTCTGATTGGTCTTTGTATCTGTAACAACTAATATTTACATTTTCATATTTGTGTGCAAGAACTCCATAAATGTTAGAATTTAATTTGTGTTAGGAATCAAACTATAGTATTATACCATTTTTAAAAACTACACACCATCACATGCATATGATATACTTTATATAGACCTTAGTCTCAAAAAGGTGATTGCTAGATAACAGGATTACAAAGTTTTCATTGTTGAATAGATGCTGCTAAACTGCTTTCCAAAAGAGATTGCAGCACAAGCATATCACCAACAATGTATGGGAATGCCTTTGTGCTGAGTCATATGCAGCAACAGGTGCCAGGGTGATGGGTGTGAAGTCCTGTCTTCTAATTGCTTTATATTACACATCAACGACTGCTAGCGAATCTCAGCCTTGTTTGTGTTTAACAGTTGAGTTTACTCTGTAGTGAACTGCTTGTTCATATATTTTTGTCCATTAAAAAGCTGAGTTGTCTTTTCTCATTGAATTTTAAAAACTCTCTGAAAAGAACAAATGTTAATTGGTTGCCTATTTATTACTTTATAAATTTACCAGAACTATCATTTTCAAATTGATTTTATTATGGTCCTTGACCATTGAAATGTTTAATTTTTATCAGCCTAATACATCTTTTACTTTATATTCCTTAGGTTTCAAATCTTAGATTTACTCTTGTTCCTAGATTTTAAAAATTCAAAACGTTCATTGTTGTTTTGACATGTACAGAAGTCCTTCATATATTAGAAAATTATTTTGCTATAGGAAGTAAGATTTTCTACACGAATGGAGTCAGTCACACCAGCACATATATGGAATGAGTCATCTTTCCCACTGAGTTGAAATACAAAATGTATTGAATTCACATAAATTCTGAGATCAATGTCTCAGTTTTATTTCACTTATTTTTATCCTACCGATACAGTACGTGTATTAAGACAGTTGTAATGTTTGGTGAAACAAATACACCGTTTTTTCTCCTCCCAAACTTTTTGGCTATTTTCATGTCCACACAACTATTAACAGACTTTTGCCAAATTCAAAAAACATTAAATAGTGTAGGAATACTGTACAGCATTGCCTTTACATGTTGAATTTGAAATACTGAACTTTTTAAAGTGTCAATTTTAGAAAATTATCTTGATATATACATATACATATAGATCTTGTTTCATATCTTTATTTTATTCCTATATAGCCTGTCCCTTTGTAATTCAAATTATTTTGAAAATCCTTACACTTTTAACACTTACAACAGAGTATTTCCCACTTACATTTCCAGGTGTTTTTGTGGCTAGAAAATTTATTATTTTTTCAGTATACACCTGGTATACAATAATTTACATTGTATGATTAATCTTTTTCTTCCAATACCTCTTAACTTTTCTGCTCATACATTAAAATCATTACTAAGATGGGATAGGCTTATCTTTATTTCCCCCTCAAAGCTTTAAACACTATTTTTTCAATGAACAGTGATGACAATTTTATCCTCTTAGGTCTTAATTTTGCTTGTTTATTTTCTAATCCAGCTTTCTGCCTTTTTGAAGAGTAATATTTATTGTTGGATTATAATAAAATATTCCATTCATTTCTGTTTTACTTGGAGATTTTCCTGGGAATGATTACTGTATGTTGTCAAGAGCTTTTATTTGTTGATACTTTAATCAGTTGCTATAATTATTTTGTTGATATAATTCCTTAACTTGTATCCTCCTTGACTTCCTAGTATTATCTTAGTTGATGCTTCTCTTGATGAATGAATTTGTCTAGCCAAAATTTTAAAATATTTGTGTCCGTACTCTATTTCAATTAGGTTTAGTATTAAAATTATGCTGATATCTTAGAAACTGCCTATGTTTTCTTTGGCCTAGAACAGTTTAATTAACATTGGTTGGATAAATCCTACTGGTAAACCCAATTAGTTCTGGTGCTTTATTGAATGGCAAATCTTGGATTACCTCTCCAGTTTCTTTCACATTAATTAATCAGTCATATTTTCTAATTTTCTTGGTCAATTTTTTACATTTTACATTTTTTGGATGAAACCATCCATTTTTTTAGGCTATCACATTTGTTTATTTAGAATTACACATTCTCAGATTCTCAAAATTCTTTTAGTCTATCTGCTATCTGTGATCATATCTTCTTTATCATTCCTTGTCATATTTCTGTTTTATTAACTCAATTATATTTATTTTATTCATCATTTATTAAATTGGCTGTTTGATTTATCCTTTCTACAATTTTAAAAGTTTTATTAATTTTAGGATATTTATTCCTTTCTAATTTATTTTGAGGCTATTTTTATTATTTGTATAAATCCTTATATAGCAATAATTGTGTAAGATAAAACTTATTTCCTTTATTTTTGTATTTTTTCCTTAATAAACAAGTTTTTTGCTATGAATTTCCATTTTCAGTATGATTTATGATATAATCCATGTTTTGATATTAAGTATTTTCTTTCATGTTTACATATGTGTTTTTCATTTAATTTTTAGCTAAAGAATTCAGAAATTTGTTTTTTCTTCAACTTATGGTTTAGTTATTACTGTTTATATCCAGGAATGTGTATTTCAAAATGTATACATTTTGAATAATGTTTTTTTCCCATGGGACCATAGATTTTTCTAAATGTTCCATGAACATTCAAAAAGTATTTACTGAATGAAATGAAAATATTTACTATATATCTCTTCATCTATTTGCCTATCTCAATGGCAGTGTTGAAATGTTTATCTCAATCTATATTTCAACCTCACTGGAGAGAGAACAAAAACCTCAGATGCCAGCTCAAATTCTGTGTGAAATTTTTTTCTCAGAAACCAAAAGAATGACAGCAAGGTCTTCAATGGACATACACAAATCTCCTCTTATTTGGAGATGGGGGGTGAGGTGAGGAGTGTGATGTGCTCTAAGATGTTCTGTGGATGCTGAAAGTGCAGGCAGATCCACATCCTATACATGGGTGTATGTATGCTTTCCTATAAACACATATTGTTATAAAGTTTAATTTATAAATTAGGCAGTAAGAGGTTAACTACAATAACCAACAATAAATAGAACACTTATAACAAAATAGTAAGATAGAAGCTATTTAAAACTTGTGAATTATTTATTTCTGGGATTCTCATTTATATTCCTTCACCTTGGTTGCCTATGGTAATTGAAACTGCAAAAAGGGAAACCTCAGATAAAAGCAGACTAACGTACTGATCAGTTCACAGAGGTAACACACAGAATCCCTGAGGATTCTTTTGATAATTGAGAAGCAACATCGCAGGAAAAGACTCAACATCTGGTTAGTGAATTATTCAGTTCTTTTATAAATATGACCATGGATTATTTATTACAGGCAAAGCCAGGAACTCATCCATTACACTTGATGATCAAATGCTAAATAATAAAAGACCTGGCTATATTTCATGTGTTTTCTTTCTTAAATCAAAGGGAGAACTGTAGGTGTGTGGTGCAGCGGGTTAAGACACCCCATATGATGTGCACATTCCATTCAGAGTGCTTGAATCTGAGTCCTACCTCTATTTCCCATTCAGACTTATTGTAATGTGCACCTGGGAGACCAATGTACTTGAGTCCCTGCCACCCACATGGGAGTCCTGGATGCAATTTGTGGCTCCTGGCTTTGGCTTGGTTCAACCCTGGCTGTTGCAGGCATTTGGGGTATAAACCAATGCATAGATTTCTGTCTCTCGCTCTCATTCTTTCTCTCTCTGCCTTTCAAATAAATAAAAAAGTAAAAATAAATAAACTTAAAAAAAGAAGAATAAAAGATTTTGCATTAAAATGATTTAGGACCTTAACTAGTAGAATAAGCCTAGACTAGAGGCCACATTTATTTTGCCTCTTATGGAAATGTTCAGTTTCTAAAATTGCAAGAATAAAGGAAATAGAGAGCTTCAGAAATTCCCAGGCAATGCCAAGTGAAAAGCGTAACTAGACTCCACATTAAGCCATCCTGAGCATTTCAAAGGGATGGCAGCCTCTCATCTTTTATCTGCAGGTTTCAGATGGGTATTCAGAGAGATTCTCCCAGAAACATCAATATTCCCCCCTGTACTCCAGCGTGGGGGGTTAGGTGGTACCAGTTTTAGAAGAGAGTGAGCGCCAAGCACGTGGTCAACTGAATGCTCAGAAGGACCCTCTTGATGTTATCTTTCCTGGCAATTCTCCCCCTTGGTCATTCTGCCAGAAACTATGCTTCAGTCAGTGCTTTTTAAGTCTTCTGTTTCTCACTGGGGCTAACTGCTTTCATTTCATCATACAGTACTCTCCATCTGGGTCCCTAAACATCTCATATTTTGTCCATCCTATACTTCTGAATGAACTATTTTAATGCTCTTTCTTGTTCTAAGAACACTTACTTATTTTTTAGGATTCGGTAATGAATCTCCCCCAAACTCTCCTCTCTCTCCCAGGCAGAGTTAGGCACTCCTTTTTCCTTCCTATGGTGCCCTGTACAAACCACCATTAAGCACTTCACACACCTTTTGAAAGGGTGTTTTGTCTCTTTCATCCATGTTATCCTAGGGCTGAGCACAGTATCCAGTACAGAGTAGGTATTAAATGATCAAATAGATGGATAGCCGAGCAAACAAATGTGTTCTAAAACCCAGCATGTGTTGAGTTCTACTTGGCATCAAAATGCTTTGAAACTACATTGAAGAACTTTTAATTAACTGGTTGTAGCTAACCACCCTTGAGATCAAGATAAACACAAAGACAGGAGAGGACAGATTAAGGACTAATAACTAAGACCTCACAGAAATTAGTCTTCAAAATATATCTGAGACTCTTGGAGAATGAAAGACTTGGATATAATGTTTCCTTATTTAAAAGAATACAAATGAACTACGAGTTTGGTATTGATCCTTTGCAAAATTCTAGATTTAATTAATAATAATTTGGTCTTGAGCTATCAGTAAAGAAAGAATAACAAGAGGGAAAGCCATGTCAAAAAATAAAAATCATGGGGCTGACACTGTGGCATAGCAGGTTAAGCTGCCACCTGCAGCACCAGCATCCCATGTGGGTGCTGGTTCAATTCCTGGTTGTTCTAGTTTCTATCCACCTACCTGGTAATGCAGGTAATGAAAAGCAGAAGATAGCCCAAGTGCTTGGGCATCTGCCACCCACCCATGGGGACCTGGATGAAGCTCCTGGCTCCTGAGTTCAGTCTGGCCCAGCTTTAGCCATTGGGGCCATTTAGGGAGTGACCGAGCAGATGGAAGATCTCCCTCTGTCTCTCCCTCTCTAACTCTGCTTTTCAAAAAAAATAAGTAAATCTTTAAAAATAATCATGAATTGTGAGCTTGTTTTTTTAATTCAATGAGATTTAACAAAAGAGTACTAAGCAACTGCAGGTTTAATTTCGGTAAGTGGTTAATTTAAGATCCTCATTTCATTATGCTGCTACAGGGATATACTCAACTCCTCACCCAGGAAACAGCAGCTTGAGACATCGCCCCGTGCCAGCAAAGAGTACCTCGTCACCCAGTGTCAGCAGGAAGTAGCTCTAAAGATAGATCATAGTCCTTCTACCCCTCCTGGACTTTTGGGGCTAATGTAATTCCATACAACTCCTGCTTTATAAAAAACAAAAGGGGGGAATGCTAGTAAAATGATGCAGTCTTATCTATGGTATGATCTACACCCCAACACCATCCTGGACTCCAGCCCCCACCGCCATTGCTGGAAACCAGGTGGCCACATGGCCCAACCACTGGTGTCAGCTCTACCCCCATCCTAATGGGATTCGCTGCTCCTTCTTCCTTGCCCACCCCCTGGCAAAGTTTTAAGAGGACCTGTTCCTGAACATGTCTCTCTCTTCTTTTCCATCTCCTGGTCTCTCTCTCTCTCTCTCTCTTTTCCTTCTTTACCCCTTCCCTCTGGTCTGTCAGGTTTCCTCCAATAAACCCTTTCCCTTAAAAAAGATATTCACTTTATTTTCAGTCATGTGTGTCACCTAGAAAGAATACTCCAAGGGAGGGCCCACAGCCCTGCACCTGTGGCCTCACTATATTCAATATTTGCCTTAGTCAAAGACCCAGGATTCATGTTTTCAAAATTCATTAGTGTCACAAAGCTAGAAAAGGGTGACTACTGAACTAAATGCCGGAATCAAGAGTTTAAAGTTGATAAGTAAGAACCCCAGGTTTAACACCTCAAAGCAAAAGTTAGTATTTATAAATGCAAATTATTACAATTGTTTTGTTTTTTTAAAGAAACATTTTAGAATAAAAACTAACAGTAGTGCAGACTCTATTTGAGATTCATTCTAACTTGTTGCAACTCCGTACATTTGTAATGATAGAGGTAATTTAACTTGCTTGTGTTTTACAAATGAAGACTTTGAAACAGCCTGGCAGTCAGCTGGAGTTAAAGCAAGGTTTAGGACTCAGTTCTACTAATTCAAAGTTCCTTGATTCTACTGTAATGTGTAGATTGTTCACTGCTCAAAACACACAAATGATTGCTTTCACTTCTGAATATTACACTAACAGTACACCGAGACATCACAGAATCATGAGATGAAGGCCACAAGGAATCTGATCTGTAAACTGTGACCCACGAAGCACAGTAAGATACTAAAGATACTAGCTGAAATCTGATATACTAGCATGGTAATGTTCAGGAGAAAAATATCAGCTGTCCTAAACTTTCTAAAAGGTTGTCAGTGTAATGGAAGAAAGAATAATCTGAGAGTGCAGTGTTCTAACGGGTTAGTACTGGGCGAGATTGGTCAAAACAACAAAGAATGGATTTCGGCATAAATAAACAACTTAGGATTGTAAAGATTAGCATTAATGAGCAAAGCCTGGTGGATCTTTTGCAAAATCTGAATAAAAGATGAGAATATGGGTGACCCCCTAAATAATAAATATGGATTACCACCGCCCTTACCCCCTGCCAAAACACATACAAAATGCCCCTTGATTTGACTGGTAATTATTGGTACTATCATGTGGTTTTCACCAATATCAAATCCATGATTCATCTCTACACACGAGTCAACCTTAAGTGGGAGGCAGGATTACCATCAGTGAGCCCCTGGAATCTAGCCAGTGCCATCTGCATTGCCACGCTCCTCCCAGGGCTGGACAAGTGCAGGTACTTAAAGCAACATTCCACAAAATGTTCACATGAAGACATTAATACTTCAGCATTTTGTCTTTGTTTTTTGATCACATGGTATGACTGTCAGTAGACATGAGAAACATTAAAGAGAAATGTAGAAAAGACAAAGCCAGTGTTAATTGCCCTCTGGTTCTTGTTCATGCAACCTCTACTGCTGTGAGAGCTGACCAGTGACGGGGAGTTACTTGTGTGGCTTAAAGGGGATTGTAAGGATTAGCAAGGAAAAATAAAAATCAAGGATAATTTCTCTAATATATTAGACTGAGAAGCAATTGGAAATCATAAGCTTAGAATGATAACAACATCCACTTGGAACAGCAGCTGAACTAACACCTCTGCTCTCTGTGCAGTGGAATCTGCTATTTGAGTCCAGTGGGACACACTTGTTCAGCAGTTCCTATACAGTGAATCGCTTTTATATCGATTGTGAATGAAGTCCACATGCCACTGGCTTCTAAATAAAAATAATGCACCTGTCCCCTAATATTTGGTGCTATTGAATTAATTATCTTCTTACCATCTGGAATATAGTTCCAACAAAGAGATTTGGTTAAGTTAGTATTTTTATTAACTGAGGTTTACTAAAAACAGAAATTGTATTTGATGAACATATTAAGCAGAAACAATTGCTGTATTAGATTAATTTAAAAATTGATCCAATTTTTAATACTTAAACTAATAGAATGATTTAACAACTTAACATGCGTATTTATGGGGTTCAGTGTGATGTTTCACTTCACAAACACATTGTGTAATAATCAATGCAGGGTAATTAATTTTTTTGTCATTTCTTTATGGTGAGTATGTTCAAAATCCTCTCCCAGCTGTTTTGAATAGGCAATGAATTATTATTAACTATTCATCTTAGCATGCAGTAGAATACCAGAACTTATTCCTGTTATCTGTTATTGAGAGAGGTTGGTCAATAACACTTTTTATGCACAAAAAAACTGGCACTAAATGTGAGAGTTGCTTTTAATTCAAAGCTCAGTCTCATTCAGAAATATTTAGGGTTTGTGTGGGATGGGAGAATTACATAATAGGTCTTCTAATTTTTTTTTTTTTTGACAGGCAGAGTGGACAGTGAGAGAGAGACAGAGAGAAAGGTCTTCCTTTGCCATTGGTTCACCCTCCAATGGCCGCCGCGGTAGCGCGCTGCAGCCGGCACACCGCGCTGATCCGATGGCAGGAGCCAGGTGCTTCTCCTGGTCTCCCATGGGGTGCAGGGCCCAAGCACTTGGGCCATCCTCCACTGCACTCCCTGGCCACAGCAGAGAGCTGGACAGGAAGAGGAACAACCGGGATAGAATCCGGTGCCCCAACCTGGACTAGAACCCGGTGTGCCAGCGCTGCAAGGCGGAGGATTAGCCTAGTGAGCCGCGGCGCCAGCCTATGGTCTTCTAATTTTGAATTAAAAAAAAAAAAATACTCCCAGATCACCTGCTCATGAATTCATATGTTTATATTAAAATTTGTCTTCTCTTTTAGAGTTGCCTGAAATGAATAATGAAAGGAAGTAACCTGAAGAGGAAATCGTACATGAATGAGATGAAAGTAAAACAAGAGGGAAAGAAAGCAGTGGGGGTGGCCAGATGGATATGAAGCTGACAAAGGGGGCACAGCAGAGAGCAAGGGGTACTGAATCTGCGAAATAGGGAGGTCCTGAGAAAGCAGGAATCAAAACCAGTGAAAAATCCAGTGAAAAACTGGATAATTGGAGTAAAGTTTTAAAAAATTTAAAAAAAGCAAAATTTAGACAAATTGTAAAACCACTCTTGTACAGAACATTGATCAAGGAGAAACTACCAAGTCAAGTTGCTGTGATCAGGACATAAATGAGGATCATGATTTTCTACTTATCCCTCATTATTCGCCCCATTTCTACATGTCTTTGTTCTTAAATTACATAGAACAGTCAAAGAACAATTTCCTTAACAAAGCCAGTCTGAAGTCACAACAATCAACAACCCCCAATTCCAGCATAATTGCAACTAAAAACTATGTGAAGGACTCAGGGGATGACTTTCAACAGTACTACTAAGTTCAAAAGCCATTTAATGTCTGGTACAAAGGGAACTGTATTATTTTATTTTATAGAATAACAGCTAAATAGTGCCTGCCAAAGGCAATGTGATTCACAAATAGCAAAACAAGTGGAAATACGTTAACTAATTTATTCTATACAAATTTTTATATACTAATAAATATGTTGATTCATCTATTATCTTTTCTGAAACACAATTGCAAATTTTATCCAGAAAAATCATTTTATAGATTAAATATATATATGTGTGTGTGTTTATATATATATATGAAATACTTGTACTTTACCTCATAAATCTAGTAGCAGGAATCTGAAATAATTGGGCAGGTATATAAACTGAATGTGTCAAAATAATTATTAAATATTTCAGGAAGCTGAAAAGATACAGTGCTTAGTTTTGTGTATACTACTCCCTGACGTTAATGAAGTAATTGAATTCTTTTAAATGCTAGGCATTGCACAGGGGGTTGAAGATAAAAAAACACACAGAGACAGATGGTCCCTGTTCTCATGGAGTTTCTACTCTACTGGGGAAAACAGAAAAACAAACAAAAACATCATGAATAAATTGTGGAAAATGCCTTAAATGTATAGAGTAGTTTTAAAAATATAATGAGAAATTAAAACAGAAGGAACAAATTTTGATGGGAGAACCAAGTAAGTATTGAAGAAAATGACTAAGAAATAATAACATTTAACAGGTAAGCCAACTGAAGGACAGAAGTAAGCCAAATGATGTTGATAGGGACACCGACGGAGAGCTCTAAGGCAGGGGGGAGCTTGGTGAATTCAAAGAACAGAAAGAGGTTTATGTGGCTGGTGCAGAGACAGAAAAGGAGACTATGAGGAGAGATGGGTTTAGAGAGAAGGCTAGGCCAAACTGTTCAGCATTTTGTTGGCTATATCAAAGATTTTGGATTTTAACTTAATGGGAAACAAGTAAAAGGTTTTAAAAACAGGATCCACATGATTGATTAAATAACCACCTAGCTATGATTTGGACATTAGATAAAAGACTAAGAATAAAAACAGTGGTTAGGAGGAGACATATGATTATGCGATTTGGTGGCAGATGGAGAGAAATGGATAAATTCAAACTATACTATAATTCAGAAGAATTATTGACACTAGACAGAAATTACAGAATATTGCTGGCACCATTGTTGGAATGGTGATCTGTTTATTTTAAAATTTATGTATTTATTTTATCTGAGAGGCAGAGAGATACAGAGAGAGAAGCAGAGAGAGAGAGCGAGCGAGCACGCTCCCATCTACTAGTTAATCCCTCCAAAATGTCAGCAACAGTTGGGGCTGAGCCAAACAGGAGCCAGGAGCCTGGAATTCAATCCACATCTCCCATGTAGGTAACAGGGACCCAATTACTTGAGCCATCACCTGCTGCCCTCCAACATCTGCATTAGCAAGAAGTTAGAACTGGGAACAGAATTAGGACTAGAACCTGAACCCGAAGTGGGATGTGGGAGTCAAAAAGGGAGTCTTAACTGCCAGATCAACTACCTTCCTTTCTTATTCTTGATTCAATGAGAATTTCTTAAATACAATATTATTACTGGCTTAACTATGACGTTCTTCAGGAAGTATAAGACATCTTCAATTCTCTACTTAACTGATCTTACTCTATTTTTATTTTGGGTCCTATCTCGTTAAAGAATATTTCTTGGGGCCAGCATTGTGGAGTGGCCAGTTAAGCTACCCCTTGGCCTGCTACCATGCATAATTGAAAGTTGGCATGGTTACCGCCACAGCAATTGTCACTGGCCACAGATAAATTGCTCTGATTTTTGAAATTATAGTTATTTTTCTACTCCATCTGTTCTATTCATTTTTCAAGTCAGCTGTCAAATCAAACCAGGACTCCTTACTGAAAGTTGTAGAAGTTTATATATTACTGGGTAAATGAAACAATTGCATAACAGGCTGATGTTCAGTAGAATTCTACAAGGTGAGCCAAGAGAGAACTCACAGGAAGTAAGGTGACATGTTGACAGTTGCTTTAGAGTGATGATTGGAAAGTACTGTATTTATAATAGCATTATTTAACACTCTTGCATTAGTTTTGAATATGAAGCATAATTGCCAAGAAGGTTTAAAAGTGAAATCCTAAACCTGTATTTCAATTCTGACCTCCTTTTTCCATGTATTCTAGTCTCAGTCCTCTTTTAGCTTAAACTAATAAGGATAATATGTAAAGTACAAAATCATTTCTTGGCTTAATTATTTGATAAATTGTTTATATTAACATTCTAATGAAGAATTTCATTTTTCTGTCTCTACACTTTCAAGTTTGAAAGTATCTTTTGACACAGTTTTCAAATCCCCCTGTCTAAATATAACTTTAAGAACTGCAGGTAATAGGAGATTGAAAAGAATGATATAAAGTTGATAAATCTATTCAATCTTTTTATTGTAATATATAATTTAATTTCTTAAAAATATTTATTTTATCTGAGAGGGAGGGCAGGAGAAGGGTAAGAGGGATGGAGGGAAAGAGAGAGAGAGAGACTGACTAACTTCCATTCAGTGGTTCACTCAGCATCCAGATCTGTGCCAGGCCAAAGCAAGGAGCCAGAAACTCAATTGAAGTCTCCCATGTGAGTCGCAGGGACCCAAGTCCTTCACATATTATCTACTGCCTCTCAGGCACACAACAATGAGAAGCTGACACATTAGGAGTAGAGCCAGGACTTGAATCCAGGCTGGGATGCTGGGGTCGCAGGCAGTATCCAACCCTAAGGCCAAATGTCCACCTCTAATTGATAATCTAAAATAAGAAAGTTTTATCTCATTGTGTTGGAAACACAGAAACCAGAACCTAGATCTCAGAAATGAACAGGGTCTTTCCATCTTTATTCATGAGCTATGCTATCAAAGAGTACAAGGGTCCTTTGGTAAAGCACATCTAACTTTGCAGGCCAGGGATAGGAAGTGGCACAAGGTCATTCTTATGTGTCCACATTATTAAAAAAGAGCTGTCTTCTGGGAGAGTTGTCAGAGAAGTAATTTTTGAGAAAACTTATTATGCCTGCAAACAGCTTTTCACTTCTAAACTGACTTAGCTGAACTGCAGTCACACATAAGGTAGGAGATTCCACTCTCTTGCTGCCAGTACTTATAGATTCAGGTGTATACTTTCAAATGAAGTTCTCTGTAAGTTGCTCAAGCTCTGTAAATTCTTCCCTGGATTATGGACAGCAGGTTAAACATTTTAGGAATCACTTCATCTATTGAGACATTTTCTAGCCACAATGAAGAACAGCAGGTATCTAAACTTTATTATAGAAATATAACCTAAAATAATCACATGGTATTCTCTTTCATAGATGACTAATTTTTATTTTTTTAAAACTAGTAATAATGGTCTTTGGAAAAGAAGACATTTCTCACAAAGAATAAATCCCTGAATTAGCTTATTTTGCAGCTCATCAGTTGTATCACTCAAAACAGTCAAATTTTAAACAGAGTGAAAGCCATAAGGTGGTTATAAACAAAAAAGATTAGTCTGTTTATATTTATATACTGTTTACAGCAAAGAATTGAAATTTAAATTACTGACTTCATTCAAAAACAAGTATATTAAGAACAACTCAGGAATCTCATGCTATGTCATACCAAAGGGAGTGTGCTTCCCATAATTTTATTTAACTAATCTAGAAATTAACCCTCATATGACCTGAATTATTGATCTTATAGAAAATGTGTGTGGTTATAGGTCAGAGTACGAAGCACATAAAACTAAAAAAGTGTCAAGCATTTAGCACATAGTAAATAATAAAGCAGAATGCATTTTTTAAACACAGGGTTATTTTGTAAATCTTAAATCTGACTTGTTATTGTAATTCAACATATTGTCCTTCCTGCTTGGCGCTTCATCTCCATAAGTATTTTCTCCTTATGGTTAAATAGACTGACTGCAACAGTTAATGGATATAAGGACCTACATGGAAAATCACTGAAGGCAAATAAAGCAAATATTTTTCTATACCTCATAGCTCCTGAGAATCAATTTATTACTGAGCAGTACCAACTATGTACACATATATAAAACATATACTGTCCTTGCTTAGTCTCACTCATACAGATAAAATTCCAGTCTTAACCAGGAATATATATAAGCAAAATATTTATTTGAATGCTTGGCATCACAATGTCTGTTATTCTGAAACAAAAGTATTTAAGGGATTGCTAAGAAAAGAGACTTATTTTATAAAACTTATAATTTGATGAAATTCACCCCAATTTTATGGTTATTATCTGGCCATCCTTTTTTCTTCCTCACAGTTCAGTGAGGAAAAGTAATTACCATGAAGCTTACAATATGTGTAATTTGTCTTACAATTATAGTAGATGTTCATTATCCCCATAAACACTTATTAAAGAAGCAAATAACTGATCACTGCCAAGAAAGCTAAACATAGGCAATATTGTCTAATTTGAGATTATCCATTCCTCTTTCTAGTTCTTCTGGTCATCCAATTACATGACACTGAATGTATACATGAGTTATGAAGCAAAGGAATGGTATTGTTCGAGCTTTATTTGGAAACTAAGCTAGATTTTTGAAATGTAGAATGATTCAAGCATCAACCGTCTGAAGTGAAATCGTGGACACTCAGGCACTTATATTCTCCACACTTTCGGTGGAAATCTATGAAATAATGGTTGCTTAAACATTTTGCCATAACAACCTAGCAAATGACTTTGGCAGTTATTTGTTAAAATAAAATCTCTAAAAAATGAAAAATTACCAACCTAAAATTTAGTTTTGTGAGATGGCAATTTAAGATGATAGCACTTAGGTTAATGGTGTGGCTTCTGCCCTTAGCTCCTCAAGATCCACCAGTCACCCTTTATCTGTCCTGCTCTGACCCTGGGAGGATGCTCTGTGGGGGCTCATCCACCCTACTGGCTCTCAATTTGGTTTGGCCAGTGGAAGTCACCAGTTTGAGAGCTCAGGGCTGGAGGAGAGAGATGAAGAGGTATTCATAACCCTGGCTTTATGTGCTATCCTGGGTGGATTGCTTCCCTCAGCTACTGTCTGTAGCCTTCTCCAAACAGCTTTCTCCTCCTCTGGGACTCTTAATCATAGGGGGTTTATGATGCCTGCTGAAACCTGACCTGAGATACTCCACAATCCTTGTGGTTTTCTTATGCCTTTCCCATACGTTCTATATCATTCCTTTATCAAACTCTTTGAAATCATTCTAATATTAGCATGCCATTTCTTTTCTATATTACCCTGTTACAGTTAATTATTTTTATTTATACCTCAGAGAAAATTCCACCAGTAAACTATAAACTAAATTTTTATTTAAAGATTTGGACACTTAGTGGATCAGCAATGTAATAAAATAATTGTTTAATACTTAATAAAAGTTTAAATCATTCATATATCCACAGAACAAATTTAATTAAAATGTCTATGTCCAAATAAGTTTAATTTTTTGTCTACTTTAATCAAATCTCAAATATATTTTAGTTATTTTTATAAAGTTATTGAATTGCTTACACAGAATGCCCGTTAGATATTCCATTTCCAAATATTTTCAAGAACACAGCTTATTTTTATAGTTGCATATGTAAATAGAAATATTACCTTTTCACCAATTTCTCCTTTGTTGCCCTCAGATCCTTGCTCTCCCTATAGAAGAGAAATATGATGTGTATAGTAATAAGAACACACATAACACATACTTTTATAATGTTTCTAGCAATGATATTTCTAATATGTAAGTTCTAAACCAATGATGTTACACATTTAAATATTTCTAAATATTAAACGGAACAATTTACTAGTAGTTTTACTACTTCCAAGGCATTTAATCTTCTCCATTAATAAAAAAGCATGATAATAATATCTTCATTGATTTAAGAATCGAATGTATCAACATAAAGCCTGGTACAGGCTAACTCAGCACTTCCTGCTATTATTGCCATTTATTTCACTAGATCCAGTAGGGACAACCTTCTTAGAAAGCTGACTCCTATGCAATACTGTTCTAGTAAGAGCCCCATGATGAATAAATTCAGGTTTGATCTCTGGCTCTTGTTCTAACACCAGCTCCATGCCCTTCCCTGGAACTGGTGGTTGTAGGGCTGTCTATTCCCAATCGCTATCTTTATTCTCAATAGTGTAAGACTCCTTTTCTTCAGCTAAAATCTCTCTGATCTGACAAATTTATTTTTCACTTAATTCTGCATGGAATTTAGCGTACTGATGTGCCATTCACAATTCTACAAGCAATCACTGAAGAACTCATAACAACACTGCCAGGACCTGAGTGCTAGCCTATTCCTGTGTTCTTGTCCTCTCACAGTGGGCTTGAGCATAAAAAGCATTCTGCAAGCACTATCTCAGTGCATAGAGGCAAAGGATGAAGGGTTGTTATCCGCAGTTTTTACAGTAATGCTTCAACAAGATAATGCTTAGTATAAGTAAAATTCATATTAATTATATGGAAAACAATGCCAGCTTTTTAATAAACACATACTTTCATATATAGCTATCATTGATTAATACATATATATATACACATACACGTCATATGCATCTATTTGAGTATGTGTGTGCATATATACACACAGACAAATCACTGAGAAATTATTTTTGCTTTACCTTACAAAAGTTAATAGGGAAGAAAACAGGCTAGCTTGAAAATATACCTTTTTTCTACCACTTCTCCTAAAATACATACTTCAACTTGATCTGTTAATTCCAGCTGACATCGAAGCTGCTAAACGCCTCCAGGACATCAGCCACAATGTCAGCAGGATGCAGCCACCACAAACAGCTGCTGGAAAGTCCAAAACTATTTCCCAGCAGATAAATCTGAACATCCCTTGGCTTGCAACTCAACTCACAGATGTAGCACATGCTGTATCACTGGGTTTTGTCTAGTACTGCTGTGAACAAATTCAGAAGCTGGCCATTTCATTGCTGCCAGTTCAGTCTTACTACTGTTAGGGAGCCAAGTTAAGGACGATTTTTTTTTTCTTTCAAAAGCTGTAACTATAAATAAGTATCCATCTTTTAAATGGCATTTTCCGATAGTGGGGAGAAAAACTGGATACATAGTAACTTCAGATGTCTTGTTGCTTAAAACCTGTGAAACTTTTCCAGAGCATAGAAATTATATGGTTGGACCTAGTGGACAGCTAATGTTGCACCAGCAATGCTCTCCCCTGTGGTGGGATTATCTGGGTTGTATCTTGACAGCTGGCCCCACCTGAAGTGGCTTCCCATCTCTCCAGGAAATTAGAATATACCATTTCTGTGTTTCCAAAGGATCTGGCCACATAGAATCACGCTCCTTCCCAGAAGGAGAAAGCAGCCTTTACACAACAAATGAGTGCAAAGTCCACCTTGATAAAGATAAAGATTCTAGGCACAGAGAGTTTGCCAAATGTCTTATTTATGATGAATTTGTCTTTCTAAAAATATTTTTGAGAGAGTAGTTGTCTGCAACATCTTTTAAAATATTTAATATCTATATCTTCTAACTACTATTGGGCTCAATTTGGGATACACAAAAGGGAAGAAAAGAAGTAACCAAATCCATCCACAGGCAATAAAAACTGTTCTATTCCACATGTTAGACTCTGGCTAATAACAACGAAAACATCTCCAGAGCTACATATACCCCCCTTGGCAGATGACTTCTTTGATGATGTTGCGCACACTCTGACAAAGACTGCTCCCAGAGTGGGCCCTTTGAGACCACTTGGAGAGGGGACTGCTTGAGGAGTCCTCTGTGGAAAGCTAGGAGTCTTTGAGGGAATTCAGTTTTATGCAAGAAAATTTCTGAGTCTTTAGTATATCATGTACCAATTCAGTTTTAAAGATGTGAAAAGTCTTAAACCATACAAACATTTAAGAAAACTCTTTACCTTTTGGCCAGGTAAGCCTGGAACACCATGTAAACCATTTTCACCCTAAAAGAAGGATACAGAATACATTTAATTAGCCATAAAAACAATCAACCAAAGACTTGATAATTTTTATCAACTAGCTCGAGTGTTGGGGGAAAGGGACCCTAACACTAAATATTTATCATTTGCATGGAATTGGCACTTATCCCTTGTCTGCTAACTAATTCCACGACTATCACTTCAATTTTTAAAATAAAGAAACAGGGACTCTGAGGAGTTTGGTAACATATTCAAGGCCACTTCACCAGTAGCATTATCTGAGATTTTAATAGAGGTCTCACTGATTCCACAGACCCTCTTTTCCCATATGATATTTAGTATCACTAATTCATTTTCTCTCTTTCAAATCTGGGAATTATGTTAAAGACTAACAGTGCTTTTCCTGGACTAGCCACTGTTCTCACAACAAGCTTGTCAGGTAGATATCATCACTATGACCGTCTTACAGACAACTGTACAATAGGTAGCTGGAGGAACTAGAATTTGAATGCACACACTTCTGAGATGGTATCTAGCTGCCTTCATTCATCCTCTCTGGAAAAAGATTTAATACTGCTCTGGAAGTGACTTCTTGTCTAAAATACGAATCACACATACATGAACATGTTTACCTTCTTACTCATCTTTAGAATGATTAGAAAGACATACTCAAGGCCATCTTCATGAGACAATTATTGAAAGAATTTTTAGTTTTTTCCATTCATCTTGACCCTGCCCTGCCTTAGTTACCAAGGTTTTCAGGGAAGCTTATCAGTTTCCTTCACTGGAATCCATGGGCCATCTCTTTGACAAATCTGGTTTGTAACTAACACACCAGCTCAAATGAGATATTCCTGGGAGGATGTGCACATTCACCATGGAGCCTTAGGAATTTGGCTGCTTATAAGAGTTTCTTTTGACTCCTGAGTTTCCAGATTCTGAGAGCCAAAAATAAACAATTCTATTAACCTGCTCTATTACTATTAAACATCTATAATTTTTAAGATATCAGCTTTTAAGCATTATCTAGAATGTAGTGAGATGTCATTTCCAATAATTAAACAAAATTCAAATATATAGAGAAAAAAAAATCACTCTTCATATTTAAAATAGCAATGATATTTCCGGTCTAAATGTAAAGAGATCTCCTTTCATTAATGTATACATTTTGGACAGTTTTAGTGATCTTTAGTAGGTGTATTTTGCTACACACATATACATATTTAAGGACTTAGTTTTTTTAGATTGTTTCAAAGTATTGTATAGCATAATTGCTTTTCTCACAGTATATATTAAACACTCAAGGCAAAACTGTGCTAAATATAATTATTATTATATAGATAAAATATGACACTTATCTATGGATAAAATATGACGCTTATGTATGGTTTTCTAGATTTAAAATATTATTATAGTTTTGGATTTCAGGCATCACTGAAGTCTATTAGACACTCCTATTTGGTAAAATGATAGTAAAAGCACATTAAGTATTTAACACCAGGGGACATTCTATGAAAATGGAGATTCTGTTACTCATCACAGAAGTATGCCCACTTGTCCCTAAGAATCAGATTAATTTCATCAGTTGATCCAAAATGTTTTATATCATATTACAAGTTACACATAACAAAATTTAGCATACCCAGTAAAGCACATTGATATAGAATACATTGCCAAATATACATTTTTAGAAAAAAATATAGTGGCAATATCTTCTCTTTTTCTTTTCTCGCAGCCTACTCAAAGTGCCATATATTCTGGCACCCAAAGTCATATCTTGGCCATGTGTCAGATTACGGTTAAACCCAGATACACAGTTATTGGATACCAAATGTCTCTAAAGCTGTGCTATTGTGAATGTGTCTTTACTGGACACAGGGTTTTATGATTATACATAAGGTGTTGTGTTTTCTTGTGGCTACTGTTAATTGATCTCTGCTCTAATTAAAAAGGTCACTGTTAACTTCTCTCTGCTCTGGCTGGGAATTTGTTTTGTGAACATTTTTCCAGAACCAATGAACATCACTGATTATCTCATGGGAAATGAATCATCCTCACATGACATACCAACACGTGGAAGTTTTTTGAAATGTTGTGACAATGTGAGGCTCAAATTTGCACCTTTGGAATTCAGAAACCTAATTTCTTCTTGTGTTTTTTCTTGATGTTCCTGGAGGTACCCTCAGAAACTTACAATTTAAACAATTTGTTTAAAAGAATTTGTCATTATTCTAATCCCCAAGGGATGAGTTAGCATTTTTATCTCTTTCTCAAAAGACATTATTTAGTACAAAATTAATTAGTATAAAAATTAAAGAAAAATACTCCTACAAGCAAATTTTTGTTTCAATAGATTAATAGCTGATGATATTTCTGTTGGGACATTATTGAAAGCCTAACTTATGACAGCAGTAGAAATACCTTTCTCTGGCTCTAAAATGAAGGCTCAAAGCCCTGGGTGCTACAGGTAGTTTGTGATCAATTCTACCTATAAAATCAATACCTGCCTAAAATAGCTGGAAGTATACCGATTGGCTGCTTTCTCTGAATTCATGCTGTTTCTCCTTTCTTTCACTCTCAGCTCAAAATAAAAGATGCATCTCCTTTGGTTTCCAGTCAATATTTTGGCTTGTTATTGAAAAAAAAGTACAATCAATGGTTCCCACAGCAACCACAACTTTCAAAACTTATTTCTGGAGCATGTAGTTTATACTATAGATTTTTATGGTGAAGGGCTTATATCCTTTTCCAGTGACAAACTACATGGTGGCAAATGAAATATGTGCAACATAATGCAAGGCCAAAGCTAATGATGCTGCTGATGTTAGTGTAGCCTATACAACTACTGTAATGCAAGGATAATTCCAAACACTTATGGAAAATGGAATAAAAAGCTACATTTAATGTGGTACAAAAATTTTAAAATCCATGCATAGTTTTTTATAATATACATTTCCATGAATATTTTGAGGATCTCTTTTATACAACATGTACTCATCTTCCCAGAAAAATAAAAACTGCCACTTCCAGAATCCAAAGGAAACTCTGAGAAGTTTTTGGAAAAATTTAGGTGATGTTTAAGGCTAGCTGGTGGCTTTCTGGAAAACTGATCTGAGGATTTCATTTTACCTCCTTTTATCACTTCATATTTCCTCAGTAAGCACAGCTACATGTAAAATATAAATTACTGGTTTTTCTGATTTGATGTTAGAATCAGTCTTTCTTATTATGCAAAAAATACATGTTTTCTGAAGGACATTTGATAAGGAATCAAACTCTGTAGGATATAGTTTGCAAACCTGTATCAGGGAGACCAAGCAAAGAAAGGTAGAGTTCGCAATTCAGCACAAAATTTGAAAATAACTAGAATCAGGCCAACAGAGTGGAAACTATGCTATATGGTTATTTCTTTAAAAAGTTAAGCAATCAGCCTTTGATTAAAAAGTCTGAGATACATTGCAACATCTTTCCTATAACTCATTAAAAAAAACTGGACCTCTCATTTTACTTAAAGGCGTATTTCCCAGGAACATAATTTTCTTTGTGAATTTTTAAAAAACGGGAAATATATCACTATTTCTCCAGTAATTAATTCATATTCATTAAAAAAAATTTACTTAAATTGAATGTTGAATGAAATGGTTGCAAAAGATATCAAGTTCAATGCCAGTATTCAAACACAAAAGCCAATAAAACAGGCAACACAAAAGTAAATCTGGCTTTGATTTGTCACTTCTGACTCATCCTATTTACTCAGCAAATTCTTCAGGATTTTAATTTTTATATGGTTCTTAAGTTAGCAATCTTCTGCATATTTCGGGGAATTAAAAAAGACACCTATTTTTGTTCAGCTGTATTTTCCTTATTTTTGAATGTGAGCCATTATAATTCAGGAAAGATTTTTTCCCCATATTTGGGAAGTAATGTTAGGTCAAAAATATTACATTGCAGAACAAAAAATATTGTGCTTTGATATTGTTTTTGTAATAAAGATGTCTTAACTGGAAGCTGGCACTGTGGCATGGCAGGCTAAGCCTACACCTGCAGTGCCAGCATCCCATATGGATGCCGGTTTGTGTCCCGACTGCTCCTCTTCTGATCCAACTCTTATTGCCTGGGAAAGCAGAAGATGGCTCAAATTTTTGGGACCCTGCACCTGCATGGGAGACCTGAAAGAAGCTCCTGGCTTCAGACTGGCTCAGCTCAGCCCATTACAGCCATTTGGGGGTTGAACCAACAGATGGAAGACCTGTCTGTCTCTCTGTCTCTGACTCTGCATATCAAATAAATAAAATCTTTTTAAAAATTACTAACCTTATCTATTGTATATGTGAATACAATACGTAGCTCTGTGTGTGTGTTTGACATATATGTATACACACATGCATAAGTAACTAGGATACATACCATACTCACAGATAGAAAAATATCTAAAATACCAGTTAACAGTGATTGCTTCTGGTGAGTAAGGTGTTCATTTTCTTTGCATACCTATGTATTGTAACAATTTGTTATAATGAGCAATTAAATTATTCTGTAAAAAAATTACTGCATAGGGTTTAAAACTTCAATATTTTAAAATTCATTGTGTATTTGCTGGGTCCTCAATACTGGTAACACATGGGCATGTTTGATGTATCTTCAAAAACTTATGGAAATGTGTTTTGTCTTTAATTCTATTTTTCCATGAATTTCTGAAGTTCTTTTGTATGATAACATTAATTTTAAGGATAAGGTCAATTTAAAACCTCATAAAATGAATGAGATTATTGCTTATTCTTGTGTACCATTTCAAAAAAGGGAAACCCAGTCACCAAAGAAATATATATTGAAATATATAATAATAATATGAATAATATATTTCAATATATATTTCTTTGGTGACTGGGTTTCCCTTTTTTGAAATGGTACACAAGAATAAGCAATAATGCCACTCTTAGGATCATTGGTTACTATCCTCACTCTGTCTTTTATGACCTTGTCTAAATATGATCAGAGTCGGCAAACTTGGAAGGCTTCCATAGCCTTGGCAACTCATGACGACAGCCTAGGATGGTTACTGGCGCCATAAACTAGAGTGTCAATTTGTTGGGTCAACAACAGGAGCCACTGTGCACTTGCTCCTCATGTGGGATCTCTGTCCTTAATGTGCTGTACATTGTGATTTAATGCTATAACTAGTACTCAAACAGTATGTTTCACTTTGTGTTTCTATGTGGGTGCAAAATGTTGAAATCTTTATACTAAATTGATCTTCTGTATATAAAGAGAATTGAAAATGAATCTTGATGCAAATGGAAGGGGAGAGGGAGCGGGAGAGGGGAGGGTTGCGGGTGGGAGGGAAGTTATGGGGGGGGGGAAGCCATTGTAATCCATAAGCTGTACACTGGAAATTTATATTCATTAAATAAAAGTTAAAAAAAAGAAATATATTATTCATATTAATGTAAATACAAGGGTATGGGTAGCTAGTAGCAGCTGAACTCAATGTCTCCTCTCTCAAAACCTGCTATCCTAAATGTACATATTTGTACACAAGGATATGTATGCTCATGTACCTAGAGGACAAGCAGGGTAAATAGCCTTATACATACAAACAAGTGTAAATGCATACATTTATATCCACCACACCTCTACCAAGTAATCTGATGAGATACTAAAATCTTCAAGTCAGGTACTTTTACTATTTAATTTGTACTATGGAGAACAAAGGGGAAAAATCCTATGTGTGATATCTGAACCCAAATTAATCTTCCCCACATTTCTACCCCTTATTCTTAATTCTCCTGTCACTTATACACAGGGGAAAAAATCCTATATATATGATACATGACAGCTTCTGTGCACCTAAAAAGCCTTCTATTTAGTATAATTATTTTCAAATAATAGCATATAATCTCTTAAGGGTACATTCCTTGTTCACACAAACTGGTCAGTAAATTATCTTTTAAGATGTAACACTCAGGCTTTCTGATCTGCCACATGCAGTGAGAGAGCCTCCAAGATGCAGATTTTGATACAATCCCTTATGGAGAAGACCATCACACTTGAGGATGAACCCTCAGATACAATAGAAAATGGGAAGGCCAAGATCCAGAATAAGGAAGGCATTCCTCCGATCAACAAGGACTGATCTTTGCTGGCAAACAACTGGGAGATGGATGGACTTCATCTGACTCCGACATTCAAAAGGCATCCACTCTTCACGTTGTGCTGAGAAGTAACGGTCGTGCTAAGAAAAGGAAGTCCCCTTCCTCTTTTCCGGCTGGAACCATGGAGGGTGCCGAAGAGAAGGAGGAGGTTCCTGCTGTGCCAGAAACCCAGAAGAAAAAGCGGAGGGATTTTGCAGAGCTGACGATCAAGCACCTGAGGAAGAAGTTTGCCCAAAAGATGCTTCGAAAGGCAAGGAGGAAGCTTATCTATGAGAAAGTGAAGCACTATCACAAGGAATACAGGCAGATGTACAGAACTGAAATTCGGATGGTGAGGATGGCAAGAAAAGCTGGCAACGTCTATGTACCTGCAGAACCCAAGTTGGCATTTGTCATCAGGATCAGAGGTATCAATGGTGAGCCCCAAAGTCCAAAAAGTGCTGCAGCTTCTTCACCTTTGCCAGATCTTCAATGGCACCTTTGTTAAGCTCAACAAGGCCTCCATTAATATGCTGAGGACTGTGGAGCCATATATTGCATGGGGGTACCCAAATTTGAAGTCAGTAAATGAACTAATTTACAAATGTGGCTATCGCAAAATCAATAAGAAGCAAATTGCTTTGACAGATAACACTCTGATTGCCCGCTCTCTTGGTAAATACAATATCATCTGCATGGAGGATCTGATTCACGAGATCTATACTGTTGGGAAACACTTCAAGGAAGCAATTAACTTCTTGAGGCCCTTCAAGTTATCTTCTCCCCGAGGTGGGATGAAGAAAAAGACCACCCATTTTGTAGAGGGTGGGGATGCTGGCAACAGGGAAGACCAAATCAACAGACTTATTAGAAGGATGAACTAAGGTGTCTCCTATGGTATTTTTGTAATCTGGTCAGATAATAAACGGCAACTACAGTCAAATTGAAATAAACTGTTGTATTGGTGACTTTGTCAGCCTGCCTTTGTCTTCCCTTAACTATTGTGGCAAATCGTGGTGTGTGGTAGAATTAAACTAGCAGCCCCTCATATGTAAAACCAGGGTACACTTTGTATTTTGTGGAAAACCTTGAGTTTTTTGTCTATTAAAAAGGTTTAATTTTTCACCTTTGAATTAGGCTATGAGTCAGATTGGAAACTTGTCTTAGAGGCATTTGTGCATAATTTGTAGGTAAGGTAATAAAAGTCAACATTCACAGAAACAGTAGCTTTGTAAGCGTCTACATAAATGTGTTATTTTCCATTCCTGTTTTTGTTTTTTGTTTTTAAATTTATTTGACAGAATTATAGAGAGAAAGGTCTTCCGTTGGTTCACTCCCTAAATGGCTGTGACTGATGGAGCTGCACCAAACCGAAGCCAGGAGCTTCTTCCTGGTCTCCCATTTGGGGCCATCCTCCACTGCTTCCCCAGGCCACAGCGGAGAGCTGGACTGGAGGAGGAACAACCGGGACTAGAACCTGGCACCCATATGGGATGCCAGTGCCGCAGCATTAACCTACGGCGCCAGCCCCTCTATTTTTGTTCTTGTTTTGCATCTTTTGTCCATGTTTAGGTGAGCTATTAGGAATTCCATTACATATTATAAATAAGTAACAATCATGCATGTTATTCATGTATTTCACCTATACTAGTGAACTGAAAATTTTGAAGTGCTGAGTGTAACAGGTAGTTCATACAATGAAAGAATTATTGTGATCCTTTGTTGATTATGCTGTGGCTCAAATGCATTGTGAAGAGTGGAAATTGCCAAATACATTTAGCAATTTCTTTACATTCTTTAAAAAAAAATAAAAGGAAGTCCCAATAAGAATAATCATAAGTTAGAGAAGGAAAAAGATAAGATCCAAGTAGAACCCCACGGGAGATCAGTACAGATGGGAGAAATAAAAGCAATAGTCAAAGTTCTACTCCTTAGCCAAGATGGACCGGTAAATATATTTTCGGACAGCAAATACTCAGTACAGGTAGCAAAGACGATCCCTTTTGCAGCCTTAAACCAACCAATAAGCCAATTGACCAGATGTTCACAACACTTAAAGAGCTAACTGAGAACAGAAAATATCCATGGTATATCTCACACATAAGATCACATACTGGGTTACCTGGCTTTATTTTCCAAGGTAACAGAAAGGTCGATCATCTTATTACCTGCAACACGGCTTCCACTGGACACTTAGAACAAGCCCGTATTTTACACCAAAAATTTCACATGTCAGCAAGCAACATAAAATTGCTTTTCCCAGAGCTAACAATGAGCCAATGCAAACACCTAGTGCACTCTTGCAAGAATGTGCACCGCTTTCCCCGTTAGGCCCACTGCAACCAGCAGGAGTGAACCTACGAGGCCTTGCTCCTAATAAGCTCTGGCAAGTGGACATAACCCACATTAACTCCTTTGGTAAACTTAAGTATGTCCATGTGGTGGTAGATACTTATTCAAAGGCTGTATTTGCAACAGCCCAATCTGGAGAAAAGGCTAGTAATGTGATAAAGGCAGTTAAATCAGCCATGCTGGTCCTTAGTGTCCCCTGGACCATAAAGACTGATAATGGGCCAGCGTATACATCACAGGAATTTAATTCCTTCCTGAAATCTTGGAACATACAGTCTGCCACAGGTATCCCATACAATCCACAGGGACAGGCAATCATTGAAAGAACTCATAGGACGATTAAAGATCTCTCACAAAGACCAAAAAAAAAAAAAAAAAATCATATGCCCTCAGACCTACAGCTTGCTTTGACTGAGGTCCTTTTCACTATCAATTTTCTTACTTTTGATTCCCAAGGGATCAGCCCAGCTTATAAACACTGGGGATCCTTTCCATCTCAGACCCCAGCCCCTATGGTTAGATGGAAAGATCCCCTGACAGGAGAATGGAAAGGACCACACCCTCTGCTAACCAAAGGTAGGTACATGCTTGTGTCTTCCCAGAGAATGTGGGACAGCCCATTTGGGTACCAGCCAGAAACATCAAGCCTGCAACTGACAGCCAACCAGAACCAGCTGAACAAGACTGAGAATCTGCCTTGTTAGCAGACGCACCTGCCCTATCATCCTACCCTGAGAAACTGCCCATAGCCACATCTGTTACTGTTTTGTACCCCACTAGCTCTGGTCAGCCACTCAAATGGCCCACAGCCTGTGTGTGGTCATGCCATTCCTGATAACCATTATTCCTCATTCCTACCCCTATCTGAGCAAGCAATCCTGTGGTCTCTCGATTTGAGTGCTGGTTAGTCAATGACGGGTAAGATCCCTTGGGGGACAACCTAAGACAGGCACAGCTGCTTACAGAGACCACATGGAAATGGGGTCAACAATGGTATGGCCAAGAATCATGCCTCCCATTGCTCAAAAATAAACGAAAAGGGGGAAATGTGGTGGAATGAGGTGAAAAGGTCATGCCAAGATGGCCGCTGACAACAGAAACTGCCTGGCAACAGGCCGTGATTGGATGGCTTTGGAAACCACATGACAACAGAGGAAACCACATGACAACAGAGCCTGACTGATGGCAGGCCGTAATTGAATGGTTTCAGAAACTACCTGTCAATAAGAGCCTGACTGGCAATAGGCTGTGATTGGATGGCTTTGGAAACTGCCTGGCAACAGGCTCTGATTGGTTGGGGCATAAACCACCCCTTGACCAGATTGGCTGGTCTTGACTATATAAGCTGTTGTACTAACTGAAATACACAAGTCTGCAGGCTGCTTGCTTCAAGCCCGCTTTCACCAGACTCTCGGGGTCTGTGTGGTGACTCTTGCCCCCACCATGCTCCTCCTCTCAGAAACGAATCCACTGCAACATTGTTGAGAAATCAACTGCAACAGGTTAAGCTGGCTCTATGAGGTGGATGTGAATGGCAGAGCAGTGGCCTTCGATGGGAGTGCCCTTTGGAGGAATGTGGGCCTGGAGTGTTTATGGCTAGCCACTTCAACAGGCAACTACATGGCAAATGTTGTCTGACTTACTGCTCTAGCAAGCTAGAAGACAAATAATTGTATATGAGGAGTTAATAAAAGACATGAACAATAAAATGTAGCACTCAGAATTCAGCATATCACCCAGTAACTAGTCTTACACAGAAAAGAGGGCCATCTCTCTCTATCTCACAGACAGACAGACACACACACACACACCCCTCCATGTTCTAGCTACTATATTTTAATATAACTTGTTTGCTTTAAATTACGGATAAATGGCATGTATGTGCTACTCTTGTAGTCAACTATAACCACTAAGTTTTCCTTTAAAAGGCAGTTTTACAGTTCTTTTGGATATTAAATACAAATTATGTAGAGTTATTCAAATAAAAAATAAATAATATTGAAATAATCTGGAAAGGCAAACGTTTCTTTCCAAAAATAACGAAGATACAGAATTGCGCCATAGGCAATGTTTAAAACTCATTACAAATCTGGTCTCCTGTGTAATAGAGATGATTTTCTCAAAGTAGATCTGTCAGAAACAAATGTTTGAACATTTTACTTTGTTGTGAAACTGTAGATAGTCTCATTACGTTTCAGGTTCATTTAAAGACTAACAGGCAAATAGAAGACATTCAATGTAAATGATCTACTGAATTATCTAAAGTGGAGTAAATGGCATCTAGATCAACTACTCTATGAGGAGAGAGGTGAGTTAAGGTATAAGGACAGGGTGATCAGTCAGCTCCTAATTGAGGACAGTATAATACCAGTAACTGCAAAGTACTTCCTGCCCAAAATATTCCTCGTGATGAGTAATTTATAGTTCCACTCCATATCAGTTACTTCTACTGGAACTTAAATGCACTAAAGCCATTCGTTACTTATCTTTAGCTCTGAGAAAGATGGTTATGCAGATACACAGAGGAACATGCCCCAGCAGTGCTGTAGGAAAGCCAAAAGGTTTTCAAACCAAATATGGTTAAAAGAAGAACAAGATAACTTGAAGACCGGCGCTTGAGAGAAAAAGGAGAGCGTATTTTTTTCTCCAAGAGACAATGGAAAGTAGATTTTGAAGATGCTCACACTTCTTGCTATTACGTTTCATTCTAGGAAGCAACACTTGTCAGCTTGGCCAGGTAGAGAAGTCTGTTTCCCTCCTATTTTCCTGAAGCATAGCTCTGCAGAGCCTGGAGGATTTGGACCGAAGCATTATGGCCATGGAGAGGGGACAGATTTCCCAATTCCACTCAGCATAGTTTTCTAGCAGTTGTCTCTTATTTCTCTTCTCCATTTCTGGCCTGGGGCTAATTACTCCTGAGTTCTGAACAACTTAGACGACATTTATCCAGAATCAATCAGGGGCGCTCTGCTGAGCCAGTTGCTTGGTTGCTCTCCTCCAGAACCTCACATTTTAGCAGGCGATACAGACACACACTACATCGGTACTGTAAACCAAGTGCTAAATGAACAGAGTGTTGGAGCTGCTAATTCTGCCTAGAGACCAGGGAGACTTCACGAAAAGTTTCAGAAGCTTCAAATTTCTGTGAAAAATTCAGTGACAGTGAAAGGCAAGAAAGATGCCAGTTGTCTGTGATCATGCATTCCAATCTTCTACTCTTCCCTGACAGATTTATCCAGTACCATATACCTGTTACGGCTGTCCCTAGGTTGGCTACTAAAAGCTCCTTTAGACAGAGTCCCTCTAAGAAAACTCTAATATCAAAAATCATAGATGTCTTCATAAAACAGCAGTGACATCTTCAAACCCAGTGTTGCAAACTTCGGCAGTCTACACCAAGAAAAAAAATAATTAGCTACTAAACTATGCAGGGAAACAGAGCATGTGTGATCTTTTTTATGGCAATATTTTAATATTTATATGCTAGTTGCTGGCGGTGCACTAAACCAAATAGGAATGTTAGCAGACTAGGTTCTTGAAATCTGGCTGTTTAGCAAATAAAAATCAAGTGCCAGGGTGCCAGATACATGGCATGTGTTGAGCTTGCCATCCATCTGTTGTGTTCTCTGCCAACTGTTCTACTTGGGGTGTGAGTGCAAGGCATTAGAAGGGAATAAGAAACCATTAAGAAATAAAATCAGCTGCAGAGTAAGTTTTTCTTTTTCCTGCCCTTTTATCACCTGTGTCCTGATTATATTTCTGCATATTATAGTGCTACATCATATCAACACATGGCTACAGGTAAGACAATTAACATTCCATGTAAAGTAAATTCTAATTCAAATCTCATTCTTGTAGCATGGATAAGTCAACAAGTGGGTTGGCAAAATTGTTTTCTTTGTGGCATTTTTTTTTCCTGTGAACATGGGGCCTGATAAGAAAGTTAAATTCTATATCTGAATCTGAGTGTACCTTCATTCATTACAGAATTTTATGAAATACAAGTATATAGATGATTATCTTTTTAAGAAGTATTTTTTTTCTAATGTAAAGCTCAGATTTGTTTTATAGACCTTGATAAATTCATCAGAAGTGAAGATATCTCATCATTAGAATGAGGTTGGTTGTCCTATTTTTTCTTCTCATTTAATCATTTTAATTTCAACCATAAAGTTTGTCATAAACAAGTAGATATTTCAACTTTTTATTTTTAACTTGGGAGGAACTCCAGAATTAATCTTAATTCTCATTGTCTATTGAAACATTTCATGAATCTGGAAATGCGGAGGAAGCAGATGACTTAAACAGAAATTCTTTTCACTAAACGCCTATAAGTTTGAGTCTCTGAGGCATTAGTGCTACATCTGGACCAGGGCTGTGGCAGCATTCATTGTGATTCACAACAGCTACCAGCCTTGTCTGTGCCGAAATAAACTATAACATCTGTCTTTATTCCTGAGGCTGCAGCCTTGTCATAAAATGTATTTTTAGGGAAAATCGAGACTCAAAATTCAGTCACTTCATTTTACAACAGAAAAGAAATACAAAGAATGTTAGCGAACAATGCATCTGCCTCTTTCAGTCTCAATGACTGAGGGCTTCAGAGTTTATGGTGAAAAAGACTCATAATACAAAACTCCTCACAATGAGGAGAGTTAGTCTGGCTATCCTTAAGACAGGCAGCTTGGCAAGTCTCTCATCACACGCTCAGGTGCACTGCTCCAGCACCTCCAGAAGCTCTGTTCATTCTTTTTTGTATAAAACACAGACATAGTACTAAGTCCAACACCTTTGTTTTTGTTAAAATGGACATATTGCATTATACGTAGATATATGTGTGAAAATATATCAAAAGCATTTATGGTGAAGAACGTAAAGGAGAATTTTCTAGGCTCAGTGTCAAGGTTAATTTGGAGTGGCCAGGAAGAGTAAGGATTTCTACAGAATAAGGCATGGAGCTTAAAAACATATTTCAAACATGATTTTCAATCTGGAAAACAAATGAAATAAACGTGCTTCATTTTCAAGCTAGTTAGTTCCAGAGGTAAAGCTACATAGAATCTTATTTGTTGAGGAAAAAACACACATGTGGTGATTCTTAAAAGGTGGACATGATCTACAGGAGGAGGAGTCAGCATCTCAAAAGTTAGAGTCTAGAAGGGGTCCGTGAGTTTAAAGAGAATGTTTCTTAATCAGTGAAATAGTGACAATAAACCGTAGCTCTCCCAGGTGTTGTAAGGATTGATAAACTAACGTTAAAAAGTCTCTTGATAATGTGTGGCACATAATAGTTACCAAGCAATGGCTATTGTTAACTGCGAAAAGTTCAGACCCTGACTCATACTTCTTTAAAGTAAGGAATTAAGTAGTTTCCTAAACACCCAGTTTAAGAGGTGACTTAACATATATGACTTTTGACCTTTTTTTCATGGAATATAGTTTGACTAAATAATATAAATTTCCTCAAATGATATTATCTCATAATAAGTCAAAGTTTAGAATAATAGAATCAAACTTTTTAAAATTGTATATATTTAACTGAAAAGTGATACCTGTTAAATATAAGAGTGGGAATAAGAGAGGTAGGAGATGTACAATTTGGGACATGCTCAATCGGACTTGCCCCAAATGGTGGAGTAAGAAATGTTCCCGGGGGGGGGGGGGGGGGTGGCGGCGCTGCAGCTCAAAAAGGCTAATCCTCTGCCTAGCGGCACCGGCACACCAGGTTCTAGTCCCGGTCGGGCACCGGATTCTGTCCTGGTTGCCCCTCTTCCAGGCCAGCTCTCTGCTGTGGCCAGGGAGTGCAGTGGAGGATGGCCCAAGTACTTGGGCTCTGCACCCCAAGGGAGACCAGGATAAGCACCTGGCTCCTGCCATTGGATCAGCGCGGTGCGCTGACCGCAGCAGGCTACCCGCGGCGGCTATTGGAGGGTGAACCAACGGCAAAAGGAAGACCTTTTTCTCTGTCTGTCTCTCTCACTGTCCATTCTGCCTGTCAAAAAAAAGAAAGAAAGAAAAGAAAAAAGAAATGTGCTAGGGGATTCCAATACAATCTCATCAAGGTGGCATGTACCAACGCCATCTCACTAGTCCAAGTGATCAATTTCAGTTCACAATAGATCACACTGATAGGTCTAAGAGTCAAAGGGATCGCACAAACAAGACTAGTGTCTGCTAATACTAACTGATAGAATCAAAAAGGGAGAGAAGGATCCAACATGGGAAGCGGGATACACAGCAGACTCATAGAATGGCAGATGTCCTAAATAGCACTGTGGCCTCAGAATCAGCCCTTAAGGCATTTGGATCTGGCTGAAGAGCCCATGAGAGTATTTTAGGCATGGAAAGCCAAGACACTCTGGCAGAAAAAAAAATAAAATAAAATAAAAGAAGACCTAAATGAAAGATCTCTGTGAGTGAGATCCCAGTGGAAAGAACGGGGCCATCAAAGAAGGAGGTGCCTTTCTCTGAAGGGAGGAGAGAACTTCCACTTTGACTACAACCCTCTCCGAATAAGATCGAAGTCAGCGAACTGAAAAGGCTTCCATAGCCTTGGCAGCTCATGACTAGAGCCTAGGGAAATTACTGATGCCATAAACAAGAGTGTCAAATTGTTAAGTCAACAACAGGAGTCACTGTGTACTTACTCCTCATGTGGGATCTAGCCTTAATGTGTTGTCCAATGTGAAGTAATGCTATAACTAGTACTGAAACAGTATTTTACACTCTGGTTTTCTGCGTGGGTGCAAACTGATGAAATCTTTACTTAATATATACTAAATCGATCTTCTGTATATAAAGAGAATTGAAAATGAATCTTGATGTGAATGGAATGGGAGAGGGAGCAGGAGATAGGAGGGTTTCAGGTGGGAGGGAAGTTATGGGGGGGAAGCCATTGTAATCCATAAACTGTACTTTGGAAATTTATATTTACTAAATAAAAGTTAAAAAAAAAAGAATTTCACAAATGATTCTATCTCCAGAAAGCCCATGGAACTATAAGCATTTTTTTACATAGAAATATACTTGAAATAAAATACTTGAAAATAAAAAAATAAAGTTATATATATATTGTTTACCAAATATTTACATATTATTCATTAAGTTGCACTTTCATAAATAACCTCATTAAATCTTGAAACAAAGCTAGAAGTAGGTACAAAATAATCCACAATTTATAAAGGAGAAAATGACACAGAGAGATCAAGTGTTGTGGTCTAAATTAGAGTAAGATTTTGAGCTGCGGTTCAAAACCAGGCAGTATAGACTGGTGTTTTTGCCCCAGAGTTACATGTATTGCAAGGACCAATAATGAAGACTGCCATTGGCTGTATATCTACTCCATAAAATTAGCTTGTTAAAAGTTTTTCCACTAAGTGCACTTTTTTTTCAAGGTTTGTTTATTTGAGAGGTAGAGTTACAGAGAGGCAGAGGCAGAGAGAGGTCTTCCATTCGCTGGTTCACTCCCCAAATGGCTGCAATAGAATGAGTTGGGTCCATCCAGAGCCAGAAGCCAGGAGCTTCCTGCAGGTCTCCCATGTGGGTGCTTGGGCCATCTTCTACTGCTTTCCCAGGCCACAACAGAGAACTGCATCTGTAGTGGAGCAGCCGGAACTTGGGCCGGCATACACATGGGATGCCAGCACTGCAGAGGGTGCCATTATTTGCTCTGCCACAACCTGCCCCTAAGTGCACATTTGAAAACAAATTCTTTTCTAAATATTATTTATTTTCATTTTATTTGAAAGGCAGAGAGATTTCTAAGCATTAAGTAATTCAGCAGAAGGAATATTTAGCATAAATTAGTCTCTGTATGTGTTTAATATGATGATCACATTAGGATTATAATTATTGGAAACAATTATTTTTAAAAAAATCATAATTTAGCAAGAATTTATCTGTTACACTGACAAACCTAAGTGAAGTAAGCAATGGGACAACTTTTCAGTTTATAGCAAGCATGATTTGAGTGTTATGTTGGGGGGTTAGGTGGCAGCATTTGCTCCCAGTGCCCGAATCCTCATCTCATTTTCCTACTTCATACAAGTTGTGATTGTAATTGTGTGTGTGTGTGTATAATCTTATACATTAAGTCTTTCACTTCTTGGAAACTGAACCAGCCAATTTACTCACTTTGATTGACAGTGGCTTCTGTCCACCCAAGCTTACTAAAGTCACCAGTTAATGACACTTGCTACATAGAATAGATTTTTCTTATATGAACCCATATTAGAAAATTTACCACATGTGTCAGGCAAAAATCATAACTGTGTTGAATGAATGCCTACTGCTAGTCTGTAGTGAGTGATAATTATTATAATTACAAAAGAGCATAACTAAATGTTATACTTCACACTAAAAGTCCCCATGACTCCGCTTCATAAGTAAATTTCACAAAACATTGTTGTTTAGTGTATTACTTTTTCTCCTGAGTCTCAAAAGAAAAATGTCACCTCATACTAATACTCTGTTCACCACATTGATTTTATATATCTCATCTAGGCAAACTTCAATGTGTAGGTTTGTTTAGAATAATGGGATTTGCATGCACATCACTTCATTTATTAATCACTTTGGAAATACTTATAAAGTGATCCTAGTATACTAATTTGAATTTATACTGCTCAAAATGCTCTGCTCTCTTAATAAAAGTCAGTTATCAGGTTTAAATACCAAACTTTGAACAATTAAGAAAAAAAACCCTTCACTTTGAGAATATTATACCTGAGATGTGTGTTCTATGGCACTTTGAATATGCTCTTGCTAAGTGAGACATTTAAACATTTCTATTTTTAAAAAATACTTCTAAGTACTTCTAATTCTAAGGGGAAAAATGTAAAAATCACCACTGCTAAGAGGAGGAGTGGGAGTTGTTACTGTGGAAGACGGGCATGTCACATTAAGGCAAATGTGGAAGCCAGAGCCTGAGGGTACATACGTTTTGAGAACAAATAAGGGGTATTTTTTTGGCCATTTACTTAAAAAAAATCAAACAAGGTATTTTCATCATAAAGCAATCGAAGTATTTTATTGAAAACATAACGTTACATGTGGAATTTTAAAATTCTGAAATTAAATAAAATGATATTTTCTTTCTTGGAGTCAACTATTTTACAATTTACCACAACAATAGATAAACGCTATTCTCATTTTACATATATTAAGCATTTATATGTGGATTATAGAAGTGGGAAAACATCCTTGAGGTATCAATTTTCCAATGAGTGTCATATCTCTTCCTCAGCTAAATGAAGTTACGTGTTATAAACAGAGCTGGCGTTACCAGATACTGGGACCTTGGGGAGAGAATTTTCTCAAAGGCTCAGTGTTTCAATAGATATTGAGAGGATTTTAGTCACTAAGTGAGTCTCCAAAAAGGCAAGAAACTGGGCACCACGGCCCAAGTGTAACCTGATGCTACATTTAGCACCATTGGAAGTTGCAAGAATTTTCTAAATGCTTATGAGACTAAGAGCCACTCAAGAAAATTAGACCCAGAAGAAAACAGCTTGAGGAAACATGGGAGAGTCTTTGACAGGACAGTTTTGCCATGGTTTTAGAATACCTGAAATAGAACTGCTTCTCCATCACATTAACCTTCTCTGGAGAGCGTCTTCACAAGGACACTGATGATCATTAACTGACCGGAAGACTCAGGTACATTTGGATGGGCCCTAAAGTTTGCTGCTCCCAGGCCTCAAAATGACTCGTCCCAACCAGAGTATCAGTAGCTGACATATTCCTTTATACTCTTTGACTTTTACTCCACATAGAATATAGAATGAGTGACGACACAGGATTCTTCTCACAAAATGGGGCTTCTCGAAAAAGAGCTGCAGTCTTGAGTTCTCGGCACTGTTGGACTCCGCAGTATGTCGTCTTGGGCCAATTCTTTCACAATGCCTCAAACGTCCTCTTCTCCCAAGAAATTCATGTCTTCCTAGTGAACTTCTTGGCCTGCACACCTAGATTTCTAGACTGTTATTATTACCACAACCTTTGATTGCAACTGAATTGATCAACCTTGGCCTGGGTTGAGTCTGCTGGCTACTTTATCAAGTCCTTGCATTGAACCCTGTCTGTTGCTATCACCATTTCAAGAATTGAGAAGCTCAAATGGCAGAGTTAGAAATGTGCCAGGGGATTCCAACACAATCCCATCAAGATGGCATGTACCAATGCCATCGCACTAGTCCAAGTGATCAATTTCAGCTCACAATTGATAGTTCTGATAGGTCTAAGAGTCAAAGAGATCACACAAACAAGACAAGTATCTGCTAATACTAACTGATAGAATCAAAAAGGGAGAGAAAGATCCAACATGGGAAGTGGGATACACAGCAGACTCATAGGATGGCAGATGTCCTAAACAACACTCTGGCCTCAGAATCAGCCCTCAAGGCATTCAGATCTGGCGGAAGAGCCCATGAGAGTATAGCAGGCATGGAAAGCCAAGATATCATGGAAAAAAAAAAAAGACCTAAATGAATGATCTCTGTGAGTGAGATCCCAGTGGAAAGAACGGGGCCATCAAAGAAGGAGGTACCCTTCTCCGAAGGGAGGAGAGAACTTCCACTTTGACTATGACCCTATCGGAATAAGATCAAAGTCAGCGAACTCTAAAGGCTTCCATAGCCCTGGCAACTCATGACTAGAGCCTAGGGAGATTACTGACGCCATGAACAGGAGTGTCAAATTGTTAAATCAGCAACAGGAGTCACTGTGTACTTACACCCCATGTGGGATCTGTCCCTAATGTGTCGTCTAAAGCGAAGTGATGCTATAACTAGTACTGAAACAGTATTTTTATACTTTGCGTTTCTGTGTGGGCACAAACTGATGAGGTCTTTACTAATTATATACTGAATTGATCTTCTGTATATAAAGAGAATTGGAAATGAAAAAAAAAAACAACCTGGTGTTAAAATGGAAATGGCATAGAAAATTAATTAATTTGAAAAAAAAATTATGTAGGATCTCTGTCTTTAATGTGCTGTACATTGCTATTTAATGCTATAATTAGTAATCCAATGGTAGTTTTTTCACTTTGTGTTGCTATATGGGCAAAATGTTGAAATCTTTACCTAATATATACTAAACTGATCTTCTGTATACAAAGAGAATTGAAAATGAATCTTTACATGAATGGAAGGGGAAAGGGAGCGGGAAGGGGGAGGATTGCGGGCGGGAGGGAAGTTATGGGAGGGGGGAAGCCATTGTAACCCATGGGCTATACTTTGGAAATTTATATTCATTAAATAAAAGTTAAAAAAAAAAAAGAATTGAGAAGCTGATCCATAGCCAATCATAGCAGTATGCAGCTGTTTTTCACACATGAAGGTCCATGATCTGTTGCTTTGGAGTGTTAAAAGTAATGGACTTTTTCTATAAATCTGAACAAATTTTGTTTTCAAATATTCCAGGGGGATTTATCCTGCTTTCCATAACTTATTATGTAAACATATATAAGTTTGACTTTAATTCCACAGTAAAGAAGTCCTAGAATTTGTTTCATGGTCCAAAATCTTCAGTCATTCTGTTTAGCTTAAAAAAAATAGAAGTGAAAGATTCTCATATTCAAAACAATTTGAAAGATTCCAATGATTTAAAATTTAAACAATCAGATTTGTATGATGCATTTTAGGAACAGAATGGTGGAACAAGTATGTAGGCAAAGTTGTACTGGAACCTTTCTTTAGGAGTTGGGTATTCTTTAAGAAAAAAAATATTTAGAATGAATTAGACCTTTCAACAAGTATTTGAAGAAATTTATACTTATGATAAAAAGTCTTCAATTAATGCCAAACAAGCTTAAGACTGAGGATTTGCAAGAAAACAAACATTAACTTGTAGCAGAATGTCATTCAATAAAATTTGCTACATTTTACTAAGCCCAACAGTTATATTTCAATAGGAGTAAAGAATTTTTATATTGGACTAATTTTTTAAAGAAAAGTAGCATTATCAGTAAAGCAGTCAGCTATCAAAGACACACTTAAAAATATCTGACAAGGTTTCAACCTACCACTTCAGCTTCAGTTATTCCTGTGCCAATGTTAAAAGGAAAAAACCCACAAGGGTCATGGCCTCATAGATATGAGCCACAAAGAACCCTGTGACAATTAGTATAGCTAGAACAGCTATTAAAACCTATGCTGAATTTATTTTACCTAAGAAGATCATTTTCTTAGCATCAGCACATAAAAACTTAAATGATTCCTAGATGCAGTCTGGCCTAACTGTGATGATGTGACTGGGTATATCAGTATCCCTTAGTAGAGTGTCTGGGGTCAAGCCCTGGCTCCACTCCTGATTCCAGATTCCTGCTAATGTGCGCACTGGGATGCAGCAGAGGACAGCTCAAGTGCTTGAGCCCTTGTCTCCCAGTGGGGAGACCTGGATTGAGTTCCTAACTCTCCAAAATCTGACTTTGCCCATCTCTGGCTGTTGAGGGCACTTTGCGAGTGAATCAAGGAATGGGTGCCATTTATCTCTTGCTCTACATCTCAAATAAAAATAAGTAAATAAATGTAAGCTTTAGAAATAAGTAATCAGCAAAATTATTAATGTTACTATACACGGAGGCTACAAAATGTTCATGGAAAATGGATTTAAAGTATAATATACATTTTCATGGAAGTTTTTGAATTCCCCCTGTGTGTGAAAAATAAGAAGCAATTGCAGTTAAATGCACAAATGTAATAATTTTAAATATTCTATGCAAATAAGATGTTGAACTGTAATGCTAACCACTTGTGAAAGAGCTCACTATTTAAAATTATTTTCATGACATCAGAGATGAAAACACAAAAGTCAGATATTTTAGGAGCTAGAAACTATATTATAGCATGGTATGGAAGAATTAAAACATATTTCTTGCATTTCTAACTATGGAACCTCATATAGTACCATATTATAAAGTTTAGGTTACTCAATTTTTCTCTGCAGTGAAATATGTGTTTCGATATTGTATCCTACACAAAATAGTGAATTTGAGAATTCAGAATGTCATTCAATAAAATGTTAGCTGTTAGCAGAATAGTGATCAATGTTCTGGACTGCGGACAAGCAAGCTTTTTTCTCTAAGTGACCAGACAGTAAATATTTTACCCATTTTGAGCCACATTGTCTCTGCCACAATTATTTAACCCTGTAGATAGCACAAAAGCAGACTTAGAGAATACAAAAACAAATGAATGTGACTGTCGCCAATAAAACTTCATTTACAGAATCATACATTGAGGGGTCTTTTGCAGCCCTACTGTAGGATGACAATTTGTTGACCTCTAAACTATACGAGTTATTCTTCATATTTTTTATTCTATCTGATAGAATATGACAAAACATCCACAAAGTTTAATCAAATGGCAAAACAATGTACCTTTTCCCCAGGAATTCCAGGAACACCAAATTCACCTTTACTGCCAACTGAACCCTAAAATATGGAAATACTCATTAGAATTTTTAGGAAAGATATATTTACTGCTAATTTTTTTTAACTTTTATTTAATGAATATAAATTTCCAATGTACAGCTTATGGATTACAATGGCTCCCCCCCCCATAACTTCCCTCCCACCCGCAACCCTTCCCTTTCCTGCTCCCTCTCCCCTTCCATTCACATCAAGATTCATTTTCAATTCTCTTTATACACAGAAGATCAATTTAGTATATATTAAGTAAAGATTTCAACAGTTTGCACCCACACAAAAACACAAAGTGAAACATACTGTTTGAGTACTAGTTATAGAATTAAATCACAATGTATAGCACATTAACGATAGAGATCCCACATGAGGAGCAAGTGCGCAGGGACTCCTGTTGTTGACCCAACAAATTGGCACTCTAGTTTATGGCGCCAGTGACCACCCTAGGCTCCCGTCATGAGTTGCTAAGGCTATGGAAGCCTTCCAAGTTTGCTGACTCTGATCATATTTAGACAAGGTCATAGTCAAAGTGGAAGTTCTCTCCTCCCTTCAGAGAAAGGCACCCCCCTCTTTTTTTTTTTTTTAAGGGAAAGGGTTTATTGGGGAAGATATATTTACTGCTAATTTTGTCAGAGAATGTACCATTTCATAGATAAATAGCTTTAGCTTTCCTTATGTCTCAGCTCATCCACAAGTCATTAAAGTAGATTTTTTACAATTAATTGTGAAACAAGTCATCAGTGTATTTCTAAGTACCAATGAGAACCAAAACTATACACTATCCACACATTAATATGTATTTCTATTTACCAAAGATAAAGAATGACTCTACTGCTATTAACTCAATTATTACCAAGAAAGAGTTTGAGTTAAAAACTATTTCCTACATGATGCTTGTAATTCAAATAAGTCTTGACTGTTTAGTCTCTAACATGCCCATATTTGTTTTGTTTCGTGTGCCTGACTTTTATATTCTCCAGCAAAACCCCTGCAGCAATGTCAATCCAATTGCCTGCTTCCCTACTCTTCCAACTACCAAATAGAGCTGGAGAAGAATCTGCCCAATTAAGCCTACCACCTCTGGCTGCTTTAACAGCTCTATTACAAATTTGATATAATAAATTTATCTTTGGAACAGTAGAAAGCAATATAAACTTTTAAAAGGAGTTTTTCTGACCATCACTAATTCTTGGTAGAAATTAACAAATATAATTTTGTGAGTATAAGATGTCATTATTACATTGACTTGTTAAAAAAATTTCAGATGCAAGATACACAAAGAAACTTCATCTTCAACTTCTTAGATTAAATTATATTACATTGGGTAAAATCAATACCAGAAAAAGACTTTGCGATTTGTCCAACATATTCAATATGGTATTAGAAAGCATAAAGAAATATTTCTTGTTCTTGACATAAACAAAGAAGTTAAAAGCATAGTATCTGACCTAATTTTAGAGAGGTTAATTACTATGGGGAGATATTCCTTCTATTAAAAATTATGAAAACATTGTGATACAATTCATTTTCATTGGTGTGGATGGCTTACAGAACGGGTAGATGAGTAACTTAAGACTGGGAGGACAACAAGGCAGATGAGTAACTTAAGGTTGGGAAGACAACAAGCCATTACTGGTAATGGCTGAATTAGAATGGAGACTCCCACAGTGGGAATGGAAGGCAGGGGAAGATAACAGGAATACATACCAGTTTCTGACTAAGGAATCAAGTAAGTTAACTCTTTCAATTTAAATTTTTTTTCTCAAAATACATCAGCAAAGCAATCACTTCCTAAAACTGACACAAATCAACTGGAGGTGTGGAAAATAATAATGCCATAATAAACTGAAACATTATAAACTGAAAAATACAGCTCAAACTGCCCTATAGCTTCAGAAACATTGAAATTGAGCTATTTTACAAATCTCCAGAATTTCAGTTCTGAAGTGGGTGAGGGTATGAATGAGGGTCTTAAAGAACAGAGAAACTAATGTGGTTGCTAAGTAATTAGATTGCTAACTACATTTCTAAGAAAAAGAAATTAAGATTCAGAAAATTACAATAATTGGGTCTAAATGAAAGAAGCATGTTAATTATTATTTCAAATCATGGCAGAAAGAGTTTATAATGGGCAGAGAGCATGGTTAGAATAGTCTGATTAGGTGTCCTGGTGTCTAAACAATTACGTATTTAAAATACAAATAGTAATGTTTCAAATCATATTACTCCATAAGAGGGGGCCATCAACTTTGTGAAAACCAAAATCAGTATAACTGTAAAGAGGCATCTCAGTATGGATGAGAAAATAGACAAAGGTAAACATTAAATCATGCCAAAACTTGTGGCTTTTTTCAAACTATGTCTGATTATTAGTAACTGGTAATGTCAAACTAAAAGTGATGATCAGTACATTGAAAAGAATTTGCACTCTTTAAAGGAAAAATAGTAGAACAATAGTGAATAACATAGTTTTCTTCTATGATTATCATATCTAATCTTTCCTTGCAAATTGACTCTTTGGCTTTCGTAGCAGAGTCCCCTGGGCAACTAGGGAACAGAACTTATAGATTCTAGAAAAAGCTAAGTTGATAATTTAGATTTTTCCTGAGGTACAGTTTTAATTTATTCATTCAACAAAGCTTACAGAGAAAAACATAGATATAAAATGATAACATATCAAGTGGCAATAAAATTGCCATGTAAGAAGATACAAGTGGAATGGAAGATGATTTTTATAAAGAAATGTCAGGATAGACCTTTTTATTTTAAAATGATTTTTAAGCAAGGGATTAGAAGAGATGAAACAGAGAGTCCAGCTGGTTCCTTGAAGAACATTACAAGTGTATGTAATGTGATGAGAAGAGTTTGGAGCTGAAATAAATTAGGGGACAGCGAGGGATACATTCTAGGGAGCAGTGAGTTGGGGATGGAGAATTTGACACATATGAAGATTTGTGGCCCATGATTAGAGATACCAGATTTATCTTAAGGGAGATAGAAAGTCATTAGTGGAACAAAGAAATGTTGAATATATTAAGTGATGAATCCTAATTTGATCATTAAAATGTATGCATGTATCAAAATATTACACTGTACTCCATAAATATATACAATTATTATGTGTTAATAGAAACAAATAATCTAAAAAAAAAGGAAAGTCTTTAGTAGAGACTGCCACAGGTGGGACAGGATTTACTTACATAATTATTTGGAATAATAATGTACTTGTACAAATAAAAGTATAATTTGTTCTATATAAAGTTGTTTCATTGAAACTGATACAAGTACATACAGTCAACTCATTTTTGACAAAAGTACTCAGACCATACATTGGAGAACTGATAACCCCTTCAACAAATGGTGCTAGAAAAACTAAACTACACATGTAGGAGAATTAAATTAGGTCCCCACCTTTCACTATATACAAAAATCAACTCAAGAAGGATCAAAGAACAAAAGTTAAGATCTGAAACTATCAAGCTGCTAGGGAAGAAAATATAATGGAAACACTTCAATATATTGATATAGATGATGACTTCTAGGATAAGACTCCCAAAGCACAGACAACAAAAGCAATACTAGACAGATGGGATTATATCAAACTCAGAATCTTCTGCAGTGCCAAGGAAATGATCAAAAGAGTGAAGAGACAAGCTATTTATCCAACAAAGAATTAATATCCATGATATATCTGCAATTCAAAAAACAAGCAATACAATTAAGAAATGGGCAAAGGACCTCAATAAGCAGCTTTTAAAAGACAAAATATAAATGGCAAGTGAATATATGAAAAATGTTCAACATTACTAGCAATCAGGGAAATGCAAATCAAAGCAACAATAAGATATCACCTCACCACTGTCAGAATGGCTATTATCCAAAACACAGAAACTAAAAAAAAAAAAAAAAACAAAAACAGAAGGCTGTGGAGAAAGAGCAGCTATCATATATTGTTGATGGAAATACAAATTAGTGTAGCTACTGTGGAAAACAGTGTGACGATTTCTTAAAAAACTGAAAACAACAATGAACTGATCAGCTCCTGTCCTGACTTTAGATGTACAATGTAATACTTTATCCTTTTTAGTATTTGTTGTTGTTGTTGTTGTTCTAGTACTATTGGTTGAACTCAGTAATTAACACACAATTATTCTTAGGTGTTTAAATTTTAACTGAAAAGTGATCCCTGTTAAATCTAAGAGTGGAAAAAGAGAGGGAGGAGATGAACAATTTGGAACATGCTCAATCGGACTGGCCGCAAATGGTGGAGTTAGAAATGTGCCAGGGGATTCCAACACAATCCCATCAAGATGGTATGTACCAATGCCATCGCACTAGTCCAAGTGATCAATTTCAGCTCACAATTGATAGCTCTGATAGGTCTAAGAGTCAAAGAGATCACACAAACAAGACAAGTATCTGCTAATACTAACTGATAGAATCAAAAAGGGAGAGAAAGATCCAACATGGGAAGTGGGATACACAGCAGACTCATAGAATGGCAGATGTCCTAAACAACACTCTGGCCTCAGAATCAGCCCTCAAGGCATTCGGATCTGGCGGAAGAGCCCATGAGAGTATAGCAGGCATGGAAAGCCAAGATATCATGGAAAAAAAAAAAAGACCTAAATGAATGATCTCTGTGAGTGAGATCCCAGTGGAAAGAACGGGGCCATCAAAGAAGGAGGTACCCTTCTCCGAAGGGAGGAGAGAACTTCCACTTTGACTATGACCCTATCGGAATAAGATCAAAGTCAGCGAACTCTAAAGGCTTCCATAGCCCTGGCAACTCATGACTAGAGCCTAGGGAGATTACTGACGCCATGAACAGGAGTGTCAAATTGTTAAATCAGCAACAGGAGTCACTGTGTACTTACACCCCATGTGGGATCTGTCCCTAATGTGTCGTCTAAAGCGAAGTGATGCTATAACTAGTACTGAAACAGTATTTTTATACTTTGCGTTTCTGTGTGGGCACAAACTGATGAGGTCTTTACTAATTATATACTGAATTGATCTTCTGTATATAAAGAGAATTGGAAATGAAAAAAAAAGAACAACCTGGTGTTAAAATGGAAATGGCATAGAAAATTAATTAATTTGAAAAAAAATTATGTAGGTTCTCTGTCTTTAATGTGCTGTACATTGCTATTTAATGCTATAATTAGTAATCCAATGGTAGTTTTTTCACTTTATGTTGCTATATGGGCAAAATGTTGAAATCTTTACCTAATATATACTAAACTGATCTTCTGTATACAAAGAGAATTGAAAATGAATCTTTACATGAATGGAAGGGGAAAGGGAGCGGGAAAGGGGAGGGTTGCGGGCGGGAGGGAAGTTATGGGAGGGGGGAAGCCATTGTAACCCATAAGCTGTACTTTGGAAATTTATATTCATTAAATAAAAGTTTAATAAAAAAAAAACTGAAAACAGGCTTGCCATATGACTCAGGAATCCTACTACTGGATATTTGTTCAGGAGTCATAAAAACATTGTATCAAAGAGGTACCTACACCAATATGCTTATAGTTGCACTATTCACAATAGCAAAAAAATGAAAATGCTGCATGTGTGTATGTATGTAGGTATGTATAAATGTATATGTGTGTGTGTATTCCACACAATGGAATATTATTCAGCTAAAGTGAAATTCTACCATTTTCATCAAAATGGATGCAACTGGTGGACATCAGGTTGAATGAAACAAAGCATACACAGAAAGACAAGAAAAAACAAAACAAAAAAAGAAATACCCATGTGGGATCGGTCCTTAATGTGTTGTCTAATGTGAAGTGATGCTATAACTAGTACTGAAACAGTATTTTTACACTTTGTGTTTCTGTGTGGGTACAAACTGATGAAATCTTTACTAATTATATACAGAATCGATCTTCTGTATATAAAGATAATTGGAAATGAAAAAAAAAACCTGGTGTTAAATTGGAAATGGCATAGAAAATTAATATTAAAAATTATCATGTAGGATCTCTGTCTTTAATGTGCTGTACACTGTTATTTAATGCTGTAACTAACTAGTACTCCAACAGTATTTTTTCACTTTGTGTTGCTATATGGGGGCAAACTGTTGAAATCTTTACTTAATATATACTAAACTGATCTTCTGTATATAAAGAGAATTGAAAATGAATCTTGATGTGACTGGAAGGGGAGAGGGAGCAGGAAAGGGGAGGGTTGCAGGTGGGAGGGAAGTTATGGGAGGGGGGAAGCCATTGTAATCCATAAGCTGTACTTTGGAAATTTATATTCATTAAATAAAAGTTTAATAAAAAAAGAAGGTCTATTCAGGGAAAAAAAAAAGAAAAAAGAAATACCTGTATATATCAGTATTACTGCAAATATTGTTTTGTCAAATCTTGTTTTATATCTTTGTCAAACCTAAAACCAATGGTTAAAAATGATGTACTACTATAGTTTTAACCATCTGTATTTAAAGTTTACTGTATATGAGTGAAATGGACATCTTTTTATTTGATTAATGTTTATAGCTCTTGCATATATATTTGCTGAACTAGGTTCTTTTTACTTTTTCTTTGTTAAATTCTTTATTTAGTGGAGCAGTTAGCCTTGACTATAATGTAAATTAAAAACCTGTTATCTCAAAAATTAAAAAAGAAAGGAAGGAAGTTGGTTAGGAGGGAGATAAAGGAAGGGAAGTATCATTATATTCCTAGAATTGTACAAATGAACCATATGGCATCTGTTCTGTTTGTATTAATATCACATTTACTAGAGAATCGATAAAAATGATGTTTTAATAATTATAATTCATTTGCTGTGACCCACCCTGAGAATTTAATGTATTAATAAATTTAATGTATTACATTTAAGATTTTTAAAATTCAAAACCTCTAGAAATAGTAATACAATTGAAAAAAGATCTGGAAATTATATTCTAAACTTTTCTCATTGGACCAAATGCAAAACAGATCAAAAGCCTGGGTATGGTATCTCTTACAGGTAAAGAGAAAATCATTTCCTGGAAAGACCTTTTCCGGAGACCCAAGGTAGCTGAATAGGGTAGAGCCACATTAACTTATGCTGCTCTGGATATGAAAAGAACAAAGGAAGGACTATGCTTCCAGGGGTCTGACTGACAGAAGTTTTCAGCAAAGACATTAAGAAAAAACAGAAACAAAGACTCCATGGGACATGATCAGAGAAGACAGAGACACCACTGTAGCCAGCTGCATAGCATAGCCAGCTGCAGGGTGTGAGTTACTTGTCTTACCAGGTCAAGGCAGGAAATAATTGCTGTGGACCCCATCATTTGCAGTTTTAGCTGAGGGGGAATTCCACAGCCACCCACTGACTTTTAATTCAGCCTGGGGCCTGAGCAACTGCCGAGCTTGACTTAGGGAAGCCACCTTGCTCCTCCCTTCCCCTATACCTGCAGAACGCCCTACTTGGCAGCACAAAGTTGTGCAACACACCTCTGTTCTCTACCAGCATCCTAGAGTCAGGGCAACTTGTGAAGCACAGGACAGATCCTCTGCAACCTGCTACCGTGGGAGTTTCTGGGCACTAACACCAGAGCTACACTTACACACTCTACATGAGCAAGGGGGACTCACCTTAGCTTCTAGGAGGTAACACCAGAAGTAAACAATAAAAAAATCTATTCCCACTATAGAAGTGTGGTAATGACCCCACTATACCCTGTAACACCAGAGCTCTAACAAATCATTCTAAATTTCTCAGTGTCACTGGAATCTACTTGGTAGACATAGGGAAGAACCTACATCCATTCCACTTCTCTGGACTCATACCCTCTAGGATAAAATCTCCTGTATATCTTGTAGTCATCCTATAGTACACTGGAACAGGCTTCAGTTCACATTCCCTAACCCTAAGACTATTGCTGTTGATATTATAAGCCACAGCACCTGTTGAAACTCCTCTAGCAGGACTTCAAGAAGGGTACATCCATATCACACAGCCTTAGAGCCACAGCAACTGGTGCCACAAGCCAGTGCAGCACCACTCAGACTTGCCTGTAAGACAAACAGGCAGCCAATCTTGTCTCCCTTGGCAAGAGGACAAGACCCTAGGGCTGACATTATCACATCCTGTGTAAAGCTGCTGCCTGTAGCTCCAGATCCCTTGTGGTTGCCAGTTCAAGTCCTGACTGCTCCACCTCTGATTCACTTTCTGATAACAAGCCTGGGAAAGCAGCAGAATATGCCCAAATTTTGGGGGCCCTGCACCCATGTGGGAGACCTGGAAGAAGCTCCTGGCTCTTAGCTTCGGATTTGCCCTGCTACAGCCATTGCAGCCATGTGGGGGAGTGAATCAGTGGATGGAAGACACCTACCCCCCTCCTTCTCCAAATTTGTCTTTCAAATAAATAAATACATCTTAAAAAAAAAAAGTACTGGATATCATAGTCACAGTCACTGGGGAGAAGGACACTAAACTCTCTGTGGACCAAAGATACACACCTAAAGAAACCCTTATGCATCTCAAAGCCATACTCCTATTCCTAGCAGACTAGTAGGCTAGTGTATTGTGTCACTTAAAGACACAGCTAGGACTGATGAGGACAAAAGAAATTACTGAGAGACTATACTCCTGGGCTCACCTAGAACCAAAACCAAAGCAAAAGTCAGGTGATACCTTGCATTCCAATTAAACCATAAACTCTTTTACAGTAAAACCTACTCCATAAGAAGAAGGGAGGAAACACCAGATGGGCCAATTATCAACATAGGGACACAGGAGACATGAAGAAACAGGGTAGCAAGATGCCTCCAAAAGAAGACAATAATCATCAAGAATTAGATCCTGAACTGAAGGAAATCTATGAAGTGATATACAATTCAGAATAATAATTGCAATGATGAAAGAAAATACATATGGACAGACTAAGGAAATGAGAAAATGAGTGACATGAAAGAAAATATTACTAGGGAGTTAGAACTCGTTAAGAAGAACTAAGTAGAAATTTTGGAGATGAACCTTTAATCAGTGAAATAAAAAATATGTTTGACAGCTTTAACAGCAGAATAGACCAAGTACAGGAAAGAATTTCTAACTCCGAGGACAAGAATTTTGAAATAACCCAATCAGACAAAAAATAAAGAGCACAGAATAAAAAAGAATACAGTTTGCACAGAATATAGGATACCATTAAACTACCAAATTTTCATATTACAGGTACTCCTGAAGGAGAATAAAAGGAAAAAAGTATTGAGAACCTACTAAATGAAATAATAGTTGAAAATTCTCCAGGTCTTGAAAGAGACATGGACATCCAGATACAAGAAACTCAAAGAACTCCAAGCAGACTCAACCACAAAAAAAGGTCTTCTCTGAGGCATATTGTCACTAAACTGCTGTAAGTTAAAGACAGACTCAGGTGGCGATTGCAAACCTCACAACATGACTTCAGGCCTCCTGATCATTAAGAATATTAAAGCCGCTTTACCAACACAAACACCACACACAAGTTAAGGACAAAGAGAATCCTAAAGACAGTAACATAAAAGTATAAAGTTACACATAAAGGAAAACCAATTAGATTAACATCAGACTTCTCAGTGGACACCCTATAGGTTGGAAGAGAGTAGGAGGAAATATTCAACACTTTAAAAGAAAACAAAAAAACCTTCCAACCAAGAATATTATATTTAGGGAAGGTATTCTTTAGAAGTGAAGAAGAAATAAAATATTTTCCAGATAAGCAAAAGCAGAGAATTCACTACCACCAGACAAGTCTTACAAAAAATTCTGAAGAGGTGATTCCAAGATGGTGAAATACAGAACAAGATATAATGCTAGGCTCAAACAGTATGTTTCACTTTGTGTTTCTATGTGGGTGCAAACTGTTGAAATCTTTATACTAAATTGATCTTCTGTATATAAAGAGAATTGAAAATGAATCTTAATGTGAATTGAAGGGGAGAGGGAGCGGGAGAGGGGAGGGTTGCGGGTGGGAGGGAAGTTATGGGTGGGGGAAGCCATTGTAATCCATAAGCTGTACACTGGAAATTTATATTCATTAAATAAAAGTTAAAAAAAAAAAAGCATAGGCAGTTCATTCTCAGGGGAGAATTAGAGCAAAAACCACAGTGGAAACTCTACTGAAAGAAGAGGAACATCGTGGACCTGTGTGGAAGGTGCAGATGCGCAGCACAAACATGGACAAAACACACAACCTCATCAGCCAGGAGTGGAGCCAGTGCCAGCTTGGCGATGGTGGTCAGATCACTCTGCAGCAACCCATGGTGATAACCCAGAGGGCGATTTTGGTGTGATCCTGGCCTAGAGCCCTAAGGTATGGACCTAGTAATAAAGGTGGGGGGCACATTTCTCTCACCCTATCCCCTCTACAACAGCACCCGACAACTGGTTGAGAGAAGGCAGGCACCATTTGGGGCATAAGCAGCAGTTGTGGAAGCCCTTGTGTGTGCACACAGCAACTGGCTGGGACAAGACGTGATCTCAGCAATACCAGCAGGAGCAGTGCCGGTGCAACTGGTTGGGGAAAGCACAGTATTTGGCCAGTGGCTCTTGGTATGCATGTGATCCAGAGATTCTAACAGAGGGAAAAATTTGTATTCCCCACTGACTTTGAGCCTGGCTAGGAGGACTGACAGGGGGCTGGGCACAGATGTAAGACTGTGCGATCTCCCCAGCCTCCCAACATGCCACAGGCTCAGGGGCTCAAGCTGCTGAGGTGTAGCACCAATAGGCAGCTGGCTCTGGGAATGTCTGCCTCTCTGTGGACCAGATATGTTGGTGGGGCAGAGCAGATACTCTATACCCAGTGAATGTGGGACCCTTGTCGGCTGAGACTGTGGGTACTCTGTGGTTGCATAAGAGGGTACTGGGAGTAGCTGGGTCTCTGGGTAATCACTGTGGGCAGCTTCACATTCTCAGAGCTCTGTGGTTGCCTGAGGCAATCATTGCAGCAGGATCCATGCTTACGTGAGGACTGCACAAATGATCATTTGTGTGGTTCATATCATGGTGCAGATGAGTGTTATACCCACTGGGAGCTAACTCCAGGGCATTGGTAAAATTGGAGAAGAGGAGGTGAGGGGGTGATCACACCAACAGAGGTGACCATTCCCTGCCTTCTATTAACAAGAGGAGATCTACCATGCCCAACTTGTGTGTTACCATGAATACTTGCCCAACTCTGGGGCACAGGCCAGAGCTCCCTGGCCACACACAACACACATCTCTGGATAGTCACTGAAAGTGCAGACATTTCACTAAGCCACGGAGGTATAGTTCAAAGATAAGAGGAGAAAAACAAACAAGTATCTCTACAAATGCCTAAAAATAAATGCAGAAATCTAAAAGATAAGAATAAGGAAGACAACATGACCCCCCAAAGGAACAGAAAATTTCAATATTAGAATGTGAAGATGAAGAGATTGGGGAAATGCTGGGAATGAAATTTAAAAGATTAATCAGAGATTTATTCAAATGCAATCAAAACTAAATCCATGAATTAAAGAAATCCATACAGGACATGAATGAAAATTTTTCCCATGAAATTGAGATTTAAAAACAAATCAAAATGAAATATTAGACATGAAAAATTTAATAAATCAAATAAAAAATGTAGTGGAAAACCTTAATAACTCTCTAGTTAAAAGACACAGATTGGTTGATTGGATTAAAATACCCATCTATTTGCAGCCTATAAGAGTCACATCTCATCAACAAAGATACCTGTAGATGGAAAGTGAAATGATAGGAAAAGATATCCCAAGCTAACAGAAAGCAAAAAAGAGCTGGTAATCCTAATATCAGACAAAATAGACTTTAACACAAAAACTGTTAAATGAGACAAAGAAGTGCACTATGCAATGATTAAGAGATTAATTCAACAGGAAGATGTGACTATAATAAAAGTATATGCACTCAATTACAAGGCACTTGGCTATTTAAAAGAAATGTTAATGGACCTAAAGGGGGACATAAACTCCAATAAAATAATAATGGGTGACTCAATACCTCACTTCCAGCAATGGACAGATCAACAAGACAGAACATCAGCAAAGAAACAACAGTTAATAGTCACTATAGACCAAATAGACATAATGAATATCTACAAAACTTTTCATCCTACAGATACAGAATACATATTCATCTCATCGGTGCATGGAACTTTCTCTATCTAACTCACATGTTAGCCAATAAAACAAGTCTCAGCAAATTCAAAAAAATCATGCATCTTTTCTGACCACAATGGTCAGAAATGGAATGAAGCTGGATATCAACAATTCAAGAATCTCTAGAACATATGCAAACACATGGAGACTGAATAACATGTTCCTGAATGAACAATGGGTAATAGAAGAAATCAAGAGAAATCAAAAAATTTCTGGAAACAAATAAAATGACAAAACATATCAAAACCTATTGGATACAGAGAAAGCAATGTTAAGAGGAAAGTTTATAGCAACTGGTTCATACATCAAGAAATTGGAAAGGCACCAAATAAATGAGCTATTAATGCATCTAAAGTACCTAGAACAACAACAAACCAAACCCCAAGTTAGTAGCAGTTAAGAAATAATTAAAATTAGAGAACAAAATTAAAACAAAGAAAACAATATAAAGATCAGCAAGTCAAGGAGATAGTTTTTTGAAAAAAACAAAACTGATACACCATTGGCCCACTAACCAAAAAAAGATGGAGAAGGCTCAAATAAATAAAATCAAAGATGAAAAGAAAATATAACAGATACCACAGAAATAAAAAGAATCATCTGGAGTTACTACAACAAATTAGGAAACCTATAAGAAATGGAGAGATTCTTTAACACAAACAACCTACCAAAATTAAGCTATGAAGGCAGAAAACTTAAACAGACCAATAACCAAGATGGACACTGAATCAGTAATAAAGACCCTCCCAAGGGAAAAAAAAAAAAAAAAAGCCCTGGACTGGAGGGCTTCACTGCAGAATTCTAACAAAAATGTAAAGAACTAACTCCAATTCTTCTCAAGCTATTAAAAAACAATTGACAGGGAGGAAATCCTCCCAAACTCTTCTACAAAGCCAGTATCAGCATAATTCCTACACCAGAAAAAGATACGACAGAGAAAGAGAGCGATAGATCAACTTCCCTGTTGAACCTAGAAACAAAAATCCTCAACAAAATACTAGGCAATCAAATCCAACAACACATCAGAAGTATCATTCATTAAGACCAAGTGGGATTTATTCCTGGTATGCAAGGAGGTTCAACATTCACAAATCAATGACAAACTGAAGAACAAAAACCTTATGATTATCTCAATAGATGCAGAGAAAGCATGTGATGAAATACAATACCCTTTCATGATGAAAACCTTAAACAAATTGGGTATAGAAGGAACATTCAAGCTGGCGCCACAGCTCAATAGGCTAATCCTCCACCTGTGGTGCCAGCACACCAGGTTCTAGTCCCAGTCAGGGCGCTGAATTCTGTCCAGGTTGCCCCTCTTCCAGGCCAGCTCTCTGCAGTGGCCCGGGGGTGCAGTGGAGGATGGCCCAGGTCCTTGGGCCCTGCACCCACATGGGAGACCAGGAGAAGCACCTGGCGCCTGGCTACGGATCAGCGCAGTGCGCCGGCTGCAGCGTGCCAGCCATTGGAGGGTGAATCAATGGTAAAGGAAGACCTTTCTCTCTGTCTCTCTCTCACTGTTCACTCTGCCTGCCAAAAAAAGAAAAAGAAAAAAGAAGGAACATTCCTCAACACAATCAAGGTGATTTATGACAAACCTTGGGCTAGCAACTTACTGAATGAGGAAAAGCTGAAAGTATTCCCACTGAGATCAAGAACCAGACAAGGATGCCCACTCTCACCACCACTATTCAATATAGTCCTGGGAAAGAAAGAAATCAAAGGGATACAAATTGGGAAGGAGGATGTCAAATTATCCCTATTTGCAGATGACATGATTCTATAAACAGGGCACCCAAAAGACTCCACTGGGAGATTATTGGAAGCCATAAAGAGTTTGGTAAAGTGGCAAGATACATAAAATTAACAAAAAATCAATAGCCTTTGTATACATAGACAATAGCATGGCTGAGAAAAGAAATTTTTTTTTAATAATTTTTTTTTTTGACAGGCAGAGTGGATAGTGAGAGAGAGAGAGACAGAGAGCAAGGTCTTCCTTTTTGCCGCTGGTTCACGCTCCTATGGCCGCTGCAGCCGGCGCATCTCGCTGATCCAAAGACAGGAGCCAGGTGCTTCCTCCTGGTCTCCCATGCGGGTGCAGGGCCCAAGGACTTGGGCCATCCTCCACTGCCTTCCCGGGCCATAGCAGAGAGCTGGCCTGGAAGAGGGGCAACTGGGATAGAATCCGGCGCCCCAACCGGGACTAGAACCTGGTGTGCCGGCGCCGCAAGGCGGAGGATTAGCCTGTTAAGCCATGGCGCCAGCCGAGAAAAAATTTCTAAGATCAATCCTGTTCACCATAGTTACAAAAAAAATCAAATACCTTGGAATAAGTTTAACCACAGATATCAAAGATCTCTATGATGAGAATTACAAAACATTAAAGAAAGAAATAAAAGACACCAAAAAATGGAAAAACTTTCATGTTGGATTGGAAGAAAAAACATAAAATTGTCCATATTGCCAAAAATGTGATCCCAATCAAAATACCAATTACATTCTGTTCAGATATAGAAAAAAATGATGCTAAAAATAATATGGAAAAACAAGAGACCCTAAATAGTTAAGGCAATCTTATACAACCAAAACAAAACCAGAGGCATCATAATACCAGATTTCAAGACATGGTACAGGGCAGTTATAATCAAAATAGCCTAGTACTGGCAAAAAACAGATGGGCAGACCAATGGAATACAACAGAAACTGCAAATATCAATCCACACATCTATAACCTTATCTATGACAAAGGAGCTAAAATCAATTCCTGGAACAGGGGCATTCTCTTCAACAAATGGTGCTGGGAAACTAGATCTCTGCATGCAGAAGTATGATGCAAGACTTCTACCTCACACAAAAATCTACTCAAAATGGATCAAAGACCTACATCTATGACCTGATATCATCAAATTAAGCCAGTCCCCACAATTCAGATATATGTTTTCCCTGATCTATCTCTAAAACACAATGTGTTGGAGTGAAATGGAAATCTTGTGATTTGATGACTTTTTTTTTACTTTTTAAAAATTTTACTATTGAAATAGCATTTACAGAAAAGCCAGTAAGTCACAAATTTCCTACTCAGTAAGTTTTACAGAGTGTACAATGACCACTAGATTCAGCCCCATACCTGTTCCATATGTGCCTTTACAGGGACTTACCCCTTCCTATCTTGCTAAGTGTAGCCACTCTCCTGCACCTTCTTACATGGTAATATTATTTCACCTTTCCTAGAATATTATATATATATGGAATTATGCAGTATGCACTATTTTGAGAGTACTTTTTTTCAACAAACATTACAATTCTGATTGATGGGTGTTTATAGCCCTTATCTCTTCTGTTGAGGAACAGTGCTTTTTCCTGCATACTGTTTGTTAAACACTTTCCTTAGCATAGGGTTAACACTACTCCTGTTAAGTACACTGAAAATAGATCTTTGTAAAAATTAAGAGTGAGAATAGGAGTGGGAGGAGGAAGGTTTGGAGTGTGGGTGGGAGGGAAAGTGGAGTGGAAAGTATCACTATGTTCCTAAATCTGTATATATGAAATAAGTGAAACTTCTATAACTTACATAACAATTTAAAACAAGAAATTTTGAAGGGCATCCTGCATTAGAAGTAAATATCATGAAAACACAGAACCACCAAATTTACTGACAGAATCATTATTCAATCAACAAAATGACAGGTCCTAGTTCTTAACAATCAATACTAACATTGAATGTAAAAAAATTAAATTCACCAACCAAGAAATTTAGGTTAGCTGAATGGATTAAAAAAAAAAAAAAACCATGACCCCACTATATGCTGCCTACAAGAAACTCACTTCACAAAGATATACTCAGACTGAAAGTGAAGGGTTGGAAAATGATATACCAGGCAAATGGAAGCCAAAAGTGAGCAGGCATGACTATCTTGACGCAAGATAAAACAGTCTTTGAATGGAAAACTGTAGAGAGAGATAAAGGACATTATATTTTGATAAAATGTTCAATTCAGCAAGAAGACAATAATCATAAATATATATGCATCCAACATAAGACCATCCTGATATATACAGAAAGTACTATTAGATCTAAAGTAAAAAATACACTCTAATATAATAATTGTGGTGACTTCAACACCCCTTCATCAATGAACAAATCATCCAGATCAAAAATTCAATAAAGATATCTCAGAGTTTGAAACATACTATCAAGCAAACGGACCTAGCAGATATTTATGGGACATTTCACCCAACAGCTACAGAATACACATTTTTTTCACTAGCACATGGAACATTTTCTAAGATAGACCACATATTAGGCAACAATTCAAGACTCAGCAAATTTATAAGATTGAAATTATATCATGTATCTTCTCAGACCATAAAGAAATAAAACTAGAAATCAGCAAGAATAGAACATTCACAAAATACTTGGAACTTAAACAACATGCTACTGAATGATCAATGGGTGATTAAAGAAACTAAAAATGAAATGAACTTTCTTGAAATAAATGAAAATGGAAAAATAACATATCAAAACATGTGGATACAGCAAAAGCAGTATTAAGAGGAAGTTTATGGCTTTAAGCGCTTACATTAAAGAATGAGAAATGTCTCCAATTAAAGCTCTAATGATACATATTGAAGACTTAGAAAAACAAGAACAAACCAAACCCAAAATCCACAGGAGGCAAGAAATAATAAGGACCAGAGTAGAAATAAATGAAATTAGAACTAAACAAAATAAAATACAAAAGATCACCAAAACAAAATGTTGGTCTTTTAGAAAATAAACTAAATAGGTAAACCTCCAGACTAAGAAAAAAAAAAAAGAGAAAAACTCAAATAAAATTAGAGGTGAAAAAGACACTACAACTGATACCACTGAAATATAAGGACCATAACAAACTATTAAGAAGAACTATACTAATATACTGGAAAACCTCGAAGAAATGGATAGGATTCATGTAACCTACCAAGATTAATCAAAAGACACAGACAACTTGAGCAGATCCATAACAAGTAGTGAGATTGAAGCAGCAATCAAAAGTTTTCCTTTAAGGTAAAGTCTGGGACGTAATGGTTTTACTACTGAATTCTACAAAACAGAAGTAATTCCAATACTCTTCAAACTATTCCTAAATACTGAACAGATTGGAACTGAGCCAAACTCTCTTTCTGAGGCCAGCATTACTTTGACACCAAAACCAAAAACATGACATGAAAAGAAAACTACAGACCCATATCCTTAATGAACATAAATGCAAAGACTCTCAATAAAACACTAGCAAACTGAATCCAAAAACATGTCAAAATGTCATATATCACATCAAGTGGGATTTATACCAGCAATGCCATGGTGGTTCAACAATTGCAGGTCTATAAATGCCATAAATTACATCAATAGAATGAAGAACAAAACCCATATGGTCATCTCAATAGATGTAGAGAGAACATTTGATACGATTCAACACTCCTTCTTGATAAAAACCCTACACAAATTAGGAATAGAAGAAACATTTGTCAAAATTATACAGGCTATATATCACAAACCAACAGCCAATATGCTGAGTGGGAAAAAGCTGAAAGCATTTCCCCCTCAAATCTGGAACAAGACAAGGATGTCCACTTTTGCTACTCTTATTCTATTTAGTACTGGAAATTTTAGCAAGAGCAGTTAGGGTAGAGAAAGAAATAAAAGGAATCAAGATTGGAAAAGAGGAAGTCAAATTGTCCATATTTGGAGATGACATGATGTTGTACATGGAAAAACTTAAACACTCCACCAAAAAGCTGTTAGAATTGAAAAAACAATTCAATAAAGTTACAGGGTACAAAATAATATAGAAAAAACAGTAAATACTTTGTACGCTAATGATGAGTTCACAGAAAAACAGATATAGAAAGAAATCTTAATCACCATAAACATAAAAAAATCAAATAATTAGGAATAAGTTTAACCAAAGAAGTGAAAGAGCTCTACAATGAAAATTATCAAACACTGATGAAAGAAATCATCAAGGACACACACCAAAAAATGGAGATATTCATTCTCATCATTAAGAATCAATCTCATTAAAATGTCTATACTGGGGCAGCACTGGAGCACAGTGGGTTAATCATCTGCCTGTGGTGCTGGCATCCCATATAGGTGCTGGTTCTAGTCCTGGCTGCTCTTCTTCCGATCATAGCAGCTCTCTGCTATGGCCTAAGAAAGCAGTGGAAGATGGCCCAAGCACTTGGGCCCCTGCACCCACATGGAAGACCCAGAAAAAGCTCCTGGCTTCAGATTGGCATAGCTCCAGCCATTTGGGGAGTGAACAAGCAGATGAAAGACCTTCCTCTATCTCTCCCTTTCACTGTAACTCTCTCTCTCAAATAAATAAAATCTTTTTTTAAAAAAATGTAAAGCATCTATACTACATTAAACAATCTATAGGTTTAATGCAAACCCTAACAAAATACTAATGACATTATTTACAGAATTAGAAAAAGCAAACCTTAAATTCATATGGAATCACAAAACATCCAGAATAAGCAAAGTCGTTCTGAACAAGAAAAGTCAACCTGGAGGCATCACAATATTTGATATCAAAGCATACTACAGAGTGATAGTAATTAAAACAGCATTGTATTTGTGTAAAAATCAATATACAGATCAATGGAACAGAATAGAAAGCCCAGAAATTAATCCACATACACACAATTTATTTTTGACAAAAATGTACAGATCTTACAGTGGAGTAAGGCTAATCTATTCAACAAATGCTGCTGGCAAAACTGGATGTATATTTGTAGAAGAATGAAATTAGATGCAAACTTCTCACCATATACAAAAGTCAGATCAAAATCAAATTTAAGACCTGAGATGATATGGTTGCTGGAACAAAATGTTGGGGAAACACTCCAAAACACTGGTGTAGGGGATGACTTCTTGTACAAGATCCCAAAGCACAGGCAACAAAAGCAAAACTAAATAAATGGGACTACATCAAATTCAGAAGCTTTTGCACAGCAAAGGAAATGATCAATGGAATGAAGAAATATCCAACAGAATGGGAAAATATTTGCATACCATCTATTTGACAAAGGATTAATATCCTGACTATATCAGCAACTTTAAAAAATAAACAACAAAGATGGCAGAATAGCAACAGAAAGGTCTGCTCTAGTCTTCACAACTTAGCAGAAAAAACAAAAACAGAGAAGGTACACTCTCAGGGAAAAGTTGTAGGGAAAACTGCAGTGGGAACTGGACCTAAGTCGAAGGCAGCAATAAACCCAACAAAAGAACCAGCAGGCTGCTCTGGATAGCAAGGTGAGTCAGACTGCACCAGCCACACCACTGTTGATACAGCTGGAGGGAGAGCCTAGCAGACTGCACCGTGTCTGAGTCCAGAGGAGGGGAAAACAATAAAAAAAAAAAGTGGCGTACCTTTCTCTCCACTTCTTCCCCTGCCACAGCAGTGCCCTGCAGTTAGCAAGCTAGGATAAGGCTGGTGCCATTTTAGACATAAACAGATTCTCCTTGCACACCCAGCAGCTAGTGTGGACTGTCAGTAGGGGCAACCATTGTAACTACAGCAGTTCGAGTCAACTGGCAAGGTCTGTCCCACACTGTCATCTGGGCAATAACAACAGCTCTGCTGCATGCACCCAGCCATGAGTGGGGAGGGGGAGCCATCCCCATCGAAGGAAAGTGCTGCCCAAAGGGACTCTTAGAGTACCTGCTCAGCAAAAATGTGAAAAGAGTAGGGCTGTGAATGGCAGTATTGTACTTGCTCCTGACCCAGCTTGTGAACCAGGATTTTACCAGAGGGAAAAATCTGAGTTCCCCGTGGACTTTGAGTCTGGCAGAGGGGATCAGACTGGACCTGCCCAAGGTGAAACACACAGAGACAATAGCTCTAGGAATGCCTCAATCTCTCTGTGGACAGGGCAGGCTAGTGGGGTGGAGTGGATTCCCTTGCATCCCTTGATTGTGGGAGCCCTGTGTGCTGAGACTGTGAAAATACTGTGATGGTAGGGTATAGCCAGGGTTCTGGGCAAGCTCTGTGTGCAGAGCCATACTCTTGGAACTCTTCAGTTGCTGGGGGAAGCTAGAACCATGTGCACAGAAAGGTCTGCACAGATCATTTGCATGAATGAGTATTGAACACACCAGGGACTTACACCCAGGCATTGCTCAACTTGAAGGAGAGGAAGTGAGGGAGTGATCACACCAGCAGATATGATCATCCCCCCTTCTTCTGTTAATAAGAGGAGAGCTACCACTCCCAACTTGGGTGTTACCTGGAGCACTGATAAGAGCTACCCGGCCACAACCACCACACACGTCTCAGTATTCACTGAAAGCACAGATGCTCCACTAAGCCACAGAGGCACCAGCTCAAACATAAAAGCCATCAGAGGGAAAAAAAAAACTAACTACACAAATGCCTAAAAATGAGTGCAGAAATTCAAGAAACAAGATTAAGGAAGACAACATGACCCCGCAAGGGAAAACAACATTTCAATATTAGAATGTGAAGATGAAGAGATTGATGAAATGCTGGCAATGGAATTCAAAAAATTAATCATAGGATTACATAAAAGCAATCAAAAGCAAATCCACAAGCTGAAAAAAACATACATAACATGAAAATTGTTCCCATGAAATTGAGATTTTTTAAAGAGAAATCAAAATATTAAAAATGAAGAACTCAATAGATCAAATTTTAAAAAGTGGTGGAAAGCCTTAACAACAGACTTGGTAATGCAGAAGACAGAATAATGAGAAGATAAATCTTTGCAAATTTTTCATTCAGAGCAGGAAAAAAAATAAACTTAAAATCAGTGTTGGACTCTGGCCTCAGAATCAGCCTTAAGGCATTCGGATCTGGCTAAAAAGCCCATGAGAGCATTTCAGGCATGGAAAGCCAAGACACTGTGGCAAAAAATGACCTACATGAAGAATTTCCATGAATGAGATCCCAGTGGAAAGAAGGGGCCATCAAAGAAGGAGGTACCTTTCTCCGGAGGAGAGAATTTCCACTTTGACTATGGCCTTCTCTAAACAAGATTAGAGGTGGGGAACTCAAGAGGCTTCCATAGCTTTGGCAGCTCACAACAAGAGCCTCGGCTGATCACTGACATAAATAAGAATGTCAATTGTTAAATCAACAACAGGATTCACTGTGCATTTGCTCCCCATGTAGGACCTCTGTCCGTAATGAGTCGTACTATGAGAATTAATGGTAAAACTAGTCTTCAAACAGTACTTTATACTTTGTGTGTCTGTGTGGGTTCAAACTATTGAAATCTTTACTTATTATATAGTTGATCTACTACATATAAAGACAATTAAAAATGAATCTTGATGAAGAATGGGATGAGAGAGGGAGTAGGAGATGGGATGGTTTGTGGGTAGGAGGGTGGTTATGGGGGGAAGAACCACTATAATCCAAAAGTTGTACTTTCAAAATTTATAACTATTAAATAAAAGTTTTCTATAAAAAAACCCTACAAGCGAGAAGGGACTGGAAAGATATACTCCAAGTATTAGGAAAAAAAAAAAAAACCTGTCAACCTAGAATACTGCACCCTACAAAGCTCTCATTTACTAATGACGGAGAAATAAAGACTTTCCATAACAAACAGAAATTGAAATAATTTGTAACCACTCATGCAGCCCTACAAAAGTTGCTAACAGGTGTACTACACATAGAAACACAGAAAAATAGCCATCATTATGAAAGAATGAGAAGGCAGACAATCCCATAGAAGTACAAAAGATATCCAAAGTAAACAATAGGAATAATTATAGAAAAATGGTAGGGCCAAGTGGCTACTTCTCAATAGTCACTTTGAATGTAAATGGCCTCAACTCTCCAGTTAAAAGATATAGACTGGCTGAATGGATTAAAAACAAGACCCATCTATTTCTTACCTACAAGAAACACAACTCACCAACAAAGACACATGCAAACTGAAAGAGAAAGGATGGAAAAAGATATCCTATGCTAACAGAAACCAAGAAAGAGCTGGAAAAAGATATCCCATGCTAACAGAAACCAAGAAAGAGCTGGTGTTGTCATCCCAATATCAGACAAAATAGACTTTAACATAAAAACTGTTAAAAGATACAAAGAAGAACACTATGTAGTGATTAAGGGATCAATTCAACAGGAAGATATGACTACAATAAAAGTATATGCACACAATTACAGAGCACCTGGGTATTTAAAAGAAATGTTAATAGATCTAAAGGGAGACATAGACTCCAATACAATAGTAATAGGGGAGTTCAATACCCCGCTTTCAGCAATGGACAGATCAGATGGAAAATCAGCAAGGAAACAACAGAGTTCATCAACATTATAGACCAAATGGACCTAATGGATATCTATAGAACCTTTAACTCCACAGTGGCAGAATATACATTCTTCTCATTGGTGCATGGAACTTTTTCTAGGATAGACCATGTACTAGGCCATAAAGCAAGTCTCAGCAAATTCAAAAAAGTTGAAACCATACCATGCATCTTCTCAGACCACAATGGAATAAAGCTGGAATTCAACAACTCAAGAATCTCTAGATCATGTGGAAATACATGGAGACTGAACAAGATGCTTCTGAATGAACAGTGGGTCATAGAATAAATTAAAATAGAAATGAAAAAATTTCTGCAAACAAATGAATATGACAATACATCATATCAAAACTTATGGGAGGGCTTGGTGTGGTGGTATAGTGAGCAAAGCAGCTGCCTGCAGTGCCTGCATCCCATATGGGTGCTGGTTCGGGTCTTGGCTTTTCCACTTTCAATCCAGCTCTCTGTTATGGCCTGGGAAAGCAGTGGAAAATGGCCCAAGTCCTTTGGCCCCACACCTGTGTGGAGACCCAGAAGAAGCTCCAGGCTCCTGGGTTCAGACTGGCCCAGCTCTGGCCGATATGGCCTATTCAGGAGTGAACCACTGGACGGACAACATTTCTCTCTCTCTCTCTCTCTCTCTCTCTCTGCCTCTTTGTTACTCTGCCTTTCAAATAAATAAATCTTTAAAAAATATGAGATACAGCAATAGCAGTGTTAAGAGGGAAGGTTATAGCAATCAGTTCCTACATGAAGAAATTGGAAATGCAGCAAATAAATGACCTACCAATGCATCAATGCATATCAAGAACCTATAAAAACAAAAACAAATGAAACTCAAAATTAATAGGAGGAAATAAATTATGAAAATTAGTGAATAAATAAAATTGAAAGAAAAAATAACAAAAAATAATAAAATTGAAACAAAAAAATCAATGAAATGAAGAACTGGTTTTCAGAAAAATAGATATACCATTGGAACAACTAACAAAAAAAAGAGGGAGAAGACTGAAATCCATAAAATCAGAGATGAAAAAGGAAAATAACAACAGATACCCAAAAATAAATAGAATCATCAAGATTTACTATGAAGAGTTGTATGCCAACAAAATGGGAAACCTAGAAGAAATGGACAGATTCCTAGGCACATACAATCCCTCAAAATTGAGTCATGAAGAAAACCTAAACAGATCAATAACCAAGATAGAAATTGAGTCAGTAATAAAGACCCTCCCAACAAAAAAAAGCCCAGGACCAGTTGGTTTCTCCGTTGACAATCTATAAGACAATGAAAGAAGAACTAATTCTAATTCTTCTGAAGCTTTTCAAAACCAATAAAAGGTATGGAAATCTTCCAAACTCCTTCTATGAAACCAGCATTACTTTAATTCCTAAGCCAGAAAAAGATACAACAAAGAACGAGAGCTATATACCAGTATCAATGATGAACACAGATGCAAAAATCTTCAACAAAATATTATCCAATTGAATCCAACAACACATCAGAAAGATCATTCACCCAGACCAAGTGTGATTTACCCTGGAATGCAGGTATAGTAGCAAATCAATATGATAAATCACATTAACAAACTGAAGAATAAAAACATATGGTTATTTCAATAGATGCAGAGTAAGCATTTGATAAAACACAACATCCTTTCATGAAGCAAATCTTAAGCAAATTTGGTATAGTAAGAACAGTACTCAATACAGTCAAGACAATCTATAACAAACCCACAGACAGCATACTACTGAATAGGGAAAATCTAGAAACATTCCTGTAAGATCCAGAACCAGAAAACGATGCCTACTCTCACCATTGCTAGTTAGTATAGTACTAGACTTTTTTGCCAGAGCCATTAGGCAAGAAAAATAAATTAAAGGAATACAAATTGGAAAGGAGGAAATCAAACTATCCCTATTTGCAATGACATGATACTTTATTAGGGGATCCCAAAAACTCCAATGAGACACTATTGGAACTCATAGAAGAGTATGGTAAAGTGACAAAATATAAAATTAGCACACAAAAATCAATAGCCTTTGTATACACACATAGGTTATGGCTAAGAAATAACTTTTAAGATCAGTCTCACTCACAATAGCTCCAAAAGGAATCAAATACCTTGGAATAAATTTAACCAAGGATTTCAATGATCTCTAGGATGTAAATTACAAAACACCAAAGAAATAGAAGACATCAAAAAAATGAAAAAAGAATCAAAATCATCAAAAGGTCCATACTACCAAAAGTAATTTACAGATTCAAAATAACACCAATCAAAATACCAGCAACATTCTTTGCAGATCTAGAAAAATGATGCTAGAATTTATATGGAAACACAAAAGACCTCAAATAGGTAAAGCAATCTTATACAACAAAACAATGCCAGAGGCATCACAATAACCTGATTTCAAGACATACTGCAGGGCAGTTTTATCAAAACAGCCTGGTATTGGCACAAAAACAGACTTGTAGACCAATGGAACAGAATAAAAATCCAGAAATCAATCCATGCTGCTCGTCACAGGGTAGCAGGTCCGACAGAGCTCCTCAGGGCCAGCCCGGGGAGCTCAGGGGCCGAGCGGGATGATGAGTGTCAGCGGCAAGGGAACCACGGCAGAGCCGGGAGATCAGTCAATGCCCAGAGTGCAGCTGGGTTCTCAACTTTATTGGGAAGGGAAGAGCTTTTATAGACACAGAAAGGGGGCTATCCAGGGCACAGGGGAACTGAGCCAACCAGCTGAAAGGTAAGGCAGGACATGAGCCAGGCACGCCCTCAAGGGCCTATCACAGCTGAGGACACATACTGTCCACGAATATGGAAGTCTCCTGTGAGGCTAGGTACCTCCCCCGGGGGCCATCTTAGGTTGTTGGAAAGGCTGAGTCACTGAGATGCGGAAGTGAGGCAAACTCAAGCAAAGGCTTAGCAGCCTTGTGGAGCAAAGGCTTAGCAACTTTGTTTCCTTTTCAGTTGGAGCCCCCCCACAAATCCATGCATCCACAACTAATCTGAATCTGAAAAATGAGCTAGAATCAATTCCTGGAGTGAGGACAGTCTAACTAATGGTGTTGGGAAAACTGGATCTCCATATGTAGGAGTATGAAACTAGACCCCTTACACAAAAAATCCACTGAAACTGGATCAAATACTTCAATCTATGACCCAATACCATCAAATTACTACAGAACATTGGGGTAACTATGCAAGACATTGGCATAGGCAAAGACTTCTTGGAAAAGACCCCAGAAGCACAGGCAATGAAAGCCAAAATTGACAAATCGGATTACATCAAGCAGAGAAACTTCTGCAAAGCAAATGAAACACTCAGCAAAGAGAAGAGGTAACCAATAGGATATGAGAATATATTTGCAAACTCTGCAACTGATAAATGGCTAACATCCAGAATCTATAAAGCGCTCAAGAAATTCAACAGCAAATAATCCAGTTAAGAAATGGGCAAAGGACTTGAACAGGCATTTTTCAAGAGAGGAAATTCAAATGGCTAATAGACACTTGAGAAAATGCTCAAGAGAACTAGCCATCAGGGAATTGCAAATCAAAACCATAATGAGGTTTCACCTTACTCCAGTTAGAATGGCTTACATACAGAAATCAACCAATGACAAATGCTGCTGGCAAGGACATGGGAGAAAAAGTTACCCTGGTACACTGTTGGCAGGAATGTAAACTGGTGCAATCACTGTGGAAGATAGTATGGAGACACCTCAGAAACCCGAATATACACCTACCATATGATCCAGCCGTTCCACTCCCAGGAATTTACCCAAACCAAAAGAAATCAGTATATGGAAGAGTTATCTGTACCCCCATGTTCACTGCAGCACAATTCACTAAGATATGGAATCAATTCAGATGTCCATCAACTGATGACAGGATAAAGGAATTATGGTATATATACACTATAGAATACTACTCAGCTATAAAAAAATGAAATCCTGTGTTTTGCAACAAGATAGTTGCAACTGGAAACCATTATATTTAGTGAAGTAAGCCAGTACCAAAAAGTCAGATATGTTTTCCTGGATCAGTGGTAATAAATTGAGAACCCAAAATTTAATGTAATGAGGTGAAATAGACATTCTGAGAATCAAAGCTGGTTTATAGCCCTTGTCTCTTTTGTTGAAGAACAGTTTTTTATTTTCTCTTTATACTATTTGTTGAAGTGTTTTACTTATGCTAGCATTAACTATATGATCATTAAGTGCACTAAAAATGGGCACTGTAAAAATTAAGAGTAGAAATCAGAAGGAGGGGGGGAAAGATTTGGAGTGTGAGTTGGAGGGAGGTTGGGGGGGAAGTGCAACTATGTTCTATAGTGATATAAATATATAAAACTTGCATAACTTAAGTAAAATATAAAATTAAAAAAACTAAATAACCAATCCAGCTGAGAAATGGGCCAAGAACTTCAATAGACAGTTCTCAAAAGAAGAAATACAAATGGCCAACAAATATATAAAAAAATGTTCAACATCACTAGCCATCAGGGAAATGTAAATCAAAACCACAATGAGGTATTTCCTTACCCTTGTAATAATGGCTAAAATCTAAAACACAGAGAACAGCAAATGATGTCAAGGATGTGGACCAAGAGGAACTTATACACTGCTGGTGGCAATGTAAATTGGTTCAGCTACTGTGGAAAACAGTGTGGAAATATTTTGCTAAACTTATTTGGTGAAGTATTAAGTCTTTTTACTGTAATGTAAATTGTAAAAATGTCTCAAAAACTAACAAAAAAGAATGAAAGGGAGAAGGAAGGGTGGTTGGAGGGAGGAAGCCGGAAGGAGGGAAGAAGGGAATATTACTATGTTCTTAGATTTGTATCTACAAATCACATTAATGCTGTTAAAACTAATTAAAACTAAAATAAGAAAATTAAAATTTAAAAAATAAGGGAAAAGACGACGTACAGAGGAAAAAAATCTATGTGGTGCGGGAAGGGAGCGAAAGGATTATAAATAGCTATGTTTCAGCAATCCATTACTGTTCAAATATATACACCAAAATGTAAGTCAATAAAGAAAGGTAATTTCTAAAGCAAATAAGAGGTAGACAGGGATTCATTCTAAATGATTTAGGCTCCCAGGTGGTACTCTTTCCAATATACTGTTCTACCTCCCCTAAATATTCCTTTTGGGCTTACAGATCAAAAAGAAAATCTTCAGAATAACATCTGGTGTTATTAGTAACAACTCACTTTTAACATTTCACAAAGTTAACTAGTCAATATGCCTTAGAGCTAAATGACTTTTAATCTTCAAGTTTATACAGTCATTGTTTTGTAGATCTGCCTCAATAATGAAAATTATGTCAGAATCAAAGAATTAAGATCTCCCCCCCCCCCCTTTTTAAAAAGATTTTATTTGAGAGTTAGAGTTACAGACAGCAAGCGGGAGATTCAGAGAGAAAGGTCTTCCTTCTGTTGGTTCACTCCCCAAATGGCCGCAATGGCCCGAGCTGCACTGATCTGAAGCCAGGAGCTCCTTCCTGGTATCCCACTTGGGTGCAGGGGCCCAAGGTATTGGGCCATCCTCTGCTGCTTTCCCAGGCCATAGCAGAGAGCTGGACTGGAAGTGGAGCAGCTGGGACTAGAACTGGCTCCATCTGGATGCCAGCACTGCAGACAGAGGATTAACCTACTGCACCACGGCGCCAACTCCAAGACCCCCTTTTTTCATATTAAAGTTGCAGGTTCACATAGGACAACAGGAAGTCAACATAAAGTCCTTACAAATAAAGCACCATATCCATGTTTATTACAAGTAGCAGGAAAAGTGAAAGGATTCATGGATAATCATCTGAAGTCTTTCTATAAAACAAGGGTTGTACTGGCATAATTAAATGCTGGTTCATGTGTTGAAAAGGTAAAAAATACACTTTTCTTTAACAAAGGTTTATTTTTTCATTCATTCATTCAAAGGTAGAGTAGAATAACAGAGAGACAGGTAGAGAGAGAGAGAGAGAGATCTGTTGTGTCACTTTCTAAATGTTCATAACACTTGGGGTTGAACCAGGCCAAAGCCAAGAGCCAGGAACTCCTTCCGGGTTTCCCATATGGGTGGCAGGAAATGAAGTACTCAAGTCATCATCTGCTGCCTTCCCAAGCACATTAACAGAGAGCTGATTTGGAAGCAGAGCAGCCAGGATTGGAACTGGTGCTCTAATACGGGATGCTAATGTCCCAAGCTGTGGCTTAACCCACTATGCCACAACACCAGCCCCTTGATTATTTTCTTTATCTGGAAATTTCAATTTTTTTATTCCCTCCCACTAAAGTTTTTTGCCATCGTAAGTTTTTTTGTCTATCCTTGAACTTAAAGCAAATATCAGTATTTTAAAAATTTCATATGTAGGAAGTCATCTAATACATTATAACTTTAAGATACATTTTTGTGTGATATATTTTATAGAGTTGTCTTGCAATAAATTTGCTAATATAATTTTTATTACTTCCCTCCTAGATCTTCACTAAAAATATTTATTTACCTATTCATTTACTTATTTATTTGAAAGGCAGAGCAACAACAGTTAGATGCAGAGACAGCAGGAGAGACCTTCCATCCGCTGGTTCATTCCCCAAATAGTCACAAAGGCAGGGTCTCTCACAAAAGTGGCAGGGACACAAGAACTTGGGTCATCTTCTACTACCTTCCCAAGTGCATAAGCAGGGAGCTGGATTGGAAGCATAACAGATAGGAATCAAACTGGAACTCATCAATATGAGATGAGATAGTTGCTTTAACCCTGTGTCACGATGCCAAACCCCTTCTTGTTCTTTTCTGTTGTTTTTCATTTCTATAAAAATGAAGGAATGCTCCCTAAAAAAATTCTCTCAAGATCATAAACTCAGTGAGGACAAGCTGTGTGCTTTTGGATACTGCAGTAGTTCCAATTCTAGTATGAGTTTTTTATAGTCTAACATAGTAGGAACTCAGTAAATAATTGCTGACAAATAAAGATAATAAAATGAATATTCAGATATTAAAGTAGGATACACCTCTTTATGATTAAAGTGAATAGAGGGGAAATTTGTGTTTAAAGGGTAAAGGCTCTAACAAGAGTGATTCAGTATTTAATCTTTAGAAAGAATAAAGCTGATACAATGATCTTAATGATTACACAAATAAAATCATTCTTCTGACACAGAGACTTTTTTTTAAGGGATAAAGGTCTTTTGAAGTATTTTATCATTCTAAAACCACCACATGAAATTTCTCCCTTTGCCAGTAACCCTGAATATGGAATTAGAAAACCAAAGAACTGGAAATTCAAGTTAAGAAATCTGTGTCTGCAGGTATATGACATTACAATCTCTGATATTTAAGTCACGTATGCCTTTCCAAGCACTTTGGTGTCACCTTCTGATGTAGGCAGGACAGACAGATGATATATCTCACATACAATAACCTGGGGAAACTGGTGGCTCAGCCAAGTTCACACTACTAACCAGAAAAGAGCCAAAATTAATCTGGAGATCTACTCTAAGTCCTCTGAATTATGCTGCCTTGGGAACATTGTCTTACGTACACGTGATTCTCTCAGCTATAAAATGAGGATAAAAACAGTGACATTTTTCATGAGGGCTTTAGGTTAAAATAATACAAACACACACACAAAAAAAAACACAAAAAATATTGAAGTGCTTTTATAATACAGAGGAGACTTCAAAATTGGCACTACGTAAAAAAATGAATACTAAGGAGGACTGGCCTACATTCAGAACCCAACTTGGCCACAAGCTACCTGGCCTTAGGCAATGATTTCACCCCCTAAATCACAATTTTCCCATATGTAAACTGATAATAACAACATGCAGAGCTATCACAAGGATCAGATCAAATACCCAGATCACTCTTCTTAGCGTCCAACATGTGGTAAACCTTAAATAAACACTCTTTATTTCTACAATGATTTATATGTGCAGTTTCATTCAAATAATCTCTAGGACTACACATTTTTCAATTATTTCAAATATTATAATGATACCCAAAACAAAGTTACCCCCCAAGGATTGTTCCATAAATGGCAACAACAGACACTTTATCCCTTCTCAAAAATCTATTTTCAAGCACCTGCTGGGGTGCCAGAGATACACCAGGGAACAATGGGCAGACACATTCCTTTGGGAGTCAGATGATTGTAGCCTTGTTGAAGCTTTAAGGAATCAGTCATCTCTCAAACATTAGTCTCCCATTCTTCAAAAAAGTCCAAATAGATAACATAAACACTTCAGAATGACAAAGTTCCAAATTAAGGCATGAGTTAAAATCTGTTTCACCTCAGAAAAGATAGTAGCAACACCACCTACTTCAAAAATCAACAACTCCTAGCCCTAGTACAAATTTATTACTTCAGGCTGGCACCGTGGCTCACTTGGCTAATCCTCCACCTGCGGCATTGGCACCCCAGGTTCTAGTCCCGGCTGGGGCACCGGGTACTAGTCCCAGTTGCTCCTCTTCCAGTCCAGCTCTCTGCTGTGGCCCGGAAGAGCAGCGGAGGATAGCCCAAGTGCTTGGGCCCCTGTACCCGCATGGGAGACTAGGAGGAAGTACTGGGCTCTTGGCTTCAGATCCGCGCAGCGCCGGCTATAGCGGCCATTAGGGGAGTGAACCAATGGAAGGAAGACCTTTCTCTCTGTCTCTCACTGTCTATAACTCTCTCTCTGTCTCGCTCTCACTGTCTAACTCTGCCTGGCAAAAAAATAAAAAAAATTATTACCTCAGTGGCTACCAAAGAAATAAATAGAAAAAGTGGAAAACAGGGGCTGGTTTTGTGGCATAGGATGTTAAGCTGGTATCTGTGATACCTGCATGCCATCTAAGCAGTGGTTCAAGTTCTGGCTGTTCTACTTCTGATCCAACTCCCTGAAAATGTGCCTGGAAATGCAGTGGAAGATGGCCCACATGCTTGGACTCCTGGCACCCTCATGGGAAACTTGGATAGAATTTCTGGCTCCTGGCTTTGGCCTGGACCAGACCTGGCCATTGTAGCCATTTCGGAAGTGAACCTGCAGATGGAGGATCTTCCCTTTCCCTCACTTCTCCTCCTCCTCCTCCCTCTCCCTTCCTATCTCCATATGCCTTTCAAATAAATAAAAGATTTTTTTTTAAAAAAATGAACACATTATAGGTGAGTTTGAGGCAGGAAGAAGGGAAAAGACAAATCTTTATGCATGGAATTCTGCCTAGAATTACAGCCCACTTGCAATCTACTCCATTAACTCTTAGAGGAGGACATCTCTCAAGACAGATCCAACTACTACATAGCACCTAACATGTACCACCTTATAACATCTCTCTATCTCACTGTATATGTAAAATTCTTGAGAACAGAAATATATCCTCTTCTTGATATTCCCTGCAATATCCAGTAACACACCTGAAAGGAGATATATGACAAAGGTTGGCTATCTACATAAAGGGTACTGAGATCCAATATTGTTGAATAAGGAAAGGATGCGCTGACTTTAACAACAGGAACTAAAAGAAGAAAAGTGGAGGAACTGCATTCTTGGGGAATAGTTGGAAGTTCTAAAAAAAGAAGAGAGACATCATGGAGCAGTAGTTGGAAGTACAATCACATTGTAGCAAATAGGATATCACCACCAACTCCCACAACCAGTGGCTAGAGGGGACAACATTTTATTGAAGCAATGCACCCAGCAACCAGCTAGGAAGAAACATTATCTTAATAAGGTGGGTAGAGGTTGTTGCAACCATGTGTGATGGGGGGAGTATTTTATCAAAGGGATAAATATGTGGTCCCCACTGAATTTGATTCTGCCCTGGAGGGTTGGCAGGACAGGGCACCCACTTAAGGCCAGTAAAGCACTCCCCCATCACTTAATCAAGGTACCTGGACCCAACTTGCCAAGGCAGAACACCAACCTATCTATCAGTTAGGCAGCAGGCTCTTTTCAGGGACCAGGGAGGATTGCAGGGCTAAGTAGATCCCCTACTTCCTCTGATTGTGAGAGATCTGCTCCCTCTGACAGTGGAAATTCTGTGACTGTGCAATACTGTGTGATGGGGTGTGTCTGGGTATTTGGCAAAGCCCTGCATCTGGCCTCAGAGGCTGAGGGTTCCACACTTACTCCAAGTAGCACACAGATCCTCTGTGTGGTTCATGAGTCAGTATGGGTGAGGTGCCTAGGCACTGTGGGGTCAATCTGGGTAGCCGGTTCACTCTGGCAGGGAAGGGCTGATGCTGTGATCACATCAGCTGATAAAATCATACCCTGCCCCTACTGATCCTAGAGATTTACCATACCCAATTTGGGTGTCACCCTGGACACATGCCACATCCTTGAACACTGACCAGAGTTCCTTGGCCCAACCCAGCACATCCCTCTGATATACACTGAAGGATCAGATATTCCACTAAGCCACAGGGGCATATTTTGAAGATAAAAGCCCTCAGAGGAAAAAAACCAACAATTATTTCCACAAATGCCTAAAAATAAATGTAGAAAAACAAAGAGCATGAACAGGAAGACAATATGACTCTCCACAAGGGACTCAACACTTCAATATTAGAATTTGAAGATGAACAGATTGATGAAATGCCCAAAAAAGAATTCAAAATAATGATCATAATATTACTGAAAAATACTGAGAAGCAAACATATGAATTAAAGAAATTCATGCATGACATGGGTGAAAATTCTGCTGAGAGATAGAGATACTGAAATTCAACTGAAATATTAGAAATGAAGAATTCAATCTGTTAAATGAAAAATATAGGGGAAAGCTTTAACAATAGGCTTGGTGATGCAGAAGAAAGAACATCCAAACTATAAGACAAAACTTTGGAAACAGACAAAAAAAAATAAATCAGAAAAGAAAACAAAAAATAGTGTTTGAGATTTATGGGATTCTTTCAAATGCCCAAACATACTGTATCTTATCCTGAAGCTGTAGAAAGATGGAATGGATTAGAAGAACTATTCAGTGAAATAATAGCAGAAAACTTCCATAGTTTGGAGAAAGACATTCAAGTACAGGGAGCACATAGAACTCCTAACAGACATGATCAGAAAAGATCTTGAATATTACAGATTATAGTCAAACTTTTAATAGTGTAACAAAGATTCTCAAATGTGCATGAGAGAAATGTTAGATTAACTTCAAAGAATCTCCAATTAGACTGAAAGCTGATCAGAAACCCTATAGCACAGGAGAGAAAGGAGAGATATTGCCCAAGTCCTCTAAGAAAAAAAATGTCCAGACATAATATTAGACCCAGAAAAGCTCTAATTTATAAAGGGAGGTGAAATAAAGGCCTTCCAAAGCAAATAGAAATTGAAAGAATTTGTCACCACTCATCCAGCCTTACAAATGATATTTAAGAATGTGCTACACCAAGTCCAATCTTCGGCCTTGACAAAGGCACTCGGGCTGCAAAAGACCAGCACGGCCACAGCACTGAGGATGGGTGTTTCCTTCTCGGCTCCTGCTGCTTTCTGATACCATGTGTGGGGCTGGTACTGTGGCTTATCAGGTAAAGCCTTCAACTCCAGTACCTGCATCCCATATGGGCGTTGGTTTGAGTCCCAGCTGTTCCACTTCTGATCCAGCTCTCTGCTATGGCTTGGGAAAGCAGTGGAAGATGGCCCAAATGCTTGGGCCCCTGAACCCATGTGGGGGACCCGGATGAAGCTCCTGGCTCCTGGCTTCAGATCAACCCAGCTCCAGCCATTTTGGCCATTTGGGGAGTGAACCAGCAGCTGGAAGCGTGCGCACTCTCTCGCTCTCTCTCTCTCCATCTGTAACTCTGCCTCTCAAATAAATAAACTTTTTTTTTAAAAAAAGAATGTGCTACACACAGAAACAGAGAATGAAAGTCATAATTATGAAAGAATGTGAAAGCTGAACATCCCTTAGTAAAGTACAAAGGAAATCCAAAGCAAAAAATAGGAATATTTATGGAAAAATGGCAGGACCAAATTGTTACTTATCAATAATATCCATGAATGTAAATGACCTAAATTCTCCCATTAAAGTTACATACTAAACACACTAAAAAACAAGACCCATGCCTGCAAGAAACCCATGCCTACAAGAAACACACCTCACCAACAAAGATATACACACAGAGTGAAAGTGAAAGTATTGGAAAAAGATATCCCACACTGATGCAAAGAGAAAGGAGCAGGAGTAGCCAAACTAATATAAGGCGAAATAGACTTCAATACAAAAGCTGTTAACAGAGACAAAGAAGGGCATTATTTAATGACCAAGGGTGCGATTCAACAGAAAGATAAAACTATAATAAATGTTTACATACCAATGCCAGGGCCACTGGCTATGTAAAACAAATGCTAATGGATTGAAAGGAAGACATAGGCTCCAATACAGTAAGAATGCTGGGACTTCAATACCCCACTTTAATCAACTAGACCAAAAAATCAACAAAGAAAAAACAGATTGGGAGAAGTTGGGAGAAAAAAGCAAGTATGATTATCTTTTTAGAGCTATACATATAAAATGCATGAAATCTGTCCTATGTTAATAAAAATTAAAAAAATAAAATAAACAACAGAGTTAATCTACATGGTGGACCAAATGGACCTAACTGAAATCTATAAAACATTTCATCCCACAGCTGTAGAATACATTCTTTTCATCAATGCATGGAACTTTCTCTAGGATAGACTATATGCTAGACCATAAAGCAAGCCTCAACAAATTCAAACAAACTGAAATCATTCCATGTACATTTTCTGACCACAATGAAATGAAGCTGGAAATTAAAACATGAAAAACTCCAGAAAATATGCAAACATATGGATACTAAACAACATGTCTTTGAATGAATGATAGAAGAAATCAAAAGGGAAATAAAAAACTCTTAGAAATAAATGAAGATGCCTACCTAACATATAAAAACATATGATACAGCAAAGCAGTGTAAAAGAAACTTTATAGCAATTAGCACCTACATCAAGATATTGGAGAGGCATCAAATAATTGGTCTAAGAATATATCTCAAGGAATTCAGAAAACAAGAACAAACCAAACCCAAAATTAGAGGAGGAAGGAACTAAATAGAGAATAAAGAAATTTGGAACAAAAAGATATAAAAGATCAGTGCAATGAAGACCTGGTTTTTGTAAAAATAAACAAAATTGATAGACCACTGGCCCAACAGACCAAAAGAGGGGGGAGGTGGAGGGAATATCCAAATTAACAGCATCATAGATGAAAAAGAAAATGCTACAACAGAGGCCACAGAAATAAAAAGAACCATCAGGAATTACTACAAACAGCTATATGCCTACAAATTTGAAAATCTAAAAGAATTGGATAGATTTCTGGATACATAAAATCCACCAAAACTAAGTCATAAGTCATAAGTCATAAGTCTATTTAGGAAAACCTAAATAGACTAATAACCAAAAGGGAGATTGAGTCAATAATAAAGACCCTCCCAAAAAAGAAAAGCCCAGGACCAGATTGCTTTATTGCTGAATTCTACTATGAGGCCAGTATCACCTTAATTCCAAAACCAGAAAAAGATAAAACAAAAATGAAAACTATAGATCAATATCCCTAATGAACAGCAAAAATCCTCAACAAAATACTAGCTAATCTAATCCAATAACACATCAACTCATTCACCTGGACCAGGTCGAATAAATCTCTGGTATGCAGGGGTGGTTTAACATATGCAAATAAGTAAATTGATACATCACATTAAATTGAAGAATAAGATCTCATGATTATCTCAAGAGACACAGAGAAGGTATAAAGGACTAATATAAACTGATAAAGGACTAATATACAGGATTTACAAAGAACTCAAATTCAACAACAAAACAAATGTCCAACTATGAAATAGGCAAAGGACATGAACAGGCATTTTTCAAAGGATGAAATCCAAATGACCAAACATGAAAAATGCTCAGGATCACTAGACATCAGGGAAATGCAAAGAAAAACCACAATGAGGTTTTACTTCTTCCCATTTAAAATGTCTATCATCACAAATCAACAAGCAACAAATGCCAGCAATGATGTGGGGCAAAGGGAACCCCAATACACTATTGGTGGGAATATAAAATACTGCAACCACTTTAGAATACAGTAGGGGATTCCTCAGAAGTCTGAAAATAGATCTACCATATGACTCAGCCACGCAACTCTTAGGGATTTACCCATATGAAATGAAGTCAGCATATTGTCTATACTCACATGTTTATTGCAGCTCAATTTACAATATCTAAGACATGGAATCAACCCAGATTTCCACCAACTGATGACTGCATAGAGAATGTGGTATACATACACTATGGACTAATACTCAGCTGTAAAAAAGAATGAAAGCCTATCTTGCAACGTAATGGATGTAACTGAAAACCATCATGCTTAGTGAAGTAAGCTAGTCCCCCAAACACAAATATCATCTGTTTTCTCAGATATGTGGTAGTTAGTATAGAACAAAAAAAAATTGTATAGGAATGAAATGGATATCTTGTGATTTGATTGTTGTTTTAGTCATTGTTTATAATCCTATAGAACTGTCATCTTTCTAGTTTTTACTTGTTGAATATTTGGGTTAGTGTTACATTCATGCTGTGATTATTGATGGGATTGAAATTATATTTTTGCAAAAAATTAGGATAGAAGGAAAGGGATTGAGAGAGTTAGAAGGGGAGGGAGGGAAGAATGTTTATCTTCTTATAATTGTACCTATGAAATATATGAAATGTATTTTCTTTATATTAATAAAAATTTAAAAATAAGTAAACAAATAAAGGGTAGTGAGCTAAAGAGAACTCATGGGTTACATGCTGGCAAGCAAGAGAAACAAGAGTTCATCAGACATTAGGAGAAGAGAAGGCTAAAGAAGTCTTGGGCACAAAAAAAATACCAATTTTTTTTTCTCTACAGCATTTATTAGTACTTCTAGGTATAAAGAGCAGCAATTCCAGATCTTTTCAAATTTCATGTCAATCTTCCAAAATGGTTTCGGAAGCAGCATTGCATGTCAATGTAGTATTTCTTATTTCAGTGTTCAGCATTTCAATATTGTCCTTGATATCCTCTCAATAAATGTGCATTTGCATGGAACATAGGAAAACCAGATGGACACAGTTTTAAAGTCACTTTTGAATAAACCCCTCTCATTCCAACAGTATTTGGTGGTCTTACCGGCTCGCCTTTGTTCCCTTTCTGTCCAGGTGAGCCTGGAACTCCAGGTAATCCTGCTTCTCCCTGAGCAAAAAAAAAATGAATTTCTATATAAGAAAACATTCTGTTGCACTAATACAAAGCACTAACATAAATATGAAGCTGGGAATAGAAAAGCTAAAGCTTGGCTCTTCTTTGAACTGACACTCATCATCCATCTGAATGCCTTTTTCCCATTGTTCCTGAGGCTCCAACACCATTTGGAATCATCTCCTTCAGGTACTTAACATGAAATGTTGGCCACCAGAATATACGAAAATTTCCTGTAACCTTTCACCCACTCAGATCTCCATGATCCAGGAAGGAAGGAAGGAAAAGTGGATGGGTCAAGTCTAAGGGCACATTAAGTCATAGAGTGCTAGAGGGTACTCTGTTGTAGGAACTAGGGAAAGCTCTCCTTTCCTCAGGTACAGGCATAGAAGAAAGCCACCATGAGGCCACTCAGCCTACTTTCATCACAGTGCTTACGATTGCCATTAACATCTACAAGAAGTTGATGTAGGTCCATGGGCCCAGACTGTGACCAGGGGGCAATATTGGCCCAGGTCAAACAAATTATTTGGAGTAATCTCCCTAACAACCTATAGAGAAGAGAGACAACTGGTTGAAAATACTATGGAAAGTATTTTTGCATGTTTTTTCAACCAATTTCCAAGAACTTCAGCCTATTCTTGACACGTTAAGTACTCAATACTTGCCTGTTGTACAGGTGGTTCCTCCCTTCATCTTTCTATCCATTCTAATTTATTTGGGCTTAGAGCCATCCACATAAAAATGCAGGAAATCCTACCTCCCACCTCTTTCTTTAACCTTCAGAAATGGAGTGGCTTAGGCATTGAATTAAACAATCACCGAAGGGCAAGACACACTCTGTGTACCAGTCAAGAAGCCTGGTTGTCTGGAGTGGTTTTTCAGTAGGCACATACCTTGTTTGGAATGCACTGGCACAAGTCTTGAAGTTCTTGCTTTGCTGGAAGATATGCAGACATTTTACCGGCATAAGTTGTTACTGATGATGATGCAGTACTTCCAAAGTCATCCTGCTCTGAGCACTAAAATCCAAGAAGAAAATTCAGGAAATGAAGTCAATTCCAAACACTGGCTACTACCAAACTAGGTATGGGGCTGTCTGCAAGAACTGCCTTCTTACTAACTCAAAGTTGACACCAGTATGTGAGTCTGTTGCTAAGACTCCTCTGTTCACAACACACAATAAATGTATTAAAAATACTGCCATCTTAGTGAGGAATTCTAAAACTATATTAGATGACATTATGATAAGTATAGCAAGATCGTACACTTACAAAAATTATATTCTTACAGTAACTAATACAAATAAAAATGTATATTTGGGGAATAAAAATGAAATCAAACCATGTCATGAATCCATAAAACATAGTTTACTTTTATAAGATGATTGCAAAAGCATTGTAAAGTAAAAATTTCAGTTTATACTCAACATTTTATCAAAATATACTTTGTTCTAGTCTACTAGCCTTTAAAAATATTGAAAAGCTCTTCACTGCAATGGACAAGTGATGGATTTTGTACCTAGTGGGTTTAGGACATGCTGGACATGGGTTACAAAGCAATGAATGTTTTTCACTCAAAAAATTAATCCTCACATAATGTGAAGTGGAAAATGCATCTTTACTTCACAGCACACATACCCAGGGCCTCACATGTTTCAGGAGTCTACATTTGCAGTTTCAGAGAGGGGGAAAATATTAAGGGAAGAGTTCATGTCATTTTGTATATAATAAATTGTGTATGCAGGCAAAAGTATTTTTAGGGCACAAAACTAAAATATTGCCAATGGTTATGCTCTGTTTGGGAGCATGGTTTTTATTTATTTCCTTTTTTTAATTTGGCTACATTTTCCAAGTTTTCTATAATAAAAATGCATAATTTGGTGCAAAAATTATTTTGAAAATAAGTAGTATTCTAATCCTGCATGATATCAAGGCAAACTACAATAAAACCAGCACCAAGAAATAAAACAAATTAGCTTCCTATCCTCACCATTAGTTCTTTCATATCCATTTTCTCCAGATTTAATGATTATTTAGTTATCTCAATGTTTCCAAGTCTAAAAATCCAAAAATCATATCCAAAAGAAAGAAGATCATCACTAAAACAGTACATTCATCTTGCATGACTTGATTTTCCAGGCAGTTATTGCCCCCTGGGTCCCTAGTCAGATAACCAAGGCCCTCTTAGAATTCACGGTTTTGCTCTGCATAAACAAGCAATTAAATTAGAGACTTAGGCTTTAAAAGAATGTCTCAGGATTTGCTATAAAATTGGTCAAACTCTCCAAAGAAAGCACGCAAACTTTTAATTTGGCACATATTCAGTTAGTTAGCCCTAAAAATTTTAATTTCATATATAATTTATTTTCAACAAATGTGAGTTTCTTGCTTCCTATTTGTTTGCCATTCTCTCTATGTCTGTAATCATGAACCTCGACTGCTTCAGAAACTGAAGCTCTAATAGCTCTAACTGGAGTAGAGAGTCGTGTTTACAGAGCCACTTAAATAAGTCACCTTTGAAATGCCTCAAATATTAACACCCAAGAAACATGTATGATTTAAAATTTCAGGAAAAATTATATTTTATAACACATACATTAATATTTTCTGAGTGAAAGACATTTTGCAAAGAGTAGAATATAAGAATAGAAGATAAATTTAGATGACTTCTATAAAATTATTTGTCTTCCAAATTGTTTATTCCTATTGGTAATATGCAGCATGTTTTAACTTTAAGTTAATTATAAACTGAATGGTGATCTCTACCCCATCTTCCAACAATAGTTACCAGCAGGGAAACATACAGACTTCTATTTTTCCATAGTTGGAAATAAATTCCTCCCTTATTTTAAAACTAAGTGCCAAATCATGCTTTTAAAATGTGATTTTTTATAAGTTTTGTTCTTAAGTGTATGATTTGTCACTACGTGTAATAATAAACTGCTACATATAATTCATCGGTAACAAATAATTTTTTCATAATTCAGGTTGAAGGAAATGTCCATATCATAATGACACAAGGAAGCAATTGTTGGTCTGGATATACCACTTAGATATATCAGAATATCATCATTACTTTTTGATCAAAGAAAATTACTATTTTAAGGGATTTTACATTAAAGAGCATAATTTTAAAATGTTTTAGAAATTAGTATCTTCATGATTTCAATGTGTGGCTCCAGGAAGTATAGGTATTTCAAGTCTGTAGACTGGCACTCTAAATTATCTTTTTAGATATTTATAGAAAGTTATTTGGATGCCTTTCACTTTACTTGGAATGACAGCCATAAGCTAGGTTGCAGAAATGCATTAGAAAGCCAAGTTACATAAGTGAACGAACCTATAACATTTGAAAGACAAAGCTAAACTTTCAGACACTTGGTCACATTTCTTGTTTCACCATCCAAAGTATACTACAGAAATTAAAAATATTTTTTAAAAGATGTATTTTTACTTTAATTGAAAGACAAAGTTCCAGAGATAAAGGGAGAGGCAGAGAGAGAGAGAGAGATCCTTCACCCACTAGTTCACTCCCCAAATGGCTACAGTGGTTGGAGATGGGCCAGGCTGAAGGCAGGAGCTTTCTCCTGGTCTTCCAGGTGGTGCAGGGCCTCAAGAACTTTGGCCATCCTCCAATGCCCTCCCAGGCACACCAGCAGGGAGCTGGATCGAAAGTTGAATAGCTTGGACTTGACTAGGCATCCACAATGGATGCTGACACTGCAGGCAGCAGCTTTACCCGCTACAACATAGCGCCGGCCCCTAAAAATATTTTAATCACAAGTTCTTAAAAAACTTTTCCCATAATTTTCTATGGCAATTATGGGATTTCTGGAAAAATCTAAGACCCAAAGAATCACTTTTTCACCTTTTATAATTGTAAATTATTTTATAAAGTTGATTGCATTTATTTTATTTTGGGAAGTTAACTACATTTTTTATTAACACATAATATTTGTATGTATTTGTGATGTACAGTGTTGATGTTTTAATTCACCTAAATACTGGGTAATAATCAATTCAGGTTAATTAGCATATCTATTACCGTAAAAATATATCATGTCTTTGTGGTCACCCCAAAGTCTTCTCTTTTAGCTATACTGAGACATATATTGCATTACAGTTAAATTATATTCACCTTGTTATACCACAGAATACCAGAACTTATTCCTCCTATCAGGTTTGTTTTTAGAATTAATCACTTTCAAAAACCTGTGTGTCCCATCTACCTCCTTTAGTAGTTGATAAGTCAAGAAATCAACAAACAATGCTATAGTCATGAACAAAATGCAAGGCACAAAAACAAAACAAAGAAGTATGACTCTTAGCGAGTCTAAATTAAAGATACATTCAGTCACATCTAATCACATAAAATGGCACACATGACCATGAAAATGAGAGAGATACAAAGTATCACACTCAGCAATTTCTTGGAATGGGAGACTGGTAAAAGAAAACATAGTTAGGTTCAGAATCTGTAGGAGTGATTAAGGAGCTGCATTTACATTTTGTCATCACCATGGAGTCACTTGAACTTTGAGAAGAGATCAGTAGGGAGCAGGGAAGGAGCTTTATTCATATTTGTAGTGCAACATTTTTTTTTTTTGACAGGCAGAGTGGTGAGAGAGAGAGAGAGAGAGAGAGAGAGAGAGAGAGAGAGAAAGGTCTTCCTTTGCCGTTGGTTCACCCTCCAATGGCCGCTGCGGCCAGCATACTGCGCTGAACCGAAGCTGGGAGCCAGGTGCTTCCTCCTGGTCTCCCATGTGGGTGCAGGGCCCAAGGACTTGGGCCATCATCCACTGCACTCCCGGGTCACAGCAGAGAGCTGGCCTGGAAGAGGGGCAACCGGGACAGGATCGGTGCCCCGACCGGGACTAGAACCCGGTGTGCTGGCGCCGAAGGCGGAGGATTAGCCTAGTGCAACATCTTAAGGAGCAGTGTTTTTGAGTGATAGATGTTTGTTGTGGAAAAAAAAGTGAATGAACAGATTAAGCCATGTTTCACAGATGTTTACCGCTGATGTTACAAAGATAAAGGACTAGATATGAGGAAAGCAGTTGACATGGAAAAGCCCAAGTATGAGGTAAAAGTGGACTTTGGCAGTTACAGGGAAAAGGTAGTGCACTTTGTAATAACATAACAATGGAAGATGAGAATGAAAAAATCGACCACAAAGGAAAACTAGCCAGGATGGATGACAGGCTAGAAAAAGCAGATGAATGGTATCCGGTATGATCATTGATGAAAGCTCACGTAACTGCTACGTGATGATGCCACCGTCAGAACACAGTTTAGACAGAAAGGCATAAATGCTCTTTTAGGTATATAGAGGCCAAAGTGAGGACACGTCAGGCCTGAAATTCAGAGAGCGATGGTGGGATTTAAACTGTGAAAAGACACTATGGGAGAGCATAAGGAGGCTTCTTTCCTTGAAATGAACAGCCAGTGCCTTTGGACTCCACAGTTCATGTAGCCAAAGGTAACTGGCATTGTGCATGGTCACATCCCAAGAGAATTAGCTTACCTTGGTATCTGATATTTCACAGCATGATTCTTGAGCTATGAAGTTTGCATTACAGTAGATTTTAAGTTGGTGAAGTTCAATCTATCAAAAAATTAGTAAAAAGAAGTATCATCAGGTTTTTTTTAACTTTTATTTAATGAATATAAACTTCCAAAGTACAGCTTATGGATTACAATGGCTCCCCCCCCTCCAAACTTCCCTCCCACCCGCAACCCTCCCCTGTCCCGCTCCCTCACCCCTTCCATTCACATCAAGATTCATTTTCAATTCTCTTTATATACAGAAGATCAGTTTAGTATATATTAAGTAAAGATCTCAACAGTTTGCCTCCACATAGTAGTTTTTTTTTTTTTTTTTTGAGAAACATATTAAGACAGTTAAGAACTCTGATAATTTAGCTGGAAAGAAAAAGAAAGCTAGTAAAAACAGCTAGTAGGTATCTTCAATGTTTTTTGTTCAATTTAGGATTCACTACTTTTTGGACCAGTTTTAGAAAGAGACAGTCACATATAGCAAAAGATCTAGACAAAGAAAATCATGTAATAAAATTATTGTAAATCTTGGCTAATTGTTTAAGAATATAAAAAGTATTTAATTAATGAGAGGTATTATTATACACTACAATGATGTTCACACAATAACAACATTTCCAAGTATAAAATTCTGGAGAAAAAGTCAGTGGTTCAAGATCATGATGGAGAAGGTGTTTGTTATCTGCCATTCCAGACCTCCTTCCTATATGAGGCACTGAAATTGATAAACAATTCACAGTAAGAAAAATAAAGGTAATCTATTTCATGAATTCTGTCTAAAACCTACGGATTATCTATATACTGATATAAACCTGAACAAGAATCCACAATCTTTAAAGAAAAACAGATTTCCTTATATTTGCTAAACAGTTTGCTGGGGTTTTTTGACATTTGAATATGAAATTAAGGAAAATAAAGGGGCGTATAATTGTGCCTTTAAATGGAAGAATCACCACCTAAGTAAACAGTGCAAATTATTGAAAATATGTCAACCTGATAGATGCTCAGGAAGACTGAATTCCTTAAGCACTGATATTGTTTAATATGTTGTATTGAATAACACTTTATATTAGTAGCTATTGATGGGAGCTTTGAAATTAGTTTGTAGTTGCAAATTTAATAATTTAATAATTCCTTATATGATTATTTGACATAAACTAGAAGTCAGAAAACAATCCTCTCCACCTTCCTCCTCCAACTCCTTTCTGTGCTTCTGTGTTTCTCTTTCCCTCTCTCTCCCTCCTTCCAACTCTTAATACATCTTTTGCTGTCTCTCAATATAAGAGAATTAGAGTTTACATGACTTTAAAGTCAAGGAGTATATAGAAAACAGACATTTATGTTTAACTGTGACTCTCTACCCCAATACCAAAAAGCAAAAAACGAACAAAATTAATTTAACTCATGGAAAGCATCTGCCAACTCCAGGAGCAGATTAGCCTAGCAATTAAAATGCTCACATCCCACACTGAGTGCGGTGCCTGGATTTGATTCCTAACTCTGGCTCTCGATTCCAACTTCCCCATAAAGGAGACTCCGGGAGGCAGCCATGATGTTCACATAACTGGGGTCCTGCTGCCCATGTGGGAGATCTGTAATATGTTTCTGATCTAGTTCCAGCCATTATGGGCATTTGGGGAGTGAGTCAGTGGATGGGAACAAGCTCTTGTCTGGTTCATGTTCTCTCAATCTCTAATGAAATACTTTTTTTAAAAAGAACTTCAGACATCTTATGGATTCATAAGCAACCCAAGATTTGCAGCAATGCAAAATTCCCTGACTCAGTGAATTTTAATTATTTCTTTTCTGTAACATCTTGAAAGGCTTTTTAGGTTAACTCTTACTTATACAGTTTTTTAAAATTATTATTCTTTTTAAAACGTTTATTTATTTGAAAGGCAGAGAGAGGAGAGAATGCACACATAAGCTTGCCCGCTAGCTTCCATTCATACGTTCACTTCCTAAATGCCTGCCACAGCCAGGGCTAGGCCAAGCCAAAGCCAGAAGCCAGGAAATCCATCTGGGTTTCCTATGAGGGTAGCAGGAACCTAAAGTACTTGAGCTATATCATCTGCTGCCTACCAGGGTATGCATTAGCAACACCTGGATCAGAAGCGTAACACAGCTGGTACTTGAACCAGGTATTCCAACATGAGATGCAGGCCTCCCAAGCAGCAGTCTAACAGGCTGTACTTATATGCCCATTCCTATTTATAAAGTTTGCCTTAATCCACTGTATCACAATGGCCATCCTTAAAGTTTAAATATCGTATCTCACATAGTCTAACGGAACACTGGCAGTAATAAACCAATTATGTAGAAGCATGGAGACACCAATTAATACTATTCTTAACTAAAACTTACCATTGCTATCAAAATAACAATTAAATATTGAAGTCTTATTGTGTATCACCACCTGCATGTGAATTACATTACTTTACTAAAAACAGATTTTCAATTATTCAAAGGATTAGAAATTAGGTGCCCATGATATTGAAACTATAATCAGCCTAATTCAACCATGTTTTCTTTATTCATTAGTTAATTTAGAATTTAGAATGACAATGCTTTAGAAAATCCAGTTAGGGCTAAATCTATATTGATGCTTGTCAACCTGAAGGCTTATTTTTTAAAAAGTTCCTTCATATCCCTTATCGCCTTTCTCTCACACAAAAGCCAATCATTAGAATGTGTTTTCAATAGCATGCAGACTGAAAAACTAAAACACTCTCACATGACAGCTGATCTCATGGATCGCAGAGCTTAAAGGGAGATGATGAGAATTCAGTTCACTTGAAATTTTAGTAGGACCAAGAATTATTTAAAATGATATCTTTTGTTTGTGTAACAGTGACTGTGTCCTTTAAAAGCTGCATTATGACATGCCTTCAATTTTATCCTCAAATGAATCAGAATTTGCCTTAAATGATGAAACCACTATAACATTGTACTATAACTTTCATACTGTGTCCTTTTAACAAGGACACACCTGATATTCTTCATTTGTACATTCTGGATCAGATCTTTCCTTGGTTAAATAGTCAATGAGAAAAAGGACATAGATCACCCAACCTTCAGAGGCTGAGCAACAAGACTGGATTCTAGTCTTGCAACCCATTCTTCTGTTGCAGCTGCCCCTCACCCTGAGAGCTTATCTCACTGTGCTCTTACATTCTTCTAGTTCCTCTGGATCCAGAGCCCACTATGATCTTACTAGTCCTGTGAGAATAGATTCGAATTTCAAGCTCTTGTACTTAAGGCAGGTCCTAACACCACTCCCTCACTTCTAGCATTAGAATTCTCTGAATGACTTCCTATGATCCACCTACTGCTACAAGTCACATCCCTGATGTTCTAGGTACTGGTCCTCACTTGCTCCTTTTGCCCTTGGGTACACCTTCTGCAAGTTCTCATACTGTTGTTTTTGTGATTACTATTGTTATCATCAGTAGCCACATGTACTGCTACAGATTTTAATCCTTCTACTAGCCTTCGAGATCTCTGAAAGGAAGTTTGGTAGTTTAGTTTTGTTTGCACCTTCTTATATCAGATTTGAATACTATGTGTCTTATCCTGAATAGATAAATAATTCTTCAGAGAACTGACCACATTATAAGGTATTATACACATATTCTATCATTGAGAATACTGAGGTTCAGATAAATTAATAGTTAACAGAATAAATGAACAGATGACAACAATTAAGCAGCTTGGCTAGGATTTAAAACCTCATTCTGTGTGACTCCCAAGCAGCCTGCTGTCCATGATGGGATGTCACCAGGATGGGTGGACTGCTGCTACTCTGGTATAGTTTGCTGGTCATCACTGAGCCCTAGTTATGAAATTCTCACTGATTTTAAAATAATATTATTTTACCTATACCTGTCCATAGGGGCATTTAGAAATAAACTGGCTAAATGTGTATTTGTATATATCAAAAGTTGTACTTCTGATAGAAAATTAAGCTATTTATTGCTTTGTGTGTTCAGATCATTATATTCTATGGGGGATCTGTATTGATTATTTTTGTGGCTTTTTCCATCACTCTATTCACAAGAAAATGTACAGATATCAAATTAATATACATCTTTCACTTTAAGATTAAAGGCCTTGTTCTCTAGGAAAATCTATATCATCTTATTTCAAATGTAATTTTAAAGAATATTTTCATTTGAAAGGGATGTGCTAGCCAATTTCTCTCATCCACATGACCTACTGATATTTAGTGATTGTATTTTCCTCCTATAGAACCTTGGAAAGTCATTATAAGCTTATGAAGAGTAGTCCACAATGCAAAGCAATTACTATTGTGAGGATGAATAAATAGCTTATTGTTCTTGAATGAAAACACTAGATAATCTGGAACCATTTAATTTAAAGTTCATCTTTTCCCAGTCCTCTCTATTCAAAACATATGAGCTTAGATCCAGCTTACATTTTATATTGTATTTCGAATTCTTACTAAAATTTGCCTTACCTAATATTATTTTTAAGGCATGACCCAGTTCTTTTAAATTCACAGGCTCGAGAAAATAGGCGAAAATAGAAAGAAGATAATAAATGTGAAAATACTGTCAGAAATACATAGCTACCCTTCATGCATCTGACAGCAAATTAAACAGTGAGAGAAGGGAACCTATTTCCTAGTAATTAAAGAGGTTTTTAATACGATGTTTTGTGTAACATAGAATGCTACTATTCTGTTTTACAACCAACAACACAACTTACGTCCACAGGCTTGCCATCTGACGCTCGCGCAGCAATGACTGTCCTTCCCTGAAGATCCATGGTGTCCTTTTCATCAGTCTGCCGGCTCACAATTAAATTACAATCCATGTAGAGCGAAATGACCCTGGGTTGTACACTGATGCCAAGTTTATGCCACTGACGATCAAACAAAGAACGCAGTTCTCGGTTTTTAAAAATGTAGTTCAACATATCTCCCTCGGTAGCTTGGAACATAAATTCCACCACCTTCTTTCCACCATCAACTATGATAGAAATCTGCAAAATTAAAAATTATGTGTTAAAAAGCGACGTTTGAAATTATTAAAACACAATGGAAAGCTCAAAATACATGTTAGTAAAATGGAGGTACTCAGCAAAGTATTTTAAGCACTTGAGTACAACAGGTTTGTTAACAAAAAAGAACAGCAAACAACCAGCTACAAAAATTGCTTAGATATTGAGTATTTTGGTGAATAAAAATTCTTGAGAGATCTAAGAATACATGTGTTGTATATATTTAATTTTGCAATTGTATTAAAATTCTATAATTATATTTGTAGATATGATACAAATTTATAATTTTAAATTTTATGGATGTTTCATGTAATTTATATATACTCTTTATATTCTATGTGAGCAATTCAAGGTTATTCATTTAAGAGTAATATAATTTTCCTTAGCATAGAAACTGAGATCAACTTTGTTAACCTTTGAAGATTTGCTTGGTGCAGAGAAATTCCTTTATAGAGGACATACTTTTTCCATTTAATTCATCTTCCCATCATAACATTGCAACTATGTTAATAGGTTAAAAGACCAGGGGAAATTCAAAACATCTCAATGGAAATACATATAAACACAAATGTATGGCTCCATTAAGTAATTTTGAGTGCCTGCACCCCCCTTTCTAGCCCAAAGGTTATTTCTTCTACAGACTTTCTTGGGTTCTTATTCTCTTCATGTCCTTATAGGCCCTACTCGATGCCAAGTTTGTCTCTACTATTGCACTTATTCCACTGTATAATTGTGTTGTATTACATTGTTATCATAGATGTTATTCTCTTTAGACATATGTTAATAAGAAGTAAGAATTCTGCTTTATAAATCTTTACCCTTTCCACACCTAAAATATAATCTACCATAATTTTTTATTGATGGGACAAATATTTAAATCTCAATTCACCAAGGATTGTTAAATGAAGCAACGAACCATGTTAAAAATAATATATAACAACAGACATGGTGGGAGGTAAAGAAGTCATTACTTGGGGCCAGAGTTGTGACACAATGGGTTAAGCCACCACCTGTAATATTGGCATCCCATACTGGATGCCAGTTCAAGTCCCAACTGCTTGTGTTTCCAATCCAGCTTTCTGCTAATGTGGCTGGGAAGGCAGTGGAAGATGGGAAAAAGTGCTTGGGTTCCCCTGTCATCCACATGAGACCTGAACGGCATTGCTAGCTCCTGGATTCAGCTTGGTCAGCCCTGGATGTTGCTCCATTTGGGGAGTAAACAGGCAAATGGAAGAGTCTCAGTGTCTGTATCTATCTGTCTGTCTCTCTCTAACTGCCTTTCAAATAAATAAATCTTTTAAATAATGGGTTAAGAAGTTATTTGGTGAGCTAATTAATGAAGCTGTTGTGAAGGAAAATCAGTGCAAGCATAATTAGATGAAATCTGGAAGTAAAAAACACTAACCAAGTCTTGCCAACCAGCTTCTCATATTACAGCCTCAGCACAACCTTCCTAACAATGATGATTCTTGCATTTCCCTATAGAGGACGCCTCTAAAAGAATATCTGGATGCTAGCTCTGCTTCCAAATTTGAGATAACTGTTCTAAGACTCACCTGACCAAATCACACAACTCTTGTGATTCCTTACCTGTGGCATATTGTGCTGGTTTAAAACCTGCCATAGAAACCAACGCTCCTTTTTGGTGCTTCTGCGTACACGAAATGTGGCTGCTACAGAGAACTCCTCAGGAAGGCCTGTGGGAAATATTGTACTGTGGGAGGAAAACAAAGGGCTTTTGTGGGAAACTGAAGATGGCAAGGAAAGAAAACATAGGTATGAAGTTCTATATAGTACAGTATCTCAATGTTGCTCTTGATAAATGTACAGTTGTAGTAACCTAACGGAAATGTGGAAGCAGCCATGCTATCTATGTAATAGATAATAATAGTGATATTACCTATGTAATTTTCATTCTCATTCTTTTTAATTTTTAAATAATTTACTTAATTAGAGGGGAAGAGAGACAGATAGTTAAAAACAGAGCTCCCATCTGTTGGTTCAATTCCCAAATGCCCATAACAGCTGGACTTGACCAAGGCTGGAAACAGCAGCCAGGAGCTCAATCAAACATGACGGGAGGTTCCCAATTACTGGAGCCATTCCTGCTGCCCCCCAGAGTTTTCATGAGCAAGAAGTTGGAATCAGGCGCTAGAGCAGGTATCAGAGTCGGGCATGAGACCCAGGTACTCCAATGTGAGACAGGGGCTTCTTAATCTGAACCTTACCTGCTAGGCAATGCCCTCACTCTTTTTTTTTTTTTTTTTTTTAATCGCTGCTTTGGTATTTCTAAACCTTAGGGAATGTAAAACTGAGTTTTTAGGCCGCAGTGCTATGTTGTGATATCCCTTATTAAATAAGATATTCCAACAGGGGAAAATCTCAGAATTCACTGCAGTCTGACAGTAGTAGAGATTTTCAAAGGAAATAAGTAGTGCTCTTGATTTTGTTGATAGAAGTGTGTCGAATTTCAAAGAACACTGACAAAAGGTAAATATGTACTTTCCAAAGATGTTTTATTAAACTCTTGCAGATTGGTTCCCAATACTGATTACCTAGTACCAATTTAAGACTGATACTACTCTCTCTCTCTGTCTATAACTCTACCTGTCAAATAAATAAAAAAAGACTGATACTAAATATAGCAAGGAACTAGTAGCTTATTTTTCATTACAGAAAAAATTAATTTTATTTATATAAGGTGAATAAATTTCATGCATTTCATATATACAGATTTAGGAGCATAATGATACTTCCCATCCCATCCTCCATCCCATGCTCCCATTCTCCCTCTTCCATCCTTATTCTTTCAATTTTTACAATAACATACTTCCAGTTATTTTATAATCATAAGCTTAACCCTTCATTAAGTAAAGAATTCAACAAATAGAAAAAAGAACTCCCTCAACAGTGGAGGGCAAGGGTTCTAAACAAGAATCAAATCTCAATATCAATTTTGTTCATATAGGTTACATTTTTGTACTCTATTAATTACCATACAAATATTTATCTTTTGGGGAGTGGCTTCTTTTTTTAACTTTTATTTAATAAATATAAATTTCCAAAGAACAGCTTTTGGATTACAGTGGCTTTTTCCCCCCATAACCTCCCTCCCATCTGCAACCATCCCATCTCCCACTTCCTCTCCCATCCCATTCTTCATCAAGATTCATTTTTAATTATCTTTATATACAGAAGATAAATTTAGTATATATTAAGTAAAAATTTCAACAGTTTGCACCCACACAGAAACACAAAATGAAAAATACTGTTTGAGTATTAGCTATACCATTAATTCACATAGTACAACATACTAAGAACATAGATCCTACATGAGCAGTAAGTGCACAGTGACTCCTGTTGTTGACTTAACAATTGACACTCTTGTTTATAGCATTAGTAATCACCCAAGGCTCTTGTCATGAGTTGCCAAGGCTATGGAAGCCTTTTGAGTTCGCCAACTCTGATCTTATTTTGACAAGGTCATAGTCAAAGTGGAAGTTCTCTCCTCCCTCAGAGAAAGGTACCTCCTCTTTTTTTTTTTTTTTTTTTTTTTTGGTCAGGCAGCATTAGACAGTGAGAGAGACAGAGAGAAAGATCTTCCTTCCGTTAGTTCACCTCATAAATGGCCACTATGGCTGGCCTGCTGCACCGATCCAAAGCCAGGAGCCAGGTGCTTCCTCCTGATCTCCCATGAGGGTGCAGGGCCTAAGTACTTGGGCCATCCTCCTTTGCCTTCCCGGGTCACAGCAGAGAGCTGGACTGGAAGAGGAGCAACTAGGACAGAATCTGATGCCCTGACCCGGACTAGAACCCGGGGTGCTGGTGCTGCAGGTGGAGAATTAGCCAAGTGAGTCATGTCGCCAGTCCATACCTCCTTTGATGGCCCGTTTTTCCACTGGAATCTCACTCACAGAGATTTTTTTTTTTTTTGCCAGAGTGTCTTGGCTTTCCATGCCTAAAATACTCTCATGGGCTCTTCAGCCAGATCCGAATGCCTTAAGGGCTGATTCTGAGGCCAGAGTGCTGTTTAGGACATCTGCTATTCTATGAGTCTGCTGTGTATCCCGCTTCCCATGTTGGATCGTTCTCTCCCTTTTTAATTCTATCAGTTAGTATTAGCAGACATTTGTCTTGTTTACGTGATCCCTTTTATTCTTAATTCATTTTGATTTGCATTGGGGACTGGTTTATTTCAATAAGTGTAATGGTTTCCAGTAGCATTCATTTTGTTGCAAAAGAGGGTATTTCATTCAGAAAATTTTTAAAAATTATTTCTAGGTAGCAGAGAAAATCCACAGTAAAAATATCTTTCTACCTCAATCTTAGTTCAAATTTCTGGCTTTATTGGACCATGAAGAAACTCAGGGGGAAATGTCACAAGACATCTCTCTAATTCAACATTCATTGAAAAACAAAGAGAAATATCTTCCTCTAAGCTGACTTTTAACATTACTCACACTGTACGGGAAAACTATGCAAGGTAATAATCTTGCTTTTAAAAAATGATGGATAACAGGTAAAAATGCTTTTATGTTTAAACTTAGTAAGAAGTTTCTATTCACAGATTAAAATTCAGTACATTGAGATGGTAACTATTAACTTCAAATATGGCACTCAGATATACTGAAATTGACAACCAACTACTGAAACCAACAATCAAACTGTCAACAAGAAAACTGAAATTTAGTTTTTATCCTTTGTGTTAGAGACAAACTCAGATATGGCAGGGAAACACACACACACACACACACAAACCAGTGCTTGACTAAAATTCTTATTTACTTGATTATGCAGAAAACACACATAAATATATTTTTATATATTTCCATCTCCTTCTACTTTGGGAGATTTCTCCTTGATTTATTTCCTAGTCCTGTGTCTCACATCAAATTTTGTTTTGTATTTTTATTTCTGACATCACCTGTGGGTATTTCTTTCAAAATATCCTGAATGCAGTAACTTAATCTTTGATTTTAACAATCAGCTGGTTTTAATTAATGTTTTTTGGAACCAGCTTTATGGCACAACAGGTTAGGCTGCCACCTGTGACACTGCCATACCATATGGGCTCCAGTTTGAGTCATGGATGCTTCACTTTCATTCCAGCTCCCAGCTAATATAATATGTCTGGGAGAGCAGTAGATGGCGGCCCAGGTGCTTGAGCCCCTGCATCCATGTGAGAGATCTGGACAGAGTTATGGTTTCTGCCTGGCCCAGCCTCTGCCATTGGAGTGAGATGGAAGATCTCTCTCTCGCTCTCTCTGTTTCTCTCCCTCACCCCATAACTCTGCCTTTTAAATACAATAAATCTTAAATATTTTTTAATCCTTTTCTCTGCATATTCAAATACTTCTACTCCATCCAAGTTAGCCTTTCCTATTTGAAAATTCAGCCTCTTCCATATTGGAAGCTGTATTCTAATTTCTAGTAACTTTTGGTAATCCATGGTTAAGAATGAAACACTACATATTGTATGTCCACATGGGGAAATTTTATTAAGAGTTTTATTTTAAATGGCTTGTGGATAAGATTGTTCATAAATTTAAGCTGCTAAAATCAATCAAAGATACATTTTAATTTGTGTGACCTGAATCTGTGTATCATATGTTTTAGACTTGTTGGTAGAAAGAAACTAAAAACATTTTATATGGTTGTGCTTAAGTTTACTGGTTAAACAAACTACACCATGTTAGATATTTAAGAGGTGTCTTCAAATACATGATTCTTAAAATTTATAGAAGGCATTGGACCTTCTGGTAAATGTTTTCTTAAGTTGCTATCTAATGGTTGAAACTGTTTGCTAAGTATTCATGTGATATTGCTATTGTCAGCAAGCGATCTAGGACTTGCTCCTTCATCTCTCTATTCTAAGCTCAACTTGTTCTTTCATTTCTCTGTTCTCTTCAAGGTAGGAAACTAATTCTATTATGAAGGAATCTGTAGGACGCACAGTTTAATCTTTAGACCTTATAAAAGAGATGGCTAACATTTTTCTGTAATAGCATAGCCAAAATAAGAACTTAAATAATAATCTCATAGCTAGATTCACTTCGCCATCAGCCAAGTATACAGTAAGTAGAAAAAACCTCCCTTTCAGACCAAAGGGAAAGAAAGTTTTTAAGTGAGAATATAATTTTCCTCATGGGCATTGTCTACCTTAGAAAAACTACTACAGAACATGCCTGTGACTATAGACTTGTAGTTCGGGCCACCGAAGATTAGAGATGGGACACGGGCACTCCCTTGACTTGCATCCTCTGGTCTGCTTTAACACAAACCAGGAGGAAAAGAAAGCTAGGCATCATAAGCAATGCTGGCAGGCCTATTAATGGCTGATCTGTACAGTGATCTGCCCTCAAGGAGACCCAACAGGCCAGTCCACTGCAGTGGCTTTCAAAGTAGTAAGCCTGGGCTTCAGCAGAAGTCAGCCTGTGAAGAGCCCTGGCAGCTCTGCCAAGAGTTGGATCACTGGAAATGGACCTGCCCTGGAGTCGAAGGATGCCCAGGTCAGAGCCACAGATCTTATTGGCTCTAAGCTGAAAAGCCCTTCACTCAGCCCAACTTCCAAAGTGACCACTGCAGCTGAGGGGATGGTCAAGTAGGGTCAGCAACATTGCAGGCAGAACTGTCAATTTCTTGTTAGAGATGCCCCCTGCCTTTACCTGGCCAGCTCTCCTCCCAGGCCAGCCAAGTAATGAAAGTCAACAGAGTGCCTTCCCCTAGGAGGTTCACACCTCCCTTAGGATATACCCCATGGGAAGAGATAGATAGGTCTGGGCCTCTGAATTTACAAGGCCTAAAGCCCAAAAGATTATTATCAGGCCCCTTCTATCAGGTTCTATTTGCCTCTCAATCAGAAAACTTAATTGTAGCTTAGACAGCACCTTTCTTAGCTCCTCTAAGAATGACTCTGTCCTTTGTTCTAGACCCTGTCTAGCACACTTGGGCCTCATTCCTTTGTAATCATAACCTCTACTCTACCACCAATGGCTCTACTCCCAACCTGTGTGTACTGATGGTCCTCTTCCCCACTTAATGCTGTATAATTGTTCAAACCTGGTTAAGGCCACTCTTAGGATCATTGGTTACTATCCTCACCCTGTCTTTTATGACCTTGTCTAAATATGATCAGAGTCAGCAAACTTGGAAGGCTTCCATAGCCTTGGCAACTCATGACGACAGCCTAGGGTGGTTACTGGCGCCATAAACTAGAGTGTCAATTTGTTGGGTCAACAACAGGAGCCACTGTGCACTTGCTCCTCATGTGGGATCTCTGTCCTTAATGTGCTGTACATTTTGATTTGATGCTATAAGTAGTACTCAAACAGTATGTTTCACTTTGTGTGTCTATGTGGGTGCAAACTGTTGAAACCTTTACACTAAATTGATCTTCTGTATATAAAGAGAATTGAAAATGAATCTTGATGCAAATGGAAGGGGAGAGGGAGCAGGAGAGGGGAGGGTTGCGGGTGGGAGGGAAGTTATGGGAGGGGGAAGCCATTGTAATCCATAAGCTGTACACTGGAAATTTATATTCATTAAATAAAAGTTTAAAAAAAAAGAATGAAACACTGTAACTGGGATTGCCAATTACGTACACTGTGGTAGTATGCCAATGAGCAAGCCTCACTTGGAGCATGATCAGCTGCTGGGTGTCACTAAGGGCCTTTCAGATGTTAATACAGGGTGATTCATTCTCTAGAGATACTCAGTTTAGCCAAAGAATCTTCCTGTTTTGATTGGTAAATGATATTCAGTTGGCTGCCAGTATTCTGGAAGTAGAGCAATATATGGGAATCTTGTAGTTTGCTACTTTAGCCTTTTTTTTTAGTGCCACACCTCATTACTGCCCTTGCTACTCCACTTGCTCCCAGTCTAGCAACACTTTGTCTCCATTTCATTAGACATTCCTCCACCTCCTGTCTGGTTAGATGAGAAGGGATAATGGAAATGGTAACCTGGGGTCTACGCACACACCCCTCCACCACTGGCTTCTGCAGACCCTGCTTGTTCCTGAAAATAACGAGTATCTCAGGGGTTTCGTCAGGTTAACTGCTCCCCTTCCACGCGCTGACACACTTAGCTAGTGTCCTTTTCTTATCTGTTAAGTCAGATAGCATTTTCCCAGCTGCTTTCTGTCTTCCAGAATGTATTGTAATCCTCCTTTGTTGTTTCATACCTCATTCTATAGTGATGTTCCCATTTTAGTTAAGCCTCCTTCTAAATCTTCAATATTTACAATGATACCTCTATGTTAGTTTACACACACACATACACACACACACATTTCTTTGCTATAAAACAGGTGAAACTTCCCTTAAGCTTGTTACACCTACCAAGTATTTTAAATGAATTCTCTGAATAGTGACATCATCAATATCTATTCACGCCTTAACTTTCCTTAAAGAAATCCCAATCACAAAATTCCCAGGTTCAACTGGGCTGTACCCAACTCTCATCCTCCTCACTCCTTCTCTAGGTTTTAACAATGCTGACATCTCTCCTTCATTCAGAAAACCCAAGAGTGAAAGTCAGGAGTGAAAGCACTCTGAGCTCCTTTGCCTAACCTGCTTACCTTTTTGTTCCCAGTTTCTAGGAACAGTGAGTGCACAATATAGGTATCTAATGAATATTAATAAATGCCCTGAGAATCAATATAAGCATTTTTAAAAACTCATGAGGGTGGTATTGTGGTATAGCAGGTAAAGCCACAACCTCCAATATGGGCATCCCATACACCACTGGTTTAAGTCCCAGCTGCTCTATTTCCTACCCAGCTCTCTGCATGCACCTGGAAAAGCAGTGGAAGATGGCCTAAGTGTCTGGGCCCCTGTACCCACATGAGAGACCCAGAAAAAGCTCCTGGCTTCAGCCTAGTCCAGCCCCAGCCATTGCTGCCAGTTGGGGAGTGAACCAGTGAATGCAAAAATCTCTCCCTCTCCCTCTGCCTCCCTCCCTCTTCCAAATAAAAAAGTAAATCTTAAAAAAATAAAAAATAAATTAAAAAAATACATGGTTCTCTCAATATAGCACTGGTTTTTTTTTCAATATTGGATAATTGTGTGTTGGAAAATTTATTTTCTTTTTAATTCTTTCATAAATAAAATAAAAAGAGTAAGAGTTAATAATATCAACTGACATTTTGTCATTATGTAGAGGACACACGTGTGGACTGTGAGAAGCCAAGAATCCAGCCCATATATGGGCTGTTTAGTTTCAGCCAACTGTCACCATATGTAAATGTGATTCTGCATTGTCAGATCATCCTAGCTCTCAAGAGAAGACAAAACCCCAGATTTTTATCACAAAAGTTCAGTGTTTAAATTTTGGCAATTAGTTGAAATTTTCCATAAACTCTCTCCAGATCAATACAATGCAAGCCAAACACTTGCTGACCAGACTGGATTTACACAAACATCTGAATATCCGCCATGTGGACAGCACACTGAGGTTCACAAAGATAGAAAAAATTAAGGACCTTGCCCTATTTTTTTCTTAAAATTGATTTTAAGGGAAAACATTCATGAGAAATATAAAGAATTGATTTAAATTGGAAGGGAGTAGGGAAATTTTGAGCATGACAAATTAGAATTCAAGCTTGTGAATGGAAAACCCTAGTGTTAGGCATGGGGTTGATTTAAAAATACCATAATAGTAGAAAAGATAGATGTTACAGAATCCTGCACCAGTCAGAGAAAAGGAGAGCAGCCACACAAAAAGGGGTGGTGATCCTGGAGGGGGGGGGGGGACTCACTTCAAAGTCATTGGTCCTTGGGGATAGCACTGTGGCACAGTGAATTAAGCCACCGCCTATGATGCCAGCATCCTACATGGGTGCCAATTTGAGTCCTGGCTGTTGTACTTCCAATCCAACTCCCTGCTCATGTGCCTGCCAAGTCCTTGCCCAACTCTCCTGCATGGGAGCCCTGGATAGTTTCAAGCTCCTGAATTTGGCCTTTCCCAGCCCCAGCTGTTATGGCTATTTGGTGAGTGAACTAGCAGATGGATACCCAAGTCGCTAGCTCCAGGTATAGCACATGCATCAAACCCCAGACCCACATTTAAATACAGAGTCATGATGCACTAGCACTTCTTACACGGAATGTACTCTAAACACCTCAGATACATATGATGAAAGAGCCCTCAGCATTTTCTCCTCCATTTTCCCCAATATCTGCTAGTAACACCATTTTCCCCACTCACTAACCCTGAAGTCATTCTTGACTGTTTCATTCACTCAGGATCTCACATTTAATCATTTATCAAAATATATAAATTTTGTTTTTATATTCTTGTCCTATACAGCATATCTCTTAGGTTCTCCCATAACTACTATTTTAGCTCTGCCTACCTTTAATTCTCACCAGAAAAGCTGCATTCACATTTCCACTCACTCTCTCACCTCTACTCTCTCAACTCCATTCTAAACTACTGTTAAGTATTTTCCTTTCTTTATCTGAAAGGCAGAGAGCGAACGAGTGAGCTTCCATGTTCAATTTCAGTCCCCAAATGCTTGCAATAGTCATGGTTGGGCCATGCTGAAGGCAGGAGCTTGGAACTCAATTCAGGTCTCCCATAAGAGTGGGAGGGATCAAACTACTTGAGCCATCATTGCTTCCTCCCAGGGTGTGCATTAGCAAGAAACCAGAATAAGAACTGTTGCTGAGACTTAACCAGGCACATATGGGATGTGGGCATCCCACATGGCATCATAGCCCCTGTGCCAAATGTCAGCTGCTGGATGCAAGCTTTCAACCAAAGTTCTTATGACACAAACTCTTTGCACCAGTGGTTCCTACTGTTCACCTCCTCATCCTGGTGTTGTGGATTGGATATAAGTTGAATGTGTCCATATGAGTTCACATGTTAAAAGTTTAGTCTTTAGTGTGGCAATGTCAGAAGATCGAATGGATCTCTATAAAAGACAGGGCCTAGTGAAAGGTCCTTGGATCACTGAGTGCATTCACCTTAAATGGTCCTTTGGTTTCTTGTCTGACAATGTACCTGATTCCCAAACATGTGTCCACCATAATACAGTCACCATTATGCATTCAGTAAATGCCAGATCAATGAGGGCTTCCCAATCTGGACCTGCAGCCTCCAAAAATGTGTGCTAAATGAACCCCTTTACTTAATCTGCCTGAATCATTTCATTATAGTAATGATAAACTGACAACACATCTGACATTCAAGATAGACAATTCAAACCTTGTACTCCCTGGTTGGCTTTAGTTCCACGTCTTTCCTAACAAATATTAAATATATAGTATCAAAACAACAAAACTTATTTTAATTCCTCCTGTGCTCTGTACACTTCTCTTCCTCTTTGCTCTTGTTGATACTGTTTTCTCCTCTCAACTGCTCTTTAATCCAACTCCACCCATAAATTCAATCTTACCCACCATCCAAGGTCTCAACATAAAGTTAGTTATACACTGCATAACTCTTTTCCAACAGAGATAACCTTCTGATGTGTCTTTCAGTTTTAGTAAACCAAGGCTATGAGAGAGTGATTATGGCATGTACTTTTTTTTTTTTTTTTTGACAGGCAGAGTGGACAGTAAGAGAGACAGACAGAGAGAAAGGTCTTCCTTTTGCCGTTGGTTCACCCTCCAATGGCTGCTGTGCTGCGGCCGGCGCACCACGCTGATCCAAAGCCAGGAACCAGGTGCTTCTCCTGGTCTCCCATGGGGTGCAGGGCCCAGGCACTTGAGCCATCCTCCACTGCACTCCCTGGCCACAGCAGAGAGCTGGCCTGGAAGAGGGGCAACCGGGATAGAATCCGGCGCCCCAACCGGGACTAGAACCTGGTGTGCCGGTGCCACAAGGCGGAGGATTAGCCTATTGAGCCACGGTGCTGGCCCTATGGCATGTACTTCTTAGAAGCATAAGATCTGATGAACACAGGACACTGCTGCCACCTTTTGTAGTATTTTTGAAAAAAAAATCTACATCCCACATGACTTTTGCAAAGAGACTTTGCCACTTCTTTCATCAGGAGATGGAGTCTATGCTTTCACCTGCCTTGGCTCTGTGATAACTCCGACTGCCTTTGACCAATAGAATGTGTCAGAAATGGTGTTCTAGAGTTTCTAAAATCAAGGCTCCCTGAAGCTAGTAGCTTCTTGCTTTCTTTTACTTGTAAACCAGTCACCATGTATAATGTGTCACTACCCTGAGACCACTACATTATGGAGAAGTGAGAAACATGGAGAAAGAGCACTGATAATTCAAACACAGCAATGATGCCTACTTTAACAAGATCATTGAGACATAATTCTTGTATCAAGAAATTTACATTTTAAAACAGTACAATGAATGGTTTTGGTATATTCACAAATGTGAGCAACTATAAACACTACCTAATTCTGTAATTTTTTAAATCACTCAAAAAATAAATAAATAAACACACACCCATGATCAGGCCACTCCCCATTTTCGTCTCTCCTCCAACTTCTTGGCTATCACTAATCTACTTTTTATCTTCATGGATTTACCAACTCTGAACACATCACATTAATAGAATTACAAAATATGTAGCCTTTGGTGTATATCTTTTTCATTTTTTGTAATGGTTCCAAGATTCATGCAAATTGTAGAATATAGCAGAATTTTGTGTGATAATGTGTTTTCAATTCTCGAGTATACACTTGATCTATTGTATGATAGATCTAGAATTGCTAGATTAAAACTAGGTTTAAACTTTTGAAGAAATGTAAAACTGTTACCTAAAGTGCTGCATAACTTTTTAAAAAAAATATTTATTTTATTTATTTGAAATAGTTACAGAGAGTTAGAGAGAGAGGTCTTCCATCTGCTGGTTCACTCCTCAGAAGGCTGCAATGGCCAGAGCTGTGCCATTCCAAAGCCAGGAGCTTCTTCTTGGTCTCCCACATGGGTGGTGCAGGGGCCTAAGGACTTGGGCCATCTTCCACTGCTTTCCCAGGCCATAGCAGAGAGCTGGATGGGAAGAGGAGCAGCCAGGACTAGAACCGGCGCCCATAAGGGATGCTGGCACTTCAGGTCAGGGCTTTAACCCGCTGAGCCATAGCACTGGCCCCAATGTGTTGCATAACTTTCAACTTTCCACCAGCAATATTTGAAGCTTCTAATTTCTCTACATCCTTAATGTATTTACATGGTACATTTTATTGATTATAGCCGTTGTAGTAGGGGTAAAATGGTATCTCACTATTGTTTTCATTTGCATTTCTCTAATGACTAGTGTTGAGCATATTTACATATGACTATTTGTTATTCATGTATCTTCTTTGGAGAAAAGTCTATTCATATTTTTCCCATTTTAAAATCAGGTTATTTGGTTATTGCTGAGCTACAAGAATTTTTATTCATTCTAAATACTAGTCCTTTATCAGATACATGATTTGCAAATAATTTTATCAATTATATGGTTGACTTCACTCCTTTATGGTGTTAAAGTACAAAAGCTTCAATTTTGATGAAACCCAGTTTACTTTTTCTTTTCTTGTATGTATTTTAGTGTCACATCTCAGAACTGAGTTATTTAAGATCAACAAGATTTAAATCTACTTTTTATTCCATATATTATACTTTTAGCTCTTAAAACTAGGTCTTTAATCCCTTTTTAATTTTTGTATATGATGTAGAGTTCCAATATCACTCTTTTGCAATATCCAATTATCTTCCTATCATTTGTTGAAAAGATTAATTTTAGGCATCCATTAATGCATGAGTGTATAAAGTAAATTTGGTAAATATACATGATAGAATACATTAATCTATTTTTTTAAAAATGGAAACTGACCCTTGCAGCAAAATGGATGAAACTCAAGTTGATTATGTTAAATTATACAAGCCCAACATAAAGACAAATATCACATATTATTTCATATATGCGGCAGTTTACAAAGCAATATGAACTTAAAATAGTGATTAGTAGAGGCTGAGAAGAGATAATGGGGTCAAAAACTCAGCTTGATGGAGACAACAGGTTCTGGTGTTCCACGCAAAGTGGAGTGACTAGGGTCTGCAATAATGTATTACACATTGAATTTTTATTTTTATGATCTATGTAATCTATGCTGGACAATGTTCTGTGTGTACTTGAGAAGAATTTATATTCTGCTATTCTTATGTTCTACCTTGATGTAAGATTTAGTTTCTTATAGATTTGTTCAAGTCTTCTATTTCCTTGTTGATTTTCTCTCCAGCATACTATCAGCTTTGACATTTAGTATTATGTCTTCAGCTATTACTATTGAAGTGTCTATTTCTTCAATTTTTTTTCACTTTCATTTCATGTATTTTGTAGCCTTGTTGGCAGGTATGAAAATAAATCTTCTTGATGAATGGGTACTTTATTATAAAAAATGTATTTTCATTTCTCTTTTATTACCTTTTCTTAAAGTCTATTTTTCAGCTATTAGCATTGTCACTCCAGCTCTCTCAATTTTTATTTACATGACATATGTCATGTTTTACTTTGATCAGTCTTTTTACTTTGAACCTGAAATGTCTTTTAGACAGCATAGAGTGGAATCATTTTCTTTTTTAGTCCAATCTACAAATATTTGCCTTTTTTAAGTGTGTAAGGTATACATTTAATAAAATTACTGATAAGGTAGTATTTTTTTAAATACTTAAAATTATTTCAATTTATTTCATTTTTATTTGAGTAGCAGAGAGAGAGCGAGCAAGGACTCCTATCTGTGGGCTCACTCCCTTCATGCTTGCATAGGTCCCAGGCTGGCTGCAGAGAATTCAAACCAGACTGAGCCATCACCACTGCCTCAGAGTCTGCATTAAAGGGAGGCTGGAATCATGAGCCAGGTATTAAATCCAGGTGTCTGGGGCTGGTCCTGTGGCGTAGTGGGTAAAGCCACTGCCTGCAGTACCAGCATCCTTTATGGTCACTGGTTCAAGTCCCAACTGCTCCACTTCCAATTCAACTCTCTGCTATGGCCTGGGAAAGCAGAAGATGGCCCAACTCCTTGGGCTCCTGCACCTGCCTGTGAGTTCCAGAGGAAGCTCCTGGCTCTTGCATTTGGATAGGTGCAGCTCCAGCCATTGCAGCCATCTAAGAAGTGAACCAGCAGATGGAAGACCTCTCTCTCTCTCTCTCGCTGACTCTCCTTCTCTGTGTAACTCTTACAAATAAATAAAACTTTAAAAAAAAAATTCAGGTTTCTGATATGGTAAGTGGACATCCTAAGTGGCATCTTAGCTGCTAGGTCACATGTCTACCTCTGAAGGTAGGATTTGCCATTTTGCAATTTGCTTTGTAAATATATTTTGTCCTTTTTTTGGTTTTTATATTCCATGATAACTATTTTCTTTTGTGGTAAATAGATATTTCTTAGTGTGTTATTTTAAATTTCTTATTTTTAAACTATTTTTAAAGTTATTTACTTAATTGCCTGGAGTTTACAATTAACACATTAAATTTACAAAAATATAATTAGATTAATACCAATTTAATTTCAATTTATTAAAAAAACTCTACTCCCATGTGGTAATCTCCCCCAATTTCTACTACTACTCTCACACAAATCACACCTTTATATACCTATCAACATAGAATTGTAATTATTGTTTTATGCATGTAGGCATGCATGGTATATTTATAGTCTGGTAAGAGAATAGAAGAGTTATAAAATGTATCTTTTGGGCCGGCGCCGCGGCTCACTAGGCTAATCCTCCGTCTTGTGGCGCCGGCACACCGGGTTCTAGTCCCGGTCGGGGCACCGATTCTGTCCCAGTTGCCCCTCTTCCAGGCCAGCTCTCTGCTGTGGCCAGGGAGTGCAGTGGAGGATGGCCCAAGTGCTTGGGTCCTGCACCCCATGGGAGACCAGGAGAAGCACCTGGCTCCTGCCATCGGATCAGCGCGGTGCGCCATCCGCAGCGCACCTACCGCGGCGGCCATTGGAGGGTGAACCAACGGCAAAAAGGAAGACCTTTCTCTCTGTCTCTCTCTCACTGTCCACTCTGCCTGTCAAAAATAAAAAAAAAAAAAAAAATTAAAAAAAAATGTATCTTTTATATTTATCTATGTAATTAAATTTATTGATTCTCCTTATTTGTGGGAATTTGAGTTCCAGCCTAGTTCTCTTTAAGTTTGACAGAATTCCTTTAGTGTCTTTGGTAGAGCAGATGTGCTACTGACAATTTCTTCACTCCTCTATTTCACTTTTATTTCTGAAGGATAGTTTTGCTGGTTACAGGATTCTTATTTGAAAATATTTCTTTCAGAACTTGAAATCTGTTACCCCACTACCTTCTGGGCTCCATGGTTTCCAATTACAGATCAGCTCATCACACTGAGAATACCTTTGTATATTATGAACCAACTCTTGGTGCGATCAGGATTCTGTCTTTGTCACTTGGAAGTTTATTATAGAACCACTTGTGAATCTTTGTTTAATTTTTCAGAGTTTGTGGGCATCTTGAATATATAAATAATTTTCACCAAATTTGGGAACTTTCAGTAATTTTTAGGATTTATTTATTTTGAAAGTCAGAGTTACATAGGAGGGAGAGGGGTAGAGAGAGACAGAGGGGGGAAGAGGAAGAGAGGGGGAGGAAAGGAGAGGAGAAGGAAGGAGGGAGTGAGGAGAGGGGGAGGGGGAGAGGGAGGGAGGGAGGGAGAGAGAAATATGTTCTATCTGTTGGTTCATTTCCCAGATGGCTGCAGGGGCCAGCGATGAGCCAGGCAGAAGCCAGAGGTGCCATCCTGTTCTCCCAGGTGCTTGGCAGAGACCCAAACAGCAACCATCTTCTGCTTTTCCAGGGGCATTAGTAGGGAGCTGGCTAGGAAGTGGAGCAGCCATGACACAAATCTGTGCAGTTATGTCATTCCTGTGTCACAAGTGGTGGCTTTTACCACCTGTGCCACAATGCTGGCCCCATCATTTTTTTCAAACATTCTTTTGTTCTCTTTCTCCTTTCCACAATTCCTATTATGCCTATGCCGATCCTGATGTTCTACAGGTCTTGAACCTTTGTTAAATTTTATTTCCTTATTCTTTTTCCTGTTTCTCAGGCTGAGTAATCTCAATTGACCTACCTTCAAATTCTGATTTTGTTTTCTTTCCCACCTCAAATGTATTTCTGATATCCTCCTGCATAATTTTGTTTTGAACTTTTAATGCCAATGTTTTAATTTTCTTATAATAATTTCTATTTATTGATATTCTCTATTTGGTGAAACAATGTTCCTATACTTTGTTAGTTCATTATTGTCCCATTAATTACTTAAAGACTTTTAAATAGCTGATTTAAAGTCTTTGTCAAATAAGCCCAAACGTCTTGGCTTTCAGAAATAGCTTCTTCATGTATACCTTTAGATATTTTGTTTCTTTGCACATCTTGAAATTTTGTTTCATTGTGTATCTTGTGACTTTTAATTGAAAATTACTTTAAATAGTCCAATATGGCAACTCTGAGAACCAGACTCTCCACTAGTCAATGCTTAGCTGTTGGTGATATTTTGTTTCTGTTGTCACAGTTGTTGCTGCCATTTGTCTGCTTAGTCACTTTACTGAACGAACCAATTCTGCGAATTCTTTGTCACGTGTGGCCACTGGCATTTCTGCTCAGTATCCAAGTAATGATCAAGCAGTTTTGGGCCTTTTACCTATAAGCATCCCAGTCTCTCCTGAGGGGCTATGTGTGCCTGCTGGACAGCATTGAAATGTTTCAGCATTTGAGACAGTTTCCAGCTATCCATAGCCTTCATGTTCTGCTTGTTCAGAACGTCAAGCTTGGCCAGGAACCGGATTCCCACAAAAATCGGAGCTTTCTGATGTCCTCTGTGGCTATCTCCTTCCTCAGTTTTTCCTTTAGTTTTTTAGGATAGTGTCTTGCTTCCTCTACCTGTATTTGCTGCCATAGGCAGCTGCAATACTAAATAAATGGCATGAAAGACTTCAGCTGATGCCCAGAGGAAAAGGCTGTTCTTACCAAGCAAGTTCTTATCAGGTGAAATAAAGACAAACTTTAAGCAAGGGTTCCAATGAACCACCCGTATAAATTAACAGAAAATCTCTGGGAAAGAGGCTTCTAAGACTGCAAAACCATTCTTCCCCATCCAGGGTTTGCTGGGCAGCTAGTTTTCACTGATTCTGGAGCTGCCCATTTTCAAGCCTACTATTGTGGTGGGGAGACAGGATATGAAGAGGACACATTAAAATGCCCCCCACCCTCCAGCCTAACTGAGATGCAATGTTTTTTTCTAGAATAAACACTCAGACTGTGTAAAGCCCTTACTTACAGACTTATAAAAATATTGATTTTGACTGTTTTGGACTATGTTCTCACTGCTTTCATGAGAGATCAGATCTGAAATCCTTAGGAAAGAACAAGTTGTTGCTTTAAGCTACCATACATTTTACAGTGGTTTGTGACAATGCAAAAAATGAAAAAATTTTCCCTTATTTTCCACTTAATATTGTGGTTATGCAAGCACCTTTCACATCTGTTATTGAGAAAGCTCTTTGAAGGCAAGAACATTATACACATTTGTATCACCCAAAAAGCTTAAGTACAGTGTACTCCTTAATCATATTTCAATGAATAATTCAACAAATGAAATGCATTAAGACATCATCAGTTTTGAGGTGATATTATAATACTTCATAAATAAAAACTAAGTATATTTTCAATAACTAATTTTAAAAATTAAAATATTTTACTTAGTTTCTTTAGTGTCAAAAATACCAAAGCAAAATGTTATCAATATTAATAATTATACTCTAAAAGTATGCACTGAAATAAATTTAGTTTTAAAGAAATAATTTTTCTAAGATTTTAATGTTTGAAAATCCTTATGAGTGCTCTTTCCTTTTCACAAACTTATATTCTGTTTTCATGATTAAAAATTATTTGCCTTGATTATAATTTAAGAAAAATCACTGTATTTCAAAAAAATGTTACAATATTACTCTTGTAAACTATGCCTCCTGTTTATACCACAGAAGCTCAAACACTCACAGTGACACAGAAAATTTCCTTAGGACTTGCCAAAGTTTCTATTATAAAAGAGGCCATATTGGATTACTGATCTGTTACCAGAGAGATACAGTGACAGCTCACTATGTCCAAGATATCCATGCTTGAATATTTCTGAATGGAGTGTAATTTCCTATAAGAAATCCTATCTGTTCAGTGATAGCCCCATTAAGAAAAATATCATTGATCCAATATTTGCCCAATTCATTCATAAATGTGATAGTACTACAGAAAGTTTATGGAAAATGGAATTAAACTATAAGTTCATTATTGGCACAAAAAATTTAAAATCCATACATTTAAGGAGTCTTGAAAGGTTTCATGGAATATGTTTGTCATGAAAAAAATCTACATATGGATTTCAAAAATTCTTTCCACCAAAACAAATTTATCTTACAGTTCCTTTTTTTCATGAATTCTTTGAAGGACACTCATATTTGGATTAGAAATTTTCAAGGAGGGAGCCAGCATTGTGGCACAGTGGGCTAAGCAGACACAGTTCTTGTTCAAATCCTAGCTGCTTAGCTTTGGTACCAGCTTCTTGCTAATAAGTCTCAGAAGAAGGTGGAAGATGGCATAAGTGCTTGGGCCCCTGCCACCCATGTGGAAGACCTGGATGGAATTCCTGGCTCCTGGCATCAGCTTGTTCCAGGTGTAGCTGTTGTGGCCATTTGGAATGTGAACCAGTGGAGGAAAGATCTGGCTAGCTAGTGCTTTCCTGCTCCCTAGTCCCCCGCCTGTCATCCCTCCCCCTCTTTTTCATTTCTACTTTTCAAATAAATAAATTTTTAAAAAACAAATTCTTGGGGCCAGTGCTGTGGCTCACTTGGCTAATCCTCCACCGGTGGCGCTGGCATCCCATGTGGGAGCTGGGTCCTAGTCCCGGTTGCTCCTCTTCCAGTCCAGCTCTCTGCTGTGGCCTGGGAGGGCAGTGGAGGATGGCCCAAGTGCTTGGGCTCCTGCACACCCAGGGGAGACCGGGAGGAAGCACCTGGCTCCTTGCTGCAGACTGGCAAAGCTCCAGCTGTGGCGGCCATTTGGGGGTGTGAACCAATGAAAGACTTTTCTCTCTCTCTCTGTAACTCTACCTGTCAAAAAATAATTCTCAATGGGATTGTTTTCTGCCTTCCCTATGTTTTATATACATTATATCTAGCTTAATGCCATAAATGGAAAATATATCCAAATAAAGTAATAGTAACTCACATTTGAGGTGCCTAGATTTGGTGGCATTTATTTTCTGTCTACATTTTTACACATAAATGAAAGCCACCTACATTTTCATGGACAAGTGCATCACAAGTATAGAAAACAAATGTTCAACGTGAAATCAATATTTTAAGAATATGACTAAATGTCATGGAAAGCTAAACTAAAGTCATTCCAAATTGTCCACAGGTTCCCACAGAAACCTGCAGCCTGTTTCACACTGGCCACTGAGAGCTGAGGCTAGTCCCAGACACAGTTTGGAGTGTCTCAGAAGCCTTTTAATTTGCACATCTGAGATTCCTTCAAATTTGTAATTTACATCAATGTTACAAAAATCTAAAATGCAGTTTTCATTTGCTCTCTGAAAATAGCAGTCCTCTGTTTAGTCATAAAGCAGTAGGAATTGGCATCAAAATGTAGAAGCGGCAGAGGATCAAAAATGAAGCTCCCTAGAAGTGACCACTTCCAGCAGAAGACATAACCAGATCTGTAAACAGTGGCAGTGAGGCTCCTACTCCAATACAAAAATTGACTTCATACTATCTTAACATTCCAGTGTTTCCTTCTAGCTGTTAAATTGACAGATTTTAAAAGTTTATATTTCCTTTCCCAATTTTTATAATGAGCATTAAATATGTTAATGATAATTTAAAAAGAACTACAATTATTTGTATTTGGGGAAAAAAAAAAAAAAACCCGACCTCCAAAATGACCTGTAACTCAATCCTGTGTTCTTGAAGGACAGATAGGAGGGAAAATTAATACAGACTGACCCCAAACCCCAGGGGAAAGGCCATATGCTTCAACATTATGGTGAGACACATTCTTTAAAAATTGATAAGGGGACTAACAAATGATACTGCTTTCCATTATGGGAAATAAAAAGAAAAAAGTTCAAATGAAAACACCTTTGCTAACATTTTCTCCATAAACTTAGATCATTGTAAAATAATAGTACCTATTGATATGGAATTGGGTAAAAATTAACATTTTGTTAGCCTTGAAGGAATTTGCTGTCTTAAATTTGAAGGAGGGTTTACAGTTGTACAAACTCTGCATGAAATGCTTTTAGATTTTATTTCCCATCTGATTAATGAAAAATCTTTTGCCAGAATTTATTTAAAACTATTAGGAAATACAAATAAAATGTTCAAGTCTAAAATATGTATGTATTACAGGGAAGAACTTGGCACGAAATGAAGTATTTTAATCACTACATATATGTATAATTTTTATTAAACAGAATTGCACATCCAAAGAGTTTTCTACACTTGGTACAAACTCAGAAAGTGTTGGAAGACGCAAACATTCATAAAACTATGAAATACTTTCATTAAGAAGCCAAAATACCTAATAGTCCAGTACTAGAACTTTCTTCCTCTGTGGAAAATGCTTGTGTTTATAAAACACAAAATCTGTTAACATTAGGAGTCCCAAAATTCCAGTCACACTACTGACAAATTATCAGAAAGTTTGTTCTCACTTTGGAAAGCACAGAGCAATGATCTGTGGGAACTGTTACAATGTAAGGGAATTTTAATGAGGAAGACAGAGTTGGAAGAGTAAATTGAGAGCAGGAGTTAGGCAGACTAGGTGAGATGCCATGGCTGTGACCCTAGGCAGCAAAAATCATCAGCTGAAGGCTCTGGGAGTTTGAGGAAAGTTCCAGAAAGGAAGAAGGCCAGAGAGTAGATGAAAACCCAATGAATCTCATCTATTTTCTTTTTCATGCTGTGCTCTGCTCTCACTAGGTATCTCCTTGTGGAGGTTGAAGACATCTCTAATTAAATAACTAAAACTGAACTTCCAATTTCCCCACTAAAATACATCCCTTGACAAGGACTCCATATTTCAATAGAAGGCATATCCATGCATATCATCATCCAGGTGCGCCAGTCAAATCCCGACAGTCACCTTGACCATTGCCGCTCCTTTATTATCCAACCTGTATACAAGTCATATTCCTTTTATCACCAGAATAGACCTGGACTCTGTCCATCTCTCCCCATTCCCACTATCACCACTCCGATCCAAGTTCTACCATTTCTCCCCAGGACTCCTGTTATGGTGTCCTGATTGTCTCCTTTTGTCTTCTCCCTTAGAGTACAGCCTGCACACAGCAGCTAGAATGATCCTTTAAAAATCAGACCAGGTCCCTCTCTTAATTACAATCTTCTGTAAGCAACCAGTGGTTCCTGGAATACAATACATATCCTAGATCATGGCTCATAAGACCCAATCCGGCTGGCGGCGCGACTCAATAAGCTAATCCTCCACCTGTGGCACCAGCACACCGGGTTCTAGTCCCAGTTGGGGCACCGGATTCTGTCCTGGTTGCCCCTCTTCCAGGCCAGCTCTCTGCTGTGGCCTGGGAGTGCAGTGGAGGATGGCCCAAGTCCTTGGATCTGCACCCGCATGGGAGACCAGGAGAAGCACCTGGCTCCTGCCTTCGGATCAGCGTGATGCACCGGCAGCAGCGCGCGGGCCTCGGCAGCCATTGGAGGGTGAACCAACGGCAAAGGAAGACCTTCCTCTCTGTCTCTCACTGTCCATTCTGTAAAAAAAAAAAAAAAAAAAAAAAAAAAAAAAAAAAAACCAGACCCAATCTGATCTAACATCTGCTTCCAACACATCTATTACAGTCTGTGGGCGACCAGTCCCAATCAATTGAATTTTGTTCCTTGAACACACCAGGGTCACTGAGACCTCTTTGTCTCTCCAGTTCAGTGTCTCTGGGACTTTCTTTCCTGAGGTCTTCATGGAGATGCCTTCTCCCCACCATGCAGGTCTCCGCTCCAATGTCATTTCCTCTGAAAAGACTAAAGCTGCCTTCACCCCACTCTCACACACTACCTGCTCTTTTCTTGGCTTCTAACTACCTGAGCTTTAAAAGTCTTCATTGGCTTAAACATCTATTGCCCATATCCCACCTTTGAAATGTAATTTTAAAGAAAACAAAGGGCACTTCCAAGGGTGTTGCTGTAAATCAAGCATCTAGACCAGTGCTTGGCATTTAAGAAGCACTCATGAAAAGTTTTCCATACATGGAAAATCCACAGCATAACCTTGGAGTCCTTATAGGTGCCAAACACTAGCATTGCACTTGAAATCTTCATCTATTTGCCTGTGCCTCAACACTGAGGCCTTGTGAGACCATGCTGCATCACACTCGGCAGGAATAAAGCAGAAAGAATCAAGTCCTATGTGATTGCAAATCAGGTCAATCAAAAGCTTTGAAACAAAGAATCCAAGAACCAATACAATCTGTCTCTTAATTTAAAAAACAAGTTTCCTATCTCTACAGGGGATGGCGAAATAAAATAGCTGCTCCAAAAAAACTTCACCTAAAGTGTCTTTCAGCAGAAGTCTTTCAAGTGCTTAGAAATGTTTCTATAATGGGAAACCCCACTGAAGTTTTCTGTAGTTCTACGCCCCTAAATGTGAAAGGAACCATGACTGTAATTTAGATGAACCATCATACTTCATGAATGAGAAACTGAAGCCACAGAATTCAGACAACTATCACTCTGCCAGACAGAAGTCAGGATGGGACTTGAACTCATGACTTAATTACAAGGTCAGTTTTTTCCAATATCAAGTTGCTTACATCCTCCATGTTAAGAATAAAATTCCCCTCATCATTACTGATTTGACTTAAAAGTAATATTTTGGGAATATGATGGAGAAAACAATATTTTACTATGGTGGAAGATGAAAATAAATATAAATCATTAATTTTAATAACTAGTATGGTTACAATGGTTATGATAGTAAGAGTAACAATAAATCATATTTTGGGCTTCAAGCTAAGTATTATGACATTTGTACATCCTAGGTGACCAGGAGCCTTGAGAGGTAGAATATTACAGTTCCTTCCCCTAATGATATTTTGAGCACAGATCAGGAAGTATCGCAAAACACACAGTAATATCTAAAATAGGGATTACTTTCTGTTGGGTTTTAGGAAAGACATACATGCTAAAGAAAGTGAAAACCAATTGGGAATATTTTCTCTCTATTCCTGAGAGATCATAGGAAAATTAAGAGTTTTCACCAAGTATTTCTTTAAAACAAGTGTAATTTAAGGAAGCAATGACAATTATGTGAACAGTATATGAGCATACGCTAAGTACTATGTAATGTGAAGAAAGGTATGAAATATTCTTATGTAATTGCTTTCCTGGCATACAGATCAGTGCACATTTCCTTTCCATTCATTTCCTGAGTTGGGAAATCATTGCCTGACACTGCTATACACAGGGCTAAGTTAACGAAACTGAAGTGTCTAGCCTCCCAGCAGCAGAGGGTGTCAGCTGAACAAATAATGGACACTTCTGGCTGCCTAGTTAATGAGCAGCCAATAAGAACCTGAAGAGAATATGCTCGCCTTACACATGGTGAGCATTGCAAGCATGGAAAAACTAGACAAAACCAGAAATTTAAAAATCATGCAAACATACATGTAAATAATTATGGAGACATTGGCTTTACAAAGAGCTGGAAGTAGAAAATAGATTGCATTTATTCTTTATGAGTGGACCCTGGTGGTTTCTTATCAAGAAAAAGACCACAACAAAGCTCCTAAATGTATTTACTTCCTATGTTAAGTATTAGTAATTCCATTGTACAGAAAGTCTAAGTTGATGTGTGTGTTCAGCATTCCTAAAAGAATCATGGTTTGTCATGTGGCAAATAGCTCCTCTGTCTCACACTTACAAAATGTAAAGGAAAAAGACAAAATACTGGGGCCAGTGTTTTGGTGTAGCCAGTAAAGCCACTGCCAGCAACACCAGCATCCCACCTGGGAGCCAGTTTGAGTACCAGCTGTTCCACTTCAGGAAAACCAACCAACCAAAATACAGGGCTAGACATGGTGATGCAGCTAGTTAAATTCCCTCCTGATATCCCCACATCCTATATGGAGTGCTGCTTTGAGTTCTGGCTACTCTGATACAGCTCCCTGCTAATGTGCTTGGGAAGCAGCAGGTGATGGCCCAAGTATTTCAGAACTGGGGTGGAGTTCCTGGCTCCTGACTTAAGGTTTGCCCAGTCTCAGTTGTTATAGCCATTTGGGGGAGTGAACCAGGAGATGGGAAATCTCCCTCCTCTTTCTCTGCCTTTCAAATAAATAAGTAAATCTTTTATTTATGTATATATATGCATATATATATAACATATAATGAGAGGATTGGTAAGTCGATTTCATGACTTCAAGTCTTTTTCTTTTTGCTTAAAAATAAGGACTGTGAGTCAAGAAGTAAAATAAAAGGCCAGCAAACTTTCACAATTTCAGTACTCCTAAACTGAAAACCAAGAGAGCATTATTATTCAAAGGAAATTCCATTTCGCAAATCACATTCCAAAAATTGAGTGCAATACATATTCAGAGTGTTCACAAAGTTTAATTACAGATTACAGTGGTTCCAGAGGTAATTCTTCTACTAATTCACAGTACAAGCCTTGAAGCCAAGTTTTTTTTTTTTTAAGTGCTATTTTGGTGGAGCTACAGTGAGTTTTCCAGATCATATTTAATAAGACCAACCTTTACTTATTTTGTGCTTTTAAAATGAAATGGCTAAGTGGAAAAAAAATCTATTTTTAAATATCAAGAACTTGCTTCCAAATTAATTCTTCCACTCTGAACAAGCATGAGGCAGGGTTTATGAAGAACTTCCGTATTTACAAGTATCAGTGGGGCCTCTGACTTGCTGAATGTCTTCCAGGAAGAGAAATATGATACAAGTTACATTTCCTGAGAGTGAAGTGAGAGATGCTTGGCGTTTATAGTAAGTCATTTCTCTCCCAGCTGACATCCACCATCACCTGTCACATTACAAGCAATTTGGCTAACTGGGCCTGGAGGGTTTGTCAAAATGCCATCCTCCCAGGCTGGGTGGTGATGTTTGAGTTCAACTGAGATGCTGAAATCTTAGCCTTTTTGTGTTTGTTGAGGGGATTCAGACAGATAGGTTGTTAATGGAAAAACAAAGCTTGGATGACTCTCTACTAATCTCACGCTGGTTCTTGGTGAGTATTTGTTCATTGTGGCACTGTAAGTGACTTCTATTGAAAGCCCTCTGACTAGAAAAAAACACCTTTTTGTGATTTCTTCTACCATCCTCAAAACTGAATTTAGAATTATTAATGACAAAATATCATAAAATGTTTTTTCATAGCCCCCTTAGGCATTAGGTGGCCAAAGCTGGGATCAATTAGAGAAGTTACTCTTCAAAAAATGGGGACCCTTTGAAGGTGAGAGTCTTCAGAGTCTTCTACCTAAGAAAGATAAGCCAAAGTGCAGTCCACAGAAATCCTCAGAACTTTCAAGTGTCTTCACCCACTTCTGCATTGGTCTGGGGGGTCCCAGACTTAACTGACAGCTGTGATTTCCCTAATGGCATAGACTCGGCTATTTTTTTCCTAGAATGTAATGCTATTGCTCCCATACCTTCATTTTTTACATAAATAAAGTTTTAACCCATCAGGCCAGTACTATGGCTTTCCGAAGCCCACATTCTACAGTTTTTCCAACTCCAGACCCCCTCCCCATGTGTGTTTATCAGCCATAGAGAACTTCTTTCTCATCTGCCTTGACTTTTAAAACCACCATGATACACTAATGACCATAACACACAGGCTCTCAGGCTCACCTGGAAAATTCCTATTTCGAGTCTCAATGTTATACTTCCTCTGTGAAGCTTTTTCTGGCTTCACTGGTTCTCAGACATTATCATACATCAGAGTATTTCACAAAGTTCATGGAAGATGGGATTAAAAGATATATTTAGGTTCAAAATAATTCAAGATTAATGCATTTGAAGGGTCTTCAAAAAGTTCACGAGAACACGTTATAAAAAAAACTTGGCATGGATTTCAAAAGTTTTGCACCAAAGTAAACTTACCTTTTAATTTCAATTTTCCATGGACTTGAAGTTCTTCACATAGCTTAAAAATTGCTACTACATTCCATAATAGCTAACTGTTGATCTCTCTTCTCAAACAGAAATAACTCTATGGCAGGGACCATGTCTTTCTCCCTTAAATTCTCACTGAAATTCATTATCATTTGGAAATCGAAACAAACAAACAAAAACCTTTTTGTAATTTCTTCTCCTACCATCCTCAAAACTGAATTTAGAATTATCAATGACAAAATATCATAAAATGTTTTTATATAGCCCCCTTAGGCAAAAGGAATTGTATATTCTTTTTTTACAAAGATTGTATTTTTAATAATAAATTGTTCAGTAAGGCCACTATAGATATATTATTTAATATTTGAATGTTTTTCCAGTTTGGCTTTGAATATTTAATTTTTTTTATTTAATGAATATAAATTTCCAAATTACAGCTTATGAATTACAAAGGCTTCCCCCCAACTTCCCCCCCACCCGCAACCCTCCCCTTTCCCACTCACTCTCCCCTTCCATTCCCATCAAGATTCATTTTCAATTCTCTTTATATACAGAAAATCAGTTTAGTATATATAAATATTTCAACAGTTTGCCCTCACATAGCAACTCAAAGTGAAAAAATACTGTTGGATTTCTAGTTATAGCATTAAATAACAGTGTACATCACATTAATGACAGAGATCCTGCATGATATTTTTTAAAAAAGATTGCTTTTCTATGTAATTTCCAATTTAACACCAAGGGTTTTTTTTTTTTTCCATTTTCAAATATCTTTATATACAGAAGATCGCTTCAGTATATACTAAGTAAAGATTTCATCAGTTTGCACCTACACATAACCACAAAGTGTAAATATACTGTTTCAGTACTAGCTATATCATTACTTCACCTTGGACAACCTATTAAGGACAGATCCCACATGGGATGTAAGTACACAGTGACTCCTGATGTTGATTTAACAATTTAACACTCTTATTTATGGTGTCAGTAATCTCCCTAGGCTCTAGCCATGAGTTGCCGAGGCTATGGAAGCCTTTAGGGTTCGCCGACTTCGATCCTATTCTGACAGGGCCATAGTCAAAGTGGAAGTTCTCTCCTCCCTTCAGAGAAAGGTACCTCCTACTTTGATGGCCCCGTTCTTTCCACTGGGATCACACTCACTGAGACCTTTCATTTAGGTCTTCTTCTTCATCTTTTTTTTTTCCCCAGAGTGTCTTGCTTTCCATGCCTAAAATACTCTCATGGGCTCTTCAGCCAGATCCGAATGCCTTAAGGGCTGATTCTGAGGCCAGAGTGCTATTTAGGACATCCGTCATTCTATGAGTCTACTGTGTCTCCCCCTTCCCATGTTGGATCCTTCTCTCCCTTTTGTTGGTTTTATCAGTTAGTATTAGCAGACATTAATCTTGTTTGTGTGATCCCTTTGACTCTTAGATCTATCAGTGTGATCAGTTTGAACTGATATTGATCACCTGGACTGGTGAGATGGCATTGGTACATGCCACCTTGATGGGATAGTATCAGAGTCCCCTGGCACTTTTCTAACTCCATCATTTGGGGCAAGTCCAATTGAGCATGTCCAATTGTACATCTTCTCCCTTTTTCTCATTCTTATATTTATATATATGAAACCCAGTCATTTGCAACAAGTTGGAGCAATCTGGAAAGCATCATGCTGAGTGAATTAAGCCAGTCCCAAAGAGACAAATATTTGTTTTCCCTGATCGGTAACAACTGAGCACCAAAGGGAAACATGTGGAAATGTAATGGACACTATGAGAAATAGTGACTTGATCAGCTATGGTGCTGTTAATGTACAATGTAATACTTTATCCATTTTAGTATTTTGTGAACTCTGTAATTAACACACAATTATTCTTAGGTGTCTAAATCTTAACTGAAAAGGAATTGTATATTCTTATTACAGGCAGATCAGGAGAGAAACATACAATCTAGGACAACAGAGAGGGATGTCTAGAAACCATAGCTACTAGCCTTTCAGATTCCCAGGGAAAGGAAAGGCATAAAAGTATACTTGATAAAACTGTAACTGTTAAACACTGAGATTCAGCAGAAGCAGTGTTGCCTCAGGGCCCAGAGGATACAGTGACAGAAGGAGGGGAAGGGAGGGGGAGAGAAGGGGGAGGGGGGAGCGGAGGGACAGAGGGGAAGAGGGACAGAGGGGGAGAGGGACAGAGGGGGAGAGGGACAGAGGGGAAGAGGGACAGAGGGGGAGAGATCAGAAGTGGAAAGAAGAGGGGGAGAGGGACAGAGGGGGAGAGGAGGGACAGAGGAGGAGGGGGGAGAGATCAGAAGTGGAGTAGCTGGGACACAAACCAGTGCCCATATGGATGCCAGCATCCCAGGCAGCAGCTTTACCCATTATGCCACAATGCCAGCCTTGACAGAGAGATCTTCCATCTTCAGGTTTACTCTACAAATGTCCACAACAGCCAGGGTTGGATGAGGCTGAAGCCAAGAGTCAAATTCCACCTGAGTCTCCCACATGGGTGGCAGGGTCCTAAGCACTTGGACCATCAACTGGTGCCTCCCAGGATACATCAGCAGAAATCTGGATAGGAAGCAGAGGAGCCAGGACTCTATCCAGCACACCAATATGATATGTGGACATCCTCAGGGGTTTCTTAACTGCTGGGCCACAACATTGCCAAACTTTTTTGAGAAACAGAGTGAAAGAGAGGGAGCATGCATTCCCATCTGCTGATTCACTCTCCAAATGACTGTGAAGTCAGGGCTGGGGGGAAGCCAAAGTTGGGGGCCAAGAACTCAATCCAGGTCTCCCTTGTGATTGGCAAAGATCCAGGCACTGGAACCATCATTGCTATCTCCTATGGTCTGCCTTAACAGGAAGCGGGAATCAGGAGCAGACCTGATTGCAAACCCAGGTACTTTTATATGGGATGTGGCCTTCTAAACCAGCATCTTAGCCCCCAAGGCCAAATTGTCTGCCTTCAGCAGCAACTTTGAAGGAGAAATTTTCAGTGTTCAAGAAGTCCTAGTCAAATTTGAATGGGTTAAAGGATGTGTGAGAAGGAAAAGTGGCTAGGTACATTATTTCCTTGAAAGTCTGCAAGTTAGGGGAATGGTCAAGGGAAAATATTTCTAGACCAGAAAGATTAAGTATATTTTAGACTAAGAGGCCAGTATACTGTGGAGCAAAGTATTGAAGACACAAGAGCAAGGGGATCATGGTGGATCAAGGTCTTAGAGGAGGCTGGCTAGGAGGGGATTAAGAGCACAAGTGAAGGGTTAACCTTTGAGAGCAGGAGGATTGCCTCTAGAGAAGACAGCTGAAGCAGAGAAATTCTGAGAGAGAGGAAGTTGAGATGGCTCAAATAAGAGGAATAACTTGGGCACAAAACATCTGGTCAACTCAATCTCATTCAACCAGCCAGATGTTAATTCTGCACACCACCACCTGTGTCCACATTAATTAAATTTTCCACTGAACTGTGATCACTTCCAAGTTACATAATTTTCACCAAAGCCATTGTAAAAAGACTTAATCAACTGAGTATTTTATTCTTTTAGTTTAAATGTATAAAAATGTCACGTTAACTGGAGTAAGCATATTTTAGAAAATGTAAATGCTGACTAAAATGGCATAAACTATATCAAACTTGCATCAGTTGTGTGAAGTAACACAAGCAGTTTTTATTCTATATCATCTTCTTTTAAAAGAATTGAAGTGATAATAAGTTAACCATTTTTTTCAACCTGGTACAATTTCTATTCCTAATTTAACATATGTCAGTTGGTCACCAAAATAATAATTATATCCTACTATCTATGTATGAGTGAGGACTATACTATTCAGTGCTGTTTCATGAAATAGTCCTATCAACCTAGAAAACAAAAATCTCTAGAGTTGTCACAGAATTATTCTTAAGCACTAGTGTTAAATCAAAACTACAATGAGGTTTCACCTCACCCTGGTGAGAATGGCTCACATTCAGAAATCCACCAACAACAGATGCTGGTGAGGAGTGAGGATGTGGGGAAAAAGGGACATGAACCCACTGTTGGTGGGAATGCAAACTGGTTAAGCCACTATGGAGGTCAGTCTGGAGATTCCTCAGAAACCTGAATATAACCCTACCATACAACCCAGCCATCCCACTCCTTGGAATTTACCCAAAGGAAATTAAATTGGCAAACAAAAAAGCGGTCTGCACCTTAAAGTTTATTGCAGCTCAATTCACAATAGCTAAGACCTGCAATCAACCTAAATGCCCATCAACAGTAGACTGGATAAAGAAACTATGGGATATGTACTCCATAGAATACTATACATCAGTAAAAAACAATGAAATCTGGTCATCTGCAACAAAATGGAGGAATCCGGAAAACATCATGCTGAGTGAAATAAGCCAGTCCCAAAGGGACAAATATCATATGTTCTCCCTGATCGGTGACAACTAACCAAGCACCAAAGAGGAAACCTGGTGAAGTGAAATGGACACTTGATCAGCCCTTGCCCTGACTGTTGATGAACAACTAGTATATAACAAAACATCATGCATTACCATAATCAAGTCTCCAGCTAAGTCATAAACTTAAAGTCATGTTTATCTGTTCAAAGGTTTACAATCATTATGAAAGCAATACATTTACAACCATCCTAAGTTTATAAGTAATTAACCTTCACAGCATTTTTATGGACCAAATAAAATTAAAGATTACTTAAATATTCACCTATGCCTGTTTTCTTTTGTATACTATGAGAACTACAGTGTATACTTCATAGATACATTCAGACAACCATCACCAAGCAAAAGTTTGGTTATTTTCTGCATGACTTGATTCATTTGATAAAAAGATTATGAATGAGAAAAGAAAATCCAATAATCCAATAAACAATCAAAGCCCATTAGATTGGTCCAATTACCAAAACAGAATTGATTGTATTACTTATGATGGCATTTGCCTTATTATGACTCCTGAGTTGAACATTCAGTTTTATCTGATTATTCTCAGGGTAAACAGTATACAGATACTTAGTATAAGATAACTTAAATATAATAAGTCATAATAAAAATAATAAGTTATTCTGAATTTTGAGATAGAAGACCTGAGTTCTAGACCCAAATGCCCATTTACTATTTCTGAAATTTTAGGGTAATTACTTTATTTCAATTAACTCCAGTTTTTACATCTATACAATGGTGATTCGATCCCCTACATCATAGGAATCATTGTAGCACCAAATAATACAAGGAAACGAAGCATTTCACAAATGTAAAGTGGTACTCTAAGGATTATTTTAATTATTCATATTGCATATTTATGTGTGTCATATCCCAAAGTTCTCTATGGTGAAAAGATCTAGTAATAGATAGAAATAAGGTACCTTATTTTTTGATGTACTGGTGAAAAGAAATTCTTATCTAAAATGTGTAAATAACTTTATGGTCTACCAATGAAATGCAAAAATTCGTTAAAATGATTAAATCTCAGATCATGTCAATACAATTAGTATATACTAGGGGCTACTATGTATCAGGAACCATGATGGGGACAAATATGAAACAGTTGGATTTAATTCTTACGTTATTAAGCTTATAAATCTGAATAATTATCTACCTCACCCAAAGAATGGGAGTTGTGATGTGGGCAATGTAATCTAAAGAAAATAATGATCATGTAATATTGTATCAGAAGCCTATAACCTATATGAATGGCCACAAATTTTCTAAGAACTTAACTTGCTGGGTGTTTAGCATAATGGTTAAGATGCTATTTGGGACACCTGCGTCTCATATCAGAGTGTCTGGGTTCAAGTGCTCATTCATCTTCAGACTCTAGCATCCTGCTAAAGCATATCCTAGGAGGCAGCAGTAATGGCTGAAGTAGTTGGGTCTCTGCTACCCATGTAGGAAAAACCCAGATCAAGTTCAGGTCTTCTGGCTTTAACCGAGTCTAGCCCCAGCTTTTGTAGACATTTGGGGAATAAACCAGCAGATGGAAGATATCTTGCTGTTTACCTGTTTCTGTCTCCTCCCTCGGTTTCCCCTCTCACTCTCTCTATGAGAGAGATATGTTTATATATATATATAGATAGATAGATCTATATATAGATATATAGATGTTTCTCTCTATATATAGAGAGAGATTCCTTTTAAGTAAATAAACTTTGAAAAGAATGGAAGTCATCTGAGTGTTATGAGGAAAACTTCAGCAGCTTAAGCAATGTCCATGAGCATTAGACAAAAATCAAGCTGTCTGCCATCTTTGATATGGCTAACTTGTAGTTTGTGAACACTTTAATAAACATTCTATGAGATAGTTACTAAAACTTATTTATGTCTTCACCTTATGGACCCCATGGTGTGGTTTATGGCGTTCTCACTGCAATGTCTTCCTTCTTTCTAGAACCTGATCTACCTTTGACTCTGAATATTCCTTTCAGTCTTCAAATTCTAGTTTAAATCAGTCTAAGTTTTTTCTCAGAAGAAAACAGAAGACAACGCACACTCATTATGGTCAAGAACCATCTTAAATTTCCTTCTATCAATTCTTTACTGCTGGTGAAAGTGAGCCAATGCCAATGTCTTGTCCGGAGTTCCAACAAGACAAATGTGAAACTATGTTTTTATCTTCAGAAATGAAACTCTTTTTCCTTTTCCTTAGAAAGTTATATACATTTGAGGCTAGAAAATGGTTAGTTTATAAGTAAATTGCAGCTTCTCACTTTAATTTTATGTGAGCTGTTTTTGGCAATTTAATTATTTAGAATACATTCTTTGAAGGCATTAATGAATGCATGATTGTTTCTTATAATAAGAACTTCAGGTTTTTATACAAATAAATATAAATGGTGGCTTCCCCATCTACAACCTATGTGAAACAAAAATTTTTTAACTTTTTAAGATCTTGTCTATTAGCCCTCATAAGTATGTATTAAACTTTAAAGGTTTCTGCACCTTTTACATCAAATTCACTCAAGGTAACAAAACAAGCACTCAAGTCCAAGAAAAAAGCTTTTTTAACTAAAGTGATATGTTATCAAATCTATATACACATGATCAAATACTGATACATCAACCTTCTTAAAATGGATTATGATTTTCCTCTTACAAATTACATGTATTCTAAATAAAAAATTAAATTTTATGACAATACAAAACATTTCTAAAATTGGTAAATTAAAATACTGAACTGATAGTACTTCATATTATTACATTTTAGTCATGTTTATATAAAGAAATTTATTGATACATATTCATATCCTTGAATTTTCTATAGAAAAAAAAAACATAGGTTCTGTGATTACCAAGAAGTAATTTTGAGCCAGCATTGTGGCATGGCAGGTGAAATCACTGCATACCATGACAGGATTTCAAATGAGTGATGGCTGGAATCCCAGCTGCTGCACTTCTGATCCAAATTCCTGCAAATATGCCTCGGAAGACAGAATAAGGCCCAGTCCCAGGCCCCTGCAACCCATGAGGGAGACCTGGATAGAATTCCAGGTTCCTGGCTTTGGCCTGCCCAGCTCTGGTTATTGTAGCCATGTGGGTAGTTCACCAGTGGATGAAAGATCTTTTTCTCTGTCTTTCCTTCTCTTTAACTCTTTCAAACAAATAAGTCATTAAAAAAAATGGGGGGTGGAATAAATCTTTCCATACATTCTTAAAATCTACGTAATGATAACCTTAAAACTGTTTTAATTAATACATATAGTTTTGCTAAATTGTATCAAGGAATTTAGTAATTGTAACAGGCTTTTCTTTTCACCCTAAAATGTATGACCTAATGATTCACTCTACGTTCTTGGTATGCCGAACTATAATTAAGGAAATACAGTGATGACATAAAGAATTATGTGTAACAGTCAGTCGATCTCATAAAAACAGCTGGGCAAGTTTTTAACTAGATTACATGTCCTTATATAGAAAACTTCCTGTCCACAAAAACAAAGAATGCCCCAAATGAAAACCCAAGGGATGCATAAATAGTCCTTCTCTGTAGCTTAGTGGAATTGTGAAATAATCCTCCTAAAATGCCCAGCAATTAGGAGCTTCAGTATTGGAGCTCAGAATTTCGTTTTGAGACTCAGAGTTTAACTGGTTTTGAGGACTTGAAGACCCAAGGAAGAGAAAAAAAAATGAAACATGAGTTGGAATTTAGGACCTTATGAATGAAGGAACAGAAATACTGAAAATCAGTCCTGTACATAATGCATAAGGAAGGTCCGTCTTTAATAAAAGATGAGATTTGAGTCATGAGTCTAAGCTAGCATGATAGAAGGCAGTAGGTCTCACTTTCTTCAAGTCAAAGAAAGAGGAAAGTATAGCTTTTCCTTCCACTCCAGCAGCTCCCAGGAAGACAGACTGGATCAATATTCTTTCCTCCGTGTTAAGTTCAGGGCATAGCAAAATTCCCATTCCATTGCAATACCCAACAAATGCTTGTTGAATAAAAGGATAAGCTCTAGACACATTGCATGCACTTAAGTGACACACTTTAGGAACTTTTGAAACATATTGTAAACTACCGATTCTATTTGAAACAGCATGAATTCTAAGTTAAAAAATCAAAACACAAAATTTTAAAGTGATTATAACAAATGATTCTGAAGACATTAGAAAACATTCAGAATAGATGGACAAGACCATGATGGAATTTATAAAATATATTATAAATGTCCCTAAAATTAAGTAGTAATTCCATTTCTAAAAGTCAGTCTTATGGAAGTAATCCTAAAGAGAAAAAAACAACTTTCCTATGTTATAGTGTTATTTATAAAAGTTGTTTATAATAATAAAGTTACATGAAAGCCCATATAGAAAAACATGCCCAAGAGATAGAGCATTGAGAGCAGCAAAAGCAAGGCACAAATCATGCTACAATACTCATAATAGCATTGCCCATACTTAGGATTATTTCCAAAGGAATTATTAAAGGCCAGGAAACTTGAAAGACTTAAATATTTTACACATCTTCCAAATCTTTAATTTGGGTTTTCCTATTTCCCAAGGATTATTATGCATATAAAATGTAAAATGCAAATTAGAATAGCTCCTAACATCCTACTCTTTTTTAATGTAAACCTATGAAACTAAATAGCTTTTGCTTCTTTAAAGCAACCAGGAATTTAATCAGAGAGAGAGAGAGAGAGAGAATGAGTGAGCATGAGCAAGTGAGTAAATGCAGACTTCTTCACTGGATATTTGTCACAAAAAGTAAGTGATTCTTTCACTTATGTCACTGTATCTAGCTACATTATCCAATCTCACAAAATCTCATGAAATTTAATTGGTGTTGATTATTTTTCCACATAAGTCTCATTTCCTCCCATTTTCACAAACTGCATCAATTTCAAAAGCCCTAGGTTTATAGGGCTCATCCTATAACAGAGAGGCTATAGACCTGAAGCCTATAGGAGCACACTTCCCTTGCTCATTTTCCCTCATCATGCTAAACACAAAATGGCCTCAATCTTTCTCAATGCTGTGTTCTAGTCAGTCACTAGCTATCAAAACCTGAGAAATATGACTTTAGCATACTTGAATTCATTAATCAATAAGTAAATTTACTTCCTTGGTATCTTTGAAATTGATTTCCTAATTGGCTAGTTGAACTAAGGACACATGGTTCATCATGAATCAACAGTATGTGGAAATTCAACCTTTATAATTTTCTAAAATGTTCATTATGAAGATATTTTTATTTGAAATGAGTTTCTATAAAATCAACCTATATGGGGCTGGCATTATGACATAGTGGGTAAAGCTACCGCCTGCAATGCCAGCATCCCTTATGGGCCCCAGTTCATAACCCAGCTGCTCCACTTCTGATCCAGCTCCCTGCTAGTCACCTGGGATAAATCAGAAGACAGCCCAAGTGCTTGGGTTGCTATTAACCACTTGGGAGACATCAAAGAAGCTCCTGGCTCTAACCTGGCCCAACTGTGGATATTGTGGTTATCTGTGGAATGAAACAGGAGATTGAAGGTCTTGCTCCTTCTGTCTCTCCCTCTAATTCAGATTTTCAAATACATAAATAAGTCAAGTAATAAAAGATAGGGACTATACATGCAGAAAAAATAAGATGCTCCATAGTTGTATATGTATGGTTGTGTGTGTTGGGTTATTTTTCCAAATTTCACCAATTTGCACTGATCAGTGCCAAAGCACAATTAAAATTAATCAGAGGATGCGCTTCTGGAATGTACCTCTCCACAAGTATAAAAATGATTTCTTTCACTTAACTAAGAATACTTGTAGATAGAAGCAGTCAAGAAATCTTCTCTTAGATCATTATAGAGAAGTAGATGGCCCCTGAACCTGTGCCACTTCTACATATACAATGATGTTCATCTTAAGGGCCCCTAAAAACAAACAAACAAACAAATCCTTTGGGAGTTCTATGTTAGGCCAAGCTCAAATCATTGAGTGTACTCAACAGGTAACTGACAACACATTCATTAGGGCTCCCCCTCCCAGAATCTCACCTGGAACATGCCAGAACCGTACAAACGAGCCTATTTTCCACATAAAATAGCATCTGTCTTTTCCCATGCTTACTCTGCAAGGCAGCTTATTTACAAATATATAAATAGCTGCAACTTTACTCCAGTCTCATTGAAAAATCAAAATGGCATCATGCAAGAGACGCATCCTAGCATACTTGGCTCACTGAGGGAGATGTAAGAGGAGATGTGCCAAGCTACTTGACACTCGCTAGTCGGCTTAACCAGATACATTTCAGTTTCCTGTAGTGGAGATACCAGGGTTCTGCTCTGAGGAGCCAGAGAATTCACTTACATTGATTGTCCAGGGATTGAGCAGTGATTTAGAGCCAAAGGTCAGAAAAATATATTTTAAGTCATGCCTAACATTTACAATCACATGGATTCAATGGGGAATAGTGTTGCCTAAATGTGCCAGCATGTTTCCAATGTGGCTGCTTAAAATCATCTAAGTCTTCTTACACACAGATCCAATGGACTTTCAAAGTTTTGATTCCATTCCTTTTGTCTTTTGGCCAGAATTATAGGGGTTTTAATTGGCAGGAAGGGAGGGGGAGAGAAAGATCAAAATTGTTGGAACAGAATTTGTCTTTCTTAAATTCATTATTTAAAATTATCTACTATAGTTAATAGTATAGCATCTTTGGCATTTCTTTACTGAATATGCAATACCAAACATGGAGCTGTTATGTCCTGGGGACTTTAAGATTTATTTATTTGAAAGTTAGAGAGAGGAAGACAGACAGAGAGATTCCATCCGCTGGTTCACTCCCCAGATGTCCATAATGGCTAGGCTGGGTAGAAGCCAGGACCAAGAGCATCATCTGGGTCTCCTACATGGGTGGCAGGGGCTCAAACACTTAGGAAATCCTCTGCTGCCTTCCCAGGCCATTAGCAGGGAGCTGGATGGAAGTGGAACAGCCAGGACACAAACTAGCACCCATATAGGATGCTGGTGTCAGAGGTGGTAGCTTTACCCACTATGCTACAATGTCAGCCCCACGTCCTGAGGATTTAATGTCATCTCATGAAGGCACATAAATAGCTGCAAACTATAGCACAGGTACATACAGTTAGATCTGAAGTGTCCCACATGATAATCACCCATTTCTTCACCCAATGTCAAATTCCTCTCTAACATTCTTCACTTCTTACCAGTTAATGAGCACTTTACTTTTGAGAAGCCATGTCATTAAGCTAAAAGTATGTGATGTATCACAATCAGGAATTTAAGAAGAAAATTTCTCAAGGAAAAAGTGAGTTACTAACTAGTTTATCTGATGCTAGGCAATGAGAGGATATATGCTATTTCCCTCTGAGAATTCAAATGTTGAAATTTTCAACAACCTTGTCTGCAACTTAAATGCTAGTATATACAAAAGGAAGTGAAAATATTCATTAATCTATCCATTAGGAAGTGAAATTTTTGTTACATATTAAATTAAATAGTATTGCAATGCTTTTTTCATTTCAGTGTGTTCATGCACAAGAATGTTCACTGGGGACTCAGGGAAGAGATGTCATGACCATACATGCTACCTGCCTTGCAGTGACCCAGCTTTCTGAATGTCAATTCATTTTTTAATTACTGCCAACCGTACAAAGAATTACTATTGCTCTGTATAATAGCTGACCAATTATCACTATTTAAATGGCAAGTGATTCCTTTTTTAATCCTTGCAGCATCAGGAGAAAAAAATGGTAAAATAACAAAGCAGAAATTTGGTAAACACCATTGCAAGTGAGTTAAGTTCAAAATTTCAGTTTTTTTACTATGTAGTTTATACAACATATAAGATGAACATCTGAGGCTAAGTTTTTTTTTTTTTTTTTTTTTTTTTTTTTTTTTTTTTTTTGACAGGCAGAGTGGACAGCGAGAGAGAGACAGAGAGAAAGGTCTTCCTTTTACCGTTGGTTCACCCTCCAATGGCCGCCGCGGTAGCGCGCTGCGGCCGGCGCACCGCGCTGTTCCGATGGCAGGAGCCAGGTGCTTATCCTGGTCTCCCATGGGGTGCAGAGCCCAAACACTTGGGCCATCCTCCACTGCACTCCCTGGCCACAGCAGAGAGCTGGCCTGGAAGAGGGGCAACCGGGACAGGATCGGTGCCCCGACCGGGACTAGAACCCGGTAATTTATCATGAAGCAGAGTAAATAAATAAAAGTTTCTTAGTCCACATTGTGTTTTATGCTTTAAAGTTTCACATTTTAAAATCCAATGTTGTTTATGTCTACTTTAAACATAAATTTCTTCCAAAAATGTATTTAATTACCATTCTCAACAGATTATTCTTTAATTTGTACATGTAAATAGTATTGACATTATAGAACAAAGATCAGATTGCAAAAGATTTGTACGTGACAAATACAGAAATACCTTAGCATTCAGGTGAGAATGACATGATCATGATCTTTTTAATTCTAAGCAAGCTATTTGGACTCTCCATAGCAGTTTACATATTAATATTAAATGAAAGAAAGATCATCTTACTTACGTAGTATCTCTAATAAGAAGTGAACTTCCCAACTTGAAACAGGTTTTATCACCTTCACAAAATGCATGTCTCAGAGAAAACCTCTCTCCTAGATCAAAACCTGTAAAATGGACAAATGATGTAATCCAGTAGTTTTAATAAATTTAGTAAACTTTTGGAAATTTTTTAATGTTCTTAACACAATGTTCTTTTTGATGTTCTTAACTAGAGACTGATATATTTCTTTTTTTAAACTTTTATTTAATGAATATAAATTTCCAAAGTGCAGCTTATGGATTACAATGGCTCCCCCCGCCCCATAACTTCCCTCCCACCCACAACCCTCCCCTTTCCCGCTCCCTCTCCCCTTCCATTCACATAAGATTCATTTTCAATTCTCTTTATATACAGAAGATCAGTTTAGTATATATTAAGTAACGATTTCAACAGTTTGCCCCCACATAGCAACACCAAGTGAAAAATACTGTTGGAGTACTAGTTATAGCATTAAATCACAATGTACAGCACATTAAGGACAGGGATCCTACATGATATTTTTTTAAAAATTGATTTTCTATGCAATTTCCAATTTAACACCAAGTTTTCCAATACAATCCCATCAAGGTGGCATGTACCAATACCATCTCACTAGTCCAAGTGATCAATTTCAGTTCACAATCGATCACACTGATAGGTCTAAGAGTCAAAGGGATCACATAAACAAGACTAGTGTCTGCTAATAATAACTGATAGAACCAAAAAGGGAGAGAACGATCCAACATGGGAAGCGGGATACACAGCAGACTCATAGAATAGCAGATGTCCTAAGTAGCACTCTGGCCTCAGAATCAGCCCTTAAGGCATTCAGATCTGGCTGAAGAGCCCATGAGAGTATTGTAGGCATAGAAAATCAAGACATTCTGGAGAGAAAAAAAAAAAAACATAAATGAAAGATCTCTGAGAGTGAGTGAGATCCCAGTGGAAAGAATGGGGCCATCAAAGAAGGAGGTACCTTTCTCTGAAGGGAGGAGAGAACTTCCACTTTGACTATAACCCTATCAGAATAAGATCAAAGTCGGTGAACCCTAAAGGTTTCCATAGCCTTGGCAACTCATGACTAGAACCTAGGGAAATTACTGATGCCATAATCAAGAGTGTCAAATTGTTAAATCAACAACAGGAGTCACTGTGTACTTTCGTCTCATGTGGGATCTGTCCTTAATGTGTTGTCCAATGTGAAGTAATGCTAAAACTAGTACTGAAACAGTATTTTTACACTTTGTGTTTCTGTGTGGGTGCAAACGGATGAAATCTTTACTTAGTATATACTGAATCGATCTTCTGTATATAATGATAATTGAAAATGAAAAAAAAAACTTTGTGTTAAATTGGAGACTGATATATTTAACAAAATCATATTGTTTGGGATAAGTAGAACTTCTGGATTTCATTTTGCTCCTTTAAAGATACAGGAAGAAGAGGTTCACACTGAAGGTAAAATGTGTAGCCATATTTCTGGAGAAAACATGAAAAATATATTTCAAAATATTCACACATTAATTTCCTTTGCCTTATGAATTATCTTAAATAATTAGTATAGCCTACTGTAATAATTCCAAAGTCTGAAGATAGAAATTAGATTTAAAAAGAATAGTCATTCAGTTGAAATCTAAGTAGCTTTTTTCTTAAAAAAAAAATCATGCTTTAGGAAAATCTACATTGATATAGGAACATGCTTGGATGTATTTACAGACTTACACAGAGTTTAACTGAAAAGTAGATGACAGAAAAAAAGAGTTCTTCTACACATTGGCTCATTCCCCAAATGGTCACAACTGCTGTGGCTGGACCAGGCTGCAGGCAGGAGTCTGGAGCTCCATCTGAGTCTCCTATATGGGTGCAGGGACCCAAGCACTTGAGCCATCTTCTGCTGCTTTACCAGGCACAATAGCAGTGAACTGGATTGGAAGTGAAGCAGCCAGAACTCTAAACAGTGCTCATACATGATGCTAAGGTTGCAGGTGTTGGCTTGACCTGTTGTGTCCCAATGCCAGCCCTGAGAGAGCTATCTTTTACCTACTAGTTCACTCCCCAGATGCCTGCAGCAGCTAAGGCTGGGGCTTGGATTTTAAATGCACTGTAAGTCTTAACAATTATGTGTGAGAGAAAGAGAAGGGAGAAGGGGAGAAGATGGGGGGGAACAGGAAGGAGGAGGAGGGAGTGAGAGGGACAAGAGAGGGAAAGAGAATGGAGAGGAGGAGGGGCAGGAAGGGCAGTGAGGGATAAATGAGAAGGAATAGGAATGTTACACGAAAATAATAATCATGACTACCTGGCTGGTGAGATCTTATAATTTTCTTTTTTCAAGGTGTCTACTATGGAAATAGCTTTTAAAATTTTAAACAAATTTTTGTAACAATAAGTTAGGTGTTGTTGATTAAGCAATACTGAACTCTGCTCTCAGCATTTTGTCTACATCATCTACTTTCAATTTTTATGTTGATGCTACGATATTAAATTGTAATAACCAAGAATCAGCTACATTATATGTCTTTGGATAATTTTACGTAAAATTCTATTTTTCAAAAACTATAATGATTACCTGAGGCTTCAAGTTTATTCCTGTTGTCTTGCATAAACTGATGTCCCTCTGTTCTTAATATAGGACATGATTTTTCTATGAAAAAGAAAAAGGATAGATGATATTAAATACATTTTCTATCAAATTTGAATCATGCAGTACTGTCAGAAAGTTAAAATAAAAATAAATTAAGTCATTTTATCGAGTTTCTATGAAATGGAGATGACAATATCATAGACGTCCTGGTGAGGAATACATGGGGTTATTTATGTAAGGTGCTTAGAACGTTGCCGAGTGAGTAATTTGTGTTAGATATTATAATTATTATTTAACATCATCATTAAACTTCCATATATAAAGTATAATCTAATAGATAACACGTGAGTTACTACTATACTTTAATACAGCTTTGACTCAGGTTTTGTTTTCAGGTGATACTCTACATTTAAAACAGATCAAAGTGACTAAAAAAAAAAGCAAAAGAACTTTGTCATAAAAAGTGGCTTATAATGAAAAGAGATAAAACAACTGAGAAAGTACTAATTATGATTTAAAATCTTTAATGATGAAGAAATAAAAGATACAGTCAGTCCTGATTTACAGTGAGTTTACATGTTCAATACTGCAACACAATCATTTAGTAAGTCAAATTACTACATTGAATAATGTTGGCAGTTCCTGAGCTACTCTGGAAATTCTTATCTCAGAGGCAGGATTGCAGGTCCCAAATAACAGCAAAATTACTGGATATTTTGTAAGCAATGCCAAGTATTAATCTTAATTCATAGCCAATTTCACAAACACCAAGTATCTCATCTAAGACTTCTGCACTAAAAACTAGAGACTATTGCTGAGAAAAATTGAAGACCTAAATAACATAAACCAATTACTTTTATTGCAAGACTCAATATGGTAAAAATATCAAGTCTCAATTTTATCTCAAGATTAGGTGCAATGTGTATGTGTATATGAAAACAAATTGATTCTCAAAGTTTTACAGAACTATAACAAAAAAACTAAAATAGCTAAAAGTAGAATTAAATAAAAACAAGATAAACTAAAAGATATCAGGAACTTTTATAACAGTGTTGGTGCACATATAGATAAACAAATCAATGGAACAGAGTATTTTATGATCTTATTTACACTAAGACCCACTGCAATTCAGTGAAAAAAATGATGGTCTTTTCAATAAGTAATGCTGAATTAACTAGATAGCAACATAAAAAAAAAAAAATCACTGAACTTTGGCCCCTACTTCACATGCACAGAAATTTTAAATGATCACAGACCTAAATATGAAAATAAAATAAACCTTCCACAAAACAAATTTTCAGAAACTGGGTAGTAAGATTTCTTGAAAAACCTCTGAAATCAATAATCACAAAGGAAAAGATTGCCATGTTGGACTTCAATAAAATTAAAAACTTTGTTAATCAGAAGACAATATTAAAGGAATAAAAAAGCAGACCACAGATTAGGAGACAGTATTTTTAATACACGTGTGTTGCAGAAGAGACAATGAGCTCTCACAAACCAATAAATTTAAAAGCCTTAATCTGACAGTATGCAAAAAAGACATCATGAATAAATATGCAAAATATGCAAATACAAATTGCTAACCAACATATGGAAAGATGTTCATTAGTAATCAGGAAAATGCAAAATAAAAACACAATAAGATGCTACTAAACAATGAAAATTAAAGAAATTACAGCACCAAATGTTGATGAAGCTGTAGAGAAAAAACTCCTTATTGCTGTGGAAGTGGAAATTAGCACCATTGTTTTAAAAAACTGATTGGCATTATTTAGTAAAGCTAAATACATAGGACCTCTAGGACTTATAAATTAAGTGACTCTAGTGCAAAAAAAAAAAAAGAGTATAAAGACATTCATAGCAGTCTAAAACTGGAAATAACATGAATGTTTATCAACATGAGAATACATGAATAAATTCTGGTAGATTGAAAACTGCAGGGGCAGCAGTTTGGCCTAGTGGTTAAGAAACTTAGTTGAGATGCCGGTATCTCCTATCAGAGTGCCTAGATTGGAATCCTGGCCCTTCTTCCAATTCTAGCTTCCTATTAACACACATCCTGGAAGGCAGATGATGGCTCAAGTAATTGGGTTCCTGCCATCCTTGGGAAAGACCTTGATTGAGTTCTAAGCTCCTAGTTTTTGCTTGGCCAAGCCTCAGCTATTGCAAGCGTTTGGAAATGAACCAATGAATGGGACCTCTCTCTGCATTTTAAATAAATGAATTATAAAATAACTTTTAGAAATCTATTGCTGTAAAAAAACAATGAACTCATATGTAACACCTGAGTAAATCTGAGATTTAATATTAAATGGAAAAATGTCATTCCCAAGAGAATAGTACATAATTCTATTTATATGAAGCTCAAGAGATTGTACGACTAACCAATATCAGAGTAGTAGTTACTTTGCTGGTTGTCAACTGAATGCAGAGAAGTTTCTGGGGTGCTAGAAATGTCTTATATTTTGATAAGAGCAGTATTTACATGGGTAAAAAAAGTGTAAAATCATTGCATTGTACACTTAAGATTTGTTGAACTGAGTAAAAAGAGAAATGAGTGTCTGAGAAAATATTTTTTTTATTTTTTTTTAACTTTTATTTAATGAATATAAATTTCCAGTATACAGCTTATGGATTACAATGGCTTCCCCTTCCCATAATTTCCCTCCCACCCGCAACCCTCCCCTCTCCCTTTCCATTCACATCAGGATTCATTTTCAATTCTATTTATATACAGAAGATCAATTTAGTATAAATACTTCAACAGTTTGCACCCACATAGAAACACAAAGTGAAACATACTGTTTGAGTACTAGTTATAGCATCAAATCAAAATGTACAGTACATTAAGGACAGAGATCCCACATCAGGAGCAAGCGCACAGTGGCTCCTGTTGTTGACCCAACAAATTGACACTCTAGTTTATGGCGCCAGTAACCATCCTAGGCTGTCGTCATGAGTTGCCAAGGCTATGGAAGCCTTCCAAGTTCCCCGACTCTGATCATATTTAGACAAGGTCATAAAAGACAGGGTGAGGATAGTAACCAATGATCCTAAGAGTGGCCTTAACCAGGTCTGAACAATTATACAGCATTAAGTGGGGAAGAGGACCATCAGTACACACAGGTTGGGAGTAGAGCCATTGGTGGTAGAGTAGAGGTTATGATTACAAAGGAATGAGGCCCAAGTGCACTAGACAGGGTCTAGAACAAAGGACAGAGTCATTATTAGAGGAGCTAAGAAAGGTGCTGTCTAAGCTACAAGTAATTTTTCTGATTGAGAGGCAAATAGAACCTGATAGAAGGGGCTTGATAATAATCTGGTGGGCTTTAGGCCTTGTAAGTTAAGAGGCCCAGACCTATCTATCTCTTCACATGGGGTATATCCTAAGGGAGGTGTGAACCTCCTAGGGGAAGGCACTCTGTTGACTTTCATTACTTGGCTGGCCTGGGAGGAGAGCTGGCCAGGTAAAGGCAGGGGGCATCTCTAACAAGAAATTTACAGTTCTGCCTGCAATGTTGCTGACCCTACTTGGCTGTCCCCTCAACTGCAGTGGTCACTTTGGAAGTTGGGCTGAGTGAAGGGCTTTTCAGCTTGGAGCCAATAAGATCTGTGGCTCTGACCTGGGCATCCTTCGATTCCAGGGCAGGTCCATTTCCAGTGATCCAACTCTTGGCAGAGCTGCCAGGGCTCTTCACAAGCTGACTTCTGCTGAAGCCCAGGCTTACCACATTGAAAGCCACTGCACTGGACTGGCCTGTTGGGTCTCCTTGAGGGCAGATCACTGTACAGATCAGCCATTAATAGGCCTGCCACCCATTGCTTCTGATGCCTAGCTTTCTTTTCCTCCTGGTTTGTGTTAAAGCAGACCAGAGGATGCAAGTCAAGGGAGTGCCCGTGTCCCATCTCTAATCTTCGGTGGCCTGAACTACAAGTCTATAGTCACAGGCATGTTCTGTAGTAGTTTTTCTAAGGTAGACAATGCCCATGAGGAAAATTATATTGAGAAAATATTTTAAGATAAAAAATCCTTGCAAAACTTTTTAAAAAACCTAAATTCTGATCAAATTTTATAATAAACATGAATAATGGTACTGTAATAAATAAGATTGATTTATTCACAACATAGGGAATTTCCCAGGAAATGACTAGCAAAACAAATCAACACACCAGAAAGGGACTTTTCTCCATGACACTCTGGTAATGACGGGAAGGTATGCTGGCCTACTGCCAAGTTGGAAACAGTATATATCTTATTTAAATTCTTCTGAGCACTTAATGAATATATGATGATGTCAAAGTGATGTCTGATACTTTTAAATGAATGAAATTTAATATGTCCTGCAATATTTAAGGAAGTATTTCTCTATCAAATGTCTTTAAGAGAATCAAATGCATTTTATATTTGTAGATCATGTGTTTGTTGTGAAAAGTAGAGCAATTTTTATGCATTAAAAGGAACCAAAGTAAACAAAAATGAAGACAGCTAGGCCATATTTGATTATACTATGATTTTACCTAGATTGCATACACAGAAAATACATTTTTTTTTCAATTTTTACTCATCTCTTCCCCAAAAATTAAAATTTTGAGCATCTAAGAACAAGTCATCCAAAAAACACTAAGACCACATAAACCCTCAGTGGCAGAGTTGAAATAAAACCCATGTTTCTATAAGCCAGATTTTTTTGCCTTCTGTATTGAAGGTTGCTGCTGAAAAAACATTTTAAACAATATAATACCTAATAAACTCTCTTCTTTAGTAGAAACATACTTTGTTCTCATCCCTAGTTCTAAACATGTGCTTAAAATGGAAATTCCCTCCCTCACACATACACACAATCATGTTTCCCTGAAACTCTAATTCCTTGTACTGTGTTTTTACCAGCTGGCTTGGCTTCCTATTATATTGCTGAGCATTCTAATCTTGAGATTAGATAACTTTTGATACAAATTTTTCCTACAATTGATAATTTATACTTATATATATGTAAACGTTTGGTTTAATATAGTATTCAGTGGAGACATGTCAAAAATCCCTTTTTCATTTTTCTTCATCACCAAAAGCACATTGAATTCTCCCTTTCTGCTCTCAAATAGCTAAGAAGTCCAGACTAATTCAAACCTATTCTTTTAATTTTTTGCTTTTTAACTGATGTAATATTTAATAGGTTAGTGTATGTTGTTGATGCTCATATTTAATATAGACTAGCAGAACAGAAGCCTCCAGCCTTAGGAAAAATAAGAGGTGAGGCAATTCCTTGTACATAATAAAAAAACAAAAGGGGTAAGCAAAATTGTAAGTATCATGGAAAATAAATGTGAATGTGTTCTGATACACGTGTTAGCACTTTTTGAGCCATATTAAGTTGGTGTCATACTAAGTTATAGCATATATATAGATCAGTTGCACTATATATATTTTTTTCTGACTGGAAGGGAAGAAAGCATAGAATTTGGTGAATAGACAATTTATATTTCTACTCACTTGTACCTAAATAACAGCGTGTGTGAGTGATACAGTATCACAGTCTCCCCTTATCTATCGTTTTGCCTTCCATGGTTCCTATTACTTGAGGCCATTCATGGTCTGAAAATATTTAAAAAACACAAGGAATGAACAGCTCAAAAGTTTAACTGTTTTATTTATTGTTGCTAATCTTCTACTGTTCCTAATTGGTAAGCTAAACTTTATCACAGGCAAAACATAGTACATTTAGGGTCTGGTACTGCCTGTGGTTTCGGACTTCCACTGGGTGGTTTGGAACACATTTCCAAGAATAAAGGGGCACTACTGTCTTACAATATTCAATTAACTGTGAATTAAATCCTGCTGAGATATGCTAGAAGATAAAAATTCAAAAACTTTTTTTTTTTAATTCTATATAGTTGAAAGGCAGAGCAACACAGAGAGAAGGAAAGAGAAAGCTCTTCCCCTAAGTGGCCATAACAGCCAACATAGAGCCAAGCTAAATCCAGAAACCAGAAACTCCATCTGAGTCTCCCACATGGATGGCAGGGGCCCAAGCACTTGGGCAATGTTCTACTGCCTTCTAGGCATATTAGCAGGAAACTGGATCAGAAGAGGAAGCCAGGACTCAAACCAGCACTCAGCTTCACAAATGGTGGCATCACTCACATTGCAACACCAGCTCCAGATACCGGCCTTATTCACATGATATCTAGAAATACTTCCACGGAGCAAGGGTTGACCCTTTCCCAAAAAAAAGGATTCATAGAGCAGTGTTTGTTTTTGGTGAATTAACCATAGTCCAAGGTCTAGCCTTTGACCTTGAAGGTTTAGAAATCAGACCCAGACAACACACAAAGCACAGATACACTGCTCAGAAGCAAATTCCCCTTGCTTCCCCTTCATGCACTTGACTGGTCTCCTGGCCTTTCTCAATATTCCTCCCATATGTTTAACATGCCCTTGCCTCAGGGCCTTGATGCTGACTGTTCTCCAGGTGCTTGCAAGCCTCCCTCTTTCACTACCTTTTGTGTCTCTGCTTAAACATTCCCACATGAGAGCAGCCTTCCTGACCCCTCTAAGATTGCTGAGTTTAAAAAACAATATAACATTCCTCATTAAATTTAAATGTCATTTTATCATACCCATATCTCATGTAATATTTGGCACATGCTTATACTAAAAATTTACTCATTGTTTATCTAAACTTCAAATTTTACTGGGCATCCTGTATTTTGTCTGGCAATCCCACTTGCATGCCTTCAGTCTATTGGGCCAGCTGTGATGGGAGTTCAGACTGATGACAATAAAGATGGAAGAAAGGAAAAAGAATTGAGACACAAGAATAAGCAGGACATGATTAAACACTTGATTGCAGTTAGGAGGAAGAGTTGGACTGCTTAGCTAGATGAACATTTAGTTTACTGAAAAAGACTCTCCCAAGAGAAATGGAGATTCGCCAGTGTAAATGAATCCGTGGTAGAAGAGAAGTGTTAGAAATGCTAAGTTTGAGGTGCCATTAAAAAGTTCAAACAGTAAAGTTGTCAAATAGGCAGCTAGAAATAGAGATATGGAACTCAAAAGAAGTTTGGAGTGTGAAATTTGGGAGTGATTGCTATATGAATCACATTTAAAGCCACAGGAACAGACGTGATCACATAGAGAGTGAAGCAAGGAGAGAAAAGGGGCAGGGACTATCCCCTGAGAAACTGCAAATTCCTTTTGTCCATTTTTTCTTTTTTGGTTTTCCTATTTCTTCCTATCCTCAGGAGTACATATAATAAGTACACGATTATTATAACCTGTAAAATCACAGTTCAACCCTGCCCAGTTAAACAGAGGTCCTATTTCCCAACCCTCACTAACATGCATTAGAGAAGAGCGTTTTCTTTACCTACAGATACAGAACTGGTGACGCAGCACTTTCCCGAAGACTAGAGCTGAGGAAGACAAAGAGGAAAGATGTACCACAGATATGGAACTAGTTTGCTTTCACTTTGTAAAGGGATCAAAAACAAGAGCCTTCAGATGTCTTGCATTTTTTAAAAGGCTAGAGCAACCTTCTCAGAGTATGGAGAGGAAGCAGGCCTCTTCATTTCCTTGATCCTAGTTGCCCTCCACCTCTCTACACTTCATACTTTGCCAATTCCTCTGGTAAAGGAATATTGAGTAGCTAAGCTTGGGAGAATAACATTGGTTAACACAAATAGATAAAGTGTGCCAGACCAGAATATAACAGAGACAATACAGAATGATGACTAAACAAGAGTCAAATGAGGGGGACAGGGAGGCCCTGGCATTGTAGCACAGCGGGTGAAGCCTTTACCTGCAACATTTGCATCCCATATGGGTAACGCTTCAAGTCCTGGCTGTTCCCCTTTCAATCCAGCTCCCTGCCAATGCACTTGGGAAGGCCAGTGAAGAAGGCCTCAATGCCTGGGTCCCTGACACCCACATGGGAGACCTGGATGGAGCTCCAGGCTCCTGGCTTCAGCCTAGCCCAGCCCCAGCTGCTTGAGGCTATTTGGGGAGTGAAACAGGGATGCAGGGATGAAAAATTCTCCAACTCTGCTTTTCAAATGAATAAAATACGTCTTAAGGAAAAAAAATATGGGAACACAGCTATCTTAATGGAGCGGTCACAAAAGGTCATAGCACCTTTACTGCTCATCTCTAGTACAAAACTATTCCACCAAAATAAGCATTATGAGGTTTTCCTCCACTTTCAAATTACAGGAGTTACTAAGTATTTTTTTTTTGTCAACACTAGGGTTTTTAATATGGTAATTTTTTTTTATTCAAAAAGATAAAATTACCTATATGGCAACACTAAGAGTGAGGTGTTTAGGAGCCAGTGTTGTGGTGTAGGAGATTACTCTGCTGCTTGTGTTGCTGGCATAACGTGTGGGGGCCAGTTTGTGTCCCGGCCACTCCACTTCCCATCCAGCTCCCCAATAATGGCCTAGGGAAAGCAGAGCAAGACGGCCCATGTACTGGGGCCCCTGCCACCCATGTGGGAGATCCAAATAGCCAGATCCCTGGCTCCTGGGGTGGGCCAGTCCTGGCCATTGCAGCCATCTGGGGAGTGAACCATTGAGTGGGAAGCTCGCTCTCACTTGCTGTCTCTCCCCCTCTCTTTGTAACTCTTACAAATAAATCTTCACACACACACACACACACACACACAGGAGGTGTTTGCCAACTAGAACAAGTTGTATTTCAGCATAATAGTTTTCCCTTGCAATTATGAGAAAACTAAGGAGAGTTTCTTTGAATACTTTTGAACCTAAATGTGTATTTAACTTCATCTAACTACTTAACCTGAGGCTTTACCATACAAAAGAAACTTGTGATTTATATGGCCTTCTGTCATCTGTTTAGCCTTTTAATTCCGTTTTTTTATACCTTAGACTTTTTGCCTTAGAACAGATTTTAAGAAGTGGAAGAAACTTTAATTGACACATAGGCTTGTATAATAGAGGAAAAAGAGCCAAGCAACAGATTAAGGCAAATTTTGAGTTTATCTAGTGTAGCATATATTTTAATACAATTCTTTCTCATTTCTTGACAACCAACTCAGCTGAAACTGTTACATTGGGATTGAAATTCATCTGTAGCATGGAAATACACAAACTTGCTTTACCACGAAATCAACATAATAAGTCCAAAATACCTTCAAGACTGTAAAAATCAAGTTGCTATTGAATCTCTCCAAATTACTCTTGAATTCTGTCCCAACTGGGATGACATTCCAA